>NC_139217.1:183732389-185019889 GCF_055691185.1 Crinia signifera
ACAGGGATGACATCACCACGCCACCGCGTCCAACGCGTTTCGTACAAGGACTTCGTCAGGGGGTGTGCTTCTCTTTTCTATTCTTTGCACATATATACTGTATATATATATATATATATATATATATATATATATATATATATATATAGGTCTCAATGTAGGTCCGGCACTCCTGCTGTGTAAATACAGCTGCTCTGGTGCCCCCCGCAGAATGAACAGATATGGTGATGAATGGGCAGTGGCACTCAGGAGACTCTTCAAGTGAAAAAACTGGTTTAATAGAAAAACGCTGACATCTCAATGTACCGACATTTCGGGGTCAGTCGAGCCCCGTTTCCAAGGTGAAACCTTGAAAACGGGGCTCGACTGACTATATATATAAGATTAGTTGAAAGTATATACACAAATAGGGACCACCCAAACAGGACACTGGTCACGTCCCCCACATTATTAGGTGCTGGCCACAATCCCTATTATTGCGCATAATAGGCACTTGATAATTTTCAGCTCCATCCCCATTTATACCTTAATCTGGCACTGCTCACCAGTAATGGATAATGCCAGCCCTCTCATAAAAATAAATAAATATATGGTGGCCTTTAACAAACAGGTTAATCTATAAATAAATTAATAATTTATTGTAGAAAAAAACATACAATATAGGCAGTCTCCGGTATCCGGAGATCTTTTATCCAAAATATTCCAAAACCAGTGTTTTTTTTTAATATTTTGGATTTTGTTTTTGTTTTTTCCCCCCTGCCCCTTTTTTCATACTTACCTAGTCCCCTGATGTCCATGGCGGCCTTCAGGAACTTCTTCAGTGGTCCCAGCAGTGCATTGCTCGGGTACGTGGATACACCGGTGACGTCACCGGCACACCTACAAACTTGCGCAATGAAACCCTGGGACCACTGAAGAAGGCCTCTGTGGATGCCAGGAGATGCCGAGGATGCTAGGGCAGGGCCGAAACTAGGGTTTCCGGCGCCCGGGGCAAGGCAGTCATTTGGTGCCCCCCCTTCCCCTGACCGGGGGGGGGGGGGGCAAATGACCGCCTTGCCCCTAGCGCCGGAGACCCCCCTCCCCGCTGACAACACCGCCGGAGACCCCCCCTACCCGCTGACAACATGCATACCTCCTGTGTGCAGCCAGCAGAGGTCCGGTGACAGGCAGCAGGGTTCTGGGTAGCCGCTGTAGCGGCAGCTTGACTCTGTCCGTCTCTCCTACTAGCGCGGCGGTGGGAAGCGCTGATGATTGTAAAAAAGACTTGCCAATCAGCGTCCAGCAAGTCTCCAACCAATCAGCGTCCGGCAAGTCTTTTCAATGTCATCAGCTCTTCCCGCTGCCGCGCTAGTAGAAGAGACAGACGGAGTCAAGCTGCCGCTACAGCGGCTACCCGGAACCCTGCTGCCTGTCACCAAACCTCCGCTGGCTATCCCCGGACCTGATAGCACCCCCCCCCCTCCAGCGCCTGGTGCGCGTGACCCCCCAGCCCCCCCCCTAGTTACGGCCCTGGATAAGGGACCCTCGGGCAACCAGGTAAGTATGTTAAAAAAATCCAAAAAACGTAAAAATCCCTTATCCGAAATGCTCGTGGTCCCGAGCATTTCGGATAACGAATACTGGGGCAGATGTACAGTATTAAGCTTTAACAAGAGATAAATTCAAGGGTGATAAGGAGAGATAAACATCCAGCCAATCAGCTCCTTACTAACTTTTTTCAAACACAACCTGTAACATAGCAGTTAGCAGGTGATTGGCTGGACGTTTATCTCTGCCCATCACCCTTGATTTTATCTCTTGTTAAAGCTTAATACATCTGCCCCACTCAACCTGTATATTAATCCTGGGAATAGAACAATAATAAATAAAATGACAATGAATGAAATAAAAAATATTTAAATGAGAATTTGTAGGCATGCTGAGTCCAGGTCTGCATTGACAGATGCAGGCATCCTGGAGCTGGCACATGGGTCCAATTCTGAATTTTAGCATAATCAATGAATGAATCAAGCAATCAATGCTTTACCTGGCTGTCCAATACATAAATACTGTCGATCCTGGCTTCTGGCTGGTTAGAATGATAACGCACATTTGGAAGCTAGGTTTTTATATGTGTTAGTTTTTTTTTTTACTTTCATGATACTAAAATTTCAAACTAAAAAGAAATGTATCAAAAAATCAATCAATCAATGCTTTACTTGGCTATTTTAGTATAATAATTTATCTCAGGTTCCCTGTACTGGCCTCAGGCCTGTCATTTACATTACAATGAAAAATCATCAGCACCTACACAGCAACCCCCCCTCCCATCTTCCTGTCACCCAAGGAGTGTTTCACCCTCACTTTGAGACTCCTCTGCCCCCCCCCCCCCCCCGCACAGCAGCACCGCTCACCTCCTGCACAACAGTGCTGCTAACCTCCTGCGCAACTTGCTTCCCACATCACAATGCAGCTATGCCTTCCCTGCTGATTCACTAAAGCCTACCAGTAGCCCTCTAAGATATCCCACGGCCTGCAACTTAATTTTTGTGTTCTTTGATTAGCAAATCAATGAATGGAAAAAAATCAATCAGTCAATGCTTTGCTTGGCTACCACTACATAAATAATCTATCTGTATGTCCCTTTACTTGCCTCGGGCCACTGATTAATTCTATTGGGTTTATAGTTTATAGGATTTCAAACTCAGCTTCAGAGTCTGAAGGAGATACAATTAAGTGATTCTGCTATGTAGTCTGGGTTTGTAGAACAAGCTCTTCATTCACTTTGTGAGTACTAATTGGTTTGAAACATCATGCAAATGGGTAACTACATTTTGGAAACCATGCTTGATCCTTGGCTAAGTCCTTTGTAAAGTTTTACTTTCCAACTGATACAAGAGAAAAAAGCAAATAGCTCCTCATGAACAAGTTTTCAGCCCATGTGGCCCAAGACATGTTTCTTGTTTTAGCTTCTCTTGCAAATGCCATTGCCAGAAAAGAATTGACTTTTACCAAGAGACCCACTGATGATGATGAGATATATTTACACCTACTGACTCAGACTGATATAGAAGCCTGAAATTGATTGGTGGAAAATTAGGAAGGAACTAAACAGAATGTACATTCCTGTGTGAATCCAGCATACGCACATCAATGAACATGATTATGGCTCTAAGATTGTCTTCTATACAGACAATTTGAGAAATGTATTAAATTACTGATTGCAGGTGATCTGCGGTATGAACGGGAACGGCCATAATCGGCAGAAAATACAAACGGAGAATATGGCAAATTTACTAAGCTGACATATTCTCTTGATTCAATAATTGTCCTGTCATAGCCGTGGGACACTTATTATATAAGGTCCCTCAGCCATAACATAATCATGCTGAAACTTGTAAATATTCTCTGTTTACTGCATTTACCCGACAGAGGACCAGTAAGTACACTTATATTCCCTATTGGGCCTCCCCCCCCCCCCCACTCTTAACTTCCCTCTTAGCAGTCTAACTCTAAACCTCCCAGTTAGTGCCTAACTCTAAACTTTGTACCCCACAGCCTAACCCTAACCATTCCAATTGGTTTGATTATTTGAAGTATTTGTGGGTATTCAATCCCGGACGCTATTTCTGCCGGACTGAAAACGTCCGTTTCTGACATTATGAGATTCAATGTGATTTAACCTATTCAATGTTAGGTTATTTGATCCCATGGAATATATTCCAACAGTCGGAAATAGTAGTGGAAATAGTAACCGGGATTGAATACCGCCCTTAATATCCGACTGCAAAATATCTATAGCACAACTAAGTTGATTTCTACTATTTGGCAGAACATCAATATACAAGATATTACTGATTTATGGCCCCCATACATCAGCAATCACAATTAATTGCTTCTCAGATCCAGTGATTTTCCCCCCAGATAAATGGTTTCTTCAATCTATTTGACTTGCCCACACATTACAGATTTGTTTCAGGGATCGGCAGATTTTTCCTGTTAGAATGCCCACACATACAAAAATGAAACTAGAATAAAACCAGATTTTTAAACATGTTTAAAAATCTGATTCAGCAATCAATTGGCAATCCCTATTAATTTTTGATTGGTATTGCCAAAAGGTGGAGCCCACACATTAAAGATTTATTGTGGCAATCATCTCCAGAACGGAGGATTGTTACAATTAATTGCTGATGTATGGGGCCCATTAGTTTGCAAATACTGTAGTTATATTGGCAAAGTATCCCACTGAATAACACCTGCAGTAACTAATTTTTAAATATTTTAATTAATATTTTCTTCTGTATGTTATAAAGTGCAGTAGTGCAATACATTTATGAATTATATCAAAACTATCTGTTTATGAGTCTTAATAAACAGATATGCTTTAAAAGCACATGACAAGTTTTTTTTAAATACTGTATTACAGTATATGTTTTACTAATCTGAGATAATTCACTGTTAAAATATATACTTGTTTATAGAATTAGCATAGCATGTGTGTAGTACAGTAAATATGTTAGTTTAGATACATACAGTGTGTATGTTTGTAAAATAAGCAATTTCTATGTGTAATTTGAGTAGGTTATCTCAAGAGAACAGGAATTTGTCTTTGAAAACAATGGCTATATTATCTACAGTATGTTACTTGTTCTGCTTTTTCTGACCACATGATGGTGCTCTTTACACACAAGTAAAACGAATGACCATTTTAAGGACAACTTCTAAAATGTACACTGCATAGCATGTGTACCACTATGTTACAAGGTTCATAACTTGTAGCCAAGAAATTGCTAATATATAATTTAATTTACAAATAGAAATGATTTGTAAACTATATTAATGTACAGTAGACAATGAATAATGATTTCTGCATAATACAGGTATGGGCCTGATTCAGAGTTAATCAAGGATATGAAATCATTTTAAAATATGTAAAACCATGCTGCACTGCAGGTGAGGCAGAGATAACGTGCAGAGTTAGATTTGGGTGAGTTGTTTTGTTTCTGTGCAGAGTAAATGCAACGTTTTGGGTTCTGACTTTTTAAAAAAAAAAGCATAAAAACTGCTAAAATTTCCGATTTTTTTTTTGCTCCTACGCTATTATTAACCTCAATAAAATTTAATTTCCACTCCTTTCCAGTCTATTCTGAACACCTCATAATATTGTTTGTAGGCCAAAAGGTTGCACTGAGGTAGCTGGATGACTATAAGCGACACAAGTGGGCGGCACAAACACTGGACTGATACGGCACACTTAGCATCACCCCTGGACTGATACAGCACACTTAGCATTACCCCTGGACTAATACAGCACACTTGGCAGCACCCCGTGAATTATACGTGAGACTTGGCTCACCCCAGGAATTATTTGGCAGACTTGGCTTACCCCAGGAATTATAAGGCATAGATGGTGGCACCCCTGACCTGATACAGCAAACATTGCGGCACACATGGAATTATACGGCACAGATGGCGGAACCCCTGGACTGATACAGCACACATTATGAACACATGGAATTATATGGCACACAGGCAGGCACTCCTGGACTGATACGACACACTTAGCACCCCATGAATTATACAGCCGACTTGGCAGCAACCCATGAATTATATGACACTTGGTTTACCCCAGGAATTATGAGTCACACATGCGAGCACCCCTGATCTGATAGAGCACACATGGAATTATACAGCACAGATGGCGGCACCCCTGGACTGATACGGCACACATGGTGTCAGATATGGAATTACAAGGCACACATGCGGGCACCCCTGGACTAATACGGGACACACCCCTTGCAGGTAAAAAAAAAAAACACCTTTTTTTTTTAATTAAAAAATAGGGGAGGCTCCCCTGGACTCATACGGGACACTGGGCAGCACCCCTGGACTGATACGGGACACATTCGGGCACCCTTGGACTGATATGGGACACGTGTGAGCACCCCTGTTCTGATACAGGACACATAGGGGCACCCCTGGAATTATACAGCACACATGCGGGCGCCCCTGGACTGATACGGGACACATGGGGGCACCCATGGAATTATACGGCACACATGGGGGCACCCCTGGACTGATACAGGACACATGGGGGCACTCATGGAATTATACGTCACACATGCGGGCACCCCTGGACTGATACGGGACACTGGGCAGCACAGCTGGACTGATATGGGACACTGGGCAGCACAGCTGGACTGATATGGCACACTTAACACCCCTTGCAGATAAGAAAAAAAAAATAGCCTTTTTTATTTGAATTAAAAAATAGGGGCAGGTCCCCTGGACTGATACGGGACACTGGGCAGCATTCCTGGACTGATACAGGACACGGCAGCACAGTTGAACTGATATGGGACACTGGGCAGGACAGCTGGACTTGTAATGGGACACTGGGCAGCACAGCTGTACTGATACCGGGCAGCCCTGCAGTAAAAATATTTTGTTTTTCTCAGAGAGACTCTTAGTTGTCCCCCACTGCAGTCCCATACAGCAACCCCACTTAGTAGTGCCACAAAATAGTACCCTTAGTAATGCCCCCTTAGTTTCCACCACAGTAGTTCCCCCTTAATAGTTGTACCCTGGCCTTTACTATTTTGCCGCTCTGTAGTTCCCCCTTAGTACATGTACCCTTTAGTTTCCACCTCAGTATGTCCCCCTTAAATAGCCCCCATTACGTTAAGCAGCCCCCATTAGTTTCCCACTCCCCCTTAGTTTGTCCCCCATTACAGTTACTTTGTCCCCCATAGCATTACCCTCCTTGCAGACAGCACAGACACATGCTGAATGAAGAATGGTGCCAGAGCTGGGACAAATATAGAGATCCAGATCTCACGAGAATCCGACGCCGGGTGATGACGTTTTGCCCTCTCGCCCGGATCCGAGGCAGGCGAAAAGATCCAACGCGACTCGGATCCGGGCTTGGATTCCCGGTGTTCATGCGGACTCGGATATGGGCAATCCGAGCCTGCACATCCCTAGTTTGAATACACCCCACCCAAATCTAACTCTCTCTGAAATTTTTACATTTGCAGTGCACATGGTTTGGCCCATTTGAGAAAGATTTTTCATTTGCGATCAACTACAGTATGTATCAGGCCGTTTGATGTTAAAGTAATATACTTAATATAATGTACTTGCTACAGTATATTTTTTTGTTGTTTAAACATATTTTAGCGCAATTCTATAGAAAAATGTCAACATTTACACATATGTTTTACCTTGCAGGAACCATATTGCTACTTATACAATGGCTGGGATGTATCAAACGAAAAATGTAAAAACACAGTTTTCAAGGTTTTTAGACGCAGTTTTGAATGTATCGTCAACTGCCGTGTTTTCACCATGGAGGGTAATGCCAGATTGTTTTGCCATTGCCCTATAGAAGCCTATGGGCTTCTTTTCACATACCGCCGACGCCCCTCATCTGTTGTCCAGACAGCCTCATGCTGTGCTGCCCGGACCCAGTGGCCTCCGCCTCCCTAACAACAGTGACTTCCCCTTCTGGGGTGCAGGGAGGAGGAGGAGCCTGGCAGTCCCTGCAACCATCTGAAGCATAAGGCTCCCAGGTGCAGGAGGTGAGAGGGACCCTTTATCACTTTACCAGGTTGAATATGTCTGCCCCACAGAGGCGTAGGGAGGGCGGAGCCACCGGAGCTCCTGCTCCGGGCGCCGATTGGTGGAATGGCGCCGCCGGCCCGCCCCCCCTCCGCAAATGATCCCTCCCTGATCACCATACACTAACGGGGGGCAGCGTGTGCCGGCGGCTGCCCTTCCCGGCGCCTGCTTCCTGCCCTGCTGCTGCTCGGTCCGGCTTCCGGGCAGCGCAGCAACACTGAGTCCAGACTCCTCCCCAGGGGCAGAACTAGTAATGCCGGTGCAGCCTGCTGTAATTTCCATTAATACTTTACCTAAAGCTCGGCAGCGTGGGTGCGGGGGCCTGCAGGCGGAAACGTGGCGGCGGAATGGAATGTTGTATGGGCAGAGGAGGTGTGACGGATCGGATCTCTGTTGTGGATCCGATCCGCAGCACCAAGCCCATTGACAGGGGGAAGGATGCTCATCTCCAAGCATCAGCAGGCGCCAGCACACAGGGCTCCCTTCCTCTGACATGTAACAGCGGGGATCGGGCGGCTCTCAGCAATTCAATCCGCAGCAGCTGCTCCAGATCCCCGTGCGCACCCTTGTCAGCAATCCGCGGCAGAAGATCCCATGCAAGGTGCACGTGCACCCACAACAGCATCTGAGGCTGATTGCCGCAGATGCTGACAAGGGTGCGCACGGGGATCTGGAGCTGCTGCTGCGGATTGAATTGCTGAGAGCCGCCCGATCCCCGCTGTTACATGTCAGAGGAAGGGAGCCCTGTGTGCTGGCACCTGCTGATGCTAGGAGATGAGTCTGAGCTGGTTGGGTGCATATGCAGGCTCTGTGCTCCCATGCTGCATCCGATTCCTCCCTGCTCCTCCAGCTGCGGGGTTGAGGGTCTGTATCCTTTCACTCGCACTACCTGTAATCACTCTGGGACGGTGCTGGAGCTGATTCTGATGGTGACTGGCTGCTGTGTCAGTGAAAACACACAGCAGCGAATTGACATGGTCTGCCTGCCTGGTGCTATCTGTGAGTATGTATATATAAAGGGGGTGGGGGGTGGCAGACATTTTAATTAGAGGACATGGGGGCTGTTATTATTAATAATACTATGGGGGAGGGGGCTCTTAATATTAATACAACTACAACGTGGGGGCTGTTGATTATACTACAGGGAGGGGGCTGATATACCTTGTATAATAATTATACTACAGGGAGGGGACCAGGGCCTGATAAAATATTAGGATGATCAGGCAGGCTGCAGCCTAGAGCGCTGGGTCCTGGGGGAGGAGCAGCACATGGCCACTCACTGCCCATTGCCATGGCTCAAACCAGCACCGACAGACATTTGAAATATGGCTCCTGCCCACCAGCCTATCAGAGCTCACGCACCGGAAGCTGCAGTTAGCGGATCTCTGCCGGACCGTCTGCTCCAATGCGCCATATTTTAAATGTCCATCAGCAATTGTATGAGCGTGAGCCAGTGTCTTATACAGCACAGCAGATTCCTTTACAGTGTCTTATATAGCGCAGCAGATTGCGTTACAGTGTCTTATATAGCGCAGCAGATTCCGTTACAGTGTCTTATATAGCGCAGCAGATTCCTTTACAGTGTCTTATAGCGCAGCAGATTGCGTTACAGTGTCTTATATAGCGCAGCAGATTCCGTTACAGTGTCTTATATAGCGCAGCAGATTCCGTTACAGGTTGTTATATAGCGCAGCAGATTCCATTACAGTGTCTTACAGTATATAGCGCAGCAGGTTCCGTTACAGTGTCATATAGCGCAGCAGATTTCGTTACAGTGTCTTATATAGCGCAGCAGATTCCGTTACAGTGTCTTATATAGCGCAGCAGATTCCGTTACAGCGTCTTATATAGAGCAGCAGATTCCGTTACAGTATTTCAAATGTAACATCCCAACACAAGTTAGCCACGGGGAGGGGGGCGCAAAATATTCCCTTGCTCCGGGCACCATGGCACCTAGCTACACCGCTGCTGCCCCAATGTGCCTACTTCAGCATCACTTAGCAAAATTTCTACTTCCAGCCAGGGCCATGTTAACTACTTGTGGGCCCTAGGCAAAGCAATGCTCTGGTGCCAAAGCACCAGTACCCCACGGTATCTCTCCACCTGCTATCAGCCATTGAGCAATTAGCATGCCTACAGCTACTAACTGGCTTCAGGCCGGTAGAGAATGTTTCCCAGCAGCTCTGACTTTGCTCATTTCACAATCAAAGCACCTGGGCCACAATCTCTACTGGCCTCACAAGAAACTCCATAGGCAGCAGACAAACAAGGCTGCCACGCTTGCTGGGGTTCCTCCCAGCGATGCAAATGCTCATTTTTGCATCGCTAACACATCACTGCCCCCCTTGTTACGTGACTTAGCATCTGTGGCCCACTCCTAAACCCCTGCAAAGGTTGTTTGTCACCCTCTGTGGTCGGTCGACACCCCTTCAATACGCTCTGTTGTACCTTAGTCGCCGACCATCGAATGATGTGGAAGGCACACACACATCGAAGGTTACTCTGAGGTAACCTTCGATGTGTGGGCATTCAGAAGGAAGTGGATGGGCTGCTGACATAGGGCAATGTCCACCCCCGGCGCTCACGTCACCGGGTGATTTCTTTGGGAACAACCAGCGTTTTCATGCACAGAGATGCGGCTGTGCATGCGCATACTCAAAGCATCAGTCCCCGTACGAACGTAAAGTTCTTGCGAACGGACCAGAATAAACCCCTAAAACAACCCACAAAGTGGGTTATTAAAAGACGTTCAGAAAGATGTGATACTGAATTATATTTCCATAACTTTAATGTAATACATAAATAAAAAAAAGTTTAAATTTTCCATATTTAAGCTAAATTCTGGAAACAACTTTGCATTGAAAGCTGTGGTTAGAAAGGTAATTGACACCTCATTTGATATGACTAAATGCCTATAATTTGCCTTTTTGATAACTACAATGCATTTACTGTATATCATGTTTGAATAAAAAGATCTCTCCAAAAATTGTAGATGCATAGACCATTTCTAGTGTTATGTACTAAATGCACCCCATAATGCAAACTCTTCTTAGTGGGAGACATGTAGATAATTTGGCCATTTGCTATTTTTCATAGGCTAATGGGCATTTTGCCTTAGGGCTCCCACACACTACTGCAATTTGGAATTATTTCAACTGATTCCGACGGTTCGGGACGATAAATCGGGTGAAATCATCCGATCCGATGATGTGCACATCGGATGATATCCGGAGGTAGGACCTGCAAGCAGGTCCAACCTTTGAGTCGGACCCCCCTCCTGGTGGTGGGGAACGGAGTCACATGCAATACATTACATGTGAAAGGACCACATGTAATGTATCACATACAATCCTGACATATGGAAAGGTCCCGAACGGCTCAAGGGGGATTGGATGGCCATACACTGCTGTGAGGCAGAGCAGTAGTGTATGGCCAGCATTAGAGTTGAAAGAGACCAGTGAATTATCTTGTAAATTCAGTCTTTCTTCAGAGAAAAAACAGTGTGTGGTTTGAGTGATTACTGCAATAAAATGCTGAAATACCTTGGTTAGTGTCAAAACATGCATAACACAAAAGGTGAACACCTCTTAGCAGCAAGTAAGTTTATATTTTTGTTGATCCTATTGTTATTATATTTTTATTAGTATTATTAATAATGTCTAACCAATGACAGTATTAGAACATCTAGAAGAGAATGACGTAAAGGGATAGTAAACCTACATTGGTTTGTATTTCATTGTGTAGTAAACTAATGTACTGTAGAGTTGGGGAAATATTAAAATTTAATTAGATCCACACATTTCTTTATATTTTTCTTGTATATTTGACGATAGTTGTAGAAATTATCCAACAGACCAAAGTTTATGAACACTTCACTTTGTCATAATGTTACTGTGTTGATTGATTCTAGTGACTTAAAAAGGAGATAAATCTACAGTGGCTATAGAAAGAAACAAGATGTAATGCTATAATGCTGAGACGTGTTTGTCAAAGCTCTAATAAGAATATATCATGAAATGTAATCAATTTTCATGAAAGCATCTTACATTATGTTGTGTCATAATGCATAGAAGTTGTTTTCTATTAGAGAAAATCAATGCAAAAAAATATAAAGCCAGTGTTTTGCATTATTATGACATAGTGTTCCCAGCTCCGGGGCATGTTAATGATGATGGGGTAATTTACTGTAGATGTGGTTGGAGTAATGTTGCATTGCATGCAGCAAAGGACTGATTGGATCCTGCAACAATGGACGCATATCAGTATGAGAATGCCAGTGGCAGACAGTCTGATGCAGTTTAGGGGTGGGGAGAGAGTGGTGATGGCCTCTGTTTCTCCAAATGTCACTGCTGTTGCATGGGAGAGGAGAGGCTAGGATTTCCATGCGAGAATGGAGATTTCTTGGCCGTTAGGTAGCAGCTGCAGCAGCAACTTTGCGCAACCCCTTTGGTTGCGTATCTGGCCGATGGTGTCGCAGATGATCCAATAATAACTTGTCCTTGGACATTATACATTATGCATAAGTTACCTTACACTGCACAGCGCTATGGTGTATTTTCTAAAGTGTATTGCCATTACAGGTACAATATTATGCATGCACTAGCAGTATTTATTATAAACCAAACCTCTGGTGCCCCCCTCTAGAGAATGGCCATATCCCCTACAACCACTCCTCCAAACATGGCCTCTAATCACTGCAATCCCCAGTGGGCCCTTTATACCCCATTACGAGTCTGCTGAAAGCCAATAGGCAGAAGCAATGCTAAGAATGCTCTCAGGAATAAATTAAAAATACTAATATGCCATATTATTCCAAAAAACAAACAAATGTGTTTAATAGAACAAATTAAAAAAATATTATATAAAAAAAAATATCCACAATATAAATAACAGAAAAAAAATAATAAAAGCCTTATAAGTTCCCATAGAGGATGTGAAGCTGATAGTTACTGAGATACAGAATGCACACCATCCTGGATTTTAATTCCACATTAGACTCACAAGCAGTGGAGAAGTGACACAGTCGGGTCTGAGTAAAAACTTAAAAGCATCATCGGTACTTTTGTATTATCACGGCGCCCACGATGTTCATCTTAGTACATCGCATGCATCGCATGCGATATAACCGCATGCGATGCGATGTGATCTGATTTTTAATTGTACAAGCACCCTGATGGGTGCTTTCAATGTTAAATGCACCGCCATTTTCAACGCCACCCCCACTATCAACACCAACCCGAAGCGTGGCGAGCGGCGGCGGTACGCGTCCTTCGACCTTTTCATACCCCCACTATCCACGTCGGCGAGGAGTTGATTTTAGATAGTGTGGTAAACGCAGCGAGCCACCGAGCCCTAAGCATGGCAAGCGCAGCGAGCCCCGCGTGGTGACGCGGATGACTTCACATGTATTCCGCGTCCCCTCTCGGGGCTCGCTGCGCTCCCAACACTTCAGGCTCGTATTGCGCGTCCCCTCGTGGGGGTCGCTGCGCTCGCAATGCTTCGGGCTCACCACACTATCTAAAATCATCTCCACGCCGATGTGGATAGTGGGGGTATGAGGTCGGAGGACGCATACCGCCGCCCCTCCAGTTACTGCTGCGCTTTCCACGCTTCGGGTTGGCATTCATAGTGGGGGTCGCGTTGACAATGGAGGGGCATTTAACATTCTGGGGGCATTTAACATTGTATGTACAGTTAAAAATCACATGCGTTCGCATCGCATGCCATTTGCTGGCATGCGATGCGATATTTAATTGTACAGTTTTCCGTTTTGACGCGAAAATTGCATGTCATCGCATACCATCGCATACCTTATTTAGTGGTATGCGATGCGATGGGCGCCGTGATAATACACAAGTACTGCATCATCCACAGTATATATTTTTTACTTATACAATGGAAAGGATGCTGTTACTTCTTGGTTAAAGAAAGTCTGGTGCCTTCCCAAGTCTGGAAGCGACTTACAGGGTAACGGGCAGCACTCTGAGATGACTTGAATAATAACAACTACAAGTGGTTTGCATTATCAATGTTTCAGAACCTTTTATTAATTCTTTCATCAGGATATATATATATATATATATATATATATATATATATATATATATATATATATTGGGGCAGAGACAGCATCTCTCCACATGAAATGAATGTGGAGGATCCAGACCTGGTTTTGGATCAGTAGCAGAAGCCAGGTGGGTAATCGCCTGTGGAATTTATCTGGTAAGCTGTGACCTGCTTTATAAAATAAAGATCAAAGTCCATTTGAATCCCCATGTATGTGATACTTGTCACAATTGGTGGAAAATGCTAGCAAAGCTCAACTGGATTACATACAGCCGAGGTCTGGTAGGTCAGTTACCTGTGGTTTAAACAGGTAAGATTTTTTTCTCTACTCTAGTTACACAATATGTAGCTGGCTTGAAAGCCAGGAAAGGATTTCACTTGTGGGGTGCATAGTAAGTTGGTTAGTCTAATCCACCCAGCTGTGTCTGGGATGAAGCACAGGGCAACTTGGAGTTGAGAGCAGTGAGGCAGCCTTAAAGGGGTACTGCATTATTCACAGACTGTTTGCTGTTTTGGTGTTTGGTAGCCAGCAAAGTAGGCGGTTGTTGGCTTGGTCTGTGTTATAAGTCTGGCACAGTATATTAAGCCTCCAAAGTTTGCCATTAAATTGAAAGCACATAGTAACATGGAGGAGCTACTAAAAAGATTACTGAATTGGTGGATGGGCAACAACCTTAGGTCCAGTTAATATATGAGGGGCATCTGAAGATGGCTGCCAGTCAGCAGCATCTGCCCAAGCCCAAGTCCGGATGATACAGTACATTCAGGGCAATAGGATCTGGCTGCTAAACATCAAGCCCAGATTAAAATGTTTCATGAAGAGCTAAAGGCAATGAGGACAGGTAGGCATGAGCAGAAAAGCCTACCAAAGCTCACTCCAGCTGATGATATTAAGGCGTTCCTTTGCACAGTTGAGCACATGGCCATGTGCTTAGAATGGCTGGAAGAGGAATGGTCTGACCAGCTGGCTTCCTGTCTAGCTGTCTAGAGTCACTGAAAGGGGAGCTGTAGGGGAGTCACAGAAAGTCTAGGTAGATATGTCTGTGCCTGAGGCCCACTCCTACCCTGGCCAGAAAAAAGTGATTCTGTACTTGACAGGATTAGCCTTACATGGCCCAGCAAAGCCTAGGAATTTCATGACTGGCGGCTGGAGGGCTCTGAGCCTCCCAGGATTCAGCTGGCGAAACTAGCCAGGCTGGCAAGGGCCTGTTTGCAGCAGGATGAAAATTCAGCAGAGCAAACTTTGGCGATAGCAGCACTGTACCAGACTATGGCCCTTATTCTGGTTGGTGCGGTCAGAGCCGCACACGGGGCTCCGACCGCACAAACCAAGGGCCGCCCACCGGACGGATCGCCACGGCCGTCCATACACGGACGGCTGGCGATCCGCACAAAAATGGTGGAGGCTACGCCTCCACCATGGTGGGAGCTGCCCCCTGCCTTCGATGGTCGACGACCATCGAAGGCAGGCCCGCACGCCGCGGCAGCTCCCGCAAGCTCAGACCACACGGACAATCGTCCGTGTGGGAGCTTGTAAGAGGGCTGAAAGCTGACATCCGGCGACGTCAGCTTTCCGCCCCCATGTCATGGTAATGAGGGCGTCATGCCCTCATTACCATGCATACGCCCCGCGTTTTCATGGGAACGCCCATGAAACGCGGGGCGTACACATAGGGAAATGAGGGGCTGAAGCCCCTCACGCCCCTATACGCCCCCTTTGCGGCGGACGAAATCCGTCTGCGGCGAAGGGGGCTGCACATGCGCAGAATGACCTCTGCGCATGTGCAGACAAAAAACATCGCCGGTACGGCCGCACGCGGGCCGTACCGTGCCGATCAAAATAAGGGCCTATATGGGTGTTAGACCACTCAGTACAGCAGTATGACCCCAGATATTTGAGGAGCTGGCAGTGGTGATTGAGCTTCACCTGACCTTGGGGAAAATGAGAAAAGCCAGGTCAGGCTTCGTGCCAGTACCAAAGATCAGGACTCAGGTCCCTGTGTTTAAGCCAAAGGCTCTGCCTCCCATGGTGTGCTTTGAGTGCGGTCATGTACAGTGGTACCACCTGAAACAGGGAGAGCCGGTGGATTGCAGTTCAGGAAAAACGGTTTGGTTGTTGGTCAGCATGGTGGCTGCAGGTATATTCCAAACAGAGTCCTTCCTGTTCCAAAAAGAAAAGATGTACAGTATGGACTAATTCTCGCTGGTGAGATTGGACCAGGGGCGCTTTGACAGGTGTTATTTTTGCCCAGCTGCTGCTTTACAACAGGATGGTCAATCCTGTACAATAAATAGAACAATAAAAAACAAGAAAATAAGCAGTAATTAAACAATTAAAGACTGGTTGATGTATCACAATTGCTTTTATTGGGTACACTAAAAATGACTTAATAGCCAGCATAGAAGTAAGAATGAAATTGCATGTAAAGTGAGAATAAAATCAATTAATAATGGTCCCCACCAACTGTATTGTTGGAAGTGTCCTGGAGATTCCATTTTTATGAGCCCATAGATGGTAAAGTGGATCCTCAAATGGTTATTTGGAGGGAGAACAAATGAGGTGCAGATTTTGCCAGCAGTGGCCCAGGATGGCACAAATAACCATCTCCTACTGCAGATCCTTCTGTAGTTAATAGTACTCAACCTCCAATGAAACAAAGATGGATGATGATTTGTATCAAATTGGTATAAATGAGTGGGTCCAAGTGAGGATGCTGTGGTCTGCAATCCAGGAACACTAGGTTGGGGGGATGTCAATATCCTCCTTGTGCATTTCACTATGCCTGGTAGCTTTATCAAAGGATCGCCTCAGTGAATCACCCGCAAACAGATGGCCTGGTAGAAAGGTATTATCAAACCTTTAGGCAAATGATAATAAGGGTGTTAGGTGCCGAACGCCTGGAAGCCTCCAGCCAGCCATAAGACAAAGACTGCAGGGGGAGTGGCAGAGTCCGCAGTGGGGCTGTCGCTAGGAGATGGTCCCTGGGTGGAATTGCCAGGCTTGTTGCCCGGCAATGATCTCTGGCGGGGAGGGACGCTGAAATACTCTGAGCATCAGAAGCAAGGGGAGACTGAAGTCACACGCCAGGGGACTCTCTGATTGGGTGACTCTAGTTTGAACTTCCTGGCCGCCTTCTGCACAGTGTCGGTGATTCCCTGTGCAGCCTGTCCTGCCTGCCTCCTGTCATCTGCTGCTGGTCTTACCTAGGGGTCCTGCCCGTGTCCGGAATCTCTGGTTTCCACTTCGAGTGCTCCCAGACCTTGTCCTCACAGAGATAAGTTATTCTACCATCCTTTGCATATTTCTTCTGTCCTTATTGCAGTGGGTATCTGTGTGGAGTATACTAATCTTCTTTGCATACATGTTTGCTCTCAGCTCTGCATTGATAGTTTTTTTCTGACATGTAATATCTTCTTGCATTGTTGCATTCATATGTCTGGCTTTATTGTGTAGTTTATAGGTTTACCATCTTTATGCACTGTTGCAATTATGGTAGTTTTGTAGGAAACTGCCTTTCTACTTCCTACCCTACTACCATTCATAATAGACCTGTTTAGAGTTCTTCCCACATAAATGGTACTAGGAGGATACAGGCAGGTACAGTAGCACAGCACTGACTTGGTGAGTAGAGGTCATTGCCAGTTCACGCTGATAATATTTTTGACCAGTTGGTGTGAGTAGATAGAATGTAGGTTCCCTAATAGTGTCCATTTGCTTGCTACAGTACTTCAAGTCAAAATTTACACTAAATTTTAAATAAATTCCTTTAAATCCAACTCAAACACACCTTTTTCCACTTGCCTATTGACCTCAGATCTTTCTCTCCTAAACCTGAGGGTGAGGTTTCCACATTCCTCTATATTACAAAATTGTCCTTTGTCCTGTTCCCCAAACTCTTTCCATTCAAATATTGCCCTCATTAGCATATGTGTTCAAAATGTCCCCCTCCCCTGGCACTTTTAATTCCATCTTTAAACATGCAGTAATCATTTTTAATTTGGTAATGTGACTTATTTTGCCATGGTATCATTTTAGATCATTCTCTAATTGTCGGTTTTACCTTCTTCCTCTTTCTATTTCCTCTTGTGTTACCCCTCTCCCCACCACTCCCTCACTTGAGATAATATTAATATTGTAATTGTATGTATCTTTATATTGATTTGACCTTACTGTACAATTTTAATTTTTTGATGTTTGAAAAGTCTCTATAATTATTATTACTCTGTAAACAAAAACAATCTTTTGTATACTGGGACAGGGACTGTTGTGAATGACAAATATTCCCTGTGCAACACTACATTAATTGGGGGAGCTACTGTACATAAGAAAATATAAAAATATAACCATTTCTATGGAATTACCTGTTTCGGCCACTAGATGCCACTGTGATACCTTATAAAATGGATGGACAGCTACTAAAGATTTTTTTCTTAGCCTTTTAATTTGTGTCTTGCACATTATATCAGGATGAACATCAATATCGATATCCCTTAGTCTAGGTGGAAATACCATTTCTTTCAGCCCATTTTTTTCATGTTGAATTTTTATTATAGTTTAATTATAGTTTTTTTTTTATTTAAAACACTTTTTTACTCATATTGTATGATCTTTCTTAGCTTATATAATAATAAAGAATCAAAGATCTTGATTGCAAAGCAATGGACAAAACCAGAGGTGACGTGCATAGAGATTTAGATTGGATAAGGTGTGTTCAAACTAAAATTTAATTTACAGTATAAAAATAAAACAGCCAGTATTTATCCTGCACAGAAACATAATAAATCATTCAAATCTAAATCTCTTTGCACATTTTACATGCAGTGGAGCATGGTCTTGTCCATTTCAGAAAAAAAGATGCTTTATGATCAAATCTGGATTAGGACCCATATACACATCAAATACCATAGACACTTGGGACCTTATTCTAATCCACAGGGCCGAAATCAGGGGGGTTCTGGGGGTGATTGAGTTATGGGCCCCGAACAGAACTGGGTCCCGAGTGCAGGGCCAGTGCTAAGTGCTCAACATACTGTACTGTGACTGCAGCTGCACCTGTTACACACTGTGGCAGCAGCTCTGGCAGCCTATCTGTGTGTCAGCATGTCAGTGTCTGTGTGTCAGCATCTCTCTGTATGTCAGCAATGTCCATGTGTCAGCTGTTGCCTGTTTCAGCGTTTGTGTTAGTGTCAGCATATGTCCACATTTCTGTGTCCGCGTCCTTCTGTTAGCATCTGTCAGTATGTCAGAATCGGTGTGTTAGTGTCTGTGTGTCAGCATGTCAGCACCTGTCTGTTTGTTAGTATGTCTGCGTGTCAACATTCAAATGTAATTTGTCAGTGTGCCAGCACTTGTGTGTCAGTGACTGTCTGTGTGTCATTGTCAGCAACTGTCTGCATGTCCATGTGTTTGTGTGCCAGTGTGTCAGCATCTGTATATCCGTGTGTTAGCGTCCATGTGTTAATATCAGTCTGTGTGCTAGTGACTGTCTATCTCTCCCATCACTCTGCTCTTGCATCGAGCAGCTGTGTCTTTCCAGTTCACCGCCCTGCTTCCCCACCTGAAGGCCCATAATGGGTACTACAATGTGTTGTAATGTGAATAATGGTTACTACTATGTGGTGAAATATGAAGCAGGGGCACTATGTTTGGTGTAATGTGAATTGGGGGTACTATTTTGTGGCTCACTCTTTTATTTTCAGACCACAGATTGCAGTTTTCTCCATTCCCCCATTTCAGGGCTGTTTCGTAAGTATTGGACCCCACAATCCTTTATCCTCTGTCTCCCACTATTCCTCCTCTCTCCTATCCCTCCCCCATTTTTCCTACCTTCCATCTCACCATATTCATCCTCTGTCTCTCTCATTTTCCAGTATTCCAATTCTCGCTTCTCCTTTCTGTTTATTGTTTTAACATTGCCATCCATTTTTCTCTTTCTTATCTCGCTTCCTTCAATGCCCATAGGAAACCCAATAGGGGCCCTGCCTATTTTGTCAGTCCCAGGCCTCAAGATTTCTGGTGGCATCCCTGCTAATGCATATGCTCCCATGCGCGTTGGCAGAGAGGAGCAATGGTTTGTGACTGCACTTGCTAATACACATGTATGCGCATGTGCAGCTGCTTGGTGTGAGCGGGCAGTACAGGGATCTGCAGATCTAAGACACCAGAGAGGTGTCTTAGATCTGCGAGTGCTTGCAATATCATTCGATGGTTGGGGAACATGGAATGATTTTGTCCCCACACTAAAGGCTGTGAAAGGATTTTTATGCTTAACATCCATTCTCATGCATGCGGGGAAATTTGGCCTGTGAGCAGGGGCGGGCCTTCGTGCAGGTGGCGCATATATGACATTACAGGCGTTCTCTCCACGCAGCCCTTTTTAGGGTAGCGGAGAGCAGTTCACACTGCTGTGACAGGCGTTCCGGCTCAGCGGCGGCACCGCATTTTAAACCCCCTCTCATGACACAGACTGTGATATTTGCTCAAATACTAATCACTGACAGCCATTTCTTATAGAGTGCACTTAACGCTATAGATGCAGACTTTAACATTAGACCAAAATATGAATGAGAATAATCAGCTCCTGTGTACCTGAAAGTTCTCTCACAAAAATTAACATATATATGTGAATAATCAACTTCTGTGTACCCTAGAGATTTCTCACAAAGTCATCTCCGTTTAGAAAAACACAGAGAAACTGATATTGTAATAAATCTCAATAATTCAATGAGGGCATTCTATATAAACAATTTATTTATTCAATAAGCCAATTATATGAGATCTATATCCACATACAGTATGGCTGCGAGTTATTGAAAACAGAGCGCAATACACACTGCACATGGCCTGACACTGACTGCAATATAAGATTATCACATAATATCAGCGGTGTAGCTAGGCGCCACGGTGCCCGGAGCAAGGGCATGTTTTGCGCCCCCTCCCCCCCCCGCCCCGGCAGGCTCTCAGATGGCCGCCACCCACCCTAGTGTGAGGGGTCCGCTACATCCTCCCACACTACGGCACACTGACACACACATATACTGGGGGGCACACTAACACATACAAATGTTGTACAGGGACGGTGGACCAGGGGGCACACTTATACACACATGTTGTACAGGCACACTGATATACACAAACACATATATACATAGTCATACATATATACATTGTACAAGGACTAGGGGCAAGGACTCTCCGTCACATCACCTCTCTTGTCAGCAATGAACCTCTACATCCCCCTGAACCTCTACGCCCCATTACCCCTGCACTTCTCCACCCAGTTGTCACCACTGCAAGGCCCACATACATATCCTAACAGCTGTCTCCATACCCATATACCCACCACACACACTACTCCCCCTGTCCACTCACATACGCCCCATATGCCTCTATCCTTACATAACCTATTTCCCATCTGTTCCCAAATACACCCCATACCCTCTACCCCCAACATACCCTACTCACCCTAATCTCCTACAAACACTCCATATACCACTACCCCAAACACATCCTGCACTTCAGCTCTCGTCCCCCAACAATCCCCCCAATAACTCTCAATCCCCACCACACGCACCCCATTCTACCTACATACAGCACAGGAGCCCTGCGGAAGGAAGTTCTCACCTGTGAGGCACAGCTGCTCCACATCTTCTATAATTGCGCCCATGTGCTGTTCCACCCCAGCTCCTGTTACTGCCGCTGGCTGGTTGGTGAAGAGGGGGAGGGTCGGCAGTCGGCACCATCCTGTTTCCTGTTACAGTGCAGGGGGTTGTAGGCTGGGCTGACGGACCCCCAAAGCTCATAGATCCCAAGCGCACTACCAGGGGTCGGATGGGAGCCAGTGAGAGGGGCGGGCTCACCTTCCAGCGGCACAGCTCCTCTGCATGCTGCTGTGGCTGCGGCGCTGCCAGTAACTGCGCTGAACGGCGGAGGTGATTTATAGCCCCCCCCCCCCCCTGTACCTATCCATCGCGGCAGCAGCGCTCTCCTCTCTTTCCCTGCTGCCGCCGCCAGCACAGAGCGGCAGCAGGTCCACTTCTGCCGTTGCTCTCCCCTCAGAGCGGATTGTTTAAGGCTTACGGCACACTGGCAGGGATGCCATTGTGGTGCACGGCTCCGGCGCCATATGACCTTTCTGCGCCTGGAGCTTGTGCTCCACCGGCTCCGCCGTCCCTACGCCTCTGCATAATATCTGTGATAACCAATTCTTATATATTTGAGAAATATTTTTATATCCACAACTAAGAACTAACAAAACTCGAAGTACAAGAATTATAGCAACAATAGCATCACTTTGCATTATAAGAAACAGCTACAGTACCTTGCAACTTTGTTTCCTACTGCCTTTTCAGATTTTGAAACATACATTTATTCTGGCAATGATAGGATATCTTCTGAAATGGGCAAATTCAATAGGGCTGTCTATAGCATAAAATAGAATGTACTATAAATGCATAGAACCCACATGGAGATATATGTAAGCTGTGTGCATCAACAGTAACATCTACCTATATTATATCAGAGTAATTATCTCTGAGATTGACACTCACAGATAGAGGAATTATAGCTACTGGCGTGGTTCAATCTGACTACTGGGCTATAAAACCATAAATACTGCCAGGCAGAACTCTGGGAGGCAATGGAGTCATCTGCCGCCGGGCTCCTGCTTCCAAGGGGGCACCTCTACTCCCCCTGCAAGTTTAAATCAGTTATTTAAAAGCCAACGGTATTGCTTCTGTGGCTGAGTTTTTAAAGATATATGTGTTCTCTATCTATCTATCTATCTATCTATCTATCTATCTATCTATATTTCTTGACAGAAATATAGAATTTGTATCAGGTTAAACAGGGTTGTGTGCGTCTGTGTGTGTTTGTGTGTGTGTGTGTTTGTGTGTGTGTGTGTGGGGGGGCATCAATATGTATCTTGCCTCTGGGCAACTGTAACAAACTTACGCCACTGAATACTACGACCAATGATCCCAGCATTAGAACTATACAGGAAAGATACAGTCATAATGGTGATAGCCCATGACTGGAAGATTCCTATTACCGTGATTCACAAAAGTGACAGGAGTGAGTTTATGCGGAGTCACAGTAACACATATACGATACCTCACTGTAAAAGTATA
Organism: Crinia signifera; assembly: GCF_055691185.1. Lineage (NCBI taxonomy): Eukaryota > Metazoa > Chordata > Amphibia > Anura > Myobatrachidae > Crinia > Crinia signifera. The sequence continues at coordinate 183,755,187 of NC_139217.1, forward strand.
AACAATTGTTTTTATTAAGAAAACTTACCAAAGAGGTACAGTGTCATTTACATAAACGCCTGACTATTACTAGCATTGTATTCAAATTTAAACCAGTCAGTTAGCCACCACAATTTTATTACACAATCTTTTCTGTCTTTTCACTTATCTTTCTGTTTTATATTTTGCGAGTTCTTATTTTATATGTAATATTGAATAAAAGTTTAATTTTATAATTATTAGGTGCACCACATACTGGACAACTTTGCCTCTCTCTTTCTGGTTGTCTCTTTTGATCCATACTTTTGTCTAATGGTAGCACACCCCCACCTGTACCACTGAATGAATAGTGGTAATTGAAATACTCCAAGGGGGTTCACCATCCTCCAAAGAAGGAGGGTCCTGTGCGATTGATTCTCTGCATATATGACACGCAAAGCAGTACATTTCGCAGCTTTGCGTGTCAACCAGAATCATCCCCTTAAGCCCCATACATACATTACAAATTTTATTAAAAGATAATCCATCAGAAGGGTCTTTCTGAGCATTATCTTTTTTTAAGTGTAGTGTGTATACTCCATATCATTAATAATGCATGCTCTCGTGCATCGTTAACATCTCCCCATTGTTGGAACATGAAGGTAAATTTTGGCTATGTGCTGTAGGTAATGACATGCATGTTCAGCAGCAGCTGCGGGTGACATCCCTGGGTGATATCGTCTAGTGTGAATTCACAATATCGTTCACCTGCAGCCACAGCCAAAATCCTTAACAATATTGGCCATGGTGTGAGTTGTCTAGTGTGTATGGGGCTTTACTCACATGAATTCCCTAAATTACCCCACAGCATGTGCATACTAGATCCACCACCACCACCACAGGGCAGGCTGGCAGACGTCCATAGCTCAGAATGAGACGCACGAGCGTGAAACGCACACGCACCCTGTCCACCGGCATCACAATGTGGTGGACGGAACGATGGAAGCCACTTTGATGAAAGCGGTTCCATCTGTAGTACCGGACGTTACCTAACGGAATGCAGATGGGTGATTCTTATGATGACAGCGAATCATTATAGTGGAAGTGCGGCAGCGGCTACAGTCCGGTGGGTGGAAATCAGTGTAGTGGTAATGGGTCAGGTCTGCACATGGTGTGGGGGTATTTATGGGTATAAGGGTTATTGTTTTTTTATTTTTTTATTTGTATATGGTCATGAGGACGAGGTGGTTGTCCTGAAAACATTTGACTTATAAATGCTTACAATGCATATATATATGCTTGAATTACAGTAGTAATAATAGTAGCATTAAAAAAGAGCGTATACATATTTGGTCCAAATATATATGTATTTCCTTTGCAATTATACAAGCAACTGTTAATAATATGTAAAGACAATGTATAAATATATTTTTTGTAAATGCAAAGGTACTAGTTTAATGTCCTAATTGGCCTCCCAACATATTGGTCTCTACATACACATGTGGTCAAATAGTTTACATAATTAGTCTGACCACTGATATGGCTCGGAATATTAGAATATTTTAAAGTTACTAAATTGTTACTGCTCTCTGGATGAGGGGCCTTATTCAGTATTGATCTAATAAATGATCAATACTGCAGTTTCAAGATTATTGGGAAACTGTGTACCCACAGGACCTGCATTTGCTACAGTAAGTTGCTGCAAGCAGTGTAGCATATACTGTACTATCTATATTGAATAAGGGCCAAGAACTAATACTTAATTTGCAGTGAGACACTGTTTATATATTGGAGGAAAGTGAATTCCTTTTGAATATCTAGAGCTGTATAGTTTGCAGTTTTTAATATTTTTTAAAGTGGAATTCATTGAAATATTTTTTATGTTGATTGCACAATAAAATTCTGTTTGTACTGAATATTTATGCACAACACTTTTGTTTTTTTTATTTATGCACTCTCTTTTTCTACGTTGATTGCTACTATTTTAAGCTTCAACAATCCAGATTGTTTGGTTTGGGAGCTGCACCAGAGACGCTTGCATTTTGTTGAGGACTGAGTAAGATAAATTGCATAATTTGGCTGGAATATTTTGTTTGTATTTTCTATGCAGGTTAAATACTGGCTGCTGCAGCAAATATTCTACAAACTTTAGACATCTTTATTTTTACACTGCAATTTAGATGACAGTTTAGTCGCAGGTGCAAAAGGTTTGCAATCCCCACATTTCAAACAAATGCTCTTTAATCTCTAGCAGCATACACATACTCTATATAAAGGATCCTTTTAATCCAAGGAGGTATATTTACTTAAAAACACCAAATGGCAAATATTGATCTAAAATCAGTCAACATTGACTGGGTGTTCCAGGGTCCAAGTTCCAGTTACTAAAAAAAATGTTGGTCATTTTTTTTAGGTCTATAAAGTCAGTGATTCAGTTCCATCAAAATCCACAGCAAATAGACATGAAAATGTATCAGAAATCGACAACCACTTCCTACTGATTTTCTAACGGACACAACATTCCGTATATAAGAAGCTGCTGAAGTTCCGCTAATTCTGCCTACATCTATGATGATGGGATGACTGTGCCTTGCCTCTTTTCATTAATTGCTGATGCAATGTTGATTGCACCTATGATAGTACAAGCTGAAGATGTGCTAAAATATTCCAAAAATCCAGCAAGCCTGAAAAGTACAGAGACACCCACCTCAGCCATCACAAAGGCACAGCAACTGTTTACACAATTGCAGTGCACATGTAGATCCTTCAGTAATCATTGAGGGGGATGATATACTGTGCTCACTTAAGTCTTTGTGCGTTAGAAGGGCGCTGCTTTTGCCATTAAGGGTTTCCCAATCCCTTTTGCTATATTGAGCGTAACTGTTTGGGTGGGCTTGAGCGCTGCCTATGTATGCGGTGAGCTCTCGAATTTGATGTGAATCCGAGAAGGGGGTTAGGGTGTTGTGTTTGATACGATGTTGTGTGTGAAGAAGAATCAGACGAAAGGATTTGTGTGTGTGTATTTTATTTAATTTCAATAATAGTGTGATAAAATAAAGGTTTGCACCTGGGGTGAATGTTTAATTGGTTTTTTGATGTACACCTATTGGGGTCCACAGTTAAGAAAAATGTTCCAGATTTAGTGCTCAGACAGAAGCCTGTGTGGGCTTAAGGCACTTCAAAGAACTCCTTTACAATCTCATAGGCTTGATGAAACATTTTTCATTGCACATCACTCAGGGAGACCGTAGATCCCACCCAAAGGGACCAAGGAGGTTAAAGGAATCGTAAAGGATTACCTTAACCCCTATCGGGCATCTCCTTAGGGTGACACGGCTCTGAAAAAATTCCCTCAACAGGGGACCCCAATAGGTGTACATCAAAACACCAATTAAACACTCCGGAGCATTTTTTTTTTACACTGTGCGGTACTTGTTTCCTAGCACGGCCACAACGATCATGATCGCGGTCATCGGGGGTAAAATCGGGGCCATCGCGGGCATCGCATGCACTAAAAAATCGGGTGCGATGGGCCAGACGCGATGCCCGCGATTTCCCCATAGAGAACAATGTTAAATGCCTCAATTTACCCGCGATGACCACGATTTCCCATAGGAAACAATGTGAAATGGATCAATTTACCCAAATTATCATAGGGAACAATGGTAAATGTCCCAAAAACACCCCTGAACATTAAAATGTCCCCCCAAAAGTACTATACGCCACCCCGCGATCAACGTGAACCCGAAGCGTGGCGAGCGCAGCGAGCCCGCGAGGGGTGGCGGTACGCGTCCTCCGACCTTTTCATACCCCCACTATCCACGTCGGCGTGGAGTTGAGAATAGAATAGTGTGGCGAGCGCAGCGAGCCACCGAGCCCGAAGCGTGGCGAGCGGACGCGGATACCTTCACAGTTATACGCGTCCCCTCGCGGGCTTCCCAGGTGTCCATGGCGACGCGGACACCTGTGAAGGCCGCGAAGGGACGCGTTTACCTGTGAATCTATCCGCGTCCCCTCGCCACTATTCTATTCTCAACTCCACGCCGACGTGGATAGTGGGGGTATGAAAAGGTCGGAGGACGCGTACCGCCGCCCCTCGCGGGCTCACTGCGCTCGCCACGCTTCGGGTTTACGTTGATCGCGGGGTGGCGTAAACTACTTTTGGGGGGACATTTCACTGGTCAGGGGGGGTTTTTGGGGTTTCTGGCCCATTTACCATTCTTCCCTATGATGATTTGGGTAAATTGACCCATTTAACATTGTTTCCTATGGAAAATCGCGGTCATCGCAGGTAAAGTTACCCATTTAACATTGTTCCCTATGGGGAAATCGCGGCCATCGCGTGTGGACCATTTAAGCATTTTTAGCCGCACACGACGCGACCGACCCGATTTTCACTGTTTTCAATGCATTTCAATGGAAAAATCGGGGGCATCGCGTCGGTCGCGTCGCAGGCCCCTAAAAATTACCCCCGATGGCCGCGATTGTGGCCGTGCTAGGAAACAAGTACCCACTGTGCCACCAATGGTTGAGGGAGAGGGTGCTGCCACACTATACCACCAATGATTAAACTATTTATGGGAGACACTACCACCAATTATTAAATGTTGGGCGGGGTCACTGTACCACCATTGACTAAACCTATTTTTTATATAAGACATGTCTGTAATTACATGGATCTCACCAGAAATAGATACATACTGTACGCACCCATGATTATGGCTTATGAATCCCAGTGTATACATAAAGGTTGGGCTGTTGCATGGTTGCATACAAGTCAGCATATGGGCAAATAGCCATGTGGGCAATAAAGGTGTACAGATGACTTGCTTTGCAAATGTATATGATGGAGCCTGCACAATATGAATGTGAACAGATATATACTGCATCATCTTCTAAATGCAAGTACAGTTGCAGATCAATAGTTGGTTACCGTTTTTTAGATTAAAGAATTTTACATTAAAAATTGAAATGAAACGCAGAGTTTTTTCTTACTTATTCACTTATAATTTTCTTATTAGTTCTTATTTTTGTGATGAAGTGCAGTTTTTTACGTCACTTTCTGTGACAGTTGTGATAGATTTGAAATCTCCCATGCTGAATCTCCTATGATGAATCTCTGACACAAATCTCTCTGTATGTGGCTAATTATCTAAGAGAGTGAAATCTCTCGTGCTGAATCTCCCGTTATGAATCTCTGGCACAAATATCGGCGTATTTAGGGCCCTTTAGATTTTGGCATCTATCAGTGAGATGCACATGCACGTGCAGTTTACCAATAATTGCAAAATTGTAAAAACTTTACTAAAGCATTCTTAATTTCATAGACATCATCATGAAGGCTTATGCAATAGAATTTGGAAGTAAAACAAATATTTTTGTCTTTTGATTGCCTGATTTTTGGTCAGCTTTTGATCAAGTTTACAAAATGACTGTTATACCCCTTTCGCACCGACAAATACAGTATTTCCTGGGTTATTGCACATGAATGCGCAGTGTGAAAGGGTCCTGAAAGATTATCCCTTAATCCGGGTTGGACTCGGGACTTGCGGGTCCCATTTACTGCACTGTAAAGACGCCGCTCTGAGATGCTGTCATCTCAAAGCACCGTCCCGGCACCTGCCTCCAGAAGGCATCACCCATACGGCTTTATGGCGGGTTGGGCGGCTAGTGTGAAAGCGCTTGCAAGCCAAGTTGCAAGCTGGGTACAAAATCCTGGGTGCGACCCGGCTTGCTAGTGTGAAAGGGGTATTAGTGAATTTCCAATTTGCATTAAGCACACAATAGAACAGAGGAATTTCAGCCTTCTATATAGCTTTCTATATTGGTTGATTTGGGGTGAATAGGTTTTTGGTCACTTTTGACCAATTTTAACTATGTATCATTAGTAAATCTCCAACATGGAAAACCAACCCCAAAAACTGGCAAAAAATTGGTGGAAAACACAAAGTTGACCTTAAGTAAAAATATCACAAGGACTGTATTATTATTCACCCTATTACCTCTGTATTCCTGAAATAAACAACTTTGGGCCTGATTCAGATCCAATCACATATCTGCAAATTTGCAGAGAACTGCATGTGGTTGGCTGCCGCCCATACCGAGTGAAAACCCTGTGTATATCTGCTTGTGAAAATATCGCTGTGTGCTATCCTGTTGCACATTTATTCGATAGTGAGTGAATTGCATATGGTTTTCTGTGTATGTGCAACTGTAAGTAAGTCTGACCCTTCCACAGCTCTGCAACAGTGACAGGTTGATTAAGGTCGCAGCCGATGTCATATGCCCTCCCTTCTAATGCCTGGACATGCCTGTGTTTTTTTGGCCACTGCCAGAAAACACCAGGTGTCCATCCCCAAACGGTGACTTCCTATCAGTCAAATTGCGAAGGGATTGTAATTAGATATTTTTGCTATTTTGGCTAGTGCTTGTGCCATACAATCTGGATGCATGCGCAGTCATTTGATACTCAAACCGATTCACATTTGCACAATAGCCTCTGAATCAGACCCTTTATTCATCAGTAATAGCTAGCATTTGGAGACAACAAATGTGCAAAAAAAGATTGCAACATTAATACACCTATCTGTTTGAACTCCCCCTGGTGCAATTCCATGCAAATACTGCAAAATCAAGACAAGAGAACATTCCAAGCTGATTTGGGCCAATATAATTGAATAGCACCAAACAGGGAAAGGGTGCCAGAATATTACTAGGTTATTGAATCTAACCTAGAGCACAGATAAGTATATCATATAAATATAAAGAAAATATGGAACATCTGTGAACCTGACTGTAACAGGTTTGGTACTGCTTTCCTAGCACGGCGTTCGTCTCATTGATTGTATGCCTTAAGTTTAAGGTACTTAAAGCATACAATCAACGCGATGGACCCGATTTTTTAATCTCATGGATCTTATGCATCCATAAGATGCATGAGATCCATGAGATCAAAAATCGTGAGCCCCCAATAACCATTGTTAATGCCACCAGCACTATCAATGCCAACCCGAAGCGTGGTGAGCGCAGCGAGCCCGCGAGGGGCGGCGGTATGCGTCCTTCGACCTTTTCATACCCCCACTATCCACGTCGGCGTGGAGTTGATCTTATATAGTGTGGCGAGCACAGCGAGGGGACGCGGACTACTTTACATGTATTCCGCGTCCCCTCGCGGGGCTCGCTTCGGGTTGGCATCAATAGTGGGGTGACGTTAACAATGGGGGGGCCATTTCACCCATGAGGGGGGGTTAGCAATTAAAATTGGGGTTTTGGGGCCTTTTTACATTGATTCCAATGTAAAAATCTCGTTGATTGCGTCGATTGCATCATCTCATGCATCTTATGCCGCACAAACACATAAGATGCATGAGATGCTTGATATATCAGCCCCACACATACAATCTAGATCGTGGGCGCCATGCTAGGAAAGCAATACCGACCATTCTCCAAAACTATATATGTACAGTATGAGATGGGTTGTAATAGCAGCAGAGGCCAACAATGCAATGTACTTGAAAATTTTGTAACAAGCAAAGCTAATGTACAGTATTTACACAATGATATATATATATATATATATATATATATATATATATATATATATATATATATATAGATGGGGCAGGGATCCGGCACTCCCAACAAGATACTTCAACAACCGTGGTGCCTTCCTGAGAAATATAGCCTTGGAAGTAGATCATACAACGGGGCGGCACTCGAACGGATTTTTCTCATGAAATAATTGCAGACCGACAACTGCTTTGGTCTGACGTTTCGGTAATTTAATACCTTTTTCAAAAAGGTATTAAATTACCGAAACATCAGACCAAAGCAGTTGTCGGTCTGCAATTATTTCATGAGAAAAATCCGTTCGAGTGCCGCCCCGTTGTATGATCTACTTCCAAGGCTATATATATATATTTAAATATATATCTATATATATATATATATATATCTATATATATATATATAGATATATATATATATATATATATATATATATATATATATATATCATAGGAACTGGTCTACAAACATGAGTGGATCCAGAATAAACTCAAAATGTCCAGAGTGAAAATAGTGGCAGAAACAATTATTAATAGCAGTTAAAAATATGGATGGAAAAATTTATTAAAACTAGAATTCATCAACACTAATTACATTGGGTTTTGTTGTAATAGTGCCACAGAATATCAATAATTGAGATATTAATTACTTTAAAATAATTTACTTCACTAGCAAATTACAGTATAAAATCATTAAATTAACTGATCATGCGAAGCAAAATATATTCTCTGACCCAACAGCATGTATGGGACTGAACTTTAGCACTTGGCCAATGGATAAGGTAAACAAATGTACAATCTCTCTTCTCATTACAATAATAACAGTAGTGGGAAAATGTATTTAAAATCCTGGACAAAGAAGTCTGCCCTACAACTACTAATAGTCAAACAAAAACTTCTACAAATACTATATTAAGAAAGAAGATATGCAAGAATAGACTCTCATTCTGGAGCACTTAAAATTTATCAAAAATGGACATTATGGGGGAAATTTACTAAAGGAAATTTGTAAAAAAATAGGTGTATTTGTATCCAGAAATACACTTATTTTTGACATTTACTATCCCGAAAATACGGCAATTTGTAGTCGTATTGATGTGCTATCAATACGAATACGAATTGCTGTATTTTCGGGATAGTAAATGTCAAAAATAAGTGTATTTCTGGATACAAATACACCTATATTTTACAAATTTCCTTTAGTAAATTTCCCTCTATTCCTCATACTCTTGATGTCTCTACTAATGCTCATATACTCTCTGCATTTGAAAATTCTTATCCCTAATAAGTCCCTAAATTCAGATTCTAGCTATTATTTGTTTGGTGTCGGTTTTATAGACATTAGGGGGGAAATTTACTAAAGAAAATTTGTAACAAATAGGTGTATTTGTATCCAGAAATACACTTATTTTTTACATTTACATCAATGCGAATACGAATTGCCGTATTTTCGGGATAGTAAATGTCAAAAATAAGTGTATTTCTGGATACAAATACACCAATTTTTTTTTACAAATTTCCTTTAGTAAATTTCCCCCAAGGTTACAAACTATATTAGGCCAGTAACTTTACCATATATCTACATATATGTCAATCATATAAGGTTATTTCATCACACACACCCCCCCCTTTTCTTACCTTACCCATATGTTTGTCTTTTGTCATATTTGCTGTATTATTGGTTTCTTTTTTTAGCACTGTTTAGTTACCACTGTATATGGACACAATGGATAATAACCTGCTATAGTCATATATATGAAAATTTGACTATTACCTCTGTATACTGTATGCTAATTTGTATCTGTATACAATGTTATATACCTGCATTAGTGTACAATTGCTAAATTGAAAAAAATAATTGAAAAATAAATCAATAAATAGGTGTGGCATTTGTTTTCTGACCTTGAAATACTGGTTTTGCAGCACCTTGACAATGGTCTTGCAGGTGTCAGGGATGATACACCTCAAAGCCTGCACAGATATAGGTAGGGTAGCATGACTTCCATAACTCCTACAAAAGACATGGGCAGTCTGAAAAGGGGGCATGGCTACTGGGTTTTCGTCACTTTGAGTGCATGCCCAGTGCTCCTCCTTCCTGCAATGAAGAAATGCTGTGCGCATACACGTGGCATCACTTCTATGTATGCATCTCTTCTCTCTATCGTGGGAGGGACAGCCTCCAATTAGCAGGACTGTCCCACTGTAATCGGGACCGTTGAAGGTATGGGGAAGTCACCAGCCTCTCCTATAAAACCTTAAATACCCCTATTTAGAGTAGCCCACCTTTTCACCCTGTATCATCGGATAAATCAGCCCATCAGATACATCATATTGTAAATGGATATATAAATTGTCCCAGCTTGATAAATCGCTTGCAATATGTCTTATGTGAAATAAGCACTCAAGTACAAAATCAGACATAAGGACTCCCGGAGCTGTCGGTAAGATTAAAAGGATATTTGATGCGATTTGAGGAATCAGATAAGTCCCATTGTGTTTGGCTACCTTTACTACACAAAGGATAGCCTTGCAGCACCGTACCGGTCTGTATCTGACAACATTCCTTGCTCTGCAAAACTCAACTCTTTTGAGACAATGGAAGAGTGTAGCGCAAATAGGGATGGGTTCGGATATATATGAATTTGCAACGTACTGTACATAGAATGTTTTGTGCTTTGTAAATGACCTCTAATAATGTCAGTACATGACTCATGATAAATAGATTTATTTTCATACTCCCTATCCTCTGGAAATGTTTCACCTATTCAGCCACAGTAATAACGAAATGTCATAAACATTTTTTATTAGGAAGGTTAAAAATGACTTTAGGAAACATGTCTGACCTCTTCTTCCTTATTCAGAAAAATATATTTGTACTGTACTTGCTTTGTAAATATAAACAATTGTTTTGAATGCTTGTTATAGTATAAATGTAATTATATTTACATAAATTTGTTTTACAATATATTTATAAATAAATTATTTAAGAATTATACTCATAATACTCATTAGAATATCAAATAAATGTGCATTATTAGCCCTTGATTTCTTTATCATAAAAAATGGTTTAATATCTTTATTGCTGACATTGCAAATGGTATTGAAGGCAAAGTATTCCTTTTTGCAGGTGACACAAACGTACACAACAGGGGAGACTCACCAGGAGGGGTAAGACAAATGATTGATGGTCAAGAGCATGGCAAATACAGTTTAATAACAAAAAAATGCAAAATCAAGCACTTGGGTCTCAAAAATCCAAATGCTAAATATAGTATTAATGGTATTATGGGGATGATTCAGGTTCATTCACAATGCATATTTGGTTTGATAATGTACAAAAGCATGTGCACTACAGGCAAGGCAGATGTTACAGAGAGAGTAACAAAGCAAAGAGAAATGCAAGTCAAATGATTGGTTGCATAAGGAGAAGAATTAGCAGCAGAAAGAAAGAAATAATAATGTATGGCTTTATCTAGAATTCTGTGTCCACTTCTGGAGACCATATCTCCAAAAGGATACAAGGGCATAACTATCATTGGTGCAGCTGTTATGGGGTCCAGAGCTAAAGGGGGTTATATGTGCTATATATGTGTATTACCATCAGTTGCTAAATAGGGTGCCCTTTAAATTTTTTTGCTATGGGCCTATGAATGTCTAGTTACGCCCCTGAAAGGATATAAATACTCTAGAGTCATTACAATGAAGGGCAAATAAAATAGTACATGGCCTACATTACAAAACTTACTGGGAAAGACTATAAAAGCTCAATATAAATGGAGCAGCTCCCAATGGAGCTGCTCCAGGCAAAAGAATTGCCAAACGCCGCTGTGCGCCATCTGACAGAAGGGGCGCGACATAATATAAATTTTCATATATATTAAAAGTTTTAACAAGGTCCAGAAGGGAAACATTCATCAAATGAAGAGAAGTATTAGAACACATGCACTGATATTGGAGGAAGGTTCAGGGGAAATCTGAGGAAAAATTACTTTACAGAAAGGGTAGTGGACAAGTGGAATAGCCTCCCATCAGATGGGGTATAATAATATCCTTACAAAGAAATAAGGAACAAATAGGGTTTAAGGTAACAATATAGTTAAAACAGGGCAAGGCTAGATTTGCCAAATGGTTATTTTCCTTTGTCAAATTCTATGTTTCTATGGTTATTTTGAGAAATTAATTAACATGTTTGTAAAGGGCTGTCTTAATGCATGGGCTTGATGGGCAGTTGCCCAAGGGCCCCATGATCCTAGGGGCCCAAAACCCAAGCCTTCCACCTCGCCCATATGATACCTCCCCTCTCTGCGGCACTGTCTGCCGGAGCCCGCCCTGCATTGGGATGGTGGGACAGTTTGCTGCCCCCCCCCCACCCTGCCCCACCTCATTGTCTTGTACATTACCGATTCACCAGCTCATACAGCTTTCCTGGTGCTGAGAGCTGCCTGCTGCTCCGGCCAGTGTACTCTTCCTGCTGCAGCGGCAGTGCAGCCGCGCCCCCGCAGTGTAATGCCGGTGGAGAGAGACCGGGCAGGTGGTGTGACAATGGTGGGAGGTAACTTTCTGTGAGCTGTCAGTGTCAATACCCGTGCACCGGTGGAGAGACAGCAGGAAGGCTGTGCAATAGCGGGTGGGAGGGTGCCTTCTGTGAGCTGCCGCTGTTAATATCTGTGTGCTGCTCCATCTGTATTGCAATAGATGCCTCCTGCTGCATCACAATATACAGATAGAGCCATCCTCATCTAGCTCTTTAATAGGATTAAGTGAGCCAGAGCTGTTGGACTTAATCCTATGCTAATTCCCTATTGTATTGCTCTATGTATTGTATTGCCGCTGAGAACAATAGATGATAATAAACCTTGGTGAGCCATGGCTATCCAGAGAAGGCTAGTTGAAATAGCCCCATCTGTAGCTCTATCCCTGTTGCTTCCAATGAGACAGCAGTAGTAGCAACTCCAGCTACAGCTGAATGTTCTTGTGGACATGTGCAAAAATCAGCTAGAATAGTTATATCATGTTGCTGTAAAATAAGCTATAATCAAAATAAGATAATGGAATGAAGCCCCTTATAATGACATCCAGCTCCTACATTAGGCCTTATAAAACTCTACTCTAATCAACAAATTAAGAAAGCCTACACTTCATTTGCCAGGCACATTTTTTTTGTTTCTGAACACTTTGTTTTCTTAGTTTTACCATCATTTAGGATGACTCTTTTCTTGAGTTAGCAGAACATGGTCAATCTGTACATTTTAATATACAGATAGAGCCATCCTCGTCTAGCCCTTTAATAGGATAATAAGCCAGATGTATAAAGCTTCAAAACGTAATAAAATGGAGAGTGATAAACAGCCAACCAGTCAGCTCCTACCTTTAATGTTACAGGCTGGGTTTGAAAAATTACAGATAAGAGCTGATTGGATGGTTGTTTATCACTGTCCATTTTATCACTTTTTGAAGTTTGATACATCTGGCCCTAAATGAGACAGAGCTGTTGGACTTAATCCTATGCTAATCCCCTACTGTATTGTTACATGTATTCTATTGCAGCTGAGAACAATAAGATTTGGCTCACCATAGCTATCCAGAGGTTAGCTGAAGAAGGCTCCATCTGTATCATAAAAATACTAATGAAAGCTTGTAATAGTGTTATATCTTTAAATACAGTATGCAGATAAAAATGATCAATTGCAGATTTTCCTGTTTCTTTTGGCCCTCTTCACCAAAATGGAGGCATGGTATACATTGGTAATCTTCTTACTTCAATCATACTTAACTGGCATAGCTGTAATGTATTTTAAGATATCTCCCACAGGCAGTGACATAACGGTAGATGGTGTAAAGGATACAGCTCTTATGGGGTCCAGTGGCTTAGGGGTGCCATTTTGATTTTTTTTTTTTTTTTAATTAGTGCTGCAGCATGTTGGATTATGAGATAGTTTACTTACTGGGGGAGGCAGAGCTGTCCTTAATGTATGTGACAGAGCTGCTTGGTGAAGAAATCCTAGAAGTATAGCTACCGGTACTGTATGGCTGCTGGATGATGATTAATTGTGCTTGGACATTATCATGTACATCAGCCACAAAAGTGCTATATTTGTCCGTCTATGCATCCTCCCATCTGTCTGTCTATGTCCTTCCTGTCTATTTGTTTATGTCCCCTCCCATCTGCCCCTCTATGCCCCCTCCTGTCCATCTATGCCTCCTCCTGTCCATCTATGCCTCCTCCTGTCCATCCTTCTGTCCATCTATAACCCTATATTGTATTCTGTCTGTCCATCTATGCCCCTTCCTGTCCATTCATTCTTCTATGAACCCATATAGTGTTCCATCTGTCCATCTAGGCCCCCTTTCTATCTGTATGTCTTTCCTTCTAGGTCCCCTCCCTCCTATCAATCTATACCCCCTCCCATCCATCTGTGTTTCTGTATATGCCACCATATGGTGTTCTGTCTGTACATCTGCCTGTGATTGCCACCAATGTCCATCCCTGCCCTCATACGGTGCCCTCTCTGTCTGTCTGCTCATGCCACCATCTGTCTGTCCAGCTTTCATTTCTCCCCCTGACACTCTCCCTTTTTATCTCCCTTATGGACACACTCTCTCTATCGCACCCTCCACCTGACAAGGTCTATCTCCACAACTCTGTCTCTCCCTCTTTTCCTAACACTATCACTTTATCTTGTGCTGTCTCTCTGCTTCTGTTGCTCATTATATCTCTCCTTCACTGTCAGCCTCTCTTCTTTTTTCTCTCCCTGAAACACTTTCACTGTCTATTTTTCCCATCTTTCTCTCTATCTCCCCTGTCACTCTTTTTCACTCCCGCTTGCACCCTTCCCTCTCTCTATTACTATCCTATTTGACACCCCCTCTCTCTCCCTTTCCATTTCTTTATCCCTTACTGTACATTTGATTCCTCTGTCTGTTTCTCTCATTCCCTCTTTTTCCATGAAACCCCTCACTCTCTCTCTCTCTCTCTCTCTTTCTCACTCTCTCTCTCTTTCTTTTTCTCACACATTTCTATATTTCTCTATCTCTCATCCCATTCCCCTATGTCACTCTGTGTGTAGGGGCCTTAGTGATAGCGATGCACCGCCCCGGGCGACGTTATCACACAGCACTTAATATCCAGCATGCTGTAAAAATTTTAGTTAATATATAACTAAACTAAAAATGTAGTTATATATATAAAATCTCAAATTGCAATGCAATAACTGACATTCAGTAAGCACCCACATTGGAAGCAGTGGTGTAACAATGGGTCCGCAGACCCGCCGGTGGCATGGGCGGAGTGTGCATGGACCGCCCACCGTGTGGGCCCCGGGAAGTTTTTGTACTGGGGCCCAGGATTGTTCTTGGCAGCCCTGCATGTATACGCACCCACTCCAAAGGAATGCATGGTGCATATGCTTACTGTGGCTAGTCAAAGCAAGGAACGGATAATTGCTTCCACAATGCATATGCTTGTGGGAAGCAATTATTGTTGCAATAGGAATAGGGACACATCTGTACCGATAAGGGAAAATATATGAATGTGCTTAGTTAGCTATGCATAAATCTATTTATAAGTGAATATTACATATACAGTAATATCTTACAAATTAAAATACCTACTTACCAGTATCTGCTGCTAAATGCTCCAAATATCCTATATTTGAGATGAGCACCACATCTTACTAGGCTCCAAGTCTGTGAAGAACAATAAGGGATGTTTTACCGTTCCATGCAAATATCTTATGTCCTTACTATATTACTGGCTGTAAGGTGAAGTCCGTCCGGACCCCTTCCAGAGTGTTTTCCACTGCCAACCGGTTTCGATACCTTGCGGTATCTTTCTCAAGGCTTCTCTGAAAGGGGTCCAGACGGACTTCACCTTACAGCCAGTATCCAGGGACGCCTGTGGTGGTTTTACATCTTATGCTTTTGTGTCTACAATCACTTGTGGACATAATTGAATGAAACATTTGACTGTGGATATATCTTCCTCCTTCTTATTATACATTGGAGGACATTGATGTTGGCTGCAGACATATTCTTGTGAATTATTCAAGGACTATTCCTGCACGAACTAGAAGGACACTTACCTATTCATTTTTAGTGTAAGTCATCTGAAAGCGCTAGGGGAATTTGAACTTTTCTTGTATTCCATTTGACCACCTCCTGACACTCCACACAGCCTCCTCTACCCCTGTAGTCCCCTAAGAGAGCCCTATATAACACAACTAAGGGCTCTGAAGGTCTTTACAGGGTGTCTCTGCTACACATCCCTGCAGCATTGGCGGCCATCTTTATGTGGCTGATCTCTGCAAAATCTCCCTCTGGCTGTTGTACATTATAAAATATACATATAACGGGCTGTAACAGGCATACTTCAAGCTTTTATACCCTGAGACCCTTTCAGTTTGTGCTTAGCCACATGGAGAATATATACAGTTAATTGAACAGTTTCACACTATACTTTTACAATAACTTTCTCTATCCCTGGTCTGTTGCCACAAGTGGACTTTATCATCTTCCACCAATACCCCAAAGCTTCCTGTGATTTTGCTTTACCTGTAACATATATGAAACGTCACCCACCCTTGAATCGATAGAATTGTCTATGCATTGTGCAGCCGCAGGCCTGCTGGTCATACTGCAGTCTGTTACTGGGCTCAAGTTTCTTTGTACATTGTGGGTGAAAAACTAATAAAAAAAAAATCACACGAAGGCTCCCATGTGATCTTTATATAAAGACTTTCTAAAATGTGCTAAACATTTAAATGATCAACCTCGTTTCCGGCATGAAGGGTTAAACATCGTCTCTTCATAGATCCGCTACCCACCTCAGTCCATAATCTTTTCAAGCTGAGTACCCCGAGAACTCACCGCTCAAGATCCCCGCGCCGTGTCCTTGTAGACATGGACAAATACCTGGGTCCCGCTACTGCAGTGAAACCCTCTGTGGCACCACTTCAGCAGAGGCAAGATAAGAGGAAAGGCAAACACAGTATTGCGCATGATGCAGACATCACCCGTGGCACCCCCGCCTCAAAAAAAACGATCACGGAAGACCTCTCACCTGCTGATGAGATACAGCTCCCAACAGGTACTCCCTCCTTATCGAGTAAGGAGCTAACAGCTCTCATACAGGCAGCCATGCAGCCTCTCCTCCAGAGAGCTGTGGCTGATATTACCACACAGATAGGCTCCCACACTACAAGACTGGACACTGTTGAGCTCCATGTGGGGAAAAATTTGGAAGAGCTCACTGCTCTCAAAAAATCGGTCCGCAGACTTGAGCAGGAGAATAAATATCTGCATGAAGGCCTAGAAAATGCAGAAAATCGGGCTAGGAGATATAACCTTAGACTGACTGGCCTCCCAGAAAACATCAAAGTGCAACAACTAGACCACTTTGTCAGAAATACCCTTCCTTTACTATTAAATGTCTCGCCTCAATGCACAGATATAGTTATCGAAAGTGTCCACAGTATGGGACGCATAAATCCCCAAAATCAAACCCGTCCTAGGGTGGTCATTTTTAAAGTACTCAACTTCTTCTTCGACAAGTGTTGTGGAATGCGTCAAGGAAAATCAACCCTATATCCTGGGAGGGCCACACATTACGTATTTTTCAGGATTTTTCGGTTGCCTTGTCCAAGGCCAGGCGCTCCTATACTCAAGTCTGCTCTGCCCTTGTAAAAGATAACCGAAAATTCTTTCTCATGTTCCCTGCTACTCTCCGAATTTTATGAGGCTCAGGTTATAAAGACTTCAATAGTGCCGCAGATGCAGAATCCTTCCTTGGGACTGAAAGACGGCGTCAGAGAGAGGAAGATATTACTGATAATCCTGGGTCAGCTAATGATGAGGTCTGTAACTCTCTATACTGGTTATAGCTTCTCGTTGTACACATCTTCACAGTGTTAAGATGTGCGGTCCTCGACCTCGTTCCTCTACAGTTTTTGAACCTCTCTTTCAAGAACTCTCCTAATTCTTTAGGATCCTCAAGAAAAAAAAAAGTGACTTATCTAAAGTTGATCCATTGGGGTTAGTTTTGCTTTCCTATGCAAGTTACTCTTAAGAAAAAAAAAATGATCGCTATTAAAAAAAATTCTTGGGAAGATCCTCCATGTGTTTGAATTGAAAATTATGGTATAGGTGAAGTTTAACGTTAATTATTTCCTTTTTGAAAGGGCTGGGTCGGTCGGAGGGAGCCAGCCGGGTATGGGTGATAGTCTAATTCCTAGTATAGTCCCTTAAGGACTTCTATTTAGCATATGTTGGAAGTCATCATTTTCTAATATTAATGCTAATTTGGGCAACATTGTTTTTTGGTAGAATGTTTGTCTTTATTCGTCTTATGTACTCCGTATGAATTTTCCTCCCCCCTTCTCTCCAGATGTGAATGTGACTAGGAATTTCAAACTCATCTTAAATCGGCCTGGTCTCACTATCAAGTGGAAAATGCAGAATTTGAAGCGAAAGATCCAAAAAAATTGTGTCAGGCTGCGAAAGTTGTTTTGAGAGGCGAGATTATCTCATACATTTCCAAACTAAAAAAAAAACAAAACATTATATTGAACTACAAGCCGAGCTTTCGGCAGCCTATCAGAAATGTAGGCTTTTCCCTTCCATACAAAATAAACTAGATTATCAAACGGCCCAATTGCACAGTGAGGAATATCTCAAAAATATAGTAGAGAAGTACCTGTTTAACATCAACTCAAAATTCTACAAATTCGGTAACAAAATAGGTAAAATGCTCACCAATCTAATACAGGGATCCAAACCGCGTATCTCAGTCCAACCTCTATATCAGAAAAATGACACTCTAACAACATCGGATGCTCAAATTGCTGAGATTTTAAAACAATTTTATGAGGACTTATATTCTGTTCCTGACTCTTCCCTGAACGATTTGATGGATACTGCTACAGACACGATGCCCTCCCCACAACATTCATCGCATTTATATTTGTACTCCCTCCCTTTCCCTCAAATCCCAGAAAATTAAAAATTCCCCTTGTCAGCCCCAATCACGGAACAGGAGGTTAGGTGGGCCATCGGGAGATTGAAGCCGGGTAAGGTGTCGGGACCAGATGGGTTCTCGAACAAATTTTTTAAATTAATGGAGCCATTTATTACCAAAACTTTAACGAAAAGTCTTAATCTTATAATAGATCAGAAATCCCTTCCACCACAATTTGCCGACGCAACTATTAAAGTCAACCCTAAAAAAGGCAGAGACCTGAACCAGCCTGGATCTTACAGGCCTATTTCTCTTTTAAATATAGAATACAAGCTATTCACAAAAATACTGTCTGAGAGATTGAAGGGCATCTTGCCACTCATTATTGGTCCCGACCAGACGGGATTCATCACTGGACATCATTCGGTAACGAACATGAGAAAGCTTTTAGCAGCCATTCAGCGATCACATGCTCTCTCGGCGTCTGGAGTTGTGGACAATTTAATCCTGACTCTGGACGCCGAGAAAGCATTTGACATGGTGCTCTGGCCTCATTTGATCTGTTGCCTTGAAAAGTTTGGATTTCCCAGCAGTTTCATTGACATTATAAAAACTTTATACTCCTCACCTACATCCACAATTTCCTGTAATGGGTTAATTTCATCCCCCTTCCAATTAAAAGAGGAACCCGCCAGGGATGTCCTCTCTCCCCGCTTTTATTTGCGATAGCTATCGAACCCCTGGCAATATCTGTAAGAACTTCCCCCTTAATTCATGGTATCAAACTAAATTATCAGGAAATTAAAATTGCATTATTTGCGGATGATACTTTAATATTTCTATCCAAACCAAATCAATCCCTGCCAGCTTTGTTGTGCCTCATCGAATCGTTTGGGGGGGTCTCGGGTTACAGAGTAAATATAACAAAATCTGAAATCCTCCCCTTAGGATCCTCTAATCCTCAAGCATTACAGGTTTTAAAATCTCCAATCCCTAGTTGTCAATCCAATTTCAAGTATCTTGGAATTCAAATAAGTAACAACCTAAACAATCTATATTCATTAAATTACTCTCCAATAATTTCTCAAATTAAAACCAAATTATAAGGATGGCAAGACCTTCCTATCTCCCTGTTGGGCAGAGTAGCCATAATTAGATCTATTATTTTGCCCAAATTACTATATTGTATGCAGATGATCCCTCTTAGTTTAAAAAAAATGGATATAACGAAATTAGAATCTTTATTTGTTGGTTTTGTATGGAGGGGAAAACGCCCTAGAATTGCAAAAGCTAAACTCTAAGCTTCAACAACATCTGGTGGACTAGGTTATCCCGATCTATCTAGTTATGTACTAGCCATTCACTTTAGGTATATTGGAGATTGGCTTTTAAACCAATCTACTTACACTGAACAAGCTTTAGAAAGGGACGTCTTTCACCCCTACTCTCCAGGAGCATTGCTTCATTTAACACGGGGTGCACTGCCGCCAGAGGTCAGAGATCATATCTTATTTAAAGATATTTTTGAAACTTGGCTTCGGATTGGTCGCATACTTCGCAGGAACCCAAACCAAACTGCTTATGCCCCTCTCTGGGGTAACCCAGCTTTTCCCCCCTCCCTGCTGGACACTCGATTTAGCATCTGGAGAGATAATGGACTTGATTTGTCAAGTAAAATGTTCGATCCCGGGGACCGTCCTCTTCCATTTTCGGAATTGGTTGAGAAATTTAACATACCAAAGTCTCATTTTTTTATGTTTTACCAGGCCAGACACTTTGCGACCCAATCCATCCCCAGTGCCTCTAAAAATCCCTTATGCGGTAACATGTCACATCTAGACTCACTAGATCAGATATTATTATACATTAAAACTAAACCTTACAAATTATCCTGTCTTTATACATTACTTACTAAGAAAATGTTTACTGATACAACGCACTGGTCAGGACTGGTTGAAAATTGGCATGCTGATTTACCATGCATTAATGAGTTAGACCATATTATTCAATTGCAACTCCTCACTTTTAAATCCCTCAAATCAGCTTACCTTCAAGAGGTATCTATTCGTACAATTCACAGAGCCTACATAATGCCTCACCAGCGTAAATACATGGTTGCAGATGAAATGGGTCACTGTTATAAACGCGGTTCCTTTAAAGCCGATGTTATGCATTGTATGTGGGACTGTTATAAGCTTAGGAGATACTGGTGCAAAACTGTCGAATATATTAACATAATGTTCAGAGTAAAATGGACATTTGACCCTGCTGCTTGCATGGGACTATCGTTTCAAAATTGGTCAATGGATTCGATAAATAAACATACCATACCCCTTTTAATTACCTTGATTACAGTGGCCCTGAAATGTATCCTTATTTACTGGACTAAGAAAGCAGCTCCAACATTAATAAACGTTAAACGGAAAATGCTCCAATTCTTATACTTTGAGAAAAAATATGCCTGCTTGGAACAACCTCAAGGGCCCAGTAAGTTCTATTTGAAATGGTCACTTTTCATAAATACCCTGGATAACAATACCCGAAATCAGATTACTAGGGATATTGACTGTCCTCCTCTACTTAACTAATTCGAGCACCGATACATACTGTAATTGTGTTTCACATAACCTAATGTAAATTATACCAGTACTGTATCAATCTTTTTAAATGAATGCCTATAATGTTATGTACTATAAGTCCTCAACCAAAGATGGTTATGCTTTTTAGCCTATGTCTCTATTCACATCTGGAGTTATCTCCTTTCCCCCCTCCCTCCTCTCCCCTCCTCTACAAGTCTATGTGTATATGTTTAGCAGATATATCTACTCGTTAAATACATGTTGCACCTGACATTTTGTATGCACGCTTGAATTGCTATTCCGGCTGACAAGGCCTGGAGTGGTCATATGCTGAATGTAAACCAACATTCATTTAATTTTTTTTCATTTTTATTTTCTTCTTTTCGATATGTTGTATGATCAACCCATATATATTTTTGTTATGTATATGCTCAGTCCTGTCTATGCGGGAAACTATATACCATATTATTTACCACAAGCATGCATGTAAAGCGAGATTTTGTTCATATTGTTATTGAAAATTCTAATAAAAAGATTTAAAAAAAAATGTAGACCATTTTTGAATTAATAAAAATTCAATTAATTTAAACATTTAAACCACACTGAATTGCAAAAAAAAAATTGGACTGCAAAGGGTTAAGATATATTTGTAACAGAAACAAGCCATGTACATTATGTGCTAACTGAAGCTAGCATTTTGGATTGAATTCTCAATGTGAATATGTGGCTGTTTAGCTGTACTTCTTCTTGGAACATGGAGTACACTTTTTAATTACTTCAAAGTTCAAACAAATTATTGTGCAGACAATCCATTATTTCATTTTCAGTAGTGCTTAGTAAATTTGTATACATACTGTACTTTTATACTTCATTTTATTACTAAAAATAATAATGATTTTATTATATTATTATTATTAATAAAAATAATAATAATAAAAACATAATATGAAATTCTCAATAATCAAATTGGACAGAGATATATATTTATGAAAAACAGTTTTACTAAAAATCCTTAAAAAAAACACAAATCCTCAGTCTGTATGAAGGGGGACTGTGCCAGATATCATCGATTAACTAGTGCAACACCGGTGATGGAACTCATAAATGAAGCAAGTCCATGAGCCAAGCCTTTCATACCTAATGGAAGGGGTTATTTTGGAGGAACTGCTATTTGGCTGCATCTCCATGAAGATCACTCCAGCATCATATTCCTGGAGGTATGCACACATGACACCAGTGTATTTTCCATGAGATATGCACTTACCCAGAAGGGGGTGTGTGGTGCACGGAGATTGCACACATACACCCTCTTCTTGGTCTGCCCACAAAAATACCCACATTTTTTTTAGCTTAGATTCTCCAAAAACTCCTTAGCTACCATATTTGTTGAGATTTACTAAGGTAGAATATATTCTTCCTTAGACCCAGACACTAGAATTCACACCATGTTAAATTACTGACAATATACTGTATCATTTTCTTGAAATGCTTTACCGATATTTCTGTCTTTGATTCCTACTACCATTTGCAGTATCGACAGCTATTCAGCCGCCTACAATCTCTGAGCAGCAGGCAGCGCAGCACAGCAGCTAAAGTGAGTACTTCAAACTATTTATGGCTGTTTTACTGTTTTGCTTACTGAACAAACCACCAATTTCTGAAATGATGCAGATTCAACAAACTATGGTTTCCAAGCCATTATCTTTGTTAAGTGCTCATTTAGGTAGAGTGCTCTAGCATGTGTCCTGCTATAAATTGTTCTTCTGTCTAATACTTTAAGCAGTAAAATAAAGATATTCTGTGATAGCCGAAGCAGATATGGCATTTTTAAGATGAAAACGTCCAAACATTAATGATGATAATGTACAGTTTAGGTTTCACAGTTGTCATCAAGTAAAGATAACAGTACCAGATACAGAGCTGAAATTAGGATTTTCATCACCAGGGGCAAGGTAGTAATTTACCTCCACTCTATCTTCCCCCACCCTGCATGAGTATCACATCCATCACCCTTCAACCCTCACCCCTCACCCTAGTTGTGGCATTGCTAGATTTATAATTAATACGTTTATTCTTTTCAAGGTATTTGCTGTGTTATGGTGCAGTCTTGCTACTCTGATGCAGAGATACAGTAAATAAAGGAAGTCATTTTTATTTACAGTTTCATGAACCTGAAGAGCAATTGAATCTAGTAGCATTATTGTATCTTTATTATAACTGTTTGATACAGTATAGTATATTGCAATCAACAATTTTTGACAGCCATCGAAGCCTTTATAATTCAACTACCTGTCTACACCTTATTATCACTGGCACTATCATTGCTCCTTTGTTTTTGACTTTGTACATAATGTTTCTAAAATTTAGTGACCAAATCGGACGCTAATATATTATAAGATATATTGATAATACTAGAATTTTACTATTCAGGATTTGTATAAATATATTGAGCTGCAGCTATTCTATATGCTCAAGTGTCTGAGCATATAATTTGTGTTAGGTCCGATAACGGACTTCACACAAAAAGACCAAAATGTAACCACCAAAGTGGGAATTGCTGCGCTATTTGTTTGTAATATCTTAAAGGAATACACACCATGAGTGAATGCACAGACTCAAATAACTGGATGGAAACTGTCTCGGTATAATATCAAAGCTAATTTATTTAGACAAATATAGAAAATTTTAATAGGCGGCCACCTTTAAACAATAAGACATAATAATGTACTAAAAATGCAAGATAATTATTATGCGCATATATATATAAAATTATAAAAACTTTATACAATGAATTTCTGTATAGACAAGACTTTTTATATAAATAGGCTTTCTATTTGCCTCCCAATTTTGGATATATTTCCAGGGTAGTGGATGATATATATAGCAAATTTGCCAGAAGATATTGTTCCTTGTAAGGAAAGGGTAAGCCGTGCTGAACCCACAGTGTTGCCGGGCCACGGCACTACACAGCGGGGAGTCTGTATAGATGAAGTATAGCTCGTGGGAGGACAGTTTGTATATAAGAGCAGATGCTATGGAGGGTGGTGTGTTGTTGGAAAAATATCTCACCTATACCTCCACACACTCCTTCACCTTGCGAGTTTGATGTGTCCCACCGTACGGAGTTAGCTGTGATGTTAGGCGGGTGGGTGTGGTTGATGTTTTGCGCACTCACGCTGTCAGTGATAATCTCACCCACGCTGGATTAGTACTCCTGCTGGCGATCTCCGGCTAGACTCCAAGCTTGCGGCTTTGTATGGCTAGATGGAGCTGCCGTAGAAGATGGAAACCAAGAAACTTTGCAAAAAAAAAAATATATTCTGGAAATGGTCATCCGATGTTTGTAGGCTGCTGGGCAATATATCACCAATCGCTGGGGGGGGGGGGGGGGTAACCTCTAACATGTTTCGCCCTCCAAAAGGGCTTTTTCAAAGAAAGAATCAGAAGAATTCAGCGTGACTGAAGCCTCACGACGTGGAGGGGAAGCAGGAAGTGTCTGGCAGCCCAGGCCGGGTCTGAGCGCACATGGAGCTGTGGTGAGCGCAGCACAACCATCACTCTCCCCCGCCCAGGATGCCGCTGGTTTCAAGCGCCATAAAGCAGGAGGGGATTGGAAGGTGAGCGAACGGGCTGTCTAAGTGCCCGGCGCTCAAGCCCGCAGCGTGTGTGGCGGGGCTGAACGGCCTGGCGGGAGGAGGAGCGGAGCTCCCGGCTGGTCGTGTATCTGTGTGCCCGGCCCATCGAAAAAAAGGGAGCAAGCAGTGGGGAAGGCGAGGAGACATCCCGGGCTTGGGATACTCTACAAGCAGGTCCCATATTCTGGTCAGACAGGAGAGCGGGCGAGCAGCGGAGCGAGTAATGCTGTCTGGTGCCCCTGAAAGGGCAGAAGGAGATGCTGGGAGAACTGCTCTGGACCTGTCAAGCCTGTGAGACAGACGGAGGCCACCCCAGGGAGAATAGGAAGTGGAACATTGCTGTGTCAGGTACCTGGGGACTATTACACATAGAGGGAAGAAAATTGACTGTGCCCAGGAAGGGGAGAAAAGGGTTAAAAGAGACAGGCCTAGTGCTGGGAAAGGGAGATCGGAACTTCCCCCTCCATATACTAGATGATGCCTCTTTTGCTCCAAGAGGAATATATTAATGTAAGCTTAAAATGAAGAAGTGACGCTTCTGCCCTTTTTAAAAGTCCTCAAAAGCCCCATTCCTTGCCTTTTCTAGGGCACAGCTCGACTGGTTTATAGAGAACTGAAGTAACAACTTAAATGGTTAGACACCTGCGGTATTCCCTTTTGTAAATTAAAAGACTGGCTCAGTAGAGACGAATAAAAATGCCTACTAAAAAGGTAAAAAAATGTCCCGATTGTACCTATGAGTTTTTTTTAAGACTGCGCAAAATTCCACAAATAAATCTAAAGATAGAACATCCACATCCTCAAATATACAAATGAATATCTCCCAAGCCTCTTTAAAATCGGAGGAAGAAAATTTAGACGAGCCTATTACTTTGCGTAAAATGCTCCAACGGATGTCTGATTTGAAAACTGACCTATCAGCTGAAATGAAAATCAGAGCACAGGAGTTAACGAAGGAAGTTGGTAACCTGGGAGAAAGAACGGATCAAATGGAGAATTGGAATATACAGTAAAAGCATATAATGAGTTAAAAGAAGTGCATGGAACCTTACAGGAGGATGTAACCAACTTAAGAGATAAATTAACAAATATGGAAGACAGGGCAAGAAGAAACAACTTAAAAATCAGTGGGATACCAGAAGGGGTTCAAGAACCCCTTCTGGTATCCCTCTGATTTTTAAGTTGTTTCTTTGTTTCTTAAACTCAGTAAAACCAGTATGTGTCGGAGCTTTTCCACAAATTAATACCAGACTGCCCAAAAGACTACAGGTACCTCCGTTTAGACAGAATTCACAGACTTCCTAAACCAAAATCAGTGCAAGCTGATGTACGGCGTGATGTAATTCTGAAGATGCATTATTAACAAGCAAAAGAGCAAATTTTGAGGGAGGCCAGAGATGAGGCAAATTGAGGTGTTTTTTTTTTAGGTTAGAGTGTGACAGCACAAAAGCACAAATTGAGAGATACATAATGTATATGGATACACAAGATTAAAACTCGTGATTAAGGCCTAACTATTGGGAAATATAAGAATGGGTCCAAATGTTTTAGCAGAGGGGATCTATTAAAAATATATAAAATGTTTGAAGAGTTAGAAGTATGTGATGAAGATGGTTCGATGGTGCACCTAATGCACTCTTTATCAGTACATTGTATATGGTATAGACACGTGATTATGTCAAATTGTTTTTTCCTCTTTTTTTGTTAAAGTATAAGCACATAATAGAGCAATTTGTAGAATTTTGCACTTTTGTAAAGTAAGTAGGATTAAGGACTAATAATGGCGTTAACTTACCATTCGCACTAGTGGTTTTTTGGTGTTTTTTGAGAGGGGAAGGAATCTAAAACCCCTTCAGGTTTAAGTAGGAGGGAACAAAGCAGTATGTAAAGTACTGCATATTTGATTGCAGATTGTATATACACCCTGACTATGTCACCCCACAAATATTATAAATTCTCCATCTTTCTCACCAAGTGGGATATAAAGGTAAATCGATGGAGGTGTTTTATGCAACTAATATTAGACAAGATGTTTGAGTAGAGTGGATATAAGTGAGTCTGGAGCAATATGGGGCACATAAGATTAGATGGGTCTATCTTAGACAAAGAGATAGACATATTAAACTGTAGAAGGAAATGTAAATAGTATGTGTAACGTAATAGACATTTGTATGCACAATTGGCCCCTACACATAGACAGAGGAAAGAGGACATTAAACATTTTTTGGTAGACTTAACCCCTTCCCGACATTTGACGTATATATACGTCATGGCCGGATGTACTTCCCGACACATGACGTATATATACGTCATGACTTTAAACGGTCACCGCGTCCAGAGACGCGGTGACAGAGGCATGATGTCTGCTGTCCCTGACAGCAGACATCCCCCCTCATTGCCCAGGGGGGGCAGCTATGCCCCCCGTTATGGGCGATCACTGTGATTGGCTGTTCAAACATGAACAGCCAAAATCAGCGTTGAAATGTGCGATTGGTAAAAATTAGACGCTGCTGCCCCCTAGTGTCCAAAAAAAATAAATGATGTTAAAATAATGATTTTAGATCATGAAGTATAGATATGGTCTTTGTTAGTTATTAACTATTTTGAGTGGTATGATTATTTGTCTCACAAGCAGAAAATGTAACATTTTGCAAATAGCAAAATGTTCCATTTTTTTACGACATTTTGGTATTTTTCACAAAAAAAAAAAAATTGTATCGACCCAAATTTACCACTAATTTAAAGTACAATGTGTCACGGGAAAACAATCTCAAAATCACTGGGATAAGTAAAAGCAAAAAAAAGTTATCCCCACTTAAGTGATACATGTCAGATTTGAAAAAAAGGCCTCTGTCAGGAAGGCAAAAACATGCTGCGTCGGGAAGGGGTTAAAATTATGAATAACAAATTGGTGTTATAAGAGTTTGGTTTTTATTTTATTTTTTATTTTTTTTTTTCTCTTTTTTTTTTGCCCTGTATACCCCCCCCCCCCCCCATTGTTCTGTATAAAGGACAGACGTAAATTGTATTTTTTTATTTATACGTAACAGATCCAAGGTTAAAATAAAAGTGATTTGAGGACTTAGAAGAGGGGAATTCAAAAGTTGCTACCCCTATAATAAGGGTAATATAATCCTCTTTAACAGGAGGGTTTAAAGGTGCTAGCGACAGTACTTTGGGTATGTGTGTTTCAGATGGGTAAAAGATGGGTAAAACGATCAAATTAATGTCAATGAATGTAAAAGGTTTAAACTCCCCGCAAAAGAGGAAGAGAGTTTTGAAATATTTGCATGAGCAAGGAGTGGAGATTGCAGCCTTACAGGAAACACATTTCTGTAGAGTATCGCAACCTTCCATACCACCAGATAACAAATTTACAAGAGTATATGTCTCAAGTGCAATCAAAAAGAAAGGGGGGGGGGTGGCCATTTTGTTTCAGAAAGGGATTAATTTCGATCTGGAGGTTCAATTCACAGATAAAGAGGGAAGATATATAATATTAAAGGGGGTGCTTAATAACAAAAAAATTACAATTGCCTCGTCTATGAACCGAACACCTCACAAACCAGTTGTTTAAAAAGTTCTGGAAAAAATTTCAGCAAGTAGCAGAAGGGAGGAAGTTTGTGTTGGAAGATTTCAATCTAGAAAGAGACGCCCGATTAGATAAATCAAAATATAAAAAAGTTTAAATCGTTCCAGGCCATAGATAGAACAGCAGAAGAATTTAATAAAATTCTACATGAGGCAGAAATGCATGATATTTGGAGAGTAAAACATCCAACAACAAGAGATTATACCTTTTTTTCAAATGTACATAAAATGTATTCACGCATAGATTTTATTTTTACGGATAGGGAAACGTTACAACATATCAAAAGGGCAGAGATTCTACCAAAAACATGCTCCGACCATGCAGCCCTGTTAATTAACTGGGAAGAATATGCTTTTAATACAATTCCAAGAATATGGAGGTGCCCAAACTATATCCTCTCCTCACTGGATACTAGGAATTTGATAAAAGAGGCTCTAGAAGAATATCTATTATTTAACTATGTGCAGCAGACTAATGCGATTCATTTTTGGTGTGCATTAAAAGCCGTAATTTGGGGAAATATAATACAGATAGTATCAAGACAAAAAAAACAGGAGTTGAAATCTTTAACAGAACTCGGAAATAAGATAAAAAAAATTAGAACAAGGCCATAAAAGTCACCCCTCTAATGATCAAATATTGCAGGAGCTCGTTAAAGTAAGAGCAGAACTAGAAACATTAAACATTAAACAGATAAATATAGATATTGAGAGGTTTAATCAAAAGCATTATGGAGAAGGAAATAAAGCCTCGAGATTTATGGCAAGGAAGATTAAAGGAGTAAGATTAAGGAATTCTGTTAAAGCCCTATATAATAAGGGTGAAAAAATAACCAACCCGGCAGAGATGTCGAACATCTTTGCTGAATGTTTGAAACACCTTTATAATCTAAAAGATGATGAGGATATTCCCCAACCTTCCTTGAATGATATAGACTCCTTTTTGGCTAAAATAAATCTCCCTAAGATAAATCAACAATAGCGTGAATTCTGAATGCACCCTGGAACCTACAAGAGGTTATGACACTAATATAGCGCTGACAGCGTTCCCAAAAAGAAGGTCAATGACACCTGGGTGATATTGGATAATGCAAATGTCACCAGTAATGTATCCTTCACTTGATTGCAAGATTTTCACATCCACTTTCTCCAATGTGAAGCACACTTTTTTCAATCACCCCTCAGCAGCATAAGGTTAGGATATGCAAAAGATCAGAGAATGTACATAGGGCATAACTTCAAAACAAACAGAGTTTTATTAGGATGTAGACTTACAATTTTTTAAAATAAATGACAGCATATAACAATGGGTGAGTGTCGCTCTGTCCCCAGGTCCTTGGAGTGAAGATGGAGGAGGTCCCAGTTCCGGATCTGGTATGCCTCTGAAATACTCAAAACAAGTTCCTAAGGAGTCCAGCAACGGTCACAAGAGGTCCAAATGGAGTAGGCAAGACACGCTTATCGCGTTTTGGATCCACTGATCCTTCGTCAGAAGCGTGTCTATGCCTTGCCTGTTCTCCTTTTTGTAGCAGACGCTGTCTGCAATTACCTGGCGTCTCAATTTCCGCCTTTCGGCGGAAACAATATGGCCGTGCGTTCCACCGGCTTTAATACAGATCTGGACACTTTATTTCCGCTTTGCTATGTAAAAAAGATGGCTGTGTGTTCCACTCATATAGCGAGTGCGTTCTACAGTCATCTTCCTTCAAAATAGCGTAATACAATGAAATGCTTATTCACATATCATAGATAATCAAAACAGGCCAAAATATATAAACAGGGTGCCGAACCATCACGATATAATCGTGCATGAATTATTCAGACAAAACGATTCCATGTGACAAATGGCTGTGCGTTACAGCATATATTATTCCACTGGTGTAACTACAGGTCGAGTATCCCGTATCCGAATATCCTTTATCCGAATAATTCCGAAATACGGACATTCCAGAAAGTGAAAAAAAATTTTTTTTTTGCTAAAAACTCACTGGGGACATTTGTAACAGCACTACTGAGGACATGATATGTAACTGGCACTATATATGTACAAGAAAATGATTGCTTGGCATTCAAATTCAGTGCTGAAATAGTACACACATTTTGTTTCACGTTTTGAAACCTTGTTTTTTGAACAAATAAAATATATTTGTGTGTATTTTATGTGGTAATAAAATATATTTGTGTGTATATTATGTGTTTATACAGCATAAATGCAAGATACTTCAAAATACATCATTGAAATATTAAAATATTCCGAAATACGGAATAATCCGTTATCCAAAATTCTCCTGGTCCCGAGCATTTTGGATACGGGATACTCAACCTGTATATGACTCCTTTTTAAAGAGACAGTGGATATAATAGATATAATAAATAGATAAATAAGGACACCATGGTTATAAAATTAGCTATTCAATATCTTGTACTCTGCAACATTTATACTGTTACAATTTCTTTACTACAAAAGTACTTATCTGCTGTCTCTGGTACACTGTAAGTGACTTTTTATGCATCTACTACTGTGGATGAAGAAATTACAATCAGCAGCTATCTGGAGATATATTAACAATGTTGATTTCCAGATCATTTCCAATTATCAAGGCAATTGCTCATTTACATAGGTGTCAAAGTCAGACAGGTACTTTGGTACGGGGTCTTGTTGACGATTTGGGGAAGTGTAATTTGTGTCCATTTTTAATACCGGTAAGCAGAAAGGCAAAAGGTGACATACAAACTCTATAATTAAACTAAAATTAAGCAATTTTATTCAAACATATTAATTATGTACTAACTTGTTAAAGTGCTTCCTTATCAACTAGATTTAAATACTTTTGGTCAGTCATCTATTTAATAATTACCGCTGCTCCAAAAACAAATTAGAATGTACATTTTCCTCCCTGTTGACATCAAAAGTACTTCTCTTTATTTTGAAACTTATGCAAATTTAAATTGGCCCAATTATATTGTAAATATTTCCCATCAGTGACTATTCTCACATGTAAATGGTGATGTGTATGTTATATTCTCAAATGCACTGTTAGATTTAATTTAGAATACATTTCCATAATAAAAAATACAAATTACTGCTTTGACTTTTTACAAGCTACAACACAAGATAGAGCACTTTAAGATATCTGAAAGCAAGTATGTAAGGTCTCTGCTTGCCTATTCTCTGTAAGGAAATGTGTGTGCATCTAAGCAGGAAGTTAGTGCACTCCAAACATTATAATGAGATGCATAAAGTACCCCATGCATGCAGACAGCCTATTGCAATGTGAATGCATTGCGGCATGCCCTGTATGTCCGCATTGCAGCTGGCTTCCATTGAAGAGACAGGCATAGTGGGAGCATGTGGGCACAGGTGGTGTGATTTCATTGCATAACATGAGAAGAGGACACATCTGTGTTTATGTCTATGGGCCTTATTCTGGTTCACTCTTAGAGGCACATTCCTTCTCAGATGGACAAACCATGTGCACTGCAGGGGGGCAGATGTAACATGTGCAGAGAGAATTCGATTTGGGTGAGTTATTTTGTTTCTGTGCAGGGAAAATACTGACTGCTTTATTTCTACACTGCAATATAGATCTCACTTTGAAGAAAAACCCCAGCCAAATCGAATTATCTCTGCACAAGTAACATCTGCCCCACCTGCAGTGCACATGGTTTTGTCCATCTGAGAAGGAATTTGCCTCTAAGAGTGAACCAGAATAAGGCCCTATATGTATAATGTCCTCTTAACAAAGTCACACATATAGTAGCGATCACACCACACATTTGCATTTTCTGCTTTAGTCCATAGGGGGTTATTTAGCCCTGATCGCAAACTTGTTTTTTTTTTCAAATGGGCAGAACAATGTTGCACTGCTGGTGGCCCATTTGAGACAAAAAGTGGCTTTGTGATTAGGTCTGATTAACCCCTATAACATTAACATACTTTATTATGGGCTTTCTGTGTAATGGGAACTGTTATCATTTGACAGCCTGGGGCTGATTCTTTGGCTCGTAATAAATCTGCATTCAAGTTTATTGGCGGTGCAATTGTCTTTTAGTGCATCGGTGCATCATCCCTTTGGCATATGCAGTTTCTCCGTCTGAGTTTGGCCCACTGTGTAAATAGTTGTGTATCTGTGGATGCAGCCTCATGCAATGACACATGTTTTGTGTCTCTGCGCAATAATAATTGTGCAGTGTGTGATTAGGACAAATGTGCAGAAGCAACACATCTGCCAGCTACAGGATGTGATACATCATCATCATACTTAGGTCTCTTGTGTCCAGGTGTGGATTAAGAATTTAGTGGAATATTTTCTAGATGTGGCCTCATGTGGGCAGCACAAGATCAAATGTAGGTGGAACCAACACACACACACACACACACACACACACACACACACAGATTGGTCACGAACTCCAAAACCTTCATTAAGCAAACAACTTGTTACCATAATCCCCTGACTATAACAAATATTCCCACCCCAATGGAGTCCAGAAGCAATCCAGAAGTTGTTACCCCCCAGATAGCACCTGCTCCTGTCCCTTTGAAAAGATGTCACAATGGATATATATGGGCGTCCGCCTTAGATGACTATTTGCACAATCAGGTACTCTGCTCTATGAACCGACAATTACAGTATATACTGGAAGTATCACAGAAAACAATTGAAGAACTATTCGCTTAACCATTCTGGAGATAATGATTCCAATTTATAGATCCACCATGATTCATAGTTAAATGAAATATTTCAATATGTTTACCAACACTTCTTGTAGTTAGTCATGTCAAATCAATTTTGTAAAAACCATTAGTTTTTGGTGGTTTTCCAGCTTTTCCCTCTAAAGACACAAATTAATAACCTTTCCATTTTTCTTATATGTAAAGAAAAGAACATTAACCACCAATTTTTCAAAGCAGCTATTTTGAAAAACTGATGTAGTGACTGAAGAAATAATGGGGCAGATGCATTAAGCTTTAACAAGAGATAAATCCAAGGGTGATAAGGAGAGATAAACGTCCAGCCAATCACCTGATAACTGCCATGTTACAGGCTGTGTTTGAAAAAAGTCAGTAAGGAGCTGATTGGCTGGACGTTTATCTCTCCTTATCACACTTGCATTTATCTCTTGTTAAGGCTTAATACATCTGCCCCATTGTCCTTTGAACAAGAAAAAAAATAAACAAGTACAAGTTAAAGTCATGGGGTAATCCCTTCAACTTTGAAATCTACAGTAACAGGGGCCAAACAGTCCTGACAGGGTAAGGCAGCCAAGCACATGCTGCTCAGTGCTGTGTGCTGAGCTGGGGAGAGAGGCAGCTGCAGCAGCAGCCTGTCCTCTCTCTCTGAGTGGGTGTGCAATCCCACCTGCACCCTGTCACCTGCCAGTTTAGATACCATGCTCCTTCTTCTTCTTCTTTTTTTTTTTTTTTTTGCAGGGGCCTGGCCATGCCATTCCTGTTGACCACACCCCTTATTTTTACATGTGCCTGACAAAACTGTTGATGCGCCTGGCAGTATAAGACAGCTTACTCATGCTTGCAGAAGACACACAAGGCAATAACTAGAGCTTAACAGAAATGCACTCGCCAGGGGCACCAATCAATCACCATAGTTTCCCCACAAATTTTAACTCTAAAAATCAGCCATTGCCTGATGATCTCTGCAGGACCAGCCAAACCCCTAACTACAGGACTCATTAAGTATGTGCATTACAGACAACCAAAACACCTGGCTCTCTACACCTTTAAGTATCTTTTCCAAAGCATGTTAATGACATCACAAATGTCAGCTTCATATATAGTAAAGAATATCAGAGACAGTAACGTATAGTGAGTGGGATGTAGCAAGCTAAAAAATGCTGCTAAACTTAAAAAAAAAATACCATTCCACATTTATCTTCTGCTTGTATCAACCTTTTGTCAATGTTAACATTGTACATGTTGTCCTTTTGCTGTTAATGTAATGACTGTCAACCTAGACAGAGGGGGAGATTCTCTAACCTAAAAATGCGGTAAAAACCCTGCTGTCGGGTTTTACCGCATTTTGGGATGCTCTGAGCATCCCCCTCCGGGTTATCACGATGGGGGCATCGCCAGAAAAATATGGCAATGCCCTATAGAAGCCTATGGGCTTCTAACACGACCCACCGCTGCCCCGCACCAACCCACCGCCGCCCCGCACCGACCCCCGCCGCCCCGCACCGACCCCCCCCTCACCTGTGTCCGGGCAGCACAGAGCTGTGCTGCCTGGACCTGTGACCTCCTCCTCCCTGCACTATGATCCTCTTCTGGGTGCAGGAAGGAGGAGAGCCCGGCGCAGCAGCAGCACCGGGTAAGGGAGGGAGGTGGGAGCCGCCGGGACCCGATTGGACCCGCTGACTCACCGCAAAGGACAGCTCTTAATGCAAGAGCTGTCCTTTGCCATAATTATCGCATATTTTAGTGCATATGCGATAATTATGAATGCGATGGGTGACGAAGGGGGGCGGAGCTGGGGTGCGGATGTTAGAACATCCCCTCCTTTGTCTGTAACTATACCACACCTTTATTTGCCATCAGTATTGAAATGTATGATTAAACCCAACCGCTTTTATACCTGCAAAATCTGATGTCAACATTGAGTTTAAATTGAAATTGAAACATGACAGATGATAAGTATGCACAATTTGCAGTTAGCAGTCTGATGATGGTTAATTTAGGTTGGTTTTAAAATTGATCTTTAACAAATTATTAATTTTTACTTCCAAGTGGTTTATTATAACCAGAGCTGAAGGACAGCAACTGGGATTCAATTTGTATCAAATTGGGTAATTGGGAAACTAAATATATTTGTAGTGCAAATTCTTATAGAGAAAATATAAAATAATATAAGAGATTTTTTAATGCTGATATTATCAGATGAGTTATTTGTGGAACTCGTGATATACTTTAACCCTTTTTAGAGACTGAATATGTCAAAATAGGTGTGAAACTTGCCAAACACAGATTCATGTGTCATAAAGTTTATTTATCATAATTACCTTATATAGAAAATATCATCTTTTTTAAACAATTTTTTTTAAATTTGAATTTATATAACAAATGTGAGCGACACTGGCATTTTTTGCAGATTTTTTGCACATATCTCATAGAGATGTCGGCACTCAAAAGGTTAATTGTAATGAATTTAATTAATAGTAAGTAAGAATAGTAAGAAAGTTAAAATATATATACTGTAACATACAAAAATGATAGCAATGAGCTATTTACATTTAAATGCTGCTACTGTATGTTGAGCAATAAAAGCCATATTCCTTTTTGTCACTTTGCAACGATCAGAAGAACCTGTAGCAGTGATAAGAAATGTGCTGAAAAGATTATTGTTTGAGATTTAAAGAAAATAAATACCCTACAGGTTTGATAGAGATGAATAGGAATAAAGCTAAGAAGTCTGTTAACTTATAAAGAAAGAAAATATAATGAAAAGAGCTTTATGCCTCTTGTAATGACTTATAATACAAAAGAGAAACTAATCTGTTCTAGTTTGAAAAAACAGTGCATTTTT
Source organism: Crinia signifera (assembly GCF_055691185.1). Classification (NCBI taxonomy): domain Eukaryota; kingdom Metazoa; phylum Chordata; class Amphibia; order Anura; family Myobatrachidae; genus Crinia; species Crinia signifera. The sequence continues at coordinate 183,791,007 of NC_139217.1, forward strand.
CAGCGTGATACTGTTTGAAAAAGATACTGTTTTCTCTTATAACCACAGATTATTGTAGAAAAACCTTTTAAAGATGATGACGATAATAGAGAAAAATAGGGTACTTATATGTTAGTTGGGCGCCCACTAAGCTATTTGCTTAATTTTCCTCATCCCCTTGCGGGGCTTGCTACGCTTGCTACGCTTTGGGCTCGGTGGCTCGCTGCGCTTGCCACACTGTATAAAGTCAACTCCATACCGACATGGATAGTGGGGGAATGAGCGTACTAACTATAGTGGGTTCCCAACTAACATATATGTACCAAAAATAGTTACTGAAAATAAAGAGTCTTTTCCACATGTACATTGTATACCTTTCTCTATGGGAATGTTTACATAATGTAAACATTCCCATAGAGAAAGGTATCTTTCGCTATGGAAGTTTGCATAATGTAAACATTCCCATAGAGAAAGGTATACGTTTATATAGAGAGAGCCTAATTAACTGCCACATAACATTTGTAATATATATCAGATTGAATATACATGTTGATATAAAATAAATACAAAAGTAAATACAAAATTTCAATTCAAAATAAAAACAAATGTTTGAGCATATGAGAAATAATCAAAATTAAATAAGGACCTACAGTACAGCATAATTAAGGCCCACATACATTATTTTCCTGACCCAACCGGAACTGCTGATTTGCTGATTAGCAGCCATCAATGACTGGTGATCCGTCTGGCAATTGGGAATTTTTTTTATTTAAAAAGTCCCTGAACCATGCTTGAACTCGATTAAAGAAATACAGGTACTCTTTACCTAGAACGGCGCCCATCGGGGTGATCGCGGGATTGCGGGCAGTACATAAACGGCCGCGACGCGATGCCCGCGATCACCGCGATTTTCCCATAGGGAACAATGTTAAAAAGTCAGATTGACCGCGATTTTGCATTCAATGCCTCAATGCCCGCGATTTTACCATAGGAATCAATGTTAAATGGGCTACAGAGCCCAAATAGGCTCAATTAACCCTTAAATGTCACCCCAATTTTTTGACGCCACCCCGGGACGCGTTTACCTGTGAAGGTATCCGCGTCCCCTCGCGGGGCTCGCTGCGCTCGCCACGCTTCGGGCTCGGTGGCTCGCTGCGCTCGCCACACTATTCTATTCTCAACTCCACGCCGACGTGGATAGTAGGGCATGAAAAGGTCGGAGGACGCGTACCGCCGCCCCTCGCGGGCTCGCTGCGCTCGCCACGCTTTGGGTTGGCGTGGATCGTGGGGTGGCGTAAAAAATTTGGGGTGACATTTAAGGGTTAATTGGGTCTATTTGGGCTCTGTAGCCCATTTAACATTGATTCCTATGGGAAAATCGCGGGCATTGAGGCATTTTACATTAAAATCGCGATCAATTAGGCTTTTTAACATTGTTCCCTATGGGAAAATCGCGGTCATCGCGGGTACACGATTTTGATGTACCCGCGATTTACCCGCGATGCCCGCGATGACCGCGATTTTTTACCCCCGACGCCCGCGATTCTGATCGCGGGCGCCGTTCTAGGTAAAGAGTACCGAAATACATAAAGAAGGTAAAGACCCTCGTGAATGTGCCAGTTACAGACTAATCTCCCTATTGAATCTGGATGTCAAACTGTACGCTAAAGTGTTGGCCTCCCGACTAAATAGCATTCTTCGTGGCCTGATACACTATGATCAAGCAGGTTTTATTGCGGGCATTCAGGCCAGGCACAACACTAGTAGGGCTATTGACATTATTCAAATACTCAATAATAGACAAACTCCCTCCTTAATTCTCTCATTCGAAGCTGAAAAAGAATTTGTGCACACTTCATGGTCCTTTTTATTTCAGAGACGCGTCAAGCATTTGGTATCTTTCATGAATTTCTGAACTGTTACAACACTTCGTTCCTCTCAAATAACTAGAGTTCTTATGAATGGTGTTCTTTCTCCCCCTCTTTCCCTCCATTTATTTTCCACAAGCCTGTCTCTTTTCCATAAACTGCTATTTCTTCTACCTGGGGAAACCCACAAAGAGGTTCCCACAGACAGCTGCAGCGAGCCCACGACTTTTGTACATAATCCATTGTATTTATTGTTTTCCATTACAAAGAATTTTATCACTGTTAAGTGCCTTAGTTTTTGGTTTGTCCTTTCCCTCTTTCTAATGGGATGGAACAAGGATGTCAACTTTCACCCCTGGTATTTGCTGTTATTTAGCCGCTGGTGGCCATGATCTAATAAAATCTGGGGGAGGGGGAAGTGGACAACCAATCATTCAACCTTGTTCGCGGATGATGTCCTACTCTCCCTTACCCACCCCCAAACATCCCTCCCAGCCTTATATGATATACTAAAAAAATATGGTGACCTGTCTGGCTACAAAATTAATTTCTCCAAATCGGAAACAATGCTCTTACATACCTCCATAGATATAAAATGCTCTTTCTTCTCTTTCTACCAATTCCACTGGCAAGATCACAAAATCAAATATTTCAGAGTTTATATATACAGAAAAATTTCCCCGTCTTTTGACTTAAATTAAAAGAGACCGTTTGCAGTGGAAATCCTATATCATATCTTGGCTGGGAAGGATCACAGTTCTTAAAATAACCTGGATGCCCCAACTTTTATTTTCATTTCAGCCTATCCACACTCAGAGACATACAAACTTCATTTTCAAAGTTAGTTTGAAATGATAAACCTCCTAGGATAGCTTCTAGCATTCTCAAACTCCCTAGGGGGCAGAGGTCTCCCAGATGTCAAATTCTATTATTTAGCATGTCATCTAAGCCAAATGGTAGCCTCTTTTGCACCTTCTGGATGTATATCCTGGCTAGATCTGGAATCTCATCCTTTGAAAGTTCGCTCTCTGGCCTCTATCCAACAAACTCCTCAATTCACTTATATTTCACATAATAATGTGGCAAAACCTTTCAACCAAATATAAACTATCCTCTTCCCCTCCTCAATCACTCTCATTTGGGACAATCCTGTCTTCCCTCCTTCGATGATATTAATTCTAAATTTACTTCCTCATCATCCCCCTTCTATGAATTCCTCCAGATCTGTCCTTTATAATGTCTCCCCAATATATATATACATATATAGAAGACAGGGGGGGGGGGGAAACAGCAGCACTCCAGGCGTCTTGTCACAAAAACACGATCAGGCCATCCAATATGGACAACGTTTCATTGCTTTTATTTCAGCAATTTCGTCAGGTCATGGCATCAACATATATATATATTAGAGATGTGCGGTGGCCACTTTTTTGGGTTTTGGTTTTGGATCTGGATCTCCCTTCGTGTTTTGGATCTGGATTGGTTTTGGCAAAACCACCCTTGCGGGTTTTGGTTTTGGATCTGGATTTTTTTTTTTTAAATGCTAAAAATGGCTAAAATAACAGAATTTGGGCCTGTTTTTTCCCCTAAAGTATTATTGACCTCAACAACATTAGTTTCCACTAATTTCTAGTCAATTTTGAGCACTTCACAGCTCATAAAATTGTTTTCATTGACTGTAGTTGGGCCAAAAGGTTATACCGAGGTAGCTGGATGACTAAGCTAAGCAACAGCAGTGGGCATCACATACATGTGGACCTTACACTTCCAACCTGGCACATCTTGGAAGCAGAGAGGCACTGCAGGGGCAGACAGGGTGGCAGTTTAATAAACTACCCCAAAAAAAGAGAAATGCTCTAAAGAGCAAAAAATACAAAGAGGTGCAAGATGAAATTGTCCTTGGGCCCTCTAACCCACCCTTATGTTGTATACAGGACATGCACAGTTTAACAAACCAATCATTTCAGCGACAGGGACTTCAGCGGCAGGGACTGTCACATATGGCTGAAATTATTGGTTTGTTTGGGCCCCCACAAAACAAGCTGGCAATGGGCAGTGCACAAACTGGCTTTACAAGATGTCATCATAAAAAAATTAAAAAATGCTCCAAAGAGCAAAAAATACAAAGAGGTGCAAGATGAACTTGTCAACAAGCTGGCAATTGGCAGTGCACAAACTGGTTTTACGAGATGTCATCCTCAGCATCCGATTCCTCACCCTCATCCGCTTCTTCACACACAATTAATTTGTTGTCGCTGGAATCAACCAATACAGGAGGACTGTGTGTATTAGGACGTAAGTGCTGGTGAAGGAGGTCCAGTTGTTGAAATTTGAAATTCATTTTTATGAACATCATCTTCTCCACGTTTTGTGGAAGTAACTTCCTACGCTGATCGCTAACAAGGTTCACAGCTGCACTGAAGACTCTCTCAGAATATACACTGGAGGGTGGGTAACTTAAATAAAGCAAAGCCAGTTTGTGCAAAGGCCGCCACATTGCCTTTTTAACTTGCCAATGATAGAATGAACAGTCTGACATACCTATATCGATGTCATCGCTGAAGTAATCATCCACCATTCTATCAATTGTGATAACTTCATAGGCAGTAGCAGTAGACATGTCTATTATGGTAGGAAGCTCCTTCAGTCCGTACCAGATGTCAAATATATTTCCGGACTGAATAGCAGTGGGTCTCTTAGGAAAATTTATTTTTTTTCCTCACAACCCCAGTGGGAGAAACTGAAGGAGGAGTTGTGTGCCTGCCACATTCCGCTTCAGCTGACAATTTTTGGACCAAGAGGTCTTTGCACCTCTGCAGATTTGTGCCCTTTGGTAACAAAGACACAATGTAAGACTTAAACCTAGGATCCAGTATTGTCGCCAAAATATAATGATCTGATTTTAAGAGATCGACGACCCTTGGATCCTTGCAAAGTGAATTAAGGGCGTGATCTACTAGTCCTACATATTTAGCAGATTCACTCTGCTTCAACTCCTCCTTCAATTTCTCCAACTGCTTTTGAAAATGGCCTATCAAGGGAATGACCTGACTCAAGCTGGCAGTGTCAGAACTAACTTCGCGTGTGAAAAGAGATGGGTTGGGTTGAGATCTGCACACAGTAAATGGGACCCTAATTTTTACGGTTCTGATCCGCTTAATTATAATTAATATTCTTTTAGCGGGGGTGCTATCTTGTTAACTAAATATATTAAGAACAAGAAAAGAAGACGGGAGAGCTAGTTCTATAGATGCACACCAAAAAATTGCTGATATAAACCACCAATATCCTAGGTGGTTTATGGGAGTAAATTCTCAAAAAGTGGAGTATCCCCTATAATCTTTATTAATATCCGGATATGGGATACACCACCAATAAATGCGAAATTCAAGAGGTTAAAAAATTCGGACTTACAACATACATATATACATTTAAGTGAAAAAGATTGGAAAATATAATGTGAAATGAATTTAAAAATGTAGGCAGGGGGGGCTGGGCTGAGTAGTATCTATAAGACACTGGGATTGTGTCCTCAGTCTCTGGAGTTGTTCTGTAGATATATCGATATAATCGTGCCTGTATTGGCTTTTTAGATGTATGTTGGCAGGGTATATCTCTTGGGGTTAGTGTGGGCTTATATGACCCTCTATATTTGTGGGTTCATATGAGTTTTTTGTGTTTTAGTACACTATTATTCCCAGTTTACCTTCTAGGCAGTATATTAGGAGATGGTCGTATCCTAATTCTCAGATAGTGATGGGGGAATGGTTCACCTTTTTTACATATGCAATTCTCCAATTTCACAAGAACTTATATATGCCTCCTGTACCTAATGTAAATTCCAGGTACAGTGGTGGAAAGGTGGTTCACCTTTTCTATTGCTCTGCAATTATATAAGGGCTAATGTACACCCCTTACACCTTTTGTTATATTGGCTTTTTTAATAGCCTATGCACTCCATTGTGCTTGTACACTTCATTTATAGTTGATCTTAGGCTTATTAAGTGTTGTATACACGTTAGGCCTTATCAGTCGGAAATTAAGGTCAAAATGAAAAAGTCATATAGTGGCTTATTTAGTGTTTTATAATAATACACCTTTCGCCTTACAGGTTAATTTGGACATATAGATGTATATTTATTGAACCTTTTGATTCTGTGTCCAGAGTATAAGTATACGTTGGCTTATTTAGTGTTATTTTTTTACACAATTTGCCATTTGGGTTGGTCAATTATTTAACTGATTGTATATGATTTTGACAAATCTTTTCCATGTAATGGGTACATATAACAGATGTTACAAAGGTGTGTACAATATTGCCGAGTTAGATTCTGTGTTATAAATACACTTGACAGCTGGCTGGTCTCAGCTGTATTTAGAGCTTCCTCATATAATTACTATTAAGAGATTGGATACAATTTCTATGTTGCCAAGTAATCTGGCATGCTGCCCAGAGGTATAATAGTTACACTGTTGCAAAATGTATTACTGAGCTCTGGGTGATGATTCCTCAAACTAATGAACTTGCACTGTGAATCAGTACCGCTCAGTTTGCACAGTGAGGATCTATACACATGTATATACACTCCTGCTTTTAGACTGAATAGCTACTCAGTAGGATTAATAAAACATGTTTAAAGATAATACATTTCCATTCTGCCTATATCCCCAGCCCCCTAACTGGCACTACAATGACAGTTAGGACACGTGTTTCGCAGTTGTTGCTTCTTCAAGCTAACCCAGAGACTGTCCTCCGATCACTGTATTTATTACCATGTTCCGCCAATCGGATCTCGCAAATGCGACATGTGGTACAAATAAGCCAATGCCGGTATCTATTGTCCGGCTTTTGGTTTGGAGGACTTCCGCCCTCCTCTCAGTGTCTGCGTGTCATTCGTCATCACGCAGAACACGTAGCTGGCGTTCCGCATCACGTGCGGTGTCACGTGATCCATGCGGACCAATCATGGGACCCACTATAGTTATTCAGGAAGTACCCTGCACCGATCATAGCCCTGTACTGGGCATACATTATAACTTCTCAAGTTTATTTTGTTTATATCTTCATGCTTGCTGGGCATGTCACCACACTTATTCTTTCTGGGGCTTATCGTCATATACATTAGATATGTATCGACATTATAGATGTGGTTCTTTAGGCTTTCAGTATATTCTGGTCGTCATTGTATAGATTATGCCTGAGCTGGATCTAGCCCCGCACTCTGCATAGTGTATACCATTGTATTTGTACTGACCTCTTCTTCTTATGCATATACGTGTCATCTTGTATTAATGGTTATTTATGCGGAATATATTCTGTGTTTAGAACAAAACTTAGATAGAGTGATAGTTACTTCTAAGGACAAGAGGTGAGGATATATGTGTAAACAGTGCAAAAACTAATAAAAATAAAGAAAGACTGTGTTGATATTGTGTGCAAAATAAAGTGAATAGAAGTGAGTGATGTGTTATAGGAGAGTATCCTTGATATAATACATTTTGGTGCCATGTATATCTGACAGTGATGATATTGTGAAAATTTGTGGTAATATCAGAATAAAAGTGATGAAATTATCGGTTTTGTTTCTATTTATTTATTATACTCGATTTTATTAAACTCGATTTTAATTATTTTTATCTCAAGTATTCATGTGTGCATTATATGTGTATGTGCCCACTATTAAGATTTCTGTGTTTTATTGTGTATTAATTGTAAGATATATCTGATGAAATCATGCATATATTTAATGGTTCATGTAGATTCCAGAGTTTGGAATGTAATACTCTGATGTCATGTTTTTGAAGGTAAGTATATTGTATATATATTATACTCTGATGTCATATTTTTAAAGGTAAGTATGTAATACTAATGGTCTAGGTCTAGGATCTCATTACATGTAGGTATACTATGGGGGGTAGTATTGTAGAGTTCTTGGACCCTATAATTGATGGTCCGTGGTGACTTTGGATGGAGGTTCTTGTCAAATATCCAGACAATGGTATATTATAAGGTATTTATCTATCTTATATGAAATCTCATATACCGTTATGAGATAAGCCCAATTTGTGATAGGTCTTTTAACGCGATGAGATGTCTTATATTTCTAAGTTGTTGTTCAGTCTTAGAACCATGTTGATATCGGACCTATTGTCAAGAGTGGCCGTTGGTCACTATAATAGGTAGTCTATGTTGTTGGGGCCCTTATATTGCTCAGTAATCCAAGTTCCTCGTTGTTATATGTTCGAAATTAAAGATAAGGTAAGTAGCTGTTGTGGTCATTTAGGCCTTTTGGTTGTAAGCTATCCATGAGAAATATGAGTTTAGTCTCAGCTTTTAATAGTTCCGCGTCTAGATTGCCTCCGTGGATTCCCATACGTATGTGTCTCATACTGAATGCTATGAGACCCACGGGATCATTTCCATGGTATCTCCAGAAATGTTTGGCCACTGGAGTTAATCTTTTGAAATTGGCCATATCTTTCACTGCATTTCGAATAGAGCCAATATGTTCGAGGACTCTTACTTTGAGTGGTCTTCTAGTCTTACCTATATATATCTTACCACAGGGGCATTGTAGTTGGTAGACTACCCCTATTGTGGTGCAGGTAATGAGATCCTCGATTGGCCATATTTTGCCAAATTTATCCGTATAGGATTGCGTTGGTATCATGTGCTTACAAGCCTTACAGCGTCCACATTTTGTGGATCCTTTCCTTATCGGTTTGGTCTGATATTGATCTGCCAGGTGGCTTTGGACCAGGCGGTCTCCAATGTTTCTGGCTCTTCGCCAGCTGACCTGGACTGTAGGGGGGAGGATGTCTTTTAAATCTTCGTCTGTTTGTAGAACCGTCCAATGTTTCTGAAGTGTTTGTTTTATATTCATCCAATGGGTGTTATAGGTCCCAATAAAACGTACCGGTTCTTCTTTTGGATTCCGTTTTTTGGGGAGGAGTAAGGATTCACGAGGGATCTGCTTTATAGCTTTGCAAGATTTTTTAACCAATTTTTTGCTGTATCCTCTCTCATATAATCGCTCAGATAGTTCTTGTTCCCTTTTGATGAATGTGTTAGGGTCTGAACAGTTGCGTTTCATCCGTACCATTTCCCCTTTCGGGATGGCCTATTATACCTCTGGGCAGCATGCCAGATTACTTGGCAACATAGAAATTGTATCCAATCTCTTAATAGTAATTATATGAGGAAGCTCTAAATACAGCTGAGACCAGCCAGCTGTCAAGTGTATTTATAACACAGAATCTAACTCGGCAATATTGTACACACCTTTGTAACATCTGTTATATGTACCCATTACATGGAAAAGATTTGTCAAAATCATATACAATCAGTTAAATAATTGACCAACCCAAATGGCAAATTGTGTAAAAAAATAACACTAAATAAGCCAACGTATACTTATACTCTGGACACAGAATCAAAAGGTTCAATAAATATACATCTATATGTCCAAATTAACCTGTAAGGCGAAAGGTGTATTATTATAAAACACTAAATAAGCCACTATATGACTTTTTCATTTTGACCTTAATTTCCGACTGATAAGGCCTAACGTGTATACAACACTTAATAAGCCTAAGATCAACTATAAATGAAGTGTACAAGCACAATGGAGTGCATAGGCTATTAAAAAAGCCAATATAACAAAAGGTGTAAGGGGTGTACATAAGCCCTTATATAATTGCAGAGCAATAGAAAAGGTGAACCACCTTTCCACCACTGTACCTGGAATTTACATTAGGTACAGGAGGCATATATAAGTTCTTGTGAAATTGGAGAATTGCATATGTAAAAAAGGTGAACCATTCCCCCATCACTATCTGAGAATTAGGATACGACCATCTCCTAATATACTGCCTAGAAGGTAAACTGGGAATAATAGTGTACTAAAACACAAAAAACTCATATGAACCCACAAATATAGAGGGTCATATAAGCCCACACTAACCCCAAGAGATATACCTTGCCAACATACATCTAAAAAGCCAATACAGGCACGATTATATCGATATATCTACAGAACAACTCCAGAGACTGAGGACACAATCCCAGTGTCTTATAGATACTACTCAGCCCAGCCCCCCCTGCCTACATTTTTAAATTCATTTCACATTATATTTTCCAATCTTTTTCACTTAAATGTATATATGTATGTTGTAAGTCCGAATTTTTTAACCTCTTGAATTTCGCATTTATTGGTGGTGTATCCCATATCCGGATATTAATAAAGATTATAGGGGATACTCCACTTTTTGAGAATTTACTCCCATAAACCACCTAGGATATTGGTGGTTTATATCAGCAATTTTTTGGTGTGCATCTATAGAACTAGCTCTCCCGTCTTCTTTTCTTGTTCCTAACTTCGCGTGTAGCAACCTCGAAGGGCTTTAGGATCTTGCACAACATGGAAATTATTCTCCACTGAGCTTAACTCAGGTGCATTCCTGTTCCTCTCCCTATGTCATAGGTCGAGGTGTAGCTTTGGTTGGCCTTTTGCTGCTCCTCCCTCCGCTGAAGCATATAGAGGGTGGAATTCCACCTCGTGACCACCTCTTGCTTCAGCTGATGGCAGGGCAAATTTAGCATTTCTTACAAGTATTGCAATCTCCTGAACGCACTTGCAGAATGGCGAAAATGTCCACAATTTTCCGGACAACTGCCAACATCTCTGGAACACCCCTGTCATATTTCAAGAAATGTTGCACCACCAAATTTATTGTGTGAGCAAAACATGGGACATGTTGGAATTTGCCCAGATGTAATGTACTCACAATATTGGTGGCATTGTCGGATACCACAAATCCTGAGGAGAGTCCAAGTGGGGTAAACCATTGCGCAATGACTTCCCGTAGTTTTTCTAGGAGGTTTTCAGCTGTATGCTTTTTACTGAAACCTGTGATACACAGAGTAGCCTGCCTCTGAATTACAATGGGAAATGATGTTGCTGCTGCTGCTGCTGTTGGTGCTGCTGCTGAAGGCAATACATCTACCCAGTGGGCAGTCACAGTCATGTAGTCTTTTTCACATATCCGTGGTTAAGTGGACAGTCGGTACAGTGGCATTTTTTAGTACACTAACAACGCTATTTTTAATGTCCGTGTACAGTCTGGGTATTGCCTTCCTGGAGAAGTGGAACCTAGATGGAATTTGGTACCGGGGACACAGGACCTTAAGCAACTCGGTAAAACCCACAGAATTAATTGCGGATACTGGACGCATGTCTAATACCAACATAGTTGTTAAGGCGTTGGTAATACGCTGTGCAACAGGGAGACTGCTGGCATACTTCACCCCCCTTGTAAAGGATTGTTTTACAGTCAGTTGCTTGGTTAACTGATCAGGACTACCATTCCTGGTCCCCTTCCTGGAAGCAGCAGCAGCAGCAGAAGCAACAGGTGTAGCTCTTAAGGATGCTTCTGAGGAATCCAAGATTGGAGAGGATTCAGTCAGGCTCATGACATTGGGTGCAGGACTACTTCCCAATCCGAAAATCGATGAGAATGTGGATGATGCAGGTGTTTCAGAAGTTTGCAGGCCCTTGGCACTAAAAGAGACAGGGGAGCAGGACGGTGACGCTGGGCAGGCTGCTACATGCTTGTTCACAGTTTCTTTTGACAAAAACTTCTGATGGATGCGCTGCAAATGACGTAACAGTGAGGAGGTCCCAAGGTGCTGCACGTCCTTGCCTCTACTTACAATAGCTTTGCAAACGCTACACACGGTTTGACAGTTGTTGTCCAGATTTGGGTAGAAATAATTCCATACGTACGAGGTGGATTTTTTTGTCTTTTGCCCTGGCATGAGAAAGGGCTTTTCATACCCCAGACAACAACTGTCTCCATCGGTGCCTTGAAACAAACAGCATCATCCTCAACATCGTCATCATCCACATCCTTCTGTGTGCTAGCTACACCAACAGAACCCACATCCTCATCCAATTTCTCAGAAGCATCCTCAATAACCAGGTCAGCATCTTGACTGGGGATGCTCTTCCACACACTTGCCGAGGGCACGCAAATGGTAGAATGAACCTCCTCTTCATAAACAGTATTTGAAAGGTCCGGCTCACATATGGCATCCGCGGACACACTTCAACTCTCCTCTGGGATTTATGACATTTGTGAACGCGCCTTTGTCTTAAAAAGTTTCCTTCTTTTTTTTGTAGTAGCAGAAGGGCTACCATCATTCTTCTGAGATGCTGTACCATCAGTCAGAAACAAAGGCCAAGGCCGTAGCCTTTCCTTCCCACTGCATGTGGTGAATGGCATATTGCCAATTTTATATTTCTCCGCAGGTGACTTTAATTTTTTTTATGGACCATTGTAAAAGGACATTTCTGCTTTGCTTTTACATGGCCTCTAGGCCTTTGACCATCGGCCTTGCCTTCATGAGTCTGACTGGTGGTAGCAGCTACAGCACTTCTATCAGGTTGCTGATCTCCCACTATTTCCTCCTCCATCATCCTCCAAAAATTAGTTTATATTTTATTACATATTTATTTGTCTTATTTTTACACTGGACACAGCCTGTCACACTTAACATGGTCCCTGGACACTGGACACTGCCCCTGGTCACTGCCCCTGGACACTGCCCCTGGACACAGCCCGTTACACTGTACACTGGATGTAGCCCGTCACACTGGACACTGGATATAGGCTGTCACACACGACACTGGATATAGTCCATCACACTGGACACTGGACACTGGACACAGCCCGTTACACTGGACATAGCCCATCACACTGGACACTCGATATAGCCCGTCACACTGGACACTGGATATAGGCCCGTCACACTGTGCACTAGATATAGTCCGTCACACTGGACACAGCCCGTTACACTGGGCACTGGATATAGCCCGTCACACTGGACACTGGATATAGCCCGTCACACTGGACACTAGATATAGTCCTTCACACTGGACACTGGATATAGGCTGTCACACTGGACACTAGATATAGTCCATCACACTGGACACTAGATATAGTCCGTCACACTGGACACAGCCCATTACACTGGACACTGGATATAGCCCGTCACACTGGATATAGCCCATCACACTGGACACTGGATATAGCCCGTCACACTGGACACTAGATATAGCCCGTCACATTGGACACTGGATATAGGCCGTCACACTGGAAACTAGATATAGTCCGTCACACTGGACACTGGACACAGACCGTTACACTGGACACTGGATATAGGCCATCACACTGGACACTAGATATAGTCTGTCACACTGGACACAGCTAGTAACACTGGACACTGGATATAGCCCGTCACACTTGACACTGGGTATAGGCCATCACACTGGACACTGAACACAGCCCGTTACACTGGACACTGGATATAGCCCATCACACTGGACACTGGATATAGCCCATCACACTGGACACTGGATATAGGCCACCACACTGGACACTGAAAACAGCCCGTTACACTGGACACTGAAATAGCGTACTACTACTACTACTACATAGCCCGTCACACTGGAAACTGGATATAGGCCGTCACACTGGACACTGGACACAGCCCGTTACACTGGACACTGGATACAGCCCGTCACTCTGGACACAGTCCCTGGACAATGGACACAGCCGTCACACTTGACAGTCTGCCCCTGGACACAGGCTGTCACCCTGGATACAGCCCCTGGGCAATGGACACAGCCCCTGGACAATGGACACAGCCCCATGACAATGGACACAGCCCCTGGACAATGGATGCAGCCCCTGTACACTGCACACAGCCCCTGTACACAACCCCTGTACACAGCCCCTGTGCACAGCCCCTGTACACTGGACACAGCCCCTGTACACTGGACACAACCCCTGGACAATGGACACAGCCCCTGTACACTGGACACAGCCCCTGTACACAGCCCCTGTATACTGGACACAGCCCCTGTACACTGGACACAACCCCTGTTCACAGCCCCTGTACACTGGACACAGTCCCTGACACACTGGACACAGCCCCTTGTATAATGGACACTGCAGGCTGCACTGCACTGCAGCCTCTACGTGCACTGCAGACCCTAATTGAGTGTGAGCACTGCAGCACCTAGTTACAACAAAAAAATCAATCAAATTCAACACAGGGCACAGGGCATGGAGCACAGAGCACAGAGCACAGATCTCCCACCCACCCTCTTCCCTCTCCTATAATGGAGTGAAGATGGCGGGGTGCGCTTGTGTCTTATATAACATCCCGATCCCGCGAGAATCCGACAGCGCGATGATGACGTTTTGCCTCATTTTCGGTCCGGATCGCGATGTTCGGATCTGTCGGATCCTGGAGATCCGGACCGCTCATCTCTAATATATATATATATATATATATATATATATATATATATATATAAATATTCAATTGCTGGTAGCACTCACAATTGTCTCCTTTTCTACTGGGGTAGTCACCTTAGAACATCACAAATTGCAAGTGAGGCCAAATATATCCATTTGAAAGAGAGTGCACTCACCAGGTTTTTAAATCCCTAAAAAGTCCTTTAATTCAGCATTTTAAAAGAGGTATAGTTGACGTTTCGGGTCGCTGGGGACCCTTTGTCAAGATAGCAGTCAAAGCAGCTCCATACAGCATAAAATCTAAAGCCCAAATGACCGGTTTAAGTACCTACAGGCACAACAGAACTCCGCCCCCTGCCAATTGGCATTAACACTTGTTCAGTATAATAAAGCACACTCCAAGGAGGTAACACAATATCATAAATGCCCTTGTACTCACAATGTTGCAATTTAATACATACCAGCTCTGAGGTGCCGCTCATAGCAGCATCTCGTGCTGTCACTCGGCGTGGGTTCCATCAGACCATACTTCCGCAGTAGCTTGCGGTTCATTGGCCGGAAGTTCCGGCTACACCGTTAGTTCAGTGATTGCTCATAGCGAGATATCCTAGTGTGTATACTCTACACTCTACGGAGGAGTTTTCTAGGTGATTATGCATAGCTGGGCAACTTATTCTTAATACATTAACCTTTTAAGTACAATACACAAACCATAGCAATTTAAATATGGGGATTTCTGTTCTGCAGTTTATGCTGGCTCCTCCGATCATTATAGGCTTATACAATTAAATAACATACATTTAAAATAAAAAATAGTGACATAGGTGAAACAGACCAGCCCAGCCATAAATAGACTGTGCCCATCAGGGTCACCTAATGCCACCCAATCTTGCATGTGCATTCCTAAGTTAGCTGGCGAGTTGGTACAGATAAAGTGAAAAAAATGAAAAATTGTTGTTGAAAAGAACGTGAAAAATATCACAAAACCTTCATTTTGGAAAAAATTTTTTAAAAAGTCTCTATCCACAAAACTGTGGAATGGGGAAATTCATTGAATCCATGGCTCATTTTTTTATATATAGATGAGGAGTCACTATGTAAGGTGTTACTTTATCCAGATATTTTCTTGGGAATTGACCCATTTAGAGGAAAATACTCAAATAATTATTCTAGTTGAGGCGTCTCTGAGCAACTTTGTCAAGAAAATGGATCCAGTACGCTTCTTTTCTAAGAAGCTCTAGGCCTCTATCACCACCTCTTGGGGATGGCCCAATCCAATCAATGACCATGTGTCTCATTCTGGTCACTTGATGTCCTTCTCTTAAAAAGTGCGCAGCCACGGGTTTATCTGTCACTCCATTTTCAATTACCAGTCGAATGGAGGAACGGTGTTGATTCATCCATTCACACATTGTGCGGATGGTCTTGCCCACATACATATGACCACATGGGCATCTGAGAAAATAAACCACATGGTCTAATTGGCAGTGTAGCCTGTGCCTCAGGAAGATTTTCTTTCCATTGTGGGGGTGACAAAATGATGGTCCACATATCATTGAACGACATGTTAAACACCCTGCACATTTGAAACATCCTTTTTTGTGGGCCCCAAGCTTCTCGTTTGTACTCCATGCACCAAATTGGTACGATATAGATGATCCTTCAAATTTGGGCCTCTTGAGATGCTAAGAAGCGGCATCCTCCTATCCAGTTTTTTGAAGGCCGGATCGGTGGTGATTAGTGGCCAATTTCTCTTGATGGTTCTCTGTACTGTGTTAAGTTTTGTATCACATTGTACATTCAGAATCATTCTACTAGAATTAGTACTGGTGGCACTCTCTTGTCCCCTTGAGAATTTAGCTCTTTCTTTTTTTCAGACAGTTCTCCACTATTGATCTCTTGTAGCCTCTGTTGATGAAACGTTCACAGCACTCTTTTAGTTGTTCCTCGGCTATCTGATCATTTGAATTATTCCGGAGAACCCTCCGGAGTTGAGAAACCGTGAGGTTTGATTTCAGGACATTCGTGTGGTGACTGGTTGCCCACAGCAAGGTGTTCCTGTCGGTCTCAATGGTTCAAAAAGGGTTCAGATTGCCTAAAGAATAAAAAAGAGCATAATAGATGGGCCAAGTGGTTCTTATATGCCATCAAATTCTACTTTTCTATGTACGCACCAAAGCAACAGGTAAGACATTTTTTTTTACCATTACATATTAAATGTATTAGTTCTAAAGCTATTATAACAGTTAATTATATAAGCACTCTGTATATAAAACTAATTATCAAATAAATCAAAATAGAGCGGAAAATTATACTGGGCATTAAGCACAATATCTCTATTTCATTTTATTTTCTAAAGATTTAACCTTCACTAACATCACGCTGATTATTTTTAATTATTTTAATATTTCCATATATGCATGTCAGAGATAATATTGTGCATGCACAGATAAACAGTTGTCTTTTTTCACATATACTTATGGGATGCAAAGTGTTCTGCTTATTAATAGGCATTGGAAGATATTTCCTTTGATAATAGTCTTTGGAAAGTTTCTAATTGTTAAGAAAATGTTGAATGTATTTCTCGACTTCTAGCCTCCAAAGGTCCATTTTATTTATTCATAGTCTGAGCTAAGGTACAGTACATTCTTTATTCAAATTTTTACATGTTACAAGCAAAATAGTCTCTATGTGGGATAACAGAGAATACACGTGACTGTCCTTGGCATCCCCATTGTCAGTGCCAAAAATGCTCTATTCATTATTCTTTATATAGAGATAACAAATATATTTTATCAGCAATACGACAACCAAATGTAAAGCACAATACATCAACACAGGAATAAACAGTGTAATGAAGCAGAATGTGTGAAAACTTTATTCTTTATATTATAAAATAGTTGCTGAGACTAAGATCAAGTTGTGAAATAAAAATGGAAATCAGTAAAAAAAAAATTATGTGTTTTGCTGCTGATTGCATGATAAAACTTTAGATATTGGTTATACGGTACCTTGGTTTTTCAGTCTAATTAACTTCTTTAGACATACAGTAATAAAGGTGCACACAGCTACATTTGCAGACATGATTTCACTCGCAGTAAGAATGCAAAAATAGGCTAATGACTTGGATGCAGTCTCATGCACGGTGATGCCCACTAACATCAGTCACTAACATAAATAAGCGCAAACATTGCAAACAAATTAAAAAAGCGATACAGTATCTGACTGAAGACCACTGAATCAGTCCTATATTTCTTAAAGCTCTCTCTGTTGGTAGCAGGGGGATTCAGTTCAAATTCTAATAGGGAAGGCGCCGCAATTGCCACTTTAAACTGACTCACTGGCAGTTGATGTAGCTTCCCTATTTGAACTGTGCTGCCGCTCCTCCTCTGGAGTCGCCATTGGTCGATAGCTGTATTTTCTACAGTCTAAGTGTGTGTGAGTGTGTTGGGGTGGGGTTGTAGATGTATCAGAAATAACTTGTTATGCATAGCAGGCCCACTCCTTCACAGTGGCATTTTGGCTGCAGACTCTTTTCCTGGAGACCAGCGACCCTTTAACCAGTGGATCTGTACTACCTTCAAAAGCAATGAAATCTGGAACTTCACGATTCACTTACCTGTGTGCCTTTGCTATCATAGACAAGATGGCATCAGCATCAGCTCCAGATAAAGCAAGGCACTACAGGTTTTAATTTAAAGAAGAACACAATGTTCACAGACATGTGCCTGGGTGCACCCTCACCCGAATCCGCCACTGGATAAAAATAAAGAAATTCGAGGTTAGTAGTGAGAGTCCAGTAAATAACTGATTGCATCTTAATAAGGTCAAGACTAAAGGTATCCAGTGGATAGCTCAATAGTGTATAAGTCGACAATCAATAGGTCAACATCAACAATGACAATGTTGAACTAGACAAAAGGCTGAAACATGCTAAAAAAGTAAATATGGCAATAGCCTATACATGAACAGGTCGACATGAACTTTTTAAAATTTGTTTCTTTTTTTTAAACTTTTTATACTTTACCATCCACGTGAATTCCAATAGTAAAGAGTGACGAATTAAGTAATAGCAGAATGAGGTGCCTTGCCCTAAAGCATGGCGTGCAACTGGACACACTAATTGTGGGCCATGTGATGAAATCTACAAATTGACACCAAAAAACACCAAAAAACTCATGTTGAACTTTCCATGTGTCAACCGTTTCCATGTCAAACCTTTATAGCATAACCCAGACTAAAACTGGTTTAGAGATAAAATAATCAAGAAAATATACAAGAAAATATACAAGTTTTACCTCTCTTTTAGTTTGCTGCTACTTTGCAAACAATTAATTGACTTTTTCAAGTATTAATATGAAAAAGATGTCCGATAAGGAAAGAAGATAATGAGAATATCATAAAGATGTTAAAAATTTTACAAGAAAGTGCCTGAAAACCTCATTAATAAATCATCGAAAAACTACTGGGGCATTTCATAGTCATTTCATAGTCTGTAAGGCATGAAAAAATATTTCTATGCCCATTCTGATTATTGTTTTTATTACTCTGTTTTCTTGTGAATCGTATAAGATTATATGCCTCCTTCAGTTAATTTTTTTAGTTAATTTATCAAACATCTTTAGATTAAAGAGGATATATATATTTGTTTATATATATATATATATATATATATATATATATATTTATTTATAATCTTGTTTTAATATTTAAATCCAGAACAGGAATCATCAGCTGCACTATAAAATAGCAAGTCATGTAATCTTGCAAATAAAACAAGTGATAAGAAAATAAACTATGGGCCCAGTTCATGTTTGTATACAATGCCGATGTTTTCTCAATGGAGCTAATATCAGCAGACTGCATATGTGCCATGATCACATGGTGCACGCATCAAGGAACATTTGCGATCACGCTCACACTGACATTAAAAGGGATTGACAGGAAAGGGGGAATTAATGTGAGAGTGGCGACAAAAACCCAGACATGCAATCATGTACATTGCAGCAACATTGCTACTGCAATGGCCAGTCTGTGTAGCCATAGGTCAATTCTAGAAATCAATGGAAATGCACTGACCCTCCCACTTGTCAGCAGCTTATGAAAAAGCGGTCATGGTGGTCATGGTAAAAATAACTGCTTTTCATCATAATACCTCCCATAAATCTCTCAGGATTTGCTGTGATTGGTTGTATACAATAGTAACAAAGCAAATACCACTTCACCATCTGGCTTGTTTAGAACTCCTATTTTAACACTGACAGTTTAATGGACCCAGATTAGGAGTCCTTTCCTTCTTTTCCCCCTTTTATTCACCCTTTTTCCCTTTTCCCTCTCCACCACTTTCTCTCTTTACTTTTCTCCTGCTTTTATGTTTGTAATCTGTTTCTGTATTGTGACTTGTAATTATATACTGTATAAGGTTCCTTCAACTCAGAGTTGAGTTTCTTTTTCTTCCTGTGCTGGAACCAGATTTGCTCTTTGCTAACAGTGGGGCAGATGTATCATAGCAGCGCTTATCGCGCCGCTATGATACTTCCTGCTTCGCCTCAATAGCGAGGCGAAGCAGGAAGGGACATCGACAAGATGTATTAACATCTTGTCTGCCGAAGCCGGGGAGCGTTAACTCCCCCCTCCGGCGATGTCCCTTTCTGGAGATAGCGCATCAGTTAATACTGATGCGCTATCTCCTGTCCCCCGGCCGGCCGCACTGGGCATGCGCGGGATCTCGCTGTTCACGCGAGATCCCCAGCGCAGCCCACAGCTGACAGCAGGGACAGCGCTGTCCCTGCTGTTTAGATAGGGCTTCGCCAGCCTGATGCTGGCGAAGCCAAAGCAGGCTTCGTGCGGAACGGTCAGCGATGCTGACCGTTCATACATTCGGCCTGCTATCATTTTGATCATCCTGGCGCCGTCATACATGGGGGAGAAGCGGTATCAGTGCACATAACGTGCGCTGATACCCCTTCTCCCCCATAACGACAGATCATACATCTGCCCCAGTGTTCCTCTATGTCTCTATACAATTTCATGTATCACTTTTAAAAAAAAAATACATTTGGGGTTGTGTTTGCCTATGCACATATATTTGAATTTATTTGATTATGGAAAACTTTTAATACATTTTTTAAAAGCCATTGGTGTCCCATGTACTTCACAGTAAGTGTCTCATAGCACTGCCCATAAAGTATGTGGTGGGAAGTGCCCAATGCTCCCACTTACATGGATGGCTGCACAGTCTGCTCAGTTTATTTCCCCCCATTCTACCCACCACCTTCCCATTCTACAGATGAAAGAGCTGGCTCTGTGGACAGGCCAGTGCCATTGTCAAGCAGCAGCAGTCATCAGTTTGTGCTCCTAGGTTTTCCAGTACTCCTTCATGGTGTCACCAAGCCATCTGCTACCAGCAAGTACTGTGTCTTTCCTTCCCCATCTCCATTCCTCTAGCAGTGTCCAATGCAATGTGTTAGCCTGTGAAATCCTGTTTCATGTTTTAGCCTGTTCGCCCTGTACCATGTGTTAAGATGTGCCACCCTATGCTTTATGTTAACCTTTGCCATGTGTTGTCCCCCTGTGCTGTATATAACTCTGTGATATATGTTGCCAAACTGTGCTATGTGTTACCTTGTGTACCCCCTGTGCTACAGTATGTATTAATCTGTGCCATGTGTTGCCCCACTGCAGTCTGTTACACTGTGACCTCCTGTGCTATATATTACACTGCGGAGCCCTAGTGTTTTGTGGCCACATTCTTCAGTGACTAGTCACTGTATGACTAGTTCTGCTACATTTCCCATGGGGGGAACACAGTTACAGTATGCTTACCATGAGCACATAACCAGTGCTTGTATGAATCACTCCTGATGCAGGTGATTATACAGTATCAAAGAGATGAATAAAATGTGACTTTGCAATTAACATCAAAACAATGAACATGGCAATTCTCATCAAGCAGAGACTGGATTATTAAATGGGTAATAGATTTAAAATTAAATTAAGTACTATGTGTGCTTCAAGCTTTCATTTATGCTTTTTTCATTAAATGTTGAATTAAAAGTCAATGAAGTTGGAGATATACCTTCAAATACATGCCAAAATCAGCATTTAAATGTTTATGATTTTATTATTTTCAGGTCCATTTGGAAAATGACTATTACACAGATCTGTAAGCACTGACAATATTTATTACTGTGATGATGAGAGCCTACACATTTTATCTAAATACAGTAGATTCAGCAAGAATAAGATATTAATCATTAGCTTAAACTCAAAAATACAAAGAAAAATGTGCAATATTTAAATAGTTTTAGAGTTTATAGGTTAACCAGCTATCACTATAGACATCACTGGTGACAATCTGTTTTTTTTTTTTTTTACATTGCATCCTCTACTTTTCAATTCAAATTAACTGAATGACTTTTTATCTAGTTTAGGTCATGTATACACAGAGCTTACAATGTGTACTGTTAACACACACTCCCAACTATGCCACAGAACTTCCTGGAGTAACGGAAACAGTGGAAGCTGGCAGTGGTAGACTCAGGGGATCAGGGGCTGCTGCAGAAGACCAGCGGCTGCAGCTTGAGCGTTGAGTATTTCTGGGGCAAGACAAACCTGCCCTGGTAGTGAATGTTGTACCTTGCCACATAATTAATACTAATTATGACATATTAACACAATTGACATAATTTTAAATCTTTTTAGAAATTTCTCAATCAGAAAGTTTTGGTCTAGGGGTGCTGTAAAAGCAATTCTCATACTCTAGGGTGCCATGATACAAAAAGTTTGGAACCACTGGCCTAGACACTGAACCACCCACTGAGTTATTTTCTCCAGTTTACCTCTGTGTTTGTGCATGTACAGTATGTGTGTTGCATTTACATAAGTGTATAGTTAGATTAAATGTATGTGAGTAAATATATTTAAAAATGCTTTTTTTTCTCTGATGTCTTTAAAAATATTGTAAAACCTTGAGAAAACAGGAATATATCTTTTTCAAGACATTTGTATATGTGAAAACTTCTAAACAGCAACCCCACAGAGATGAGTGCACGTTTCCAACTGAGAGTATAAAATAATGCTCTCCAAACAAATCACATACAAAAACCTAATTACAGACCGACTAATTTAGAACAATGATTTTTATTTTCAGATTATTTACATATGCTTAACGTAGGTTAAGCGCATCATTGTAATGTGCTTTGTGTATGTACTATTAAGTACCATTAAGTTACAGTACATATATATATATATATATATATATATATATATATATATATATATATACACACAGATATGTCCTCATACACCCCTTTCCCTTTTTGCTTCATTTGGCACAAAATAGTTAGCATGAAGTCATCCTGCCAAGAGTAGGGATTGGATGACCTCCCATTATTTTTAAAGAATTAATTTAAGTAACAGATAAAATTATCATTACAAGGCATGGCTAAGTGGCAGATTAAATACATGGCTAATTTAGCCATAAAGTTACATTGAGGAAAGGTGTATTTGGCCACCTCTGTACTTCCCTATGTTCCCAAAATGTCTTTGTGACTCCTACAATATGTCGAAGAGTCGACTCCTCATAGAGCATGGAACCCCCCTAGATCTCACCCGCTACCCTCATATTGTGGACAGGGCATAGATGACGTCATTTGCAGGATTATACAGGTATGTCTGCTTATGTTGTTGCCGGCAGTGTGACAAATGTGCCTGCACCTCACAGCAAAGGACTAAGGGCCTAATTGTAGTTCATTTGGTATGGGAAAAATTCAGCCCTGTTAGAATGTTTGGGGGCCTGTGTATGTGCAAGCGCGTATTTGCGCCAGGGGAGGGAATGGGGCTTGCCCATGGGAATGCCCAGCATTTTATGGGCATCCCCATGAAAACACTGATTATTCCCATGGGTACACGGGAAAGCTAATTCCTGCTGGGGCGGGCGAATGACATCACAGGACCCGCTAACCAAAACACTTTTTTGGTTAGTTTATTTTTTAACATAATCACCTTCTTCATTTAAACATTTATCATATACAGTATGTCCACAAGCCTCCATTCTATTGAACCATTGACACAGAGCAATCCTTCATTTAGTCCTGCTGTAGAGTCTCAGATAAATGAATTGCTTGGAAAGGGTGAGAAACAGTCCTTCCACGATGAGTTCTGCCTCATATGTGTGGGAATAAGTGATGAAACATGTAGAGACGCTCATGCACCCAGTTCTGTCGGAGCCCTCCGCTGGTCTCCCCGCAGCCCCAGCTGCTCCCCCAGCCTGCCCCCGCTCCGTGCCCATTTCCCTGAAGCAGAGATGGGCAGGGAAGCCACTCCCCACCGCCTTGCTGATGGGTACACGCAATTAAATTTACTTTATTAAAAAAATATAAAATATTGCTGTTACTTTAAAAATGTGTAAGATAATAACTTGTCTAGTGGAGGAGTCAGCAGGCAGTACCAAATGTGTTTCGTCTATTTGACTTAAGTATATGCACTGATCAAAAAAATAAAGGGAACACTAACATAACACATCCTAGATCTGAATGAATGAAATATTCTTATTAAATATAATGGGCCTTATTCTGATGGGGTTAGGTCCACCCACAAATCAGCGGCTTACGTACGGGCAGAAATACCGTAGAAGGGGAGTGGCGTACAAATGAGCGTACGGCAACGTACGCGGACGGCCCAGCCCTTGCACTCCGACAACAGGCGTACAACTGAGCGTACGGCGCCGTTTACGGACGTCTTTCGTCCGTCTCCCCACCGACTTCTTGCGGAGATCTGAGCGTACGCCAGTTTGCACGGACGGGTCCCTTTTGTTTTCAATGGAAAACACAGCTTATGTCACCGCTCGTGAGAGTGAGCGTACGTCCGTGTACGCTGCCATACACATATATGGACCTGCAAATCTTGCCTTTCAACTACAAATCTGACAATTGATTAATTAATCTATTTGTTATTCAATTATTGATTTCTATTAACTCAATTGTCTACCTTAATAAAGACCTAATAAAACAACATTTGAACCCTCATTACATGTATATTTGTTATGTTCTAATGTTGCATTTTAATCACTATCTATGTGTCCCCATATTGCTGTTAATTGTACATCAAGTTATGTTGGTGTTTCTGTATATGTACTAAATATGTCCATAATTTCTTTGTCCACAATGTGTAACATGTATACCTACCCTGATGTTATGTGTGATGTTTTAATCTAACAACATTAAACATTCATGCATTTTCACTATGTGTTATTTTACTCAAAAACACACACATTCACACATCAATCATTACCCCTCACCTCAAATTACAAGTATAACTTACAGTACACATCTGTATGTACCTACCCTTACAAGCCCTCTAACATATTTCTGATTAAAAACACAGGCAATTGCGAACTGTACACTAACTTTTATTTCGGACAAAAATAATAAGGGGGGGGGGGGGGATAAACAAAAATTAAATCCGGGCCTCCAGAAGGCCAAACAGTATTTGGAGGTACAGGAGGGTCAGTACTATCTCCCGCATTAGGGCTGCCACCTCCTCCTGCTGCTGTCCAGTGTCTGTAGAGAAGGGATAAAAAAAAAAAATTAATATATAACATACACAAATGTTTGTTGTATTTGTACATAATAAAAAGTTCAGAGTTATGTGTGAAGGCCACATACATTTTTAAACTACATTGAAGATGGGTCTGCTGTAAACACAGTACTAAAAAATAATATGTTAACACACACATACTGTACATAGTAAATAACATTAATTCAATTACTCCTTCATCAATGAATGTATGCTGTATCCCAATTGGTACTTTGGTTTTGGGGGACTGTCCTCTAACCTCACAATTAGCCTGTGCTATTTAAGGGTTATGAGATTGTTGTGGCTTAAGCACTCCTTACTATTTTAAATTTAGGACATTGCTGTACAAATTATAGGCCTACAGCTATGTTTGTAAAGCATGCATCCGCATGGCCTCACACACTATTACCAAAACAATCTCTACATTTATGTTGCACCAGTGCCAGATTAAGCCTTTGGGGGGCCCGGGGTACTTTAGACCGGGGGGCCCCCTTGCACTTGTCATTACTGGCCGCACACTGCATGGGAGAAAATTATACTGTCAAAACACAGAGTAAACTTGGTTAATGGTTAACTGCAGGGGATATATATATATATATATATATATATATATATATATATATATATATATATATATACACACACACACACACACACACCACATGAAAAGCCTGTGTTTGTCCCTCTGCCCCTTACTCTGGAGGAGACCTCACAGTCCTATTGCTGCCTCTGATTAAAAACCCTCCCATGACTAAGCTGCTGCTGCTGTTCTCCATGGACCTGAGAAGCATGTAATGAGCTCCACCAATCAGAGCTCAGCACAAACTTCTCAGCCTCTGTCCTCTGGTGCAAAGTGTCAGGGGACTTAGTCAAGTCCCAGAAATGCACTGCACACTTGTGCAATCAGTGTGCCTTGGCTCCCGATGTTCAGCACCATAAATCATTGTCACATTGGCAGATAGGTGAAGCTGCAGCACTACCCCACCCATGGACAAAACCTTTAGCTAAAAACAAAAAATACAAAACAAATCAATTTTTTTTTTTTTTAAATACATGCCAACCACAGGGGGCCCCTAACTAGAGGGGGGCCCAGGGGCACTGACCCCTTGTGCCTCCATTATAATCCGGCCCTGTGTTGCACATCATGCTGGGAACTGGAGTTACCCAACACCTGGAGCCACATAACTACCACACCACTAATGTCGGATATCTCATTGGATGTACTGTTATGTCAATTATTCAAGGGGTGAGGCATGGCCACACTCAAAAATATCACCAAGGGGACCCTTGTTCCTGGAGAAGGACAGGCCACACCTCATGGTCGCCCTGCAGTGATATGTTGCAACTAATGTTGATGTTGGATACACATATGTGGTTGTTGTGATTGTTTATGTGTAGAAATGTGTAGGTCAACATTATACACATTATTTACTTACGGCTACTTGAGCCATCCTGGTCCCCGCTGGTTGGCTGTGCGGTGTTTGGGGTGGTCATGAGCAAGGGGGAGGGGGTGGGGGTTGAGGTGGGGGTGGGGGTTGGGGAGGGGGTGGGGGTGGGGGAAGGGGTGGGGGTGGGGGTTGGGGAGGGGGAAGGGGATGGAGAAATTGTGTGGGCCCCAGCTACAGCCAGTGTCTCCAGTGTTGGGGAGGGGGAGGGGGTGGGGGTGGGGGTTGAGGAGGGGGTGGGGGTTGGGGAGGGGGAAGGGGATGGAGAAATTGTGTGGGCCCCAGCTACAACCAGTGTCTCCTCTTCTTCCTCCTCCTCTTCTTCCTCCTCCTCTTCCTCCTCCTCTTCCTTCTCCTCTTCCTCCTCCTCTTCCTTCTCCTCTTCCTCTTCTTCCTCCTCCTCTTCCTCCTCCTCTTCCTTCTCCTCTTCCTTCTCCTCTTCCTCCTCCTCTTCCTTCTCCTCTTCCTCCTCCTCTTCCTCCTCCTCTTCCGGCTGCTCCTGGGCTGCCTGGTCCCGGCGTGCCTGCTCCCGGGCTTCTCTGCGGGCTCTTGCCCGTGCTGAAATGTTCATGTTGATGGCATAGAAATCGAAGATTGGGTTTCATAAAAAAGGGGGAAAGAAAAATTCACATTAGTCATGCTCATAACCTTCAAAATTATCATTGCTGTGATATTTCAGACATTTATCATGCAAACTAATTGATATCCTACACCCAAAAACTGAGCAACTACTTAAACCTCCCCCCCTATACACCCCCTATACACCCATATACCCCCCATATCCCCCCATATACACCCCATATACCCCCCATATACCCCCCATATACACCCATATACCCCCCATATACCCCCCATATACACCCATATACCCCCATATACCCCCCATATACCCCCATATACACCCATATACCCCCCATATACCCCCCATATACACCCCCATATACACCCCCATATACACCCCCATATACACCCCCATACTCAGGAACATATTTATAAAAAGTACACAAAACATTGCTAAAAAACGCTGACATACTAGTAATCAAAACTTACATCGGGCAATATGGCGGCGAAGGGTGCTGAGAAAAACTGGCTGCCGCCGGCGCAGGTCTGACCAGCGCCGCTCAACCTGCCCCAGGCTTCTGCGGACGCCGGTCGTCGAGAATATCAGGCGGCGGGCAGCAGTATACGCCCGCCGCTTGTCCGCATTGCTTACATATGGGCCCCTGGGCCCCAGGTGACGGTCCATTACGTCAACCAGGGCCAACAGCTCAGGGGTGGAAAACGGCCTAGCTCTGTTACAAGTCATAGTGCCTATGGCGCAGTTAATAATTGCAGGTACATATATCACTTTTGGTGCTTGCTGATTGGTCGAAAAAATTGTTTGTTTGGTATTAACTTTATTAATCCCTCTTACATTAACAAACTGGATGCGAATAGAAACTTACGCGGACCGTTCCGATATACACACACCACAACCAACAGCATGCATTCAATGAAGAGAGAAGTACTGTATATACAGTGTGCGGAAAATAATACACGCAACCATCAACTTATAACTACGCTGCTTAAAGGGGGCTCAATACACCGATTTCCATGAAGAGAGAAGTACTGTATATACAGTGTGCGGAAAATAATACACGCAACCCTCTACTTATAACAACGCTGCTTAAAGGGGGCACGATACACCGATTTCCATGGAGAGGAGTACTGTATTTACAGTGTGCGGAAAATAATACACGCAACCCTCTACTTATAACTACGCTGCTTAAAGGGCCACAATGCAACATGTTGCTGTATGACAATTTCATACACATTACATATGTAAGGAAAGCATTGTAACGTGATGTTTTGAAATGTGACTCACAAAGCATACACGAACTCCAACAGATACCAGCTGACAACACTCATCATTGGAATGACAGGTGCACACATTTCACGATGTAGCCCACAATGCTCCACAACCTGTGTATGTGCATATACAGGTGATTGATCAGGTGCGTTGAGACCTGCGTAATTTAAGCGGGAATTATCGGCGGGAAATATCGGCGTAAATTTGCATCTACATTGCGTGGAAAAATATACGCCCCCTTGTTCATGGCGGGAAATTAACATATAAATATTCAGTCAGATGCAGCCCACAATTGCTGCAAACATGTCTGACTCAGACGATTCCGCAGCTGAGGACGCTCTGCAGAGAGCTACAGCACAATCCCTGCTTGATGCACTGAACAAGAGGGAACATGAGCGGAGAAGGAGGGCCCAAGAGAGGAGTAGCCTGCAAGACCAAGCGGGCCCCTCAGTAACAGGCCCTGTTGAACCTCCACCAGCTCCACAAGGGCCAAGCAACCAGCCAGAACAAGAGGTTGCATCTCTCCAAACAGGTGTGACCCAGCAGGTGCATGGTGAGAGAACTGGGGCCACCAGAAAACGAGCTGCAACATCTAGGGTGAGGACTGAGCAGGATACCACCACCAGAAAGAGAAACCCTGCATTTGTAGAGGCCGAAATGCGAATTCTAGTGCCCAGGGCACGCGAATGGATTGAATTGGCAACCAGGAAGCCTAGTGCCAGTGCAAGGAGAAACCTTTGGGAGAAGATCACAGAGGAAGTGAACCAGGTGGCACCAGTGGTCAGAAATTGGGACGCGGTGAAGAAAAGGTTAGTGTGTTTGTCAGGGCTATTTTTCAGCAGTCTCCAGCAGGAACTGAGGCCCTTATTCTAGTTCACTCTTTCTGGCCAAATATTTCTTAGATGGACAAAACCATGTGCACTGCAGGTGAGGCAGGTGTTACTTGTGCAGAGATAATCAGATTTGGGTGGGGTTTTACACCTGCCTCACCTGCAGTGCACATGGTTTTGTCCATCAAAGAAATATTTGGGCAGAAAGAGTGAACTAGAATAAGGGCCTCAGTTCCTGCTGGAGACTGCTGAAAAATTGCCCTGGTCTTTGGCCCCCTGATGTCATATGTGTGTACATATGTTACATGTATGTTTTGAGACTAATAGAAAGGTGTGTTTGTAGATAGTGCTACACTTCAATGTCACATGTGAACACAACCATGTCTAATAACCCACATTGATATATGAAACATGCACCATTGGTGTGATGTGAGGTTATGGGCACAGTTCTGCTCATGTGAAGTATGTGATGGGACAAGAGAAAGTGTGTTTTGTAAAGAGTTGTTGTAACATGTTCCATATGATGCTACTGAAACAAGAATGAGCAAACTGTGCACATGTAGCTGGTGAGAAACTACACATCCCAGTATGCCATTCCATAGTTAAATTACTCCTTAATAACCACATTGTCAAGCTATGGTGGAATGTGTAGTTTCACACCAGGTGGAGGTGCCTAATTTGGCCATGGATGATGTCATTTCTGCATAGTGATGTATGTATGTGCATTTAGTGGCCTAATGAATGAGATGAGACACTGAAATGCCTCCTAATTGAGACATGAGTGTGTGTGTGGGACACATATGGCAAAAAAACATAAGATCACCCACACTAGGAAATGTCATGTAGCTAGGGGTACCACATAGTCCCTTTAATTCCGGGCACATATTAATTACACAGGTTCTGTGGCTGGCTGACTTCAAGACTCCACTTCACCTAATTTTAAACTGCCACAGAACCTGTGTTATTAACATGTGTCCGGAATTTAAGGGACTAGGTGGTAACCCTACACGTAGCACAGTGGTGCACATATCTCATGGTGATATTTGTATTTTTAAACTTGTAGGTGGACTGACTTCAAAAGTACACTGAAGAGGAAGATGACTGACCGGTACAACCACAGCATGTCCACCGGGAGAGGTCCTATGCCTGACCATTTGGAGTATACCCCCCTGGAGCAGGACTCCTTGGACGTGATTGATGTGGGGGAGGTCAGGGGGATCTCCAATATGGACAGTGAGCTCCCGGCGGAGGTCTTTGCTACTGCTTTTGATGGTAAGTCACAGTAATGCATTGTATTTTGAAAGAGAATTTTTAGTGCGTATGTGATGGTGACATTGTTTTAATTCTTATCCTAGAAGAAGCAGAAACCCAGGATGTACCGGCAGCATCTTCCTCTGCAGAGCCACAGGTGGAGCAAGTGGTCCAGCCTCCACCAAGACGTCGCCCCCAGCCCCAGCCACAGGAGACATGGGAAGAGAGCATGATGGTGACGCTGGAGAGGATCGAGCAGCAAGGGGTGGATGCTGCGCTCCGTCAGCAGCAGATTGGGGATTTTTTGGAGGATTGGAAGGCCTCAAACAGGCAGCAGTGTGAGGCCTTCAACCGCATTAATGACACTCTGGCGGCTGGCATGCAAAACATTGGCCAACACCTCAGCCGCCTGAATGTCATTCTTGCGGAGCTGCTGCCCACCGCCAGGTCCCAACGGGACAATCCCCCATCTGCTGCCCCACCCCAAGCTGCTCCCCAACCTTCCACCTCTGCTGACCCTCCTGTGTCGACTAGGGGAAGACGCCGCAAGGCAGCTGAGCCAAAGGCCCCTGTCCCCAAGGCCCCATCTAAAAGGGGGAAAAAAGGGCCCAAATAATGAGACCTGGTTCACTTCCTCTGTGGTTAGACCCCAAATGTTTAAATTGCACTGGACATCCGCTTCCTGAGTTGGCCATCTATCCATTTGCGTGCCATGGGCATGAAAGTTCGTATTTTGACCTCTACAAATGCAGGATAAATTTGTGGTGGTGTGTATCTTGCTTAGTATTCACCCTGGTTGTTGCAGTACGTATTCTGGTGTCCCCATTTCTTTCACCATTGCATTTGCAGGGTAACACATGTTTGGAGATATGCAACCTCTTGTTCTGGCTGTTTTATTATTTGTGTGTCTATTTTATTTGTTTATTTGATTTCTCACATTAAAGTGTGAAATAAGCTGTGATGCTGAACAGCAAATAAATTTATTGTACAAATTAAATCAAAATTGTGGTATGTGTCATTTCTTGTGTGAAACAAATACTAGATTTATGTGTACTTACTGACCAGGGTATTTTTGAACATTTGTTGAAGTGTGGTCGAAGTTTCCCATGTGTAACCCTCTCCATGGCCATTCCCATGTTCCTATCCAACTTTTCCCTGCTAATTAGTTTGTGTCAGCACATGTGCAGAGCAACTTAATAGGTGAGAAAGCAGTTTGTGTGCAGGTGAGGTAGCTCCTACAGTAGTAGGTAAAAGCAGGTCCAGAACAATGCTTTCCTCATGGAGTGGGTGAGGCAGACAAACAAGGGTGAAAAGGTACATTTGTTTAGGAATGCATATGTGTCCTCCCTAAAAAAAAGATGTGTGAATGGGCCAAACATGATAAATTAGCTTGTGAACAAACATGCATAACTTTTTTAAATATATATGATTTTACAGTGTCATAAGCAGATGTAGGAATCCTTTGTTAGAGAGATGAGAGTGCAATAATGTGATTGGTGGCATCTTACATCCAGAGTGTAGTCAAATCCAAATCATAGCAGATGAGATAGTGGTACAGGTCATTATTTTGGGTACTATACAAAGATTGTGTGCAAAATAGTGGTCATGGGCTTAAAACATTGCTGAAACATCCTTTGTAGGTGTTAGATGTGGTTTATGTTATTGTATCCTAAATACAAAACCTATGTTAGTATTAGAGTGAACACGTTGACACTGTGTAAAGTCTATGAAAGCACGTAGTGAATGTGTCTAACTGTTTAGCAAATACCTACCTTAGCGTATATAAGCAGGTCTTAAAAAGATTCTTACCTTAAATTAAACAAACCTTTAAATGTGGAGAAGTATAGAAACATAAGCTTCCAATGTGTTTGCGTGCTGTGTGTGGCTTGCAGGCAGTGAAATAATGGTATGGACTTAATAGACTGCAGCATTGCTTATTACATTCAGGTGTATGTGTTTGAGTAGTAATCAGCGTTAATTAGCAAACTCAGGCGCACGCTGGCATGCGGTATCTGTAGGGGTGGTCTGAGCTGGCGGTTGGCGGGCGCTTGTCTGGTGTCCGAAATGAACGGTGCTTTAGTCGATCGTGCGGTAGTAGCACCGCTCATTTTTGGTGCACACCCCCGTGTACGCCCATATTTACGCCCATTTTCCCTCATTATTTCGGCCGCTCCCCTCATCACGCCCCTATGCCGCCCCCAATGCCCGTACGCTCGCGTACAGGTTTTTTCGCACGTAGAGACCCGTCCGTAAGCGTTGTGGAGTAGTAGCGCCTGCGCATTAGCGAATTTACGCATGCGCAGATCATGAAAAAACCCCGGGACGTACGCGTACGGCCCGGCCGCTCCAACCAGAATAAGGCCCAATGTTCTTAACATAGTTGAATGTGCTGACAACAAAATCACACAAAAATTATCAATGGAAATCAAATTTATTAACCCATAGAGGTCTGGATTTGGAGTCGTACTCCAAATTAAAGTGGAAAAACACACTACAGGCTGATCCAACTTTGATGTAATGTCTTTAAAACAAGTCAAAATGAGGCTCAGTAGTGTGTGTGGCCTCCACGTGCCTGTATGACCTCCCTGCAATGCCTGGGCATGTTCCTGATGATGTTGCGGATGGTCTCCTGAGGGATCTCCTCCCAGACCTGGACTAAAGCATCCGCCAACTCCAGTCTGTGGTGCAACGTGGAGTTGGTGGATGGAGCGAGACATGATGTCCCTGATGTGCTCAATTGGATTCAGGTCTGGGGCATGGGCGGGTCAGTCCATAGCATCAGTGCCTTCATCTTGCAGGAACTGCTGACACATTCCAGCCACATGAGGTCTAGCATTGTCTTGCATTAGGAGGAACCCAGGGCCAACCGCACCAGCATATGGTCTAACAAGGGGTCTGAGGATCTCATCTGGGTACCTAATGGCAGTCAGGCTACCTCTGGTGAGCACATGGAGGGCTGTGCGACCCCCAAAGAAATGCCACCCTACACCATTACTGACCCACTGCCAAACCGGTCATGCTGGAGGATGTTGCAGGCAGCAGAATGTTCTCCGGACTCTGTCACGTCTCTCACGTGCTCAGTGTGAACCTGCTTTCATCTGTGAAGAGCACAGGGTGCCAGTGGCAAATTTGCCAATAATTGTGTTCTCTAGCAAATGACAAACATCCTGCACGGTGTTGGGCTGTAAGCTCAACCCCCACCTGTGGACGTCGGGCCCTCATACCACTCTCATGGAGTATGTTTCTGACTGTTTGAGTAGACACATGCACATTTGTTGCCTGCTGGAGGTCATTTTGCAGGGCTCTGGCAGTGCTCCTCCTGTTCCTCCTTGTACAAAGGTGGAGTTAGCGGACCTGCTGCTGGGTTGTTGCCCTCCTACGTCCTCCTCCATGTTTCCTGATGTACTGGCCTGTCTCCTGGTAGTGCCTCCATTCTCAGGACACTGCGCTGACAAACATAACAAACCTTCTTGCCAGAGCTAGAATTGATGTGCCATCCTGGATGAGCTGCACTACCTGAGCCACTTGTGTGGGTTGTAGACTCCGTCTCATGCTACCACTAGAGCAAAAGCACCACCAGCTTTCAAAAGTGACCAAAACATCAGCCAGAAAGCATAGGAGCTGAGAAGTGGTCTGTGGTCACCACATGCAGAACAATTCCTTTATTGGGGGTGTCTTTCTAATTGCCTATAATGTCCACTTATTATTGTCTATTCCATTAGCACAACAGCATGTGAAATTGATTGTCAATCAGTTTTGCTTCCTAAGTGGACAGTTTGATTTTACAGAAGTGTGATTGACTGTGATTGACATTGTGTTGTTTAAGTGTTCCCTTTATTTTTTTGAGCAGTATGTATGTGTGTATATATATATATATATATATATATATATATATATATATATATATATATATATATATATATATATAGGAAAAGAGAATAGGGGTGCGCTAGGTGTACCACTTAGTGCCTGTACATACAATAAATCAATAAAAATTATTTTATAAAAAACAGGTAAACATTTATTGGTGGTTCATCCAGCAGTAAGAATTAATTTCACTGTTTCGGATTTTTCAGACAAGTACCACAAACAATGTAGATCCGCGTCCCGACGCGTTTCGTCCCTTAGGACTTCATCAGGGGCAATGAATCAATCTATGTGAGTGGTAAAACATGCCGTCACATACATATAATAAAATGTACTAAAATATATACTACATGTGCATTTATAAAGGATATAATCCGAGAAACACATACAAAGAAAGACTAAAAAATGCCAGGAGGGAGGCATAGTTCATTCAAGGAGGTGAGGAGGAGAGGATGGAGGATATGGAAACTGTACATGGAATGAGCGAAAAGGGTTGATGGCCAAGGGTTTCTACATACCCAATAAGGAGTTGTCTCTTACGCAATTTATGGGTGAAGTTGTGTCTTCTATTCACTCTTTTGGAGCTGCCTACAGAGGTAAAATAGATATGTCCTTTATTTTATCTAACCACTATGGTTGAGAAATGATCTGAACCATATGGATGTATATTATAGATACATATGATGTTGCATACCAATTCAGGTGAAAAAGATCTCTCAGGTCAAATTCTTGTAAAATAGTAACAATGTTCTGTCCACAATGATAGATTTGCACAGTCTCTATGGTAAATTAAGGTCTTACGTCAGAACTATATTTTCCGCAGATGCGTCTTATGTAAAAAACATGTTCTTACTTTTTACATACCAATTTAGATGAGCGTGATCTCTTAGACCAGAAGGTAAATTCACACAGACCAGAGGGTAATTTCACCCAGGAAGTTGTTACGTTCAATATGGAATTCCTCTGTTTCTAGCGGTGTATTTATACAGCCTCTAAAGTAAATTAAATTAAGACCCTAATGTCAAAAACCGTACTTTAACTGGTATATACCCATAGGGTGCATATACCTCAAATTTACATACCATTGAGGTGAAAAATGGTCTCTAAAACCAGCAATGAGTTGATTCACAAAAAGGTGGCAGTATGCAGTGAGGTATCCCTCTGTCCACAGTTAATACAGTTTCTATGGTAAAACCAAAATCCAGAGTTACAATGGCATATTTCAGAAATGTGTACCTATAAGGTACATCTCATATATGGAGTCTCAAGGAGTGCAACCTTACCTCAGTAGAGTCTGAACCAAAAATCACGGGATCTGCAGGAGCCAGTGTACTGGTGGCTAAATGTGGATCTTTAATATACCCCTCTGTAAGGGAGCTCACTTCCTGTGGGAGGGAAATGGGCATGTTTTCTATGTTTTCAAAAATAAGGCTTTTTCAGAATTATAGATAGGTGGTCCTGATAGTTAGGGTGGTGCTATATATATGTGTAAAAAAAATTGGGCATCCTAATGTACACTACAGCGAACAGTATATAGACAAATGCTATATCTTCATGGCACTTCCGGGACGCCAATGCGTTCCACCGTGCATTCCAGTGACTACTTCCGGTAGGCGTACATGTAGGAGGATGACACCTTTCATAGTAAAGCAATCGGCGTTCCCTCTATAAGTTTAAATAAATATATAACAGCGCTGTGTCTTTCTCAGATATAATCAATGGGCAAATGCTACCCAAGAGTCAGCCTATGAATTAGGAGCGTCGGTGCGTTCCACCGTGCGCTCCAGATGACCACTTCCGGTGTCTGCTAACGCACATCCGGTACGGGGGATTCTGTGTAAGTGTGTGGCATTCCCCACAGTGTTTCAATTAATAGTGTCCCCGGATTTTTGACTTCCATTTTTGGGTTCTATGTATGTGTATGGATTTCCACAGTGCTATAATTAATGGTGTCCCCGGATGTTAACTTCTGGTATAAGACTACGGTTTTGTATAAGTGGGTGGTAATTTATATACATGTATGGTATTCTCAATAGTGCTACAGTTAAATGTGTCCCCAGATATTTTACTGCAGGTCTAATACTGTGTTAACTGTATAAGGTGTTTCAGTATTTTAATGAACCAGGCTCAAAAATTGCCATGGTATTATAAAGTGCTGTGATGTGCTAGTTTTATTTCTTAAAGTGAAAGTCTTTTAACTATAAATGTAATGTAAAATAAATATAAAGTGAATATATATAACAAATGACTAGTAAATAATAAAAAATATAAAAATAAAATAAAAATAAAAAATAATAGAAATTATTATACGAAAAATAATAATAATAATAAAATATAAATTAAAAAATTAAAAAATTAAAAAAATAATTACAATTATAAAAAAATATAATAAATAATAAATAAATAAATAATAGATAATAAATAATAAATAAAAATAAAAATATATAAATAAAAATGAGTATATAATATTTCTTATGTATAAGTGCAAATATACTATTAGCTAAATATGAATAACAAGTCGTGGGGGGGGGGTGATCTACTACCTTGGATGCTTCTTGTAGGGGGGAGGGGTAGAGGGTGTGGTGTACTATTATAATGTGAAATTCATTGGTGTACTATTATGATGTGAAATATAATGTACTATTAATATGACATGCCATGGGGGGTGGTCGTGAATGCTCATAACCATAAATGGTCTTGAGCAGTCACAATCACGATCCACTGCCAGTAATGGGTTTATAACTCCCTAGACTCCATATGTACATTTGGATAGACATATTCAATACAGTAATAAATAATAACTTCCAGGATAATAAGGACTAAACAGAATTTGACAGATAATTGGAGTAGAAAAAAAGGGGGGAAGGCAAGAATAGAGTGAAAAGCTAGATGGGTTTATTATAGAAAAGATGCTATATTTTCATTCAGGCCCAACCGGAATAAGGAATTGATGGTATAAATCCAGAATGATTCTTTTTTGGACAGAGTGAGCTCTCTGTTGCCTCCTCTGGGATGGACTGGGATATGCTCTAACACTGTGAACATAAAGTTCTTGGTATTTATCTCTCCATTATGTTTTTCGGCATAATGTCGAAGAAGGCTGTGTGTCATCACTTTATTCTTGATGTTCCTCATGTGTTCTTGTACCCGGATTTTAATTTGTCTCTTCGTTTTTCCTATATAGAATAGGCCGCAACTGCAAGATATCCTGTATACTACAAAAGTTGAATTACACGTACATGGATGATTGGGGGTGAAACCTTTTCTATTGTCATCAGTTACCCATTTAAATGTTTTTTTTTTTCTCCATAAACTTGCAGCATATACATTTGCTGCAAGGAGTACATCTAGATTGGTCAGTTAAAAAATGTTTCTTTTTTATCTTTTCACTTGGTTCCGAAGTGAATTGACTCGGTGCAATTCGATTTTTAAGATTCGGTGCTCTCCGAAATATTATGCTGGGTTTCGATGGTAGTGTGGGTCCCAGAATCGGGTCTTTTTGTAAGATGTTCCAGTTTTTCTCTAGCACTTTCTTAATCCGCACATTTTCTCTATTAAATTGCGTAATGAAGGGGCGACTAGTTGGTTTGTAGTTTTTTCTTTCTTCTTCAGAAAACATAGGAGCTGAGAAGTGGTCTGTGGTCACCACCTGCAGAACAATTCCTTTATTGGGGGTGTCTTTCTAATTGCCTATAATGTCCACTTATTATTGTCTATTCCATTAGCACAACAGCATGTGAAATTGATTGTCAATCAGTGTTGCTTCCTAAGTGGACAGTTTGATTTCACAGAAGTGTGATTGACATTGTGTTGTTTAAGTGTTCCCTTTATTTTTTTTGAGCAGTATGTATGTATATATATATATATATATATATGTATATAGTTGTACAGACAATGCGGCACTCCATTCACCAAAGCATGTGTGAATTTATTAGCTGTAAATTCACAACTGTACAACTGTATCTTCTTCCACATGGAGGCACTCATGCAGCATCTAATAAGGAGGCAGTGCCGGACTTCTGGGATATATATATTTATATATATATATATATATATATACCCTCCTTGTCGGCGGCGGCACTCAGGGACTCCAACTGTGGTAACTTCAGTGAAACATTTATTGGTTCTACGTTTCGGAGGTCTCGCCCCCTTCGTCAGGATACCTCCGAAATGTAGAACCAATAAATGTTTCACTGAAGTTACCATAGTTGGAGTCCCTGAGTGCCGCCGCCGACAAGGAGGGTATAGCAGTGGGGCATCCACCACGGAGGGCACCAGGGCAAGACACCCCTAGCAAGGGGCAACAGAGTGCCGGGAGAAAGAGAGTGTATATATATATATATATATATATATATATATATAAAGTCTATATGGGGAGACGCACACTTCCAATAAGTATGGGCGGGGTGCAAGGGCAATATAAATATAGCAAGAGCCCAACAGTACGAACACTGGAAGACGGGACCAGCACACCCTTTATAATCAATGTAGAAAAAAATTTATTGTGAACAATGCATCATGTAAAAGGAATTTGTATACTCATCCAAGAGTTAGCTGAAGACAGCAGCATATTCAAATGCAAAGGTAGCCCTAACACGTAACATGGCAACACAATCACCTAACACACAATCACACCAATCAAAATATTAATATATACAAAAATGAAAAAAAAGGAAAAGAGAACAAAAGAAGATACTAATACATAAAAGAAGAAAAGAAATAAATAAAGCAACAGAGCAGTAATGAGGTCACTATAAATCGGGTCCCAAAAAAGAATTAAAGGAACACAGACAAATTCAGTTCCTCATTAAGTCCCAACGGTGCCATTGCCTGTAATGTATAGGTCCAATAGCATTCACGTTGCAGTAGCAAAGCATGGCGGTCTCCACCCCTCCTCAGTGGTGGTATATAGTCAAAGGGCAAAAATACGAAGTCATTCATGCGATGACCTTCCTGTGCAAAGTGTCTAGCAACAGGGGGCGTAGAGTTGTCAACTTTAACAAGGGCCTTATTGATCGAGGAGCGATGCATATTTATACGCTCTTTTAGCATGCGTATTGTTTTGCCCACGTATATTTTCTTACATGGGCACTGAATGATGTATACCACAAACTTCGTGGTACAGTCCATACGATGCTTAAGATGGTATTTCTGTCCCGTTTTGGGGTGATGCCAGTCATTGCAGGTGTGTAAGTACTTGCAGTTGACACAGCCAGTACATTTCTTGGCTCCCGTCCCCAACTTTAACCACGTATTAGACACCATGGTCTTGGGTCCCACATCTCTAAGGACCAACTGTTGGCCAATGTTCCGGCTTTTCTTGTAACAGAACATGGGGGGTTGGGCACAATCTATCCCCAAAATTGGGTCGGTTTGTAAAATGTGCCAATGTTTCAATATTGCTCCTCTCACTGCTCCAGAATTGATGGAGTACGTGTTTGGAAAAAACATACGTTTAGCACCATCCACCCTTGTCTGGGGAATCAATAGCTCCTCTCGTTTCAAGCTAAGACACTTCTCTTTTGCTGAGTTTACTTCTCTAACATCGTAGCCACGAGAAATAAAATTCTGTCCCATCATATCCAGGGTCTTCAGTAATTCAACTCGGTCCGACGTGATTCTCACTGCCCTGACCAATTGTGAAAAGGGGAGACCACGTTTGAGGGGCTGGGGGTGGAAACTGCTCGCCAATAAAAGATTGTTTTTGTCGGTCGGCTTCCTGTACAGTTTAGTGGAAAAACCACCTTCACTCATGGAGACCAACACATCTAGGAAACTAATGCTTTCCCTACTGCTAGTACACGTGAATCTAATAGAACCAGCAATCTGATTAAGTTTCTCCACAAAACGATCCAGTAGTACCTGGGTTCCAGTCCACACTATGAAAAGGTCATCAATGTAACGTAAATAGATGGCCACAAATTTAGAAAAAAAGGGATCTGCCATAATATGTGTCTTCTCATAATCAAACATAAAAAGGTTGGCATACAATGGGGCCATGTTGGACCCCATCGCAGTCCCTTTCAACTGCAAATAAAAAGTATTATCGAAAAGAAAATAATTTTTATGCAAAATAAAACCAATCAACTGTAACATATACTCAATTGGGGGACCCTCATAGTGTGGACTGGACATCAAGCATCTTCTGACTGCATCCATACCCTCAACATGGGTAATATTGGTGTACAAAGAGGCGACGTCTAGCGTCACAAGAATACAGTCATTGGTGGGCACATCAAGTTGGCTGAGTTTATTCAAAAAATGGGTAGTGTCCCTTAGCCAGTAGGGGGTGTTCTGTACAACATCCTGCAAAAAGTAATCAACATATTGTGATACTGGCTGGGACAAAGACCCAATAGACGAAATAATGGGCCTCCCAGGAGGGGAGACCAAGGTCTTGTGTATCTTAGGCAGTATGTAAATGAGTGGCACTCTGGGGTAATCCTGTGTTAGAAATTCACGGGTCCCCTCTTCAAGCCACCCATTTACACACCCCATCTGAAGGATGGAATCCAATTCCCGCTTATAGGTAGACGTGGGATCAAACCGTAACTG
Source organism: Crinia signifera (assembly GCF_055691185.1). Taxonomy (NCBI): domain Eukaryota; kingdom Metazoa; phylum Chordata; class Amphibia; order Anura; family Myobatrachidae; genus Crinia; species Crinia signifera. Next base: position 183,831,553 of record NC_139217.1, read on the forward strand.
TTTGTAACACACGGTGTCACACAGCTGCCTAGACACTTCGCTTATGTAATCTCTCTTATTAAGAATCACAGTGGCACCCCCTTTATCAGCAGGGCACACCATTATCGTGGGATTTTCTCTGAGGGTTCTCAAAGCCTCTTGTTCAACGTTAGAGAGATTAGATCTGCGAATTTTCGAACCCTTCACCTGGGGTATCACGTCTTGTCGCACAAGGCGCATAAAAGTGTCTATGGAAGGGTTATTAACCTGGGGTTCAAATTTGGAGCGGGCTTTAAAGGGTACAACAGCAGGACTGTTGGTCAAAGCAATATTTTTGGGTTGTCTGGAAAAATAATCCCTCAGTTTGAGCTGTCTATTAAACTTATATAGTTCAATTTCACATTCAAAGGGATTTTGCCTATACGTCTGAACAAAACTCAGGCCTTTATTGAGTACAGCAAGCTCAACAGCACTCGGTTGATAATCAGACAAATTATAGACAATCACCTCCTGACTTCCCTGTGCGGTCTGCTTTTTGCGATGCTTGACCCCCCCTCTCCTGCAGGGTTTTTGCCTCGCCCCCTCGACCTCGCCTGTGAACCTTCCCCTAAAAAAGTCCTAGGGTTAGATCGACCCGCTACCTCTGAGTCAGATGCTGATGTATTGGAGTCAAGGTCGGTAAACTGTACGTCAGTCTGTCTTGTGTCACCCCTTCTCCTTCTATTAAAGTTCCCCCTCCACGGTCTCCTAATGGGTTGTCCAGATAGCCACGGATATACCCGTAGCTCTCTGTAGTCTTCCTTTACTCGTCTATACTTATTTTTCTTAAATAACAACAAATCTGCCTTAAAAGCGGCCACAGTCTCGTCCAACTTGATGAGCCAATCACCACCTGGATCAGCACTAATAACCTCTAGCCCTGTTGCTTCACAGATCTCAATTTCCCTCTGCACACTCGTAATATCGCTGTTAATCTGTTGTACAACAAGCACAATGAGATCACGGCTACACTGATTCAGTATCTGACACCAGGATTTGCAGAATTCTTTGTTAGCTCGGCCAATAGTGGGCTGGTTTTTAATTCTAAACCCACGTGGTATAAGACCCTCTTTGTGATACTGTGAGAGGGTCAGGCCGTGTAGCTCCAACTCAACAAGCCTTTTTCTTAATTTTAAGAGGTCTGAGTGTACTTCTGCCGGTGTATCCTTATCAAAAGCCAGTATCTCAGTGTCCGAAAACAAGATTTTATTTGTATCCTTATCGGTAAAGCGTTTTGTGCCAGTGATATCTTCTAAGTGTAGATCCATCTCCATAAACCACGTGACAATTATCCAACACAGTTCAAGGCATAAACGTATTGAGCCAAGCTCAAAAAAAAAAAAAAAAAAAAATCCAGTAGCAACAGCTAGCGAGGTGCAACTCCAAAAATCCTTGCGGTTATAGAAAGTCTATATGGGGAGACGCACACTTCCAATAAGTATGGGCGGGGTGCAAGGGCAATATAAATATAGCAAGAGCCCAACAGTACGAACACTGGAAGACGGGACCAGCACACCCTTTATAATCAATGTAGAAAAAATTTTATTGTGAACAATGCATCATGTAAAAGGAATTTGTATACTCATCCAAGAGTTAGCTGAAGACAGCAGCATATTCAAATGCAAAGGTAGCCCTAACACGTAACATGGCAACACAATCACCTAACACACAATCACACCAATCAAAATATTAATATATACAAAAATGAAAAAAAAGGAAAAGAGAACAAAAGAAGATACTAATACATAAAAGAAGAAAAGAAATAAATAAAGCAACAGAGCAGTAATGAGGTCACTATAAATCGGGTCCCAAAAAAGAATTAAAGGAACACAGACAAATTCAGTTCCTCATTAAGTCCCAACGGTGCCATTGCCTGTAATGTATAGGTCCAATAGCATTCACGTTGCAGTAGCAAAGCATGGCGGTCTCCACCCCTCCTCAGTGGTGGTATATAGTCAAAGGGCAAAAATACGAAGTCATTCATGCGATGACCTTCCTGTGCAAAGTGTCTAGCAACAGGGGGCGTAGAGTTGTCAACTTTAACAAGGGCCTTATTGATCGAGGAGCGATGCATATTTATACGCTCTTTTAGCATGCGTATTGTTTTGCCCACGTATATTTTCTTACATGGGCACTGAATGATGTATACCACAAACTTCGTGGTACAGTCCATACGATGCTTAAGATGGTATTTCTGTCCCGTGGGCAAAACAATACGCATGCTAAAAGAGCGTATAAATATGCATCGCTCCTCGATCAATAAGGCCCTTGTTAAAGTTGACAACTCTACGCCCCCTGTTGCTAGACACTTTGCACAGGAAGGTCATCGCATGAATGACTTCGTATTTTTGCCCTTTGACTATATACCACCACTGAGGAGGGGTGGAGACCGCCATGCTTTGCTACTGCAACGTGAATGCTATTGGACCTATACATTACAGGCAATGGCACCGTTGGGACTTAATGAGGAACTGAATTTGTCTGTGTTCCTTTAATTCTTTTTTGGGACCCGATTTATAGTGACCTCATTACTGCTCTGTTGCTTTATTTATTTATTTTCTTCTTTTATGTATTAGTATCTTCTTTTGTTCTCTTTTCCTTTTTTTTCATTTTTGTATATATTAATATTTTGATTGGTGTGATTGTGTGTTAGGTGATTGTGTTGCCATGTTACGTGTTAGGGCTACCTTTGCATTTGAATATGCTGCTGTCTTCAGCTAACTCTTGGATGAGTATACAAATTCCTTTTACATGATGCATTGTTCACAATAAATTTTTTTCTACATTGATTATAAAGGGTGTGCTGGTCCCGTCTTCCAGTGTTCGTACTGTTGGGCTCTTGCTATATTTATATTGCCCTTGCACCCCGCCCATACTTATTGGAAGTGTGCGTCTCCCCATATAGACTTTCTATAACCGCAAGGATTTTTGGAGTTGCACCTCGCTAGCTGTTGCTACTGGATTTTTTTTTTTTTTTGAGCTTGGCTCAATACGTTTATGCCTTGAACTGTGTTGGATAATTGTCACGTGGTTTATGGAGATGGATCTACACTTAGAAGATATCACTGGCACAAAACGCTTTACCGATAAGGATACAAATAAAATCTTGTTTTCGGACACTGAGATACTGGCTTTTGATAAGGATACACCGGCAGAAGTACACTCAGACCTCTTAAAATTAAGAAAAAGGCTTGTTGAGTTGGAGCTACACGGCCTGACCCTCTCACAGTATCACAAAGAGGGTCTTATACCACGTGGGTTTAGAATTAAAAACCAGCCCACTATTGGCCGAGCTAACAAAGAATTCTGCAAATCCTGGTGTCAGATACTGAATCAGTGTAGCCGTGATCTCATTGTGCTTGTTGTACAACAGATTAACAGCGATATTACGAGTGTGCAGAGGGAAATTGAGATCTGTGAAGCAACAGGGCTAGAGGTTATTAGTGCTGATCCAGGTGGTGATTGGCTCATCAAGTTGGACGAGACTGTGGCCGCTTTTAAGGCAGATTTGTTGTTATTTAAGAAAAATAAGTATAGACGAGTAAAGGAAGACTACAGAGAGCTACGGGTATATCCGTGGCTATCTGGACAACCCATTAGGAGACCGTGGAGGGGGAACTTTAATAGAAGGAGAAGGGGTGACACAAGACAGACTGACGTACAGTTTACCGACCTTGACTCCAATACATCAGCATCTGACTCGGAGGTAGCGGGTCGATCTAACCCTAGGACTTTTTTAGGGGAAGGTTCACAGGCGAGGTCGAGGGGGCGAGGCAAAAACCCTGCAGGAGAGGGGGGGTCAAGCATCGCAAAAAGCAGACCGCACAGGGAAGTCAGGAGGTGATTGTCTATAATTTGTCTGATTATCAACCGAGTGCTGTTGAGCTTGCTGTACTCAATAAAGGCCTGAGTTTTGTTCAGACGTATAGGCAAAATCCCTTTGAATGTGAAATTGAACTATATAAGTTTAATAGACAGCTCAAACTGAGGGATTATTTTTCCAGACAACCCAAAAATATTGCTTTGACCAACAGTCCTGCTGTTGTACCCTTTAAAGCCCGCTCCAAATTTGAACCCCAGGTTAATAACCCTTCCATAGACACTTTTATGCGCCTTGTGCGACAAGACGTGATACCCCAGGTGAAGGGTTCGAAAATTCGCAGATCTAATCTCTCTAACGTTGAACAAGAGGCTTTGAGAACCCTCAGAGAAAATCCCACGATAATGGTGTGCCCTGCTGATAAAGGGGGTGCCACTGTGATTCTTAATAAGAGAGATTACATAAGCGAAGTGTCTAGGCAGCTGTGTGACACCGTGTGTTACAAACAGTTACGGTTTGATCCCACGTCTACCTATAAGCGGGAATTGGATTCCATCCTTCAGATGGGGTGTGTAAATGGGTGGCTTGAAGAGGGGACCCGTGAATTTCTAACACAGGATTACCCCAGAGTGCCACTCATTTACATACTGCCTAAGATACACAAGACCTTGGTCTCCCCTCCTGGGAGGCCCATTATTTCGTCTATTGGGTCTTTGTCCCAGCCAGTATCACAATATGTTGATTACTTTTTGCAGGATGTTGTACAGAACACCCCCTACTGGCTAAGGGACACTACCCATTTTTTGAATAAACTCAGCCAACTTGATGTGCCCACCAATGACTGTATCCTTGTGACGCTAGACGTCGCCTCTTTGTACACCAATATTACCCATGTTGAGGGTATGGATGCAGTCAGAAGATGCTTGATGTCCAGTCCACACTATGAGGGTCCCCCAATTGAGTATATGTTACAGTTGATTGGTTTTATTTTGCATAAAAATTATTTTCTTTTCGATAATACTTTTTATTTGCAGTTGAAAGGGACTGCGATGGGGTCCAACATGGCCCCATCGTATGCCAACCTTTTTATGTTTGATTATGAGAAGACACATATTATGGCAGATCCCTTTTTTTCTAAATTTGTGGCCATCTATTTACGTTACATTGATGACCTTTTCATAGTGTGGACTGGAACCCAGGTACTACTGGATCGTTTTGTGGAGAAACTTAATCAGATTGCTGGTTCTATTAGATTCACGTGTACTAGCAGTAGGGAAAGCATTAGTTTCCTAGATGTGTTGGTCTCCATGAGTGAAGGTGGTTTTTCCACTAAACTGTACAGGAAGCCGACCGACAAAAACAATCTTTTATTGGCGAGCAGTTTCCACCCCCAGCCCCTCAAACGTGGTCTCCCCTTTTCACAATTGGTCAGGGCAGTGAGAATCACGTCGGACCGAGTTGAATTACTGAAGACCCTGGATATGATGGGACAGAATTTTATTTCTCGTGGCTACGATGTTAGAGAAGTAAACTCAGCAAAAGAGAAGTGTCTTAGCTTGAAACGAGAGGAGCTATTGATTCCCCAGACAAGGGTGGATGGTGCTAAACGTATGTTTTTTCCAAACACGTACTCCATCAATTCTGGAGCAGTGAGAGGAGCAATATTGAAACATTGGCACATTTTACAAACCGACCCAATTTTGGGGATAGATTGTGCCCAACCCCCCATGTTCTGTTACAAGAAAAGCCGGAACATTGGCCAACAGTTGGTCCTTAGAGATGTGGGACCCAAGACCATGGTGTCTAATACGTGGTTAAAGTTGGGGACGGGAGCCAAGAAATGTACTGGCTGTGTCAACTGCAAGTACTTACACACCTGCAATGACTGGCATCACCCCAAAACGGGACAGAAATACCATCTTAAGCATCGTATGTTTGTGGTATACATCATTCAGTGCCCATGTAAGAAAATATACGTGGGCAAAACAATACGCATGCTAAAAGAGCGTATAAATATGCATCGCTCCTCGATCAATAAGGCCCTTGTTAAAGTTGACAACTCTACGCCCCCTGTTGCTAGACACTTTGCACAGGAAGGTCATCGCATGAATGACTTCGTATTTTTGCCCTTTGACTATATACCACCACTGAGGAGGGGTGGAGACCGCCATGCTTTGCTACTGCAACGTGAATGCTATTGGACCTATACATTACAGGCAATGGCACCGTTGGGACTTAATGAGGAACTGAATTTGTCTGTGTTCCTTTAATTCTTTTTTGGGACCCGATTTATAGTGACCTCATTACTGCTCTGTTGCTTTATTTATTTCTTTTCTTCTTTTATGTATTAGTATCTTCTTTTGTTCTCTTTTCCTTTTTTTTCATTTTTGTATATATTAATATTTTGATTGGTGTGATTGTGTGTTAGGTGATTGTGTTGCCATGTTACGTGTTAGGGCTACCTTTGCATTTGAATATGCTGCTGTCTTCAGCTAACTCTTGGATGAGTATACAAATTCCTTTTACATGATGCATTGTTCACAATAAATTTTTTTCTACATTGATTATAAAGGGTGTGCTGGTCCCGTCTTCCAGTGTTCGTACTGTTGGGCTCTTGCTATATATATATATATATATATATATATATATAGAGAGAGAGAGAGAGAGAGATATTCATCAATTGTAATTCCAGTTATATATTTATTATCATGTGGTTGTGGTCTTAGGTACATTGGTAAGACCAAAGGGTGTCTTAAAATCAGGATCTTTCCAGTCTTACTTTCAAAGGCATTGATATTGTCCAACAGGCGAAGAGAGGAGGTGACCGTGATAAGGCACTCCTGAAACGTGAAACCTTTTGGATCCTCAAACTAAATACCCCGGCCCCTCTAGGACTTAATGAGGGTTATGAAATTACACCTTTAATTAATTAATGTAGCTTCATCAATGCCCTTGTTCCATATAAATCTCTGTGGTTCTCATGTCTTCTTACGGCTTTTCATGTTTTTGCATGATTTTTCATTGTTTTCTGCAATGAACTTTAAGAGATTTTATATGTTTGTCATTTTGCATGTTTTCGTGTAAGACATGATCACCATTGATTAATTGGGCAGTTTTAAAGAAATGCTCCTATTTATATTTATAAGCCGATTATGGTTTATATATTTTAATTTATCCAGGTCTCATATATATCGTTCCATATTGGAAAGCCTATATACGGCAGATGCTGTGCTATAGCAGTGTTTAACGCCTTGAGACGGCGGCACTTGATTGACAGCTAGTGCCTTTTTAAACAATGTGAGTGCGTGGCTACCTCACTCGCTGGCATGCTTCTCCTGTGGATCTCCTTCCTACCAAAGTCTATCCAGAAGCCTGCCCGCAACCCAGCAGCAGGACGCATTGAGGTATCCGGGATGACGGGACCAGGATTGCCCAGCAGCCATTGCCTTTGGAGATATATGCTACGCCACGTGGTAAGTAACCAGCCCACACAGTTCTTATTTGGTACCAGCACAATTGCATTGTGGCTTTATTCTTTTATCCCATTAAAAATAATTTTTAATGCACCATGAAGCACACCTCTCCGTGGCCTTTATTCAGATCTGATCGCAGTACAAATTTGTTTGGAAAATGGGCAAAACCATGTGCACTGCAGGTGGGGCAGATGTAACATGTGCAGAGAGAGTTAGATTTGTGTGAGTTATTTTGTTTCTGTGCAGGGTAAATACCGGCTGCATTATTTTTACACTGCAATTTAGAGTTCAGTTTCAACACACCCCACCCAAATTCTCTCTGCACATGTTACATCTGCCCCACCTGCAGTGCACATGGTTTTGCCCATTTTCCAAACAAATTTGCAATCAGGTCAGAATAAGGGCCCATGTGTTTTTGCCTAGATGTTCAGCTCTGTCGATCCCAGAGGGTTTCGTCGGTGAATGTTGCTGCAGTCCTACATATTATAGTGATAGCCATTTAACCCCTTGTTTGCTAAACAGGGGATACATTGCTGGACCTTCTATGTCTCAGGTTTAGCGCTGGAATAACTTAATTGTTTTTACACACACATATATATATATATATATATATATATATATATATAGAAGTTGCGTGGTCCGGCACTCCAAAGTAAAGGATGAACTGTTGCTGGTGCCCTCACTGAAGTGGAGACTCCGCTGCTAGTACAGTATGTCCGGGGGTGCGGCACTCAGCTATACACATACGCTCTGGGAGGCGACGGTTATATATATATATACGTCCTGTGGATTCCTATAGCTCTTGAATTTGAGCTTAAGAAAATAAGGCGGCACTCCAAGGATTTAGGTAAAGTATAAAAAAGCTTTTATATGAACATGGTTATAATATAGGACATCTACAACGACGTTTCAAGGCCCACTGGCCTTTTCATCAGGATGCCGTCCAAAGTGCAATGTGTGCTGTGCAAAAACTTGTTTTTGCACAGCACACATTGCACTTTGGACGGCATCCTGATGAAAAGGCCAGTGGGCCTTGAAACGTCGTTGTAGATGTCCTATATTATCACCATGTTCATATAAAAGCTTTTTTATACTTTACCTAAATCCTTGGAGTGCCGCCTTATTTTCTTAAGCTCAAATTCAAGAGCTATAGGAATCCACAGGACGTATCTACAAGCCATTGGGAAGGCACCAAGGTTAATTGACTAATCGTCCGGAGTGCCGAACGCACCAACCTACTATATATATATATATATATATATATATATATATATATATATATATATATATACCTTGTTTGGTATTAGATAAGCTAAAGGTTTGCAAGAAAATTCAGATTTGTTACAGGCAGCCTGAAGAAAGAAACTCTCTGGGATGAGACGCTTTGTTACAGCTCCAGTTTAATAAAATTGTCTTATTTGTGTGTTTTGTGTTGTTATACCTTTAATGTTTTAACTCGTAAAATAAAGTATCTGTTATTCAAAAGAAATAAACATCGCTGTGGACATTCCTACCATTAATATACTTACCTGCTAGAAGAAAGGAAAGGGGAATTAATTAATATACTTTCCATTACATACTACAATAGAGAGCTCTGTTTCTTGGCAATTCTTAGCATTGTGTGTGTGTGTGTGTGTGTGTATTTATCTATACTTGCTCTTAATAGGCTCCTACATGATTTGATGGATCTGGACCAAACTTGGTACACATACCATTTAAAAATTCAATTTTAAATACTGGTGAGTTTTAAGCAAAAAAAAAATATCCATAATGTTTAGGGCCAGGGCCATATGTTGTTTGTCTCTTCGATTATACATTTAGACACCCCTGCACTACTAAGATTTATTTATTATTATTTATTACCAGATATTTATATAGCACACACATATCCTGCAGCACTTTACAGAGAATATTTAAACACGCACATCAGTCCCTGCATTACACCGTCCGTGAAATCAGTGGTCCAGTTAGATCTTGGGAGTTATTGTCCCAGTCGGACCTCACAGTAGAATGTCTCAAGCAGAACTTTGATCCAGGGGGCTGTTTTAGGCCTTCCACTGGATAGATTTGGAAGAAAACTTCAGAGAGGTAATATTGAATGCCAGAAGACAAACTAGAAGGATGGGGATTCCAGTTGAAAGACAAATTTATGAACTTTGGGTAGAATTTTGACCCAAGGAGATTTTGCTGAGCCTGCTACTAGAATATTGTATCCCAGAAGACAAACTAGGGAGTTGGGGTCCTAGTCAGAACTCCTGTTGGGCAGAACTAGGACACAAGAAGCCTGTACTGGGCATTGTGCTGAATGGATTTGGACGGGTACTTTAATTAACTGTGATTATTGACAGAAATAACCAAAATTCAGTAACCTGAAAAAACTGACTAAAATAACGATAAATCAATGAACTAAAATACCTATAAAAAACACACATTCATAAAAAAACGCTTCAATATTTCATTATTTAATTCATCATAAATTCAATTCTGTTATTATTTTCTATTATATATATATATATATATATATATATATATATATATATATATATATATATATATATTCCAAGCACCAGCCAATGTTCAATTACCTTTTCATCTATTGTACTGTATATCACTTAGAACACAAATCTCTTTAAAATAGTTTTTTTTTTTTAAATTCCAATTTATATATACTATAAAGATTTCTTAGCAGCAGTAGTAGGCACAAAAAAAAACACCTTATTATTTTCAAAAATCCACAGGATCTCATTAATAGCGGCAATAATAAGAAAGTGTTGTTGGTATTTCTAAGGAAGAAAGGAAAATAAAACACAATTTCACAGAATATCCAGAAAAGCCAGATTTGTTTAGAACCAGTGGCAACTAATTGTTGCAGCAGCAATATTGATTCTTTTTAAGGTTTTCAAATGCACCTTTCTGTAAAAACAGCACAATTATCTTTTAATAATAGCCTAAAGGTGCCCATTCATCAGCAATCCCAATTAAATGTTCCTCAGATCCTGTGATATTTCCCCCCCAGATAAATTGCTTACTTAATCCATCTGACGCAAACAATACACTACAGATTTGTTTCAGTGATGGCAGATTTTTTCCATCATAAGATAGCACCTTCACATTTTGAATGTGCCCATACATGACCTCAATAGATTATCGCTCCTCTATTCACATGGTGATTAACATAATGGGTCTGATTTAGGATCGCTTGATGGTCGGGGCTTGCACATGAACATCTCTGGGTATGAGCAAACCCCATAGCAAACGGCTTCGGCGAGTAACACACTTGCTGGTCCATTAACTGCAGGGAGGGAGCGTCGGGGGCAGACACAGGGTCAGACCAGGGCAATGCCCATCATATAAAAATGCTGGGCAATCTCTGTAGAACGTTGGTTGGCTGATGCCTGCTGGGGCGGGCGGCTGTTGTCACAGGACATCAGCCGCCCACCCTGTCTTCCTTCCTTGTATAAACGTCTGAGACTTTTATTTGCAAAGGCAGAAGAAATCATTCAATGGTCGGCGATCATCGAATGATTTCTCCTGCTAGCAGCTGCATGCGAAGGGATATATTCTTGTACACATCCCCTTGCATGGTACCGAGGGGATTCAGCAGTGGAAGGGAAGCGATCATTCGGCCGGGCTGCAGGCAGCACTGAGCCGCTCAATACGCAGTGAACGACTGCTGCTTAGTGAGCAGTACTGAATTACCCCCAATGTGCGGTACTGCTATTACTATCCTTCCCATTCTACTATTGAACTACCAACAAAATTAACTTTTTTGTTAAATTAAGAGAAAAAAATATGGAGTCCAGCCACAAAGCACAACCAATCCCAATGTATTGGAACCTGGCCCTGATTCTAAAAATACTGGGGGAAAATGAGTAGGGCAGCCCACCCATATTTTTAGGACCAGCACCAGGCTCCACTAACAGGATAAAAACAAAGGTTAGGGGGACTCCGTGTGGGAGTGTCGGTACTTGTGTATTATAACGCCGCCCGATTTCATCCAAATCGCATCCGATATCGCATCCGATTTTCTTCCGATTATTGGCCGATTTGATCTGCGATGCGATTTTGCGTCCGATTTGCGTCCGATTTTCGGCCGATTTTTTGCCGATTTTCGGCCATTTCCTGATGATTTGCATGTTATTCCATCCATGCACACCCCCAGGTACTATGCGATGGTATGCGATGTGATTTTCGGGAAAATGCCCCTGATTGTACAATTAAATATCGCATAGCAACGCATGCCAGCAAGTGGCATGCGATGCGATGTGATTTGCAATGTTAAATGCACCCCCATTGTTAACGCCACCCCCACTATCAATGCCAACCCGAAGCGTGGCGAGCGTAGCGAGCCCGCGAGGGGCGGCGGTACGCGTCCTCCGACCTTTTCATACCCCCACTATCCACGTAGGCGTGGAGTTGATTTTAGATAGTGTGGCGAGCCCCGCGTGGGGACGCGGATTACTTTACATGTATTCCGCGGCCCCTCGCGGGGCTCGCTGCGCTCTCCACGCTTCGGGCTCGGTGGCTCGCTGCGCTCGCCACACTATCTAATATCAACTCCACGCCGACGTGGATAGTGGGGGTATGAAAAGGTCTAAGGACGCGTACCGCCGCACCTCGCGGGCTCGCTACGCTCGCCACACTTCGGGTTGGCGTTGATAGTGGGGTTGGCGTTAACAATGGCGGTGCATTTAACATTGTAAGCACCCATCAGGGTAATTGTACAATTAAAAATTGAATCGCTTCACATGCATCGCATTGCATGCGATGCACTACGATGGAAATCGGGGGTGTGCAAGGTGTGCAATAATTGAACAGCATGCAAATTGGCCAGAAAAAGTGAAAAATCGGTCGAAAATCGGCCGAAAATCGGCCGCAAAATTGCATCCGATTTTTCCATGCAATTTTCGGCCGATTTTCGGCCGATTTCATGGGCGCCGTGATAATACACAAGTACCGGAGTGTCCACCAAGGGGCGCAGAATATGAGTTGAAGGCCGCTGCACTGGAGGGTTAGTTAGACCCAATAGGACAAATGGAAAAAAGGGGGGGTCAGAACGCAAGTTCTGTGGCAGCGCTGGAATTAATTGGTTTAAAAATAATAATGGATGTTGAAAGATTGAATGATCTTTACTAACAATTTTAATATGTTATTAGACAACTTGTATATACAGTATTCTGTTAAAAATTATAGAATATATATAAAATGATATAGAATAATACATGATATACACATAAACCATAAAATAAGTTATAACATACCACTCTGCCTGCTGGGCCTGTTTCTACAGTTCTGAATCAATCAGTATTGATGTGCACAGTTAATATTTGGTATAGTTACCACTACTAGGACATTGGTGTACAGCAAAAGGGAAGAGAAGAAAGACTGTTATGTACGTGATGCACTGTTAGGACAAGAAAAATTAATAAAATGTAACCTTTAATTGTTTATTTTAAGATTTGCGACATATAAAAACAATTGCCAAGGAGGCAAAGAGGAAGAAACAAAGTGTTTTTAAAAGAGGGGATAGAGATCCTCTTAAATTGAACCCCAATGTCCTGTTCCCAGTGTAATTGCTAGATTAGGTGTATGTTGCTGTATATCTTACAGTGTGTACCCACTCATGAAATTAACTAATCTGTTATAATTTTTACTTAATTAAGTTACTTTTGTTTAATATTAGTTTATAACACAGATTGCTCCCAAGGACTGTTCAGATAAATTAGGACAGCAAAGTAAATATGTCTGTTTGGTCCTTTTAAACATCAAAAAAGGGGTTGCCGCCTAGTATCTGCACAGATATTGCGCAGTGTGTAGCACAGTCTTAAATAATAACAGACTCCGGGGCCGGCTGGTAGCATACGTGCCGTATTTCACATCTAAAGTGTACCCGTTAGATCTGATATTGGGAACAAAAATCGGCTGTTAGTGTTCTCCGCCGTTTGTTTAGTTCCTCTCCGCAGGGAAAGTGGCTTGTACGTATGCCACTGTTCCTGGCTGTGCTGGTAGTGCGTCGGTGTCTGTGGGGAGATCACAGTCAGTGGTGAGGCTGTGATTCTCCAACTCGCAGACCCTCGTCGCGCTCCGTCACTTGACACTGCGCCTAACAGAGGGACGCACCGGCCGGGTGCTGTATTTGCACTGGCATGCTGTAATCACATCTGAGTCTTGGGAGACCATGCAGGGGACTGCGATGGGGAGCACTTGTGCCCCCACGTACGCTAACCTGTACCTGGGGTGGTGGGAAAGGGAACGGGTCTTCACAGATGACAATGAAACCTATACGACACATGTGTTACTATGGTTACGCTACATTGATGACCTGCTCATTGTATGGGAGGGTGAGAAAGATCTGTTTGTGGAATTCATTAATAAATTGAATCTGAATGACCTGAATCTCAAACTGACCTACCATATGAGTCAGCGAGAAGTAGAGTACCTAGACCTGCGAATCAATGTGGAGCCAGATGGAACGGAGTCCACTGACATCTTCAGCAAAAGTACGGCCTCCACCGGTGATAAAGGGGTTACCAAAAGGTGAATTCTTGAGGACAAAACGTAATTGTTCTAAACAGCAAGTATACAATGAAAGGACGGATCAGCTCGATTTGAGACTGAAAAATCGAGGCTACAGCAATAGAGTGATACGTAAGGCAAGGAAAGAAACTGATGCCTATGACAGAGAGTCACTCCTGATACCTAAGACCAAAGTAACAGCACAACAGGACAAAATCAGATTCATAGGTACCTTCTGTAAAGAGTGGCGCGAGATCCAGCAAGCTCTCAATAAACATGTCAATGTTTTAAAAACTGACAAGGACCTTAAAGAGCTCATAGGGGACCGAGTGGACATAAGCTGGAGGCGGAGTAGTAATATCAAACACCTCCTAGTCCACAGTCACTTAGACAAAAATGTGAAACCCACAATCCACAAAAAAGGATCATTTAAATGCGGCACATGCAAAATCTGCACATACATGAGCCCATGCAAATCCTACACGGATAGATACAAGAAAAAAATGGGAAATACAGAACTATATCTCATGTGACACCGCAGGGGTTATCTATAATCTAGAGTGCCCCTGCGGCAAGCAGTACATAGGGAAAACACGGAGACCCCTAAAAACAAGACTATCTGAGCATCTCCTCAGCATAAAAAATGTCAGCAGAGATCAGGCGAATTTTAAAACCCTAACCCCTACAGCCAAGCATTTCATGAGATACCACCAAGGAAATGCCAAAGGCTTGAAAGCATTTGGGATGCTAAAGGCGGAGATGGGGATACGGAAGGGAGATTGGGATAAGGAATTACTCAAACAGGAGACACGTTTGATTTTCCTAATGAACACTATGTCCCCAAACGGCATAAATGAGGAAAACTACTATACGGTTTTTCTCTGAGTGATCTCCCTAAACAATACAACTGGTCTACCAGACTGGCCCCCACACTTTGAAGAGAGACACATCTCACGACAATGAACATCATGGGAAGTAGAACCCAGTCCCACACAAGAGGTCAACAACTGGTCACTATTATCACTGTGATAATCACCCTCCCTCATCACTATTGAAAGGAAATCAGAAAGACACCTTCAATCCCTTCCTCAATGCACATCCCCAATTATTCACGTTTTTCACACCATGAGTGTTTTTTCACGTTTTTTTTTTTTTAAACACTAATCCCCCCACTCAGCCTGAGTACAATGAGACCACGACTACACACAACAAAATAAGGATCCCCGTCACCCTTACATTTCTAAGCACTATAATTTAGCCAGGATGTGATCACCACCCGACTATTCTATAATATAAAAATTCTTCTTCTTTTTGAATGACTCATCTCACCGCACTTCGGATCAATCAAATACACAGGAACATACTTACCTTTCCTGTTTTTTTCCCCCAGAGGCACCAGACTTCTCTACCCATGATGTCTTTAAGATTAACCTATAAACAGAAAAAAAGAAAAATGATATACAGTACGTCTCTCTGCCGACATTCGAATGTCGACACAACAGCAAACTATTCACATGGAGAGCCAGTATTAATAAAGATTGCAGTTCCCAATTCCTGCCATATCTTCAGCACTTCCCTTACCATTCGTTCCAAACAGTAATCTAGCATGCAGTTTGTACGCAAACAACAACAGGATAATGGAATCTACCCAAGCATACAATCAATTTATATAAAATATCCTAGCTAGATATCATTAAATGGTCTGTTTTTCGAGCAAACATCAAAGACCATTACCCCACGGCCTGACCCGTTAACATAAGACGGTCTAATGAAAAACATAGAAAGAATGTACCATAAATAAAGGGAAAACCGCCTTTTCTTTCTTCTCTCTCCCCAATTCTTTAATTTTTTAATATGTTCTCAATATCTTTCTATGTAGCTCTTTTTAGAAACACAAATTTCTTGTGATACACATTCATATTCAATGATTGCTTTTTTCCGTTTAGGGTCAAATTATTTATGCAGTTAAGATATACCAGTTAATGATATTGATACAGGCAGTAATGCAAGAGACCAATAAAAGACCAATTAAGGGCTGCAGCAATGCTGGCAGCAAGGCAAGAGACCAATTAAAGACCAATTAAGGGCTGCAAAACTGAGGACACACCCGCCCCTGACTCATTAGTATGCAGGAAGGGGTAGGTATATAAGGGACTTCCGGGCACTCACCTGGTTGGTCCTGATGAAGCTGGTGGCGACACGCGTGTTGACCAGACACACTTAGTGTGTGAAATATCCCCATGTCCCCTTCCCCCATGAAATGTATTTTGATTGATGTATAGGGCGTTACAGTATCCACTCACAGAGGATGCATCTGATAGGAGCTGTGGGGTCAGAACCTGACCACGGTCTCCCAAGACTCAGATGTGATTACAGCACGCCAGTGCAAATACAGCACCCGGCCGGTGTGTCCCTCTGTTAGGCGCAGTGTCAAGTGACGGAGCGCGACGCGGGTCTGCGAGTTGGAGAATCACAGCATCACCACTGACTGTGATCTCCCCACAGACACCAACGCACTACCAGCACAGCCGGGAACAGTGGCATACGTACAAGCCACTTCCCTGCGGAGAGGAACTAAACAAACGGCGGAGAACACTAACAGCCGATTTGTGTTCCCAATATCCCAGATCTAACGGGTACACTTTAGATGTGAAATACGGCACGTGTACTACCAGCCGGCCCCGTAGTCTGTTATTATTTAAGACTGTGCTACACACTGCGCAATATCTGTGCAGATACTAGGCGGCAAGCCTTTTTTGATGTTTAAAAGGACCAAACAGACATATTTACTTTGCTGTCCTAATTTATCTGCACAGTCCTTGGGAGCAATCTGTGTTATAAACTAATATTAAACAAAAGTAACTTAATTAAGTGAAAATTTTAACAGATTTGTTCATTTCATGAGTGGGTACACACTGTAAGATATACAGCAACACGCACCTAATCTAGCACTTACACTGGGAACAGGACATTGGGGTTCAATTTAAGAGGATCTATATCCCCTCTTTTAAAAACACTTTGTTTCTTCCTCTTTGCCTCCTTGGCAATTGTTTTTATATGTCGCAAATCTTAAAATAAACAATTAAAGGTTAAATTTTATTAATTTTTCTTGTCCTAACAGTGCGTCACGTACATAACAGTCTTTCTTCTCTTCCCTTGTTATTGCTCAAATTACTGTTGAAGTGACAGCACACCCCACATAATAAAGTCTATGAATATTGAGTGAAACAAGGGGTTACCTTATAAACACTGCCAGTGCAATTGTTCACCCCCCTCTTTTTGTACAGCAAAAGGTTTGTGATCATCCTGCCATTGAGGGATTGGAGCAGACAATGTCTGATGTACTGGGTAGACTTTCCACTTATCAGGAAAACAGTGATGAGCCCCGATGGGCTGATGAAAGAAAAGTAGAACCCAGCCAATGGGTAATGGATCCTCTCTAGTGTGTGTCCTGGAGAAGATGGATTTGGTTCTGTGGCCACTGGAGGAGTTTCCAGGAAATTCTTCCCCACTTAAGGACGGAGAAGCAGTGGTCCAGTCCAATGGAAGGGGGTGTGGGGTGCTCCTCGTTCAATGATGCCCGTGTGGGCTGAGGAAATGGGTGGCTCCCAATTGCTGGGGGGAGTGGGGTGCTCCCAATGTCGGGGTGTTCAATGGTGCCCGTGTGGGCTGAGGAAATGGGTGGCTCCCAATTGCTGGGGGGAGTGAGTCCTCTCTAGTAGGTGGCCGTTTGGGACAGATGGAGTGGCGTCCACGGTCACTAGAGGCAATGAGATAATTCCTGCTGTTTGAAGAAGCAGCAATGAATGATGTTCAGTCCTGGGATAACAGTGTCCAGCAGGGCAGAGATCAGGGTATTGGTGGGGTCTCCAATGCGTTTTGCTGCTTTCCTTGATAAAGCTGCATTGTGGGAAAGCAGCGAAACGCATTCAATACTGATTGATTCACAACTATAGAAACTCGGAGACTTGGTAAATGGTGAAAACACAGTGTATGCTTTTAATCCAAAAACAATCTATGTTTCGGGGTTCAGCGACCCCTTCATCAGGATACATGTGTATTTATATGCCCACTTGCACCTTATACTGCTGATTATATCCTGATGAAGGGGTCGCCGAACCCCGAAACATAGATCGTTTTTGCATTAAAAGCATCCACTGTGTTTTCACCATTTTGCTGTAATGCTTTAAATACCTTTTCCACAATATAATCTGCTGAAAAAAAGACCGATGAGTGCCGCCCCTTGCTTCCATAAGGACCTCTCCAGGTACAAGGTTGGCTTCTGCATATATCCAATTTATTAGAAGGCACCGTGGCCCTTGTAACTAAACTCCGGAGTGCCAAACTCTCCACAAGCATATATATATATATATATATATATATATATATATATGTATATATATATAATTTACAAACAACAAACAAGCTGCGGCACTCTGAGGACTTCCAAAAAAACTTGTATTCAAAGCATTAACAAATAATACAAATTCCCGACATTTCGGGGCTTGTACCCCGTTTTCAAGGTAAAGGTGTAATCAAATAAATATAAGTGGTGTGCTTACCTATATAGGGTGATGCTTCTCCTGTCCTCCCCCTCGATCCCTGTCTGCCGGGACGCCGCTACCCGGAACCGGAACTCTTGGCCGGCCGGAAGTGATCACAAAGGGGAAGTTAGTGTTGGACCGCAAGCTGGATGGTTGCCGCGGTAACCAAGCGCTGCTGGTCTGACAGCTCCGGTGCCTGGAAATAGACTGTGGGCTTCGAGGAATTGGATCCAGGAGTGCACCACATACATTATCGTGCTGGTGACATGATCTGAAATGATATACAAACAAGTGCCATTATTCATCATAAGTTTGTGACATATTATTATGTGCTGCAATTTAAAGTGCATGCAATTGATTAGACATAATAGCTTTTGTGCTTGTGAAACAACTGTGTGAATAAATAAACGTGAAAAAATAACATGAAATAACATGAAAAACTTTGAACAGTGCCCCCCATTTCACTTCCGCCTGTCACTTCCGCCTGTGGGAAACCTCCGTGGTCACACTTCAAAGCCGTCCAGCTGCGCTCCTTCTCCCTCCCCCTGGAGCAGACAACAACCAGCCTGATTGAGCATTTCTGGCTTGCAGCAGAGCGCATATACCGCACAGCCCCGCCATCCAAACAGGACTTGATCCACGCGGTGGACACTAACAATCTGCACTATCGGGTTGAGCCGTTGATGTGCCTGGCTCCCCGTTTCTTGCCGCCTACAATTTCAAGCTGAGGGTGAGGGTGAGATATAGGGGGAAATTTACTAATATGAAAAACCTAGTTTTTCGTATTAGTATTTTCCCTACGACTGCATACGACTGTTTCAGTCGTATGCAAAGTCGTGTTTCGGAGGGGGATTTACAAAGCAGTCATATACGACTGCTTTGTAACCCTCCGATGTCGTAGGAATTCGTATTAGCAGCCGTATATACGGCTGCTAATACGAATTATTTGTAGGCAGTCTGCACGGATCAGTCAGATCCGTGCAGGCTGCAAGGTGTAAAAAAAAATTAAATAAATAAATAAAAAAAAAAAACCGGCGTGGGGTCCCCCCCACAGCCGAAACCAGCACCAGGCTGACAGAGCCTGGAGCCGGTAATTAAAAATCAGGGAACCCGACAAATACGGGTTCCCTGATTTTTAACAACCAGCCCCAGGCTCCTGCTCTGGGGCTGGTTCCCAAAATACGGGGGACAAAATGACTAGGGGTCCCCCGTATTTTAAGAACCAGCCCCAGGCAAAACCAGCCAGCAGGGTAATGCCACAGCCGGGGGGAGACTTTTTATGCAAGTCCCCCCGGCCAAAGCATTAACCCTACCGACCAGTCAGCCTGGCCAGGGGCCCTGGGGGAGTGGGGACCCCCCCAATAAAGGGGTCCCCCCCCTCCAGGACTTACCTGACCAGGCTGAAGCCTGGTGCTGTCCTCGATGTCCCTGGGAGGTGGGCATCGAGCTGATAGCGGTGTAAAAAATAGAACAAACGATTGTTTTTTACTGTGGCACTACAAGTGCCAGAAAGCCTCCCCAGCAAGCTGGGACTTGGAGAACCACAAGTCCCAGCCTGCTGGGCATTAAAGGGCCCGCTGGGTCTTGTAGTGCCACAGTAAAAAAAATAGTTAAATAAAACACACTGACACCCATTTTAAATAAAAGTTTCATACACACATTACACACATACTGATACTTACCTATCTTGATCCCGTTGGTAGGTCGCTGGCTCCGGTGTCGGCGGCTCCGTGTCGGCGGCTCCGTGTCGGCGGCTCCGGGGACGGCGTCCTGTCCGAGGATAATCCATGTTGGACCTGTGGAAGGAAATCCTACTCACCCAGGTCCTGCATGGATGGTCTTCTTTCTTCATCTGTCGACATCCAGGTCTTCTGACAGCTGCTGACGACTTCCAGCAGCTGTCGGCATCTTCCGCGACGCTCCCCGACTTTCAGAGCCGGAGAGAACCTTCCTCTTCGGCGTCTGGGCTCAGAATGAATTCTGGCCAATCAGGAGCCGCCTAGCGGCCAATCAGGAAAGACCTTTCCTGATTGGCCGCTAGGCGGCTAGGCGGCTCCTGATTGGCCAGAATTCATTCTGAGCCCAGACGCCGAAGAGGAAGGTTCTCTCCGGCTCTGAAAGCCGGGGAGCGTCGCGGAAGATGCCGACAGCTGCTGGAAGTCGTCAGCAGCTGTCAGAAGACCTGGATGTCGACAGATGAAGAAAGAAGACCATCCATGCAGGACCTGGGTGAGTAGGATTTCCTTCCACAGGTCCAACATGGATTATCCTCGAACAGGACGCCGTCCCCGGAGCCGCCGACACGGAGCCGCCGACACGGAGCCGCCGACACCGGAGCCAGCGACCTACCAACGGGATCAAGATAGGTAAGTATCAGTATGTGTGTAATGTGTGTATTAAACTTTTATTTAAAATGGGTGTCAGTGTGTTTTATTTAACTATTTTTTTTACTGTGGCACTACAAGACCCAGCGGGCCCTTTAATGCCCAGCAGGCTGGGACTTGTGGTTCTCCAAGTCCCAGCTTGCTGGGGAGGCTTGCTGGCACTTGTAGTGCCACAGTAAAAAACAATCGTTTGTTCTATTTTTTACACCGCTATCAGCTCGATGCCCACCGCCCAGGGGCATCGAGGACAGCACCAGGCTTCAGCCTGGTCAGGTAAGTCCTGGAGGGGGGGGACCCCTTTATTGGGGGGGTCCCCACTCCCCCAGGGCCCCTGGCCAGGCTGACTGGTCGGTAGGGTTAATGCTTTGGCTGGGGGGACTTGCATAAAAAGTCTCCCACCGGCTGTGGCATAACCCTGCTGGCTGGTTTTGCCTGGGGCTGGTTCTTAAAATACGGGGGACCCCTAGTCATTTTGTCCCCCGTATTTTGGGAACCAGCCCCAGAGCAGGAGCCTAGGGCTGGTTGTTAAAAATCAGGGAACCCGTATTTGTCGGGTTCCCTGATTTTTAATTACCGGCTCCAGGCTCTGTCAGCCTGGTGCTGGTTTCGGCTGTGGGGGGGACCCCACGCCGTTTTTTTTTTTTTATTTATTTAATTTTTCTATTTTTTTACACTGAAGCCTGCACGGATCTGACTGATCCGTGCAGGCTAAAATGCAAATAGAACAGGAAAATGGTGTTCTATTTTCCTGTCGTATTTGCGTGGGTGTTTTACACCACTTAGCAGCCGTTTTATCAGTACGGCTGCTTAGTACATCAGGAACCACCATTCTTTTGAATGGTGATTTCTGTCGTATCCTATCGATGGTGTAGACATTCGTATTTGTAAATACAAATACGAATGTTCCATCTTTAGGACTACGAATTGTTGTATTTTTGGGATTGTAAATCCCGAAAATACAAATTCGTAAAAAAAAGGTGTATTTCTCCCTACGAATACACCTTTTTTTTACGAATCCATTTTGGTAAATGTCCCCCATAATATCCATTCATTATTGGACTACACATGTTTGCTGACAACAGACACTCTGGCTTTGACTGCTCTGCTTTGCCCTGACCATCTGCTTGCTTGACAAATACTACTGTACAAAACGAATTGGAATTAACCCCTTACTCATTTCCATAGTGACCGATACAGAGACTCCCATACTAACCACTATTTCCAAGTGTTCTACTAACGCCATTTGGCATACCTCAATTATTCTGAATAATCTAGATTGATTATTTTTTTTATATCCATGTTATATTTTCTTTGTTTATGTTGTACTTATATGTATTTTGTGTCATTTAACTTCATGCCATTTTTATAAAGTTTTTCAATATTTAATGTGTCCAGTGTTCATTATACTCAGTGGGCTTCACACAAATTAATTATATCACCTGGCAGCGCAAAGTGTTTATTTCTCTGAATCAGTGCCCCCCATTTCATCCGCCTGCCCTTCCTGCCTCAAACTTTCCCTGAGCTTACCTGGACCCAATGCTGGGAAACATACCAGAACTGTCATCATCACTATTCCCCGTAGGAGACTTCCACATTGATGGCCACCGTTGGTAACTATACTAATTACATATGACACCCATGAATTGACTCTTTTTTCACTGGAGCAACTACGCATGCAATGACTATTTTTTAACAATCAATAATTTTTCATTTTTTACTCATCCATTATTGTTACTTTTATCTGCATTTTTTTCATTCATTTCATTTTTTTCAGTTTCTCATGTTTTTCTCAATCCCAGAGAAGTCCCCTATTGAATACATTTATGTTTATTAATTGCTTCATGTAATAAATGTGTTTTTATTATTGTATGTAGTTGGTTGTCATTCAGTTTAACCTAAGTGCTGTAAACCCCCCCCCCCTTTTTTTTTGTACATATATCTTCAGGGAGCCTTACACACTCCCATATACAACAGCTGTAACTGTGTAGCTCTTTGTTTCACATTTCTATTACTGGGTGATGCAAAAGGATAAACTTTGATGAACAGGTGGGATTTCAGTGCCTATTTAAACCTTTGCAAGGTCAGGAAGAGTCTGATTAAGCAAGTGAGCTTGGTCCAGTGAAGGAAGACATCACAAGCTTGGATAGGTGCATGTGTTACAGTAACCAGGTTAGAGGAGAGGTTACAGCCAGTTGAAGACCAGAAAAGGGCAAAAGAGATTATGTAGGGAATTGAGATTGGTGATGTAGGGAGCAGTAAAGATAGAGAAGGCCTTCTATGAGAGGGTGAGGAGTATGAAGATGATTCTGTAGGGGAATAGGAGCCAATGCAGATTTTCCCAAAGGGACTTGGCAGAAGTGCAGCAGCAGGAGAGTAAGATAAGTCTAGCTGCTGAGCTTAGAATAGAATGGAGGGGAGCTAGCTGGGACCTTGAGCAGTCAGTGAGTAGAATGTTGCAATCGTCGAGCCATGAGATGGCCAGTGAGTGGATAATGAAAAAAGTTGCACTCTGGGAGAGGAATGGCCTGATGAGGCTGGTATTGCATAGCTGGAACCGATTTAGCGATTGAATGTGGGGGCAAAGGAGAGGGAGGAGTCAAGAGTGACATTCAAGCAGTGGAGTTGGGAAACAGGGGAGAGCATGGTGTGAGAGAGGGGAAGAGGTCAGTAGAGGAGAAGTATAGTTGCATGTCATCAGCATAGAGGTGGGTTTGAAGGCCAAAGGAGCTGTAAAGGGACAAGAGAAGGGGATATTTATAATTGCCACTTCCTAATGTGACTGTAGATAAGGAGTGGGACTTCACTCTAATGACCTAAGTGATTGTGTGATATCATTTAGTTAATTTGCGTACAATTGTGTTTGCTGAAGAGTACTCATTTCCTCTAAAAATACTTTAGAGAGAGGAAGGATTGGGCCCTCAGTAGGGATGTCCATTGACCATTCATAATTCAAATTATCGATGGTCAGTGACAAATGTTGAAAACTCCTTCCATCCACTTTGGAGAGCTATATGGTTTCCCGCCAGAATGGTGCAAAATAAATTGATATTGTTTTCCTCTAGGTGCTGGTACATGGAGCTTAGCTCTGCTCCTGATACCCCTACAAAGCACCACCCCTGTGCTCTCATTGACCCACAGCCTAATGCATTGTAAAGTGGGGTGGCCATCGATGGATGAAACCATATATGATTCCCTTGCAGATGGATTCACAACACCAAGATTTCTCATCAATCATACCATCAATGGTGACCATCGATGGGTGACCCACTGATGGCCATCCCTAGACCTCAGATCATCCACTCAAAATGACCTACACTGCACAGTGATAGGGCGAAAAATAGCACTACATAATGTACCACAGCACAGATGTGTCTCTGTAGCCCTTTCCACATACATATTCATATTACCATAGACAACCTTAAGCTGCTTAATAGCAGTGCTGCTCTTGATTGTTTCATATTTTATGTGAAAAAGTAGTGAATTATCTTAAAACATCTTGAGAACAGTCAGAAGGGGAAAGCATGAACAAAACAGTTAAGTACATACTTTCCCCTTCTGACCATTTAACTATTGGTACTGAGAATGCACTATCACAAGAGACAGGATTATATGCAACATAAAAAGCTTGAAATATGCATGCAAATATGCATGACAAATACTTAAAATATGCATGAAAAGTGTTAAAATATGCTACATTAAATAATAAAAAAAGTACTTTTTAACTTATTTATTTAAAAATCAGCATAAAATAGTTGCAAATAAAGCTCAAAAATAGGCCCACAGCATCTGCAGATGTCTAGTGCTGTACACAGGATTTTTTTTCTTCCTGGCTGCTACAGAAGACTGCAGCGTCCTAGGCTCTTCTGGCATTAACTACACAGACCCTCATCTCCAGCGCCGATGGATCAAATGTCAGCATAGCGTGTGAGGGCGGTGCAGTGGAAGGTTACCTCACTGCGCCGCACACTCATTGTGACATGGCATTTCCTCCACGCTGCGTGATGTCACAACCCTTCCGCCCGCCTCCTCTGCTGCAGAAGTCTGTCTCTTGGTGTAAAGTCCCAGGCCAGGGGCAGGCAAAGGTTCAGGAGCTTGGTAATGGCATCCTCCCCAACTGACTTTTATCAACATGGATTGGCAGCCTAGAGCAGTGTCAGACAAGGTTCCCCACTCTGCGCACATATTGCCCCAGCCTGCACACTCTACCACTACCTGGCCAGCAGCAGCAGGGCAAAGCAGTGCTGTGACTCGCAGGTGGAAAGGGAGTGGGGCCTAAAATTTGCACCATCACTAGATTTTAGGTAAAATATGCAATAACCAGTGAGAATGGGCAAAATATGCAAATGCATATGCAAATATGCAAATGCATATAATCCTGTCTCTAACTATCACTAATTTTTGGCCTGCACTGTTTGTCACAATACCCACCTTTTGTGAATCTTGAGAAGAGTAAATCATTTCCCAATACTGTCTGAGCTTGGTATGGTTGCATTGTTTATTTGACACAAGTAACCTCAAGTTGGGAAGATTATTAAAACCAAAATGTTATATTTTCTGCAACCAATGGAAGTTTCCACATAATTGAATAACATGTGTGACTTATTATTTAATTTACATAACATTTGAAAAAAAAAATGTAATACATGGTATCGTATTTTTCAAGCAATTTACAGTATTTGTACAAATTTCTCATTCATTATTAAATGCGCTTGGAATTACTTTTATGGTGGTCTTTCTAGCATGTTGTATTAACTTCAATAGAATAGTCTATTCTAATGATAATTTATTTACATTTAAATCTAATACCATGGTTTTGTGAAACAGGTTATAGGGCTTTATAATATAATATCATGTGCAATAACTTTCTGTTCATGTAGCAAGAATATTTTGTTTCTGTAAAATATTCAGTACTTATGTAGTAGTTGGGCGCCCACTAAGCATTTTGCTTAGTGGGCTATTCTGCGTAAGGAAATCACATCGCATCGCATTCCCAGTTTTAGTGGCATGCGGTGCGATTGCATGCGATTTTTTAGGGAGTTATGGCATTAACTGTACTGGCAATTTTAGCCACCCACCCACTATCCACACCACCCCAAAGCATTGCAAGCGCAGCGTTCCCCCACTATCCACACCACCCCGAAGCATGGCGAGTGCAGCGGAACACGTCCTCCTGACCTTTCATACCCCCACATGGGCGCGGAGTAGCTTTTATATAGTGTGGCGAGCGGACGCGGAAAACATTTAAAGTAATCCGTGTCCCCTCGCGGGGCTTGCTGCGCTCGCCACACTTTGGGCTCGGTGGCTCGCTGCACTCTCCACAATATATAAAATCAACTCCACATCGACGTGGATAGTGGGGGTATGAAAAGGTTGAGAGGATGCGCTTTGGGGTGGTGTGGATAGTGGGATGGTTTCAGGAACACATTCCCAGCAGCCATGCAACACATCTGAGACAGTAATATGGACACCTGTTAACGTCAAACTGTAAATTTAGTGAAAAATGATTAAGATAATGAGTACTCATGACATAAATAACAATAGAAAAGATAGTGATTAAATATAACAAGAATCACAAATACTGTACATAAATAATAACTACAATATTAGGAACAAGATATCCCCTCTGCTCTTCTCTCTCTACATGAATGACTGCACCTCAGCTGAGCAGTCAGTGAAAATCATCAAATTTGCAGATGACACCACTATCATCAGCCTTATCAAGGATGGTGACGAGACCGTGTACAGGCATGCAGTGGAGAAGCTGATACAGTGGTACAGCAGCAACAACCTCGATCTAAACCCCACCAAAACAGTTCAGATGGTGGTCGACTACAGGAAAAAACCAAATGCACTAGTCCCGCTAACAATAGCCAACGCAGTGGTGTCGCTGGTTGATTCCTTCAAATTCCTAGGGACAACCATGTCCAGAGACCTAAGATGGGGATTAAACATAACCACAACATCAAAAACGCCCAACAGCGCCTGTTCTTCCTAAGGCAACTCAGGAAATTCAACATCCCACAGGAGCTGCTGTGTGTATTCTACACCGCCATCGTGGAGTCTGTCTTATGTTCCTCGATCACAATCTGGTACAGTGGCGCAAGCGAGAACGACAAACAAAAACTGCAGAGGGTAGTGAAGACTGTGGAAAGGATCATAGGGACCGACCTCCCCCCGATAAGGGATCTGTTCTCATCCAGGGTAAGGAAACGTGCTGAGAAGATCACAAATGACAAGCTGCATCCTGGTCACAACCTGTTCGACATCCTACCATCCAGAAGACGGTTCAGGTCCATCCCCGTCAAAACGTCCAGATCCGCAAGAAGCTTCTTTCCGTTAGCCGTCCATCACCTGAACAATCCAATCAAAGCGAATGCAATCTCAATATCAACAGCCAAACAACGTGTCCCTACTTGGCGACCTGACCACCATAGTCGTAGCTAGAAATTAAATGCTTGTAATGTCTTTATGTAATATATGTAATGTCTCCCCCCCCCTTTTTTCATCCCTGCTTGATACTGCACTGTAATCCACAAAAAATTCCTAGTGTGTGCAAGCATACATGGCCAATGAAGTTGATTCTATTCTATGAAAAAAAGACAGGCACTAAGTGGGCACTGCAGTACCCTTTGGTAGGAGGGTTAGTGAACAAGATAATGAAAAAAAGACAGGCACTAAGTGGGTACTGCAGTACCTTTTGGCAGGAGGGCTAGTGCATATAAAATGCGTTCAAAATGGTTGTCTGCAGCCACACTTCTCCTCCACATGAACTCCTGCAGGTATGAGTTTAAGTGCTCTCTTGCAGTGCCTCTGTGTTTCTTATTCCTTCATTTGGCTGCCCCCACATCCTTTCTATATTCTGGGTGTGTACCCCAGATTCAGGGTCCACAAAATTGTATCTGAGGTTTACCCTGCAGTGTTCATAGCCGGCCTCCTGTAATTTCTCTGTTTTATATGCCCTCCAGCAGTCACTATATATAATGGACCTGGGGGCGACATTCTGGGTGATGGCAGCCAATAGGGTGGTGGCGTCTCTCCTTTCGACAGCTGTGAGGAAGCAGGCCCCTGTCTCCCTGCATATGCCATCGAACACCCATTGCTGGGGCAGCATCCTCCCGACTGCATATTTCCTTTTTGAAAACAGGGTCTCAGCAACCTCCACCACCAGTCCAGGTCCTCCAATTTTGGTCTTGGGCTGTAAGAGAAGATCGATGGTGCAGGCCTCCCTCGTCTTAATGGACATCTGTAACTCCCTCTGGCAGTAGACTACACTAGTAAGTCCCTGCACCCAGGAGTACAGAAACCGTATGAGGGTGGCGAATGGCAGCCGGCATCCAGGGTACCAATAGTCTGCTTGTACAGTGATCTTTCGACGGCAGGCCTTGATGTTGCAGCGCCACGTACCTTCTTTGACTGCGAGCCTCATGGGATGCCCATTCACGCAAGTCTGCGTAACCGGCAGCAAATTTTTTTGCCTCCTCCTCTGATGTCGGCAGGCTGAATAATGACATCTACTGACCTGCTGCCATGCTGCTGCCAACACTAGTCACTGAAACAGTGGAAGAGCTCTGGGTAGCATCCAACACTGACACTGTTTTACCTCAGAGTGAGGAACCGGGAGCACTTACGCAACTTCTGACTGACTAGGCTATTTACGTAGCTTAAGTTTATTCACAAAGCATAGTTACGGTACTTTATATGCATACATCAGTACTATATGCATAGAAAGTACTGGGATCGCATTGCATCGCATTACATCGCATCGCACGGATCGCATGGCATTAAAACGGGACGTGTACGTATCTAAATTGGGCACCCAACTACTACATAAGTACCATATATTCTTAATGACAAAACAGATTCAAATATTTTCATAGACAGTGCTGCTATTTTCAACAATGCTAATGAGAGTTAAAAATCATATTTGTTCTGTTGTGTTGTGATGCGACTACTAGTCTACTTGTGTGCTTGTTTTGCCAGAATTTTTGTGTCCAGATGGCCACTTTGTAATTGAGCAATTTTCTATTTGGATGATAGGCAGCATGAGAAAGAGAAGACTGTTCCAAAGTGTCACTTTCAAGTTGCAGTTCTGCACCATCTGAGCCTACATTGCTAACTAAATCTTTGTTTTTACTAAAAAAACACAATTTTAAATAGCATTTGGAATCATTATTCACTGTGTAGTTACAATTTTAACTCAATTCCATTCACTCAGTCTAAGCATTTTATTGACGTGCAACAACGTATTATTTATAGGTAATATATGTATTTGCATCACTAAATCCCTTTGGCAATTTACAAAATCTGTATTTCATTTATTGTATTTGCAAAGCTTCATACGTGTAAAATGTAAATAAAGCCCATACAGTATTTACTAAAATTGCACAAAAACTTTCTACATGTACAGTACATTTTGGAAACCAGAGTTTGGGTATATTAGCATACTGTTGATGGTTCCATTTATTTAAAAAAAAATGCATTACTGTGATAATGCAGAAATTTCAGAAATGCCCTGACGAAGCCCGTTGATGTGAAATGAGTTTGCTCAATTGCAACAGTTCTAATTTGTTCTCAAATGTATTTTGCCACATTGAACTTTTTTTTCAGTGGATTATTATTATTCAGAAAAGGAATTATCAGAATCCCTTGAAGTTGTGATATGTAGCAAAACAGATGTGTGCTTTTGTTAGAACTACAGTATTCTACAAAAAGTCTGTATGAGTCCCAAGTTATGCAATATTTTTTTATTTAACATTATTTAAATGCATTTATTTATTTTTTCTTCATTTTTGATTGATAATTCAAATATTGTCCTCCATGCCCACAAATTTGCATATTTTTTAATGGAGATCACATTATAGGAAGAATCAGATTTACTAAATTTAAATTGTAAAAAAAAAATAGTGGAAATAGAATCGTGGACATAATGTCATCTCGAGATGGCATTATTTAGTCTGTTCTATTTCCTCTGCAACTGCTCTGCCCTTCCAGCTTGCTGACAGTCAACACAAAGAGCCCAAAGTTGGCTTCTTTAATCAGCCTGTGTGTCAGAATGGACCACAAGATGATCACAATGAAAAAAAAGTTATAAGAGAAAATAAATAAAATAAAACTCATTTAGCTGGTCTGTGTGGTAAATTGAGATGCAGGCCTGGATTTTCAGTGCACTTCAGCTGACCACACAGATCAGCTTTCTGGGTCACAGAGTAGTACAATAGCCCACTATTCACCAATCCTTCTGTGCAAGTAACTTTTATTTCACAGAAACATAGGGAAGTAATAGCAAGTACATATGCTAACACATTCCCAGGGTACTTTTTGTGAAAAATATATGAGGAGTTTGGGGATGGGAATTGCAGTGTCAGAGCTTGCTTGTGGCTGTGCGCCACCTGGATTCATCTGTATGGATTCATTATACAAAAGTGTGATGGAATTATAGAAAGGAAAAAATAAAGACAGAAATTAAATAAAAAAACAATAATGATTTTGTATAAGTAATTAATTACAAAAAAGTCTATACTATGCTCATTAATATTTAGATTCCATCACTACATCAAAAATTCACTGTTTCAGTTCTGAACATGTGAAATACAATTACATTATTTGTCTCCTATGAAATGAATACCAAATGTGTGCTTAGTTTTTAATTTGGTAAATTAACAAGTCTTAAAAGTGCTTCAGTATCTCACTTGACTATGTTTACACTTCATAAATAAATGTAAATCTTAGGGGCGTGGCTTCGGCGAACATATGAGGAGACATCTTTTCCCACTGCTCCGCGGTACAGTTATCCTTTTTGACATACCCTGACTGTGCGCATTTAAAAAAAAAGACTTCTGGTGGTGGGGGAGCCGCCTGGATCACCATTACCCTCTCTGGTGACTTCTATGGGCATCCGCTGACAAAATCGGAGGTCTGACATCATGCAGCTCCCGAACAGAGGCCAGACGCAGGCGCCATCTGGTTACTGCCCCTCGTGGAGAATGAGATCCAGCCGACTGTGTGTAATCCACGCTGGGTGTGCTCCTCACTATTGCGGCCTTCCTACCCTGCCACACAGCTCTTTCCACCTGCCAGCATCACTACATTCTGACTCCTGGATTTGAAGGAGGACCCGCCACACAACGTGGTGTAAGAGGCGGGCGGCAGCCATCTTGGTCTGGCAGGTCCCAGTATACAGTAACTGGCGCCATTACACGCATCTTATCTTTTGAGGCATGGGACTGCCAGCGATACATTATTTGCTCAGCAGCACTGCCTGCACTATGCTCTGCATATAACTCTGTCTCACTGCTGGTAGAGGCATAAAACTACTGCATTCATATCCCATGCAGCAGACCTTTTAACATTGCTTGTACCAGATAGCACTGTTCAGTTTCATTGCTCCATACAGCCATTTTTACTGCCAAAACCACTGTTGCCATTTTTTGTATGTACAGCAGCACAATAAACTCTGCAGCTACCATTCTCCTTTGCAGATTTGGAGGTGTGTTAGCCACCCCTGTCGTTACTTAGAGCTCCTCCATGGCAGATAATCTGTATTCCTGCATATTTGTAATCCCAGCTGTGTCTACTCTGCATATAAATACGGAGGCTTCCCTTCAACTACTCCTACAGGCTGTACATGCCTCTACTGACAGGCTACTCTGCATGCTCACTGCTGTACAGAGGGATGTTCGCTCTGCCTCCTGCCTTCATGATATATGTGCTGTGGGAGATGGGGTGGATATGCCTCATGGCCATGATATCACAGTCCCTGCAGCTCCTGTGTCCAATCATACCCTGGTTAATTGCTTTCTGATCAATCTGTCCCAATGTAGGGATACTTACTATTTTGTAGCTATATGTCCAGGTGAATATCTGTTCCGCATAAACATTTTTGCACTGCTCCTAAAGGCGACTCTACAATATTTTATTCTGTTACATGAATATCCTGATGATCCTACTTTTTTAACTGATCCTGCTACCACATGCACGATCCTCCTTCTATATGGCCCTCTGATGTCTTGAAATTCCAACTTTTGCTGTATATGGCCACTGGTTTCCTTTTTGCATATCATGGACTGCCATGGGAACCCTGGTTCCAACCTCTGAAGTCATGGAACTATAGCCAAACTAATCTTTTCCAACACATACCTACAGTATCAATTGTGCCTTTTCTCAGTGCATAGCTTCTATTATGTTCCTCTATTATTTTTGTCCTTTTCATGTTCATAGAAATACTTTGCACAATATCCTGTCAGTTTTTGCTATCATGTATATACAATAGCAGTTCTATCCATTTCTTGTGGGAGAACGGGAATTAGTCTAGAATTGGGTCATTAATATAATTCCTTTGTTAGATATGTGTCCTAGTATCCTTTTTGCTATTATCCTTCAATTTGGGTGGGCGGGATGGATGAGGTTAACTAGTTTGGTAGAGATTAGCTTTGATGTTGCTGTTCCTATCGTGTTAGCTCTGGGGGCATCATATTAGTCTAGCTAAGGACCACTAGTTTACTGTCTTCTTCGGGGAGGGAGGGGTTAACTAGGTTAGTATAGTTCATGGTATAGCATAGTAAGTGGGGAAGGGGTTAGTTGGTTAGGAGCTCCAGGTATTCCTAAATTGGGGGTAGGTTATACAGGGTGAGGGGTTATGGAGCAGGTTTGTTTTTGGGATTTCCTTTTCATTTTTATTTTGGGTAGTTAGGTGAATATGTTTTATTTTA
This sequence comes from Crinia signifera, assembly GCF_055691185.1. Lineage (NCBI taxonomy): Eukaryota > Metazoa > Chordata > Amphibia > Anura > Myobatrachidae > Crinia > Crinia signifera. The sequence goes on from NC_139217.1 coordinate 183,864,016, forward strand.
GGGTACTTTGGACACTGTACAATATAATACAAGAGATTCTGACTCAACAGGAGGATACTGTTTACTTTATTATACAATTATCCTTTCATTATATATTCCACATTGCTTTTGTTTGATCTTGCCTGAATGGCGCCTTCGGGGAAAGAGGTAACATAATTGCCTATTGTAATATTCAGTGTCCATGAGTTCTGTATACCCTGTTTGTCTACATGCTGTATAATTCTGCTGTATGTGCTCCTGTCTGTCTTGTAGCCGTATATTATTGGCCACCCTACCCTCGTCATTTTCTGTTTCTTTGTAAAGAACCTCAATAAAAATGATTGAATCTAAAAAAGAAAAAAATTGTAAAGTTTACATTACACTTTACCTATGCTATGTAAAGTTCCACTGAGTGATTGAACAACAGAGAATGCTGGAGGTATTGGACATTGGAGGTAAGACTAAATGAATTAAACTCCAAATGATAAAACATATTGATTTGGTTGGATGACTTTAAAATAAGAGATAATAAAAACTTCAAAACATCATATTCTTAATTTAACGAAGCAAATTTAAAAAAAAATGACATTCATTTGCATTTGCTTGGTACATTCATTCTATTTGTACTCAATGGAAAATTTGTGAATGCTGTATAATATATTGTATTCATGTATTGCTTTGACCCAACATGATCTAATCTTCAGCTATGTGCTATCAATAAAATCAGATTAAATGAATAATAAAAATTGGACTTTTGATGTTTTGATATTGTTTTTGATATTGTTTTTGATGTTTTTGATGTTTTTGATATTGATATTGTATCCACTGTCTGTTGATAAATTATTTCAAACTCTACAGTACGTTAATCTCAATTTCATAAAAATGTAAAGTGTCCACCTTTGGTCTTTAGAGAAGTATTACACAGCAGAGATTTGAAGTTCAAATATTTAAGTTTAAATGTTTTAAAGAAGATGTATTAGCCATGCTCTGCACGTAAACTGCATTCAATAATTTATTCCATTAAGACAACAGTAGGGGTGATAATCCTATTTCTGTACTGTGATCATAATGTATTTCCCAGTTCTCCTCTAACCACAAAGCAAACCCAGTGGGGGCAGAGTACGTTAAAAGAGTATTACATTTCATGAAGCATTTAAAAAAATCCAATAGAAATTTCTTCACATCCTTGATAAATCAAAGACAAGCTCTTAAAAAAGACTGTTCCTACTGTAGTTTTTTTTTTTAAATGCATTTAACAAGAGTAAGAATATGACTACTATAATGTATTTTTGACTGTCCTACGTCCCACTTATGGGCAGCACCTCAATTAGGGGGCAGTTGGTAGTCCCCCTGTCACTCGCTGCAACTCTACAGTCACTCTGCTTCTCAGCAGTAAATAGACACTGTGTGCATTCACAGGAAGAAAGTGACAGGGGCTTCAGCACCAAATAGGGCTCTGGCCATGCCCCTACAACAGTGAAAATGTGGTGTGAACAGTGGGAAGTGCTGTGATCATAGTCCACTCCCATGCCCCATAATTTTGGTTGTGCACTTTTTCCATGCGGATTAGGCCCCCTTTCCACTGATAAAAAGTTTGGAGGTATGGTAATGTTGTAATGCTATAGCGATGGGGCAGGGGGTATAATTTATCAAAGTAAGGAGAGGGAAAAATTGTGAGTGATAACACAGCCAATCTGCTTCTGCCTTACAATGCACAGGCTGTTTTTGAAAAAATGACAGTTATCAGCTGGTTGATTGGTATTTTAACGCTTACAATTTTACTTATCTGCAAGCTTTGATAAATGCACCCGTTATCACATTGCAAATACAGGAGCGCACCCGGAACTTGGACACGGATCCATTATAGGAGGGATCTGGCATTTGCGAGGTGAGCCCTCACAGTGGCCCGGCATAATCTTGACTCGGGTTACCCATTCACACTGCACAGCATCCTGGGTCCGACCCGGAGTTAACCCTTCTTTTAAATGCTGGGTTGCTGGACCCTGGTATTTTCAAAATGGTCCTTTCACAAAGTATGTTGACCTGGGTCAACCCGGCAATGACCTGGATTGGACCCGGGTTATTTGTGCAGTGTGAAAGGGGTATAAGTAAGCTAGATATGTTTAAGCAATAGGGAAAATATTGACATCATTCAACAAAAAATTTTTTTTGTCTTTCTGTTGATGAATTTAATGAGGCTTACCAAATCAGTAACACAGGTGGGCTTCTCTAGCACAGGCTGAATGCTTTCATCTCACTATGAGTCCAGGAAGAAATCTTTTGCAATGCACAGTAGGAGTAAATATGCAGCTGAACTCTCATCCCTAATCAAATGTGTTACTTGCTAGATGAAATGTCAAGATTCACATGTGTGTTAACTGCTCTGTCCATAAAGTTATTTGTTGTAGGAAAAGTTTTTATTACAATTTTTAAAAGATTGGTCGTCAGAGGTCAAAGTAAATCAAAATATTGAATTTCTGCAAAACTCTGTGTTGCCTGTATACATTCATGGAGCGCTCACAGGTGCAATCACAGTATCACAAGTGCAATTTGCGTTCAATAAAAAAATCAGACACTTCTCAACATATGCTTCTTGTTTACGCCTAGAATATGTCACAATATGTCATATGCCCGTGGACATTGGCAAATGTGTAATGATGTGAAACCTGAAAGATTTTAAACATTTGCATGCTTCTGATGTTAAATTATAAATCAGTTGGATACTTTATTCTGTGATGTTCTGAATGGGGTTGTTTATAAAAGCAAAAAGACAGATTCAATTTACAGTATTTTGTTGTTATTGGTAGTAGAAAAATAAAATACATTTATGTAATGTACAAAGTATGAAAGCTATAGTAAACCTCTTCACTAATGTGCTTTCTGATCAGTATGACCTGTTTAAAATGCCATTGATGATTCGGTGTTATATCTGTAAAAGAAAGAGCCTGGGGCTATACCTGATTCTGGACAATATGTGATACTCTTCCAGATCCATGGCCCTTTTTATTTTAGAAAATAAAGTTGCATAAAGTATATTTTTCTTGGAAGCTATTACAGTGCACAGCAAATAAGGCAAAAGTAAATGAAGTGGAAAATATAACGGGGAGCAAAGATGGAATGTAATAGTTTGACATCACTTTCTCTTCTTGAAAATGGACCAGTGCTCGAAGTGGGCCGGTATACAACGGTATGTCATACCGGCACTTCACTTCGAACACTATTTTTTTTTTTTCTTTGGACAGCAGTCTCCACAGTGCTCCTGCAGGGGTCCCCACCCGGCGGCTACAGAGCACAGCCAGAAAGTGATTGTGCGGGTGTGGCACCCCAGCCAGGGGTATCCGTTATAGCAGGGACAGCCGACAGGTGCCAGGACCCAAGGGGTTAATCCCCGGCGGAGGGCGCGAAGAGATGTCCCCAGGCTGATTGACAGCGCAGGGGGACGTATAGAGAGAGAAGGGGAGATGCTAGGAGGTCAGGGGGGTCCCGGACGGGAAGGAGAGAGAGGGCAGCGAGGCGAGCGAGAGGAGAAGAGTGCCAGGCGGGTGCACGCTTACCCGCAGCAGCCCTCCGAGTCCTCACAGAGACGGAGTCGGGTGCGCAGGAGTACTGGAGAAGCAGCCGGCGGGGACAGAGCCGGCTGGGCCACGTGACTGGAGAGGAGCCGAGAGAAGGACACCGCCGCCACCCTGGAGAGAGAGAGGACCCCAGACTGGACTACCAGGGAACCGGAGGGGCGACTGAGTGCGGCAACGCTGCGGCGCCCGCACTAGTGCGCCCTCCGGCAGATCAGAGGACAGCGCTGCCAGCACTGAACAGCCAGCTACCAGACATCGCGGAGAGGAAAGTGACGGGCAGGAGCAGACACCAGGTACCCTTCCCCAACCAAAACCCCTGCCCATTCTCCACAAACCCACCAATGCTGCCCCACAAATCGCTGGACACGTGCTATAGGAGCACCTTTATTATTAACCCCTCTGGGCGCCCACAGTAGGGACCCCTCTGTGGTATACAGGAGCAATAGGTTCTACCATTTTCAGAGCCCACAGAGACAGCTGCCAGAGCCCGGCCTGCAGCCTCAGAAGCCAGAGGACAACAGGTAGTGTAGTGGTCTCAGTGTGTCTTGACATGTGGTGTGGTGGGATGGATATATGTATGGAAGCAGTGAGTGTATGTATGTTTGAGTGAGAGCAGCAGTGTGTGCAGCATGTATGAGGGCGGCAGTGTGTGCAGCATGTATAAGGGCGGCAGTGTGTGCAGCATGTATGAGGGCGGCAGTGTGTGTAGCATGTATGAGGGCGGCAGTGTGTGCAGCATGTATGAGGGCGGCAGTGTGTGCAGCATGTATGAGGGCGGCAGTGTGTGTAGTGTGTATGAGGGCGGCAGTGTGTGCAGCGTGTATGAGGCCGGCAGTGTGTGCAGCGTGTATGAGGCTGGCAGTGTGTGCAGTGTGTATGAGGCCGGCAGTGTGTGCAGCGTGCATGAGGCCGGCAGTGTGTGCAGCGTGCATGAGGCCGGCAGTGTGTGCAGCGTGTATGAGGCAGGCAGAGTGTGCAGCGTGTATGAGGCCGGCAGTGTGTGCAGCGTGTATGAGGCCAGCAGTGTGTAGTATGTATGAGGGCAGCAGTGTGTGTAGTATGTATGAATGAGGGTGTCAGTGCGTGTAGTATGGATGAATGAGAGCGTCAGTGTATAGAGTATGTATTGTATGAGGGCGGCAGTGTGTGTAGTATGTATGAATGAGGGCGTCAGTGCGTGTAGTATGTATGAGGGCGGCAGTGTGTGTAGTATGTATGAATGAGGGCGTCAGTGCATGTAGTATGTATGAGGGCGGCAGTGTGTGTAGTATGTATGAGGGAGGCAGTGTGTGTAGTATGTATGAATGAGGGCATCAGTGCATGTAGTATGGATGAATGAGAGCATCAGTGTATAGAGTATGAATGAGAGCGTCAGTGTATAGAGTATGAATGGGAGCGGCAGTGCGTGTAGTATGTATGAATGAGATGCAGATGATTAGTGCCGGGGGGAGAGAGTATGCAGCAGGCCCGGGAGAAGGAGCAAGAAATAATGACACTGCTGATCTTGACAGGAGGCTCATCCACCGCATGTCCACTCCTCTCGACTCCCTCCTACTCCTCTCCACCCCCCTCATCCTCCTCTCCCCCACCCTCCTCATCCTCCTCTCCCCCACCCTCCTCATCCTCCTCTTCTACATTCTTCCTCTTCTACACGTTTCCCCTCCTCTGCTTAACCTCCTCCTCAGGCCCTCTCCCCTTCCCATGCTCTCCCTTCTACTCTCCTCAGCTCCCCCACCACCTGCTCTGCTCCCCTTCCTGTGCTCCTCTGCTTCCCCTCCTCCTCTCCTCTGCTTCCCTCATACTCACTCCCTATCCTCCGCACCCCCTCTCCCCCTCCTTTGCTCTCCCTTCTCCTCTCCTCCACTCCTCCTCCTTTCCTCAGCTCCCCCACCACCTCCTCCTCTCCTTAGCTCCCCCACCACCTCCTCCTCTGCTTCCCCTCCTCCTCACCCCCTTTCCTCTGCATCCGCTCCCCCTCTCCTTCACTTCCCCTCCTCCTCACCCCCTCTACGCTCCCCTTCCTCCACCACTCCCCCACCTCCTGCTTTCTTCCTCTCCTCCTCTCCTCTGTTCCCCCTCCTCCTCACCTACTCTCCCCTCCTCCACTCTCCGTCCTCCTCTTCCACTCCCCCTCCTTCATTTCCCCTCCTTCTCACCCCCTCCTCCTCTCCCCCTCTCTTTCCCTCGCTCTCTCTTCCTCCTCTATCTCTCTCCTCCCCACCACTTTCACCACACTTCTCTCTCTTTCCTAGATTTCCAGGGACCCTGCCTGGGGTACAGGAGAAGAATACCCGGTGCCAAGAAGAAAGTGTGGCGCCAGGGAACAAAAGCTGCCGGGGACCCTGCACTGCAAGGGGGGGGAGTGTAGCAGACCTGGGAACAGGAGCAGAAAAAAACAGGAGCAGACCCGGGAACAGGAGCAACTACCTGCTGATCGTGACAGGAGGTACACAGCGCCCACTTGTACTGCACTCCCTTCTCCGCTCCTCTTCCTCCATACCTCCTCCCCTACCCTTCCCCCTACCTCCTCTCCCCCTTCTCCTCTTCCACTACTCTTCTCCTCTGCTTAACCTCCTTCTCACCCATCACGGTGTGTGGCAAATGTATATTGGGCATCACGGTGTGTGGCAAATGTATATTGGGCATCACGGTGTGTGGCAAATGTATATTGGGCATCACGGTGTGTGGCAAATGTATATTGGACATCACGGTGTGTGGCAAATGTATATTGGGCATCACGGTGTGTGGCAAATGTATATTGGGCATCACGGTGTGTTGCACATGTATATTGGGCATCACGGTGTGTGGCAAATGTATATTGGGCATCACGGTGTGTGGCAAATGTATATTGGGCATCACGGTGTGTGGCAAATGTATATTGGGCATCACGGTGTGTAGCAAATGTATATTGGGCATCACGGTGTGTAGCAAATGTATATTGGGCATCACGGTGTGTAGAAAATGTATATTGGGCATCACGGTGTGTAGCAAATGTATATTGGGCATCACGGTGTGTGGCAAATGTATATTGTGCATCATGGTGTGTGGCAAATCTATAATGAGCATATGCCAAACACAGTAATGCTCATTATACATTTGCCACACACCGTGATGCCCAATATACATATGTGGCTGTCCCTGTCACTTTCTCTCTGTGTTCCCGCTGTCAGTCTCTCTCTTCTGTCACTCTGTCCGTTTGTCCTTGCTGTCCTTGAATTTTGGCTCCTACAGTGTGGCACAATGTGCAAGGGGCACTAGTACTAGATAGTATAAGGGGTCCTACTAGTGTGGTATATAAGGGGTATGTGGTATGGTACGCTACACTTAAAGACACGCCCCCTTTTCAGTGGCCACGCCCCCTTTTTCAGAGCGCGCGCGCGCCTTCGGCGCGCGCATAAATAAGTCCTTTGTTTTTCCATACCCCCACTTTCAAATTTCCACTTCGAGCACTGAAATGGACCATATTAAAAATATACTTTAGGGGGCATGAATCTATTTATGTGCATTGTAGCAGTAAAATTATATAAAATGTGATATTATTTTGCTTCCTAAATATTATTGGACTATTATTGCAGCACTGTATTGCAGCACTGTATAGTAAAATGTAACATCTACAATGAGTACAAAGTTTGGTACTTGTGTATTATCACGGCACCCATTGCATCGCAGACCATAAGGCATGCAATGGTATGCGATGCGATATCGCACGATGTTCCCCAATGTCATACAATGTTAAAATTGTATGGCATTGTATATGGCATACAGTGCCATACAATGCAATGCGAAGCAATTATAAATTGTATAAGCACCCTAATGGGTGCTTACAATGTTAAATGCACCCCCACGCCACCCCCCACTATTAACATGAACCCAAAGCGTGGCAAGCGCAGCGAGCCCGCAAAGGGTGGCGGTACGCATCCTCCGACCTTTTCATACCCCCACTATCCACGTCGGCGTGGAGTTGATCTTATATAGTGTGGCGAGCACAGCGAGCCACCGTGCCCGAAGCGTGGCAAGCGCAGTGAGCCCCGCGAGGGGACGCGCATTACTTCACAGGTATATGCATCCCCTCGCGGTGCTCGCTGCGCTAACCACACTTCGGGCTTGGTGGCTCGCTGCGCTCACCACACTATATAAAATCAACTACACGCCGACGTGGATAGTGGGGGTATGAAAAGGTCGGAGGATGCGTACCGCCACCCCTCGCCACGCTTCGGGTTCATGTTCATACTGGGGGGTGGCGTGGGGAAGCGCATTACTTCACAGGTATACGCGTCCGCTCGCCACGCTTCGGGCTCGGTGGCTCGCTGAGCTTGCCACATTATATAAAATCAACTCCACGCCGACGTGGATAGTGGGGGTATGAAAAGGTCTAAGGACGCGTACCACCGCTTCACCGGTTCACGTTCATACTGGGGGTGGCGTGTTGGTGCATTTAACATTGTAACCACCCATTAGGTGCTTATACAGTTTAACATCGTATAGGGGGCTTACATGGCATTGCATCACAGTGCATCGGGTGTATGGCATGCGATGTGATAAAAAATTGTGCGACTAAATATCGGTGGCGCCGTCATAATACACAAGTACCCATAGTTTTACTAATGCAAAGCATATGCCTCAATCATTGGCTGGTATTCAATTAGCTCCATTAATTGAATTGTGTTAGTGTGTGTGTGTGTGTGTGTGTGTGTTAGTTCAACCACCTGTAATGGTAGGTCTGACTAGTTTTACCTCCACCAGGGCACTGCACAGTAATTCCAACAAAAAAACTCATTCCAGCACATAGCCATTCCCATTCTGGCACGGCGGCATAAACAATGTAATTCCATTCACCCCTGCACAAAGATCAGCAAGCTCTGTGCATACTGAAGACAAGGTGAGGAGGGGGGGGGGGGTGGGCTGGAGGGACAAGGGTGGTGAGCTACTGAAGTAACAAAAGCAAATATGTGTGTATATATAAAGGTGGGCATTTGGTGTATAAGAGCCACTACTACAGTGTGCATTATGGGTATAAGGGGCACTGGTACTGTGGGAATTATGTGCCCTGAAATGCTGGGCACTCCCATGGGTGCAACACCTCGCCACCGACCCCCCTCCCAGACTGCTAAGTGCAAACGGGATGGCGAACTAGCCGTGCCCAGTGTTTGCACATGTGCATAAGTACACATGCACATAAATACGCATATGCTCAACATTGATCCCCTGCGCATACATGCAGGGGAGCGTGTAAATTACAATAAACCCCATAGTCGCAATTGCATATTGCAAAAGATATCAATTGCAGCAACTGCACCTGATATAAGCCAAATGATAATAAATGTCTATACAGCAATATTTCTTTAAATAAGCAGTTGCTACAGACAGATCCCCTGTCAGCCTAGGATCTACAACCACAAAAATGATCTAAAATGTCCATATAATTAATAGTAAGACAAATTCATTTTATTGATGAATAGAATATAAGAAGATAGAGTAGAAATACCATATATAAGGGGTCACATATTTACATAAAGATGGAAATAGAAACCTATTTTTTATTTTATCAGAAAAAAATAAAAAGATTGGATTTAATTAAAAGGACTATAATTCAATTAATTTTGAGAAAGGTTTAGGCCAACGTGCTTACAGCCAGGGTTATTATTTATATTTATTATTTATTTTTAATTTTATTTTTAAAATGTAACATTCAGTCACAACAAAAAGAAATGGGAATATATAACTGTGCAGATGATAGTCATTTTGAAAACAATTTGCCCTCAAGTTCCAACAAGCTCATACAATCACCAATAATATGGATTGGATTTGTCACCACTGCTGTGACAGAGGGGATGGAAACTTTCAGATTATATACAGTGTTTGGATTCTTTTTTGTACACAAGAAAAAGAAAGATAAAATAAGTTTAACATTACATTTTTGTCTCAAGGGATGGCCAATATAAATGCAGGTATCCTGGGTCCTTGGCAGGGTCTCCTGGAAAGAGGCGGCACTCTCACAACTTTTTTTAAGAGGTTTTAATGATAGTACATAAAGTGCACAAATAAAACAAAGCGTCTACGTTTCAAGACCCATTGGTCTTTTCTTCAGGACGTGCGTTTTTGAAAGTGCTGTGTGCAAGTGGAGAGTAAAGAAAGAATCAGAGCATTGTGCTCTCTTACCTTATATTCAGCAGCGTGTGTGGCTGCCATTCCCCGCCGCCGTATCTGGGAGTCTGACTTCCGGGTAGATGGCTCCGCCTGTATGACGCAGGCCGTTGCCTAGGCACCCTGGACGCCGCCGCTCGCTGTTCTCCGGCGTCTGGGGAGGCAGATTCAGTAAGACCAGCTTTCAACTGCTGGATGCTGTGCTACATGTGTGCTATAAATCAAATAAAAAAAAAAAACATCGTGTTTATGCTGCTGAATTGACATAATGTGAACTTATTGGCTAAATCGATCTATGTGCAAAATGGCAATATGGAGAATCTGGGTCCTGACCCTATATGGCTAATGTTACTACTATATTTCTAGTCGACATCTTCAATGTCCACTGTCGCACAGCACCTTCACCCACTTAGCTACCTCTGTGCCGTGTATACTACATTGCACAAGTGCAGGTGGGCATTGACATGGTATTACATAGGGTAAATATGAAGTACATGTAACACAGTTACCGACATGGCTTATTTGCCACATTGCAAAGTGGGTGTCTGCTGTTAACAAAGGAGAAGTTAGTAAATACATATGGCATTATATAGTAAGAATCCTGGGCATATTATAGATGATAAAAACAAAAACAAAATGAAAAAAATAAATAAAGAAAATGAGGAAAATGACCAGGCTCTATATGAAGGCATTCCAGGCTATTTTTTCATTTAGCCCTTCTGGAGATAATGCATTGAGTCGGAATATCCATTCCGATTCACGTTTCGTGAGGATTTTTTGTCTATCTCCCCCTCGAGGGAGGGGGGGTACATGATCTATTATTATACTTTTTAAACTTTCCAAAGGGTGGCCATGCGCCTTAAAATGTTTGGCCACTGGCTGTTCTATCTTGTCTCCTTTGATACAAGCCTTTATGGCCGAGCGATGTAAGGCCATCCGCTCTCTGAATGTTCTGATTGTCTGTCCTACGTAATATTTCCCACATGGGCAAATAATTACGTATATAATGTATTGGGATTTGCATGACAAGACATGTGAGATTTTGAATTTTTGGCCGGTCAGGGGGTGGGTGACAGCTGAGCCCGTTAGCATCATACTACAAGTGGTGCACGAGGGGCATCTATAGCACCCTGGTTTCTTTTTCTGCACATTGAATAGGGTGCTAGCTTCTCTGGGGACCATGTTGGTTTTCACCAGCATGTCCCTAAGGTTTTTTCCTTGCTTATAGCTAGGCATAACTGTTTTTTGTTTAAAGCATGGGAGTGATTTGTCACTGGTGATTAAAGGCCATACCGCCCTAACTGCCCTCGGCAGAACTTGGCTGGCTTGAGTGTAAGCAGTAACAAAGGGGATTTTGTTGAAGATGGTATTTCTTGTATTACTTTGGAGAAGTTGCTCACGAGGTGTTGCCATTACTTCCATTTTTTGCTTTGAAAGCAATGAGGGGTCATACCCCCGCTGAATGAATTTGGTGACTTGTGTGTCCAAACTGGCTTCTAGCATGGCCTTGTCACTAGTTATGCGGGCCACTCTTGTCATTTGCGACTTGGGTAAGCCTTTTTTGAGCGCTGGGGCATGATGACTGCTATACTTTAGCAGTGTATTTCTGTCTGTCTCCTTGTTATATACTGAGGTGATTATTTTTTGGTGTTTGACAGAAATGGTAACATCCAAGTAATTTATGGATGTTTAGCTTATGGAATGAGTTAATTTAATAGGTCCATCTGTGGAATTAATTTGAATTATAAAATTTTCCAGCTGTTGCACAGATCCCGACCATATGAGCAGCAGGTCATCTATATATCTAGTGTACATGATGATCTGCGTGCTGATCCTGTCATCTGTAAAGAAAAAATTATTTTCCTGCTCAAACATAAAAATGTTGGCTAATGACGGTGACACGTTTGACCCCATAGAACACCCCGTTGGCTGTAAATAATAAGCACCATTGTGAATAAAATAATTCCGGGTTAGTGTTAATTCTAACAGTGTCAGAAACAAAGGAATGTCCAAAGCTGTGAACTGAACTCTGTATAGGAACGTGCGCACTGCCGCCAATGCTTGACCATGGGGAATGACGGTATATAGATTTTTTACATCCATGGTACAAAGTACGGTGTCCTGTGGTATATCTTTAAGATCTTGAAGTTTGATGAGCAGTTGCGTGGTATCCTTTAAAAAGGTCTTCTGCGCCATGATGTGCGGTTGTACCAGAGAGTCCAGAAATTGGGAAATCGGTTGGAACAGGGAATTACGTGCTGAAATAATTGGCCGTCCAGGGGGGTTTATGGAGTCTTTGTGAATTTTTGGTATTGTGTATATGACTGGGGAGACAGGGAAATCTACATTTACACTATGTAATACCATGTCAATGCCCACCTGCACTTGTGCAATGTAGTATACACGGCACAGAGGTAGCTAAGTGGGCGAAGGTGCTGTGGGACAGTGGACATTGAAGATGTCGACTACAAATTTAGTAGTAACATTAGCCATATAGGGTCAGGACCCAGATTCTCCATATTGCCATTTTGCACATAGATCGATTTAGCCAATAAGTTCACATTATGTCAATTCAGCAGCATAAACACAATGTTTTTTTTTATTTGATTTATAGCACACATGTAGCACGGCATCCAGCAGTTGAAAGCTGGTCTTACTGAATCTGCCTCCCCAGACGCCGGAGAACAGCGAGCGGCGGCGTCCAGGGTGCCTAGGCAACGGCCTGCGTCATACAGGCGGAGCCATCTACCCGGAAGTCAGACTTCCGGACACGGCGGCGGGGAATGGCAGCCACACACGCTGCTGAATATAAGGTAAGAGAGCACAATGCTCTGATTCTTTCTTTACTCTCCACTTGCACACAGCACTTTCAAAAATCCAGGGATATTGCAGTGGTGCCTTCTCAGGTAACAAACAAGGTTGCTCCAAATATAATAGTGTGAAGAAAGCAGCACTCTCCAGACTGGTTTCAGTAATATAAAAAGCCTTTAATCCATCGGCGTTTCGGGTGTTACCCCGTTATCAAGGATATACAAGTGCATGTAACAAACGATCAAACATATATACCAGACAAAATCCCGCCCCCACATTAATCAGGCACTGCCTGGTCTTACCGGTATCACCTGCGAGCGGCCATGGCGGTCAGCATGTGTCCACGAGTCCCCCGTGTGTGCGTCGCATCCGGATGATGTCTTACGCTATTATAGCGCACGCACGTCACCCCTCTGCTTACTGCATCCAAGGCAACTCGCTTCCTCCCTGCTTAGCAACGCCGGGCGCCGTTGGATTAAAGGCTTTTTATATTACTGAAACCAGTCTGGAGAGTGCCGCTTTCTTCACACTATTATATATATATATATATATATATATATATATATATATATATATATATATATATATATATATAGTTTTTTTATTGTCATTATTTTTTAAATAATTTTGGCATACAGTAGGTTACAGTGATCATATTCATTGCTGTTGACTTTAACAATTGCATCACCATTGTCATAGGCATTATCCTTCCCATTGCTGATCATCTTTATCTTCCTTAATATTCCTCACCATTGGGAAATAGGCTTGCAATGCATACCCATGTTTTGATGATTCTGCTACTTCTGGCACTGTAACATGGCCTGGCACAGGTCATATAGTCTTTGGTTTGACCACTGTCACTTGGCGCCACGGATGGCTGCCTAGTTGCAGTGCAGCTCGACGGGCATGTGTTCCCTGTGTGATAAACTGTACTGTCCCTGTTTATATTGTCCCCTACCTGGCTGCTGCGACGACCAGTGGTGCCGCGGATGGCTGCCTAGGCACTGTGCAGCTTGTATGTGTTCCCTGTGAGACAACTTACTGTCCCTGCTTATATTGTTACCCCATACATACGGATAGTGGTAGATGCGCAATTAGTTCAGTAATACCACTCAGTTGCATGCAAGGGAGAGGTTAATACTGAGTAAGTAAAACAAGACATAATTTCCCCCAGCTCACTGAATGGTATTAGTAACCAATCTTGAACACTACATGATAATAGAATTCAGAGATATTGGTTACATATACCTGTGCAGGTGTATGATTTGCCCCAAGCCACGTCAAGGCTTCTCTGTATATTGGGGGTCCCTAGCGCTATATCTAGGTGCAGGGTGCATCACCCCAAAAAACGAGCGTAAACTAGAAAGCCCAGTGCGGCACACCAGTGAAAAACTATAGTGTTGATAAATATTAGTGGTAAGAAGCCGAAGCTATGTATAGAGACAGAGAGAGAAAAAACTGAAATGTAATAAAGATATTAAAGAAATAGTGTTAGTAAGGAAAATAAAAAAGTGTTAATAGAATGTAAGGGTGTGCCACACTAGAGCCACCCAGCAGATCTAGTCCAAGGGCACCGCACCCCGCACCACCTTTACCCTAAATTGGGCCTACGGTTAACCAGCAAGAAGCCACATTATAATGGCTCCTTACTTGATATATCCAAACTAAGAGCTACCTACCTTGGAGCAACCCCAGACTAATCCATGTAGCATATCAGGACCCATTTCTCCTCCTAATATGGGCTCCCTTATGCCTAGGGCATTTGCAATGGGCGTTCAAGCCTGCCTAGCATAGAACCAGCAATATGCATTTGCAGGGGCTATTGCCTCCCTCCTTCCCCTCTCCCCGAGTCACACCTGTCAGCATAGCATGAGGTCAGGTCACACAGCCCTCCACAATAGCAGAGTCTGCTCCTGGTCTCCTCATGCAGCCAGATGCTGTATGGTTTTAGTATTGTTGTAGTTTAAAGGGGCGTGTCCACGGGTCCGGGATTAGGCCATGCCCCCAACTAGGCATGGGCAGTCTGAGACACTGAGTGCAGCAGCAGTGGCAGCCAGCCTCGTCGTTGCCCACTGGTCCTACCTATTGCTGGCTCCTGTGGTCTCAGGAACAAAAGGTAACAGGCTATGTATGTGTATTTGTGCAGGGACTGAGGGCAACAATCTGTGTGTATTGTGTAGGGACTAAGGGGAGCAGGCTATTTGCGTGTACTTGTGTAGGGACTGAGGAGAACAGTATGCGTGTGTGTGTGTGCACGCAGTGGCTTAGCAATGAGCCAGCAGATGCCACAAAGGCTCTTCCCTCCCGAGTGCACTGTTGCGCAGTTCCACCTTTAAGGGAATACCGCCACTGCATCTTTCATGGGCATGGGCATTTTAAATCTAGAGCCAACACCAAGCAAATCATTCGCATCCCTTCCCACCAGCACCACCGCAGCTGGGCACCATCCACTGGATGGCGGCAGTGCACACAGCAAATGACGGCTTTAATATCCCCATAGCTGAACTCAGCTTCTTTTCATTACGGTGCATTACAGTGTGTAGCATAATGTATTCACGGGCATTACGGTGTGTGGCATAATGTATTCACGGGCATTGCAGTGTGTGGCATAATGTATCACAGCATTATGATGTGTGGCATAATGTATGACAGGCATTACAGTGTGTGGCATAATGTATCACGGGCATTATGATGTGTCGCATAATGTATCACGGGCATTACAATGTGTGACATAATGTGACACGGGCATTGCAGTGTGTGGCATAATGTATCACAGGTATTATCGTGTGTCGTGTATGGTGAACTAGCGGCGGTGCTAGGGGGCACCAGACAATATTTTGCATCAACTTATCTAGGGCCGGCTCTGTGGATAGTGGTAGATTCTCAGTTAGTTCAGTAATACCACTCAGGTGCATGCAAGGGAGGGGTTAATACTGAGTAAGTAAAACAAGACAGTTTTCATCAGCTCACTGAATGGTATTAGTGACCAATCTTGAACACTACATGATAATAGACCTGCGCAGGTATATGTAACCAATATCTCTGAATTCTAATATCATGTAGTGTTCAAGATTGGTTACTAATATCATTCAGTGAGCTGGGGGAACTATGTCTTGTTTTACTTACTTATATTGTTACCCATCAGGCTGCTGCAACGACCAGTGGCGCCGCTGATGGCTGCCTAGGTGCTGTGCAGCTCAGCGGGTATGTGTTTCCATGCGACAATTGTACTGTCCCTGCTTATATTGTTAGCCACCTGGCTGCTGCAATGACCAATGGCGCCGCTGATGGCTGCCTAGGCGCTGTGCAGCTCGGCGGGTATGGGTTCTCGTGTGACATTTGTACTGTCCCTGCTTATATTGTTACCCACCTGGCTGCTGCAACTACCAGTGGCGCTGTTGATGGCTGCCTAGGCTGACTGAGTTTGACTGAGGAAGCCACCGATTAGCACCCAAGGCGGAGAAACGCATTTTTGAGCTCCCAACACACCATTTCTTGCAAGTCAAGACCAGCGCCTGTATCTCCCACACCTAACAGCAGCAAGAGATGTGTCCAGTTATCTACTGGTAAAGGAAGGCTGAAAAGCAAAAACCCACAGAATATGCACTCGCTAAAGGGGACTACCTTGATCAGTCACAGCTGCAGGAGACCATTGACTGT
Source organism: Crinia signifera (assembly GCF_055691185.1). Taxonomy (NCBI): domain Eukaryota; kingdom Metazoa; phylum Chordata; class Amphibia; order Anura; family Myobatrachidae; genus Crinia; species Crinia signifera. Next base: position 183,880,185 of record NC_139217.1, read on the forward strand.
TCAGAGACTGGTAAATATATTGGCTTACAAAAATGCCTTATTGAAAGGAACTGTTCTATGGCCATAAGTAAATTCCAAGCCCGCAATTAAGCCTCTTGCAAATCAGCCAGCATTATATGTTTTATGTTGTTTGTCTAGTATGTGATTTTTTTATATTGTGAAGTGCACTTCTTATATATACTGTATGTGAGAATATTTTTTAATAAATAACAGCTTTCTACCTGATTTATTGATTTATCATTGGTCCCAATAAGACTGCGCTTCTTAAAGTGACAGCGACCCAATCTGGGTCGAAGTCATTTACTATTTTGGTTTTCTAGCTTTATGAGAGCGCTGAGTGTCTTAGGCAGCATGACAGCTATGGCCCCTGGGACAATCCCCAGGCACTGCGACACCATCCCGGCCAGCAGGACCCTTGACTGGATGGGAGGCAATGGCTGCTACACCTGGACCCCAGGTGCTCGGCCCACACAGCAAAGGCATTCCTGGCCTGTGGACCCCAGCTGAAATAATGGCGGCGGAGGAGGAGCCCATCTGCCCCCAGCTCCAGGGTGAAACCCACCCCCCCCCCCGGAGAAGCCCCCAGGAGAAGGTATGGCTTCAGTATCGGGGGGCAGCGGAGGTGGACCTCAACTCAGAGAGGGCCCAACTCTGGCCGTAGACCTCAATGACTCTCCAACCCCCCACTCAGCGTCTCTAACTCACTAACTCTCCCCCTTCCACACATGCTGGATCTCCCTCCAGCCGTGGCTTCCATCAGTGCCCCTTTATTAATTACCCGTTACCTATATAGCGCACACATATTACGCATCGCTTTACAGAGAATATTTGAACATTCGCATCAGTCCCTGCCCCAGTGGAGCTTACATTCTATACACGCATAAACATTCATTCTAGAGTTAATTTATTTTTGGTAGCCAATTAACCTACCAATATATATTTGGATTGTGGGAGGAACCCAGAGTACCCGGAGGAAACCCACGACAGAACGGGGAAAATATACAAACTCCGCACAGTTAGAGCCATGGCAGGAATCAAATACATGACCTCAGTGCTGTGAGGCAGTAATGCTAACCATTACACCATCCGTACTTCCCACTAGACATATATAGATGATACATATATTTTCTTCATGTTCTCTTGTAACTACAATACTGTATATCTTTTTGATCATATTGAATTGATTTATTCTCTACCACTATATCAATACTGCTGCTCCTGTTTATCATGTGCATTTTGTATTTTCTTTATATTTTCTATGTATCTTCTGTGTATCATCATGTTTAATTGATCCACTTAGATGGGGTGTCTATTTCTTCTTGATGTCTCGTATGTATGTCCATGCTTGTATTTTTTGCTTGTTTATTTCACTGTTTTTCATGTGTTATCTGTCAATCATCATTACACCTGCAACACACTGATGCCGTCATTTGAGGGTGTAATCCAGCATACCACACTTTTGCACTAACCACATGGTGTGAACTCACCTATATATTGTACTTTTTGTACTTTGTGTTATGCATTATTTGTATCCTGATGAAGAAGTAATAAGAGAACATACCTTAAATTCCATCACCATCACCCATTACGTGCAGTCATCCATCTTTCAAATGGGCGCTCTGGCGCACCCATAGTGACATCATCGGTGTCAATCCGTTGCTTATTGACAGGTTAAGAAGCAAAATATCAATATGACCAATTGGGCACACACTAAGACAATTAAGGCAATCATAGAGCATAAATAAATACATTAAACAACAAATTAATATACAATATAGTACAGCTTGAGCGGAAGCAATGACCTATAGAAAATTTAATTAAGTTATTCATTAAGTCCATTAGGGCTAATGGGGTGCAATTTAATAGGATGAGATATTCAGAAAGTGAGATTTGGTAAGAAATCTCCAGTTTTTTTAAAGCGGCAATCAAACTTATTTTGCAGTATAATTGATTGCCGCTTTAAAAAAACTAGAGATGTGCAGGCTCGGATTTCTCAGATCCGAGCCAGCACGGACGTCATCAATGCGGGCCCGGATACGAGCAGCGCTCGGCGCTTCCCGCCTTACTTGAATCCGGGCGCACGGGCAAAACGTCATCGCCCGGCGTCGGATTCTCACGAGATCACGGAACCCTTAAATTCCACAACCTCGTGCCGCCATCTTCACTCCAATCTCGGAGAAGGGTAGGGAAGGGTGTGCTGCTGCTGTGTGTGGTCTCTGCTGGGGCCCGTGCTGCTGTGTACTGTGTCTCTGCTCAGTGATCAAGACATCACCATTGCAAGGATGACTGGTGCTGTGTTCTGTCTCTCCTTTGTGCTGAGGCCTGCCTCTGCTGAGTCTGCTCCTGTATAGTCAGTCACAGTGTGATAGTCCACTGGTGCTGCTAGTGCCACTGCCTGCCCTGCACTGCCTAGTTTGCAGTATATAATTCCAGTGTGCTGTTGCCCCTGGCTATCAGTACCTATCACAGTATATAATTCCAGTTTGCTGTTGCCACTGGCAGTGGCTACCAGTATTTTATTTATTGCAGTATATAATTCTGGTCTGCTGTTGCCACTGGCTACCAGTATTTATCGCAGTATATAATTCCAGTCTGCTGTTGCCGCTGGCTACCAGTATTATTTATCACAGTATATAAATCCAGTCTGCTGTTTCCACTGGCTACCAGTATTTATCGCAGTATATAATTCCAGTCTGCTGTTGCCGCTGGCTACCAGTATTATTTATCACAGTATATAAAAATCAGTCCAGGGGTGATGCTAAATGTGCCGTATCAGTCCAGGGGTGATGCTACCTGTGCCATATCAGTCCAGGGGTAATTCTAGGTGTGCAGTATCAGCCTAGAGGGTATGCTAAGTGTGCCATATCAGTCTAGTGTTTGTGCCGCACACTTGTGTGGCTTATCATAATTATCCAGCTACCTCGGTGCAACCTTTTGCCCTAAAAACAATATTGTAAGGTGTGAGCTGTTCAGAATAGACTGTAAATGAGTGGAAATGAATGTTATTGAGGTTAATATAGCGTAGGAGCAGTTTTTATGCTTTTTTAACAAAAAAATCAGAACCCAAAACCCAAGAAATCCAAACACAAAACACTTAGGAGGTGTTTTGGCAAAACCCATTAGAACCCAAAACCTCAAGGTAATCAGAACCCAAAACCCAAAACCAGAAAAGTGGCCGGTGCACATCTAAAAAAAAACCTGGAGATTTCTTACCAAATCTTTTACTTTCTGAATCTCTCATCCTATTAAATATCCCTCAACAAAATTTGATAAATAAGCTGGACCTAAGGTCAAAGTGACATGAAAAATAACAGTACAAAAAGGAAATAGCAGAAATAAATACCATTAGAAAAAGTAAAAAAGACAGAGTAAAAGTTAATAAATAAGATACAATGGGGGTAATTTACTAATGAAAATACACCTAAAATAGCTGTATTCATACGCCTATTTTATTCATATTCGTATTTTTGGCAGTTGCTATGCCAAAAATATGTAAATTCCTATTTGTATTCATGGCACATTAATTTGAACGGTGATTCCTAATTTACTATGTATGAACGTGAACCCGAAGCGTGGCAAGCGCAGTGAGCCCGCGAGGGGCGGCGGTACGCGTCCTCCGACCTTTTCATACCTCCACTATCCACGTCGGCGTGGAGTTGATTTTATATAGTGTGGCAAGCACAGCGAGCCAGCGAGCTCGAAGTGTGGTGAGCGCAGCGCGCCCTGCGAGGGGACGCGCATTACTTCACAGGTATACGTGTGCGCTTGCCACGCTTCAGGCTCGGTGGCTCACTGCGCTTGCCACACTATATAAAATCAACTCCACACCGACATGGATAGTGGGGGTATGAATAGGTCGGAGGACGCGTACCGCCGCCCCTCGCGTACCGCCGCCCCTCGCGGGCTCGCTGCGCTCGCCACGCTTCGGGTTCACGTTCATACTGGGGGGTGGTGTGGTTCTTAAAAGCACCCATCAGGGTGCTTATCAAATTTAACATCATAGAGGGGGCTTACATCGCATCGCAGTGCATCGGGTGTATGGTATGCGATGGCATGCGATGGCATGCGATGGCATGCGATGTGATAAAAACATTGTGTGACTTAATATCGGGGGCACCGTGATAATACACAAGTACCAAATACTATATAGAATTATATATATAAATATATAGAATTAAAAAACAACAGTGAAAAATGTTTCCACCGTAGTTGTATTAATACATAACACATGGCGGTAAGTAACCAGGTCATTGGATACACTGGTTGAAGCACACATTACTCAAGAAAATGAACTTCACAATAACTGCACAGAGAGCTTTTTAGATTTGGGAACAGCTATTTATACTAAATAGATACAATCACTCTTTTGGAACTTGCAAGAAGAGAGGATATGATTTGTCTCTATTCCTGCAATCCTGTTCTTATACTGACATTGGAGTGGACTTACCTGATCCCAAACACTTCCTCACACTCTGTGATCCCTCCCCAATGAAGTGCCCAATGGTTGATCCTTCTTGGGTACCTCCGTGTCACCTGATTCCACCCTTCTGGAGTTATGGCCTCAATTTGCAGCTTCTGCCTGAAGACATTAAATTATACTCTGTCACTACCATGTGACTGCGGACTTGTGCACTACTTAGCTGAATACTTCATACACCTCTAACCTACAGCTATCTCTTGGCTTTCCTGCTCAACAGGTGAAGAGACATAATGCCACAGGGCCGCCATCTTGCCTAAGGGAACCGCATGGTGCACTAAGTGTATCATATCTGGCTGCATACCCATATAATAGTCATCACGATCCTGCTTCAGTAATCCCGCTACATATTTGGACTTAACCCTATCTGTAGCAAAATATATATCCAGGGGTTCACATTATATACAATTACGTAGTGACTATCATAGTGATTGATTTAATGAGCATTACAGTTTATCCACTTTCGATCTCCAGCCCGATTGTCCATTTTCCCTCTTTGCAACTGCCCCAGAGGGGTCTGCCCTACCAGTGGACTTGCTGACATGGTTGCATGATGTGATTGCTCTCCTTGCAATTCACAACTGTGTTTATATCTTAATTTTGCTATGAGCCAACATACCTGAACATACTTGCAGAGACTCAGTTATTCCTTATTGAAGACATTCTATTACTACTCTGTAATACCTCTTAATAAGTCTAAAGAAGTGCTGTCACCTCCAGTATCTTTACCAGCTCATAAAGCCCCCTGTTCCTCTTCCACACCTGGTTCATTGCTCTCTGCCACCATAAACAGACCAGGTGCAGATAAGTCCTCCGGCCTGCTGACTACATCTGGTTTAGACCTTAACTCCACAAATCCTCTCACTGTCAAAACTCTGTACCAACTACTGGCTGCCTTTAAAATGAACCTTGATCTTTACCTCACAGCGGCTATAAAGTTGAACTCTCCACAATGAGGAACCAAACAAATCATTTAGAATATACTTGAGGGAACTGTTGGCCTCTGACAATGACCTTATATCAGCCCATGATCATCAGCAAACTGATTTGGAGGCTTTTATAGAAATAGATAGCTGACATTGAATACTGCTCTTGAAGGAATAACATCAATATTTAAGGTACAGTATAGCTGATTCTGTAGCTAACTCAAATGTCAAACTATGTTACAGGTGTATCAACTATCATCTAATCTTTTGGACTAATATCCTGGCTTCCTTGTCCTGCCATGAGAAATGTCCTGGTTGTACTATGGCAAAAGCATGTAATTAAACTGCTTCACAGCTGGTGGCAGTTGTTTCACTAATGAAAAGTATTTTACAGTGCCGCAGATGGATGTGTGACGAACCATTGCCATTTGCATCCACTTTTCTTGTGTATACTGAGCTTAGCTCCATAAGGGTGGTGCCATGCTGCAACATGCTGCAGTGTGCCTCAATTGATGATCCAACCACCATAGGTAAGATAGTTAAGTGTGGCTACCTCTGTATGTCCTACTGTACTACCAAAAATTGAATACAGGGACCTGCTTATCAACCTTGTACATCGTCTGCCTAGACCTTTTTTTGGATTAATCACCCCTTCCTAAGCATAGATATACCTAAAACCTGGACTTACTGACAGTGTTTTGGAACTTAAGAATTTCATTGCAAGTATCCCCATAAGCATTTTGAGGACCACCATTATTAGGGAGTATATTGTAACAAACTTGGTTTCATTGCATAATTACTTAATTTTGTATATAATTTCAAGGAGATCCTGGCTCCAGGTAACTAATCCTGGAGGAGTGGCAAGATACAGTACAGAAGTGTTATCTATTTTATGGTAATTAATAGACTTTCCACAAATTTGGGAGACTCCCAACAATTCTGTCTGTTGACCAAAAATGAGAAGGGGAAATTATGGGATAGGACTGGTAGAGAGGACACAATACAGATCATAGTCAAAGCAGCAGGTGGCAGTGGGGGTATGTGATGTATTCTCCCAATATTCTATAAACTGTATCATCAATGTCTCTCTAAAAATTCCAAATTAACCATAATAGAAAAGTATTAGTTACAGATGGAGCCCCTCTCAACTATCTTCCTTAGGTCGTGGCTCACCATGGCTATCCTATTGTTCTCAGCAGCAATACAATACATACAACAATACAGTAGGGGATTAGCAGAGTAATCCTATTACTCACTTAATCCTATTAAATGACTAGATGAGGAGGGCTCCATCTGTAGCACTAGGTTGTATAAGAGATCTAATAAGGACCTGGGAAAAAGGTTCTGTTTTTTCAATTAATCAAAATTAAACACAAAAACCAACCATGCTTATTTTTACTACATTTATTTATTTTTGATCCTAGCCTTGGGGTTTTTATCGTATTCTGTATCTGGAACTGGTCTTGGGCTAGAATTTCTATCAAACTATAAGTCTCTTTTGTAAAAAGTAGCTATGAAGAAAGTATTGTACCTGGCAGTCCTATAACAGGGTGCCAATGTACCCTAACATTCTCTCATCCCTGAATAGTAATAGTGTCCCCTATGGCACTGGGTGGAAAACACAGCATCTCCACACACAGTGCAGAGGAGACAACATGGAACCGTGCACATGTATTGTTATGATTTTGGGTGTTACTCCGCAGCTGTAACCATTGTTTAGGATGGCCACAGCAAATCCTACACTGCCTCTGTTGAGCTGTCATTATGAGTGGCCAGTACCTGTGGATGCTAAGGCGTTGCCTTTAATAGCCACGTTTGAATGTGGGAAATTAGGTCTGCCCCAACTCTGGTGCCACCAGGTCTTAGGATGGGACAAGGTAGTGGAACCCCTCAGGAACAGTCAAAAGGAGATACTGACTAGTGAGGGCCTAACTGGGAATAGACACTAATGGCTCCTGAGCCAGAAACCCAGAGGTGAAACTGATAACAAAATAAGCGACCTTGTTGCAAACCATACGCGACCTAGTCGCAACCACAAGAATAGAAAACCAGGACTAGAGACAGTAAAACATTGCACAAAACCACTGCAAATCAAACAATGGTATGGGAGGTACCAGAAACAAGAAATTACCCCCTTGGGGTACACACCTATTAAAAGGCATAAAACCTGTGGTTTACTCTGTACCGGCCAGAGTTCCCGCATAAAATGGAGAACAACAAATGAATCAAAAACAAAGTGGAATGAACAGCAGAAATATATAAGAAATGTTAAAAATCCATTTGGACTTAACCCTATCTGTACCCTATCTGTGTGCGAACACACGCTGCAAAGGAGGAGCATGCCAACATTCGCAGGGTGGGTTCTGGTAGACTCTCAAGGGTGCCAATTCACATCCAAGTGAATCAACCAGAATACCCCTCTTTATTTTAAATAAGTTAATGTCACAATCCTGCCAGAACTCAGTGTGTTTGTCCTGTCTTACCTGCCTGTCAGTCTTGTTTCTCAGCCTGCTGCAGCAAGATCTGAGTATTTGCTTGTAACGAGCACCTGGGTGATTCTGATTCAGCCATTAACTCTGTGGTTACCACTTGAAAGATACAAGTTCCCTGTTGGCCTCATCCAGAGACTGTTCCAGGTGTGGCCATTCCCAATCACCCGGATGGCCAATCAGTGCTGCTCTGAGGGGTTATCCTCCCAGCCCTGCATAGACACTTTGCTTTTGCATTGTTGTCAATAACTTGGAAGGAAGCTTCAGCTTGTGTTCCTGCTTAAGCTCTGTGGTATTCCAGTTACCCAGCATTTGTATCCTGCTTCCAAGCATTCCTACACCTGTGAGCTTCCAAGACCCTGCACCAGCATTCCTACACCTGTGTGCTTCCAAGACCCTGCTCAAGCATTCCTACACCTGTGAGCTTCCAAGACCCTGCTCCAGCATTCCTACACCTGTGTGCTTCCAAGACCCTGCACCAGTGTTCCTACACCTGTGTGCCTTCAAGACCCTGCACCAGTGTTCATCTGTTCCTGCATTACAAGTACCTGCACCAGTGTTACCCTGTACCTATATCCAGTACCTGCTTCCTGTCCCAGCACCTGTGTTCCCGAGTCGCCTGCACCTGTGTTCCCGAGTCGCCTGCACCTGTGCTTCCAGTTACCTGCACCTGTGCTTCCAAGTTATCTGCACCTGTGTTCATCTGTGCCAGTGTTCATCCGTACCTGTGCTTCCGAGTTACCTGCGCCTGTGCTTCCAGTTACCTGCACCTGTGCTTCCAAGTTATCTGCACCTGTGTTCATCTGTGCCAGTGTTCATCCGTACCTGTGCTTCCGAGTTACCTGCACCTGTGCTTCTGAGTTACCTGTGCTTCCGAGTTACCTGCACCTGTGCTTCCGAGTTTCCTGCACCTGTGCTTCCGAGTTTCCTGCACCTGTGCTTCCGAGTTTCCTTCACCTGTGTTCATCTGCACCAGTGTTCATCCGTTCCTGCATTCCGAGTTACCTGCACCTGTGCTTCCGAGTTACCTGCACCTGTGCTTCCGAGTTACCTGCACCTGTGCTTCCGAGTTACCTGCACCTGTGCTTCCGAGTTACCTGCACCTGTGCTTCCGAGTTACCTGCACCTGTGACCACTTGCACCCGCACGCTCCAGCATCTGCACCTGTGTCCACCTGTCTCTGCGTGCCTCAGTACCTGCACCCGCAACCACCTTCACCACTGCCTACAGTGCTTCCGGCACCTGCTCTCCAGTGGTCCAACTCCGTGCTTCCGGCACCTGCACTCTAGTGGCCCTACTCTGTGCTTTCCAGCTCCTGTGCTCCCGTGCCTCTACTACGTGCCTCCAAGTAACTTATCAGTTCCCAGCTTTCCAAAGACTTTTACAGACTTTCAAATGTCCCCTGTACCAGTTCATTATATGCAATAAACATTACCCATTTGTATCCACTTGCCTCCGTCCTGTTTCCATTGGGTTGTCAGCTAGCCACCAAGGTCACTCCCGGGTCCCAAATCCCCAGTCGTGACAGTATGCAAAAGCCCCTGGACTTGGCTAGTGACTTTAAAGTGGCTATGCAAAATCTGACAGCAATACCAATGGGAACCTACCACCACTCACTTATCCAGCTGCAAGAACTTTTGGCAAAAATTTTTCCCATAATAACTACGTTACTCAGTTACACTCCTGAGGTTGTGAAGCCCATCAGCTACAGCTCCAAAGTGAAAGGAGTCTCAGTGAAAGTGCCTGTGAAATCTGAAAGGCCTCCCAACCTTCAGAGCGAAATTTCTGTCCAGGGCAAGCGGAGGTCCCAGCTTTCAGAATCTGAACGCCAAAGACGCAGGTCTCTCCATTTATGTTTCTACTGTGGTAATCCAGACCACTTCATTGAGAATTGTTCACTCCGCAAGCCCAAGAACAAAGTGATTCTGACCACATCCAGTCTCCAGCCCCAAGTGGGGGTCCGCAGTCTCCAGCCCCAAGTGGGGGTCCGCAGTCTCCAGCCCCAAGTGGGGGTCCGCAGTCTCCAGCCCCAAGTGGGGGTCCGCAGTCTCCAGCCCCAAGTGGGGGTCCGCAGTCTCCAGCCCCAAGTGGGGGTCCGCAGTCTCCAGCCCCAAGTGGGGGTCCGCAGTCTCCAGCCCCAAGTGGGGGTCCGCAGTCTCCAGCCCCAAGTGGGGGTCCGCAGTCTCCAGCCCCAAGTGGGGGTCCGCAGTCTCCAGCCCCAAGTGGGGGTCCGCAGTCTTGTGTCCACTCCGGTTCCAGCCGGTTCAAGTACCTCCATTGATGATCCGGTTCCAGCCGTCAGTCAGGAGGCTCATTCGGTTCCAACCGATTCCGACACCTCTGGACCTCATCCGGTCCCATCCGTCAGTCCAGAGTCCACTCCGGTCCCAGCCGGTTCAAGTACCTCCACTGATGATCCGGTTCCAGCCGTCAGTCAGGAGGCTCATTCGGTTCCAGCCGATTCCGACACCTCTGGACCTCATCCGGTCCCATCCGTCAGTCCAGAGTCCACTCCGGTCCCAGCCGGTTCAAGTACCTCCAATGATGATCCGGTTCCAGCCGTCAGTCAGGAGGCTCATTCGGTTCCAGACGATTCCGACACCTCTGGTTCTCATCCGGTCCCATCCGTCAGTCCAGAGTCCATGCCGGTCCCAGCCGGTTCAAGTACCTCCACTGATGATCCGGTTCCAGCCGTCAGTCAGGAGGCTCATTCGGTTCCAGCCGATTCCGACACCTCTGGACCTCATCCGGTCCCATCCGTCAGTCCAGAGTCCACTCCGGTCCCAGCCGGTTCAAGTACCTCCAATGATGATCCGGTTCCAGCCGTCAGTCAGGAGGCTCATTCGGTTCCAGACGATTCCGACACCTCTGGTTCTCATCCGGTCTTAACCGTCAGTCCAGAGTCCATGCCGGTCCCAGCCGGTTCAAGTATATTCAGGGATCATCCGTTGCCATCCATCAATCCTGAGTCCATGCCGGTCCCAGCCGGTTTAAGCATCTTCAATGATCATCCGGTCCCATCCGTCAATCCAGAGTCCCTGCCGGTCCTAGCTGGTTCAAGTACAATCGGATGTCCTCCGGTTCCAGCTGGTCCAAGTTTGTCTACTTCCACGTCTGTACTATCCTTCAGCCCAGAGACTCTATACTTTAACACAGATTTAGCTCAGTCCTCCAAGATGGAACTCTCCGAACAAGATCAAGCTCTTCTTGACCAATATATCAAAGATTTTCGGGCTGCCAGAAAACAGGCTGGTTCACAGTCGTCACCGAAGACTCAGTCCATAGATATGGAACTACATTATATGGCTCTGTCTCCTTCCAAAGATTCCTTCGAGTTTTCTGCTGAATATCCCACATCTTCAAGGTCTGTACCCATGAGCTTAAGAGTTGGCTGTGTTTCTCTGTCTCATCCTCAAGTGGAACCTTCTACGGTACCTTGCCCCAACAAGTCTTCAGAAACCTCCAGTCAGAGCAAGGCAGTTTTAACTCTAGACATGGATTCTGATTCCGAGTATGATGAGGATTATGACTCTACCCCTTTCCTTGAAAATCCTGTTTCACCTTGCCCTGTCTTACCACTGAGAAAAATTCAGTTAGATGCTAAAGATGGCTATCCGAAAGCCCCTGGATATCGAACAAGATTTAATTTGAGTCTTAGTGGTGCCTTAGCCTCAAGGGCCCGATCTTCTCGTCTCTCAGTTCCAGTCAAAAATACTTCAGTTATCCCTGATGAATTTGATTCTACGTCTTTCTCCAGTGGTCCTCTTCGTCCAAGTCAAGTGTTCCTTCCGGACGGAAGTCATCCTCATTATCGTGTCCAATGGAACGGGAATTCCGTTTACGTCGACGATGGATGGTCCACCTGTTCTGATGATGAGGCAGAATTGTGACTTTTCTTCAAAGTTCCTGAAGTGTCCGGTGGCCACCCGTAAAGGGGGGGTACTGTCACAATCCTGCCAGAACTCAGTGTGTTTGTCCTGTCTTACCTGCCTGTCAGTCTTGTTTCTCAGCCTGCTGCAGCAAGATCTGAGTATTTGCTTGTAACGAGCACCTGGGTGATTCTGATTCAGCCATTAACTCTGTGGTTACCACTTGAAAGATACAAGTTCCCTGTTGGCCTCATCCAGAGACTGTTCCAGGTGTGGCCATTCCCAATCACCCGGATGGCCAATCAGTGCTGCTCTGAGGGGTTATCCTCCCAGCCCTGCATAGACACTTTGCTTTTGCATTGTTGTCAATAACTTGGAAGGAAGCTTCAGCTTGTGTTCCTGCTTAAGCTCTGTGGTATTCCAGTTACCCAGCATTTGTATCCTGCTTCCAAGCATTCCTACACCTGTGAGCTTCCAAGACCCTGCACCAGCATTCCTACACCTGTGTGCTTCCAAGACCCTGCTCAAGCATTCCTACACCTGTGAGCTTCCAAGACCCTGCTCCAGCATTCCTACACCTGTGTGCTTCCAAGACCCTGCACCAGTGTTCCTACACCTGTGTGCCTTCAAGACCCTGCACCAGTGTTCATCTGTTCCTGCATTACAAGTACCTGCACCAGTGTTACCCTGTACCTATATCCAGTACCTGCTTCCTGTCCCAGCACCTGTGTTCCCGAGTCGCCTGCACCTGTGTTCCCGAGTCGCCTGCACCTGTGCTTCCAGTTACCTGCACCTGTGCTTCCAAGTTATCTGCACCTGTGTTCATCTGTGCCAGTGTTCATCCGTACCTGTGCTTCCGAGTTACCTGCGCCTGTGCTTCCAGTTACCTGCACCTGTGCTTCCAAGTTATCTGCACCTGTGTTCATCTGTGCCAGTGTTCATCCGTACCTGTGCTTCCGAGTTACCTGCACCTGTGCTTCTGAGTTACCTGTGCTTCCGAGTTTCCTGCACCTGTGCTTCCGAGTTTCCTGCACCTGTGCTTCCGAGTTTCCTGCACCTGTGCTTCCGAGTTTCCTGCACCTGTGCTTCCGAGTTTCCTTCACCTGTGTTCATCTGCACCAGTGTTCATCCGTTCCTGCATTCCGAGTTACCTGCACCTGTGCTTCCGAGTTACCTGCACCTGTGCTTCCGAGTTACCTGCACCTGTGCTTCCGAGTTACCTGCACCTGTGCTTCCGAGTTACCTGCACCTGTGCTTCCGAGTTACCTGCACCTGTGACCACTTGCACCCGCACGCTCCAGCATCTGCACCTGTGTCCACCTGTCTCTGCGTGCCTCAGTACCTGCACCCGCAACCACCTTCACCACTGCCTACAGTGCTTCCGGCACCTGCTCTCCAGTGGTCCAACTCCGTGCTTCCGGCACCTGCACTCTAGTGGCCCTACTCTGTGCTTTCCAGCTCCTGTGCTCCCGTGCCTCTACTACGTGCCTCCAAGTAACTTATCAGTTCCCAGCTTTCCAAAGACTTTTACAGACTTTCAAATGTCCCCTGTACCAGTTCATTATATGCAATAAACATTACCCATTTGTATCCACTTGCCTCCGTCCTGTTTCCATTGGGTTGTCAGCTAGCCACCAAGGTCACTCCCGGGTCCCAAATCCCCAGTCGTGACAGTTAAACTCATGTGAATCACATTTTGGATGCACAGAGGAAACTCAGATAACTGTTGCCCATGCTTTCTGTTTCAACTTACCAGACAACCAATCAGATTCTGTCTATAACTTCTCTATTGCATCCTTGAAAATGAAAGACAAATTCTGATTGGTTACTATTGGAAACATCACCTATTTTTATTTTTAGAACCTTCAGTTAATACCCTTTTTACACCAAAGCAATAACCCAAGTTATTGCCAAGTCAACCTTGGTGACTCCTAGTTATGGCTTGGTGTAAATGGGCTCTAAAAAACACCGGTGAGAGTAGTACTATACTGTACTATGCAGAAAGTAGCGGAGCCAGGGAGGAGGTGAAAGGATGCCTGTGTGCAGCATCTATTCACTTCGTGGATGGAGGCTGGGGGTTCACGGAGACTGGGGGAAGACCAGTCACTTTCCCCAGTGCTGGGCTAGCCCCAGGATGTCCATTGGCATTGTGGGGGTCCTCTGGTGTCTTCCCCATGCGCTTGCTCAAGACACGCGTGATGTCACCCTCCCGGCATTATGCTGGGTGGAGTGTCAGTGTCAAAGGTGTCAAATGCCGGGTTGCACCTGCATTGGATCCTGTTCCAAAAACCTGGGTGTGGCCTGGTGTTTTGGTGTAAAAGGGATATTACTTACTCCGCAATGTTTCTATGACAATACTACTGAAACATTAGCATAGTAAGAGAACTAAAAATATAATCATGGGGATCTAAAAACAATTCTTTCACATTTTGACATTTCGCTTATCTAAATTGTTGCTTATTTATTCAAGCAAAATAAACCTTGCATGCAAAAACAACAACACATGAAAGCATAGTTTCCGTTTTTACTTTTAGATCAAAGATAAGTTACAAAATAGTTTCATGGAAAAAGATGTAAAAAGATCCAAATTCCCCTTTATGCCTGTGTTTTCAATTACTGTACACAAATTTATATTTACGGTACTTAAAAATACTTCATGATTCTAAATTGTAGTTTCTAATTATGTCACAACAAAACAAAATAATTCTAAAATGCACCAGTATAAATATACATGCATGGCATAAAATAGATACAATAACAAAGTCAATTGGGATCTTAGTTCATCTCAAATGTGCGCTTTTTAAAATGACTCATTAAATGTATTTTCATCTAGAAATAAGTGTTTCTAATCATCTCAAAGGCACAACTTTTTAGGCAATCTCAGTTACACAATTCTTTTGTAAAAGAGATAAAGGGTTAGACATCAGTAAGCTCCAATGATATCAATCAGGTTTGCTTCCAATTCCATTAAGTATACCTCCTTTTGAAGATGGTAAAGTAAAAAATGTTTTTTAATGATATCTGTGTCAAAACCATAAAATGTATTAAATATAAAAGAAAGATAGATTTTCTGTTTCCTTTATAATAAGGGGTCTAATTCAGACTTGATCACAGGGCAAATTTGTTCTCCAAATGGGCAAAGCAATACTGCACTGCAGGTAGGTGCTGATATTCATTTGATGTCATCTAATTTTGTGTTCGAATGGCATCAAATGACTTTGACCTTTTTTGTCGTTATTTTGTAGTAATTTATATAATGACATGTGTATTTCACTTTGGATTCATATGTACTGTACATACCGATTTCATATCGGACAACATGGGATAAATACGTACCTGATTTGAAACTCCTAGAATGATATTTGGGGGGTTTGAAACTCCTACAATGATATTTTGTGATTAGTTGAAAGTTACTAACATGGGAGTGACCTTACACAGGCACATATAAACCCACCACCTCCCCCTGCTCCTTGTGGGTTTAGTTAGGCATGAAGTGAGAGGAGTTGTGAGGTGCTCATCTTTGGATCCTGCTATGAACCACGTAGTTGCACCTTCAGGACTTGGAGCCCCTAGGCTGGTGACTCCATTGCCTCTGGGAGTTATGCCCCTGATTGGATGCAGTGCAAAGCAAATAAGAGCAGAGCTACCATGCACTCCCTTGTAATATTTGGGGTGGTGTATGAATTGTCAATAATGTTACAGTGTAGTCACTTTAATTGATAAACATATTCTTCAAAGTGATGCCAACACCCAGTGGTGGACAAGGGGTGTGGGCCACTCCAGGTGTCACCCGCTGAGAGGTCATGACTCCTCTTAACATTAGGTGCAGCACTCAGCTCTTGCCACAATGTAGTAGCCGGCACTTTAGACAAGACAGTCTCCAGCCATTTACCTCTTTGCATGTCAATGTCACTTATGTATATGAAGCCTGGGAATTCAGTTCTGCAACATTTTTTTTTTTTGCTGTGAACATGCCAACACAACATGTACCGTAAATTCATGTACACTATGTGACTCTTTAAATGTATGAATGGGTAAAAGTAATGGCAGAAGAGCCAATGGGGCTAGTTTAGCCTGCAACCAAAAACTAATAATATTTTTCACATTGTGACTGTGCTCCTAGAAACATAAATGGATATAGAACCAATTTGGAAAAACAGCAAATTTAAAAACAATTTAACTGTAACTAAGCATAGTAAATCCCAGATGATTCTTATCTGATGGACCTTTACTCACAAAGAATGCATTACAATACAGAATGTCAAAATGGTTTGAATGGTTTCAAAAATGACCAGCCAAAACAATCTGCCTTATATTGTGGAAGTAAGTCCTCCTTGAACCACCAAAACTGCTCTGACCCATGGAGGCATGGACTGAGGTTGGGATGCCATGGTTTTCAGAACATCTCACATATGATGATCCAGTTGAGATACAGGAAAGTTGGAGGTCAAGAGGGGTATTCAATGCAGCCAGGGAGGGGGTTTATAAGGTGAAGATGGCTTTTCCTCACCGAAAATAAGCCATCCTCACCATCAAACCACCTCACTGTATTCAATGTTTGGGTAGAATCCACGCTATAAGAGGCCAGCTAGGATCCCCTTAAATGGCGAGATTCACTGCAAATGCAGCGAGTCCAACATATGTTGTGGCGACCTCCACTGTTTTAATGGCCATACTCGCCATTTCCACCTCACCTCAGGGAACAGGCATGGACTGAGGCTCAAGGAAAAGAAAATCCGTACAGAATTAAGAAGAGGATTCTTCACCATTAGAGCAGTTCAATTCTGGAACTTATTGCCGGTGGGGGAGAATACAGCAACTACTATTGATCAGGGCTATTTTTCCGTCGAAACGGTCCGGAACGCCGTTCCTGAAGCTCAAACTAAAAATGACGTCATCAGGAACGGCGTTCCGGAACCTGCTCCAGGCCGCCCAGCACCCGCTCCCAGCACTCTTCTCCCCGCTCCCCTGCCCGCTGAGTCCAGGAGATAGACGTGCAGCAGTAACATTAACGTCTCACGCTGAACCGCTAGCCAATGGGCGCTTGCGGTCCAGCAGCCAATCAACTGGTGGCTGCTGGACCGCGAGCACCTATTGGCTAGCGGTCCAGCGGGAGATATGAATTTTAGCAGCACGTCTCTCTCCTGGAGTCTGGGCCGGGGTGCGGGGAGCCGGCCAGCTCCAGGCGCCAGAACATCAAATGGCACCGAAGCCGTGAAGCCTGCTCCCCCGATCTCTCCCCGCCTATTCACTGCCAGCCAGGGAGAAGTGACAGCCGGGCAGAGAGCCCGGCTGTCCTCAGAGCAGGTCCGTGACCCCCCTTCACCCTGCAAACGAAGCCCCCCCATCTGATCTCAGAGTGGGGTCGCAGACCCCTTGATCTGCTCCACCCCCCTTGTAGGCGCTGCTCTGCTCTCTCGGCACTGCTGCAGATGTGACAGGCAGTGCAGCGCCTGTCAGGCGGCAGAGACAGGAAGAGTGGCTCTGGTGCCCTAGGCTCAGGGCACACCGACAAGGAGATATAGGAGAGGACTTCTTCCCCAACCTGTGGTGAGGACATCTTCCCCTGCCAGAGGCTGGTGAGAGGGCATCTACCCCTACGAGCTAGACAGCACAGTATAAAGGTATGTGCTATGTGCTGGAGAAAGGTGTAATATGTAAATGTTTGTTGGGGTGTCATGTACATATGGGGAGGGGCATTGAGCATGTAGGTAAGTGGCACTTTTGTGTCAAATGTGTAATGGGCATCTCTGTGTGTGGCATATGTTTAATGGGCATCTCTGTGTGTGGCATATGTTTAATGGGCATCTCTGTATGTGGCATATTTATAATGGGCATCTCTGTATGTGGCATATGTATAATGGCCATCACAGTGTGTGGCATATGTATAATGGCCATCACGGTGTGTGGCATATGTATAATGGCCATCACGGTGTGTGGCATATGTATAACGGGCATCTCTGTGTGTGGCATATGTATAACGGGCATCTCTGTGTGTGGCATATGTATAACGGCCATCACGGTGTGTGGCATGTGTATAATGGCCATCACGGTGTGGCATATGTATAATGGCAATCACGGTGTGTGGCATATGTATAATGGCCATCACGATGTGTGGCATATGTATAATAGGCATCTCGGTGTGGGCCATATGTATAATGGGCATCTCTGTGTGGCATATGTATAATGGCCATCACGGTGTGTGGCATATGTATAATGGGCATCTCGGTGTGGGCCATATGTATAATGGGCATCTGTGTGTGGCATATGTATAATGGGCATCACGGTGTGTGGCATATGTATAATGGCAATCACGGTGTGTGGCATATGTATAATGGCAATCACGGTGTGTGGCATATGTATAATGGCCATCACGGTGTGTGGCATATGTATAATGGAGCATCACTTGTGGGGCATATGTATAATGGGAATCTCTGTGTGTGGCATATGTATAATAAGCATGACGGAGTGAGGAATTATGTTTTTTTTTCTTTCTTTTTTTCTTTTTTTTTATGTAATGTCCCGCCCCTTTTGTAGCTCCTCCCACATCACCGCCCACTTTCTGCCCCGCCCACAGTTCCTGAACCTATTTTCCTACAAAAATACCACTGCTGTTAATGAATTTAAATCAAAACTGGATGCATTTTTGTCCACTAAGGCAGTGGTTCCCAAACTGTGTGCCGTGGCACCCTGGGGTGCCTTGGAGGACTTGCAGGGGTGCCCTGGGATGGTGGTCCAGGACCAATTCAAGTTATTTATGTCCAATATAATAGTCAAGTTGGGGACAAACAGAAGTGAATCCTGTCCATTACCACATAACTGATCCTAAGGATGAGATATAAACACAATTTATTTAACTTTAATATTTGTTTCTAACTTTCTCAATGAGAAAACTTTAGCCTAGGGGTGCCGCGAAATAATTCTGATGCTTCGGGGTGCCGTGATTCAAAAAAGTTTGGGAACCCCTGCACTAAGGGAATCCTATAGATATTACATAATCAAGTCAATAGTTACAAGTAAGATAAGTTGAACTTGATACACTAACGTGTTCTTTCAGCCTTAATTACTATGTTACTATGGGCCTTATTTTGGTTCATTCTTTCTGACAAAATCCTTCTTAGATGGACAAAACCACGTGCACTGCAGGGGGGGCAGATGTAACATGTGCAGAGAGAATTAGATTTGGGTGAGTTATTTTGTTTCTGTGCAGGGTAAATACTGACTGCTTTATTTTTACACTACAATATAGATCTCACTTTGAAGTAAAACCCCACCCAAATCTAATTCTCTCTGCACATGTTACATCTGCCCCACCTGCAGTGCACATGGTTTTGCCCGTCTAAGAAGGATTTTGTCAGAAAGAATGAACCAAAATAAGGCCCTTAGTTACTATGTGTTTTTTTCAGTTTAACAATACATCCATGCTCAGATTTTCTACTATGTGTATGCATTGCAGCATACAGCTGCAGCTGCTCAAATTTTGTTCCCATGAATGAGTTGCGCTCAATGCATATGCCCATTTGTACTCATCAAGGCAAAACTGAAAATGCCGGCTATAGCTGTAATATTA
This sequence comes from Crinia signifera, assembly GCF_055691185.1. NCBI lineage: Eukaryota > Metazoa > Chordata > Amphibia > Anura > Myobatrachidae > Crinia > Crinia signifera. The sequence goes on from NC_139217.1 coordinate 183,899,516, forward strand.
GATATTTTAGATATACAGGTGGAGCCAGACTCATTATTGCAGTCACCTGCGCGCCAATCTCCACGGTGTGCCAGCTTCTCTGGCGCGCATGCATCTCCAATACACATGCACCCCATTCCCATATATGTATATAGACCAGTGGTCTCCAACCTTTTTTGGGGCGTGAGCTACTTGAGACAAAATAAAACTGCCTGAAGAGCTATTAAAATGTAAACAAAACTGCATAATAATCAAAAAATGCCCTTAACACATTTTGCCACACACTGTAAAGCCCCTGAAACATTATGCCACATACCAAAATGCCCCAGACACAATATGCCACACACTGTAATCACACTGCAATGTCCAATATGCCGCATACAAAGCTCCCAACACTGGAGACAGAGAAGAAGGAACATCACACGTCCAAAATTAGTGGGCATGACTTACTAAAGTGGCGCTTTTGTGAGGCCACATCCCCCATTTTTTTCTGCTATGGGGGCATGGCCAGCTCTCTGAGAGCTGCTGGCCATACCCCCGACCTCTCTGAATAGATGCTGTGCCATATATACACATGCCACCAACAGTGCCAGTTACACAATGCCCCCAATACCCACAGTAATGCAATAAACACAATGCCCCCCAGCACTGCCAGATAAACAATGCCCGCCTGATTATGGTTCCATTCTAAAAAAATGTTTTGGGGGTACTGTAGGTGTGTGCCAAAAAACGTGTGTAGCCACATGCCACATGGGGTGCTGCCAATGAAAATGGGGGTGTAATACACATATGCCCCCAATAGTGCCAGATATACATATGCCCCCACAGTGCCAGGTTGACCCCCACAGTGCCAAGTTGGCCCAACAGTGCCAGGCATGCCCACAGTGCCAGAAACAGGAAGGCCCCACAGTGCCAGAAACAGGTATGTCCCCACATTGCCAGGTATGCTCTCACAGTGCCAGTTATGCCCCCACAGTGCCAGAAACAGGAATGCCTGCCAGTGCCAGAATCAGGAAACTGCCATCAGGTATATCCTGAATGGCTTGAATCCTATTGATGAACATGGTAGTATCAAGTAGGTATTTTGAATGCTACCTGATGGAAGTTTCCTGTGTAGTATAGATGTGTCCAGTCTCTATACTGTTATAGCTAATGAGGCTGGGATTGCAGCAGTTCGAGAACTGATCAGTGGCAGTCCGCTCTACATTGGTCCTTCAGTGGACTTTTTTTGTGACCTATTGGAGGTCTTATTGACCTATAATTATTTCATCCATGATGGGCGTTTCATTTTACAACAGTCCGGGTGTGCAATGGGTTCCAATGTGGCCCAATCATATGCTACTGCATATATGTGTTCGTGGTTGAACAACATTTTTTTTCAGTGATCCGGATGTATCTGGTATGATCCATTTTTATACCAGATATATCAATGATATTTTTTTTAATCTGGACTGGCACTGAAATTTATATATTTTATGCCTGGTGATGATTAAACTTCAAAACATTGCATAGCACCTTGGTGACGTGCTTTCTTTGAATTACAGTGACTCTGTGTGCTGCTGTTGCTGCCGAGAGGCAGCATGAGTACTTGTATTGGACCTTATACACAGTAAGGATCTACAGCGGGCACCAGGCAGGGCCGGATTATAATGGGGGCACAAGGGGTCAGTGCCCCTGGGCCCCCCTCTAGCTAGGGGCCCCTTGTGGTTTGCATGTATTTAAAAAAAAAATCTTTTTTTTTTAGCTAAAGGTTTTGTGCATGGGAGTGGGGTAGTGCTGCAGCTTCACCTATCTGCCAATGTGATAATGATTAATCGTGCTGAGCATCATGAGCCAAGGCATACTGATTGCACAAGTGTGCAGTGCATTACTGGGAGTTGACTAAGTCCCATGACACTTTGCACCAGAGGGCAGAGGCTGAGACATATGTGCTGAGCTCTGATTGGTGGAGCTCATTACATGCTTATCAGGCCCATGGAGAACAGCAGCAGCAGCCTAGTCATGGGAGGGCTTTTAATCAGAGGCAGCACTGGGACAAACACAGGCTTTTCATGTGGTGTGTGTGTGTGCGTGTGTGTGTGTGTGTATATATATATATATATATATATATATATATATATATATATATGTATAGATAGATCGAGAGAGAGAGAGAGAGAGAGAGAAATAAATAGATACGTGGTTACCGGCACTCCAAGATACACATGACAACTGCTCGGGTGCTGCACTCAAAGAAATGGTTCTATCCTTGAAAACTGAGTAAAATCTGAAATGTTGGAGCTGATTGCGTCTGCATAGTCATTTTTGTGAAGTCCAAAGGAGTGCCACTTACCACACATCTCTCTCTCTCTCTCTCTCTCTCTCTCTCTCTCTCTCTCTCTCTATATATATATATATATATCCTGGCTATGAACTATATATATATATATATATATATATATCTGACGAAGTCCACGTGACGAAACGCGTAGGGGCGTGGCTCAGCGTCGATCAGACCAGCCGGAGTCGTGAGGAGTGTAACCTCTCCTATGTGCCAGACGCCGAGCGTTTTGGGATTCACATATGCTCAATCTAATGCGGTAATCTGAGGCCGCCTGCTTTGGTAACGTTATTTATTTCTTACTTGTGTGTCCGATTGCCAATAAAAGAAGATTCGTTTTAAAACTATCTGCACTATGAAGCGCCCATTCTTTCCATTTCTATATATATATATATATATATATATATATATATATATATATATAAAATATATATCTATCTATATCTACTGTGTATATATCCCCTGCAGTTACCCATTGACCCAAGTTTATACTGCCTTTACTCTGTGTTTTGACACTGTAATATTCTCCTATGCAGTTTGCGGCCAGTAATGACAAGTGCAAGGGGGCCCCCCTGTCTAAAGTACCCCGGGCCCCCCGAAGGCTTAATCTGGCACTGGCACCAGGCAAGTATCCCGACTAATTGGTGTGCACAGCCGCAAGGACAATTTATATATATATATATATATATATATATATATATATATATATATATATATATATATATAACTGCGTTGTGTGGCAAGCAGCACTCAGAGTCTGGCAACGGCGGTGTAGAAAGTAGAAAACGTGCTTTTATTAAAGACTCAGCATTTCGGGGAGTTGGTCCCCTTCGTCAGGATAAACACACTGTGGTACAACACCAAAATAAATAGAATAAACGGTACTTATGTAGTATCTGGGCGCCCGATTTTAAAATCGCATCGAATTGCATCGCATCGCATGCTATATCGCATGCGATCTGATGCGATTTTCCATTTCCATAGGATTTAATGTTAACATAGTCCTGTTCATTTCCCCACTAGCCAAGTGGGCATAGAGTTGATTTTATAAAGCGTGGCGAGCGCAGCGAGCCACCGAGCCCGAAGCGTGGCGAGCGGCTGCGGATTCCGTAAAATGTTGCGCTCGCCACGATTCGGGCTCGGTGGCTCGCTGCGCTCGCCACGCTTTATAAAATCAACTCTTTGCCCACTTGGATAGTGGGGATATGAACAGGACCTTGTTAACATTGAATCCTATGCAAAATCGCATCGAATCTGCGATGCGATTTTGCTGAAAATCTCATCAAATCGCATCTGATTGTATACCTTAAGGCAGGGCTGGGCAACACCGGCCCTCCAGATGTTAGTGAACTACACATCCCAGGATGCTTTGCTATGTGTCCATGCTGAAACTGATGCAAGGCATGCTGGGATGTGTAGTTCACTAACATCTGGAGGGCCGGTGTTGCCCAGCCCTGCCTTAAGGTAAGGCATACAATCAGAAAATCGGCAGCCCAGATACTACATAAGTACCGAATAAACTCACCCCCCCCCCCGCAAATTAGTGCTGCCCCTCCGGTCACCTGGCATCACTGCATGCTGTCATCCGCCCGGCCAGCAGTTCCTGCTTCCGGCGGAAGTCTGTCACTCTGCCGGTTACCATGGCAGCATTCGGGTTTACATCCTAAAACATGACAATAAAGTGAAGTATTAAATCTGTGCAAGTTATGCAAATTTTATCACACATAGTTAGTGTAATCAATAGTGGCAACGCTATGATTCAACTATGATCGCATTTTGTGAAGAGACTGCCATAGCATATTGTGCAGCCTCAGAAGACGGCTGTCAGCCGATACAGTGTTACATGATAAAAACCTATCTTTAAAATCCCATACTGTTGATGTGCAAGTTTAGACTTTTAAATTAAGAAAAGCTCTAGGTAACATGCTAAGCGGGTGGACTCCATAATTACTGCTCCACCCTATCCTTGTAGTGCATGAAGGTCGACATACCGTGTTGACCCTCCTTCATATCTACTGGGTCATGCTGTTGTTGTTTGCTGTTGTTACTCATGATGCAATGAGAAAAAATGCTGTGCCCATCTATCCTCTAAATAAAATGTATTAAGCCCAAATGCTTGTTGAGCCCCTTTGGCCGCATGGTTCCCAATTTTTAAATCCAGTGTGTTTCCAAACACAACAGGAATTTACCCATCGCCTCTTCTGGAGTTGGGGGGGACATGGTCTATTATTTTATACTTTAACATGGCCATGTTGTGTTTTGCTGCTACAAAGTGTTTGGCAACAGGTTGCTCCCCTGTATCTGCTGTGATGGACACACGGATAGCTTGGCGGTGCTGTGCCATCCGGATTTTAATTTGGCATTCTGTTTTGCCTATGTAGTATAGGCCACATGGGCACATGATGGAGTACACTACATAGCAACTTGTGCATGTCAATGGCCAGTTGATTTTAAACTGTTTACCGGTGAATGGATGTCGGATACTGTCGCCTGTTTCCATATAGTTGCAGGTCGTGCAATTAATGCACTTGAAGCAGCCATTGCCTCTGCAAAAAAATGGGTTGGTTTGGGATTTAAAAATTTTGACATATCAGTTTTGACCACTAGGTCCCTGATGTTTTTACACCGTGTATAGCTGGGCAACAACCGCTTCTGGTGTAGGTCTTTTAATTCTCCATCAGTTGTGATAATGGGCCATAATTCTTTGGCTCTTTTGGAGGTATGTGTACTATTCACATTGAACTGGTTGACCCACGGGTAAAGGGATGCGTGTTTTTTAGTATCGCTTTTGGTGGCCAACAACTCTGTTCTGTTCATGGAATTTGCTTTCTGGCAAGCTTTTAGTAATTCTTGGATTGGGTATCCTCGCTGTTGAAAATTTTTGACATCTAATCTAACTGTAATTCCCTCTCTGCGGCCTCGCTAGTTGTACGGCAGAGAGGGAATTACAGTTAGATAAGATGTCAAAAAAATTTCAACAGCAAATAGAGGAGTCAGCAGATGGTCCCAATGCGTTTTGTCTCTAGGACTTTGTCAAGGGATAAAATTCTAGAGACAAAACGCGTTGTGAACCATCTGCTGACTCCTCTATTAGATAAGTTACTATTTTACTATATCACACTTAGGCCCTTATTCTGATCGGATCGGTACGGCCCGCGTGCGGCCGTACCGCCGATGTTTTTACTCTGCACATGCGCAGAGGTCATTCTGCGCATGTGCAGCCCCCTTCGCCGCAGACGTATTTCGTCCGCCGCAAAGGGGGCGGATAGGGGCGTGAGGGGCTTCATCCCCTCATTTCCCTATGTGTACGCCCCGCGTTTCATGGGCGTTCCCATGCAAACGCGGGGCGTATGCATGGAAATGAGGGCATGACGCAGCTCATGGGGGCGGAAAGCTGACGTCGCCGGATGTCAGCTTTCAGCCCCCATACAAGCTACCACACAGACGATTGTCCGTGTGGTCTCAGCTTGCGGGAGCTGCCGCGGCGTGCGGACCTGCCTTCGATGGTCGACGACCATCGAATGCAGGGGGCAGCTCCCACCATGGTGGAGGCGTAGCCTCCACCATTTTTATGCGGATCGCCAGCCGTCCGTGTACGGACGGCCGTGGCGATCCGTAGGGTGGGCGGGGATTCGTCTGGTGCGGTCGGAGCCCCGTGTGCGGCTCTGACCGCACCAACCAGAAAAAGGGCCTTAGTTTTAATAGGAAATCTTTTACCGTCCTTCTTAGACTTTTTTCTATGTAATTGTTTCTCTGTCTGTACCATTAAATTCGCATGCTGTGCTAATGTGCACACTTTTATAAAAAATAAATACATATATATGTTGTACACTTGTTTCAGTATGGGTTATTAGTCGCTGAACCCCTATTCTGTTTTTAAAAAAATATTCTATACAATACCTCTTACCAGGGTATTGTTAATATTTAGGGGATAGCTGACACCCTAGATAAGAGCTTACCCATCTAGTCTCCATATTCCCCCTGCTATATAAATTATAGAGGGACATTGACTGTGTCAGGACATAAGTGGCGCCCTATATCTTCTGTTGCATATATATATATATATATATATATATATATATATATATATATATATACAAGACTCATAACTATCAGCAACATATTTGGTATTCACTGCATTTGAAATTAACTGTTTTTACATGTGGATAGTACTGAATGATTTTATTATTGTTCTATCGCTTGAATTGATCGCTGAAATGACATCTAAAGTACTCAAATGGCGTAATTACATAGGCAGCTGGCACTGGTTCTTTTTAATCTATATTCACTGCAATGCTTTTTTACTGCCATTTATGCTCTGAAATGAATTCCTTTCTTAGCTTGATTATGTGCTAGAAAATTTGATCTGATGATCATTTATATTCCTTTTCCTTTTCAATACTGTTAAGAAAATAATTTTGATGCACTGTACTGTATGTAGACATTCTTTAAGACTACCTGAATCTTTGGTATATTACCGGTAGTTAATATGTTGATTATTTATATTTTTATTATTATCTATGCTGTGTCATGAAAGCACATGAGCATTAAATAGTTTGACATTGGATGTTATATTAAACTATGTTGGCTTAAGAACCATGATTATAGCATGGGCATAAGCAAAATTGTGGTTCGGATATTGTGTAGAATTACTTTTTCATTAACTGATCCATTGCTAACTGTTTTAGTCATCAGAATAGTTCAATATTTACTGTACAGTACACTTTATTTGGATTGACTTGGTGAGTCTACAAATAGGAGAATTGATTCCATTCTTTCCATATATAAGAGGGCCGTCACTGACCAATTAATTTGTTAATTGGTTCCAACTTTTCAAGAACTTCCCAAGCAAATTATTTTCATAAAAAAATGATGCCAATTACAGAAAATGGACCCTAAAGAAGAAGATGTAGAGGCACCAAAAACTGTCACATGTCTGTAAAAGCTTCTCTGAAATGTATTCTTCATGCATTTTAATTGAAGAAAAGAATTGTAAATTCTGTACTGGAGCTGTTTTAAATGAAATTAGTAATACTGTAAAAGCACTTATTTTTGCGCGGCTTTAATTTTTGCGATTTTCGTGAGCCTCCCGTAATCACGAAAATTTAAGCCGCGCAAAATATTTCCCCGCCTTCTCATTTAATACGGGGGGTTCTATTTACAGCATGTACAGTAGTTATTCGCGAAATTTTTAGCTTGCGAAATCGCCGATTTCTTCATTATCGCGAAAATTACTGCTTGCGAAATTAAGTGCTTATACAGTAGCTAAGATTATTGTGACAAGAATTATTATCAGGCTTCATCAATAAAGGATAAGTCATTGTGTGAGACATTCCCATTGAAAAGCTGACCATGGCTTCATGTGGGATACTGTGGAATATTGTTATATAATATTTAGTAATACAATATTGTTCTGGTATCCCTAAAAGTTCTTTATCCCCACAGAAGTTACCTTCCTGATGGAAGAAACCATGGACATTGTGTCCACCTGGGATTTTTACAAAGATTGATGACTCAAGACCATAGTAGTTGTATTTAATTCCCCAAGAAATAACCAGCTACAGTAGTTCCCAAGCCAAAATACACTAATAGGTTTAACTGGAGATGGACTTACAGTAGCTAACTTAAATTAATGAAGAGCCTTGGTTCTCTAGCTGTACTTTCCCAATATGTAAAGACCTTAATCTTGGTACACACTGTGTGACATGATGTCCAGTTGTGCAGATTGGACCTATATTGCTCAGTATGTAAGATCTACTGTATACAGTATGCAAGCTCTTACAGCTGCAGGTGATATCATCAGGTTTGATGTGCTGCACATCAAACATCGCTATTGCTAGTGAGTTGGTGTGGCAAACCGGATGACCAATTTGTCAACACCTTCTAGCCACTGTATAGAACAGAGTCAAGAAGGTTGTTCTATTGTGCAATTGAACAACAATAAATTGCTATCAACCAAATGTAAGATATCATTCTGTTAGTAGTAACATTTCAGTGTGTGTGTACTCACTTTGGCTAGTTTTGAGCTTTTAGGAAATTGTCAGTAAAGTAAAAATGATTGATGGTCACTCCAGTGTATACCCAGCTTTATTTAAAATCTCAGCAGAGCTCCAACTACTTGAAAGTCCATGGTAACAACAGACAATATTGAGATCCACATCCAGCCATATTCAAAACAGCAAATCTGCTTCACTATTCAATATCTTCCCCTAGTGTTCCCAGAAGATTCGAGAAGGGGAACCTGAATCAAAGGCTTAACTGGGGGTTTTGGTGCTAAGCGCAAGATTTAAAAAATGACTACCCCCCCAAAAAAAATGCTTTAGAGAGAGACAGAGGAGAGATGTAAGAGAGAGTGTGAGAAAGAGATAGAGAGAGAGGGTGGTTGAGAGAGGTGGTTGGTGTTATTATACAACATCTTCACCTGGGGGGCCGCTGCCTATACACTCTTTTGTGTGGCTGCTACCTCTCCCAGGACTTCCATGTTGTCTTCTTAGTTCTTCACCTGGGGATATATACAGTACACTTATTGGGTCTATGTGCTCAAATCAACAAATTAACAACAATAAATGATACACTCCTTTCTTACTTTTCATATGTTCACCACTTCAATGATGACTTTTTGCTTTTGTCAAATTTACATATTTTGTGTTATCCTTTTGCAGAAATGAGCATATAGTTGGATGCATTGGATACTCTATGGTCGGAGGTGGATCAAGAACAAAAGGACATGGAGGACACAATGACAGAGAGATTTTTCTTTTTTGCGCTTACTCCCAAAACATTAGTAAGGCCTCACAACAAGGACGTGGCCTCAAAGGGAATGATGGGAAGAAGCGGTGACAGTTAAAGTGGTGACAGTTGGAGGGGGTAAGGGGAGGGAGTAAGTTAGTGAGAGGTGTGGAAGAGGGGGAGAGAGGAGTGAGAAACACACAGAGACAAAAATAGACAGAGGGCGGTATTCAATGAGGCTGATTCGCCAGGTTTTTATGGCGATTTTGTGCTGTAAGGCGAATTTCTGACTAAAACGGTGAATCACCCTATTCAATGACCAGATGGCGAATACATTTCAAGGTTTTTTTCGCCATGATTCACCGAGTAGCAATCGCTATCTTTTTATGGTGAAGTGGAATGTGAACTTTTAAAATAAAGTGTTTTTTTTTTTTTTACAATTGGTGTAAAAAAATCTGGAATTTTATTCTGAGGAGGGGCATGCTATTTTTATTCATGTGCTGTAAGCACATCATTATATATATAATTAAAAAAAAATATATATATATATATTTTTTTTACACAGAGCAGCCAGCAGGGGGCCGGAGCCGAGCCGCTCATTAGATATTCATATATTCACTTCACCCGATCATTACATTATCAGTTGGTTTATCAAACTAATTCCTTGTCTTCAATTAATGACCGGCAACATGTTGACAAATTGTTATTACCTTCTTCAGTGTTCATTTTTGTATGTCATCTAGTACAAGCTTGCTAAGTGACTCAAGAAAACAGCCTTTAAGGTGAGATGGGAAAAATTTAGATTTAGGTTTAAATCGACTAGTGTCATCTTTGTCATTAATAATATCTTGTGGTTTGTCAGTATAGAACTTTCTCAAAATAAGATTCCTTATAAATTTTTGCAAGTCTATATAGGCATAAAACGGATCAATCGGTATTGGCATAGTGAAGATATACTGATTAAGTAAGAATCCATGGTTTCCCCCAGGTCACTCAATCTAACCAATAACCAGTAACCAATCTAGAACACTACATGATAATAGATTTCAGAGATATTGGTTACACATATTTGCGCAAATGTATGATATGCCTTCAAGCCACTGTCAAGGCTTCTCTGTATATTGGGCGTCCCATCTCTGTTATTAATAATATCTTGTAGTTTGTCAATAAATAACTTTCTCAAATTAAGGTTTTGTAAGTCTATATAGACATAAAACGAAACAATCGGTACTGTGTATGACAATTTTATTTGAAATTAAACGGTTGTATGACATTTTATTTATTTGTAGAGAGAGGAGTTTTAGATACATTCTGCTCTTATTTAAAAAAGTGGGAAAGATTTATCTTTTGATATTAGCTCCAATAGCATTAACTTCCTTGACCTTGTTACTTATGTGGAAGAGGGGTCTTTAAAAACTAAGATTTATGAAAAACCCACAGACTCCAGATCTTACAGATGGAGCCCCTCTCATTTAGCTGGCAGCTGGTGATAGAATTATCAGTTGCCAGCCTCCGCCAGCCCCTGCTATCCAACAGAAAGGGGTGTGCGCACATGAGATGCATGCACACCCCATTCAGAAGGAGCTCTCTGCAGCCTCCCTGCTGTTCCCTGCTAAGACTGGGTTCACACATACCAATAGGCCATTCGATATGTCTGTGCAGACATCAAAACTGGGCAGGCATTTGAGCTTGCTGCTCAGCTGTGATGTCAGTCCCTGCAGCTAGTGTACAGGCGCTAAGCTTGTCACCTGTAGACACTGCCAGATATGTTAAGATATGCAGAGCATCCGGTGATTGCTGACAAGATGCAATGTGCATGCTCATGGCATCTCTTCATTACAGTAAGAGACTGCAGACAGGGAGCCGGGTGCTGCCCAGCTGCTAGGGGAGCACTGGGCATGCACCCATTGACGTTAGGCCACAAACCCTCTGACTGAGGCCGTGACCACCTTCAAATCAGCCCCTTCCCCATTTTGGCACAGCAGGTTATAATTTTGATCTTCCAAAAGTTGTGAGGTATGCGGTTGTTATAGGCAACTCAAATTTAGATGACAAAAGGCAAACATCTGTTGAAATACAGATGAAGGTGCTCTCAGCATGTCTACTGGCACATCATTTACTGGTATCTGATGGATGTTGATCCGGCGGATGCGGCGGATGTGGACAAGAATGCCAGCACGGGCTGGCAATAAGTGCGATAAGAGCCACAAAGATGGGAGCGGTTCCATCTCTACTGTATTTATAACCTAACAACTAGTGTTTGGTGAGATTTCCTTAAATAGCATCTGACAGTTCAAATGTTATAGCTGGTCTGTGCTGCTGTACTGAACAGAAACCTGAATTTATGGCTGTTGTGTTAAAAGAAAACAGAAACCCCCACATTGTATACAGCAAGGTCAATGGCTGGGGGGGCACTATCTAATTACAGTGCCAGATTTACACACACACACACACACACGTGAGATGTGGTAGTGATTATTGACAGTGATTAGGATAATAAAATGAAATATATTATTTGTATTATTCTAAACATTTTATAGTGAAAACTCCAGATTGGACTGGAATACTGTATGATAGGTGAGACCCTGCTTTTCCTGACCACCCCGACTGCACATCACTGCTTGTTTGTTTCTCAATTGACACTCATTATGTGCTTGTGGCACAACACAAGCACTCTCTGCAAATTGCTTGCATAATGTAGTTTCTATTTGTGATGTATTGGCAGTGCAAGCTCTACCACTAGGCAGCTTTAGGCAACTGCCTAGGGCGCTGGGATCTAGGGGGGCACAACCAAGTCTGCCTATAAAAAAAATCAAGGATGTCTGTGAGGATCCTTGTTGCACTTATTGCATGTGGTTGCTGTGGAACCTCTATGACCTTACCTCCATACTTCCTCTTAAGGCATACTTCCCTATTTTGCTGCCTTCTCTTCCTGTACTATGTTGTGGGTGGCAAAGGGGAGGATGCTGGGGGCCTCCAGAGAAAGGAGGGGTCTTTCCCACCTACATGAGGGGCTGGGAGGACCACTTAATTTTGGGAGGCTCCCCGCCATTGCAGAATTTTAGGCATGTATGCATTAAGGGGTTTGAAAATGGTTATTGGTGGCAGTATGGGGGGGGGGGGGGGGGTGCGGCAGTTGGTTGAAGTTTTGCCTAGGGTGCTGAGAAGCCTTACACTGGCCCTGTGTATTGCACCAGTATCAACAACCATATTTTTCATATTACATACTTCAAATAATTGACATTCATTGGTTTGCAAGAGCAAAGTTATTTTTAATGGACAAAACCATGTGCACTGCAGGTGGGGCTGATGTAACATGTGCAGAGAGAGTCACCTTTTGGGGGAGTGATTTTGTTTCTGTGCAGATTAAATACTTGCTGCTTTATACTTAAACTGCATTTTAGATTTCAGTTTAAACACACAACACCGAAATGTAACGCTGTCTGCACATGTTACATCAGCCCCACCTGCAGTGCATATAGGTTTTGTCCATTAGAGAGTGATTGTGCCTTTCTGAGTGAATCAGAATAACCCCCAAAGTCCTAACTGTCTGTCTTTTTGCTTATATCCTGCAATATTCATTCAGACCACAAGGATGGCTACAGCCTTGTTCCATGCTGCAGGCAATAGCAATGAATTACAGGTGTTTAACTCCACCTGTCCTTAAATCTCATAATGCTGGTTTACTTTGAAGTTTTATTTTTGGTCCTCAGTGATGCCCATATGTGGTATAGTGCTGTTCATTGCGGAGTTTGACTTGTTCTTGGACTATCCTTCTTTTACCTGCCCTGAACTTTTTTGCATGTTTACGGACTTTCCTTGGTTTCAATAACCAGCAGCCGTATGAGCAGTGCTCTAAACTAGCAACAGGTTAATTGTACCATGCCTCCATAGTGACAAAGACAGCAGGCATGGCTGTCGCTCGTGGACATTCCTGCGATGACATGCCCCTTTTGCAGAGGCCATTCCTATTTGGGAACATGCAGCAAATCCATGCACAGATGTCCATAGTTGCTTTTTTCCTATGTTGGGAGGTATGGAAAAGATAGAGCTTATTGCTAGCACAACATTTACTAAAGAATAAAATTTGCAGCATGCTATTAGACAAATATGTATAAGCATTCTGCAACATATTCATTACCTTTTAGCATGTGTTAAAATTACCCCCAGATACAATAGTATTACTGGAATTCAGAACAGTATCTCACCACACTTGCATGCCTCGATCAATTACATCAGTTACATCTTTATGTTTGCAGCCAGACATGGGAAACCAGATGGTACACTACATGCCCCAGAGAGGTGACATTTTCTGTCTTGAATTCATCGTGACTTAAATGCCAAGCAGATTGCACTGTGGAATCAAAGTACCCTGAGATCAAACTGTAGCAATTGTGAATAGAACAATAGATCATGAAGATCATAGATTAATTTGAAAAAGGGAACATTTTATTTTGCTGTTGAAAATGAAAACTACAGTACTTTAGCGCGTTTGTGGAATACTGTTTCATATATATATAAGTATATATATACACACACTGTCTATATAATGTTGCAGAAAACCAAATATTAATGAAATATTCACACACATCTTGCTAAAACAGCTTGCTTTAGTTTAATCAGGATTGCCAGTTTTCATCAAGTTACTGCATCACAACTAGGGATGCCAATCCCAGGCCATTTTTGTTATCCTGGGATTTGTGATTGAGTTACTGAATATTTGTATAATGTAAAAATGCGTTACTGCAGTGCAGTGTCACTCACATGTGCAGCAGGGCTCCAGTCCTTCTCCATCCATGCTCCTCACCACTGCCCTGTGGCAATATCAGAATGGTGACACCTCTGCCCCTCAGCAGCTCCTCATGGAGGCCCTCTGGCCCACTTTGCAGCTCCTCAGGGGGCCCTCCACCCAGCCCACTCACCAGACATTCAAGGAGGCCCTCAGGACCACTCAGCTCACCAGCCCCTATGGTCCCTCTCCACCCGCTCAGCAACACTTAAAGGTCCTTGTGTCCTATCCGTCAGTTACGCATCTCAGCTGCAGCAGCCGCATGCCAGCCGAATCATTCTCCGCACTAAAAATTGTGGGCAGGCTGGCATGGTGCTACGCTACATGATCTCTAATGTCACACAGCATGCAGCCCATGCAGCCATGCAGCCGGGGCATCGTCCAAAGCTGCGACATACCCAGCAAAGCTGTGCGCGGCTGTACTTTGGTAAAGTAAGACACGGCAGCCGCATAATCCAGAAATCCCGGCATAGGACTCCTCAAATCCAAATCCCGCTACTTTTGGCCTCAAATTCCGGGATCCCACCAATCCCGATCCCGGGATTGACCACACTAATCACAACAGCAAAAGTTTTCCCAAGACCCTGTAACTGACTAGACACAGCTGTTTTCTAGTCTTTGGCCAACTAAAGGTGTGTACATATTTCATGATATTTTAAATGATAGCAACCACTGTTAATAATATGTTTGTGCATATTGTCTAGTGTGTGTGTGTATGTATATATATATATATATATATATATATATAAATAGCAGGAGTGTGAGGTGCGGCACTCGGCTATAATGATGAAATAACGACAGTACAGTGTCGATTAGAAGATCAACGTTTCAGTGCTCTTTAATGTCAGCACTATCGTCAGGATAAGTGAAAAACAATACATACAGATCTTATATACATCACCCATGTGCAGAAAGAAGGAGGAGGAAGCACGCCGCACGTCAGGGCTGTCCGTCAATTGCTGATGACGTATTGCGGGTCAACCCTCCTGATTCGTGTAAAAACCATCACCAAACTGAAAAATAATATGAAAGATACATAAGTTACAATGTAAAGTGTAAATGCATAGTAAACATAATACAATGTTACAAAAGTGCATATAATGGAAAAAACAGAATGTTACAATATGAAGCATAGCAAATGGGTTAAGTCTCAGCAAAAAGACGCTAAATAGCAGCAAATGACAAATATTCGTTTAACCCCCTCGGGGAAATTACATCGAGACGGTGAATCCATTCGGCTTCCCTCTTAAGTAATAACCAACCTCGGTCGCCACCTCGAATTGGTTTGGCGATCTGGTCAATCATACGGTATCTCAGGCTGCTCAGCGAATGATTTTTTTCAAAGAAATGTCGGGCTACCGGCTGATCACTGCGTTTATTAATTAACGCAGCTTTAATAGTAGAGCGATGGCCTGCCATCCTGTCCTTGAATTTGCATTGGGTTTTCCCGATATATGTTAAGCCACAAGGGCACAGAATCTGATAGACAACATAAGTGCTATTACAAGTCAAATGTTGTCTAATGGGAATCCTTTTGCCGGAGTGCGGGTGGTTGAAGCTGTCACCCGTGAGCATATATTGACAGGTGACACATGAGCACTTGAAACAGCCTGGTTTGGAGGTTAGAAAATTACTGGGGGAGACTCTTTGGGTAATGTCAGATTTAACCAATATGTCCCGTAAATTAGAACCGCGAGAATAACATGGCATGAGTGTGGTACTGGTAAAGGGTAATTGTGTATCAGTCTGAACTATTGGCCATTGTTGTTTGGCAATTTTATGCATATTTTCAGATTTAACATTATAGTTATTGACCCAAGGTAGACGTTGCCTGGATGTCGGCACATCCTTGATCGCCGGCACTAAAAGTGTTTTGCGATCAAGCATGAGAACCCTATTTTTTGTATTAATGAGGAACTGTCTATCATATCCTCTGCTGACAAAGCGATTAATCAAATCCTCAAGTTGTTTATCAGCCATAGATATATCAGAGTTGATCCGTCTGACACGGATCATCTGGGAATAGGGAAGTCCCATTTTAAGTGGTACAGGGTGGCAACTATTTACATGTAGACCCGTATTGCGGTCTGTGGGCTTGTGATACACGCTGGTGGTAAAACACCCATTTTCTTTGCATACTACCACATCAAGAAAATCAATGCTGTTTTGATTCATGCGGATGGTAAATTTTAACCGGGCAGTTGGTAGAATTGTGCTGATTAATGAAATCAACAAATTGTTGTTCAGTCCCTTGCCAGGTAATGAACAGATCGTCTATATATCTTTTATATGACGAAATATTATTACCAATGATGTTATTTTCAAAAAATATATTTTGTTCTATGTAGAACATGTAAATGTTCGCCAGGGCAGGTGCCACTGACGAACCCATAGAACAACCGCTGCACTGCAGGAAAAAGGTACCATTAAACAGGAAAAAAAATTTGGTTAGGATAAATTCAAGCAATAGAATGAAAAAATTTATATAATACATTTCAAAGATACCGCTCTCAATCATAAAACGTTTTACAGCTTCACAACCTCCTTTGTGCGGTATAACTGTATACAGGCTGACGACGTCTGAACAAATCAGCCATGTCTCGTCTGTGAGGTTGGTGATGCTGTTAAGATGGTTCAAGAAATTGGTAGTGTCCAAAAGAAAGTTCTTGTGCTTTTGAATAAGTGGCTGTAATATCGTGTCCAGGTAAATGGAGGACAGCTGTAAAAGAGATCCTCGGGCAGATGTTATCGGACGTCCTGGGGGCGGGTTTGTACCTTTGTGGACTTTTGGGAGTGTGTAGAACACAGGAATGATAGAAAACTCCGGACACAGGGCTGTAGCAAGGTCCTGCGAAATAGCTCCCATGTCGACACCCTGAGTCAACAAGTTCTTTAATTCTAGTTTAAACGCTGGCGTCGGGTCTTTGTCAAGTACTTTGTAAGTAGAAACATCTTGTAGTTGGCGCATGGCTTCTGTAATATAATCACTACGATCCTGCAGGACAATGGCCCCTCCCTTGTCCGCAGGTCGTATGATCAATTCGGAGTTGTTAGATAAAGATTTCATGGCTTCTCTTTCTGACAATGTTAGATTGGGGTGATGTATATGAGTGTTATTAATAGCTGCTGATGTTTCTTGATCCAATCGACGCGAAAAGGTCTTGAGACTTGGGTTGTTTGACATGGGATCGAAATGCGATCTAGGCATCAATTTACGAATTTTTTGAGGTATGTCAGAATCTGTAGTTTTAAGGCTGGCGGTGGGGGGATTTTTGCTGAAATGTTCTTTCAAGCGAAGATTTCTATGGAGATGATATTTCTCAACTTGCCATGAGAAATCATTGAATTGGCAGGTTGGCACAAACGACAGTCCTTTGGATAATAACTGAGTTTCGGAAGGTGTTAACTCGTAAGATGATAGATTAATAATCACTTCCTCTGTTTTGTGCGTTGTACCGGTGGTTTCTTTGCTCTGCCTTTTACATTGGCCTCCCCTCCGCGTTCTTGTGCCGTGGGTGGTGGATATTTTGATCTTGTTTTCACCCCTAAAGGGACAGTTTTGCGTGACGGTGCTTCAGTTTCACTGCCTGTGCTGACAGCGTCAATGGAGGAATCTGTATCAAATTGATTGCGGTTGTGTCGTCTAAAAAAAGGTCGACGCTGTTGACCATTATTGCGCCCTCCTGACAACCACTGATACACTTTGTGTTGGTCATAGTCATTGGTGACTTTGTTGAGTTTTTCTTTCTTGAACTGTAATAGTTCCCGTTTATAATTGACGAGCTGACCGCTCAATTTATTGATCCAATCTCCTTCTGCATCTTTGGTGAAGGCGGCTAAGTGCTTAGTTTCCAAATCGGTAATTTTGGTTTTTATATTTGCAACATTCCTTCCTTGACTGCTCAATAACTAAAAGCATGAGGTCGAATGAGCATTTATTTAAAGTGCCCACCCATTTTTTGCAGAACAGTGGGTCGTAACGACCAATGGTGGGGCAATTTTTCATTCTAAACCCCCTGGGGATCATTTTTGAGCGGTAATAATCGCTTAGGCAAATACTGTGGAGCTGAAAGTCAATTTTGCGTTTTTTCAAATGCAGGAGGTCACGGTAAATTATATCCAACGAAGTGGATTCCGGTAGATCGATAATGGCCTCTTTATCAAGGATATTATCATCTTCAGTGTCAGTATAGCTGAAGATATCTCCCGCTGAGAATAGGGAAGGGTTGAATGGAAGTTCAGTGTCTGTAGTAAAACCCTCGGCCATGTTTCCAATTTGTAATCCTTCTGATGAAGTGCAATGTGAATGTGCTGGGAGTCCGTGCTGGGTGTGGACTCAACAGTGGTGAATGATCCCACAGGTACGATGTCCGGATTGCAGGGGAGCAGGTGCCTTGTCAGAACCGTTGCCGGAATGAGGTAGAGAGTAGTTTGTAGGACCGGCACTCCACGCTGAATAAGTTACCTTCGCCGGTGCCTTCACAGCTTCACAGCTTAGTGAAGCAATTGTAGCAGGAGTGTGAGGTGCGGCACTTGGATATAATGATAAAATAACGACAGTACAGTGTCGATTAGAAGATCAACGTTTCAGTGCTCTTTAATGTCGGCACTATCGTCAGGATAAGTGAAAAACAATACATACAGATCTTATATGCATCACCCATGTGCAGAAAGAAGGAGGAGGAAGCACGCCGCACGTCAGGGCTGTCCGTCAATTGCTGATGAAGTATTGCGGGTCAACCCTCCTGATTCGTGTAAAAACCATCACCAAACTGAAAAATAATATGAAAGATACATAAGTTACAATGTAAAGTGCAAATGCATAGTAAACATAATACAATGTTACAAAAGTGCATATAATGGATAAAACAGAATGTTACAATATGAAACATAGCAAATGGGTTAAGTCTCAGCAAAAAGACGCTAAAAAGCAGCAAATGACAAATATTCGTTTAACCCCCTCGGGGAAATTACATCGAGACGGTAAATCCATTCGGCTTCCCTCTTAAGTAATAACCGACCTCGGTCGCCACCTCGAATTGGTTTGGCGATCTGGTCAATCATACGGTATCTCAGGCTGCTCAGCGAATGATTTTTTTCAAAGAAATGTCGGGCTACCGGCTGATCACTGCGTTTATTAATTAACGCAGCTTTAATAGTAGAGCGATGGCCTGCCATCCTGTCCTTGAATTTGCATTGGGTTTTCCCGATATATGTTAAGCCACAAGGGCACAGAATCTGATAGACAACATAAGTGCTATTACAAGTCAAATGTTGTCTAATGGGAATCCTTTTGCCGGAGTGCGGGTGCACAGCATCTATTCATGACAGAGGGACTGGGAGCATGGCCATCAAATCACAGAGCTGGCCATGCCCTACAGTGATGCCAATAGGGTGTGTGGCTCAAGAAAGTGGCTTCCCCATGAATCCACGCCCCTTTTGTCAAGGCCAGTGGCGCTTTACAGAAGAACATGGCACACCGCATGCAGGAATTTGAATTTACAGTTCCTGGACTATGGATGAGTTTTTTATGCAATTATTGTGAGGTTGTTTCAGATTGCCTCTAAAGTTGTAATTGCTTTCTTTTATGCTTGCTTCACTCACTATTTCCCTTGCACACATTGCCAATTCTTCATTGCAGTTTTTGTTCTACTGTATATTGTCTAAATGCCAACCTCATTTTGTGCTCTGCCTTACAACTACTTAATCCATATAACAGGCAATATGATAAATAAAATGGAATCTAAAAGAGGGCCCAATGGATACTGTGCATTGGCCTCATTCTCTGTAAGGCCCCTATTGCCTCCTTTAATTGGACCCATTGCTAAGCACGTGCAGTACAACTTGGGCACATTTGCAGAATTAAACACCACTTTCTTGTGTCCACCATCAATGCTGTTTACACCCCTTAGTCAGGCCCAATACTTCTCACTCATGCATCACATTCTGCATGCAACAGTAAAATGGGGCACTAAAATGTTTTGGTAAAAGTGCAGCTTTACGTCTAGTAGATATCCAGGTGTTGCTTTATGGGCATTTAACATCATAAAAGAAAAGTATCAGATAGCAATAACATGTATTCTCTTTGTTCTAGTTCAATTCCCTGCTGGGTAGGAAACAATTGTCAAGGTATGTTACATCATGGAGATTCATGGTGTTACAAGGTCTCAAGAATGAGACACATAAGTCTTGTTACTAATCTTGGAAAAAGGTAATGAAATGTAAAAAATAGCCATCTGTCAAGTCCAAGGCTATTTTTCTGACAAAAAGAAAATTTGTATCATAAGTTTATGCAGAATGTCTAACAATACATAGCTGATGGCAAAAGTGTATAAACATATTAAGTTTTTATGTTTCTAAATTAGCTACCGGAGTTTCTTTTACAGGTGTTAATCAATTTAATATAATCTGTACTGTCAAAAATTATTATAAATCCATTTTGAAGTGGGGCATTTGACAATATAAATAATTATTTGGGAGTATAGCTATTACATTGAACATGTTCTTGCTCCCTGCTGCTCTTTGATTCCATTCATAATCCTACACTGGCAAATGGAAATCATATCAGTGATGTACATCAGTAAAAAACGACCCTTTTCACACAAAAACCTTGACCTTTTCTCTCCCTTTCCCTCCCCTTGTTTCGAATGAAACAAAGTTTATATGCAAACAAGATTTAAATCCGTTTCTATCTAAATGTCAGATGTTAAATCAATATGTTAAGTTCGAGTATAAAATATCTTGTAATGTATTGTACACAGACTATTAATTGTTAGCGCTGTTATTAACATATATAGGATGTATTTCCCATTATAAGGACTCAGGATTGTGAACATGACCTGACCAAATACCTGTATACATGTTTATAAATACAATTCAATGTGTTTCAACTGTGTGTCATCTCCTGAGCATACACTGCAATATAGATCTCACTTTGAAGTAAAACCCCACCAAAATCTAACTCTCTCAGCACAAGTTACATCTGCCCCACCTGCAGTGCACATGGTTTTGTCCATATAAGAAGGATTTTGTCAGAAAGAGTGAACTAGAATAAGGCCCTAAGGGAGGAATTAGTAAATTCTCTGCATTACATTTTTGAAAAATATTTTTCATCTAGCATAGTTCCGAAGTACTGGCGATCATAAAAGGTTGTACCAATATTTAAAAAAAAAAAAATGTATGTTCTGTAGACACTTCTACCACTGCTCTCTGATGTCACATTGCATACACCCATGACTATGTATGGTCTTTTTAAGTACGATTTCCATTCTTAGCTCAAAACATATAAAAGTGAGTAAAACTTTTGAAATGGACTGATTAATCCCATGACCAGTTTTGAACTGTGTGCAGATATATTCTAGAAGCAAATGAAGATTATTCAACATTATGTAGCACATCCTGTTGTTTTATACAGAACATCTGGATTTGATTAGATAGCTAGAAAAAACAAGTTACTAATGCAATGAGATGATTTTGAAATATAAATATATAGATATACAATTAAAAGAAATATCTTTGACAGAGTCATCCGGTCAGCCACTACAGAAGCTTTTCAGCGGAAGAGAGGAAAACACAGGAGGCAGGCACAGCGAACAGCTGTCGTGAGAAAATAAATTAAAAAGTGGTCTGCGCTATAACAATGGTTGATTCTAAGGTACTCTTTACCTAGCACGGCGCCCATCACGGCCATCGCGGGCATTGAATGCACTAAAAAATCGGGTGCGACACAGATTTTTAGTGCATTCAATGCCCGCGATGCCCGCAATTTTTTTACCTGCGATGCCCACGATCAAAATCGTGGGCGCCGTGCTAGGTAAAGAGTACCGATTCTAATTCAAGTGGACTAAAGTCCTTACCCCTTCCCCTGGAGCCTATCCCTAAGTACCAACACTCCCCTGTCCCCTAGCTTTACCCTAACCATCTCCCTTCTACTGCAGCCTAAACATAACAGTCTCCTCTTCCTATGCTGCCTAATGCTAACCATCTACCCTTCCCCTGTAGCCCAATCCCACTTGTCTTCTCTCCCTTCCACTGCTTAAACCACATTTTTTAAATAGTCCCCAGAGTAATAAAAGGTATCAAAACGAGTAAAACTTTTTTTACTTGTTCATTTAATAAGTTTTATCACCCCTGTCCTCTTAAGGAAATGTCCCCTTTTGCATTGCCACACCACCTTTTCCAGCACATGTGCCTTTTGTGCACATAAAAGTTCTCTCTGGGGTGACAACTAAATAATTTATATTTTACATATCCATTTTTCAAAATTCCCACTTCAAACACTGGTTACATCAGCTATATTTACTAAAAGTGACCTAAATTCACTCTCTATATGCCAGTTGTACACAATGACATTAAGGCCTTATTCATGGTGGTACCCAATGGTTTTTGTACAGCTATGATTTTTGGTGGACTTTCTGCACATTTGCACAATGGGTCCTGGGCGATACAGTAGCACACAGTGTCATCTGAGCCACCGCCTGACTGACAGTCTGATATTAGTTGGGGGTGGGTATGGCTTGTACAGTGTTCCCAAAAATGTATATGTGTTGCCTCCTGTTTTCTGGGAATGCTGATGGCCAGGGTCTGCATATTTTGAAGCAGATTTCCTGTCCCAGCTGACCAGTATTAGTGGTTATTGTAAGTAAGCAATGATGGAAATGGTTATCCAATGCTGCATAGCTCAAAGATGCTGGCAGGAGGCATATCTTTTTTCTACAAATGCCTCCTGCAAGGCTGATTTACTAGATTTTACATTTTATTCCTACACAGCTATATAGAGTATAATTCTGACTTGCTACCATCTTTTATTTTAGAGATGTGCTTTGCTGAGCACACCATGGAATCACTAATGCCCTTCTTCTTATTATGACTAGAAAATATAGTATATCTATTAGCAGATGCCTACAAGATTTTAGGTTCTTAGATATGAGCAAGGAGGTTAGTCCACATATTGACTGATAACCAGAGGTTTAGTTTTTTCTATAGATAACATGAAACAGGTGATATAAGATAATCATCAATCAATATGAATTTAGAATCTCTCCTGGGATACGTACTGTACAGCCATGCAGCATTGTGAGGCTCCTTTGAAACAGTGACATGCTTGGGGATATGTAGACTCTTATATAGAGTCAAATAAACAATATGCACCTACAGTTTAATCAGCCAGACCTTTAAGTCTGGTGACTTAGATCTGTGAGTTTATTGTGGCTAATGCGTCATATACAGTACAATAACACATACATATGATGTTATTATGGTTCATGAGTCATGCCCAATAACATTCAACTTGAAACTTGAAGCATTTAATTATTTAATTATATATACACGTCAATAATATCCCCATCTTGTTTTTGGAGTAATGTTGGATATATACCACCTTACATATAAATCATTGGTGAATTACAGTATACCATTCAGTGGTAAAACACTCTCTTGAATTTTGGAAAATAATTTTTCAAAAGAATGTTGTATCAAGTCTTTTGGTGGCTTAGAAATCATAACAGCAACATGGCGCAACAAAACTGTTGATACACGCTTGGCACAGTGTGAAATGAGATGGATCTTTAAACTCAATACCCTGGTGCCAAACGGTCTTAATAGTGAATTCGAGATAAAATGGTTTTTATAGTACTTTTTATGTTTTTAATATCTTTTTTAACCTCTGTTTTTTAATCTATTTGCCTAGTAATGTATATATTGTATAAATTAAATAAGACTGATATCCCCATTCTCTCCTTCTTAAATGTTTTACATATGGACATATTCGGGACTACTCCTAAATTAATGGATATATATCAAAGAAATAATTTACGAAGAATTGATTCCCAAAAAGAACAAGGACTGGAAGAGAACGTCTTAGAATTTTATATGTATAAATTTATGTGTATAATTTTATATGTATATTTTTTAAGAACGCAAATAATATACGGGAAATGTGCAATATATTTCTGATATAGTATTGGGCTTGAATTTCCGGGTGTTGGAACGCAGGAAGAACACGTGGTGGAGCGCAATTAAAATGCCTCCCACTCCTGTCGTCAGCCGCGTCCACAGGATGCCCGGAAATTACGTTCCGTCTGTGGAACGCAAACAGGAAGTCGCGGTGGAACGCAAAAGTAGCATAGCCCCGTCGACTTCCTGTTCTAGTGCCGGCGTCTGGAAACGTAAGTTTCCTTTGGCGCCTTTTCTGCAATTTAAACCCTGCCAGCCACAGGAAACATCATGCTTCTGAAGAAGGACCCAAAGGTCCGAAATGCATTAAGCAGGTGTTCCCATGGCTGGTAGAATCACCCGTTTTTTTGGAGGAGGAAATTCTGCTAGATACCCCTTGGTCTTCTGTTTGACCGAAGAGGTTCCGGAGCCTTTAGGATCATTGGAGAAAGATTGGGTGTAACCTCCCCACCATATCACCGGCTGGTGACTATATGGTGACTATATGTTTTTATAATACATTGAAATTGTGAGTGCATAAATAAAAATTGTTATCCCTTTCTAGCAAAGCGGTATTGCACTATTTTTTTTTCTTTGTAAAAGCATTTGACTGTGGACATATCTTCCTTCCTATCATATTTTGGAGGATGTTGACTTTGATTGCAGATATATTCTTGTGAACCACTCAAGGACTTTTTACTGCCCAAGTTAGATGGACACTTACCTATTCCATTTAGTGTAAGTTATCTGAAAGAGCTAGGGGAATTTGTATTCTTTCTTGTATTCCAAGTGACCGAGGCTTCCAGGTCCACAACAAACATGCACAACAAACATATTGATCATCTATAACTGCTCACCATTCATTGGTTATAAGAATTTTCGGTACTTGTTTCCTAGCACGGCGCCCATCGGGTCCCATCCCATTATAATGGCATACAATGCGACCAATACGATGGACCCAATTTTACATAGGAACCAATGTTAAATAACACCCCATACCCAATTTTTGATTGTGTACCCACCCTGATGGGTAATTTCTATGTGAAATGCCCCCCCATTGTTAACTCCACCCCACGATGAGCCACCGAGCCCGAAGCGTGGCGAGCGCAGCGAGCCCCATGAGGGGACACGTAATACGTCTGAAGTAATGCGCGTCCCCTCACACTATATAAAATCAACTCCACGTCGACATGGATAGTGGGGGTATGAAAAGGTCGGAGGACACATACCGCCGCCCCTTGCGGGCTCGCTGCGCTCGCCACGCTTCGGGTTCACGTTGATCGTTCTGTCATTAAAGCTGATCAATGCTATAAGTATGATTTGAACAATTTCCCTATTTAATAAATGTCATCTGTGAATACTGACCATAAAAATGTTGAAAGGATGTGAAAGTAAATAAAAAATACAGTTAGATATATTTTTACATGGGCTCAAATTTTCATAACATCATTATGTACACTACCAAAATCCATTTTTTTGCGTGGAAGGGAAACATTCTGTAGTTACAGCAAAGTTAAAAGATGTATTATTATTGTTAATTGAGCTTACAAAAAAAACAGGTGAAGGAGAAGAGCTTAAAGAACAAAGACAACATCAAATAGAGGAATGTTATATACTGTGAGTTATTCTGTTTTTTTTTTTTTTTTAAAAGGAGCATCAGGTCATTATTGCTGCCAATTCAAAAGTATTAGTTCCAAAATTGATGTAGATTTAGAAAAGCAGCTCTCTCTACAAATTCAAATTTTTTTGTAAACTGTTCTATTTGCTTGCATGCACTACTGGAAAAGACAAGTGAATAAGTGATAATGAGTGCGCTATTCTTTTTCTACCATTTTGCTCTGGCGATCATTACAATCTTTTTAAAACTTTTAAATTATGTCAAACATTTGGACCACCAGTTTTCCATCCCTAAACAGGATGATAGTAAAAATTCTGAACAATGCGTATTTGTGCAGAGGAGCGATGTTTTGCGACTGCGCATGCGTATATACTTTTATTTACTGGTAATTTCCCAATTATGAGAGTGCGGGGGGGAGGGCAGCAATATGCAATTTTTGAGAAAAGAGGGTCTTGTGTTTTTAGTCATTTTTATTTTTAAAATGGAGTGCCCGCTGGAACGCATACACAGAATTTTTTAACTCTGTATATTCAAATGGACATGATCTCCTGGAGGAGATCATGTCCATCCACTCCAGCTGACAAGATCTTAATACTTGCCGGACTTTCGGCCGGCAAGGCCTCAGGGATAGACGGTCTGCCAGTGGAGATATATAAGATATTTGAGGGTACCCTGGCATCAAGGCTATTATATTTCTTTCAAGAAATGGAAAACGAGAACACCCTATCTAAATCTATGACAGAGGCCGTTATAACGGTAATACTCAAAAAAGGGAAAGATCCACTAAGGGCCGAATCATACAGGCCAATATCTTTGTTAACAGTGGATGCAAAGATATTTGCAATGGTTCTAGCAAATAGGCTAAATAATGTAATAGACGAAATTATACATCCAGATCAGACCGGATTTAGGAGGGGTAAGTCCACTGCTATAAACTTGCGCAGGGTATTTACCTACCTACAAACTGGGAAGATCACTAGAACAGAGATAGCCGTGGCCTCATTCGATGCGAATAAGGCCTTTGATTCACTGGAATGGCCATATCTGAAAAATACACTAAAAGCATTCGGCTTCGGCCCTCGATTCATAAATAGGGTTTTTTCCATGTATCAGAGTCCTGCTGCCAGAGTATCTATCAATGGGTTTGTTTCAGAAGCGTTTCCCTTATATCGGGGCATGAGACAGGGTTGCCCACTCTCCCCTACCCTATTTGCAGTGGCTATTGAGCCACTTGCATGCAACCTCAGGAAAAAACTTTTAGACGCACAACTGGGGATTGGGGGGGCGATGGGCAACCTTGTCTCTTTGTATGCCGACGACCTACTGGTGGGTATGTCCAACTATAAGGAAGATCTTCCCCAGGTAATGGCAACCCTTAAGGAATTCGGATCTTATTCGGGTCTGATAATAAACAGGGACAAATCCCACATGATAGTGGATGAAGTGATTGGTATATCGGAGGATATACCTAACGGAGATGGGAACATCCCTAGGGTAGATAAGTTTAATTATCTGGGTGTTGTGATCTCTAAGGACCCGAAAGAGTATGTTACAAGTAATATCGCCCCACTGATTGATGAAATCAAAACAAAATGTAAAAATTGGCTGAAGTTGCCTTTGACAGTTATGGGAAGGGTTAATCTAATAAAGATGATAATTTTACCGAAACTTCTCTATGTACTACAACATTCCCCCATACATATTAGTAACACTGTGTTCAGGAGACTTAACGGTGTGTTAATATCATTTATATGGAGAAATAAAACCCCCAGGATTAAGCTTGCCACACTTATGAGGCCGAGGGAACAGGGAGGACTTGCCTTTCCAGATTTTAAATCATATTATATTGCAGCCCAGCTGGCACATTTGCAGGAATGGCTTAAGGAGTCAGGCCAATCAACCAAATTAAAGATAATGGTCAATGTGACCATTCCAGGTCTTACTCCACTACAGGCCATTCTTGCAAATAAATGTAGTAAAACCTATCCCCAGATCCTAAATCAGGCTATAAAAATATGGAGATGAATTAGTAAGGAACAAGACTATAAAGGACTAGATCCAGAAACGACCGTTTTCTCACTAACCCCGTTTAAAAAACTAGAAAAACAGCAGGGTAGCCTAACATGGGTTGGGGCCGGTATAAAAACAATTGGCCAAGTTATGGATCAAAACAGAATGAAATCATTTACGCAACTCCAGGAAGAATATGGTTTGTCAAAATCCATGTTCTTCATGTACCTTCAGATAAGGAGCGCCTTTGAGGATTATAGCAAAAACTCCCCTATTGAAGTGAAGGACAACCCTACAAAATGCCTCATCAGAAAAATGGGTACAAGTAAAACCACCTCGAAATTGTATAAACATATAATATCCATAACACAGATAGATCAGTTAGATGGCCTTTTAATGAAATGGGTTGGAGATATCCCGGAATTATCAAAGGGGGACTGGGAGAAGGCGCTCTCTAATATTAAACTATCAACAAACTCTTTAAGAGTCCAACAAATTCAGTATAATATTATTCACCGAATTTATCTAACTCCGGTTAAAATAAGTAGGTTTTCGGGTAAAGAGGCAGACAGATGCCCAAAATGTGGAGAGGGAGGATGTAATTTTTGGCATCTCATCTGGCAATGTAATCCGGTGCAAAAATTTTGGTATGACATCAGGGCCACAATGATTAGATTGGGAATTCCCCAACAAGAAATCAATCCTACTGCCCTGATATTGGGAGTCTGGTCCAGCACGGGAATGCCCACAGAAACGAAACAGTTGGCCATTAATTTAAGTTCAATAGCTAAGGTCTGCATTGCACGTACCTGGATGGCAAAAAATACACCGGAGATTTTAGAATGGACCAATATGGTTAATAATACTTTTGAACATGAGAAAGAAGTACACATCACAAGAAACAATATAAATACATTCTATAAAACGTGGGGTGAATGGTATCACTCAAAGTACTTTAAAGGAGCACAAAGCACATAAATAAACACAGATTGTCAAATAGTATATATTACCACAAAGGAAATATAACACTAAAATAAAGAATAATAATAATTAAAAAAAATATAAAAAAAAAAAAAAAATCCACAAAATCTTAATAGAAAAGGATATAAGTATAAACTTATTGGAATATCACAAGTAAAAGTAAAAATATCACATAAAGGTTCACATAAATAAATTAAAATTTTCCTAAATTAAAAAATCACAACACGAAGATATGGTAGTATTAGCCACGATGGGAGAGAATTAGATTGTAATTAAATACAGTTCTCATATTAAATTAACCAGGCAGGAATAATACTTGAATAAAGATAAATAATCCCTTATGTCGGTGAAACAAAATAAAACCAAGGGAGATGATTCGGGGTACAGAAGATCGATGAGGGATGGGTAGGGGGAGGGGGGGCACGTGAAATAATTATAAAGATGCAGAATTTGTTGTTTGTCTTTGTATTTTTGTATTTTTTTTTTTTCTCTCTCTTTTTTTTGTCTTGTTATTCTGTATAAGTGTTGTTTGTATAAAGTCAATATTAAATGTAATGTAAGTAATAAGTAAGTGGAGTAAATGTTGTAGATAAATGTTAAATGGGATGTGATGATGTTATTAAAAGAAAATGTCAAATAAAGATAAATTAACACTTAAAAGACAAGATCTTAATACATCTTGCCTGTGTCCCTTCCTGCTTCGCCTCATTAATGAGTGGAAGCAGAAAGTATTATTGTGGCAAATGGGTTCGCTCATTAGAGAAGCTATAAAACCAGCCTTCCTTTGAGCTAGTTGAGTATGTGAAGCATCACATTTGTGGATTCGATTATACTCTCAAAATGGCCATAAAAAGAGAACTCTTATGTAAAACTCGACAGTCTATTCTTGTCTTTCGAAATGAAGAATATACCATGTGTGAAATTGACAAGAAACTGAACATTTCCTACAACAGTGTGTACTACTCCCTTCTAACCAGAGTAGAAAGAGAAGTGGGAGGAACGGCTCTGGCTGCAGGAATAGATGCTAGACCAGTGGTAGCCAACTCCAGTCCTCGAGAGCTACCAACAGTTCACATTTTCCAGACAACCTAGCTGCTGCAAAGGTGCACTCGTTACTCACTGACACATTTTAAAAGATCCACAGGTGGAGCTAATTACTTCACTTGTGATTCTGTGAGGAGATCTGAAAAACATTAACTGTTGGTAGCTCTTGAGGACTGGAGTTGGCTACCCCAGTGCTAGACTATTCCACAGGTGACAGAGGGACTCCCAAATGCCCCCCACTGTGAGACACTGCCAATCCCAGGTGGGATGTGGGAACATGCCCAAAAAATGGGTTGGTTCCACGAAAAGCAGGACAGTTGGTAGGTATGCTGTATGTATCTTCATAGGATATGTTGTACATACTCTTGTTTACATAACAATTTTAAGGATTATTACATTTATAATTTTATAAAACTGTGTAATATTGCTTAACATGTTGAATAACATTTGATGATCGTTTACTCAGGAAGCTGAGTATCTTGTATCCCCTAACGATTTGTGCATGACACAAGGTTTTAAAACATGAAATAAAGTGTGTGTACCATCTCAGACACTGATTTGAATGCCAAGCAATAATTTCCTTGAACATATTTACTGCCAGTTATATGCCAGTTACAGATGTCCCCGGTAGCAAACATTTTTTGGGGGGAGACTATGGTTTTCGGAATAATTTGGATAACAGATATTTGGATAAGGGTTACTCAACCTGTATTGAATAATTAACTCTTAAAACAATTTCACCATTCATATACACACTTCTATTAAATGATTAGTACATTATATATCATTTCTATCTTATTACGGTGTATGTGATATCCATTGGAACTAGGACAACCGATACATATACAGTAACTGGTTTTAATAGCAAAGTTTCACAAAACACAGAGTGAGCATCAAATATGTTTCATAATGAGACATCTAATAAGAATGGTACACACTTTTCTTACTCTCGTGTCCTGCGCTGAAGGATTTATTGTGCCTTATTCAGACATGATTGCAAGGCACATTATGGGCCTGATTCTATGTCACTCGGAAGGGTTCTGACTTTGGCCCCGTTCCGATGGTGGGGGGTCTGCGCATGTGCAGATCCTGGAAGCGAACGGCTTCGTCGAGTTTCACACTCGCAGAGCCGTTCGCTCTAGAGGGGGGCATCTAGACTGGCTTTTATTTCCGAAGGGTAGAGAAATTATTTGATGGTTGGTGACCATCAAATGATATCTCTCCCCTATGGCCACATGCTTGGGAATGTGTTCGTGTACATCCCCTCGTATATTACCGAGTGGATTCAACAAAATAATGTGCACTGCAGGTGGGGCATATGTAACATGTGCAGAGAGAGGTACATTTGGGTGAGGTGTTTTCAAACTGAAATCTAAATTGCAGTGTAAGTATAAAGCAGCCAGTATTTACTCTGCACAGAAACAAAATAACTCACACAAATCTAACTCTCACATGGTACATTTTCTCCACCTTCAGTGTACATGGTTTTGTCCATTTGTAAACAAAATATGCCCTACGATCAGGTCTGAATTAGGCCCATTACCCCTGTGTAATATGATTGGTTGCAGGTCACTCACCAATCTCTCTTTTTTTTTAAGATTACATTTTTATTGAGAATTTCAATACAATATAATCGCATTAATAACAGTAAATAGTAGATATGTTATAAAACATAAAGGGGAGGTTGAACAGAATAGGGGAAGGAAGGGGGTGGGGAACACACTAAGCAGTTGCAATCGTTGGTTGTGTGGGTAGAGAGAGGCAAGTCATATCAGATCAGTTATATGCTGCAAAAGGAACAGGTATCGTAGTAGGGTTCACCGAACAAGAGGGGTTCCAGGCGTTGGGGTGTATCATATTTAGTTTGAGCCAATTAGCTTCCAAAACAGTTGG
This sequence comes from Crinia signifera, assembly GCF_055691185.1. Lineage (NCBI taxonomy): Eukaryota > Metazoa > Chordata > Amphibia > Anura > Myobatrachidae > Crinia > Crinia signifera. Next base: position 183,930,812 of record NC_139217.1, read on the forward strand.
ACAAGTCTAGAAGCTGTGGTGATGAGTGCTGGGGGCTAGAAGATGGTGTAGTAGTCCAGGATAACCAGTAGTTAGTCCATCTGAGCCATTTTATCAGGGGGTTCGAGGCTGATGCAGAATAGTTAATCCCCGCTATTTAAAATTTGCAATGCAACTGTACATTCAATACAACCATATCTAGAGTTGGTACATAGGGGGTATGCCAATGTCGCGCTATAAGGAGTTTCGTGGCCACCAATATGTGTCCCATCACGTAGCGGTCCTTGGCTGGCATACTACCACGGTAGACATGGAGTATAGCTAATAGAGGGTTCAGGGTAATTGGAGATACCGTTATTTTAGATATGATATTGAATACCGATGACCACAAGTTTGACAGAGCAGGGCAGGACCAGAATATATGAAGGAGTGTTTCCGCTTGGTCGCAGTTGTGCCAGCATAGGTTAGAAGTAGATGTGAAGCAGTACCGGCGTCAAGTATAGGAGTTTATAGAAGTGTTCTGAATGGGATATGCATTTGGACAAGCTGAAACATGTCCGATAGACCATGTTCCACTCATCTTCAGAGAGTGTGAATACTAGATCAGATTCCCATTTAATTGTGGAAGGCAATTGATTAGTTGTACCAGGACTAATCAGTAAGGTATATCACTATGTTATGTTCCCTTTACTGTCAGAGGCAGTCAGCTTATCTCAAAGGTATTTGGGCAACGTTGAAATTTTATGTGGGGATGGATTGTTGTTGTAAAGCCAGTGTCTCAGTTGTAGAAATTTATAGAAGTCTTTATGGGGGAGGGAAGTCTTTATGGGGGAGGGAATAGAGGTCTTGGAGTTGGGAGTAGGACATTAAGATGAGTCTCCTGTAATGCTACGATGTACGCTCCTGATTTGGTTAAGTAGCGTAGTGACAGATTCCTCTTGTTTGGTGAATTTAAACCCTTAACATTCATACATAATACTTGGACCATGTTGGGTCAGGAAATACATTACATAACCAAGCCATAAACTGTAATTCAAGTAACATGTTAGTAATGCCTCTATGAGGCTCATGTGTGTTGGGGGAGAAGGAATGGGGAGGGGGGCTGGGATAAACAAAAACAATAACATAAACATACAAAATAACACCATGTTGGTGTCACAGGAGTCCACCATATAGGGTAGCACATTGGGGGTATGGGTGGTGGCCCAGGGGCAAACGCAGGATTTTCAGAAGGGGGTTTCCAGAGGTGCGGAGCAAAGTATGGAGATGGACACTTAGGTGACCCAGTATATGTTTTGATGTCCCGCGGGTGGTAGGAGGTATTATATCAACCGCTCAGCATGTAGGGCCTGGATCAGTAATTTCTAGAGATGAGCGGGTCCGGATCCCTGAGATCCGACAGATCCGAATATCGGGGATCCGGGCCAGATCCGAGCCGGCTCGGGTATTCCCGTCTGAATTCCGGACCAATAACGAGGCCGAATGTCATCATCGCGCTGTCAGATTCTCGTGGGAGCGGGATCTTATAAAAGACGCACGCGCGCCCGCCATCTTCACTCCAATCTTGGAGAGGGAAGAGGGTGGTTGGGAAGCTCCGTGTGCTCCGTGCCATGTGCTCCGTGACCTGACCTGTGCCCTCACTGCCCTGTGCTGTGCTCCGTGCCATGTGCTCTGTGCTGTGCTGTGCTCTGTGACCTGCCCTCACTGCCCTGTGCTGTGCTCCGTGCCATGTGCTCCGTGCTGTGCTGTGCTCCGTGACCTGCCCTCACTGCCCTGTGTTGTAGACTTGTGGCCTGAGCCCTGTAGTGTGATTTAACTAACTAGGTGCTGCAGTGTCCACTGTCCAGGGGCTGTCCTGTGGCCCGTGCCCTGATGTGATTTATTTAGCCCTAAGCCCTGTGTTGTGATTTATTTTATTTAGCCCTGAACCCTGTGTTTTTTTTGTGATTTAACTAACTCAGTGCTGCAGTGCTCACACACAGGGGCTGCAGTGCTGCTGAGTAGTACACTGTGTACAGGGGCAGCATTAATACAAGGGGCTGTGTCCAGTGTGACGGCCTATATCTTATCCATTGTCCAGTGTCACAAGTCACTCACGACATATATCCTGTGTCCTGTCCTGTGTGACGACTGACGACATATCCTGTGTCCAGTGTGACGACATATATCCTGTGTCCAGCGTGACATATATCCATTGTCCAGTGTGATGACATATATCCTGTGTCCAGTGTGACATGTAATGTGTGCCGGCATATATCCTGTGTCCAGCGTGACCTATATCCATTGTCCAGTGTGACGACATATATCCTGTGTCCACTGTGACGACATATATCCTGTGTCCAGTGTGACGACATATATCCATTGTCCAGTGTGACGACATATATCCTGTGTCCAGTGTGACGACATATATCCATTGTCCAGTGTGACGACATATATCCTGTGTCCAGTGTGACGACATATATCCAGTGGCCAGTGTGACGACAATATATCCTGTGTCCAGTGTCACAAGTCACAACATATATCCTGTGTCCAGTGTGACATGTAATGTGTTCCGGCATATATCCTGTGTCCAGCGTGACATATATCCATTGTCCAGTGTGACGACATATATCCTGTGTCCAGTGTGACGACATATATCCTGTGTCCAGCGTGACAGACACAGTCAATGCTGCACCAAAACACCCACTGCTCCTTGGCTGCACATGCCAAACTGCAAAATCAATCCACATTGGGCTCTTGGTACTTGTGTGGAGGTTCTAAAAGAGGAGCGCAGCTACAAGGGGGGGGGGGTTATTAAACTGCCACCCTGTCTACCCCTGTAGTGCTGCTCTGCTTCCAACATGTGCCAGGTTGGAAGTGTAAGGTCCACATGTATGTGATGCCCACTGCTGTCGCCTAGCTTAGTCATCCGGCTACCTCGGGATAACCTTATGGCCCTACTACAGTATATGAAAACGATTTTGTGAGCTGTGAAGTGATCAAAATTGTCTAGAAATGAGTGGAAACTAATGTTATTGAGCTTAATAACACTTTAGGGGCAAAAACAGGCCCGAAAACTATTATTTTAGCAATTTTTAGCATTTTTCCAAATAAATCCAGATCCAAAACCAAAACCAAAACCCGCAAGGGTGGTTTTGCCAAAACCAATCCAGACCCAAAACGAAGGGAGATCCAGATCCAAAACCAAAACCCGAAAAAGTGGCCGCCGCACATCTCTAGTAATTTCCACTAATTACCCCTTTACTGCACAGATGGTGGGAGATGAGGTGGGAGAAGGGGGCATTGGGCAGAATGAAGGGGCCCTGATACATAACTTCCAGGGTGGTAGGGGATGTTTAATATGCAGAGGAGGGGTGTATAGTGGAGTGGGCTTATTATTCATAATTTTCTGGTGGGAGGACAGCTTGCTAGACTGCAGATATCTCCAGTTCCTGGAAATAGATTTCTTAGATTTTAATGGAATTAAAAACTAGAGAATCCCACCTACCAAATGGTATTGGGGACTAGGGGATCAGAGTTCAGGAGGCAGAGCGATCTGCCAAGGAGTATATAAAACTACATACCAGGTGTGTGGAGCTGGAGCAGTAACCAGCTGCAGGAAGGCTGATATCTCTGGTTCTGGGAACAGTAGAGACAAGCTTCTAGTGTCCTTCAAAGGGGGAGAGTCACAGATTTTGGAATATATCCTCAGAAAAACTCTACGTCAGACAGAACCTGAAATATCTGAGTGGGAACAGCAATTAACAGGCTTTGAAGTCAGATATCTCCGGTTCCCATGGTCCGATTTTAAAAATTCCTTTACTCTTGGAAAGAGGGGACCCTCAGCTTTCAGACATTGGCCTTTAGATTCCTGGAGGGGTTTCTGGGTACTCGGAAACCCCCCCTGCGTGCGCTACTGTGGCCATACCCCTCCATCGCTCCAAACATAAATGATAGGGCAGAATAAAGGCAGAATAAAGAAGGGGAGTAGAGGAAACTAGTAAATACCAAGGTGAATGTCTAATAAGTACAATTTAAACACAGTAACGTAATGCTATTGGCCGGGTATGGGGGAGTTAAATGTAAAGTGTAAAGGCTACACAACGGACAACTCTGTAGTGGCCGAAGGAGCCTTTCAATATTATGATGCGAGTGGGCAATCTAAAGAGCTGTAGACAGATAACATTGAAAGGCTTATGGGGTATCAAGTATCTTGAAGGTATTTTGGCAACATTGACACCTTATGTGGGGATGGAGTGTTGTTGTAAAGCCAGTGTCTCAGTTGTATAAATTTCTAAAAGTCTTTATGGGGGAGGGAATAGAGGTCTTGGAGTTGGGAGTAGGACATTAAAAGACCATTTGATGTTATTCTTTCTAGGGAGGACGAATCTCTAGCTATCCATGTGGCAAGGTTTAGATTGTGGATAAGGTGGGATAGACCTTGTAAAGAGAAGTCAATTGAGCAGGATGCTAGGGGTGGGTTTATATTTGATGGTAACCATAAGATGTCTGCTAAAGGTAAGGGAGTGACTAAACCATGCTCCTGAAGGGCCCATGGCCTGGCATCCTCCTCTGCAAACCACACTCCTATCTGGGTGAACAAGGCGTCGTATTGATATCGTTGTGGGTCTGGCAAAGCAAGGCCCCATACTTTTTAGATAAAGACAAAATTTTATTGGCCAATCTGTGTTTCTTACCTCTCCATATATATTTGAGGAAAAGGGAGTGGAATTTACGAAGCAGGGTATCGGGGACTAGTATGGGGATGGTTTTAAATAAGTATAGTATCTTAGGGAAGACCACCATTTTCAGGGCAGCAAAACGCCCCAACCAGGAGACTGACTGGAGCATCCAGCCAGATGTTAACATTGTAAGTTTTGCTAAGAAGGGGGATAGTTACAATTTATATCCAAAACTCGTGTGGGGATCTGGATCCCCAGATATTTGGGGCTTCTATGCTGCCATAAATAAGGATATTCCCTCGTATGTAGTTGGAGAAGTTCTGGATTGTAGTTAATAGGTAAGGCTTCGGTTTTTGTGTTATTTAATTTGTAGTACGAAACTTCCGAATATTCATCAAGTAATTCATGGAGGTGTGGTAGCAAGGAGGATGGGTTAGTGGTAGTTAAAAGGACATAATCCGCGAAGAGGCAGATTTTGTGGGATGTTCCTGACAGGATAGGTCCCGTTCAATTCGGGTGGGATCTGATAATAGATTCAGCTAGGGGTTCAATTGCCAGCACAAAAATTAGTGGGGATAGAGGGCATCCTTGGCATGTTCCATTGATTATGGAGAATAACGGGGATAATACTCCATTAGTGTACACTCTGGCAGTGGGGTTTGAATACAGAGCCATAATGGAGGAAAGTGTCCTAACTGTGAATCCAAACTTTTGGAGGACAGCACTGAGGTAACCCCAGTGGAGCCAGTCAAAGGCTTTTTCTGCATCCAAGGACAGCAAAAGCAGAGAGTCGGAGGACTTTGAGTTAGATAGGGATTCTAGGATATTAATAACTCATCTGGTGTTGTCAGGTGATTGGTGACCCAGGACATATCCCACTTGGTCCTGATGTATAAGGGAGGGTAATATAGGGTTTAAAGAAAGCAAGAGAAGTAGAGTAGCGCTAATGACAACCAATCTATTGAATAATTAATTGGCCTAATAAACCCAGCTGCTAACCATTAGGGACTACCAATCCCCGTGAAGACAAAAGTACAGACACAGAAAGAAAGCGCTCAGGTTTTTAGACAGATGAAATAGCCAGTTTAAAGTTTTTTTTTAAAAAGAACATATATTGTTTTATAAACACACAAAAAAATTATATATAAAGAAATAGACACACAAAGAGAAAAATTGCTTAGCAATAAAATATGAAAAAAATGGATTTCATAAGGTACCGGCCGATACCATACATTTAAAATTGGTATATATCCCACCGAGGTGATTGGGATAAGCTCAGAATCTAAAAACAAAACATGAACAGCACCCTAGGTATTAGTGGGTTAGAGTTAATCCTGCCATGGGTTAATTCCAACTTGATTTAGTCAATTCTCCAGAAAAAAATCAAAAATGAAATTTTTGCATGCAGCCAGTCTGTTAGTAATAGATTATTAGGCAAGGAACTTCAGAAAACAACAGGTTCCCAAATAACCGATTCCAATGGCATACAGGAATATACAGAGATGCTCCCACAGTTAGTTTCCTCAAACCTGTGTCCCGAATGGTGGGGGATAAAGCAGGCTCCGTTTAAAAAAAAAAAGTGCAGATAGGATTCAGCTGGAGAAGGAGGCCGGCCGGCTAGTCCTTAAGAGCAGAGGTCTGTTATGGATCGACGCGTTTCCCCTTCATCAAGGAAGTGATGGAATTAACCCATGGCAGGATTAACCCTAACCCACTAATACCTAGGGTGCTGTTCATGTTTTGTTTTTAGTTTCTGAGCTTATCCCCATCACCTTGGTGGGATATATACCTGTATACCTATTTTAAATGTATATACAAATACAGGGGGCCCAGCACTCACTACAAAAAACTAACTTACCTTAACATTCAAATAATCAATAGATAAATAATGGGGTTTTAGTTCATGAATTGATCAATGCATTTAAGCTTGCAGCCCATCGCCAAGGGACCCCATTTCACTGCAAGTCCTACACTAGCAACTGGTTTTCTTAGGAACCTGGCACCTGCTTACACATCATAGCTAAAATGAACATGTGTTTTTTTCTTGGGTTAATGCTCAACTGCCAAGTACCTTGTGGCTTTTAAAGGTGAGACAATCCCAAACACAGCACCTGAATTAGTATTAAAGGGGCAGCTGTCACAGGTTTCAGGTAAATTAGCTTATCTAGGGTGCATGAGAAAGCTATGATCACAGTAACAGAGGTTAATTAAAAATCAACCCAAATATATAGATACAGTAGTACCAACACACTCGCCATTCCTAGGAATGGGGTGCAAACAGCACCCACATCCCAGGGTGGGGTACGGTGGCCTGTGACCACACACTCTAGTAAATACAAACACAGGGGGCCCAGCACCTCTGTTACTGTGATCATAGCTTTCTCCTGCACCCTAGATAAGCTAATTTACCTGAAACCTGTGATAGCTGCCCCTTTAATACTAATTCAGGTGCTGTGTTTGGGATTGTCTTACCTTTAAAAGGTGCCAGGTTCCTAAGAAAACCAGTTGCTAGTGTAGGACTTGAAGTGAAATGGGGTCCCTTGGCGATGGGCTGCAAGCTTAAATGCATTGATCAATTCATGAACTAAAACCCCATTATTTATTTATTGATTATTTGAATGTTAAGGTGAGTTAGTTTTTTGTAGTAAGTGCTGGGCCCCCTGTGTTTGTATTTACTAGAGTGTGTGGTCACAGGCCACCGCACCCCACCCTGGGATGTGGGTGCTGTTTGCACCCTATTCCTAGGAATGGCGAGTGTGTTGGTACTACTGTATCTATATTTTAAATGTATGATATCGTCCGGTACCTTATGAAATCCATTTTTTTTTTATATTTTATTGCTTAGCAATTTTTCTCTTTGTGTGTTTATTTATTTATATATCATTTTTTTTGTGTGTTTATAAAACAATATATGTTCTTTTTTTAAAAAACTTTAAACTGGCTATTTCTTCTGTATAAAAACCTGAGCGCTTTCTTTCTGTGTCTGTAATATAGGGTTTAGTCTGTTGGCAATTCGTTTAGTGTAAATTTTGACATCTGTGTTGAGTAGGGCGATTGGGCGATAATTTGCAGTAAGTACTGGTTTTTTTCTGTTTTTTTGGAAAAGCCACAATCCTGGATTCTAGCATCTCTTTGGGGAAGGTGCCTATATCTGAGGCATCATTAAACATATGGGTTAGAATAGGTGTGAGCTCAGTTTTAAAGGTTTTGATATACCCGTCCGGGCCTGGAGCTTTTTCAGGTGTGAGGGAACTAATCACCATATCTATCTCCTCTGCTGACCATGGTTTCCCCAAAGCTTCCAGGACAGAGTCTAAGATGCAGGGCAGGGTGTGTTTTTTCCAAATGACAGTCAATAGCGGGAGGAGGGGTCAACCGTGGACCACTCCGAGGGGATTCTGAGATTGTGAGATGCCACAGAGGGAATATTCTCTGGGTTCCATGCTGCTATTATATTGGCGTCTTCATCTGGCGTAGAAATGACTGTAGTGGATCCATTGCGTCGGACGATCAGTTTCATCAGGAAACCCCATCTATATTGGATCTCTGCTTCACTAAGTATTTTCATCATTGGATGGAAGTACCTACGTAGGGCTAGGGCTGTAGCAGAGAGATCTCCAAATAGTTGCAAATTGCCCAAAATAGCGGTAGCAGTTTTTGAAGGTCTGGCGGCTTGTAGAATTTTTTCTTTGATGCGGTGATAATGTAGACGCATCAGAGTGTCTCTAGGGGCAACAACCAATGCATTTTTTGCTTTTGGTAGTCCGTGAATCCGATCCAGCAGAAAGTCAGCTATAGTGACTTCCGGTAGCAGTTTCATGAATAAATCGGTAGCATATTGCTCACGGTCTGCATTGGAGATCGATTCGGGGATGCCTCGGATTTTTATATTATTCTGAAGCGACCAGTCCTCCAAGTCGCAGGTTTTGTGTCTCAGGGCTGTAACCTCCCCCAGGAGGTCCTCATGTAGCAAGATTAGATGGTTGTGGGATTTGATGACTTCTCCCAGCTTATTTTCTAGGTGATCTGTTCTTTCGCCGAGTGCATCTACAGATTGCTGGCAGGATTGTAGAGCTTTTTTAAATTCAGCAGTAATGTCTTATTTAAATGAGACAAGCAGTTGTTTCATTGAACCGACAGTGAGTGGTGCCTCATCATCTAACGTAGGTGTCTTGGCCCATCTTTGTGATGTGGAGTCAGACGTAGCGACGGGAGGTGATAATGTATCAGTGGTTCAATTCACTGGGGCCCCCTTTTGTCTTCTGGGACGTAGGGGAGGGCTTAAAGAACGTAACTAGTGGTACCGGGGGGGGGGATGTTCTGATGTTTAGTAGGCATGAAGATCAGATATGAGGGCGATTGAGTTGCAATCCGAGGACTATGTAGTGTGAAATCAGGCAAGTGTCTGGATAATTTCCCAACAGTGGGGGGTTTTATGTGGGGTGAAGCGACGGAGGGGGTGAAGCAGGTTCAGGCTTTCTGCATCATGCAGGACTTTAGGGTGATGTGATCGCCGGGGAAAGGATGGTTTGAATAATAGAGAAGGGTACCAGCAGCTGTTATATGAGAGTTAAGGCTTGGGTCTCATAGTAACAGTGACCCTAAGGTGTGACAGGTCTTTGCCAGCCAGAAGCTCTGGGGGGAGTTATACAGTTTAGCAGGCTAACTGAATTTGAGGGGAGGATGGGTTAAGGTGATAGAGAATTGTGAGTTATCCCTCTGCAATAACCAATATGGCCGCCGCTCACTTGTGGCAGGGGGCAGCGTGTGGTAGCTTATTGCAGCTTGTACTGGCTTCCAAGATGGCCACCGCTACCTCTGGTCTGGAGCCTGCAGCTTTATTCATGATCCAGGTAGCCAGGGGTGGGTGCCCTGGGTAGGGACCAGCAGCTCTAGGGGGGTCCTGCATTGCAGCAGCCCGCTCCTGGTAGATAAGGTGCCGCGATCCCTGCCGCAGAGCTTAGTCGGCTGTCAGGGTGCTAATTTGAGGTCCCGGCTTGCAGGGAGACGAGGTCAAATCCCGCGGTGACCTGCCTGCGGCATCTCTCAGCTCCGTGACCGCGCTCAGCCTGTGCCCCCAGTGCTGAGAGGGCTGTTGTGCCTCCATGTGGGAAAGGGTGGGTGAAGTGAGGCAGTGGAAGACTTCGTTATTTGGAAGGGAGCAGGAACTTAGGGAAGATTCTGACGTCTGTCTTCCTGGCCAAGCCATGCCCCGATGGACACAACTAATTATATATTGCCCTCTATAGTCTATCGGAAAATCTGGCAGAATCATTAAAATTATAAACAATGCACAGCTTTAAATATATATATATTATGATCCGCTGAGCAATAATCACACAATAAAGTCTTTCATAAGAATCATGGAGGAACCTGCAGCGACATCTGCCTCACCCAGGTCGGTAAATAGACACTATAATTTGAACAAAGAAGAACAAGTGGCCCTTAAAACATTGTCTGAAAGGACTGATATCATCATCAGGGGAGCGGACAAAGGGGGGACAGTAGTGGTACAGGATGTCACTGACTATCATCAAGAATGTCTTCGACAACTATCAGTGTCGACCACATACCGCCCCTTAACATCCGACCCCACTAATATATACAAGAGAGAACTTGATACAGTCCTGAATGCGGCAGCTCAACAGGGACATATCACCAGCGAATTATGTTCAGCACTCAAAGTTGAACATCCACGCACCCCTCTATTCTATACGGTCCCCAAGGTCCATAAGACTCTGGAAAAAAAACCCGGACGGCCCATAGTGTCGGCGGTTGAATCTTTATACCAACCAATCGCAGTGTATCTGGACTCGGTATTAAATCCTTGTATCCAACAGATACCATCATACATCAAGGCAGTATTGCAATCATTGGAGGGTATAGGACCTATACCATCACAATTCTATATGTGTAGTGCAGATGTGACTAGCCTCTACACCTGCATACCGCATGGGGCAGGTGTGGAGGCAGTCCGTCGACTTATTACCGACAATGTACATTACATAGGCCCCCCATTATCTTTGTTTTTGGAGCTACTCATGATGGTTTTAACCCATAATTATTTCCTGTATAATGGCAAATATTTTTTACAGGTGGCAGGGTGTGCGATGGGGTCCTCAGTGGCCCCATCGTACGCCAATGCATTTATGTTTTCAGTGGAACAGGACTTGTTTTACAGAAATGGCACTCTGATGCCGGAAATACGATTATATCGAAGATTTATCGATGATTTAATTATTTTTTGGACAGGAACCAAGGAGGCCTTGAGTAACCTCTTGGATGCTCATAACCACACTGACAGTGTGATTAAACTCACCTATGATATCAGTGAGAGCAATATACATTTTTTAGATATTAATATCCAAGTATTCCAGAATCAGATTGCCACTTCAATTTATGTCAAGCCAACGGACAGAAATACTGTTTTAAAAGCAAATAGCTTTCACCCAGTGTCCCTTAAAAAGGGACTCCCCTATTCTCAGCTTCTCAGAGTCCGTAGAATCACGTCAAATCCGGACCAGACGGTGGAAGCATTAAATCAAATGATCGAGAAGTTTGTAGAGAGGGGCTATGACCGTGTTGAATTGGGTAAACTTAAAGAGAAAGTTCTGTCCATACCCAGACCACAAACCATGATCGCCAAACCCAGGAAAAATATGGGTGAAGTGATACCCTGGGTTAACAAATTTACAACTGACACAGATCCTGTCATAAAAAAGGCTAAACGCTGGTGGCCTATGATTAATTCAGACCCGGATTTACCCACCCTGAAAACCAGTAGATTATTGCCCAGCTATACAAAGGGTAGTAACATCCGAGATAAAGTGGTTAAATTGGATGTCACACCTCTTCTTAAAAAACAACATACGCACTTTTTAACCCAAAAAACAGGATGCTTTAGGTGCTTGGGTTGCACAACGTGCAATACCCTAACACCAAGCAAAACATTTAATCACCCACATACAGGTAGACGCATAAACATCAAACAAGCCGTCACCTGTACCACTACGTACGTTATATACATGTTAACTTGTCCATGTGGACTGTCATATGTGGGAAAGACCCAACGACAGTTCAGGGAGCGCATGGCGCAACATCGTAGTGCAATAAAACAAGCCCACAGCAGTGGCTCCAGTGAACAGCCTGTAGCCAGGCATTTTGCTCTACATAAACATACCATCCCTAGCCTCAGGGCGATTATAATAGACCATGTCCCCACCACTTTAAGGGGTGGTAATAGGGCCAAAATACTTTTACAGAGAGAAAGTAAATGGATATATTTTTTGGATACCATCGCCCCCAGGGGATTGAATGAGGCCCTGGGACTACAGTGTTTTCTTTGAATGATTCATCAACTGTGTTGTACATACTTTGCTTCATCATTGGGTCACTTACAGCCTTAGGTAGAGGAAATTCCCACCTTAAAAGTTTATTTAATATAATATAATTTCCGCATCAGTTTATCCAGAATATTGCATTGTGATGTTATTATTTATTGCTTGTCTTTTTATCATCATGTTTTAATCAGTAACTCTTCAATGTTTTTTATTATGTGCAGGGATCGTATTCAGCTTAAAAAATGGCCGCCGTTTGTTGACATCCGCAGGCGCAGCCTAGCAACAACGATTCCCGGCCGGAGTGACGTCACTATGCGGCGCCGCCGTCCCACGTGTATTGGACGCGACGGGGGAAGCCAGCATGGAGCACCCGGAGCGGGCGGCGACGCCGGACAGGTGAGATCGCTCATGTTTTAATTTTTTGATTGTCACACATGCTATATATATGTTTGTTTTGTATATATCACTTGTTCTTGAAGTCCCTGAAGACGGGGGGATATACCCCGAAACGCCGTTGGGCGCCAATAAAGGACTTTTATTATCTTCAATTAGTCTGAGGAGTGCCGCTGTTACTACGGGAATCTATCTGGGACCTGCAAAGGCCATATGAGGGCACCCCCAGCAAGATATTATCGGAACAAGTGAGTGCCGGGCACACAACGCTTGTGTATATATATATATATATATATATATATATATATGTAGGGCTGTGCGAGCCGGCACTCCTTAATAATGCAGCAAAGGGACCCCGGGTGCCATCCACAGATAAATAATAGTGCGGTAGAAATTGGCGTCACTACAGGGAAATTTTCAAGTGCATAAATTTATTTAAGAAGAAGTCGACATAAGCATGTTAGTGCGGTCGACGTTTCAATGGCGTGTAGCCATTTTCCTCAGGACATAACAGGCGATGTAGCAAGTGTACAGTACAAACAACATCATTATATATAGCGCTGACCTGACAGGGTCCGCCCGGCGGCCGGGTGCACGCCGTCCTTCCCCCATTACAGGGTGTTCTGGTATGCTGACGTCAGCTTCCGGCTCCCGTTGTCCGGGAAACGCACCAAGCTAACGTCCCCAGCCGCCGGACGTCATCCAGCAGATCTCAGCACCGCTGTGTATGACAAATATATATACAGTAAATGAATAATAATAAAATGTCAGCATGATATTGGTGGCATCACAATGTAACATGAATACGGCAGAACAACACACTGTTTGGATGACGACATGACGGATGCATTTTAACCCCTTCCCGACGCAGCATGTTTTTGCCTTCCTGACAGAGGCCTTTTTTTCAAATCTGACATGTATCACTTAAGTGGGGATAACTTTTTTTTGCTTTTACTTATCCCAGTGATTTTGAGATTGTTTTCCCGTGACACATTGTACTTTAAATTAGTGGTAAATTTTGGTCGATACATTTTTTTTTTTTGTGAAAAATACCAAAATGTCGTAAAAAAATGGAACATTTTGCTATTTGCAAAATGTTCCATTTTCTGCTTGTGAGACAAATAATCATACCACTCAAAATAGTTAATAACTAACATAGACCATATCTAAACTTTATTTTTAAATCATTATTGCAAGCTCCTTTAATTTTTTTGGACACTAGGGGGCAGCAGAGTCTAAATTTTACACATCATACAGTTTAACGCTGCTTTTGGCTGTTCACGTTTGAACAGCCAATCGCAGCGATCGCCCATGACGGGGGGCATCGCTGCCCCCCCTGGGCAATGAGGGAGGATGTCTGCTGTCAGGGACAGCAGACATCGTCCCTCTGTCACCGCGTTTGTAGACACGGTGGCACTTTGAAGTCATGACGTACATGTACGTCATGTGTCGGGAAGTACATCCCGGCCATGACGTACATGTACGTCAAATGTCGGGAAGGGGTTAAATTTTGACGGACACTGTACATGTTTAATATAATACACTCCAATTAAACCTCTCATTAAGTCCCAGTGGCTTAGTGGTCTGTAGCCTGAATATCCATCGGGCTTCCAATTTGAGGAGCGCACCATCACGGTCGCCCCCTCTGCGCAATGGGGGGACATGATCGATCAAAATAAATTTTAAATCCCCAATGGAGTGGCCAGCCTCCAAAAAATGTCTAGCCACCGGCTGTTCTGCAGATTTAGACTTGATGGCATTTACAATAGCAGAGCGGTGTAAGGCCATCCTCTCATGAATAGTGCGTATGGTCTTACCCACGTAATGTAGACGACAGGGACAAAATAAGAGGTATATGACGTGGGTCATGAGACAAGTGAGCACGTATTTGATGGGGATGAGGTTATGATTAATAGGGTGACTAAATGATTTACACACCACCATGTTTTTACAGGTGGTGCAGCTGAGACACCTATAGCATCCCGGGGATTTCGTCAAAAAATTGGAAGGAGGCAGGGGTATGTCAAAACGCGTTATATCGGTTTGGACCACTCTGTCCTTAATATTGCGGCCTCGTGTATAGCACGCCATTGGTCTGATTTTTTGTAATCCTGGCAGTGATGTATCAGTTTTGACGATCGGCCACAAAGCTGTTGTGGCCCTTTGCACAACCGGGCTGGACATTGAGAATTTCTGTTTGCAGGGTATCACATCCTTTTGGTGACGGATTTTAGGTTTCAATAATTCATCACGTGGGGTAGCCAGAACTTCTTTTTGTACATTGCGCAGTTGTTTGAGGTTGTACCCTCTGTGTACAAATTTATCCACTACTGTGTTGGTACTATCCACAGCCGCCTCCTGCGTACTAGATATCCTGGCTGCTCGCATTAATTGCGATTTAGGGAGGCCTTGTTTCAGGGGGTTGGGATGATGGCTGGACCCTAACAGCAGAGTGTTACGGTCAGTTGGTTTTGAGTAAACCGTATGCAGCTGACCATTGTACAGAGAGACCTTAACATCCAAGTACTCTATCGAATCCCGTTGGATACTGTATGTGTACTTTATGGGACTAGTGCTATTATTAATGGCTTGAATGTGCTCCTCTAGAATGGATGTTGGTCCTGTCCACAAACAGAATAAATCGTCGATGAAGCGACAATACAT
The DNA here is from genome assembly GCF_055691185.1 of Crinia signifera. Lineage (NCBI taxonomy): Eukaryota > Metazoa > Chordata > Amphibia > Anura > Myobatrachidae > Crinia > Crinia signifera. The sequence continues at coordinate 183,945,849 of NC_139217.1, forward strand.
CAACAGATGTTTGGAGATGTGGTCTACCGATAAGAACTTGCTGTTCTCTTCCGCGAACATGTAGATGTTCGCGAGACTCGGCGCCACCGGGCTCCCCATAGCGCACCCCGTTTTTTGCTGGTATATGGCACCGTTAAATAGGAAATAGTTGTGTTCTAAGGTTAGTGTCAGTAACCTCACGAACAGATTATGATCCACGTTGCTGATATTGTTGGTGCGAAGGAATTCAGCCACCGCTGCTACTCCTGCTGTCTGCGGGATGGCAGTGTACAAACTACACACGTCTAGTGTTACCAACACCGTATCATCTGGAACGTGTGAAATCTCTTGTAGTCGGAGTAAAAAATCGGTGGTGTCCTTAATATAGGTGGGCTGCTGTTGAACATGTGGTTGGAGCAAAGAGTCCAGAAATTTTGAAATAGGTTGGAATAATGAGTTATTTGCCGAAATGATCGGCCGTCCCGGAGGCTTTATGGGATTTTTATGTAATTTAGGTACTGTATAAATGATGGGCATGACCGGAAACTGCTGGGTGAGGGCTTTGCACAGATCTTTGCTGATGAGTTGATTTTGAGTGGCCTCGTTTAACAAGGCATCCAATTCACGCTTGTAGATGTTAGTGGGGTCAGTCTCTAGATGATCGTAGACCTGTATATCGCTGAGTTGGTGGTCGATTTCAGCCTTGTAGTCGCTCAAGTCTTGAACGACTATAGCCCCCCCTTTGTCTGCTGATCGAATAATTATGTGGCGGTAGCCAGCCAAATCCTTGAGAGCATCTCGTTCCTCCCGTGTTAAATTGTAATGTGTGTTTTTATTGGCAGCATTGTATTTGGTGACAGAAGCGTCAACCAGACGCGAAAACCTTGGAATGGAGGTGTTGGAGGATGTTGGATCAAACTTAGACTTGCTTCTAGACCGGATACATTTTTGGACTGGGTCTGTGGACAAAGTGGATTCAGAATGTTGGTAGTACTCTTTCAAGCGAAGGTGGCGGTCAAATCTGTGGCGGTCAATTTGCCACTGCAATTCGTTGTGAGAATTTGTGGGAATGAAAGATAAGCCTTTTTTGAGGACAGAGATCTCAGCTGGTTTCAGATTGTGCGAGGATAAGTTATAAATTAGCTCCTCAGGAGAGCCTTGTGCTCTCTTTGCCCTCTGATTTTGGCCGCTCCTGCGGGTGGCCGACCTTTTTGGCTTGTTGTAGTGGGTTGCTCTAAAGGGACCTCGGTCCTGCGGGTGGTATCGTCGGACTCTTGTACCCTAAAGTCGCTGTCCGAGTTTGATGTTACTGTGTCCCTGGCCCGGTTTTCTCTTCTCCGGCGATAACCATAGGGGCACGGCTTGTTATAATTCTGTGGCGCTGGTTCGCCTCCCATAAGCCACCTATATACTTTGTTGTCATCATAATCCCGAGTCACCGTGGTGAACTTGCTGGCCTTGAACTTCAATAGTTCTTTCCTATAATTCTCCACCTTAGTTGTTAGGTTACGTTGTCAGTCGGGATTCGTGGATTGTATCACCGGGACCTGGTGCAGTGCCTCCATGTTATCAATTTTCTCTTTTACTGATACCAACTCCCTCTTTGATTCCTCTATTACTAGGAGCATCAAATCTAGACAGCACTATCTTTCATTCCCACAAATTCTCACAACGAATTGCAGTGGCAAATTGACCGCCACAGATTTGACCGCCACCTTCGCTCGAAAGAGTACTACCAACATTCTGAATCCACTTTGTCCACTGACCCAGTCCAAAAATGTATCCGGTCTAGAAGCAAGTCTAAGTTTGATCCAACATCCTCCAACACCTCCATTCCAACGTTTTCGCGTCTGGTTGACGCTTCTGTCACCAAATACAATGCTGCCACATTACAATTTAACGCGGGAGGAACGAGATGCTCTCAAGGATTTGGCTGGCTACCGCCACATAATTATTCGATCAGCAGACAAAGGGGGAGCTATAGTCGTTCAAGACTTGAGCGACTACAATGCTGAAATCGACCACCAACTCAGCGATATACAGGTCTACGATTGTCTAGAGACTGACCCCACTAACATCTACAAGCGTGTATTGGATGCCTTGTTAAACGAGGCCACTCAAAATCAACTCATCAGCAAAGATCTGTGCAAAGCCCTCACCCAGCAGTTTCCGGTCATGCCCATCATTTATACAGTACCTAAATTACATAAAAATCCCATAAAGCCTCCGGGACGGCCGATCATTTCGGCAAATAACTCATTATTCCAACCTATTTCAAAATTTCTGGACTCTTTGCTCCAACCACATGTTCAACAGCAGCCCACCTATATTAAGGACACCACCGATTTTTTACTCCGACTACAAGAGATTTCACACGTTCCAGATGATACGGTGTTGGTAACACTAGACGTGGGTAGTTTGTACACTGCCATCCCGCAGTCAGCAGGAGTAGCAGCGGTGGCTGAATTCCTTCGCACCAACAATATCAGCAACGTGGATCATAATCTGTTCGTAAGGTTACTGACACTAACCTTAGAACACAACTATTTCCTATTTAACGGTGCCATATACCAGCAAAAAACGGGGTGCGCTATGGGGAGCCAGTTGGAAGAGAACAGCAAGTTCTTATCGGTAGACCACATCTCCAAACATCTGTTGATGTATTGTCGCTTCATCGACGATTTATTCTGTTTGTGGACAGGACCAACATCCATTCTAGAGGAGCACATTCAAGCCATTAATAATAGCACTAGTCCCATAAAGTACACATACAGTATCCAACGGGATTCGATAGAGTACTTGGATGTTAGGGTCTCTCTGTACAATGGTCAGCTGCATACTACGGTTTACTCAAAATCAACTGACCGTAACACTCTGCTGTTAGGGTCCAGCCATCATCCCAACCCCCTGAAACAAGGCCTCCCTAAATCGCAATTAATGCGAGCAGCAAGGATATCTAGTACGCAGGAGGCGGCTGTGGATAGTACCAACACAGTAATGGATAAATTTGTACACAGAGGGTACAACCTCAAACAACTGCGCAATGTACAAAAAGAAGTTCTGGCTACCCCAAGTGATGAATTATTAAAACCTAAAATCCATCACCAAAAGGATGTGATACCCTGGAAACAGCAATTCTCAATGTCCAGCCCGGTTGTGCAAAGGGCCACAACAGCTTTGTGGCCTATCGTCAAAACTGATGCATCACTGCCAGGATTACAAAAAATCAGACCAATGCTTATGTCGACTTCTTCTTAAATAAATGTATGCACTTGAAAATTTCCCTGGAGTGACGCCAATTTCTACCGCACTAATATATATATATATATATATATATATATATATATATATATATACAGAGTAAGAGAAATCAGCGGCACTCGGAGACTGGGAAATCAGGTGAAGAAATCTGGAATCTTTATTCCATGTGCAATAGAAAACGTTTCGGAGCTCGATGGCTCCGTCGTCAGTTCAAGGTGCTTACCTTGAACTGACGACGGAGCCATCGAGCTCCGAAACGTTTTCTATTGCACATGGAATAAAGATTCCAGATTTCTTCACCTGATTTCCCAGTCTCCGAGTGCCGCTGATTTCTCTTACTCTGTATATTTCCTGAGGAGCCTTCTCCTCTGGCTAAGAAGGCACCGGAGCAAGTACCTTTGGGCATCCACCCCTAAGACCTGAGTGCCGGCCTCTCTCTGGACTATATATATATATATATATATATATACCATTATGCAATAGGAGTATAAGAATATATACTCTTTTTGGTTACTGAGTCAGAAGAATGCTACAAAAAAATTCCATTTGCTCTTAAGTATCTGTTATATCCCAAGCAATAATGAGGACAATGCTGTACTGTCAGTTTGTAAAGACAACGGGGGGGAGTTAACTAAAGGAAATTTGTAAAAAAATAGGTGTATTTGTATCCAGTAATACACTTATTTTTGACATTTACAATCCCGAAAATACGGCAATTCGTATTCGTATTGATAGCACATCAATACGAATACGAATTGCCATATTTTCGGGATAGTAAATGTCAAAAAATAAGTGTATTTCTGAATACAAATACACCTATTTTTTTTTACAAATTTCCTTTAGTAAATTCCCCCCAACATGTTGATTGTACAGATCATATAATCGGGTTTGGGAGGCCTAACTAACAATCAGTTATGAAAAGCGGAGGATATGTATACCGTACAAATGTCAAATTTTATATTTCTTCGAAATTCTACTTTCTGACATCCATCTGATATAATGATATTTCTTTTCTTGCACTAGTTCAATGTAGTTCAGTCCTGTTCAGTCATAATAACCCCAGGATGAGAAAGATTTGACTGATTTTGCCTTGACTTTCAAGTACTTTGCTGGTATCATTTTTTGCTTGAAGTTAAACATCAAAAACAGAAGCCTGGCCATCGGAACTGTAGATCTTATCATTATTTATATGTAGTTAGAAAAATTGTTCCTGCGGGATATTTTTAATTGCACAAGAAGATTAACTGGAAGCCAACAAAATAAATTCCTTCTATACATGTCAGACTTTTTTTTTTTTTTTTAACTAAACGTTCAAAATTAGAATAAAAGGATATAAATCTTTATAATATGTGACCTTCACTAAACTTACATAAAATGTACAGTATACAATGTTCTGCAAAAGCACAATTTCTAGAACAAATTAAAGTACCACATTTCTGTATCTTATCCCTTTCAGGTCCAATGTCTAGTCAGGCTCAACAGCCTTAGCGCTAGTAGCAGATCCAGTGGTGAGCCACTTTAAAATAAGAACATTAACATTGTGTTTCAGTCAGCTATGATCAGACACCTGTATGAAGAGAGACACAGACAAGGTAATAATTAAATATGAAATGGTGACTTTATTGTCACAACAGAAACCTATGCATATGAAAAAATCACTAACAGTCTAAAGCAGGGGTGGGGAACCTCCGGCCAGTTTGCCCTGCCCGCCTGCCTACATGCATGCCCGCTTTGGAGCGGTGATGCACCCACTCGGCGAGAGAAGGGGGAGAGCTGTGGAGAAGACGCGCCCGCCAATCCCTGCAGGTGGTAGGGACTTGGATTCTCTCACAAGTGTTGTGATGCGCCCACCATGCACTGCATGGGCGGTAGCAATACAAGAGGACGGAGTCCATCAGCTGCTGCAGCAACAGCTGCCGCCATCACGCTGTGCAGGCGGAGCTACAGTAATACCTATTAAGTGTAAAAGATAAAGGTAAATGCTGCTCCTGGCTTCATCACTTTCCCTAGCTGCCTCTTGCGCCGCTCCTCTCGCCCAACCACCCAACCTCACCCAGAGGTTGTCATTTATTCATAAAAAGTGACAGTGTGGAGAAAGTGGGAGTGTCACCCCCAAACAGGTTTATGTGATTATGTCTGTTTATCAGACATAATCACATAAACCTGTTTCGGGGTGATATCCCCCCTTCCTCCACACTGTCACTTTTTATGACAACCCCTGGATATGTCAGTCATCCATATCACCCTCACACTGCTGTGCATTAATTAGACAGCCATGTGATGTCTCTGCAGTGGTGGGCAGAAAAGTTATGTGTATATCCGCATGTATATAATGCCCACATGTATATGCCGCTGCCCATGTGTATAATGCCCACATGTATATGCCGCTGCCCATGTGTGTAATGCTCACATGTATATGCCGCTCCCCTTGTGTATAATGCCCACATGTATGTGCCGCTGCTCATGTGTATAATGCCCAAATGTATGTGCCCCTGTCCATGTGTATAATGCCCACATGTATATGCCGCTGCCTGTGTGTATAATGCCCACATGTACAGTATGTGCCACTTCCCGTGTGTATAATACCCACATGTATATGCCACTGCCTGTGTGTATATTGCCCACATGCATGTGCCGCTGCCCATGTGTATAATGACCACATGTATATGCCGCTGCCCATGTGTATAATGTCCACATGTATATGCCGCTGCCTGTGTGTATACTGCCCAAAATAAAACAGCAAGGTAATTTTTAAGTTGATAATTTTTACATGGCCCCCAAAGGATTTTATAAATATCCAAATGGCCCTTGGTAGAAAAAAGGTTACCCAACCCTGGTCTTAAGCATGAAAGACGGCTGAATGCCGGTGATGCGGCTGAATGCTGATGATGTGGCTGACCGCCAATAATGCAGCTAATTAGTCAATGATGCTGTTAGGGAGCCAGTATAGCAGTTTGTAATGCGATGGTGTGGCAATTGCGCCGATTATTTATTTGGTGAGCTGATATGGTAGTTTAAGATGGGTTGGTCTGACAATATTACCAGGCGCCAGAGGTAGAGTTAAAAATATATACAAATTTATTTTGCAAATAACATGGTAAAATTTATATTCTCTAAAAGGATGGGATGAGTTCTTACCCCTAAGGGTTTTTGGAGCCAGCAAGGGATGGTAAGTGGCAGGGATGCAGTCCAGAAGTGCACCCTGCAGTGGCCACAAATACCTTAGCACTTGGTAGGTTCATCCAAAAGGAAGTACAATCAGTCACTGCCGCCGATGCGTTTCTAGAATCAGGTGCTCTTCTTCAAGGGCAAGGTGACTGATATGTGTCTGTTTCTGATATTTATACTTATAAATGACACCCAATTGTCCGTGACTGGAAGTGAAATGCCCGCGACCGGAAGTACGCGGCCGTGACTTCCAGTTTCCGGTCCTGGATGGCAATATGTAAAGTGGTTGGCGGAAGTGCCGCGATTTCCGGGTCCCAGCATCTGATACCCACTTCCTGTTTCCGGTCATGGATGGCAATATGTAAAGTGGTTGGCGGAGGTGCCGCGATTTTCGGGTCCCAACATCTGATACCCACTTCCGGTTTTCTGTCATGGATGTCAATGTGTGGATTGGTTGGCGGAAGTGGATCTTCAATTTCTTCATCTTTACTTCGGACATTTTTTCTCCAGTGAATATGAAAGAAAAAAGAGAATGTCTCATAACAACAGGACTTTGACATAAAAAATGCAGATTTGTAAACCTAATATCATCAACTTTGAAGCATGAAGTTTAGAATTCAAAAAGGGAAGTGTTATATGAACCATTTGAGTTCAAAGGCTTTATTGAGCCCTGTGGGAATCAGGGTTTTTAATTGAAAGATCCACTGCATCTCCTTCTTAGCTAATTGCTGATCTAAATCGCGGTGTCTCCAAGATGTTTTAATGCTTTCAATCCCTAGAAATTTTTTAATGTGATTAGGGTTGCAGGCATGGACTTTTTCTAAAATGCTCAGATAAAGAATGAGTCTCTAATCCCTTTTTTATATTTCTTATATGCTCACTCATTCTGATTTTAAGATTTCTGGACGTTCTTCCCACATAACAGAGTCCGCATGTGCATTCAATTAAGTACACTACATGTGTGGTATGACAAGTTATGAAATCTTTTATTTTATGGCTTTTTCCTTTTATTTAAAATTCAGTTATTTTAGATGAATCTGATTTTACCAGACGACACATCTGACATGTTCCGCATCGGTGAAAACCCTTTGTTTTTGTCCTGGTATTTGTCCTTTTGTCCTGGTATCGGCTGTGGTTTCTGTGGCACTGTTGACAAGTTTGTTTTGTAGGTGGCCAACTTTTTTATAAATGAAATGTGGTTTGGGTGGTAATTCCTTAGATAGAATCGTGTCTTTTTTTAAGATGTGCCAATGTTTTCTCAATATTGATTCCAGTTTTCTGTGATGTGAGCCATAGGTGGTAATAAAAGCGTATTTGTTCACTGTGGTTTTAGTAGTTGTTTGTTTTTTTAGAACTGAATTTCTTTCCATATTCTCAGTTATGCTTCTTGTTTCTTTCAGTTATAATTCTTCATAACCTTTAGCTCTGAAGTTGGTCATCATCTCTTCCATCTGTTCTTGACATACAATATTTTCAGAGCAATTGCGTCTGATTCGAAGAAATTGACTTTTAGGCACTCCATCTAACCATCGCTTCAAGTGCTCACTATCTCTCTGGATGTTACTGTTTGTATCTGTTGGTTTGCGGAAAGTTTTAGTATGTATGAGTCTATCTTTGACACATATGGTGAGGTCAAGAAAATGAATTTCGTTCTTACTGGTTTGGAAAGAGAATTTGAGATTTACGTTGTTATTATTAAGGGATTGGCAGAAGGTTTCAAGATCTTCCTCTGTCCCCTGCCAGAAAAAAAGTACATCATAGATGTTCCGATGCCATGAGACCAGATTCGCCCCCCACGCATTGTTGTTCCAAATATGTTCCTTCTCCCACTGGGATAGGAAGAGGTTTGCATAAGAGGGAGCGAATCTGGTCCCCATGGCAGTCCCCGTTTGCTGTATGTAATAATTTCCTGTAAAATAGAAGTAGTTGTTTGTTAGGGGATGCAGTTTAAATCCCGGTGGTTGGGATCCCGGCGTTTAGAATCCCGACACTGGAATCCCGACCGCCAAAATCCCGACACTTTCTCCCTCCGTGGGTGTCCACTACACCCCTGGAGGGAGAATATATTAACGTGCCGAGCGTAGCGAGGCACCGGGCCTACTGCGTGGCGAGCGCAGCGAGCCCGCAAGGGGGGGGCGATCCCCGCCCTTGTTGGGATTTCAGAGGTCGGGATTCCGGCGTCGGGATTTTGAACGCCGGGATCCCGACTGCCGGGATTTCATAATGAATCCGTTCGTTAGTATGTATGTGATACTTCTAAGGAGAAAGTCAATTTTATCTGCGGTATGTTGAGTTTTCTCCAGGAACCACTTAGCTGCTTTGATATCATCTTGATGGTCTATGATGGTATATAATGAAGTTATGTCCGCTGCTACCATTATCATTCCATCTGTATATTTAATGTTTTCCAGTTTGTTGTTCAGTAATCTGTCTGCCTTCGTGGATCACCACCTACAGCCACTGGTCCAGGATACAAGATCCTATTTGAAAGACAAATAGGATCTTGTATCCTGGACCAGTGGCTGTAGGTGGTGATCCACGAAGGCAGACAGATTACTGGTGAGACTGTTGGTACCAGCGATAATAGGTCTTCCTGGGGGGTTCACTTCGTCTTTATGCATTTTTGGTAATATATATAAATGGTAGGAGTGGTTGGATCTTGAATATTGCTAAAGTCTTTTTCGTCTTTGGTTATGGTTGAATTGATGTGAGCATCTTTTCTGAGTTTGAAAAAGCCTTGGTTATACGGATGGTAGAGTAGGATCACTTTTTAATTTTTGGTATGTATCGGTGTTTAGTTGGTTCATTACTGTTAAAGTGAATCTTACTAAATACTATATTGTCTATTTAAGCTGAAGATTCCTTTAAGTACAAAGTATTAAGGATTATGTAGTATAAGAATTAGAACAAATGTATGGTTCTATCTTCAAGGAGTTGAAACAGTTAATATGAATGTATGTTCTGTATAAGTCTCTATTTTTCCTGAGAAACCCAATTAATATAGAGTCAAAACAGATGTGGAGTAAATGCCACGACTGCAGAATAGACACATTGGGGGGAAAAGAATATACATTCCCTTATAAGGCAAGGTTTCTAGAATGATCTATGCATTCTATGAGAGTTGACTGTGATACTTAGCGTAATATAGAAACTACTCCCAGTCTATAGAGGTTCACTCCCACAATGATGTAAGAGATGCCATTTATCCTATGTATTCCTACGTTTCTTACGTCGAACCAAAGTTTTAATTGTTAACCCCACCTTAGGGGTGTGTTGTATATGAATATGTATGTTTTTTGTACTATGCACTCCTTTATGGGAGTGAAGGAACAGTATCTTATGGTATAAATTAAAAAACACATCCTGAACTTCTCCTGATGGTCAGCGTAACTTGTGGTCAGCTGTGATGTCCAAGTACTGAAAAACTCCTGGGGCTCAAATTACCTCAAGCCATCAATTGGGTTATCGTCTGGGATGAAGATTTGAAGGAATAGAGCTGTGTATTGTTCTCTGCTGAAGTTACGTTACATATCTGAGTACAATCTGTTTTTAATTATTAGACTGTTTTGCTAGCTCAGATCTGTTAGTTACCTATGTAGTAAGCAGAGTATAAATATACATTTCAGTTCTTCCTTGTAAACTTTATTATTATTATAGAACCAGAGGTACTTAGATAATCACACAGCCTTAAGTATAGCTGTAATATTTTTGTACTGTTGTGTACTGTGTTTGTATTGTCATTGTAACTGTGTGTTTACTGTGTGTCAGTATGTATGTTTCATGTTGAATGATTGAGAAAAAAATAAGCCATCTTAACGAGGCTTGCAAGTGGAATAAACCGATCAGATATTACTTATGGTTAGCGTCTGATCCGGGGTTCCAAAGCGTATTTGTTTGTTTGTCTGTTTGTCTGGTAAACACAAAATAAGTTATAAGGTGTATAAGGGTTCGGAGGAAATCAAAGACATTCCTTGGTGTTTTGCTGTTACAGGCCGGTCCTTGCCTTATGCCAATGATTGCCCCTGTGAGTCATCTTGAACCAATTAGGATACAGCCCTTATAAAACTAAGTGGGTTCATGTACATGTCATGTTTTGCCTGATTGTCCATGTCATTTAAACATCAATAAGCGTAAGGTGTATATAAATCAAGACAGAACTGGAAACACCAAAGACATTAGTGTAATTTTTTTTTCTCCTTTTTAGCCTCTTATAAAGGCTAGAACTGTCTCTTTGGTGATTACCAGGTCAATTTCATCTTGAAAAACCCCTTATGATAAGTGTCTTGTGTTTATGTATCAATGTATCTTGCTGTATCACGTAGAACATGTCTAGAATGTAAATGCAGCATAATTCTAAAGTTTAATTTCCCCAACTTTGAATATATAGAGCCACAATGGCTTGCAGTAATACAGCAAGTACATTTTAGAGTAATAAGTGGAAGTAGTAATCTAGATGGCACAGAGTTTACTTTAAGAGTAGGGTGTCATATTGCAACAGAGGCTCTGCAACAGTCAATTGGAGAACATTACCCAAGCTGCCTTGAATTAGTACCAATAGAGAAGTGGATATTTCCAATAATTTGCCCAAACAGTTACTCTGGGTTGACAAGAAAAAAAGAATATGGAGCAGCGCTGTACTGAATAATAAAAAATTATTTTTATTTTAAAATATAAAATATAACAATATTATGGCCAACAGTAGACAAACAAGACTCACAACATGTAAATTGTTAGTCCATTCCCATCCCTTAGAACTGGTTAATAGTTGTTAGCATGCATGATTTAGAACTTATTATGATTTGTAGCAGATATAATCAAGTACCAGTCCTCTCACTTGCTGTACACATACAAGGTTTTTTAGGGTTATACTTATGATTTTCAAGCTCAGGAGCAGTGATGGGGTGTAGCAGGCTGTAGATACCGCAATACCACTCCTGAGGAAACAGCTGATAAGCATCTTGAGGTGGAGAAACGCGTTGAGGAACAAAGGGGGACTTATGTGGCTACCATTAGACCCCACCAACGGTCAATTCTCGGATATGACCGCTTAAATTGGAGAGAACCATCGGTCGGAGAAAATCGCGGTATCTACAGCCTGCTACACCCCATCACTGCTCCTGAGCTTGAAAATCATAAGTATAACCCTAAAAAACCTTGTATGTGTACAGCAAGTGAGAGAACTGGTACTTGATTATTTCTGCTACAAATCATAATAAGTTCTAAATCATGCATGCTAACAATTATTAACCAGTTCTAAGGGATGGGAATGGACTAACAATTTACATGTTGTGAGTCTTGTTTGTCTACTGTTGGCCATAATATTGTTATATTTTATATTTTTAAAATAAAAATAATTTTTTATTATTCAGTACAGCGCTGCTCCATATTCTTTTTTTCTTGTCTGCTTGGTCTTATTAAAGGGGTTTATGTAATCCCCCTTTTTGGTGCAGCTGCAGTGCAGAATAATTTAATCAGCGCTCAATATCACTTTGTTTGCAAGTTAGTTACTCTGGGTTGACACACACACAAGATGACATTTTGCAGACCTTGTTAAGTGACCAAACAAACCCACACTTCAGCAATTGTTATAAGCAGTGGAGAAAGTGCTTAGATAGAAACAAAAAACATCAGCACTTTGCATTAAGGACACAACACGCTCTAGATCATATTTAAAGTGCTCAGAACAGGGTGCCTGCCCAGGTTATAAAAGTGGTATCATTATTATTGTCCTGATAAGTGGTTATGATATTTTGGCTTAGATTAAAAACAGGGAACTGAAAGCCGCATCTGTATTAAACTTCAGCCAATAGAAGCACAGTTTTTTACATTTCTGCACAATGTTACACACTGCTTTATGCACGTGGATAAAGGCCACACCCACAGGAAGTAATTAATCCCATGGGAGTAAACGGTGGAAAGATAATGGAGCGCTCCCCCCTAGAGGTTGTGGCAGAAAGAGAAGGTAAGAAATTGATCAAATTGATCGGTTCGATTTTAAGAAGGGCTAATTTTCCTAATGATGGAACTTTAGATCCTGTCGCGTGGAAGCGATTCCAAGTGACGAACGCTCATTGGCTGCAGAAGAAGGGTTATATAGATACAGTTAATATATGGCTTACAGTGTCACAGGAATTAGATGATGAGAAAAGAAAAGTCAAGGAGTTGTCATTTGAAAGTCCACCACTATATCACTTACCAAGACCTAATGCACCACCACAAGCAGATAATCAGGTAGATAATGCACCATTTGTACACCAACCACGACAGGTAATTGAGCAACCCCAGGCAGTTGGGGACAGAACATAGAAGAACTAGACTTGTTCGCAGCAGAGGGCACCACACCCAAAACCACAATTACAACAGCAGGTAGAAACACAGTTGGTATAGCCAGGTCAGGCATAGGGACTGAGGAATTGTATCCAACTTCAGATTTGCAGGCCCTTAAAATCGGAAAGTATTGTCCACAGAGGAAGTGTCCATTATGTGTGTTTTGTATCAGAGGGAGACATAAAATGTCCTAACTGTGGAAATTGGGTGGGATCAGAGGTTTTACCACGTGACCCAGAAGTAAGATCTGTAATAAGGTTAAAAGATTACAATCAAAGCCCACCCAGAGAAGGGTTATCTGAGGCTAGGACACACAAACAAACAGAATTTTATGGTAATCCAGTTCCTAGTGACAGGCCTGGACAGTACCCAGTCAAAATATATAGTCTTCCACGCAGTAGTGTGTCAGCATCACAATCAGATAATTGCGTGTACCCAGTTAGAGTAACTTACCACCCGCAAATGGTTGCAAATGATGCGGGCCAGCAGGTACAGCACTTAGTTGAGAGACAGAATTATGTCCCATGGTTTGCATATGACCAAATGAAAGTTGTAAATGATTTACCCGATATAAGAAAGAACTCATTAGAGTATGATAAAAAAAATCAGACAGGCTATTATCATATACAGACCATGTTGGGTAGATTTAGAACAGGAGCAACCGCAGGAACTGGGGAATGGAATATAATACAGACCTTGCCAAATGTTGCCGTTGATTCCCTCCACCCCAGGTTACCAGCCATAGTGGATATACCACAAAATAAGTACACAACAGAAAGTGGGGTACAGTTGGGGGACAGAGTGACTCACAGATGTCATAGATTGGCAGCTCAGGCACCAGCACAGCCAGATTTACAACAAAAGCAAATGACAGTAATGGAATACCATGACAAGGTTGTAACTAAGCAAGAGAATGAAGGTTACCCACTTGGCAATCCAGCTAATGAAAGACTGTTTAAATCTAAGTTTTTGTATGGACTTTGTCCTGAATTGAGAGCACAATTGTTTATTATAAGACCTGAAGTTAACTTTATGGACATAAGTGCAATCTTACAGATTCTGGAAGGCCTGGAAGATAAGGAGAGAGAGAAAAAAGAGAAGAAGAGCAATAAGACACCAATTGTTCAGGTTAATGTCGTTCAACCTTGGAACCAAAAAGACCCTCCAAAAGGTCCAAAGATGGCAGGTACCAAACCAGACAGGTACAATGTGATTCTGAGGGAAATGACATGACAGGGAGATGCTACTGGTGCCGATCCATGGGGCATATTAAACAAAATTGTCACAAGTATCAAAGATGGCTACAAAGTAAGAACAAGACAGATGGCTTACCTTACACAAAACAGGCATGACAATTTTAGACCCCAAAAGGCGTAGCAGCATTCCACCTTGAAGAAAAGATAAACTCTCCCAAAGGTACTGTGTCTCTTACTCTTCCCACAGGACACAAACTTGAATGCCTAATTGACACAGGTGCTAGTCTCACTGTACTGAGAGAAGAAGAAGTTCCAAGTGAACTACTGTCCAGAGACGCTATACTACAAGGTACAGGGTTGGGTGGACAGCCACTTCCACTTAGGAAGAGTAAGCCAACCCCTTTACTTATCAATGATGAATGCACGCCTATACCTATTGAATTTCTTACCAATAAATTTGTTGGGAGCTGACATTCTGCAAGTAATGCAAGCCAAGATTGAATATACAGAGACAGGCATCAAATATAAATCTAATATATCCAAGGACTTACTACCTCAAATAGAGGCAGCTGTGTATGTGTTTCTCTCCCAGTCATTTATTACAGATTCTGCTGAAATTATCCTCCCAGACTGGATCACATCCCAAGTACCGGACAAGCTGTGGTCTAAGGGAAAGATGGACACTGGCAAGCTGAACGTACAACCTGTCCAACTGCGATTAAAGCCAGGAACAGTACCAGTATCCATAAAGCAATATCCACTGAATCCTGATCAAAGAGCCGCCATCACCAAACAACTACAAGCTTATCTACAGTCAGGCATAATTGTACAATGTAGATCCCCATGGTCGACTCCTTTATTTCCAGTGAAAAAGAAAAATATCACCAGTTCTGAAGAGACCCAATACAGAATGATTAATTATCTAAGGGAGGTCAACAAGAAACTGTTAATTAATTGTCCCATTGTGTCTAATCCACACACCTTGCTGAATCAGATCCCACCATCAGGGGCCTGGTTCACGGTGATCGATCTGGCGAATGCATATTTCTCGATACCCATCACTAAAGACTCTCAAGAACTGTTAGCTTTTACACATGATGGCAAACAATACTGCTGGACAAGATTGCCTCAAGGGGGCGCCACTAGCCACAGTGACTACTCTGAAGCCATGTCACTGGTTCTCCAGGCTTGGAGACCCTTTCAGAATAAACTCAGCTTATCCAGTATGTTGATGACCTCTTGTTAACTACAACAACTCAAGACAAAGGCCAGCAAGAAACAGTGTCCCTACTCAAGTTCCTGGGAGAACAAGACTGCAGGGCTTCAAAAGACAAACTACAGCTCTGTAAACAAAAAGTTGTCTTCCTTGGACATTGTATCTCTCAAGGCATAAAACACCTGACAGAAGACAGGAAGAAGCTAATACTACAAGCTAAAATACCAAAGACTGTGAAACAAGTCAGGTCATTCCTAGGCCTGGTGGGCTACTGCAGGGACTGGATACCTCTTGCATCAGTTTACATGCAAACACTATACAATGCAATCAAAATAGATGGTCCGCATTCAACAGATGAAGACATGGCTCAAGCAGTTCAGCAATTAAAGTTGGCCATTGCCTCTTCACCTGCCCTAGGCCTACCAGACTATTCTAAACCTTTTACGTTGTATTACCATAAGGAAAAAGGACATGCTTTGGGAGTGTTAACACAGAGCCACGGAACAAGACAAAGACCTCTTGCTTACTATTCCAGCAGGTTTGACAATATCATTCAAGGATCACCTACATGTATTAAAGCTGTAGCAGCGGCTGCTGTATTGAAGGACAAGTGCATATACATTGTTCTTAATCATGAACTAACCATACAAGTACCGCATGCTGTAACAGAAATCCTACAACAAGCAAGAACCAAACATCTTTCAGCATCTAGACTCACCAAGTATGAAGTGTCCCTATTGAGTGCAACCAATGTGACAATCAAGAGGTGTATCACTCTCAATCCCGCAACGCTTCTCCCAGCCCTGTTGCCAGAACAGAAGGAGTATGAACATAAATGTTCAAAAGGAGGGAGAATGAGGGGACAAGCACCTTCTGTCAGCACAGTAACATCTACAGCAGCCCAGAGAATGGAAGTAGATTCAGAAGGTGAAGGTGAGGACAAAGATGAAAATACTTGTACTCAAAATTTTTCCCATGACTGTCTTGCTTTGATGGAACAAGAAACCCAGACATTGCCACACATCCAAGATATGCCCATACCCAATGCTCATTACGAACTATATGTTGATGGGTCCAGATACTATGAAAATGGCACACCCTACACTGGATAAGCAGTCACTACTGACACTGAAGTAGTAACTTCTGGAGCCCTACCAGCACACTTATCAGCACAAGCAGCTGAACTTGTGGCCCTTACTAAAGCATTGGAGCACGCAGAGCATACAACAGCGAACATTTATACAGATTCCAGATACAGCTGGGGAGTGACAATGGACTATGGGTTGATCTGGAAAAGCAGAGACTTTAAAACAGTTACAGGTAAACAGATACAGCATGCTGACCTCATTAAAAAAAAATTCCAAGTATTAATGAAGCCACACAAAGTTGCCATCATCAAGATTCAAGCACACACAAAGAATCAAACAAAAGAAACAAGAGGAAACAAGGTAATTGTTTCCTAGAACGGCCACACCGATTTTGATCGGGTCGGAAAAATCACGTTGATCGCATCACATGCGACCAAATCGCATGCGATGCGACCAACGCGATGGACCCGATTTTTACATTGAATCAAAAGTGAATAGGGTCCCTGGGACCCTATTTTACATTAGATTCAATGTAAAATTGTCCCCAGACCCCAATTTTAACCCCCCTGATGACTCAAATGGCCCCATTGTGAACGGCACCCCACGCTTGATGGCAACCCGAAGCGTGGCGAGCGGCGGCGGTACGCATCCTCCGACCTTTTCATACCCCTACTATCCACGTCGGCGTGGAGTTGAGAATATAAAGTGTAGCGAGAGTAGCGAGCCACCGAGCCCGAATCGTGGCGAGCGCACGCGCATTACTTCACAGGTATACGCGTCCCCACGCTTTGGGCTCGCCACACTTTATATTCTCAACTCCATGCCGACGTGGAAAGTAGGGGTATGAAAAGGTTGGAGGATGCGTACCGCCGCCCCTTGCAGTCTCGCTACGCTCGCCACGCTTAGGGTTGGCGTCAATCAAGGGGTGCCGCTCACAATGGGGGGGGGCATTAATTTATAGGCATGATGGGGGCATATACAATGAGAAATGGGCCGTATTGGCCCATTTCCCATTGTTAGCTATGTAAAATGTGCTTAATCGGGTCCATCGCATCTTGTCCCATTATAATGGCACAAGACCGACGCGATGAAAGCGATTACAATGTTAAAAATATTTTAACATTGAACCCTATGGCAAAATCGGGTCCATCACGTCGGTCGCGTTGCGTGCCATGTTAATGCACACGATCAATGCGATTTTGCCTTTGCCAGCAAAATGGACCTGATTTCAAAGGAAATCGGGTCCATCGCGTTAATCGTTAATCGTGTTAAGGTACACGATTACTCCCGATTGTGGCCATTCTAGGAAACAAGTACCGGAAAAAATCTTGCAGATGCAGAAGCTAAGAGAGCAGCAAAAGCCCAGCCAGTAGGAAAAAGACACTACTTGGTTGAGACAGAAACGAGAGAACCACAACACATATGGCAGATATGCAACAATTAAAGAAATTCCAAGACCAAGCAGGTCCAGTGGAAAAAGCAGAATGGCAAAGGAAAGGAGCGGCAAAAGATGAAGAAACTGAGCTCTGGAAAAGAGATGAACTGTTATGCCTACCCAGAGTACTCTACCCAGCTATGTGCCAAGTTACTCATGGACAGACCCACCTTGGAAAGGATCAAATGACTGATATTACTAATGAGAGATGGATAGCTCCAGGATTCCAATCGGCAGCAGCACTTCACACACAAGCATGCTGGATCTGTGGAACAAGCAATCCAGGGACAAGAGTAAAAACTCCACAAGGGGCAATACCAAAAGCAACAGCTCCTTTTCAGAGACTGCAGATTGACTACATTTAGATACGTAAGTGTGGAGTGTATGAGTATGCACTCATAATAGTCGACATCCTGACTAAATGGGTGGAGGCTTATGCCGTGGCAAAGGCCACAGCAAGGAACACAGCTAAGAAAATCCTCTCAGAAATTGTCTGTAGATATGGTGTCCCAGATGTCATTGAGTCAGATAGGGGTACACACTTTACAGGTGAAGTAATGAGACACATACTGTAATGCAGGATTTAGGCATACAACAGGCTTTTCACACTCCGTACAGGCCAGAAGCAAGTGGTCTCGTAAAGAGAACAAACTATACTTTAAAGTCTAAGGTTATGAAGGCAATGAAAGACACAGGTAAAACATGGGTAGAATGTTTACCTTTAGCACTCTTTAGTATGAGGACCATGCCTCATAAAAAGTCAGGCTACTCTCCTTATAAGATTTTGTTTGGTAGCATACCTAGGATAGGATGTTACTACCCACAGCTTGTGCATAAACATGCAGATTTAACCTGTTATGTAAAAGAACTAACTAAAAGACTAATTGAACTTCATGTTGCAGCTTATGCGTCACTTCCAGATTCTACAGCAGAGAACAATCCTCATCATCTCCAGCCAGGTGATTGGGTGCATCTCAAAAGACACGTTCGAAAATCGCTTGAGCCCAAATATGATGGTCCATTTCAGGTCCTACTGACTACACCAACATCAATGAAGCTAGAAGGAAGGGATACTTGGGTTCACTCATCATACGAGTTAAGTTTGATGATGCAGTTTGCTGAGATGTTATTGGGGCCCAAATCCGATAAAAGTCTATGGGGATGTATTCTGTGTTTGGCAACCACAATAGTGGCAATAATATGGTTATGTACAGTACTAGAGGTACCAGATTATGCTAATAACAACAGCACAGTACAAGTTACCTCTTTAGTCTATCCCAAACCACATTGTGTGAGAAAAAGGGAAGTAGCAAACCCTAGCCATGAATGTAGAAATTTGACACATATTTCAAGGTACAGGTTGAGTATCCCGTATCCGAGTATCCGTTATCCGAATTATTCCGAAAACCATACATTCCAGAAAGTGAATAAAAAATATTTTTTTTTGCTAAAAACTCACTGGGGACATTTGTAATAGCACTACTGGTGACATTATATGTAACTGGCACTATATATGTGCAAGAAAAGGATTGCTTGGCATTTAAATTCAATATCTGAGATAGTACACAAATTTTGTTTCATGTTTTGAAACCTTGTTTTTTGAACAAATAAAATATATTTGTGTGTATTTTATGTGGTAATAAAATATATTTGTGTGTATTTTATGTGTTTATACAGCATATATGCAAGATACTTCAAAATACATAATTAAAATATTAAAATATTCCGAAATACGGAATAATCCGTTATCCAAAATTCTCCTGGTCCCAAGCATTTTGGATACGGGATACTCAACCTGTATATATGTGAGTATTGTGGACAGTCACCTGAGGAGACATGTATAGAATGGTGTAAGGTCCCAATTGGAGAAAACCGAAATATGTTGTTGCAATTACATAATTTTGTAGGGAATGCCCTTAACACTACAAACTGTTGGATCTGCTCTCAAGGTCCTACCTCAGGAGGAGGAGGAGAGTGGACATTTATACCCATCACATTTGAAGAAAGGGTACTATTTGAAGATAACCGTGCAGATAGTGAACCATTCAAAGCATCAGTAAGCCAATACTTACGCAAGGAATCCCCTAAACTGCTAGCACACCTAATTACCCCAAATGTATCTTTTTGCATTGAATTTAAGAAAAAACAAAGTGAAACCATACTTGGATTTAATAATCAAAAGGTTTTTCGCTCAAACACCTACTTAGGAACATTTCATCCTTGCTCAAAGGCCCCTTTTAGAGCTGGTAGTGCCCCGATACCTTTGAATCAGGAGTACCTCCATACCAAATATTTTTGACACCATATGATGATAAACCTGCACTAAGGGAAATAATAAATATTGGAGTGTGGCCAGGGCCAGGATTCCCTAGTTGGATGAATAAGACAGGAAGCAATCCTGACCAGTTCGTAGTTAATGGTACAGTAGCAGTAAAAGGATTGGTTAACCTAAAACAAATGTGGGATAGCATACCTCCAATTCTCCCAAATAATTAGTATTTTTTTTGTGTGGGAAGTATGTATACAAGTGGCTTGTTTTTGGCGACCATGAGAATTGCACCCTAGGACGCATAGTACCTGCAGCACAAGTGATAGAGCATGGAGATCTTAAAGAAATAATCAGAGGCAGAGATTGCCAGGTAAGGAAGTATAATCCAATACACAGGGACAGAAGGGAAATAAAAGAAGCAGGGAAAAAGGCAAATAAACTAGTCTATACACCCTGGCATCAGAGAATGGGATTTTTAGACCTATTTGGCTCAAAATCATATTATAGAGTTGAATCATGAATCACTTGCAATGTTATTTAGATAACATTACTGAAATATATGATAACGGCACAGACAGGAGGCTATTGTATGACCTTATATACTCAGACAGGAATATTGTGCTGTACATTTATTACTAATGAGACTGACAATGCTCAAGAGACAATAGAAAAACATGTACAAGAGATAGAAGACGAAAAACGGATATATGCCACTGAGCATAATACACCTGACACTCTAGGAGGTAATTGGGGCTGGCTATCATTCCTGAACCCATCTATATGGCTTTCAGGAATTAGTGGATGGTTTATGGGAATTCTCATGTTCATCCTAAAAATTATAGGATTATGCATACTGGTTTATATTGCTGTCAAGATATTGGTGTGTGTTTTCTCTGTCTGTTTGAAACAGTGCCAGTCTGCAATAACTACAACCAAGTTCAAGAAACTCATATCTGGAAGGACACAGCAAGCAAAGGATCAGTCTATTCCGATGCATGTGAGCCAACGGCCAATTGCCCTCTGACCTCAGGGAAAGAAGTTACCCTGTCTCGGGGATATAACCCACTAGACCCATCTGATGTGACTAATCCTTTGCATGTTTAGGCAGTTTGTATTGTAAAATGTCTGACCACTATGAGTTTCCTACAATTTATAATATTTTTGTATTTTTTATTTTTATTTTTGTTTACTACTGTATGTAAGCAATATTAATTCAATTGTAATGTTTATTATTATAAAAAGGAGGAAGAAATGTTAAAGTGAATCTTACTAAATACTATATTGTCTATATACAGTAAGCTGAAGATTTCATTAAGTACAAAGTATTAAGGATTATGTAGTATAAGAATTAGAACAAATGTATGGTTCTATCTTCAAGGAGTTGAAACAGTTAATATGAATGTATGTTCTGTATAAGTCTCTATTTTTCCTGAGAAACCCAATTAATATAGAGTCAAAACAGATGTGGAGTAAATGCCACGACTGCAGAATAGACACATTGGGGGGAAAACAGGAAAAAGGGGTGGAGTCGAGTGGAGGTTTAAAAGCCCCCACTTGGCTTCACAGTCCCGGCGCTTATTTAAAATTTTGTGTAACTAGACACTAATGGTGTTCCATATATTGTAAACCAGCTGCAGCAGGCATCCAGTGAGTTCACCACAAACTCATCAGAGAGACAGAAAAACTAAAACAAAAAGTGTTGATGCACTGCGCTGCTATTAGTAAAATGTTGGGGACCGTCTGCTGGACAGAAAAGATGAGGCCGGACACACTGATTTATGAAATTATCAAAAAGCATACAATTTATTACATAAAAAATAATATAATAAAAATAAATATAACAAATGACTTTAAAACAGAGCTATATAATAAGCAACACTGTGAAATTCAAATCAATGGAGTCTCTAATTATTTATGATATATTAACCCAAGATAGGTTAGCAGCAATAAAGTGACAGGTGTAGGGAGCAATAGTAAGATCCGTAATAGCCTCGATGTTTAGGGCGGTTTAATGAGCCGGTAATTGAGTATAAAGCCAGTCCATTAGCATGTAAAGTTACACGCAAAAAAGAGTTATTGGGGCTGTAAGGTTAGTCACCGGTACAAAGCAGAGTATTAGATTTTATCCTTGATACTCACGGAGCGTGATGCGCCGTAGCGCTGGAGGCTTACTGTGCAGCTGTAAGTAGTTACCGGATTCACTGGAGTGTGCTGTCCCGTCTAAATGTGAATTAATGAAATATCTCCACAGACATTGGGGGGAAAAGAATATACATTCCCTTATAAGGCAAGGTTTCTAGAAGGATCTATGCATTCTATGAGAGTTGACTGTGATACTTAGCATAATATAGAAACTACTCCCAGTCTATAGAGGTTCACTACCACAATGATGTAAGAGATGCCATTTATCCTATGTATTCCTACGTTTCTTACGTTGAACCAAAGTTTTAATTGTTAACCCCACCTTAGGTGTGTGTTCTATTTGAATATGTATGTTTTTTATACTAAGCACTCCTTTATGGGAGTGAAGGAACAGTATCTTATGGTATAAATATGAGGACTGTAAAGCAATTAAAAAACACATCCTGAACTTCTCCTGACGGTCAGCGTAACTTGTGGTCTGCTGTGATGTCCAAGTACTGAAAAACTTCTTTGGCTCAAATTACCTCAAGCCATCATTACTGCCTGCTCATACCAATTCCTCTTCATGACTACCATACTCCCCCACTTATCTGAAGGTTTAATTATAATTTCTTGATTCATTTGTAGATTTTTTAAGGCCAATTGTTCTTTTTTGCTCAGATTCCATTTTTTGATGTACTTGGTGTCATTTAGCTAATTTAGCAAAAGTCTCCACATAGGGACCCTTCATGTGGGCCAGGAAGAATGTCAATTTTTTCTTAAAAGGATGAATCGTTATCTGTTCATCTTCTTTATGGTCCTTATTGAAAACATTTTCAAATTTTTGTACGTCAATGTAGGTGTTGAAATGATCCATGGTGGTAGTAGCAGCAAACTTTAATCCTTTTTGTAAAACTTTTTTCTCCGTTTCTGCTAGAATTTTTTTACTCAGATTATAAACTCGACACGGTTCCTCTATTGGGGTGGATTTGGCCAGGGTTATTTTGGTTTTCATTTTCTTGTTACTTTTAATGGTGGTTCTTCTTTTTTTCTCTCTCAACTTCTGTAGTGTACTTAATTGAATGCACATGCGGACTCTGTTATGCTGGAAGAACGTCCAGAAATCTTAAAATTAGAATGAATGAGCATATAAGAAATATAAAAAAAGGGATTAGAGACTCATTCTTTATCTGAGCATTTTAAACAGTCCATGCCTGCAACCCTAATCACATTAAAAAAATCCTACGGATTGAAAGCATTAAAACATCTTGGAGACACCGCAATTTAGATCAGCAATTAGCTTAGAAGGAGATGCAGTGGATCCTTCAATTAAAAACCCTGATTCCCACAGGGCTCAATAAAGCCTTTGAACTCAAATGGTTCATATAACACTTCCCTTTTTGAATTCTAAACTTCATACTTCAAAGTTGATGATATTAGGTTTACAAATCTGCATTTTTAATGTCAAAGTCCTGTTGTTATGAGACATTCTCTTTTTCTTTCATATTCACTGGAGAAAAAATGTCCGGAGTAAAGATGAAGAAATTGAAGATCCACTTCTGCCAACCAATCCACACATTGACATCTATGACCGAAAACTGGAAGTGGGTATCAGATGTCGGGACCTGGAAATCGCGGCACTTCCGCCAACCACTTTACATATTGGCATCCAGGACCAGAAACAGGAAGTGAGTATCAGATACTGGGATCCGGAAATCGTGGCACTTCTGCCAACCACTTTACTTATTGCCATCCATGACCGGAAACTGGAAGGCACGGCCACGCACTTCCGGTCGCAGGCGTTTCACTTCCGGTCACGGACATTTGGGTGCCATTTATAAGTATAAATATCAGAAACAGACACATATCAGTCACCTTGCCCTGGAAGAAGAGCAATTGATGCTCGAAAAGCGTCGGCGGCAGTGACTGATTGGACTTCCTTTGGGTGAACCTACCAAGTGCTAAGGTATTTGTGGCCACTGCAGGGTGCACTTCTGGACTGCATCCCTGCCACTTACCATCCCTTGCTGGCTCCAAAAACCCTTAGGGGTAAAAACTCATTCCATCCTTTTAGAGAATATAAATTTTACCATGTTATTTGCAAAATAAATTAGTATATATTTTGAACTCTATCTCTGGTGCCTGGTAATATTATCACACCAACCCATCTTCTACTTATGCCCAAGGTCTAAGGGAGACCATAAGTGAAAATTAAAAGGCAGCCAAAGAAGGAGCGCAGCACATTTGTTGCTCAAAACCACCATTTCAGTTGATATGTTTGTTTGTTGGAAGAAGGTGCAGCGATTGCGTATATGTTGTGGATGGGGAGCTGATATTGTGGTCTGGCGGTTGAAGGTGCAGCGATTGCGCCGTTGTTGCGGCTGGTGAGCCAATATAGTAGCTTGTAAACTGTAGATTCGGCGATTGCACCAATATTGCAGCTAGGGAGCCAGTATTGTAGTTCATAAGCTGGTACAATGGCCGGAGGCTGGAGAGGCAGGAACCAGATGAAGTCAGCAGAAATAGGTACATAAACTAGAGGCAGCAAGGTGACGATCACTGCAGAAGAGGTATATAATTTCACCAACCTCCAGATCTCAAAGGTGGCCCTTCAGCAGAGCTGACTATCTACTGGCAGAATCAGGCTATAAACACACTTGGAGTTTGCAGCAAGAGATTTTGAAAATCTAACTGTTAAGACAGTATAACCAGCAATGAGTTCAGGGCTGGCAGTAACTTAAGTAAGACAAGGCCCAATCATGCAGCTACTAGGGAGTGATTCTAAATCATAATCATGTGTAAATCAGCTCTGTGAGCAGACAGCTAATTAATTAGTAAACACATGGGGTGAAATTTAATAGGATGAGAAATTCAGAAAGTGAGAGATTTGGTAACAAATCAAACTGGTTTTGCAGTGTTAATCATTGCCGCTTTAAAAAACTGGAGATTTCTTACCAAATCTCTCACTTTCTGAATCTCTCATCCTATTAAATTTCACTTATGATATGAGCACAGAGGGAGGCAGGAAAGACAAGTTTATCTGTAGGCAAACAGATCAGTGTTTGAAGCATACTTGCCTACCTGGTAATGTAGGATTGCCATCACCTGTGGTGAAACGCCTTTCTTATCAATTAACCACAGTTGAAGGCAATCATACATTACCAGGAAAGTCCAGGAACAGAGCATTTTCTCCTTCATGGAGAGGGCCAGGTATGCAAGTATGGTTTGAAGCCATCTCCCATAGCAACAAACAACAGGTACCTGCCAGCAAGATGATCCACTACCTTCGGATACTAACACATCGTTCAACATTCAGAATAAAAAAAAAAGAAAAAATTACAATTACTCAATTAAAGTGAAAATAGAGCTAAATAAGCTTTAAGCTTTGGATCCAGAAGTGGGATAGTTAAAATAAATTGTAAGGGCATCAGATGACTTATTTAAGATTTATACAATGTCCCTTTCTTCTGCTATCTCTGCTCATTTCAATTGTACTATACCAACAGTAGCTGCACAGAAATGCCACTCATATGAAAGCTTTTTTAGTGGCAGCTGGTAATGCTGTTGCCTTACAATAGCAATATGAATTTCCAATATCAATAGATATTAAATTATTATAGTTCATATTTAATCATGACCACAATTGCTATAGAATATAATACAATTTTAATAGAATTGTGGTCACAACAAGTGTCAGACTGGAGCATGAAGGGCCCATGGTAGGGGCCCATGTTTAGAGGTACGGGTAGTCTCCGAAAGGGGTGTGGCCAGGGACCACATTGATTTTCCTAACCTTTAAAGCATTAAAGAGAGCTGGACCCCTTGAGAAATATATATATATATATATATATATATATATATATATATATATATATATATATATAGACCTTTGGTAAAGCGAGCGGCACTCAGAGTCTTGAAAAACATAGGTACACTGCAAAAACGTGTTTAATGTAACTTCAACGTTTCGGGGCGCTGTACCCCTTCATCAGGATAAACACAAGGTGTCACACACAAGAAATATATAGACAAGACTTACCCCCCCAATCACTGCTGCCCCTTCCGCTGCTCCGGGTCACCTGGCAGTGCGGCGCGATGTCCACTCGCCGTATTGCAGTTCCTGTTTCCGACGGAACCGTGTCATCCTCCCCGTGCCGGTTCCCATAGCAACGTTCGGGTTAACAATCTTCAACAAACACAAAGTAATCATTAAACCTGCAGTGTTATACCGTGACATAAACAATCTTTTAATATGCATTGTGCCAGTGATTTCCTGCATCAGTGCTCATGTTATTTAAAAAGGCTGTTGTTTTCAGACCTGGAAGACGGCTGCTGTAGCCGATTTCGTGCTAAAAAAAACTATTTATTGGTGCATAAGAATACATATAGTTACGTTTTGCACCCCATGTGATCTCCCCCTTAGACTTGCTTTGGGCTATTAGCCCCGGTCTAGGTTGTGATAAGATGCATTAACGCCCACCCCTCAATTGCTATGTTGAGGGCATTGTCGACATACTGTGTCGACTTTACCATAGTTGTGTTAGTGGCCTTTCTTTTTTAGCCAGGTTTTCTTTTTGGGCCCTCACTGTTAATGTTACCCTGCGACAAGCTGATATGACGAGTTAGGGGTCGTGTCCTGAAGGGTATTAAATGAAATTGATTAATCCCAAATGCTCATTTAATCCTTTGGGACGCATGGTGCCCAACCTATAAATCCATTGGGTCTCCAGGCGCAACAGGGCCTTTCCTCTGTCACCCCGTCTAGGACTAGGGGGGACATGGTCTATTATTTAATATTTCAACATGGCCATGTTGTGCTTGGCTGACACAAAGTGCTTGGCCACCGGTTGCTCGCCCATGCCAGCACTGAGTGCCGCCCTGATTGCTTGCCTGTGTTGTGCCATGCGGACTTTGAATTGGCATTCCGTTTTGCCTATATAATATAGTCCGCATGGACACAAGATGACATACACCACGAAGCGGCTTGTACATGTGAGGGGCCAATTAATTTTAAACCTCTTCCCCGTGTAGGGGTGCCTTATGGAGTCACCTGTCTCCATATAGTTGCAGGTAGTGCAATTAATGCACTTGAAGCATCCATTGCCTCTTTGCAAAAAATGGGTGGGTTTAGGTTTCTTGAATTTAGATAAATCGGTTTTAACCACTAAATCCCTGATGTTTTTCCCCCGGGAGTAACTAGGCATGAGGCGTTTGTTGGCCAACTTTTTTAAATCCCTGTCCGTTGTTATAATCGGCCACAATTCCTTAGTTTTTTTGGATGTGTGGCTGCTATTAATGTTAAACTGGTCACCCATGGGTAAGGGGGCTCTGCCTTCTCAATTTTTTGGGGAGTTAATAATTCGGCTTGTGGTCTTGCACTTGCCCTCTGCCGTACCTTTGCTAGCTCCCCCATGGGGTACCCCCGTTGTTGGAACTTCTGGGTCATGGCATCCTCACTGTTGGTTCGGCATACCCGTATAAACTGAGACATGGGTAATCCCTTCATTGTCGCCCTGGGATGGAAACTCTCATGCCTAAGCATGGTATTTTGGTTGGTTGGCTTGGTGTATAGACTAGTTGCCAGCCCTTTCTCTGATCTAGTGATCTTAATGTCGAGAAAACAGATTTCCTTTTGGTCATGCAACATAGTAAGCTTGATGGGGCTAGATGATCTGTTATGGGCCTCTACTGTGCCAACCAAGCTTTCCACTGGACCCTGCCACAAAATCAAAATATCGTCTATAAAGCGAAAATATAACCACACATGCTGTACCGTCTCCTAGAGGACAAAGAACAGGTCGCGTTCGGTCTCCCACATATAGGTGTTAGCAAACGTGGGAGCCACCGAAGACCCCATCGCACAACCTGTCCTCTGCCTCCAGAACGTGCTGTCAAATAAAAAATTATTATGAGACAAAGTGAATTCAAGCAGCTGCAGGACAAACTTGACATCTGGGCCCCTATAACGAGGGTTCCCCGTAATGAGACGTCTCAAAGCCTGCACACCCTCCCTGTGCGGGATGCAGGTGTACAGGCTAGTGATGTCAATGGTGGCCATTGTGAGGTCCACTGGTACCTCAGGCATGGTGGTCAATCTCTGTAACAACATAGAAGAGTCCTGAAGGTGGGTGGGCGTATGCTGTATGCATGGCTGAAAATACGTATCCAGAAATATGGCTATTGGCTCGCAAAGCGACCCCCTGGCCGAAATGATAAGTCGACCAGGGGGCCGCGTTGCATGCTTGTGTATTTTTGGAATTGAGTAAAAAATGGGCACTATTGGATGCTCAGAGTATAATTTATTGTAAACCGTAGGAGATATTACATTCTCCTTAACGGCTTCCTGCAATATAGATGCCAGTGATTTCTGGTACCCATCCGTGGGGTCCCCATTTAGTTTCTCGTATGTCTTGTCTATATATTTCTTGTGTGTGACACCTTGTGTTTATCCTGACGAAGGGGACCAGCGCCCCGAAACGTTGAAGTTACATTAAACACGTTTTTGCAGTGTACCTACGTTTTTCAAGACTCTGAGTGCCGCTCGCTTTACCAAAGGTCTGTACTATTGGACCCAAGTGGTCCCACCTGAAGGCACCGGAGCAAGTGAGTCCCAGGGGACAGCAGAGTGCCGGAGAAAGCACGTGGCATATATATATATTTCGAAGTCCAGTTAGCCGGCACCCTCCTAATCCGTAAGATAATCACAGCTACCGCGGTGCACAAGCCCCAAAAAATTCATACAGACCAGTCCATAAGGGCGGCACCCATCGGTTTTTAGCAGCAAGGAATCAAGTCAACGCCAGAAGTGCAAGCTTTCGGATTTATTAATCCTTCGTCAGGCAGCAAACAAAGTACATAGACATAGCATATAGTGTAAACGCTCACCTTATATGTGCTGTACAGATCCATTCAGCGTGCGGGGCTGGCACGGCGCCCGGAAGCCGGTCACCAGAAGGACTTCCGGATCACTCCGTCTGTCACTTCCGGGTAGCTGTCTGGACTCACGTTACCATAGTTACCCTACAACAACTGTCCGGTATATTTCATAAACATATAATATAGCAAACCACCACATATAATAAAAACATATTACAAATGTAACAGTTACATATACATCAATGATCTAATTCATAGCAGATAACAACATGATCAATTTATTTAATGTTCACTGACCCAGCCGGGTACATATTAATTAATTACGTGCGTATATCATCATGCAGGATCACTTTCAATTCAGAAAAATATTCAAATTTAATTGGTCATTAAGACCTCTTGGTTTCACTGTGTCAAGTAAAGATCCATTTGGATTCAAGACGGTGTTTGCGTATCCGGCCTAAACGGTTGTAGAGACGGAAACATCAGTACAAAAATAGTTCAAAAACATTTAAATACATCTTATCTATGGAATAATATAGGGGGAGGTCAATGGTATGTTTATATGTATCCTTTGTATGTTAGAATTAATTGTTCTTGTTTCTATTAGTTCCAAATATCAAGTCAGGATCACCAAGATAGACAAAATGTGATAAATTCTGAATCATGCTGAATAGCTTGTGTGACCTTCTGACAAATAAAGTTTTTAAAGCTTAATGGGAGACTGGCAATTTGTTTAAATTTCTTTATTTACACATAATTAAACTGTTTATTGAAATAAGTTTTAAAATGAAAAAAATATATATTGTTCAATTTGTCATTTTTTTCACTTTTATGACAATTTTCAGAAAAATGTTGAAATGCTGTATGTTTGTTGTTTTTTAAAGTTTCATATACTGTATACTGTACTTAATTTTTAGTTATTAAATTCAACAATGTTAATTATTACAGTAAATTATTGCCCTACAGACATATTGTAAATTAACTCAACAGTATTTTGACAAGGTTAAACCCTTCTAGAAAGAAGAAAATAAATCTATGAAAACATCAATCATTCAGTAAAAAAAATAAGGACTTCCTGTTATCCTACAGCAACAATTGCAATGCAACTATCACCCATAAGAAAAAACTATCTTGCAACTAAATGTTATGGGAAGCCAATATTAATTATAAAACAAATAAAGTAAAACCAAAATGTGAAATTACTATCATGATGTGATTATAGTTGATGAGGTTGAAAAGTATTTTGGTACTTGTTTCCTAGCACGGCGCCAGCAATAAAAATTGTGTCCATCGGGACCCCCGAAATCGCGTCGATGCGATCTACGCGATCGACTTGATTTTTACATTGGAATCAATGTAAAAGGGTGCCTGAGACCCCATTTTACATTGGCCCCAATGTTAAATGGCCCCCAGACCCCAATTTTTATTGTTTCCCAACACTGATGGGTCAAATGCCCTCCCATTATTAACGCCACCCCACGATCAACGCCAACCCGAAGCATGGCGAGCGTAGCGAGCCCGCGAGGGGTGGCGGTACGCGTCCTCCGACCTTTTCATACCCCCACTATCCACGTCGGCGTAGAGTTGAATTTATGTAGTGTGGCGAGCGCAGCTAGCCTCTGAGCCCGAAGCGTGGCGAGCGAAGCGAGCCCCGCATGACTTCACAGTTATTACGCGTCCCCTCGCCACGCTTCGGGCTCGGTGGCTTGCTGCGCTCGCCACCCTATATAAAATCAACTCCACGCTGACGTGGATAGTGGGTGTATGAAAAGGTCGGAGAACGCGTACCGCCACCCCTCGCGGGCTCGCTGCGCTCGCCACGCTTCGGGTTGACGTTCATTGTGGGGTGGCTTTAACAATGGGGGGGGGGGGGCATTTCTAATGTAAAATACCCATAAGGGTGAGTATATAATGAAAAATCTGGTCCATTGGCCCATTTAACATTGTTCCCTATGTAAAATCGCGTCAATCGCATCAGTCGCATCGCATGCTTTAACTTAAGGCATGCGATGGACGCGATTTTTTAATTGTCGGGGGAAAAGGCTTAAAATAGCCCTGAAATCGCGTCTGTCGCGTCCATCACATACCTTAACTTAAGGTATGCGATCACCTACGACGGGCGCAGTGCTAGGAAACAAGTACCAGTACTTTTACTTTACTGTGGTTAACAGATTATAATAATTAAAATGGTATAATATAATTAAAATAAAACCCTTGTAAATTTGCCATCCATCTGTTTTAAGTTAGAATTCACCATTACCAAAAATGGCTGTTACAGGTTGAGTATCCCTTATCCAAAATGCTCGGGACCAGGAGAATTTTGGATAACGGATTATTCCGTATTTCGGAATATTTTAATATTTTAATGATGTATTTTGAAGTATCTTGCATTTATGCTGTATAAACACATAATATACACACAAATATATTTTATTACCACATAAAATACACACAAATATATTTTAATTGTTCAAAAAACAAGGTTTCAAAACGTGAAACAAAATGTGTGTACTATCTTAGCACTGAATTTGAATGCCAAGCAATCATTGTCTTGCACATATATAGTGCCAGTTACATATCATGTCCCCAGTGATGCTGTTACAGATGTCCCCAGTGAGTTTTTAGCAAAAAAAAAAAAAATTTTCACTTTCTGGAATGTCCGTATTTCGGAATAATTTGGATAACGGATATTCGGATACGGGATACTCGACCTGTATTAACAATTTGTGGTCCACTTATTATATACCACTTATTATACACTTATTATATATTATAAATAATGGTTAGATCCCTGGATATTTTTTTCTGCTAAAAATGTGTCTAACTCTTTTTTAAACATTGTAATTCAAATGAGTCTGCCATCACAACCTTTTTTCCGCATAGTATTCCATTTCTTTACTGCCCTTACTGTAAAGAATCCCTTCCTCTCCTCTAACTTTAGGGGCTCCCAGTGTGCCCTGTACACACAGTAGTTCTTATAGTAAACAGATCACCTGACAGTTCTATGTATATCCCCTCTCCGATACCTCTTTTCTAACGTAAACTATACTGTGATATTAATGATGATTGGTAGAAAGTTATTTAATTAGTAGAGTTAACTATTAGAAGCATCAATATTATTTTCTTGCTCTTTATGAATATTTTTATTTATATAATGTAATGGTTAATTTGGGATTTGAAACTACTAGAAGACAAAGAAAAAGGAATAATCAAACATTCTTTATTGAAATATACAGTATTTAGCAGGTATTTATCATAGTATTATTATTTAGTTTTATTATCTTTAATGTACAGTATATGGTTCCACAAAAGGTTTGCAGCACCTAACAAAGCATAAAAACTAATGAGCAAAACAAGAACAACAGGGACTTTTAGTACAAGATAGTTTAGAAAAAGTACTTGATTTATAAAAAAATTGTGCATTAGAGAACACCAGTGATAGGGAGCAGCACATGAAAAAATATTGGTGTTAAGAATGGGAGGAAGTAATTAGGAGGCGGGAGAGGTGGCATACATTTGTGGAGCAAAGAAAATGGGTAAGAGTGTAAAGGGAGATAAGTTCAGAGATGGGAGAGCAGTGGCGGAACAAAAACATTTGCGCCCCCCCGCCGGGACAATTTCGGTGCCCTCCCCAGTTAAAAGACAAGACCCCCGGGGAGCTGGCAGGGGGGTCTGTGCGGCGCGGTGGTACCTGCATTCAGGGAGTGGTCCCTGCGCCACTATGACGTTGCTGGGGTCCCTGCACTGACCTGGAAACAACACGCTATAGTATCCGCCGTCCGGCAGCGCGGGAAGCACTTCTGACTTTGAAAACACTGGGTGCATGCTGATTGGCTGAATCTCACCCAATCAGCGTGCGGCCAGTGTTTTCAAAGTCATAAGCTTTCCCACACTGCAGGTCACTGCAGGGACCCCGGCAACGTCATACTCAGCGCCAGAGGGATCTCCAGGCTCTCCCTGACCACACGGACCCCCACGCCGCACGGACTTCCCTGCTCGCTCCCCACTGCACACACAAGGAGGGGGGAACTGGTGGAGTAACAATAGCTCCCACAGACCCCCAGAGCCTCCCCACCATTGTGTAACACCACTGAGGGAGAGGAATAGGTGTTCTCTGTAAAATTTATTGTGAGAAGCTTCAATTGGATGCTGAAAGGGAAGAGGCAGCAGCATTAGCGATAGATTGGAATGAAAAGGGGCAGTTATCAGGAATGCCAGATATGGGGGGGGGGGGGGGCAATTACAGGAGTCCAATCTGGAGATGATGAGTGAGTGGATGAAAGTCTTGATAGCATTCAGCGTGAGAAAGGGTAAGTAAATATTTTGGATATAGAAAAGGCAGGACTATGAACGATACTGAATTTGTGGTTTGAAAGAAATGGAAGAGTTAATGATAAGTCCAAGACAATATTCTTGGGAGCTAAAGGAAATCATTTTTCGATCAATTGATAATGAAATTGTGGGGTGTGGGGTAATGACGGGGAATGAGAAGATGATCAGCTCAGTCTTAGATATATTAAGTTTAAGAAAACACTGGGTCATCCAAGAAGAGGTAGCAGGTAGACAGTTGGGGATATGAGTAATGAGAGAGAGGGAGAGTTTATGAACTTTGGCGGACACCTTCTGTTGAAATATGACTCTTTAGAGTGGGCAAGGGCAGTACTGTAGAATGAGAGCTTTGATTGAAAATGGAGGAAGATCCCTTAGATCCCTTAGAGCAGGCATGTCCAACCTTGGCCCTCCAGCTGTTGTGAAACTACAAGTCCCATCCGGCCTTGCCACAGTTTTGCTATTAGGGAATGCTAAAACTTTTGCAAGGCATGCTGGGATGTGTAGTTTCATGACATCTGGAGGGCCAAGGTTGGACATGCCTGCCTTAGAGCTTGATTTCCTCCATTGTCATTTAATGATGCATGAACATTTTGGCTGACTTATATTGAATTTGGAATTCCAGGGTTGAGGTGTTGATTTGTGAGAGGAAATAATGGTCACCAGAGCAACAGAGTAAAGAGCAGAAGGAAGGAGGCATTGTATAGGTACTGTAAGTGGCTTGTTCAAAGCAGGAGAGAGAATAGGAGAGAAATGTGAGTTAAACAGGAAGGATAAGGGAATGGTGTTGAGTGGTAAGACTGATGTGGGGCAGAGGTGTTTTTTAGTGAGGTTTCAATAGTGGATGAAAGAAAGTGAAAAGGAGAGAGGAAGAGATATATAAGACTATGGTTGAAGGATACATGTGGGAACAGGAGTAAAATAAAGGATTAGGTAGCCAAAGAGTGATAGGGGAGTTGAAAAAACCTGGAATGCAGCCAATCAGAGTGCCATGCAGTGTTTTACATTTTTTCAAATTCTGCTGCAGCGCTGACCCCCTCCGCCTGCTAGCACTACTTCATAGTGCTATGATACTCTGCCCTCTTCCAGCACCTGATGTGCTATCACAAGATGGCATGTGGCTGATAAGCGGCTCTTTTTGCACCATAAGATGTGATTGAATTCGATGGACATCGCACTGATCACATAAGTGTATGAGCGAGCCCCGCATGACTTCACAGTTATTACGCGTCCCCTCGCCACGCTTCGGGCTCGGTGGCTTGCTGCGCTCGCCACCCTATATAAAATCAACTCCACGCCGCCGTGGATAGTGGATGTATGAAAAGGTCGGAGAACGCGTACCGCCACCCCTCAGCTGGAGGGCCGAAGATTCCCCATCCCTGGGTTAGGGGGAAAAAAGCAATGGTAAGTCAGACAGGACTTTTAAATGTATAAAGGCAAAATGAGACTGTGCAGCTGTGGTCAGATGTTTATTAAAATCTGAAATTATAAAGACAGGTAATTGCAGGTAAAGTGGAAAACTGTAACAGCATCCAAGCCACAGTGGTAAATGTACAAAAATGGGAGTTATATTGAAGATGGGATGTTGCCCATAGCAACCAGTCAGATTATATCTGTTATCTTCTAGAATGTGCTAAATAAAAGAGAATTAGAATATGTCTCAGAGGAGGAGGCAGAAAAGTAGGTAACTATGCTTATTGTCTGTGGACTGATCGACCGGACACCGGTGCCACAGTCAGAAATGTTTAAACTCTGTTTTGATGCTGGGGCTGTCGATGACCGTAATATTTAGAATTTTTTTTGTATGTCATGAATATAAAATATTTCATACGTTAACTCAGTAGCTAATAGCACACTAAAGAAAAATAAATGTTAAGGTGTGTACACACGTACAGATTTTTCTGTCTGATCTATCTAGTGGGAACAAAAACCTGGAAATGTATGGGAGCCTATGACAATCAAAAATTTCCACCCAAATGCAAGTAAACAGAAAAAAAAATATATGCTTTGATACATTTGTTATATCAGAATGATTTAAACAATTTGTCTGACTGATCTCTTGCTCCCATACATTTCCAAGTTTTTGTTCCCACCAGATAGATCAGACAGAAAAATCTGTACGTGTGTACGCACCTTTAAAGAAAGAAAAAAATAAAATATATCTTAACTGTGTTGATGCTCGGATGTTAAGAATATTTCTCTTCATGGGATTAACTTTCTAGAGCAGTGGGAACCATCATCAAAAAGCAAGAATAATGAGATTCCATACTGTAGTACTAAGTGGTTTTATTAAAGAAAATGTTTTATTTTTAGTAATTATTTGTATAAGTTAACTTAATTGTATCTTTCTGCTTAAAATGTTTATGGCTGTTTTTAAAAATAATGATATAGGTATAGCCATTTATACAAATTGTGTATGATAGCTGCAAAACAGCTGAGATTCCTTAACAACTTCTTATTACTCTGAATCAAATTTAATATGCTGTTTAAAATAGTTTCCTCCCAATATTCCCTACTGGCCTTTTTGATCTTTCTATTCTACGGGTAGCATGCCACATTAGTAGATCTATTTATGGAATGCATAGACCATAATTAAATGAACTTTCCTTCCATAGGTCATGATTTAACCACAGCTATTGCTATAACTAGATATTACAAAAGTGTGAACTGATTTAACAGAAAATGTACAGCCTTTATTTTAACCTTTTAAGCTTTCATTTATTTAGCAATTTGATCATAGATATTGCTTTGATGGTTTTGTTTAAAAGCCATCCAAAGATGTTTAGAAGAGTGTTGAGCCAGAAGCTAATTTCCTCAATCTTCAAACTGGCCTTACTGTAGTTCCCGACCAGTTGCCACATGCTACACTTAAAGTGAACCATCAGATCACAGGAAAGAGGATGCACGCCCCTTTGTCAAGGTGTATGGGTGAAACCATTTCCAATTTACCTACACCAGTCTGCTTGTGTATCTGCTCTATAATACCTCCCTGCTGGTGCATTTACAGCCTTATATAACTAGTAAACATATTCTTTGCTGGTGCATCTACTGTACTGCCATATAAAGAAATATTAATACCAGTGTGCTGGTGCATCTACTGCCGTAAATATATTAAAATCAGTGGCGGAACTCCCGGAGGCAATGGAGTCATCTGCCGCCGGGCGCCAGGCTTAAAGGGGGCAGTGGCTCCACTGCCTCCGATTTTCTGCCCTGATTACATTGGGGGGCACTGCGCACAAGGCTATGGGGAGGGGGGGGCCCGCGCTGTGTTGCATAACATAGCCGCTGCCGCCTGTCGCACTTATCTTATTCAGCGACATGCGGCTATATTATGCATATGCAGCACCCCCTCCTCCGTAGCCTTGTGCGCAGTGGTGAGTGCGGACTTGCGGCCCCCTCCCCGTAACCTTGTGTGGTGCGGGTGGGCGATCCCCCCTGCTCCCCGTACACTTGTGTGCAGTGGTAGTGGTGCGTGTGTGCTGGCGGCCCCGCCCCCTCCCCTGTACCATTGCGTGTATGCGGCCGCGGCAACGTCACCACTCCACCCTGTCACTTAGCTGGGGCGGAAGTCGGCCTGCCTGAGGCTGAGCAAGCCAGCCAGCCTGCCAACAATGTCACTGTGGGACAGTGATGAAGAGCTGGGAGTCCACGCTAAGAGCAGGAAACTGAGTGGGAGGCGCTGCAGCGGCAGACGGTGAGGGTGAGTCTGTGACATCCTCTCTCTCCCTAACATTATTTCTTTCTCTGACACTTCTTTCTCTATTTCTCATTCATTCATTCATTCTCTCTCTATCTCTCTCTCTCTGGGGGGCGGGGGGCACTAACTTTTATCTTGCCTCCGGGCTGCATAGACTAACTTATGCCACTGATTAAAATAATAATAGTACCTCTCTAATTGTACTGCCATATATACCAGTCTCCTGGTGCATCTATTGATAGGTGGACACACCAGCATAACAAAAAATAGTCCATATACATATTACCAGATCCAACAAAAGACATGGCAGGTGTAGCATGGTGGTCCACCTAGAGGGTCACTGATGCCCGACGGCCGTTTCGGTGTGCTATCACCGTCCTCAGGAGCATAAGTGACCCTTCTAGGAGACCGGATATAACAAAGTACCTGACACCTGTGTGCTCGTCTGTTTCAAATAACTGCAGAAACATGTATCTATAGAAAAAAACAGTTACCTAGGTAACTAAAGGAGCGCCTGTATGAGTTGTTACTGCCAGCAGCTGTCAAAAAAGGGGTTGTCAGTCCCTATAGAAAATGTACTGGATAGAATGGGGGGAGACAGCGCTTACATTGATGACACAATAAGGTAAATTATAAAAAGCAATTTAATTGTACAATACACATACAAATGAATAAAATATGATAAAAGGCACACAATGGTGGGGGAAGGGAAGGGGAAAGTTGGGAGCTGCAACCACTGGATGTATTCACCTTTTGAGAGTCCACAGTTCAGTGTGTGACTAGGAGATGAAAAGGAGAGGAATAACCTCTATGCCTGGCCAAAGCGGTGTCTCGATGGTACTTCCTCCAATTTTGTGCTGGGGGTAGCTGTCCAACCGGGAGGACAGCTACCCCCAGCACAAAATTGGAGGAAGTACCATCGAGACACCGCTTTGGCCAGGCATAGAGGTTATTCCTCTCCTTTTCATCTCCTAGTCACACACTGAACTGTGGACTCTCAAAAGGTGAATACATCCAGTGGTTGCAGCTCCCAACTTTCCCCTTCCCTTCCCCCACCATTGTGTGCCTTTTGTCATATTTTATTCATTTGTATGTGTATTGTACAATTAAATTGCTTTTTATAATTTACCTTATTGTGTCATCAATGTAAGCGCTGTCTCCCCCCATTCTATCCAGTACAGAAACATGTATCTGCAGTTATTTGAAACAGACGAGCACACAGGTGTCAGGTACTTTGTTATTTGTGCACGCTATTTATATCCGTTCTCCTAGAAGGGTCACTTATGCTCCTGAGGATGGTGATAGCACACCGAAACGGCTGTCGGGCATCAGTGGCCCTCTAGGTGGACCACCATGCTACACCTGCCATGTCTTTTGTTGGATCTGGTAATATGTATATGGACTATTTTTTGTTATGCTGGTGTGTCCACCTAAATGTTTTTCTAAGACATTAAATTTATTTCACTTTTTTGCTATTTCATTGTGTTATGCTGGCCTCTAATTTCTTCTATATATATATATATATATATATATATATATATATATATATATATATATATATATATATATATATATATATATATATATATATATATATATATATCTATATATATATATTATATATATAAATATATATATATATATATATATATATATATCTATATATATATATTATATATATAAATATATATATATATATAGATATATATATATCTATATATATATATATATATATATATATATATATATAGATATATATATATAGATAGATATAGATATATTATATAGGGAGCAGTTTGGGCGGCACTCGGACGACTTCTAGCAAATGACTGGAGACCACACAGGTGTATATATACACTAGTTTTAACTTTGCGCAAGGTCCTATGTATCAATCATCCGTGCCGGATATCAATAAGATGTGGTCAGATGCTGCTCAACTTCAATAGGGGCTTGCACAAACTCCAACGTGGAGAACATGTAGAAACGAAAATAAGAATTGAATCACAAAATTGCACATTTTACCAAAATCGCACCTTTTCATGACTAAAAAAAAAATCGCATTTTCATGTCTAAAATCGCCCTATATCGCACTTTATCGCACTTTTGATGCCGGAATACTCACCTCATTAAAAATGCGAATTTGCAGCAAAAATGCGATATTAAAAAACGGCGATATAGGGCGATTTGAGAAAAAAATGGAATTTTCTCAAAAACGGTAAACCCACTAAATCTCGCCCTGTGTTAGTTCAGTCCACACCTGAGGATAGATTTGGTACACGTACCATCCTCTGGTCTTTTAAGTGTAAAAATTGTTGTTTGCTTTTATAATTATTTATTTATTTACAGTTTCTTATATAGCGCAGCAGATTAATAGACAATGATAAAAACAAACTGGGTAACAACAGACAGACTTGAGGTAGGAGAGCCCTGCTGCAAGCTTACAATCTATATCTTTTATATTAAAAAAACTGCACTATGAGGCGCCTCCATTGTCCTTCCATTTCTACAGATTTCTAATACCCGCTGGACACGGGTCTATATACATTGGGCAGCGACGGTCTATTCTAAAAGTGACCCAAGTGTGGAGAACCAGGAATGGTCTAACTCCAATAGAGGACTGTTTTAAAGGAGGACTTTTGTGCTTTTGTGCTTGCATTGGGAGCTGCAAAAAGGGACACGGTTTGAGAGCAGCTGTATTAATGACTTGGTTTTATATATATATAGATATATCTATATATATATACCTCTCTGCTGGTGCATCTACTGCCGTATATATAATATCTCTCTGCTGGTGATTCTACTGCTGTATATATAATACCTCTCTACTGGTGCATCTACTGCCGTATATATATTACCAGTCTACTGGTGCATCTATTGCCGTTTATACTTGCACTCCAGTGGTGCTGTCCTGTGGTGTAATATATTGCATGACTCCACAAAAATAATGGAGATCCAACATATGGAGAATAAAATAGGGAAAGATGAAGGGCCGCTTCCTCCTATTTCTGAATCTGCTGCAAATGCAAGTAGTAATGATGACATAGACGATGATATACCATCAAAGTCGTCTGCCAAGGCCGATGTCCAGTGTCAAAGTACAGGGCATGTAAAATCCAAAAAGTCAAATTTCAGTAAAAATAGGACCAAAAACAATAAATTCAAATCTTTGGAGGAGAAATGTACAATTGCCAATGTGCCATTTACGACACGTACTGGCATGGAACGATTAAGGCCCTGGCCTGTATTCATGACTGGTGGTTCAACTTCACATGACCATGCAAGCCCTCCTACTCCCCCCTTTAGAAATTTGAAGAGATTTCAGCTGTCATCAAAAACACAGCAAACATCTCTGCCTACTAAAGAAGACATGTTATCACAAACCCCCAAAGAGAGTCCAAGGGTGTTGGTGGCTGCGATGCCTGACCTTCCACCATTTTCAGCACTCCCTCTGCATATGCTGGAAGGATCACCCACAGTGCATTTCCTGATTTTGATAATGAAGGTGTCAATGTTGTAGACCAAGAGGATGATATTGATGTAGGAAGTTGACAAGGAGGATGCTGAGGTGGTTTGCTTAAATGCACCAGGGGGGGAAACAGTTGTTGTCTATGGGATGAAGAAGCCCATCGTCATACCTGGGCAGAGGACCAATAAATCCACCTCTAGAGTCTGGAATTATTTTTATCCAAATCCGGACAACAAATGTATTTCCATATGTAGCTTAAAGTTCCAATAAGCAGGGGTAAGGGTATTGCCCACCTAGGGACCTTATACGTCACCAGAAGACTCTTCAAAAATCAGTGTTTAGTTCGGGAACTGTGGCTAGGACCGTCAGCAGTCCAGGGACACCTAAATCCCTTGGTCCTCCTGTTGGAGCCAAGAGCCTGAAAAGTAAACCACCAACTCCCTCCTCGTCAATTTCCTCCTTGGTCCGGATCGGGGGGAGTCCAGCAGGCCATGTCACCAGCATGACTGACTCCTCTTCTATCCAGGATTCCTCTGGAGGATCCTGCAACGCTATGCCTACTACTGCTGCTACTGCTGTTGCTGCTGGGAGTCTGTAATCATCCCAGAGGGGAAGGCGTAAGACCACTATGTCTTTCACAAAGCAATTGACCATCCAACAGTCATTTTCCATGAGGACAAAACACGACAGCAGTCATCCTATGGCAAAGCGGATAACTGCGGCCTTGACAGCTATGTTGGTGCATCCCTTATCTACCATCAGTGGAGTGGGATTTAGATGTTTGATGGAGGTATTGTGTCCACGGTACCAAATCCTGTCTAGATTCCACTTCAAAAGGCAGGCGATACCTGGGATGTACAGAGAGGTCATAAAAGTGTCCTCAGTGCCCTGAAAAATGTGGCTGTACCCACTGTCCACTTAACTACAACATGTGGACAAGTGGATCAGGGCAAACTAAGGACTATATGACTGTGACAGCCCACTGGGTAGATGCATCACCTTCCGCAGCAGCAGCATCTCCTGCACACCAGCTCCTTCCAAGGCAGGCTATGCTGTTTATCACCAGTTTCAGGAAGAGGCACAAAACCGACAACCTCTTAGAGAAACTGAGGGAAATCATCTCCCAGTGGCTTACCCCACTTAGACTCTACTGGGGATTTGTGGTGTCGGACAATGCCAGTAACATTGTGCAGGCATTACACATGGGCAATTTCCAGAATGTGCTATGTTTTACCCACACAATAAATTTGGTGGTGCAGCATTTCATCAGAAGTGACAGGAGCATGCAGGAGATGCTTGCAGGAGATGCTTGCAGGAGATGCTTGCGGTGGCCCGCAAAATTTGCGGACACTTTCGGCATTCTGCCTACTGAAAGCTGGAGCAACAGCAAAAACTCCTCAACCTGCCCTGCCATCAGCTAAAAAAGAGGTGGTGACACGCTGGAACTCCACCCTCTATATGCTGCAGAGGATGGAGGAGCAGCAAAAGTCCATTCAATCCTACACAGCCACCTACAACATAGGCAGAGGGGCAGGGCTGCACCTGACTCAAGCGCAGTGGAGGCTGATTTCCATGTTGTGCAAGGTTCTCTAGCCGTTTGAACTTGCCACACATGAAGTCAGTTCTGACACTGCCAGCTTGAATCAGGTGACTCCCCTGATCAGGCTTTCACAGAAGCAGCTGGAGAAAGTGAAGGAGGAGCTAAAGCATTGCATGTAGCTCTTGTGGATGAAGCCCTCCATACGCTTTGCTAGGATACGAGGGTGGTCAGTCTGTTAAAGTTAGAGGAATACTGTACATTCTGGTCACCGTGCTCGATCTTCGGTTTAAAGTATTAGTTGTGTCTCTGTTTCCGGTGGACACAAGTCTACAAAGGTGCAAAGACCTGCTGGTCAGGAGATTGTCATCTGAAGGGGACCAGGACATGGCCATAGCTCCTCCTTCATTTTCTCCCACACCTGTGCCTGCGATGAAACAGCTGCAATTTCCCACACAACCCGCTGGCAGGGATACATGGCAGGCAGTAGGGAATTTGGACATCTGTTCCAGACTAAAGGACCTTCCAACGATTGCTGACATGTCTACTGTCACTGCATTGGATGCTGTCACTATTGAAAAAATGGTGGAGGATTACTTTGGTGACAGCATCCAAGTAGACAAGTCATACAGTCCTTAACTGTACTGGCAGTAAAAAAAGGCAGTTTGGAAGCCCCTGTACAAACTGGCTCTATTTTACCTGAGTTGTACCCCCTCTAGTGTGTACTCCGAAAGAGTTTTTAGTGCAGCGGGGAACCTGGTCAGTGAGCGGCGAAGAAGGTTCCTTCCGCAAAATGTGGAGAAGATAATGTTCTTAAAAATGAATTATTATTTATTCACTGAAGACCAGGAATTGCCTCCAGAGATTATAAAGGGACCTGTGATTGTGGAGTCCAGCAGGGACAAATTGATAATCTGTGAGGATGAGGAAGTACACACTGAAGGGGGCGAGGAATCAGAGGAGGAGGATGATGAGTGACGATGACATCTTGTCTCTGTAAAGCCAGTTTATACAGGGAGCCCAAACAAATCAATCATTTCAGCCACAGTTTTGTAGGCCATGTCGCTGAAATGTTTGGTTTTCCTATTTACTCAACATAAGGGTGTTTGGGAGGGCCCAAGGACAATTCCCTCTTGCATCACCATTCATTAATCCCACTGCTGAGAGTCATTGATATGTGAGATAAGTGGACTCTTCTTTAATCACATACAACTGTTTGCGCTCAAGTGGTAATAATCACAGAGCTGAGCAATCCCACTGCTGAGAGTCATTGATTGCTGCACGAATCGCCCACTGCTCCTTGGCTGGTCGTCGCCTGGTTCTATCTAGTCAGAAGGTTCCACTCTGCAGTGCAGCTATTGCATTGCCGCACATATCGCCCACTGCTCCTCGGCTGGTAGTAAACATGATCAAGCCAGATAGTGGTCTTATTGGATATTAAACTGACAAAAACAGACACACACTCGCAGAACAACTCAGTGCTGCAAAAATCGCCCACTGCTTCTCCGCTGGTCGTCGCCTGGTTATATCTGGTCAGAAGGTTCCATTTCTTTACAGCTATTCCATTGCTGCATGAATCGCCCACTGCTCCTTGGCTGGTTT
This sequence comes from Crinia signifera, assembly GCF_055691185.1. Lineage (NCBI taxonomy): Eukaryota > Metazoa > Chordata > Amphibia > Anura > Myobatrachidae > Crinia > Crinia signifera. The sequence continues at coordinate 183,989,416 of NC_139217.1, forward strand.
TCGCCTGGTTACAGATGGAGCGCCTCTCGCTATGGCAGGGGATGGCGGAAGATTCGCCAGCCGCCATCCCCCGCTAGCCGCCGTATGGGGACGCGCGCGCACGAGATGCGCGTGCGTCGCCTTACAAATGGGCACCCCCCGGGTCCCCACCGCCTCGAAGAGGGTCGCCCTGGGTCCCTGCCGCCTTGCTGACCCCCCCTAACCCTGTCCATCTCCCTGAAGCGGAGACGGACAGGGTTCCAATCCCCTGCCGACGGGAAACTGAGACGCACGTGCGTGTGAGATGCACGCGCCTCTCAGTCAGATGGGGCGTTTCTCCCTCGGCGATCGCCAGTGGCCAGATTCTGGTGCTGGCGGAGCAATAGCGAGAGGCGCTCCATCTGTATATCTAGTCAGAAGGTTCCACTCCTTTGCAGAATTTGCATTGCTGCACAAATCGGCCACTGCACCTCGGTTGGTGGTAAACACGATCAAGCCAGATAGGGGTCTTATTGGATATTAAACTTTGCTTGTGAGTCAGGTTGAAAGTCACGCCTAGCTTGCTATAAAAAAGAAAGTTGGAGCAGTTTTGTTGGAACCTCGTAGCAGATCTCAGTGCTGCACAAATCGCCCACTGCTCCTCGGCTGGTCGTCGCCTGGTTATATCTGGTCAATAGGTTCCACTCCTTTGCAGCTCCGCAGTGCAGCTATTGCAATGCTGCACAAATCACCCACTGCTCCTCGGCTGGTGGTAAACACGTTTAAGCCAGAAAGGTTTTTTTTGGGGGCCTAGTTTTTCAAACTTCCATCCTGTTTGCCGCTGCAGTGCCACTCCTAGATGTGCCACGTGTTTGTGCCGCACACTTGTGTGGCTCAGCATAGATATTCAGCTACCTTGGTGCAACCTTTTGCCCTAAAAACAATATTGTGAGATGTGTGGTGTTCAGAATAGACTGGAAATTAGTGGAAATTAATGTTATTGAGGTTAATAATAGCGTAGGAGCAAAAAATAAAAAAAATTCTGCGATTTTATCAGTTTTTATGCTTTCTTAAAAAAAAAATCAGAACCCAAAACCCAAAACGTTTAGGGGGTGTTTTGGGAAAACCCATTAGATCCCAACACCTGAAGGTAATCAGAACCCAAAACGCGAAAACTTGCCGGTGCACATCCCGAATAGTAATAAAACATAACTAGGGATGTACACCGGCCACTTTTCGTGTTTTGTGTTTTGGATTCTGATTACCTTCAGGTTTTGGGTTCTAATGGGTTTTCCCAAAACAGCCCCTAAACGTTTTGGGTTTTGGGTTCTGATTTTTTTTTTTAAAGCATAAAAACTGCTAAAATCGCTGAATTTGGTTTTTCTTTGCTCCTACGCTATTATTAACCTCAATAGCAATTATCTTCCCTCATTTCCAGTCTATTCTGAACACCTCACAATATTGTTTTTAGGCCAAAAGGTTGCACAGAAGTACAGTAGTTGGATAACTATGATAAGCGACACAAGTGGGCAGTACAAACACTAGACTGATACGGCACACTTAATAGCACCCCTGGACTGATATGGCACACTTAGCATCACCCCTGGACTGATATGGCACACTTAGCATCACCCCTGGACTAATACAGCACACTTGGCAGCACCTCATGAATTATACGGCAGACTTGGCTCACCCCAGGAATTTTTTGGCAGACTTGGCTCCCCTGGACTGATATGGCACACTTAGCATCACCCCTGGACTCATATGGCACACTTAGCATCACCCCTGGACTGTGAAGGCCCACTTAGCAGCACCCCATGAATTATACAGCAGACTTTGCAGCAACCCATGAATTATATGACACACTTGGCTCACCACAGGAATTATGCGTCACACATGCGGGCATCCCTGACCTGATATAGCACACATGGCGGCAGGCATGGAATTATACGGCAGACAAATTCCTGCAGTAAAAATAAAAACTTGTATTCTTTTAATTATAAAAAAGAGCAGCACACCTGGAATTATACGTCAGACTTAGCAACACCCCATGAATTATACAGCAAACTTGGCTCACCCCTGGACTAAAAAAAAAAAAAAACACCTTATTTTTATTTTCATTAAAAAAAGGGCAGCTCCCCTGGATGAATAAAGTACACTTGCGGGCACCCCTGGACTGATACAGCACAAATGTGGGCACCCCTGGACAAATACAGCACACATATGGGCACCCCTGGATGGATACAGTACACATGTGGGCACCTCTGGACTGATGCAGCACACATGCGGGCACCCTGGGCACTGGCAGCAGTAATTTAAAAAATACATTATTTTTTTTGCTTTGAATTTTTTTAATTCAAATAATGCAGCCCCCTCTATGCATTAATCATCCCACTCCCTCCCCCCCACCTCCCAGCAGGTTTCCCCCTCACAACCCTCAGCAGACAGCACGGACACATCCATGCTGTCTGAAATCACCAGCCTGTTTGAAAATTGCGCCGACCGCCGGGAACTATATATGCCCAGGTCTCGCGAGAATCCGACGCGGGATGATGACGTTTTAGCCTCGATTTGGACTTGGAGAGATGGCGGGAACGGCGAACTCCTCGGATTTGGCCTCGGATCAGGTAAGTTCGTGGGGGTTCGGAGCTCTAGGATCTGAACACGCTCATCTCTAAATATAACCCAATTATTTTGCAGCATATCTTATCCATATACACAATCTACTACAGTGTTTAAAAATGTAATTTAAAAAAAATGAAAGATAACACAGCTGAACTATAAATAAACACATACAATACATAGATTCATAAAAATAACGGTTTCTTCATTTAAGTAAAGTATTTCATATGTCCATGGAAACATGAATTACACATACCGTTTATTGATTTTATGATATTAATCTTTTGAGACCTACAAAGTGCTATACAGTGTTTATTAAACTTTCATGTGCAATTTACTGTGGGCTAACATGATGGCTTTGAATAGCGACTATATGAGTACAGTATCTATATTGAGAAAAATGTTTCTCTGGGGAATTGAAGACAGAATTTCGCATTGTGTTTGAAAAACAAGAATACTATGGTAAATAGAAATAACTGATTAGGACCTCAAATCTAAAAAGCAGCAAACACATTCAGTGTTGTGCTTCATGCTTACGTTAAGTTTTTTGGGGAGATTCAACACTGCTTGGTAAGCAGCGGATGTTCTTTGCTCAGCTTGCATGCGGCCGAAGGGGAGCAAAATCATTTGATGGTCACCGACCAATGAATGATTTCTCTCCCCTTCGGACATAAAAGTCAGTCTGAACTGACTTTTATTTCCTTTAGTTGTCAGCTGATGAGGGGGCGGGCACTGATGTCCTGTGACATCAGCCAACCCCCACCCCCCCACCCCTGGCAGGCAGAGGCTTACCTGCATTCCCATGGGAACGTGTCACGGCTAAAGGGCTGGATGGAGTCGTGTGGTGCACAGGAACTGGAGACGGACCAGGAGGAGTAGGATTGAAACGTGCTGGTTTAATAATGGATTTCATAAATGATAAACTTCACTCAAATACTTCTTTAAGTGACAGTTGGATAACTTAAATAGAGTCCAGCACAATACTAATAACGGGCAGGTAAATCTGGAAACGTATACTTGATGAGCCAGAGTACATAGAGGAAGATCCGGAAAGAGGTTGATTTGATGATAGAAGAAATGGATCCGGATGACTGAAAGATGATGGAATGAATGAGTTGAATGAAGGAGGACAGCGGAAAGCTGAGCAGGGTAATTCTGGGACACAAACAGGAACAAGCACTAGGTAGGACTTGCAGCATTGGTGTCAGGAGAAAACTTCCTTGTAGAAAGATGCAGGGAGCAAGGCACCAGAGTCAGGAGAGAAAGAGCCAGGATCCAGGAATCAGCTAGGAGTTGTGAATGACTCCAAAGACTCATTGCACTGACACTGAACAGCCTAGGCAGATCCCCTATATCCCCAGGGGGCGGCTGCCATTGGCTGTCAGCGCAGGAAGAGGAGGGAACCTCCACTCTGGGCCAATCTGTCTCCTGCCCTCAACCAAGATGGCGACGCCGGCCTCATGGCGTCACTATCTGCAAGGACGCCGCTACCCGACGCTCCCCTGCTGCCATCCCTACCTGAAGCTGTCCCTACCCGCACGCCGCAGCCTGGGACCTGCACACGCTAGCCGGCGGCGGGCGCGGACGGGTGAGTACTGTACCCGCTGCGCTCCGTCGCGGCTACGTGTGACAGAACGTCCAGCGTTTTCATGCAGACAACCATAAAATGCTGGGCCATTCCCCTCCAGCCATCCCCTGCCTGCCCCCCTACGCAAATATGTGCATGTACAGAGCCACACCATCAGTCCCCAGCATGAATACGTCGAGTACCAATCACTATTGAATTGGTCCCTTCTTTTTAACACCACGGCAATATTAGTGTTAGCTGTTTTATACATTTGGGTTTTTGTTTATATATAAATGCATTAGGTCAGCAAAAATGTCATAGCATAAGCAATGGTCCCGGCTCCTTCCACAAGTACCACTAGCAGGGTGTCCCCATAAACAATGCTGCCATCTAATGATGTATCACCTTAAAAATTATTGACTTGAACTGGCTGCGCAGGGCTGGGTTGATGGCAGACCGGGGGCAGCACAAGGCATAGAGGCTCAATTTCTCCAGAGTCCTCACCATGGTCACCCATCGTCACCACTGGCAGCTCAGTCAGCAGGCAGCACGGAGTGTGCACGCTGTGTAGCCAGCAGCAGAGAGCAGAGGCAGGGCACACTGGGAGTCAGTGAGTCACTGATACATGTGCACTTTACATGTGCACATATGATCCAGCAGTGGGCGGGCGGCTGCAGGGCAATACTCGAGAGATGATGATGTCATCATCTTGCGTGCACGTTTGCCAGGCTGTGGAGGCAGTGCAGCAGCCATTTCTGTGTTGGCAGACAGTCGGGACAGCGGAGATACGTTAATGTAGGGCTGGAGGCTTTTTCAGATGGAATCCGGGAGACTGAAACAGCCTCCTGGAGGCAAAATCGGGAGAATCCCGAAAATCCAGGAGAGGTGGCAACCATAGCAGCAACCCCAATGGAGCAGGGGCTGTTTCAGAAGAGAAGCTGGCAGCAGCCCCTTTAGTGTTTAGTATATCTGGACCAGAACTAGCCTGCCCCAGGAAAGCTCACCACTCAAAGGGTTAACTTTCATTCAGTTAAGAGGATATTTTACAGCTGGGACTACAGTATATGCTGTTTGTGTCTTAAAAGAGAGTTTACACTTTTTAATGTTTGCCTACAGTATGTGCTCCTTTTTTTTTCTGCTGCACTTGCCATTCCATTTGCCTTCTCCACAAAGATTTCATGAATCCTCCTGACTCCAAACAGAAGGCAGACATGATTGTAAACAGGGTATAGACATATGTTGTGTTCCTTTATTGTCAGAGCAGAATGTTGCATCTTAACCATTATTTAGCATAATGCATTAAATATACACTCATGAAGCTCTCCACAGCCCTGTGGTGATTTGCACACAAGTGTCTTGCACATAGTTCGGCCGATTTTTGATGATGTTATTGCGGACCCATGGCTCAAGTTCAATAACAAATGCTGCGTATATAGCTGTGTAGAACTCTTGGGCAAGTCATAAAAGGTAAAGGCTTATACTCTTATACCCCTTTCACACTGCACTTGTTAAATGGTATATTGCCATTTTTTTTCCATTTTAAAACGTTTAAGGCTGCAGTGGGAAAGAACCATTTTAATTTCATTTACCAGTTAAAGATAACCGGTATTTCAAAACGTTTAAAAAGCAGTCCTACACGTTTTAGAGCCGTTTTTTGTGCAGTGAGAATGGCTCTGAAATGATATTTAGTAAAATCAACAGAGTACAGACCTGTGATAGGCTGTCCCTTGTATTCTGCATTGAAATCTGTTCAGGGGATTAAATGGGTTGACTGATGTGAATGGTATTTAAATGGTATTTAAAACAGTAATCTACTGCAATGTGAATGCTCAGACCCGCTTTAAATACCGTTTCAAAATACCGGTTTTTAAAACGTTCTGACAGTGTGAAAGTGGTATTACTTATCCTAGGCAGGACTGAGGCTGTTGAAAAGACAGACACATTTGTCTAAAGAAATGGAAAACCAGGAGAATCCAGAAAAACTAATAAAAAACTGATGAAATAGAAAACCGAGGGCTGATTAAGCAAGAGGTGACATAAACTACCGAAGGAATCTGAGCTGTCTGCCCTTTAGGTTGTGTCATGACAGGGTATGATGACAAGATCAGGATAGCCAATTAGGGATCAAGGTAGTAGTTCCTTGAGCTAGGAATAGGCAGGAAGTCAGGTGATCTGCCTCTCTGGTCGGATTTTCACTGAGGATGGTAGGAAAAGGCTAGTGCACTAAAGAATCTGTATTCATCTGTGTATTTCTTCTATAATCTTTTCTTCCCCCATCTTGTATCTTCTTTCTGTTCTCCCTCTCAGCTAGGGTGACCAACTCATCCCTTTAATCCGGGACACATATTAATTACACAGGTTCTGTGGCTGGCTTTCACCTGGTTTTAAACTGCCACACCTCAAGACTCCATTTCACCTGGTTTTAAACTGCCACAGAACCTGTGTATTTAATATGTGTTCGGATTAAAGGGATGAGTTGGTCACCCTACTCTCAGCTAATGTTTACAAGCAATATGGTAGAATGCACAGTTAGTGCTCCTGTCACATGGTCTCTGAATTTCCTTCTATTCCCAGTGTAAAGCTGCCTTTTCTTCCTACTCCTTTCCTTCAATCTTCTTCCCTCTACTTCTTTACTTCCAGCTTTGCTCTCCCTTCCCTGGTCCTTGCTGCTGCTCGGCCTGGTGCCTTGGTGCAAACATTGCAGACTTCTGGGCTGGTAGGGCTTAAATAGCATTGCTGAGGACTGTTGTGTAGCAGACTTTCAGTTTCTTTCTGTATGATGTGTGATTGCTAATGCAGACATTGCCGGCTTTCAGGCTTGCAGGAATTAAATAGCATTGCTGGGGTCTGTTGTGCTCCAGAGCTTTTCACACTATCTTCCTGTATGCTGTGTGATTTCCAATTCAGACATTGCAGACTGAAGGGATTAAATAGCACTGCTGGGGTTTGTTGTACCACAGAGCTTGCACACTGTATGAGGTCTCTGGAGATAGACAGCAACAGGAAGTTGCCCTGCATCGCCATTCTGTTAGTCCACGCTCTCATTGCTGCCCCTGCAGGGAGTGGGGTTTTTGCAGGGGCACAGATCATCTCAGCTCTGCATGCCCTATTCATAATGCACATTAGACCTGGGAAATTCCCCTTTTTGCCCTGTTCACACTGCTTCCCCTGGTCTGCCTGCCAACAAGTGTGTTGAATCTAAGAGCTGTTTAAAAAGTATCTTTGATTGGCTGTTTAAAAGTCAGCTTTGAGCAATGCCATTATGCTTGCGTTTTGCATCTTGTGAGAAAAACACAGGACTAGCCTGTTCACACTGCCATATACCCATGTATTACCCAGGAATAACCCTGCAAAAACCTGTGCGTAATTCCCGGGGCACATCACCCGGGAATTTCACTCACACCCGTTCACACTGAGACAGGACACAGGAAATTACTGCTTGCCCTGGCAGGAACCCTGGTTTTTGCGGTGGGGAGAACGGGGAATTGGTGTATGCTCAAGTGTTGTCTACTTTGGGCCTGCAGCCATCTGCTAGTTTGTCCTCTTTGGGACGTGTGTTGGCACACCTGTCTGCACTGTCTGTGTTGCCGGTGGCCCCGCCTCTACCTGTCTCCTCAGATGCCGTTCCTGTGGTCACGTCTATTGATGTCGCCGGGCCCTCTGGCGAGTGGTGGCTGACTCCAGCAGTAGAAGCTACATGTGGGTCTCTGATTATACGTACAAGTGCAGGCGCAGGTTGGCACGCACCTCATCCTCCACTGGGTCGAACTCAGTGACCTCAGGGGAGAATGGGGGAGCAGGTCACAGCATAGGCTTTCTAGATGCGATCGCCGTCAGTCACTATACACTAATGGCAGCACTGGCTCCCCTGTTTTTCCCAAAAGGGGAGGTGAAAAACTGCGAGAACACGGCTGTGTTGAGGGGATTGCGGCGTAGCATGCTGGTTAGGATAAAGGAGAGCAAATATGTTAACTTTTCACCATGACGGCACAGGCCGAAAAAAACTATCACGTGGCGAAGCGACGGAGTGGTATTGGTGAGGAAGCATATTGCATGTACCAGCAGTGGCAAAAAGGCGCTGTTAATGTTTGCAGCTTGTTACCTAGAAACAAAGCCCCGAAAGCACATGACCATGGTGCATTATTTGCATATGATGCATGTGATGCTCTTGGCCGATGGGGGCACGTCCTGGAAGTTGTATGACAAGGAATTCCGGCACAAGCAGTCGGGTTCGGATGTCATGGACTTCGGGTGTAATGAGGTGAAGATCTGATGTGTTTGAAGCCTTCGGCTTTGCCTGGCATGCCCCGCTGCATCTGCTGGGAGATGCTTTGCCTACAACGGAGCGGGTTGCCCTGCAGGGGCGCCCAGTAGGTTTCGGCATGCGTGCACAAAATGCTGGGAGCCCCAAGCCGTAAAAGACTGCCCCTGGAATAAGCTGGGGGGTGCCAGGGGCACCCCTCAGTAAGGCCCTTTCTACTATTAGAGAAGACAGCATGGCCAGCTGGTTGCACAGGTACCCTCATGTCAAAAAACTCAAGCGCTCCACAGCGGGCAGCGTTAGGCCACAGTTCTTTGTGCTTTTGAATGCAGAATTGAAGCGCGACTTGCGGGTGTGGGAGTTGTTCCTTTGGCAGTTTATCGAGGTCCTGTTCTGGCCTGGCCCCTCTCGGAGCAGTGGTGAGGTGCAATTGTTCGCAGATGCTGTAGGGGGGTTTGGTTTTTGTGGTTTTCCTGCATGGCTCGTCGCGTGCCGCTTCCTGGCCAGGGGGTTTGGGTCAGGGAGGGTCTCACCGGGAACATGCTGCTGCTAGACCTCTTTCCGATCGTGGTGGCTATGGAGCTGTGGGGCGATAGTTTGCGCGATGCCTGCATTACCTTCTGGTGTGATAACCTGGAGTGGTGCAGGCCATCAATCGGCAGAGCTCGTCATCGCTGCCGGTGGTGCGTTTGCTTGTGCGTTTAGCGCTGCTAGCGGGTTAACTTGAACTTTGTTGCCAGACACATGCCTGGTGTCGACAACTCGATTGCCGATGCATTGTCCAGAGGAGACTGGGTTAGGTTTCGGTCTCTAGCTGACTTGGTTGGTGAGCCCTGTCCTCATTATGTTTGGCAGGTGATCAGGCTAGCATGGAGGAACTAGCAATGCGGGCCATTGTGCCTTGGACACTTCAGTGCTATTAAGCCGGCTGGCTTGAGTGGGAGCAGTTCAGACTGCCCGCCCCCAGGCAGGTAAGACTCCTTGGGAGGTCATGATGGCTTTTGTGTGGAGTTTGTACTCCGGTGGACACTCGGTGTCGATGGCTGTTAGCTGGGGTGTCGTTTTTTCGGTACTTGTTTATTAACTGTCTCCCGATTTTTTTCATTGCATGCCACTACTTAAGGCATGCAATGCAGTGCAATGCAATGCGATGCGATTTTTCATTGTAAAGACCTGATTTTTAATTGTATAGTCAACCATAGGTGATTTCATACCCCACTATCCAACTACGCATGGAGTTGATTTTATATAGCGTGGCGAGCACAGCGAGCCACCAAGCCCGAAGCGTGGCGACACAGAATATGACACCCCAGCTAACAGCCGTCGACACTGAGTGTCCACCGCAGTACAAACTCCACACAAAAGCCATCATGACCTCCCAAGGAGTCTTACCTGCCTGGGGGGTGGGCAGTCTGAACTGCTCCCACCCAAGCCAGCCGGCTTGATAGCACCGAAGTGCCCAAGGCGCAATGGTCCGCATAGCTAGTTCCTCCCGAAGCCCGAAGTGTGGCGATCGCAGCGAGCCCCGCGAGGGGACACGGATTACTTTACATGTATTCTGCGGCTGCTCGCCATGCTTCAAGCTCAGTGGCTCGCTGCGCTCGCCACGCTATATAAAATCAACTCCATGCGTAGTTGGATAGTGGAAGTATAAAATCACCCATGGGTGACTATACAATAAAAAATCTGGTCTTTACAATGAAAAATCGCATTGCATGAATTGTATGCCACTATATTGCATGCAATGCAATACAATGAAAAAATCGGGCGCCCAGATATTACACAAGTACCCGTTTTTCTCATCTCTGTATGAGAGAGCGGACCCGGGACGGTCTTTCATAGTGTCTTGGGCCTTGCGGGGCTGGTGGCGCGCTTCTCCTGTGGCCCCAGACAGCAAGAGGCCTATAGATGTGTCCCTGCCTTCTTTATTGGGTGTGGTACAGGATATATGCCACTCTGAATATGAGGTTCAGCTGTTTTGCCTGGCATATGCCATGGCGTACCATGGGGTTTTCAGGGTCAGCGAGCTGGTAGCATCCTCAATTCATTGACCTTGCCCTCTGTTGTTAGAGTATGTGTTGATACAGATTGACTTGGTCTGGTGCCGGGTGCGGCGTTCCAAGATGGATAAGGCTGGGAGAAGTCAGTGGCTGTCGCTGCACCCATGCCCGGTGGAAGGCATTTGCCCATTGGCGATGGCGAGAGCCTTTGCACTGGTGTGACCCAACCGCCCTGCTGGAGCATAGTTAATGCACCTACATGGTTTTTCATTGACCAAGTACCAGTTCTGTCACGTGTTGGGACGTGTTTGGGCTCCCTTGGCCTGGCTCCGAGGGAGATTGGAACTCACTCCTTCCAGATCGGGGCGGCCACGTCTGCTGCTGTTGCAGGCCACTCCGATGCAGAGATATAGTTTCTGGGTCAATGGCGTTCGGCAGCATTCCACAGATACATTCGGCCTGGTTTATCTGTCCGTCTGCCTGACCGTAGCCAACTGCATGAATAAGTACTCGTCTCACTTTAGCTGGAGTCTTTAGGTGGTCCACTTTCCCCAGGGGGCACAATTCGGCTTAATTTCAATCTGACATGGCATCCTTGCTAGTTTACTCCAGGGGGTTTTCTGTGCAGTGTGCCTCAAGGTCTGGTCGGCTGCGGTTCCTTTTCTTCTCCCCTTCTCTGGTATGCATGAATGGTGAAAATGGTGAGGCTGATGGTGTCAAGTGTGCTAACCTGTTATTGACATCTTGCAGGTCGCCATGATCATCCCTCCACAGGATACAAACAATTCATCTTTGTTCAATCAACAAACTATAGTATAGATTTTTTATTTTATTTAGAACATTAATCAATAACCCAGTCTACATAATTTATCTACTTATTATATAGTTAATCCAATTTTGATTTCAATTAGTTAGGTCCACATAGGACACAAAGAATATGAATCAAAGAATGTACAGAGAGAGGACTCCCACTGTCTCTCCCTACTACACATTATTCAACTCAATGCTGTCATTGAGGCCCAACGGATTCAGAGTTCTGAGGCAGAAAATCCAGTATGCCTCCCTCCTGCATAACTGGACATATCTATCTCCCCCCTTGGGGTATTTTTGATGTGTTCAATACCTATCATACGGATCCCATTAATGTCGCCACGTTGGCAACCCGCCATATGTCTATACAGACTGTTGCTCTTATTCATTTTTGTTATATTTCGCTTGTGTTCTATGAATCTAATATGGAGGTTTCTAATGGCGCGGCCCACGTACTGCAAGCCCCATCCACAAGTCAGGAGATAAATAATGTATTTAGTCTTATGAATTCATTAATATCAAATACCTCTTCAGAAACATGAGAACAGAATTTTACAGTCTTTTTGTCGCAGATAGCACATGAAGCGCAACCCCCCCTCCCCCCCCCTCCACAGACATGATACCCCACAGGTTTCTCAGGCAGCCATGAGGATGGATTACCCGCCCCTTCCTTCCTATAAAAACTAGGTGCGATTTTATTCTTCAGATTCCTAGATTTTCGGAATACTACAGTCTGGCCTATATCTACTTCTTTACTCAGGATCTCACCAGCTTTCAAGAGGTATAAGTTCTTTTTTACTATATTTTTTATTTTCATTGCTTGGGTGTTATATTTTGTTACAAACACCGTTTTTTTTCCCCTTTCCTGATGTCTTTTTGTTGTTATTCCTACTTCACTCTCTCCACCTTTTTCCTGCAGTAGCTCCTCCCTTTTCATTTTTTTTACAGTTTCTAGTGCCCCGTTTAGAATTTCTTTGGGATACCCCTGTTCTTGAAACGATTTGTAGATAGTCCTGCTCTGTTCTTCAAAAGCTATATTGGTAGAACAATTTCTCTTTATTCGTAGGAATTGACTTTTAGGAATGTTGTTCTTCCACTTATTATAGTGGCTACTCTGGTAATTAAGGTATCGATTTTGATCAACATCCTTTACATAGGTTTTAGTTTGTATCTGACCTTCCTCGACCGTGAGGGCAATATCCAAAAAATTAATACCACCCTTGTGAAAATTACTAGTAAGTTTTAAACCAAAGGAATTATCATTAAGACTGTTGGTAAAGTGAATAACAGAATCGTGATCCCCATCCCAAATAAAGAATAAATCGTCAATAAATCTACCATAAAGGACCAGGTTCTCCCCGAGGTCGCGCCCCCACACATGTTCCTCCTCAAACCTACCCATGAATAGGTTTGCGAAACTCGGGGCGAACCTGGTCCCCATAGCTGTGCCCAGTGACTGTAAATAAAAAGTGAAGTCAAAAATAAAATAATTGTGAGTTAGGATAAAACGAATTGACTGTAAAATAAATGTGATCAGGTCGCCCGATATCTCGGGATCATTCGACAGATAATTCTCAATTGCGCGGATCCCCAATTCATGATCTATATTTGAATATAGGGCTTCTACGTCGCTAGTAATGAAATAGAAACTCTCCTTCCATTTTATTTTATTAATTTTTTGCAAAAAATGCGTGGTGTCCTTGATATGGGACTGTAATTCATTTACATATTTTTGTAGATAACTGTCTACAAAGTAGGACAGGTTGTTTGTCATCAATCCTATTCCCGAGATAATCGGGCGACCTGGTGGATTTGTGAGTGTTTTATGTATTTTTGGAAGAAAATAAAAAGTGGGTGTGACAGGGTAAAATGAAAAAAGAAAATCATGAGTTTCTTTGGATATTGCCCCCACGGCCATGCCATCATCCAATAGATGGCTCAATTCCCTCTGGAATTTTGGGGTGGGGTCACCTGACAATTTTACATAATAATTTGGATTTGACAATTGTCTATAAGCCTCTTTTAAGTATTCAGTGGTTTCCATAATTACAAACCCCCCCCCTTTGTCAGCTTGCTTAATGGTCAAGCTAGTATCTTTACAAATCGATTTCAAAGCTGCCCTTTCCTTTTTCGATAAATTGTCTCTCAAAGGGACTTTTTCTGTTTTATTGCATAATTCTCTAAATTGCTCCATAGTAACTTTATAGAAGCTTTCTATGAAGGGGCCTCTGAACTGTAAGGGATAAAACTCTGATTTTCTCTTGAATATTTTCTTTTCTGTGGAGTATTTTTTTACATCAAAGATAGGGATATTTTCATTATTCCCCTCAATGGTTAATGATTACAAAATTTCCAAAGCCAACATATCACTGGGTTCAATCTCTATTTTATCCTCTTCTCTCTCATTTAGATTTGTTTGGCGGTTTTTAATGGCAAAATATCTTTTTTGACTAAGACCCCTCACAAACCTATTTAGGTCTATAAATAGATCAAATAAATTAGGTTTGCTGGCAGGAGCGAAATTCAGCCCTCTCTCCAATAGGCTGACTTCCTCATCTGTCAGCACTTTTTTAGAGAGATTAAATATTCATTTTCCCTTTATCGTCTTTTTGAGTTTTTTTCTAGCAAGTTTCCATCCTCCCCGTTTTCCTCTATATCGTGGTCCCTTGGTCTTTTTAGGGGCCCGTTTGCTCCTTCCTCCCAATTTCGTTGGTACCCTTGTCTGGGGGGGTTCCCTAAAAAATTAGTGCTAGAAATTTCCCTTTGTGGGGGAGGGGTGGAATTCCCCCTACCTCTTCCACTGTTAACCCTATTTTCTTCCTGATATGTTCTTCTTGGTAGATATCTGGAATTATATTTCTTATAGGGTGGGGTTTCCATATCTGTCAGGGGTTCAAACCTATTTCTAATCTCAATTGGGTTTTGTTCAATCCTATGTTCTCGCTGGGACCTATTTGATGTTATATTTCTTTGTTCCTGATTTGTTTCATAAGGGCGTCTTCTTATTTCTTTTTGATATATATTTTTCTTATTTTCCCAGTTTTTGTTGGGTCTATTTCTATTGTAAGTGTGAACTGTTCCTGTGGCATAATCTGATCTGTCTCTGTCTAGTTTATTATTTTTTCTCTGAATCAAGGATTTCTCAAATTCCTCCACGTTTTGATTGACTTGTTGATCCCTTTTTAAGAAATCTGGATCACCTGCATTGATTTTCAATTTTTCTTGTAATACCTCTATTTCTTGTTGTATACTTTGTACTTTCATTTCTCTGTATTTAACAAGTAATTTCATCAGATTCTTGGAGCAGCCATCTAATATGGACTCCCAATCTTCTGTGAATTTTTTATCGTCTTTAAACGTGGAGGTTTTTAAGATCCTTAGACCTCTTGGGATCAAGTCCTGGTCCAGATATTTCTGTAAGAGGACCTGATCCCACCAGTGTCTAGTTTCATCTATGCATACATTTTCTAATGCATTAAAAAGACTATGCATACCATCTACATTTTAATTAGGTACAGTCTGTATCTTAGTGGGGTCTCTCAGATACAAATTCCTTCTTTCCATTCTTTCACTAAGACATTTCAAGCCGGACATAATTAATATCTAATAATGGAAGAGAAACCTGCTGCTTCTAAATTCACAATACTGTAGAACCTAAAAGGGGGAAAGCCCAAAAAGGGCTGTATAGAAGCGCTGGTTTCTATGTATCTGAGAGGTCTCACTGGTGCACACCTTTGCTGATCCCTTTCACAGTATGTGTAACTCAGGCAGAACAGGAAAAGGACAAGGACATGCAGTTCTTTACTATAAAGAAATCATCACTATTCTTAAATGAAATAAATAAAAATATGAAGAAATTATATACATTCGTTTTTTATAATCATGTATAAATCATTATATATATATTTGTTGTTATATGTTAATTGTTGTCTATGTTGTATGTGTCGAGGCTACATTAATATGAGGTATGGAATACAGGCATTATATAAACAGCAGGCTTTTAAGTGGAAAGCAGAAAGGATAAAAAACGGCTCCCAAAGTGAGGCTTGGAGCTAGATCCATAGACGGCCAGTATATCAAAAACGAGGCTTGGTATACAAAATCAAGATGGCCGCGGGAGATTGATGTCATGTATTAAATCTAAAACGAGGCTTGGAATGCAGCTAAAGATGGCCGCGAGAGACTATAAATATATCCAGCTGAAAACGAGGCGTGGAGCGCAAACCCGGAAGTGCGGCTGTAATAACCCCGCGAACGGGACTGCTATAAATAGCGCTCTATATACTAATGTCAGCACAACTGAGGAAGCCGCAGACCCTGAGGCGGAGAAACGCGTTTTGTTGCTGACCACTGACTACCAGGTTCAATCACCGCAGATTATCGCTGCCACTACCATCTGGAGCAGCTGTTGTATTTACTGGTGTTGCAGAGCTACCATCATCTCTCCATACTGAATAGGAGAGCTCCTCTAATTACACAGAGGTAACCGTGTACCTAAAGCATGGACATTAACTGAGCCGGACACACCACCTTTGAGAATTGTCTCTTACAACTATGCGGGACTGGTAATTATAAAAAGCCTTGCCTAAAAACCATTGCCTTGAATGACTTTCTAATCCATCCAGCCTCATACCAGCTGAATATGCTTAAAAAAGCCTCTATGTGTTAAATGTTGTAAGTCTTGTTTGTTTTGTCTTGCAATTGCAAATGAAAAATTCCTGAAGTGCACATATATGTATTGAAATTGTTGCTTTTTATTTATTTTAAATAAATTTTTTACATTGATATAAAAAAGTGTTGATTATTGCAGTGCACACCATTGCGCTCCCTGATAGTACATGACAGTGCAAACTGCATGTCCTTGTCCTTTTCCAATTAATAAATTTGACATCATATATTTGAAACGCCAGAAAAACATTTTGACACATCCCCACAGGCTTATTCCCCAAGAAGTTTGTGCTCCCCCGTTACAATAAACTCTCATTGACTAAAGTAGAAGAGGATGATATGGATAATCCCATAACATTATGTAAAATGCTTCAAACATACCTTGTATAATTGCTCATTAAGCTTATTCTATCATTAGCTGAAAATTAATGTACAGTACATGGCTTAGTAGAATAGACTGACCATGTTGAAAATAAAATAGGAGAGCTCTCACATCTCATAATGATATTGTTGCTGCTTATACATCTATTCAGGCTGAACTGTCTGTATTACATGATAAAGACAATGCCCATAGAAACAATATAAAAAATAGTTGTGCTTCTCGATTTAGGACAGCCTTCTGAACTTGTTTGATTTATGACTGGTATTTTTTAAAAGTTGATTCCTGATATGCCAGTTTAACAATTGAGGTTAGATCAAACACATTGACTACATAAAGATAGAAATGCTCCAGAGGGCTCTTTGGAGATACAGTTATGAGAATTCATTACTCCATGTGACAGAACAATTGCTCTAGGCAGCTCGATATACTCAGCTCGTTATTTGGAAATCTCTTTCTGACAACAAAAGCAAAAAAGAGATCACTCTCTTAAATTACTAACTTTTTTTGTCAAGCAAATGTTTACTATAAATGGGACTTTCTTACTAAACTTATAATCTTAAATGGAAGATTTACTATGACCAGGGGCATAACTAGAACTTTGTGGGCCCCATAGAAAAGTCTTGAAAGGCCCTTCATCTCCCATTGTCACTAAAATGCCCCTTAGTGGGACAGAAAAAGAACGAGGGGAGTGAGAGACAAAGAGGGGGTTGGAAAAGAGAGAGGAGTGAGAAAAATAGAGACAAAAGGGGGGTCAGGGAGAAAGAAAAATATTGTAGGGAATCAGAGAAGGAGAAAGTAGTGAGAGATGGGGAGAGGAGCAAAATAGAGAAAAGGAGGAAATGTCAGGGAGGGAGGGAGAGGAAAAGATCGGAGCAAGAGAGAAAAAGTGTCTGGGAAAGAAAGTTGGAGAGACAGAAAGAGAGAGGGGAGGGGAAGTGAGGGGCAGTGGGGAGATAGCATGAGAGATTGAAAGAGGTGGTGTCAGGGAGAGAGAGAGGGTGAGTGCAAGGTAGATCAAGAGACCGTACCAGAGAGCAAGACAGAACGAAAAAGAGGAGACAGAGGCTGGGATGGGGGTGGGAGAGAAAAATAGAGGAGAGAAAGATGATACAGGGAGAGGGAAAGAGCAGACGAAAGAAAAAATAGATGTGAGACGGGGATGGAATGAGAGAGAGAGTAGGAGAGAACTTAAGAGAGGAAAGTAGGGGACAGGGGGAGAGAGTGGAAAAGAAGAGAGAGATTAGACAGGGAGGGGGGTGAGAGAGAGGGGGTTGGAGGGGATTGAGGGGGGGTTGGAAAGGGAGAGAGAGACTAGGTTACTGCAATATCATCTACTGTACCTTGGTCTCCCAGCAAAAAATAGCATCACTTACAGCTGGTAAAAGATGCAGCTGCCAGGCTGTTAACCAACAAGTCCTATTACAGCCACATACCTGTAACACACAGTCTTTACTCTCTCCAGGGTAGCTGACAGGGGGTGCTGTGGGTACAGCCGTCCCGGGCCCCGGTCTCTGGCAGGGCCTGGAAATCTCATTTTGCCCACTGCCTCCTCCGACTGCCTCCACTGTGCTGCCTGCTTCTTCAATGCAGGACGCTAGCAGCCAATTAAAATGCTGCACTGGCATTTGAGCCAATCAGTATTTTTTTTTTTGCTTTTTTTCACATAGATTAAGAACTTGTAAAATGGATAGGTTATAGTAAAAAAAAAAAAAACTATTAATGCCAAATAGTTTAATTCCCTTCAGAAATGAAAGACAGCACTACTGTATTTTTATTCTAAATAGAAAGATGTGCTAGTTGTTCAAGAGACTCATTATGATAATGTAGCATTTTCTTCTTTTTAAGATAATTACTCATTAGGATACAGTATATTTCAAATAATCCTTTTATAAAAGGTGGGTTAGCATTCCTTTTTTATTGTCAAATGAAATATGATCCTAAACTTCAGATTTCTTCAAATTATACTAGTAGGGACCTTAGATCAGGGGTGTCCAAACTTTTTGCGACGAGGGCCAGATTTGGTGAAGTTTAAATGTGTGGGGGCCGACCATTCAGCCTGACATTCTTTGAATCATTAATCACATCAGAATGGTCCCCCACTCTGCCCCCATTCACTCTATGTCCCCCAGCCTGCCCCTTCACTGCATTTCCACCAGCCTGCCCAGTCATTAGGTCGACATGCATTTAGGTCGACATGAGTCTAGGTCAACATAGGTGAGGTCAACAGGGTCATTAGGTCGACATGGGTTACGTCAACAGTCAAAAGGTTGACTTGGGGCTTTTCACTGTTTTTTGAGCCGACATGTGCCGACAGGCGGAATTTCATGCCCTACCATCCACTAGGGCGTGATGGGAGATTAAATAGTGTGCTGAGCGTAGCGAGGCAACCAAGCCCAAAGCATGGTGAGCGCAGCGAGTTATGCAAGGGGACACGGTGCACTTTAACCTGTGTCCATGTTGACTGTGTTGACGTTCAGGTAAAAAAAAAACTTTTGACTGTCGACCTTACCCATGTCGAACTAATGACCATGTCGACATTACGATCCCGTCGACCTAACCCATGTCGACCTAGACTCATGTCAACCTTCCTGCATGTCGACCTAGACACATGTCGACCTAAATGCATGCCGACCTAATGGTGTCGACCTAATGACTGTCTAACAACGGGCATTAAATGGACTAACTCAGGGGTATAATTTATGCTATATGTGATGTGCTTGGAATCCCACAGTAACATTACTCATGTTATTCACATGGCCAATAAAATGATCTTGCCCTCACAAATAAATGGACACTGCTGCAGATTTAGAAATCAAATATTCTTCCTATAACTGATCAGACAATGTCCCTTTAATATTTATTTGCTATTCTGTGTATGTACCAGCTCTGGCTAAAGCTTGGAGGTTTCCAAATTACCTTCTATACTCAGAAGTGATGAAACAAGCAGTTAAATATTCATTATCTGATTTAGTAAGCCATAACTCTAGTGAGGACATTAATCCTATTCGTTTTTGGTATGCGCTTAAGACAATTCTTAGCGTGACAACAATAAAAACGGCATCTAAAATTAGATGCCAGAAATTTATAATCCAGAATGAATTTAAAAATCAATTGGGGGGAATTGGAAATTCAACGTAAGATAAATCCTACAGATGACCCTTTTTCAGAAAGTAAAAAAAGATTAGAGAGGAACTGATATAAATAGTAGATTTAGAGTAATATATCTAGACTCAATCAGAGATTCCATACAGAAGGTAATAGAGCATCACGTCTCTTAGCAAGGAAGCTTAGTGGTAAAATAGCTAAGAAATCTGGGCATTGTACAGTATAATTCTAAGGGAGCTAAAATGATTAACCCTCTAGATCTTTCTAATTCCATCTTTTGTATTACACTCAGTTTTATCATTTAAGGCAGGATACTAACCTAGAGAATATATCAGGCTTTGGGCCAGATGTATCAAGCTTTAAAAAGTGATAAAATGGAGAGTGATAAACAACCATCCAATCAGCTCCTGTCATGTTACCGGCTGGGTTGACAAATGACAGGTAGGAGATGATTGGCTGGTTGTTTATTACTTTATTACTTATTGTTTATATCCATTTTATCACTTGTTGAAGCTTGATACATCTGGCGTTTACTGTCTAATGCTGTGTACACACGGTGAGATTTGACATTCGATTTTGACTATATAGTCAAAATCGCATGCAGATCGTATGCAGATCACACAGGTTTTTTACCTTTCGATCCCGATGCGCGCTCCTGGGACAGCACAAATCGAAACCCAGATAGACAGGGCAGCAATGACTATATAGTGCAAATCTAATGCAAATCTAATGCTGATTGTATAATTTGTATGTTAAAAGTACAGAGATAGCCAAAATTGTATAGCACTCAAATCGAATAGCAAGGTAATCTCACCGTGTGTACACACCATAAGATAAAGATGTGTCCAGATACACTGTTGCCAGGATGTGTGCATGATCCTACACTATAAGGAAACAATGGGCAAAATTTAATAGGGGGTGATTTTTAGGCATGTTTAAAAATAGCATAAAATCACACTTTTTAAAATCGCATTATTTGGCCGATTTTCACATATTTAATGAGATTCCTATTTGCAGAAAAATAACGCAATAAAGTGCGATATAGTGCAATTTTTAGTCATGAAAATGTGCGCTTTTCAGTAATGAAAATCAGCACATTTTCAGAAATGTGCAATTTTGGTTTAAAAAAATGAAAAAAAACACCATGGGGTCCCCCCTCCAGAGCATAACCAGCCCCGGGCTCAAAGAGCCGGTCCTGGTTTCATAAAATCATGGGGCAGAACAAATAGGGGTCCCCTGCGTTTAACAAAAACAGCACCAGGCTCAAGGGCCGGTCCTGGTTCCCAAAATACAGGGGACAAAATGAGTAGGGGGTCCCCTGTATTTCATGAACCAGCACCGGCCCAACCAGCCAGGACTTTTTATACAAGTCCCCCGGGCCAAAGCATTCATCCCCCTGACCGGTCAGCATGGGCAGAGATCCTGGGGAAATAGGGACCCCCCCCCAAAGAAGGGGGGTCCCCCCTCCCCTGGGCTGTGGGCATCAAGCTGATTCTGTGTAAAAAATAGATGAAAAACTATTCTCTTATACCGTGGAACTATGAGTCCCAGCAAGCCTCCCCCGCATGCTGGGACCCCTATTTGTCCTGCCCCGTGATTTTATGAAACCAGGACCGGCTCCTTGAGCCCAGGGCTGGTTATGCTCTGGAGGGGGGACTCCACTACGTGTTTTTTTTTTTTTCCACTTTTTTGTTTTAACTCTTTTTTTTTTTACCCCAGAACCATGCACAGATCTCAATGATCTGTGCATGTTTCTGACAAACTCGCCAGTCAGAACCTGGTCTACATATTTTGCGATTTTTAGTAACCTTTACTATAAATCGCATCCCATTAAATAGCGGATTTGTATACTTTTTAATGGGAAAACATCTGGATGCGATTTTTGTTAAACTAAAAATCGCACCTTTTAAAATGTCTGAATTCGCGGGAGAAAAAAGTGTTTTTTTTTTTTTTTTCAAAAATCGCACCCTATAAAATATGCGATTTTCGGAAAATGGCCGAAAACTGCCATTTTTGCGAAAGAAATCGCAAAAAAAACCACACCCTATTAAATTTCACCCAATATATCTTGCTAAATAAGTATCTCTTAAATTTGTAGCTATAATGGAGTTAAATATATGAAATTCTCCATGGACATTACAGGGAATTACAGATAGATGTTTTCAAACTGAAATCATTTTGTTATTGCTACAAGTTTTCTAGATATGTACCTCTCCATATAAGAGAGGTACCTACTGAAATGCTTGTATAGTTACAATATCAAAAACAAATGAATACCCGGTGTATTCTCAAAACTAAAGACCTGTAGCATTACTATATAATATAGATATATTAAAAGACAGCATAGTCTAAACTTACAGTGACCCAAATAAATTCACTATTAAAATAATTGGTGAATTTAGAGAAGGTGTCATTTGTTTCAGGCAGGTAATTCCCAGATAATGGGCCTTATTCTGGTTGGTGCGGCCGGGCCGTACGCGTACGTTCCGGGGTTTTTCATGATCTGCGCATGCGTACATTCGCTAATGCGCAGGCGCGAACACTCCACAACGCTTACGGACGGGTCTCTCCGTGCGAAAAAACCTGTACGCGAGAGTACGGGCATTGGGGGCGGCATAGGGGCGTGTTGAGGGGAGCGGCTGAAATAATGAGGGAAAATGGGCGTAAATATGGGCGTACACGGGGGTGTGCACCAAAAATGAGCGGTGCTACAACCGCACGATCGCCTAAAGCACCGTTCATTTCGGACACAAAACAGGCGGCCGCCAACCGCCAGCTCAGACCACCCCTACAGATACCGCATGCCTGCGTGCGCCTGGGTTTGCTAATTTACGCTGATTACTACTCAAACACATACACCTGAATGTAATAAGCAATGCTGCAGTCTATTAAGTCCAAACCATGATTCCACTACCTGCAAGCCACACACAGCACTCAAACACATTGGAAGCTTATCTTTCTATACTTCTCGACATTTAAAGGTTTGTTTAATTTAAGGTAAGAATCTTTTTAAGACCTGCTTATATATGCTAAGGTAGGTATTTGTTAAACCGTTAGACACATTCACTACGTGCTTTCATAGACTTTACACAGTAGCACACTCAATCTACACAAGTCGACATGTGTCAACGTGTTCACTCTAATACAAACATAGGTTTTGTATTTATGATACAATAACATAAACCACATCTAACACCTACAAAGTAGGTTTCAGCAATGTTTTAAGCCCATGCCCACTATTTTGCACACAATCTTTGTATAGTACCCAAAATACAGAACTGTACCACTATCTGATCTGCTATGAATTGGATTTTACTACACTCTGGATGTAAGATGCCACCAATCACATTATTGCACTCACATCTCTCTAACAAAGGATTCCTACATCTGCTTATGACACTGTAAAATCATATATATTTAAAAAGTGAAACATGTTTGTTCACAAGCAATTTTCTCATGTTTGGCCGATTCACACATCTTTTTTTAGGGAGGACACATATGCATTCCTACACAAATGTACCTTTTGACCCTTGTTTGTCTGCCTCACCCACTCCATGAGGAAAGCATTGTTCTGGACCTGCTTTTACCTACTACTGTAGGAGCTACCTCACCTGCACACAAACTGCTTTCTCACCTATTAAGTTGCTCTGCACATGTGCTGACACAAACTAATTAGCAGGGAAAAGTTGGATAGGAACATGGGAATGGCCATGGAGAGGGTTACACATGGGAAACTTCTACCACACTTCAACAAATGTTCAAAAATACCCTGGTCAGTAAGTACACATAAATGTAGTATTTGTTTCACAGAAAAAATTACACATACAACAATTTTGATTTAATTGGTAAAATAAATTTATTTGCTGTTCAGCATCACAGCTTATTTGACACTTTAATGTCATAAATCAAATAAACAAATAAAATAGACACAAAAATAAAAAAAACAGCCAGAACAAGAGGTTGCATATCTCCAAACATGTGTTACCCTGCAAATGCAATGGTGAAAGAAATGGGGACACCAGAATACATACTGCAACAACCAGGGTGAATACTAAGCAAGATACACACCACCAAAAATGTATCCTGCATTTGTAGAGGTCAAAATAAGAACTTTAATGCCCATGGCACGAAAATGGATCGATGGCCAACTCAGGAAGTGGATGTCCAGTGCAATTTAAACATTTGGGGTCCAACCACAGAGGAAGTGAACCAGGTCTCATTATTTGGGCCCTTTTTTCCCCCTTTTAGATGGGGCCTTGGGGACAGGGGCCTTTGGCTCAGATGGCTTGCGGCGTCTTCCCCTAGTGGACACAGGAGGGTCAGCAGAGGTGGAAGGTTGGGGAGCAGCTTGGGGTGGGCCAGCAGATGGGGATTGTCCCTTAGGGACCTGGCGGTGGTCAGCAGCTCCGCAAGAATTTCATTCTGGCGGCTGAGGTGTTGGCCAATGCTTTGCATGCCAGCCGCCAGAGTGTCATTCATGCGGTTGAAGGCCTCACACTGCTGCCTGTTTGTGGCCTTCCAATCCGCCAGAAATTCCCCAACCTGCTGCTGACGGATCGCAGCATCCACCCCTTGCTGCTCGATCCTCTCCAGCATCACCATCACGCTCTCATCCCATGTCTCCTGTGGCTGGGGGTGTCGTCT
This sequence comes from Crinia signifera, assembly GCF_055691185.1. Taxonomy (NCBI): domain Eukaryota; kingdom Metazoa; phylum Chordata; class Amphibia; order Anura; family Myobatrachidae; genus Crinia; species Crinia signifera. The sequence goes on from NC_139217.1 coordinate 184,013,433, forward strand.
TGGTGGAGGCTGGACCACTTGCTCCACCTGTGGCTCTGCAGAGGAAGATGCTGCCGGTTCATCCTGGGTTTCTGCTTCTTCTAGGATAATAATTGAAAACAATGTCACCATCACATACGCACAAAAAAATATCTTTCAAAATACAATGCATTACTGTGACTTACCATCAAAAGCAGCAGCAAAGACCTCCGCCGGGAGCTCACTATCCATATTGGATATCCCCCTGACCTCGGCCACATCAATGACGTCCAAGGCGTCCTGCTCCAGGGGGGTATACTCCAAATTATCTGGCATAGGCCCTCTCCCGGTGGACATGCTGTGGTTGTACCGGTCAGTCATCTTCCTCTTCAGTGTCGTTTTGAAGTCTGTCCACCTACAAGTTTAAAAATACAAATATCACCATGAGATATGTGCACCACTGTGCTACGTGACATTTCCTAGTGTGGGTGATCTTATGTTTTTTAGCCATATGTGTCCCACACACACATTAATGTCTCCATTAGGAGGCATTTCAGTGTCTCATCTCATTCATTAGGCCACTAAATGCATATACATAGATCACTATGCAGAAATGACATCATCCATGGCCAAATTATGCACCTCCACCTGTTGTGAAACTACACATTCCACCATAGCTTGACAGTGTGGTTATTATGGAGTAATTTAACTATGGGATGGCATACTGGGATGTGTAGTTTCTCACCAGCTACATGTGCACAGTTTGGTCATTCTTGTTTCAGTAGCATCATATGGAACATGTTACAACAACTCTTTCAAAAACACACTTTCTCTTGTCCCATCACATACTTCACATACTTCACATGAGCCGAACTGTGCCCATAACCTCACATCACACCAATGGTGCATGTTTCATATATCAATGTGGGTTATTAGACATGGTTGTGTTCACATGTGACATTGAAGTGTAGCACTATCTACAAACACACCTTTCTATTATTCTCAAAACATACATGTAACATATGTACACACATATGACATTATCAGGGGGACAAACACACTTGCCTTTTCTTCACCGCTAGCCAATCTCTGACCACTGGTGACACCTGGTTCACTTCCTCTGTGATCTTGTCCCAAAGGTTTCTCCTTGCACTGGCACTCGGCTTCCTGGTTGCCAATTCTATCCATTCGCGTGCTCTGGGCACTAAAATTCTTAATTCTGCCTCTACAAATGCAGGGTTTCTCTTTTTGGTGGTGGTATCCTGCTCAGTCCTCACCCTAGATGTTGCAGCTCGTTTTCTGGTGGCCCCAGTTCTCTCACCATGCACCTGCTGGGTCACACCTGTTTGGAGAGATGCAACCTCTTGTTCTGGCTGGTTGCTTGGCCCTTGTGGAGCTGGTGGAGGTTGAACAGGGCCTGTTAGTGAGGGGCCCGCTTGGTCTTGCAGGCTACTTCTCTCTTGAGCCCTCCTTCTCCGCTCCTATTCCCTCTTCTGCAAAGCTTCAAGCAGGGATTCTGCTGTAGCTCTCTGTAGAGCGTCCTCAGCTGCGGAATCGTCTGAGCTAGACATGTTTGCAGCAATTCTGGCCTGCATCTGACTGAATATTTATATGTTAATCTCCCGTCATGAACAAGGGGGCGTATATTTTTCCCTGCAATGTAGTTGCTAATTTACGCCGATATTTCCCGCCGATAATTGCCGCTTAAATTACGCAGGTCTCAACGCACCTGATCAATCACCTGTATATGCACATACACAGGTTGTGGAGCATTGTGTGCTACATCGTGAAATGTGTGCACCTGTCATTCCAATGATGAGTGTTGTCAGCTGGTATCTGTTGGAGTTCGTGTATGCTTTGTGAGTCACATTTCAAAACATCACGTTATAATGCTTTCCTTACATATGTAATGAGTATGAAATTGTCATACACCAACATGTTGCATTGTTCCCCTTTTAGCAGCGTATTTATTAGTAGACGGTTGCGTGTATTCTTTTACGCACACTGTATATACAGTACGTCTCTCCATGGAAATCGGTGTATTGTGCCCCTTTTAGCAGCGTATTTATTAGTAGACGTTGCGTATATTCTTTTACGCACACTGTATATACAGTTCCTCTCTATACATTGAATGCATGCTGTTGGTTATGGTGTGTGTATATCGGAACGGTCCGCGTAAGTTTCTATTCGCATCCAGTTTGTTAATGTAAGAAGGATTAATAAAGTTAATACTAAACAAACAATTTTTTACACCAATCAGCAAGCACCAAAAGTGATATATGTACCTGCAATTATTAACTGCGCCATTGCCACTATGACTTCAACCAGGGCTAGGGCGTTTTCGACCCAGGAGCTGGTGGCCTTGGTTGAGGTCATGGACCGTCGGCTGGGGCCCAGGGGCCCATATGTGTCCAACATGGACAAGCGGCGGGTGTATAATGCTGCCCGCCGCCTAATATACACCCGGACCGGCGTCCGCAGAAGCCTGGGCCAAGTCGAGCGGCGCTGGTCTGACCTGCGCCGGCGCCAGCCAGTCATGCTGAGTTGCATTCGCCGCCATATTGCCCGATGTAAGTTTTTATTACCTAGTATGTCTACGTTTTTTTGCAAATGATTTCTGTACTTTTTATAAATATGTTCCTGAGTATGTGGGTGTATATGGGTGTATAGGGGGTGTATCGGGGGTGTATATGGGGTGTATATGGGGTGTATATGGGGTGTATAGGGGGTGTATATGGGGTGTATATGGGGTGTATAGGGGGTGTATATGGGGTGTATATGGAGTGTATATGGGGTGTATATGGGTGTATATGGGGTGTATAGGGGGTGTATAGGGGGTGTATATGGGTGTATATGGGTGTATATGGGGTGTATATGGGGTGTATAGGGGGGGGGTTTAAGTAGTTGCTCAGTTTTTGGGTGTAGCATATCAATTAGTTTGCATGATAAATGTCTGAAATATAACAGCAATGATAATTTGGAAGGTTATGAGCATGACTAATGTGAATTTTTCTTTCTCCCTTTTTTATGAAACCCAATCTTCGATTTCTATGCCATCAACATGAACATTTCAGCACGGGCAAGGGCACGCATAGAAGCCCGGGAGCAGGCAGCCCAGGAGCAGCCAGACGAGGAGGAGGAAGAGGAGGAGGAAGAGGAGGAGGAAGAGGAGGAGGAAGAGGAGGAGACAATGGGTCCAGCTGGGGCCCACCAAATTTCTACATCCCCTTCCACCAGCCACTCCCCAACCCCCACCCCCTCCCCCTCCCCAACCCCCACCCACACCCCTACCCCCACACCCTCCCCAACCCCCTCCCCCTCCCCAACCCCCACCCCGTCCCCAACCCCCTCCCCCTCCCCAACCCCCACCCCCTCCCCAACCCCCACCCACACCCCTACCCCCACCCCCTCCCCAACCCCCACCCCCTCCCCACCCCATTTCCAACCCCCCTACACCTCTCCACCACCCACCCCCAAACCTCTCCAATCCCCACTCCAACCCACTACCAGTATCCCAAGTCCTATCCCATCCCCCTTGCTCCTGACCCCCCCAACCACCGCACACCCAACCAGCGGCGAGCAGGATGGCTCAACTAGCCGTAAGTAAATAATGTGTCTAATGTTTACCTACACATTTCTACACATAAACAATCACAACAACCACATATGTGTATCCAACATCAACATTAGTTGCAACATATCACTGCAGGGCGACCATGAGGTGTGGCCTGTCCTTCTCCAGGAACAAGGGTCCCCTTGGTGTTTTTTTTTGAGTGTGGCCATGCCTCACCCCTTGAATAATTGACATAACAGTACATCCAATGACATATCCGACATTAGTGGTGTTGTAGTTATGTGGATCCAGGTGTTGTGTAACTCCACTTCCCAGCATGATGTGCAACATAAATTTATAGATTGTTTTGTTAATAGTGTGTGAGGCCATGCGGATGCATGCTTTACAAACATAGCTTTAGGCCTATAATTTGTACAGCAATGTCCTAAATTTTAAATAGTAAGGAGTGCTTAAGCCGCAACAATGTCATAACCCTTAAATAGCACAGCCTAATTGTGAGGTTAGAGGTGAGCCCCCCAAAACAAAACTACCAATTGGGATACAGCATACATTCATCCAAGAAGGAGGAATCTATTTAATGTTATGTAATATGTACAGTACGTGTGTGTTAACATATTAGTTTTTAGTACTGTGTTTACAGCATACCCTTCTTCAATGTAGTTGTAAAATGTATGTGGCCTTCACACTTAACTCACAAATTCATATTATGTTACAATGCAATAAACATTTATGTATATGATATATTAATTATAATGTGTTTTTCCCCTTCACTACAGACACTGAACAGCACCAGGAGGAGGTGGCCCATATTCTAGTGGAAATGTTCCTGACCATCCTCTACCTAAATATTCTTTTCGCCCAACTGCAGGCCCTTCTTTAATTTTTTTTCATATTGTTAATTTCTATTATTAATAAAAAAAGTTGATGTTCAGTTAGAAGTTGGCTGTGTTTTTAATCATAAATATGTGAGAGGGTTTGTAAGGGCAGGTACATACAGATGTGTCATGTAAGTTATATTGGTAATTTGAGGTGAGGGGTAATGAATGATGTGTGAATGTGTGTGTTTTGGGGTGAAATAACACATAGTGAAAAGGCATGATTTTTTATTGTTGTTAGATGAAAACATCACACATAACATCAGGGTAGGTATACATGTTAAAAAAATCAGATCAAACTAATTTGGGACATAATTTAGTACATACACACAAACACCAACATAAATTTATTTCCAAGTAAAAGCAATGTGGGGACACATAGATAGTGATTAAAATGCCACATTAGAACATAACAAATATACATGTATTGAGGGTTAAAATGTTGTTTTATTAGGGTCTTTATTAAGGTAGACAATTGAGTTAATAGAAAACAATAATTGAATAACAATTAGAATAATTAATTGTCGGAATTGTAGTTGAAAGGCAAGATTTGCAGGTCCATATATGTGAAGGGTATGCCAGCGTGCACGGACGTACGCTCACTCTCACGAGCGGTGACATAAGCTGAGTTTTCTATTGAAAACAATAGGGACCCGTCCGTGCAAGCTGGCGTACGCTCAGATAGCCGCAAGAAGTCGGTGGGAAGACGGACGAGAGACGTCCGTAAACGGTGGCGTACGCTCTGTTGTACGCCAGTTGTCGGAGTGTAAGGGCTGGTCCGTCCGTGTACGTTGGCGTACGCTCATTTGTACGCCACTCCCCTTCTACGTTGTTTATGCCCGTACGTATGCGGCTGATTTGTGGGTGGACTTAACCCCAACGGCCGCGTACGGAGAACGTACGTTAATAGTGAACGTACGCACGTTTGGCCGCTACGATCAGAATAACCTCCAATATCAGTAAAGCTATGCTCATATTGGAACATGCTACACATAAAGAACTACTTTTAGCACTGTCAGTAGACACAGTGGATGCTTTTGATAGGCTACAATGGGGATATATGAAGGAACAACTTTTATACTGCTTTCACATTGCAAAAACCTGCTTTCAACCCGTTTTTCTAAACGTGTCTTAAAACTGGTCAAAAGCCAGTTAAACCCCTTTCATATTGCATGATGTAAAGGTATATTGCAGTTTAAATACCGTTATGTACCTTTCAGATTCAACCCGTTTCACCCATAGAAAGCCATACAATGTCATTTTAAATGTTTTTTTCCTGCTTGTGGGCGGGGATCAAGTGTGGTTATCATTTGTAGCAAATACCGTTTCTGAGCTGTTCAGACTGCAGGAAAAACGGCTCAGAAACATGTAGGATCCTGCTTTTAACACGTGTCAAAATACCGGTTTTCTGTAACCGGTAAATTGACAATGTAGCTTTCACATTGCAGCTGGAACCGTTTTAAAGCACTAAAAAAACGGCAATGTACCGTGTTACAGCTGCAATGTGAAAGGGGTATGAGATGCTATATGGCAGGCTTTCCCAACCACGGTCCTCAAGGCACACCAACAGTGCAGGTTTTAGTGATATCCAGGCTTCAGCACAGATGGTTTAATCAGAATAACTCAGGTACTAATTAAGTCACCTGTGCTCAAGCCTGGATATCACTAAAACCTGCACTGTTGGTGTGCCTTGAGGACCGTGGTTGGGAAAGCCTGCTATATGGTATCTGGGTCTTCGTGCACACTGGTATTTGAGAGTTGGGGCGCTCAGTCACTTGGGTGTTTGGGCGTGTCTGGCTGCGTTTGTGGACACAGGTGAGTTGGGGCACATTTGCACATTTAGATGAGTTTTGGTGCTCAGGTAATGGAGCGCTTTTGTGCAGTATTTGTGCAGGTGCTCGGATGTGTTTGGGCACATTCGCACACATGTGTTTTACTGCATGTTCGGGGAAGCTTGGGTGTTCTGGCGAGTTCAAGTTCTCAGGTATTAGGGTGATTGGGCACGTTTGGGCATGTTCGGGTGCTCAAATGTTCGAACGCATTCAGATGCTTGGTGTTCGAGTATTTGGATATTTAGGTATTCAGATGTGCTCGAGCTCTCAGGTATTGCAGTGCTCGGGCATGTTCAATGTTTGGGTGTTCAGGCTTCCAGACGGTCAGTGGGGGGGAGCAGCGGCAGGGGGCATCATATGGTCAATGGGATAAGCGATGTGAGTGTGGGGGAGCATTGACGGGGCACACAGAAATGCACAGAAAAATTTCCAGGCATACCACTGGAGGGTTTCACATTTTTATCCAATCTTAACATAAATCTTAAGATAAATCTTTGTCAAAATGTACTCTTTGCATGAAATCAATTGTCCAGGGCAGACTGGGAGTTTAAGGGAATTCTTCAAATAAATTTTAGGATCACAGATCTAGTGTGTGGGCACCTTAAAGAGTATCCATCTATATGCTGCCAGATTGAAACCACTAGCCATGATACAGAGATTGAACAAAGAAAAAGAGACACCTCCCTCCCCCAGTGAAGAAAACTAATATTGCTGGAATAACAGGAGTGGGGGATTTAAGGGGTCCGACTGTCAATTACCTAATTTGCAGCCTTAAGTTTAGTAGGGACGACAGCTAAAAGTATAGTCTTGGGGGACAAAAATATAAGAAAGGAAGTTTGTCACATTTATAGTGCACCAGAAGGGGATAGTAATAATATCAGTCCTAAAAGGTTTAGGGGCAGATTTATTAAGTTTGGAGAAGAGATAAACTGGAGATAAAGCACAGCCAATCAACTCCCAACTGTCTTTTTCCAAACACAGCTGATTGGCTGTGCTTTATCTCCTTTTATCTTTTCTCCGCTTTATCTCCAGTTTATCTCTTCTCCAAGATTAATAAATCTGCCCCTCAATCTTTATTAGGTATAATGCTAAAAGGCTGAGTATAAAAACAAACTAACAAACATTTAGTGAAACAGGACACCATTAATTGTTTAAAAAGACTGTGTGTGTGTTTCTGTGCACAATACCAATCAATTTATTTATTCATATGCCCAGCGTTTTATTCATATATCCACTTATTGCTAGTATCAGTATGCTTCTCAGCTGTTAATGGATATTTTGTAACTTTGTTGCTCCCCAATCTTGTTCATAGTTATTGGTAAGCTTCAATGTTTATAATCAGATATCTACTGAATCGAGCAGGCAACAATTGTTGCTATATATATGGAGAGACAGTTTTTATCAAGTAGTGAGAGACAATTACATTTGTATCATTACAGGTTGAGTATCCCGTATCCGAATATCCGTTATCCGAATTATTCCGAAAACCAAACTTTCCAGAAAGTGGGGAAAAAAAATTGTCTCGCTAAAAACTCACTGGGGACATATGTAACAGCGCTACTGAGGACATGATATGTAACTGGCACTATATATGTACAAGAAAATGATTGCTTGGCATTCAAATTCAATATCTGAGATAGTACACAAATTTTGTTTCATGTTTTGAAACCTTGTTTTTTGAACAAATAATATATATTTGTGTGTAATTTATGTGGTAATAAAATATATTTGTGTTTATTTTATGTGTTTATACAGCATAAATGCAAGATACTTCAAAATACATCATTGAAATATTAAAATATTCCAAAATACGGAATAATCCGTTATCCAAAATTCTCCTTTTGGAGCATTTTGGATACGGGATACTCAACCTGTATTATCACTCTCCAAATTGCAATCAATTGTGTTCCGTAGTGGACCCCCTAGTATATGCACAGCTTCAACAGTTAGGTTCTTACTGGAGATTTTTCTTTTTAATACGGCACTTGTTCTTAAGGTTTTATATTGCCAAATGAGTTTAGTATAAATTGGTATTTAGTTATAGGCTTATACACGTTCTATTAATGTACAATAGTGAGAGGTTCAACTTAATTGTTCCTATAATATTTAGCAACCATGTGCATGGTCAGGATTGGTAAAACTTCACTTGTGTAGTTTCACGGCGCCGCCGCGCGCACAGTCTGTTTGAGACTTGGCAGCTTGCCAGACTCTGTGCGCGTGCCGCTCTAGCTGTTGTCAGCACGAACGTTACCAGGGTAGCGTGTGCGCGTGCCGCTCTAGCTGTTCCCAGTGCAGCGCTACGTTATCAGTGTAGCGTCTAAATCCATCTAAACTCAGACTCCCTGCGACACCCCGGCACACCGCTATCAAAGGGGGTGTATGGATTTAGACTCTAAAGCGTCTGAATTTAGTAGGGTGTAGGGGTACATAGGGGTGCACTGTGCAAAACACTCTTAAACCTGTTCACAATGACACTAGTCGACGCAACAGCTGTTGACCTTGTAAATTCCACTATCCACTCCAACCCACAGCGTGGCGAGCGGCGGCGGTACGTGTCCTACGACCTTTTCATACCCCCACTATCCACGTCGGTGTGTAGTTGATTTTATAAAGTGTGGCGAGCGCAGCGAGCCACCGAGCCCGAAGCGTGGCGAGGGGACGCTCATACCTTCACAGGTATACGCGTCCCCTTGCGGGCTTCACTGGTATCCGCGTCCGCTTGCCACGCTTCGGGCTTGGTAGCTCGCTGCGCTCGCCACACTTTATAATATAAACTCCATGCCAACGTGGATAGTGGGGGTATGAAAAGGTTGTAGGACGTGTACCGCCGCCCCATGCAGGGCTCGCTACGCATCGAGTTGGCGTGGATAGTGGAATTTACAAGGTCGACAGCTGTTGCGTCGACTAGTGTCATTGTGGACAGGTTTTAATAGTGTACCCCTAGACCCAACTAAATTTAGATGCTTTAGCATCTAAATTTAGATGTACCCCTACGCCCAACTAAATCCAGATGCTACACCAACTAAATCCCACCACCTAAGCGGCTTTCAGAAAGCCTAGATTCAGACGCTTTAGCATCTAAATCCAGAAACCCCTCTTCTTAGCGGCTTGCAGGGAGCCTGGATTCAGACGCTTTAGCGCCTATATCCAGACACCCCCCCCCCTTCTTAGCAGCGTGCAGGGAGCCTGGATTCAGACACTTTAGCGCCTAAACCCAGACTCCCCCTTCTTAGCGGCTTGCAGGCAGTGTGGATTCAGATGGTTTTGCGCCTAAAATTTAGCATCTACATGGGGGACACCCCCTTTGATAGCGGTGTGCCGGGCTGTGTAGTTTAGTGTCCACTTCACATGCCCCCGTTGTCAGCGGTGCGCAGGACTGCCTATTTTACTGTTGAACTACAAGTACCACAGTGACCTGTCAGCGCCTGGGCAGCGCGCTGCTGCTGCTGCCCGGCGCTACGCTGATAACGTAGCTTACAATACGTAGCTTACAGCTAGAGCGGCACACGCACAGTTAAACAGAGCTAGAGCGGCACGCGCACAGTTAAACAGAGCTTCTGGCAGGCTGCCAAGTTTCTGAGACAGAGTGTGCACGCGGTGGCGCCGTGAAACTACACAAGTACCAAAAAACCTTATGCCATACTGATATGCCAATATGGTGCCTTGCAATGTCTGGAATAGATGATAAATTCCATAAGTTTGCAAATCATGATGGTACCTCTGATTTGTTGTTCAAAACTAGCTATTAGAAAATGTGCAAGTGGTACAAGAGGTATTATATTGAATTATTTAGGTAGATAGCATAATATCAGACAGTGGGTAAGATACACCAAGCTTCAAAAGGTGATAAAGTGGAGAGTGATATACAACCAGCCAATCAGCCCCTAATTGTAATTTTTCAAACCCAGACTGTAACATGTCAGTTAGGAGCTGATTGGCTGTTTATTTATCACTCTCCTCTTTATCACTTTTTGAAGATTAGCACATCTAGCCTAGTGTATGCATAGAAAAAAGACAACTCTAATGGGAGGCAGGAGAGTGGGGATGTGAAGGATGTAATCAATATACTGTAAAGACTGATTGGTATCCCAAGTTGGCGTTCTGTTCCTGAAACATATAAAAGTGAGTCCTCCTCTGTACAAGTATTAGTCTGTTGATGTGGATTGGTCTCCTGTGCAGCTTGGGACCCCACTGTATTTTGGTTATGCAGTGTATACTCTGCGGTCAGTGACTTTTTGTGCGAATGTTAAACTCCAGTATTTGTAATGATGATGTTGCTGCTGGTCCTATGTATTGGAACATTTCTGTTGATGAAAGATGAAAAATTGATTGTCTTCATATACAGATATTGTGATTCGTCAGGGGGATAAGGGGGGCTCTATAGTCATCCAAAATTTGGGTGATTAGAGAGCTGAGATTGACCGCCAACTACAGTAGGTTGCAGTAACACTTACAAAAAACTGTCCAGGGACCCTACTAACGTATTTAAGAAGGAATTGGATTGTTTGCTGGGCAATGCCCTTAGTGAAGGGTGAATCAGTCAGTCGGTCTGGAAAGCTTTGATTACTGACTACCCTATCACTCCATTGTTGTATACAATCCCTAAAATACACAAAAGCCTTCAAAAAGTCACTTATGCAGCTTGTTTCTGTGTACTTGGATGCACATCTACAACCATGTGTGCACGTAGTTGAAGGATACAGGTACCCTGTTGAAAGCGTTAGAAGTCTTACATGATTTACCTCCTGATTGTCTACTATGCTCTGTTGATGTAGTAAATCTATATACAGTACCTGCATTCCTCACGCTATGGGGCTCCAAGCTGTGAGGTTATTGCTGACTAACAACAAGTTATACTGTACAAAGATCATCCTTTGGAATTGTTCTTAGAGCTCTTAGTTAGTATTGTCAAAAAATTATTTTTTTCCATTTTTTTTTACAGTGCAAGGGTTGTTCTATGGGGTCTGCAGTGGCCCCATCGTACGCCAATTCCTTTATGTTTATGATCGAGCAAGCTCTAATCTGGTATCGGATAAGATTGTGGCTTTTTTTCGTTACATAGAGGATCTCTTTATAATTTGGAGGGGCTCTGCCAATGAATTCATTGAAACACACAATGCAGTTGATAATCCTGTGAAATTCACATTTAACATCGATGACACTCAGGGGAATTTTTTGGATGTGACGGTTAAAAAGGGGACAGACACCTTGAAACATCGCTTTATTGTAAATCCACTGACAGAAATAATTTATTGTTAGCCTCTAGTGCACATCTGGTGGCTTTGAAAAAAGCAATTCTTGCAAGCTTTACGCTTGTCAAGCAATCGGGTTAATGGTGTCAAGCAAATTGATGTTATGTACAGTATGATAAATTCATTGCCAGGGGTTATGACCTACACAAATTGGATTCTGGGATAAACAAGATCTTAAATTTTGCAACCCATCAAATTCACCTTAGTACAGCCGCTAAGACAAAACAAATAGACATGTTTGGATAAATACATTTAATCAATTGTCTCCATTAGCTACTAACAAAGCTAAATAACTGTGGCCCATAGTGTCAACAGATAGTGACCTTAAGATCTTTAATCAATCAAAGATAATGCCCTTTTATCATGGGGTCACAATATTGAGGACTTAGTCGTTAAAAACGATATTTCAAAAATAGCTAAAATCACTACTGCCTCCACTTTTAGGGTGCTTTAAATGCCCCAACTGCACCACATACAGCTTTTTGCAAACTGGAGCGGTTTTTCATCATCTTTTTACAGGTAAAAGATTTAATATCCAACACTTTTTAACGTGTACCACTAAATTTGCAGTTTATACTATCACGTGTCCATGTTCCCTTATTTACGTAGGTAAGACAGACTGTGCCTTTAAAGAGCATATGAAACTGCACCGCAGCACGATTAGAGCAGCGCTGCTGTTGGGGACAAGTGAACAGCCTGTAGCAAGGCATTTTGCACTTGCCAAACACAGTTTGTCCACTTTAAGGTACCACATTATTGACCACATACCCCCTTGGTACGGGGTGGTGTTAGGTCCAAAATGCTTTTGAGACTAGTGTCCCTTTGGATTACTAGGCTAGATGCACTTTCACCAAAATGTTTGAATGAATCGTTGGGTTTGCAGTGCTATCTGTAATGTTTGTGATAAGTCCATTAATATGTTATTAAGAAATTTATGACAGTATGATTACTTTCTGTTAAGTGACTGGACCATAAGCTTTTTAGATAATATTCTTGAATTTAATGAGCTATGACAATCCATGTAGCTAGCAAGGCCCGTTTCAGGTTAGTGAGAGTATCACTGTACTTTAATGTGATTTTTAATCTTGTATGTGTTTGTAATTTCATGTATTTGTATGTTTGTATTTAATTGTATTATTATGTTTCTATGTTAAATTGTCTTTGGATTGATGTCACCCTCAACAGACAATGTCCGGAAGTGGGAGGTGACCCGGTAACGTGATCTTTACGCCTCTGCTATATAATGATTGTGTTGTTCAATGTACTGTGTGGCTTGACAAAAACTCCAATAAAGGAGTTGAAACATTGCAGGATCCATGGTTGCAGTCTCCTTCATTTAAAACTTTATCTTTAAGACCGGAGTGACGCTGATCTTCTGTGCTTGTATGATAGCACGCACTTCTGTGCTTGTATGATAGCTATAAACGTACAGTATGTAGGGGACATGCCCCCTATTCTGTCTACTCTTCCTTCTGTTTTTTTTTCCACCTGGGTATTCACCTTCTATGTCCTAATTTAAGGGGCATGTCCAGCATCTCCAGAGGTGCTGAGCTGCCCCCAGAGCCTAGTGGCTGCAGTATCTAAGAACCACAGAAGAATACCACACTGCAGCACCCAGCTCCTGTCACTGCAGAATATTCAGGAGGGGGTGACACCCAGTTAGGCCTGCACCTCCCCCTTTGTGACACAACTGGATAAGTGGCAGTTAGTTATGTGTTGTTGGATTCTTTGTGAAAGTAAAAAAATAGAAAAATATTTATGGGCATTGTGATGGCGGTGTCCAATAATAATTTATGTGGACAAACAAGCAAATCCTGTTTCCCCACATAATTGCACATATAATGACATAATAATTACATATAAACATTATACCTTAATTTAAAAAAAAGATATCAATATTTCTCAATAAGAAACTTTTGGCCTTAGCCGAGCCATGAAAAACATTCTGATTCTCTAGGGCGCCGTGAAGTGAAAAAGTTTGGGAACCTCTGCCTTAGTAGTCTGCATGATTTTCCATTCTTTTACAACAGTAAGAAAATAGCTGAGCAGCAATCTAGATCATAAACTGGAGTTGACATCAATCTATAAAGTACCAATTGTACCATGAAAAAGTTAGAAAATATGATACTGTATGCAATATTTTACTTCCTGTCAAAAATATATAACTTAACCAAAAACTTCCAAATGCCTATTTTAATTGTGTTGAGTTTAATCATCCAAATAAAATGTAACATTAATCATTTCAGAGGATTAAAAGGCCAACAAAAGATATCCTTAGGTATTGTTCTTGAATTAATTGGTTGCTTCAAAATTCTTTTGTAATCATAGATTGCAAGGATTTACAGAGAGGCCAAGAGGACTTAAATTGCACTGTGCAAACATCTTAAATATGTAGAAATCAATTACTTTAACCATTACTTTAGCAGAATAATAATTTTCCACTTTTGTGAAAATCAGTAAATAGATAAGCAAAGGTCTAATGACGAGAAGCCAAACAACCCTAACACAGATTAAATGCAAAAAATAAAAATCAATTTAGAACACGGAAACTATACAGACTGAGTTGTTGTCACTATGGTTTTGTGACGTCAATCTAAAAATCATAGAGGTTAATACCTTTTAAATCCTTGTAGGCTAAAATATTGAAACAAAGGGGGTTATTCTGATTAAATTGGACAAACCATATGCACTGCACGAGGGGCTGATGTAACATGTGCAGTGAGAGTTAGATTTGAGTGGGGGGGTGAACTTCAAACTGATATCTATATTGTAGTGTACAAATAAAGCAGCCAATATTTATCCTGCACAGAAGCAATAAAACACCCAAATCTAACTCTCTCTGCACATGTTATATCAGCCCCACCTGCAGTGCATATGGGTTTGTCCATTAGAGAGCGATTGTGCCTTTCAGAGTGAATCAGAATAACCCCCAAAATTTAGAAACAGGAAAAACTACTGTAGATACTACATTTTGTAAGAATTATCGGTACTTATGTATTATCTGGGCTCCCATGTTAAATGAACCCCATTTTTTCATATCCCTACTATCCAACTACGCATGGAGTTGATTTTATAAAGTGTGGCGAGCGCAGCGAGCCACCGTGCCCGAAGCGTGGCGAGGGGACACGGTCTCATAAGAAAAACGGGAGCCCAGATATTACATAAGTACCGAAATATCAACTAACAAAATGTTTATATAAATTAGAATAAACACTTTGTCACAGACCAGTTGTACTTTTCTAGAAGATTATTTTTTAGTATAATAAGACATGCAGAACTCAATGTACCTCTTTTGTTTTAAATTACGCCAGATGCTTCTTAAATCATGGTATTCCTAAAGGGCCTCTCGACACATTTGTGCACATTGTTTTTGTGTATAACAAGATGTTTTTATGTTTGGATACAGGTCACATATATCCAATGTAATTCTGATGCACTTGATGTCATCTTCAGAAGTTCTATTAAATCCAAGCTACAGTACACAAATTAAAATAGTATTACTAGGCTCTTATTTAATTTGCATAAACCAAGTTGCACAGTTTAGAACGCTGTGAACTGTAACTTGGCAAGTGCATGCTTCGTAAAATTGGGTGTAATATAAATTTATATTTATATTCCGAGAAAACTAAAATGCGCAAAATTAAATCTACAATATTTATTCTTTGCAATTTACAGTTTTCATTTGTAAAAGTACATATTACGGCTGTAAAAATATATTCAAGAAATAACATAAATTCCTAAATAAACATGCATTCAATCAGTCACATAACTAACATGATTTTGGTGGGTTAGTTCAGTTTTTTTTTTAGACTGTCCCTCTCTCCCAGCTGCAGGCTGCATTGTTCAGTGGTGAAGGTGAGGTGGCAGTTGGTAAACTTTCTCTCACTCACGGCTCTGCTAAGCCCCCTCAGTAGTAAAAAGGGGGGTGTTGTCAGGCGGGAAGGGCCCTTATGCCGCCTGATACTGTTTCCCCTACTGTATGAACCCTTTGTCAGGAACCCCGGTTCTCTTGCCACTTGCGTGTGCCCCTTACCGACACGCTGGTGTAAACTGCGCCCCAGATTAGCTGTTAGAGCAGTGCCCTTATGTGCCCTTATGCCGCCTGACACTGTTTCCCCTACTGTATGAACCCTTTGTCAGGAACCCCGGTTCTCGTGCCACTTGCGTGTGCCCCTTACCGACACGCTGGTGTAATCTGCGCCCCAGATTAGCTGTTGGCACACTCTGCAGTCCCTGGCGCGATATTTCTGCCTCACAAGCCATTCCCTGTGTTACATAGTATAGAGGGCTCCAGGTGTATTCCCTGTTCTGATTGCGGGTCACATGATCCATGTAGCTCAAAGCATACTTCCTAGTTCTGTGTACTGCTGCTATGGCTGCTGCTGCAGGCTGCGACTAATTAGCAATTACCTGGAGGAATAAAAGCCAGCTTCCCAGTGTCCTCCTTTTCTTGAACAACTTGTCAGTTCCCCTGCAAGTACTCCAGCGTCAAGCTCCCCAAGACTCCCAGCTTGCTCCAGAGATCTGGTTACCTGTGTCCTGCTGTTACCTACTATCATCTGCTGCTTACCTGGTCATTCCACTTCTACCAGAAGACTCCACTATTTCCATCTCTAGTGTGATCCAGTTCTCTGTGTGCAGCCCAGGTTATCAGTACAGTCTCCGGATACCTGCTGGTTACTATACCTGCTACCTCTCAGCTTCCAGGCCGCACCATTGAAAACCATCGACCGGCTTCCAGGCCGCATCATTGGTATCCAGTCTGCTCCATTAAATACCCCTTGCTTCAATCATTCCCCTGTGCCCTCCGTGTTGCTCTACAGCATTCAGTGCCATCGATCCACCATCAATGGTTTAAGTACCCCATTACCATAACTGCTCTAACCATCTCCAGAGTATCACTCCTGCTAGTCACAGAGGAACCTGGGCAGACGGCCGCGACCTGGTCGGCAGTTGCAGCAAAGTCCATATCCCCTTGCGGGGGTCACTGGTGAATACCACTGTCAGCTTAGACTCCGCGCCTCTGTCTCTGGGTCTAGTCAATCCTCTGTGTCTCCAGCAGGGCATCATCCTCATCTCTCAGTGCATGAGTTCTAGATACCTGAAACCACCAAGCTTACGGTTCCCTGCACCCTCCACTGGCTCACCCAGGTCATTGCCGGGAACACAGCAAGTCCAGTCCGTGACACCCTTCCTGCCTACCACATTTTCCCTATATTTTCCTGACACCTTTTTCTTATATGCCCCATATCTGCCATATTATCCCTTACATGTCCTTCAGCCTGCCACAGTTTTCTTATAAAGGTTGTCCTCGCTGCCTTACACATTTTTCCTAGTATGCCCCTCTGTCTGACACTTTTTACCTTATATGCATCCATGACTGCCAGCATTTCCTTTATGCCTCAGGTACCTACTTCATTGTCCCTTAGAAGCCAAAGAAGGCAACATGATGGTATGTAATAAGGGCAATATGCCATCTGCCACATATGTTCTGGGACAGTGTGTGGAATGGAAGCAGGCCTGTCATCTTTTGTTGGGATGGGGCTACCAAGACCTGGTCACTGCTAGTGCTGGTAACCAGGGAATGTGGATAGTTAATTCTGTATCTCGTGGTTTTAAAGTCACGGCTCCAAATGGCTGGATAAATTAATTTAAAAAAATCTTCCCAAAAATGATAGACTGAGGGGTACACGAATCCATCAGTGCCTAAAATCATCTTATGATATGTTATTTGCTCATGCACAATGGGCCAGTAATCTGTGCTTTCTTTGTATGTTGAAATTTGCTAGTCCTTGCCTATGTGCCTTTAGCCCACTAGATTTTCTATGCATCATTCACTTTCAGATAGACATGCAGGACAGATATGATTTGTGCGTATAGCATGTACCTTACCTCACAGTTTGTCAGTCATAGACATACTATAATAGACAGAAGCATTGTGTAAAGGTGTAAAGACTAGGTTTTTTATATACATGCTATATCAAGATGTCCCATAGGTGCATTATTTGGCTTAGGATCATTTTGATCATACCGTATCTGTATGTATGTTATCTGTTTTATCTGTATCATATCAGACCATACTGTTCTAAGTCCCCCAGCACCCCTTAAACCTTCAATAAAGCTCTGATTATAATTATCCCTTTTCAAAAAAGAAAAAATACCCATAGCATGGTACAGGGAATTACCAAATTAAAATGCATAGTTGTACCTCATAGATGTGCATTGTGGGTACATTGTAATACAGTAAACTAATCCAAAGCATAAAATAATTTTCCGTTTCCAAGTATCAGCTGAGGTGTTTCATTGTAGTGAGCTAAGGATGTTACCATTAATAAACAGTGAGAATTAGGTAACATTAGCATCAGCTGTCATAATTTGAACTGGCATGAGCTACAGCTTCTAAGAAAAGATGGGCGAACAAACCCTGTAATATACAGAATGTGAACAAAAAATAGCTTTGCATTCCCTTTAGCACAGTTGCAATTGGTGAGAATTTGAACCTATTAGTTGTATGTAAATATTAGAGATGAGCAGGTCCGGATCTTTGAGATCCGAACCCACCTGAACATCACGATCCGACTCCGGATCCGAGCTGACTTGGGAGTTCCCGCCCGATTCCGGACTGAAAACGAGGCAAAACGTCATCATTGCGCTGTCTGATTCTCACGGGATCTGGATTTTATATAAGACACATGCGCGCCCATCCATCTTCACTCCATTATAGGAGAGGGAAGAGGGTGGTTAAGATCTGTGCTCTGTGCTGTGCGCTTTTGTTTGGTGCTGCAGTGCTCACTCGATTAGGGTCTGCACGCAGGGGCTGCTGACTGTACACAAGTCCAGTGTACAGGGGCTGCAGGGCCTGTGTCCAGTGTGACAGGGCCTGTGTCCAGTGTGACGGGGCTGTGTCCAGTGTACAGGGGTTGTGTCCAGTCTACAGGGGCTGTGTACAGGGGTTGTGTCCAGTGTACAGGGGCTGTGTCCAGTGTACAGGGGCTGTGTCCAGTGTACAGGGGCTGTGTCCAGTGTACAGGGGCTGTGTCCAGTGTTTAGGGGTTGTGTCCAGTGTACAGGGGCTGTGTACAGGAGTTGTGTCCAGTGTGACAGGGCCTGTGTCCAGTGTGACAGGGGCTGTGTCCAGGGGCTGTGTCCAGTGTACAGAGGCTGTGTACAGGGGCTGTGTCCAGGGGCAGTGTCCAGTGTGACGGCTGTGTCCAGTGTACAGGAGCTGTGTTCCGGGGTGGTGTCCAGAGGCTGTGTCCATTGTCCAGGGGCTGTGTCCAGGGGCTGTGTTCAGGGTGACAGGCTGTGTCCATTGTCCAGGGTGACGGGCTGTGTCCAGTGTCCAGGGGCAGTGTCCAGTGTGACGGCTGTGTCCAGTGTATAGGGGCTGTGTATAGGGCCTGTGTCCAGTGTGACAGGGCCTGTGTCCAGTGTACAGGGGTTGTGTCCAGTCTACAGGGGCTGTGTACAGGGGCTGTGTCCAGTGTACAGGGGCTGTGTCCAGTGTCCATGTCCAGTGTGATGGCTGTGTCCAGTGTACAGGGGCTGTGTCCAGTGTCCATGTCCAGTGTGACGGCTGTGTCCAGTGTACAGGAGCTGTGTCCTGGGCAGTGTCCAGAGGCTGTGTCCATTGTCCAGGGGCTGTGTCCAGGGGCTGTGTCCAGGGTGACGGGCTGTGTCCATTGTCCAGGGGCTGTGTCCAGGGTGACGGGCTGTGTCCAGTGTCCAGGGGCAGTGTCCAGTGTGACGGCTGTGTCCAGTGTACAGGAATTGTGTCCAGGGGCGGTGTCCAGAGGCTGTGTCCATGTGTCCAGTGTACAGGGGCAGTGTCCAGGGGCAGTGTCCAGTGTGACGGCTGTGTCCAGTGTACATGACCTGTGTCCAGGGGTGGTGTCCAGAGACGGTGTCCATTGTCCAAGCGCTGTGTCCAGGGTGACGGGCTGTGTCCAGGGGCAGTGTCCAGTGTCCAGGGGCTGTGTCCAGGGACAGTGTCCAGTGTCCAGGGGCTGTGTCCAGTGTGACAGACTCTGTCCAGTGTAAAGTAAGAGAAAAAAAATAAAAGTAATAAATAAAATAAAAACACATTTTTGGAGGATGATGGAGGAGGAAATAGTGGGAAATCAGCAACCTGATAGAAGTGCTGAAGCTGCTACCGCCAGTCATGACAAGGCCGATGGTCAAAGTCCTAGATGCCATGTGAAATCAAAGCAGAAATGTAATTTTACAAAGGTCCATAAAAAATCCAAACAGGTAAAGTTACCTACAGAGAAGCATAAAATTGGCAATATGCCATTCACCACACACAACGGAAAGGAAAGGCTAAGGCCTTGGCCTTTGTTTCTGACTGATGGTACAGTGTCTCAGAATGATGGTAGCCCTTCAGGTAGTACAATCAAACAAAGGAAACAAGGACAATTTCATCTTGCACCTCTATGTATTTTTTGCTCTTTGGAGCATTTCTCTTTTTTTGGGGTAGTTTATTAAACTGCCACCCTGTCTGCCCCTGCAGTGCCGCTCTGCTTCCAAGATGTGCCAAGTTGGAAGTGTAAGGTCCGCATATATGTGATGTCCACTGCTGTCGCTTAGCTTAGTCATCCAGCTACCTCGGCATAACCTTTTGGCCCAACTACTGTGTTTAGGGAATTGGCTCTCCATAATCATGATGTTTTTGTAGTACATATAACACAAACAAGAAAAAATATATAATTAAGCCAACAGTCCACACTATTATTGCAGAATTGTGGTAAACAATTCTTATAAAAATTTGATATTACAAAAAGCACTTTAGCTCGAATCCCACATTTAACCCCCATGGTTCAATAAACTAAAATCTATTGAACCACGGGGGTCAGTGGCGTAACTATAAATTTTGCTCCCCCCTGCCAAAAAGTATATGGCGCCCCGCCCCCCGCCCCCCCCCCGGTCTCCTCTCCAGCGTGTTGCGACAGCGTGTGACGTGATGACATCACACGCATAACGGAGAAGCTGAAGCAGGATAGAAGAAGAGAAACCAGCAGACACTGCTGATTACCTTGGCTCCGACGTATCCCAGGCTGCACCAGCACGCCCATCCTGTACACAGTAGCCAATAGGCAGCTCTGTGTACAGTCAATTGAATCAGTAGGGGGTGGGGATTTGTCGTCTCTGCCATGGCCGCACCCGCGCTGTGGCTGACTCGCCTCCGGTGCTAAGCCAGTGGCCAGTGGCAGGCAGCAGCATGTCAGTGCGTCCAGCAGGTGCTGGCGCCCACATAGACCTCACTGTGGCTTGCTCCCCCAAGCGGTAGCTGGGGCTGCCTTACAGTAGTTACGCCACTGACGGGGGTTAAATGTGGGATTCAAGCTAAATGTACTACAAAAACATCATGATTATGGAGAGCCAATTCCCTAAACACTGTATGTCATGAGAACCACTCTCAGAAGGATAAAAAACGGGGAAGATTCAGCAGCAGGCGAGATATGCGGCTCAAAAGCCTAACTTCCATGTTCCACAAACCGGAAGTCATCTGACGGACATCCGGAAGTAAAACCCCGATGTAAGAGACCGGTGTTTGCGTATCAAAGGCCGGAAGGAGGTGTGTACATCTCCGAGATCATATGAGCTACAACGCCGGCATTTATCAGCTACAATTGTCACCCCCGCGTGAGTCTGAATACCCGGAATGTGGAAGGCAATGTTGTTATTGTATAATACGCTGCTGGTATTTTATTAACATGTATAAATGCTTTGTTAATGTTTTTGTATTGTTTCTTTTAATGTATGGGAATTTCTCCAGGTTTTGGGGAAAGCCCATACACTATACCTACAGGAAACTGGTATAAATACCGGATACCCGTACTTAGCCCTCACACCTTGAAAAAGGGCTTGTTATAGCCCGAAACGCGTTGGTGAGAGGAGGTAACACCTGGAATAGTGTGGAATCTTTTTCTTGCTGCTTAACATCTTCAGCACTTGGGGTATCCTTCCATATCCAGATAGGAAGGTATCCCTAAAAAGGTGTCCGCTGGAACCAGGTGTCTTCATGTTTTAAAGTCTTTTACCCTGTTTTATATGGAAATTGGACTGCGTTCTGTTGAAAAATAAAGCTTTTTTATGGAACTTTGGAGTCAACTACTTCCTGAATTAAAGGCTGTGGTGTAACCCGGAGAAAGATACCTTTCAAGGAACATAGGGTCAAGATTTCTGGTGAGTGTAAACCCAATGGCCACCTGCTGTGGGACCTTGGAAGCTATCTATTGCAAGTGTATGTTGAAGATTTAAAGAAACCGCTACGTGCACATAGGGCACTTGTTAAAGGTCAGTTAACAGTGCCCTATTGGGGACGTCTAGACGGAAGACATACAGTATCAGCTTTCCAGGTTTAAATAAATAAAATAATGTTTTTCTGTTCTCAGCATAAATCAAAAAAAAAAGCCTTGTCCCAATGCAGGGCACTACGTCACTGTTTGACCCGTAACTATACTGGGCAGCTAGTCTGTGTACACAGTCTTTCAATCTTTCCTGCTTCTTGCAGGCACATCTACAGGCTTTGACCTGGCTTGGCTGACACAACTTCTCATATACAAATCCAGAGCTACTGTATAGGGTTCTCCCTGCTTACTACAAGTAAGAATGCTGGCTTACTAGCCCCCATTGGTTTCCTGGTAGTCCGACATGGGCTCGGAGTGCCACAGGACAGCCTCTAAGTATAATAACAAACCCTTTTTCTTCTCTATTACCCCTTTCAGATCGCACTTACAGTATAACCTGAGTTATTGCCAGGTTGTTGCTGGATTGATCCAAGGTGAGGTCCGGTGTGAATGCACCAAACTGAATAACCCGGATCACCAACCCGGCAGTTCAAAAGAACCTGGGTTCTAAGAAGGGTTGAAACATAGAAACATAGAATTTGACGGTAGATAAGAACTACTTGGCCCATCTAGTCTGCCCCTCTGAATCCAGGTTGCCCTGTGTATAATGGGCAACCCAGGTTTAGTGTGAAAGGGTCCGAACCTGGTCGGAGCCTGGTCGAACCCTGCATCAAAGTTTTGTGCCGGATCCGGTTTAGCAATCTGAAAGCGGTATACAGTATGTGGGCAAATCCCTCTAATCCCACACTGAATCAGCTGTTAATAATGAGACTGCCACAACATATGCTGTAAACACAGTAACATTTTAGGATACAGCAAACAGGATGCAGTAAACTTTATATGAGAGCAATGTAGAACAATTTTTTATTTCTTTGATTTCAGACAAATTGGTTGACTAGTACAATATGTTTTTTAATTGGTTTTGAAAATGAAATTGTCCAGATGATGGTCTTCATTCGTGTTGCACGTTTATAGTCTTTTTTTTTTGCATCACCTTGAAGGTCAGTTCCGGTGTTATTGCTGATGAAGCTCACTTTCATTTGTCTAGGTAAATTAACAAATAGAATTTTCATTACTGAGCAGAAAATCCTCATCAGTTTAATGAAGGCCTCTACACAGGCAAGAGACCAGGGGCGAAATGTAATAGGGTGTGATTTTTTTCGTAAGAAAAAAATCGCACCAAATCGCACCTTTAAAAATCACTTTTTTTGCCGCGAATTCGCATATGTAATAAGATGCGAATTTGCGGCAAAAAAAGTGCGATATGGTGCGATTTCGGGCGCTTTTTAAGTCCTGAAAATGTGCGATTTTCAGTCATGAAAATCGGCACATTTTCAGTACAGTGTGCCTTATTTGAAAAAAAAAAAAAAAAAAAAAAAACGGCGTGCGGTCCCCCTCCTAAGCATAACCAGCCCCGGGCTCAAAAAGCCGGTGCTGGTATCATAAAATCAGAGGGACAAACAAATAAGGGTTCCCTTGATTTAATGAAACCAGCACCAGGCTCAAGGTCCAGCACTGGTTCCCAAAATACGGGGGACAAAATGACTAGGGGTCCCCCGTATTTTAAGAACCAGCACCAGACCCAACCAGCCAGCGGGGTAATGCCACAGCCGGGGGACACTTATTATATAAGGTCCCGCGGCCGAAGCATTATCCCCGTGGCTGGTCAGCATGGGCAGGGGTCCTGGGGAAGTGGGGACCCCCCCAATGAAGGGGTCCCCCCCTCCAGGACTTACCAGCCCATGCTGAAAGTCCGGGGCTGTCCCCGATGCCCGAGAAAGTCGGCTCCTGATTGGCCGCTAGGCGGCCAATAGAATCATTCTGAGGAGAGGCGCGGAAGATGAAACATCTCTGCGCCTCTCCAGTCCGTGAGCGGGTACCAGCCGGGAGCAGCGCGTCTGCCGGAGAAGATGCCGAGGTCGTCGCCGGGGACCAGGTGAGTAGGATTTCCTTCCTTAGGTACCCCTTTTGGACTACTTCGGATCCTGGACCCCGGAGACATCAGCCCTGGAGCCCAGGACCTCGGACAAGCCCCGGAACCAGTACCAAGGCCCCGGAACCGGACTCTTCTGCCCTGGAGCCCAGGACCCCGGACCAGCCTCGGAACCAGGATCAAGGCCCCGGAACCGGACTCTTCTGCCCTGGAGCCCCGGACCAAGGATCCAGGGACCGACCAACGGGCTCAAGGTAGGTAAGTATCAGTATGTGTGTGTTATGTATGTATTAAACTTTTATTTTTCAGGGTGTCAGTGTGTTTTATTAAACTATTTTTTGTACTGTAGAACTACAAGTGCCAGCGGGCCGTTTAATGTCCCGCATGCTGGGACTTGTGGTTCTCCAAGTCCCAGCATGCGGAGTAGGCTTGCTGGGACTCATAGTTCTACAGTAGAAGACAATAGTTTTTATTCTTTTTTTTACACTTTGCATCAGCCCGATGCCCACCGCCCAGGGGCATCGGGGACAGCCCCGGACTTTCAGCATGGGCTAGTAAGTCCTGGAGGGGGGGACCCCTTCATTGGGGGGGGTCCCCACTTCCCCAGGACCCCTGCCCATGCTGACCAGCCACGGGGATAATGCTTTGGCCGCGGGACCTTATATAATAAGTGTCCCCCGGCTGTGGCATTACCCTGCTGGCTGGTTGGGTCTGGTGCTGGTTCTTAAAATATGGGGGACCCCTAGTAATTTTGTCCCCCGTATTTTGGGAACCAGCGCTGGACCTTGAGCCTGGTGCTGGTTTCATTAAATCAAGGGAACCCCTATTTGTTTGTCCCTCTGATTTTATGATACCAGCAACAGCTTTTTGAGCCCGGGGCTGGTTATGCTTAGGAGGGGGGACCGCACGCCATTTTTTTTCCCGTTTTTTTTTGTTTTAACTATTTCTTTACAACAGAACCATGCACAGATCTCAATGATCTGTGCATGTTTCTGATAAAATCGCCAGGCAGAACCTGGTCTATTTTTTTTGCGATTTTTAGTAACCTTTACTAAAAATCGCAACCCATTAAATATGCGAGTTCTATACTTTTTAATGGGAAAACATCTGGATGCGATTTTTAGTCTAACTAAAAATCGCACCTTTAAAAAATGCGATTTTTGCCGCAAATCGCACCCTATAAAATATGCGATTTTCAGGAAATGCCCGAAAACGGCATATTTTGCGGAAAAAATCGCAAAAAAACCCGCCTCCCATTACATTTCGTCCCAGGGGTGGGGTTTTTTTGCAAAAACTTTAGTTTTCGGGCATTTTCCAAAATTCGCATATTTTATAGGGTGCGAATCTCGGCAAAAAATTACACTTTTTTGCCGTGAAATCGCACATTTTGAAGTGGCGATTTTAAGTCACACTTCAATTCGCATCCAGATGTTTTCCCATTGGAAAGCAACTAACTCGCACATGTAATAGGGTGTGATTTTTGGTAAATGTTACCAAAAATTGCCAAAAAATTAGACCAGGTTCTGGCAGGCGAATTTGACAGAACCATGCAAAGATCATTGTGATCTGTGCATGGTTCTGTCCAAAAAAAGGGTAAAAAAAAATGGAAAAAAACGGCATGGGGTCCCCCCTCCTGAGCATAACCAGCCCCGGGCTAAAATCACAGGAACAAACAAGTTGGGGTTTCCTTGATTTTATAAAACCAGCACCAGGCTCAAGGGCCGGTCCTGGTTCCCAAAGTTCCCCGTATTTCAAGAACCAGCACCGGGCCCAACCAACCAGCAGGGTAATGCCACAGCCGGGGGGAGACTTTTTATACAAGTCCCCCCCGGCCAAAGCATTCACCCCTGACCGGTCAGCATGGGCAGGGGTCCTGGGGGAGTGGGGACCCCCCCAAAAAAGGGGTCCCCCCCTCCAGGACTTACCTGTCCATGCTGAAGCCTGGGGCTGTCCTCGATGCCCCTGGGCGGTGGGCATCGAGCTGATGATTGTGTATTGCTGTGGAACTATGAGTCCCAGCAAGCCTGCACCACATGCAGGGACTTGGAGAACCACAAGTCCCAGCATGTAAAGGGCAATAAAGGGCCCGCTGAGACTTGTAGTCCCACAGTAGCACAAATAGTTAAATAAATACACACACACACACTTACAGTAAAACTTTATTTCACACGGAGCCCATTCATCCATACATACCTATGTTTATAGAAGATCGTTCCCCTTGTCCTGCAGAATCCACTGGGGTACCTGTGAAAGGAGAACATACTTACAGATGTCTTCAGCGCTTCTCCATCAGCCCTGCAGCACTGTAATCACGGTCCGGTCTTCTGTTTACATCTGGGGATCCGCCCCCAGACCGGGACTTAGGCCCGCCCACCAGCCAATGATGGTCCGGGAAAACCCCCATGCAAGCAAAAAAATCACACCCTATTACATTTCGCCCCAGGTCTACAAACATTGACCAAGAACCACAAATGAACTGAAGGCTGCTATATGCCAAAATATGAAAATAACCAACTGAAAACAAATTGTATTACATGCACTAAAATTTTGAATCACAGTTACCATGGTATTTTTGTTACCTTCAACATTTGGGAGATTTCTTTCCCCCTTCTGATCCTGTACCAATCATATTATAACTCAGCATGGTACTGTGTGCTTGAGTCACAATTTGTTAAAGAAAGATGTGGACTAAAAAGAAAATAAATCGTTAGCCACATTTATTGACATTTTAATATTAATTATAACTTTATATGTGTGAATATTAAAATCATAATTTATTTTAGCCACTGCACATCTTAACATGATTATACAGACTTATTAATCTATACAGGTCATACCAAGTATATCTATATGTATAGGGGTATTCATTATTTTTGGGGTTTTATGTGGGGGTGAAATTTAAAACTAAGCAACAGACACCACCCATTTAGGATTAAGGGTAAGGGGCAGAGCACAGCACTAACCCCAAGTATATATACTGTAAACGAAAAAAGGGACAAAGTCAACCGTTATAGTGCAGCAGCTAGCCCAAACACAGGCTTTTTCGGTGCGCTGGTAACACAAAACCTCCCTCTATGTGTATGTATATGTTTATGTGTGTGTGTGTGTGTGTGTGAATCTACAGTATATACAAGTGTGTGTGGTGGTGGGGGCACTGTGACATGAGCCGGCTTCGGGTGTCATGTATCCACGCTAAGCCTCAGGACATACTCTGAATGGAGAAATACAGAAGATACTCTTGAAGCCATGCCTGTATCTCTCCTGTAGTCTTATTTTTTATTTATTTCATGATTGTAGTTATCATGCTCATCAATTTGATGATTTTACAGGAATTTTACCATGAGAACTCATAAACACTGAAAAATGGATTTTGACACATTTATGCACTTTACTTGAGATACAGTATCTTTTAGCTCTTTTATTCAGTTACAGTGCACTTTAGTAAGTACAGTAACACATTTTAATATACTACCATATACAGTATTCATACCAATAACCTTTTGCATTCCAGTAAACCACTCTTCTCACTGAACTATTCAGCAGATACCAGTTCTCAACAGGAGGGAATCTTAAAAGTAAAAGTAATTAAAACAGATGCCCTCAACTTTGCACTGATGTGAGCGGTGGAACATTCTGCATCACCATAGTGCTGCTAATGAAGTACAATAATGGTCTTGTGGTTCAAGAACAAAACCTTGCTCTGTCTGTGTGACCAATGTGCATTGAAAGTCACATCAAAGAGTCACATGAAATAACAGAAATAAGTTTGTTAGTTCTGGTCGACCATGGTTCGGGTCACTCCTGCTCTGGGAGGAGCGGATACCCCCAGCGCTGTCTTTGCCCCCCAACAAGCTGCAGTGTGATGTTGAAGTTGAAGTTTAAGGAGGGAGTGGAGGATTTGGGCATCTGCAGCTCAGGCACTATCAGCTGGTTCTTCATATATGGGTACAGTAGTGTGCTGTGCTGTACTAAAGATTGGTTTTGTTTGACACCAGGTACTCTATGGTATACATTGAACTGTATTTAATGATTGTAATTTGATGTAGACATCACTGTGATCTGTCCCAAGACACATAAACATCAACTTTTAACTCTGGCAAGTTTATTTCAATACACTACTTGTTTGGACTTCTAAGGATTGGTCCCACATATATTGTAATTTTCATGCTTCATGTAATTAGATGCAGATTTTTTTTTAGCATACAGTAAGACATAGGTATATTTATATAGTTCTTAATTTCCCTATTCATTGCTCAATTGGGCCCTTATTCTGGTTGGTGCGGTCAGAGCCGCACACGGGGCTCCGACCGCACAAACCAATCCCCGCCCACCCTACGGATCGCCACGGCCGTCCGTACACGGACGGCTGGCGATCCGCATTAAAATGGTGGAGGCTACGCCTCCACCATGGTGGGAGCTGCCCCCTGCATTCGATGGTCGTCGACCATCGAAGGCAGGTCCGCACGCCGCGGCAGCTCCCGCAAGCTAAGACCACACGGACAATCGTCCGTGTGGTAGCTTGTATGGGGGCTGAAAGCTGACATCCGGCGACGTCAGCTTTCCGCCCCCATGAGTGGCGTCATGCCCTCATTACCATGCATACGCCCCGCGTTTGCATGGGAACGCCCATGAAACGCGGGGCGTACACATAGGGAAATGAGGGCATGATGCCTCTCACGCCCCTATCCGCCCCCTTTGCGGCGGACGAAATCCGTCTGCGGCGAAGGGGGCTGCACATGCGCAGATTCACCTCTGCGCATGTGCAGTGTTAAAACATCGGCGGTACGGCCGCACGCGGGCCGTACCGTTCCGATTAGAATAAGGGCCACGGTGTGGTGGCAGTTACAAATACATGCTATGCTGATGTCATAGTTAAAAAAATGATGGTATAGTATGCAAAAGAATAGGAGCATCCCAGTACTGTTGCTGGTAGTGATAGTACTTAAAACTCTACTTTTAAACATACCAACTTTCTGTCTGCCCCATGTGGGAGGGCTCAGATAGGTCATGGTATGACCTCACAATACGGGATGGTGCATGGGCATGTCGGCGGGGGTGGCGGTGGATATATGTTCACATCATTGTGGTCTTGCCTCTGCTTTTAAATACCAGATAACTGGTATTGGAAAGTGGGGGTGGGGCTACAATGGTGCTAATCGCATTATCAGCCTCCCCAGACTATCCACTTTTAAGGACTGTTGCAGAAGGATACAGTGGGCTACAACCAGCTCTGGGAGACTTGCACACCCTTCTGGGCAGCAATTTGCCCAGAAGGGTGTGCAAGTCTCCCAGTTTGGAAGCTGACAGAAGACCAGTGAGAGGAATAAAGTGAGACATCTTGGTGAACTGGTGAACTGGTCAACTACCACC
Source organism: Crinia signifera (assembly GCF_055691185.1). Taxonomy (NCBI): domain Eukaryota; kingdom Metazoa; phylum Chordata; class Amphibia; order Anura; family Myobatrachidae; genus Crinia; species Crinia signifera. The sequence goes on from NC_139217.1 coordinate 184,042,576, forward strand.
AAGATGGTATTATATTTGTTTGATTCAGGGAGGTCAGTTACAAAGTCCATCGCGAGATGAGCCCAAGGACGATGTGGTACTGATGACGGCATTAATTGCCCAGAATGAGAGTGGCAATTGGTCTTGTGCTGGGCACACCTGGCACAAGAAGAAATAAAGTCTTGAACATCCAGTTTAAGGGTAGACCACCAGTATGATCTGGTGATAAATTCAGAAGTTTTCTGAATACCTGCATGACCAGCAAATCGAGAAGAATGCACCCATAGTAGAATCTTCTTCCTTAATGCCGGTTTAACAAAGCTTTTCCCAAGTGGAAGGCATCAAGTCTTTTACTCCTACTGCAGAGAATGCCACTGGATTATAATGAGATGCTGATTATTGGAACTTGACTCATTTTCTTGCTCCCAGGAATGGGAAAGGGCATCAGCCTCATGGTTTTGCGACCCTGGACAAAACGACAGCTTGAATTGAAATCTTGAAAAGAAAAGCCCACCTGGCTTGATGAGGATTTAAACACTGAGCAGACTTTTTAAGTACAGAAGATTCTTGTGATCAGTAAGTATTGTGATCTAATGAGAGGCACCTTCTAGGAGATATCTCTACTCTTCCTATCTTGATCGCCTATGGCATAATAACACTCTGTGGGCAAGAATTTTTGTGAAAAGAACCCACAGAGGTGAAGATGTCCATCGTACGCTTTCTGTGAAAGTACTGCACCCACTCCCACTGATGAGACATCCACCTCCAGGATGAAAGGCTGAGAAGTGTTGGGCTGTTTTAAAACTGAAATCTAAAGTAAACCTCTGTTTTAAAGATGAAAGGCATCAACTGCTTCTGCCAGCCACTTAGCTGGATTAGCCCCATTTCGGGTTAAGGTAGTGATGGGAGCCACAACAGTACAGAAACTGCTTATTAATTTTGTGTGGTAGTTGGCAAACCACAGAAATCACTGTTTGCCTTTCAGAGTCATTGGGATTTGCCAATCTTGGATAGCCTGTAATTTGCCTGGGTCCAACTGAAGGCCAAATCTGGACATAATGCACCCTAGGAAGGTTATAGACTTTACTTCAAAGAAAGATTTCTCCAGTTTGAAGAATAAATGGTTAGCTCATAAATAGCGATGATCTTCTACACAGCCACTTATGACTACAGGCAAAGCATGGGTGATGAATTTGACTCAAGCACAGTGGAGAATAATTTCTGTGTTGTGAAAGGTTCCCCAACTGTTTGAAATTGCCACATTTGAAATCAGTTCAGACACTGCCAACTTGGGTCATTACCCTCATCATGCTTTTGCAGAAGAAGCTGGAAAAAATTAAGACAGAGCTAAAAAGAAGCAATTACTCTAAGTATGCGGGACTATGTGGATAAAGCCCTTCATTTGAGAGTGGTCAATCTGTTGAAATCAGATCACTACACTTTGGCCACCAAGGTCGATCCTAAGTTTAAAACCAATGTTTTGTCTCTGTTTTTCAGTGTGCACAAGTCTGCAGTGGTGCAAATACTTGCTTGTCAGGATATTGTCATCTGAAGTGGAACATGATAAGGCAACAGCTCCTCTTTCATATTCTCCCGTAATTGGGGCTGTGAGGAAACAACTTATATTTCCTAACTGATCCGCTGGCTGTGATGCTGGCAGGAGCAAGTTTGGACATCTGGCCTGGACTGAAGGACCTGCCAACAATTGCTGACATGTCTACTGTCACTGCATACTTTACAATGCTGTGGAGTATTATGTTGGTCCAAGTAGGCATGTCAGACAGTCCATATCTATACTGGCAGGAAAAAGAGGCAATTTGAGGCCCCTGTACAAGCTGTCTCTATTTTACCTAAGTTGGCCCCTCTTTATTGTGTACTCAAAAAGAGTTTTTAGTGCAGCCGGGAACCTTGTCAGCCAGTGGCATAGTAGGTTGTTTCCACAAAATGAGAAGATGATGTTCATCAAAATTAATTAACAATTCTTCAATGACCAGCAATTGCCTCCAGAGAGTACAGAGGGATCTGTGATGGTGGATTCCAGCGGGGACGAATTAATACTCTGTGAGGATGAGGATGCACACACTGAAGGGGGTGAGGAATCGAAAGAGGAGGGGTGATGATGACATCTTGCCTCTATAGAACCATTTTGTGCGGGGAGAGATTAATTTGCCTGCATGTTTTGTGGGGCCCAAACAAACCAATCATTTCAGCCACAGTTGTGTCACAGACCCTGGTGCTGAAGTGATTGTTTTGTTAAAGTTAAAAAAATTTTAAATTTTCAGGACTCCTCACAACGCTGGATTTTAGGATTTAAAGTGAACCAGATGCTATAAATGTCTTATTTATTTCTCAGTCCTTCTTTTACTCTACCATAAACCAAGCAAAAAGTCTCTCCTTCATAAAAAACTGTCACAATTTTATTATATCCAAAAGATTAGAGAAAAACTCCAACAACAATAGTAATAAAAAACACTGATGATAAAAAGCACATATCTTCAAAAAATAGTCACTTAAAAAAAACAGGTTTCTGGATGGAGTACACTGGACCTTTAAGGAATACTCAAATTCTGTCTAGGGTTTTAATGTTAATCCCGGGATCCCTTAGCAGTCAAATGAGTACTTTAAGGGCCTGGAATATGAGGGAAAAAATGAAGACACTCTCACTCAACTGGTTGTTAACTTCGACTCATCTCAGGCAGACCTCTGAAATCCGTCTGTGGGGAATGTTCTCGATCTCTGGGTGCTATACTGCCACTATAGCAACCCGTCCTTCCCTGTCAGACATTGATTTATGAGACAAAACAGTGTTCTTTTCATTTGCACTGCCACTGCTGCTGCCAATATCTCCACTAATCTCACGGTTTGTTGAGGCCGCTGTAATTAATCCCAGGTTTCAGCATGTCCCTCCAGATGTCTATAAGGGGTGACAGTCGATCTGTACCGGAGACTTATGGCAAATGACTCCTGCAGGGAGCGCGATCCTTAACAGCTAAATTAGCTGTGCACTAGTCCCTCACCTGCTCTTACAGCTGGCGGCTGGTTTGTTTCCGTGAGTGGGTGGACAATACCGCAACACTCCTTTACTCTGCTGCTCAAAGATGTTAACTCTGCGTTTCTAGGAGTTTGCTTGTAAGCATCTCCAATCCCCCCATAAAGTCACCTCTCACTCCTCTATGTTGATTTTCCATGAGCAATAAAACTCCAAGCTTCTGCCAATGCGTTTCCACCCTGTCGGGTCTTTCTCAAGCATGGGGAGCTATAGTGGCAGTATAGCACCCAGTGATCGAGAACATTCCCCACAGACGGATTTCAGAGGTCTGCCTGAGATGAGTCGAAGTTAACAACCAGTTGGGTCAGAGTGTCTTCATTTTTTCCCTCATATTCCAGGCCCTTAAAGACTGCTAAGGGATCCTGGGATTACCATCAAAACCCTAGACAGAATTTGAGTATTCCTTAAAGGTCCAGTGTACTCCATCCAGAAACCTCTATCTGGCTATATGTTTTTTGAAGTGACTATTTTTTGAAGATACTGTATGTACTTTTTATCATCAGTGTTTTTTATTACTATTGTTGTTGGAGTTTTTCTCTAATCTTTTGGATATAATAAAATTGTGACAGTTTTTTATGAAGGAGAGACTTTTTGTTTGGTTTATGGTAGAGTAAAAGAAGGACTGACAAAAAAAATTAAGACATTTATAGCATCTGGTTTATGTTTGCAGTTTAACTTTTCTATTAGGGCCAACAACAGTAGGATTAAAAAAGCGCTCAAGATTATTTTTATCAGTTTTTTGGTTCATATTCTTGGTTTGTTAAAGTGTACATGTACTATTTATGCAACATAAGGGTGGGTGGGAGGGTCCAAGGACAAATCCATCTTGTGCTCTTTTACTGCAATCCTCTTTTAATGCAATAGTCATCCATCTACCTCGGTGCAACCTATTGACCTAAAATTAATGTTGTAAGGTGTTCAGAATAGACTGAAGATAAGTGGAAATTAATGTTATTGAGGTTAATAATAGCGTAGGAATAAATTAAAAGTTTTGGTGATTTTAGTTTTTTTTTTTTTTTTTTAAATACAGATCCAAAACCAAAACCTGAAAGAGTGGTTTTGCCAAAACCAATCCAGATCCAAAACACAATGGGAGATCCAAATCCAAAACCAAAAAGTGCCCGGTGCACACCCCTAAGAGTGATCAATGCTTTACCTTCCACTACACTGCCAGTCACCTAGTATTTCCACATTTCTTTTCATTTGTAATGTGGAATAAAGCTGATGGTGATCTACTTTTCTGCCAGACTGTCCTCTGGCAGTATTAACCTTTTCTGGATGGTGGCCTTTGATTTGCTGTTTGAAGAAGTGTTGGTATTATATTTTCTCCTAGGCTAGGCTTGGTTAATGAAAATATTCTATGAGGATAATTATACTATAGGAGCAAAAATAGATCCAAATTACATGATTTAGATGCTGTTATCAATGCTTAAATAAATTCAAAACCATTATTACATGGTTGAATGGATAAAATCTTGGTTGCAGAATAGAAAAAAATAGAATTGTAGTAATTGGAGTCAGCCTAAATAGGAAATGTTACCATTAAAGTACCCCAGGGATCTGTACTTTGATCAGTGCTTTTTAATACAGTATGTTATTGGTGACATTGTAAATAGTATTGAAAGTAAAGTATGTTTTTTTGCAGATGACACACAGTTATGCAACAATGTAGACATGCCAGGAAGAGTAAAACAAATAATTGATGATAGAGTTACAGTATAAGGCCTACAAACGGGGTGGGAAGGAGCTTTGTGCTGAATGATCTAGTATCGCTCAGATCGTTCAGCACAGATCGCTCAGCACACAGCGCTGCACCAGAAATGTGTGCTGAGCAATGTGTGTTGAGCGATGACTAGTCCCTACACATACAGCGATTTGTGCTTAATTTCTAAAGTGATTGTCAAATATAGTCAGATCACTTAGAAAATAGGCAAAATCTCTACATAGACTAGAGGAATATTCAAGAGCATGGCAACAAGGTTAATGCACCCCAAAAATGAAATCATGCCCTTATTGTATTATTGGCACTAAAATGGAACTCTGATGTCAAAATGGATCTACAGTAGGTGTAGATCAGTATGTGTTGATTTCCAGTACTTAAAAGCAGGAAAGCAATGTAACAAAAGTAATTAGGAAGGTGAATGATTGCCAGTACCAGACAATGGGCATGGCAAACATTAAACATTGGGGGGTGATTCAGGTTCATTCGCAAAACACATTTGGGACCAAATGTAATAGGGTGAGAGCTTCAGAAAGTGAGAGATTTTGGGAGAGTTTTATTCTTTTTTTTTTTTAAAGCAGCAATCAATTGCATAGCAGAATCCTCCTGGTTTTGCAGTGTAAGTGATTACCGCTTTAAAAAAAGGGGAAAACTCTCCCAAAATCTCTCACTTTCTAAAACTCTCAACCAATTACATTTAGCCCTTGGTTTGCTAATGGACAAAACAATGTGCACTGCGGGTGGGGCAGATATAACATACTGGCTGCTTTATTTTTACACTGCAATATAGATATCAGTTTGAAGTACAAACCCCACCAAAATCTAACTTTCAACTGCAGTGCATATGTTTTTTTTTTCCATTAGCAAACCAAATGTGCTTTGCGAATAAACCTGAATCACCCCCAATGTTTCTCATGTGCCTGGAGCGGAATTATATTACAGGCCTATTGTGTACTGCTGGGGGAGGCTGCTAATATGGGTGCATGAGTATTGCTGTGTGTGTTTGTGTGTGTGTGTGTGTGTGTGTGTGTAACCACAGCAGCTAGGTCATAACTGCTGTGGCTGCAGTCTGTCATTTATCTTTGTGGAGTCTGCTGATTGTCATCTCATGGCACTCTGGGACTCCACAGCCATAATACCCAAAAGAACCCACAGGCTCAAGCTTCAACTTCAGATCAATTGTTGCAAAAAGTATTTCCGTAGAACTAATGTGCTACTCTCAATTCCCAATTGAGGGCCCAATTCAGGTTGGGTTTCAGATTCCTGAAAATCAAAGATTGTGACATTTGGGAATCTGCACATGCAAAAAATGCAACTGCACACCACAGCATGATGGGCGGTGGTAACCGAGCATTCACGGGGCATCATTATATTTGTTATATTGATGAAAAACTTTGGCTATATTGAATTTGTTGCATATATTTTAACAAAATTAAATAAAGCATACAGAGATACATGTTCATACAAGTTATGGCTAAATAAAAGGCAGCTGGGCAACACTGGCCTAGGATAATCCCAAAACAGCTTTGCAAATGTCACTTCTCTTGCACAGATAGTCTGATGTCACACAACATTCACAGACAATTTATTTTTCCCATTCATCAAATATAATGCTTTGTTCAAAAGAAGAGCACCTAATACTTTTAGTTAAATTGAACAAAACACCCATCAGATCTTTGCGTTTGCTTACCAACGTTTAAGGGCAGATCGTCAATTGCAAGTGTGTTTCAATGACACAAAAAGTTTAGGGGTCTATGTACTAAACCTTGGAGAGAGATAACGTGGACAGAGATAAAGTACTGGCCAATCAGCTCCTGTCATGTTACAGGCTGTGTTTGAAAAAAGAAACGTATGAGCTGGTTGTTTGGTACTAAATAAGCTGTGGGGTGCGGATGAAGAAGGGTAGTACCTAGAAGGGGAACAGATTTAAAATGTACTTGTATAAAGCATCAGTCTCATTATATAGAAGCCACATTTCATACAACAAGTACCAATTGATATAATGCATACGGCCTTCGATAAGAAAGTAGCAATATTTTATCGCAGGACAGCCTCACGCATTCATACTATGATCCACACAGGTTACCCTGAATAACCCCCTAGGTTAGAATCATTTGAAGCATACATATATATATATATATATTTATCTGAAACAAGGCTGTTGCAAAATCATTTAAAGTTTCAATTAGAGTAAAATATAATAAATTTTTTGAGGCAGATAATTAAGGGCCTTATTTTAGTTCACTCTTTCTGACAAAATCCTTCTTAGATGGGCAAAACCATGTGCACTGCAGGTGGGGCAGATGTAACTTGTGCAGATATAATTAGATTTGGGTGGGGTTTTACTTCAAAGTGAGATCTATATTGCAGTGTAAAAATAAAGCAGCCAGTATTTTCCCTTCACAGAAACAAAATAACTCACCCAAATCTAATTCTCTCTGCACATTTTACATCTGCCCCCCTGCAGTGCACATGGTTTTGTCCATCTAAGAAGGATTTTGTCAGAAAGAGTGAACCAAAATAAGGCCCTAAGTGTTGCCATTGGAATAAAGAACATTTTAAGTTGTATTACCTTGTAAGTTTTTTTTTACTAAATTCTTCTAAGGGCAGTGAAGAACATTGTTATTACAGGTTGAGTATCCCTTATCCGAAATGCTTGGGACGATGAGCATTCCGGATAATGGAATTTTTGGTTTTGGAATAACATTTTTTTAGGCATACTTACCTGTCCCCTGGTGGTGCCCGGTGGTCCCTCGGCATCCACGTTGTCCCCCGGAGTCCACAGCAGGAGTGCTTTGCGTGAGTTCCCAGGCGTGCCGGTGACGTCACCGCCGAGCGCGCGCACTCGCAAAAAGCACTCCTGGGACTGCTGGAGATGCCAGAGAGGATGCTGAAGGCCTGCCATGGATGCCGCGGGACTTGGTAAGTCTAAAAAAATGTTAGGGGTGGGGGATTTGAATTGTTCCAAAAAAACAAGTTTTTTGGAATAATTCGGATACGGGATGCACGGATAGGGGATACTCAATCTGTACTAGAAAACTAAATAGCCACACACAATTATTTCAATTAAGATCTGACTTAAGCATTACATTGCTATAGTATTTTAATGATTTATTTTTTATTTGCATTTCCTTGAAGAACAACAGATAATATACTGTATGAACATATTTTAAAACTATTAAAATAGAACCATTTTGCAAACAGAATGTTCAACAGTTACATAATAAGCACAAACTGTGATTATGATATAATATTTATATACAAAAAGGTTATAATCGAAAAAAATGTATTAATTATGTATACCTTAAACATCCTAGAACAAATTAACATCAACAGAGTCACTAAACCAATATGTAAAAACTCAAATTCAAATAATTTTTTGTTTCTTCGAAGTCTACTCTCAACTAAAAGATTATTAGAAAGGCAATATTATCTTTTGCCTGAGATAACAGAAACCATATACAGTACAGTAGATAAATGTGTTATATTATATATGTTAATAATAAATAAAAATGTCCGGTACTTATATGTTAGTTGGGTGCCCACTATAGTAAGTACGCTCATACCAGCCACTATCCAGGCCGGCATGTTGATTTTATATAGTGTGGCGAGCGCAGCAAGCCACCGAGCCCAAAGCGTGGCGAGCGGACACGTAAAACTGAGCAAATAGTTAGTGGGTGCCCAACTAACATATAAGTACCAAATGTCCAATATAATTTGTTTTATTGTTAATATATTTTAATGGTTTAACCCTTTCGTGCATACAGACCAGTACAGTGGAAAGCTGTTTTTAAGGCATTATCTCCTACAGTATATAAACTCTCTTTTGACATAATTTGTGAATATTGTCCTCTATTAAACTTAGAAGGTATGCCACCTAGTAGTAAGGGTCCCGGAACACTGACATCTAGGGTTGCCACCTCATCCCTTTAAAACTGGAGACATATTAATTACACAGGTTCTGTGGCTGATTAAAAAAATACAGTTGGAAAAAATAAAACAAACAGTTGAAATTGAGTCTTGAAGTGAACAAGCCACAGAACCTGTGTAATTAATATGTCTCCAGTTTTAAAGGGATGAGGTGGCAACCCTACTGACATCTCTCAGCCTCTCCCCTCCCAACACCAGATGATTTTGTAGACATATAGGAAACAGATCTCATGTTATCATGAAGCAGGTGGAACTTCACAGACTTTTTAATGTGCAAGGTGCTATTTATTCTATCAATTCAACATTTCATGGCCTGAATGGCCTTTTCATTATATACAGTATCAAATTCAGTGCTTACCTATATAGTGAAATACATCCAATGAACAACCAATCAGAGAGGTTGTGAGTGGGTGATCTCATCGGTCACAATTCACGATGAGAGCATTACATTAGTGCCGCAAGCCGTGCTGAGAAAGTAACCCTAGCAAATAAAGGAAACCGAAAGCGCTAGATCTGTTACCAACATAGATCTGTTACTGAGCAACCGATGTGTACACAATACTAGAGCCCTGGACAGAGGACTAAATCAATCAATCAAATAATATATTGTCACTACAACATTAGAAGAAAATGCATAAGTGAAATTACATCATAGAATAATATTCACAAATTATACAATGATATTAAAAATAAGAACTTAAAATAACAGATGGAAAGAAACTACTCTGCAACCAGATAATGCGTCATCCTAAACATCTCTAACATTTCCTAGAAGGCAACAGGGAAATAGAATAACAAGGATGACTAGGATCAAAAATGATCTTGTTTGGCTTGTAAGGGGTATCGCAAATCTTATGCTGGCTACTGCAGACACCGGTGGTGCTGCTCTGCGGAAGTTCAGTGTGACGTAATGTCAGAGGTCACACTGCACAGCCCGCATGCTGCTTCGCTACCACCCAACGCACCACCCAGCTCCCACACTGTACTACCCAGCTCACACATGTTACACCGACTGGCTCCCGATTTACGCACCTCCCGGCCCGACCACAACACTGCCCAGCTTGTGGGTAAATTACACTGTGGGGTGCCACTTTTGGGGGGAGAGGGAGGATTACAGTTCATCAGTATATTGATGAACTTAATCCCGGATAGCTGGTGGAGGAGGTGCACACTAAATATAAATGCTAGACCTTTTAATATCATTGCTATATTGCATTTCTGAGGTTCTTAGCATAATGATGGCCATTTTTATGGGCTTGTCCACTGCTTCCAGGTTACCTCAATAGGACAAGTCCCTAACACTACTCTGAGACAGGTCCAGGGCACGGGATCCCCCAGGCCAACCCAGCAGAACCACCCCATTGCATCACATTGGGGTGGTTCTGGGAATCCTGGAATGGAGCATTTTTTAATTCCAGGATTGTCATCCCTAGTCCTGACCCCAAAGTGTGTCCCAACCATCTTATCATAGGGTCATGACTCTGTGTTCCTGACTGTTAGGCTAATTCTCTCTGTCAGTGATCCAAGGAGTCTGAAAAATGTGTTAAATTGTCTGTTACAGAGGGAATCCTACCCTATAAACATTTCCTTTGCATTCTTTGCAGCAAACCTGAATATATAATATTTTCACCTATCACTGCTCGGCAAGTACCGCACTTACAGTGAGCCTTTTTGTTTTTAAATCACATTTAATTCTTTAGTATTTCAATGTCAGTGTAAGGGTATCTCTGTATATTGTCCTTTTAAACATTTTTCGCTGAATACATTTACTATAAACTATTAAGTTATATTGGATAATGGATATGAATTTTATGTGCCACATAATACAGTATTATGTTTTTATTATTTCTTAGATACCATTTTATTCTGAGTAATTTCATCTCATATTATATTGGACACTTTCATTTGAACCTAAATTATATACATTCAGCATTCTTTCGATATATGGGAAAACTGTGGGACAGATTGCAATAAGGAAAAATCACTTTTTTCCAAATGAAAAGGTTACAGAACATCGGCAGATATCACACTTCATTTGACAGGAGTGGAAGTGAGGTATCGGCCTGCTCAGAGCATAGAACTGATGGGCGGATGTTTACAAACAAGTGGGAGTCCCATTTTGATTCAATCGCGTGAACGGTGATGTCGTGGACGCCGGCCATGACCGGAAGCCACACAGCGGAACTGATTGGAGGAACACAGGAGTGTTTTGAGCGCTACTATGGTAATGGGAGATAACCAATAGGAGGTCTGGGGGCATGGCAAGCGGGTAATGGACATTTAGGTAATTTATGTATAAGACCCAGCTGAGTTTGACAGACATCCATTGGCTGGAAGGGAGAACATAATCTGGAATCAGAAAGAAGCGATCACACTGATCTTTCTATTTGCACCTTGAAAAAGACCCCAGCAGGGGTAGAAACGCATCGGTGGTAGCTGTAGGAGTGATGTTGAATGTGACAGTGAACTAAGACCAGCATTCGGTGGGAAGGCAAGAGAGTGTCCGGAGTTCATTTGCTAACCACATGCGCAAATAGAACTGTTTTACCACAGTTCTGTTCAAACTGGGCAATCATTCACTGCACTATTCGGCAGATAATTCCCAGCCTTGTTTTTATTTTAAACTTGAAAGCGTGATTTTATTTTATTGTGTTTATTAAAAAAGCTGTATTTCACTATGATATCCCTTCTCTGTTAAATCACATGGTTCAATAACCTGTTAGCTGGAAGGATCATCTGAGGGCTTTACAATAACAATCCCATTTTGGAAAGCGCCAGATAGTTTTTTTTCTAAATTATTTGTGTGGTGTGACTTTGGTGGAGGGGTTTGGACACCCCATACAGTTTAAACCAGTCTTGCTGCGCACGGCATAATATCTTCATCACCTTTGTTTTGTACATAACACAATCGCTTTTTTCCTGCTCTTTGTTAAAAATGTTACAGGAGAGCCACTAATGGTGCTGCAGTTATTCATTATCATTCAAACTGGTATTTCTGATTAAAAAAGTGTAGTCATTTATTTTGTTTCTTTCTGCCACAGTGACTGAAGTAAACGTCACCTCTCTCCTCTGATGAAGTGTTCTGTTTTGCTGCCAATGATTCTTGAAGCTGTTAAATGATGAAGCTGTTAAATATGTATTCCTGTCAATTAAGTGAAATTGGTGATAGGCAGTATAGATTTGGTACAGATTTAGCCACTCTGTGGCTGCGATGCATGTGCATCTAGTGTATTGCACCACTAGTCCAAGCCAGAACTCAGCACAATGGGCTGGGGCCAGGGATGCCGACAGGTAGTTTGGGCCCCAGTAAAATAGAAGGGGTGTGGCCTCTGGGATGGGCATGGCCGGATCCCCATTAAAAAAAAAAAAACTGTAATTTCTCGCACACACAGAGGGAGAGATCCTATGACATGCTGCAGCTGTCTCTCTCCCTAGCTCAACACACGGCACTTAGCAGTGTGTGCTGAGCTGGGAAGAGAGGCTGTGTGGCGGCGGCAGCCTGTCATCTCTCTCTCCACTGCCTGGCTGTCTGCAATGAGGGTAGGAGGAAACAGAATCTGGGCCCCCCCAGCAGACTCGGGCCTAGGTAAAAAGTACCTGCTCCCCTCCTCTCCATGCCACTGGCTGCAGCTAATGTAATGTTAATGGCCATGTGGGCAAGAAAGATGCATGTGCATGCTGGAGTGTGCACGCGGCTAATGACATACATGTCACAGCCACACCAGAGTCAATTTACTAAGATGGTAGTTTTTTTGAAGATGGGATGTTGTCCACAACAATAAATCAGATTCTGTTTATACTATTTCTAGAAGATTCTAAATAAAAAGGCAGTAGAATCTGATTGGTTGCTGTGGGCATTATCCCATCTTCAGTAGAACTCCCAGCTTAGTAAATTTACCCCATCATGAAGTGGTGGAAGTCCAGGAGACAATGAAGGTTCCCACCACTGAGCACAGGCTCTGAGGAGGACACTTCCCCTCTGCACCTATGTCACAGCACCTGAAGCCCCCAACACAGGCCAGCCAAGCTATTTCCAGTGGCCGTGCCTGTCAGCACCATGGGTGTAGAAGGACTGTCTCCTGAAAGATGGTGGTGCCCAGTTGAAGCCCCCGCCACTGAACACCATGAGCAGTGGGGAGATGCCGAACCTGCCTTCACCGTCTACATGGGAGGCCTATTTTGGAAGGGAACCCCAGTGCGGGACAAGAGACTGGCTGAACCTACTAATCCATGGGGGGTGAAGTTGATGAAGTTACGCCACTGCCACCATGTCAGAACCACGACAATTAGAAGTTAGACTAAATTTCTATTCTATTATATTCTATTAAGCAGTTTAGATTACAAAGTGATAAGTTCCCATCACTTAGAATAGTATAGTATCCATAAGGCAGTTTAGGTAGGGCTTTGCGTTTGTGTGTACTGTGTACACCATTATTAATTTGCATTTTTCATCTTTATTTATTGTGTTTAGCTCTCTCATCAATTTCCTTCTATTGGATTTGATGACCTTTCCAAATAAAATCAGCCAAGTCCATCACACCTTGTATCATGGTCTAGTGAGCACCTTTATTTGGATTTTGACCCTATAGAAGATAGTGTCAGTATCATCTAGAGTCTTCAAAATACAATTTATTTAATTTGCTAATAAAACATTATTTAGCCTATAACTAATTTGTTATAGTTTATTTAGTGTTCCATGGTATTTATGTCTGTGATAGTAATATCTTGGCACGTTAGATGAGTAACGCTCAGGAAAAGGCTGTCCCTGAGTTATTGAGTCAGATTCTGCATAGGGCACAGATACAGCATAATAAGTAGATGTAGTTGTTATCATTGTCCTCCCAAATGGATACCATGCAAAATCATTTTTTCCAGTAATGTATCTATGTATTCTGTAACTATACAAGTTCCTGTGCATTAATGCTATGATGATAATGCCAAACTATGCAGAGGACTCTTAATCCAATGTTATATTTACATTTACTTGTTTCACCATAAATTTGTGTTAGAGCAAGTTGCATTAATTCTTTTGTTTGAAAGGTCAGGCTTCAATTTATGAAAGGAATGATCCCATTATGGGAAATTAAAAAGATTATTTTGACATTCAAATGTATATTTGAGGAGCCTGGCAGAATGTCCTCTGCGGTATCTAGTATTTTCCGACTCAGTGTCAAGCTAGTATGTGGTTTCTTTTTAGACATTTCCCTATGACATGAATTGGAATCATGAAGCTTTAAAATCCACCCTTTGGCAGGGACTTGCAGACTAATTTGAAAATAAGATGGCTATGAGGGCCATCCCCATAAATGTGAATTACAGTACCTATTTTCCTATGTGTTAGGCATTAGGTTAAAGGAAAGGTAATAAAAACATCCTCTATCCAAAAATAATTATTATAACAATATTGCTGAATCCAATGAAGTTGTTGGTAAAGCTATGCAAATTGTCAGATCCAATCATTTTGCTCAGGAGAGGCAGTGATGAACACATGGGACTCAGTTCCAGCACTTTAGACTGAGCCCCATGTGTATCAAGATGTAGTTATGCCATCAAAGAAACAGCTAACTACATCCTGCCAGCCCCAGAAGATTTCATTGGGTAAATGATGTCCTGATATTTTCCTCCCAAGTAAGTATACTAAACTTTCAAATTCCATTTCTGTTAAATGTTTCAAGGACATTGTTGAAGTTTAAGCTCTTGTTTATTCTGGAGCTGTCGGAAACTTTATGTCTGCTTAATTTGTTGTTGAACTTGAACAACCTATGCTTTATCTTCTATTGTCAGGAACATAATTGGTGGTGTGTCTATTATTTTTAAGACAGCTCCCATTCAGGTTCAGATTGGGTTACTACATTTTGATGTTTTACTGTACGCTTTCATGTAATTACTAAAGAAAATATTAAAGTTTTCTAGCATTATTATTATTGTTATTATATTTATAAGGCACCACAGGGACACAGAGCATAACATTACAGTTACTAAATAAACAAAAATGAAGTAGAGGTAACAAAGAGCATTACAGTTCAATAAACACTACAGCTTAGATGTAAGTACTGTAGCATAAGAGAGCTGTAAGTTAAACATGAGAAGAGGGCTTTAACAACAAGAGGGAAGACGACCTTGTTCTGAGATGCTAGCAATCTAGTGGGAAGGGGTGACAGGCAGATGACATGAGGTGCAAGCAAGTGGGAGGTGGCCTCAAGTCAGGATGTTAGCAAAGCAGGATTTCAGCAAAGCAGAGATGGTCAAAGTATGAGTATGGTATAACTTACAGTTGGGATTCGATCGTCGTTTCTCTGACATTGGAATCCTGACTGTCAGGAAATTGACAGGGGGTGGGTGCATTCAAGGCCCTTGCGGGCTGCACTCGCCAACTTTTAGTGGAAGAAAAAATCAGCAATAGAGGAAAAGTAACTGCTAACAGTTTTAATTACCATTTAAGGATTAGTATGATTATTTGGATGGGCAACATTTCCTATGAATGTGTTTACTGACTACACAAACCTGTTTTTATTGCAAACCACATAGTGGGCCTGATTTAGCACAGGATGCTGTTTCAAATGCCCATGCAGATGGTTCATGCAGGGGTTAAAGTGGGGGAGAATGGGGTGGAACTGAGTTCCACAACGTGTAATGGTGAGATGGAAATACAGTAGTTCAGCTCTGCCACATTAATTCTAGGAGAAAAGCATTAGAGTTTGCATGGGGGGTACCGAAAACCCTGCCACTGGCCCTGGCTCTGCCAAGTGGTGGGAGAGGGGATAATTTGGTTGCAGATGGAAAGGAGTTCCCCCACCTCTCCAGGACCACTTTTAGCCCTGGGTTCATGAGTGATTGCCCACAGTCCCTCTTCTTTCTGTGCCGGATTGAAAGACAGAGGTGTTTGGGGGCAATGTGGGGGGGGGGGGGGGGGGCAGGGACAGCTGGCATTTCTAGAAATGGGGGAGTTTACTGCCCAATTTTCTGCATCTGCATCTCAAGAAGCATACTTTCTGGCTGGATAAATATGCTGCAGAGTATGGAACGAGCTTTTGAAAACACATCCGGGCTCGACTGGCATCCCGCACCTACGTCAAACTTGGACATTTGCCCCCCCCCCCCTGGTTTGAAACACCTATTAGATATACTGCGAAAATAATGTATTGACTAAAATTACCACCTCAGAGTGCAGAGGTCTTGAGTTGATTCCAACCATGGCTCTAACTGGAATTTTTATTTTCTCCCTGTACTTTCTTTGCACACTTTGATTTGCTCCCAACAAAAAATAAAATAACCCTGATGTTTATTTGTGTTTGTGTACATGTGGTAAGTAATGTAGATTGTAAGCTCCACTAGGGCAGGACCTGATATGAATGAACAGGTGTTCTCTGTAAAGCGCTGCAAAATATGTACTGCATGTGCCATAAAAATAACTGATACTAAATAGAAATATAGGACACTAAAAATATGAAATAGGGTTGATGGCTATCTACTAAGAATGTGAGGCTGGCTGAGGGTGGTGTCTATGAGGTTTTCCCCTCATTATATGGATCCACTGCTTGTGTATCCTGCTGCTCTCTGAGGGGTTTATTCTAGTTCATTCTTTCTGACAAAATCCTTCTTAGATGGACAAAACCATGTGCACTGTAGGGGGGCAGATGTAACATGTGCAGGTAGAATTAGATTTGGGTGAGTTATTTCTGTGCAGGGAAAATACTGACTGCATGGTTTTACACTTCAATATAGATCTCACTTTGAAGAAAAACCCCACCCAAATCTAATTCTCTCTGCACAAGTTACATCTGCCCCACCCGCAGTGCACATGGTTTTGTCCCTCTTAAGGTGCGTACACACGTACAGATTTATCTGTCCTATCTATTTGGTGGGTACAAAAACCTGGAAATCTGGCAATCAAAAATTTCCAGCCAAATGCAGGAAAACAGAAAAAAATATATATGCTTTGATAAATTTGTTATATAAGAATGATTTAAACAATTTGTCTGACTGATCACTGTCGGTTTTCAAGCGTTTGGGAACAATTTTTTGATTGTCATGTGCTCCCATATATTTCCAGGTTTTTCTTCCCACCAGATAGATCGGACAGATAAATCTGTACATGTGTACGCACCTTAAGAAGGATTTTGTCAGAAAGAATGAACTAGAATAAACCCCTCAGAGAGCAGCAGGATACACAAGCAGTGGATCCATATAATGAGGGGAAAACCTCATAGACACCACCCTCAGCCAGCCTCAATGCCAAGCCTTCTTGTTCCTGACTTTTCTATTTGAAACTCAGGGTCTGCTAAGTACAACCCTGCCTCTCGTGTTGATTATTTTCCTCCATATGTACAAAATGCATGGTCAGTGCACTGCTGTCATCATTTACAGAGCTGGTATTTTATATTGGGCACACCATTTTCATGATGCTTATTTGTCACAGTAGTGTTCCCAGACCATTTGTCAGTGCCACTTAACTCTGGCAGCTGTTCAGATTTAACAGCTTTTCTCTATGCGATTCATTGCAGTTTTGAGTAAAGTGGGTTTAATTGAAATCCCATTGTATCGGAAGCGCATTGTGCAAAGTACCGATGTTGTGTACTTTGAGCCAGACCTGTGCTGCGTATGTGCAGTAAGGGTCCTGTGTTGGATCTACTATGGTTGCAGAAACCAAGAAACAAATTGGCAGGAAAATGGGGATGAGGAAAAAATAAAAATAAATGGATGAGTATCAACACCATGTTGGGAGAATGCAGCGGCCTCTTTGAAGGAATTGCATTGCCTGGCATGTGTGATCCCATCAGACACAAGACTACCAATGATGTTGCAGGTGATCTGAAGCTGCATTTATGGTTACGGATATAAGATGCCTCCTGCTGTATTGCTAGATTAGTGCATTGCCATGATGCCTCCTCCAACCACATCCGAATTAGGCCAAATATTCCTTACTGCATTTATTCTTAATTCTATTGTATGATTGCTCATTCCTATATGTATATGCTGTATTCTCTTGAGCATTCTGTTCCACACTAGGCCTAAGCCAAACCTGTTTGCAAGGCCGCAATTTTTCCAGATGGACAAAATCAAGCTGTATGTCACGGCAGCCCGCCGCGGGTCACGGCAGGGCCGCTACTCACCTGTCCGTGCCCGGCGGCGGCTCTCCGTGGGGCTGGTGCGGCGGTCAGGAGGCTGGAGGCGGCAATCGGGTCCCGGCGCAGTGAGAGGCGGCCAGCGGGAGCAGTGAGCTGGTTTGGGCTAGACGGGAGGCCGGCGCCGCCATCTTGGTTAAGGGCAAATGCCCAAACTTGCCTGAAACGCCCATTTCCTTCCCCTGACTCTCTGCAGCCAATGGCAGCCGTCCTCTCCTCATAAGAGGGATCTGTCAAGGCAGCTCTGAGTCAGTGCAAAGTGTCAGTTAAGCTGTGCACATCCTGGCTCTATTCCTGTTACCTTTTTGATCCTGCTCTTCAGTTCCAGCTATCCTGCTCCTGTAGTGCTGTGGTCTGCCTACTGCTAATTCCAGCCGGAAGGTTCCTGATTGGTCTACTGCCCTAGTCTCCCACATCTGCCATACCATCGCCAACCAGGGGCCCCGTGATCAGTGGCCCTATTCCCTCGGCATCCTTCCTGTGGCTTTTATTCTTCAGTTCTTCATTTATTTCATTATTTCGCAGTCCCCTGCTAAAGACTTTCACAAGAAGTATTGTGATAGCCAAATTCCTGTACAGACTCTCAAAGACATTATTTGGGACAAGTTTATTTTCTTTGTAAATGCAGAGGTCTCTTATTAAACCCGCACGTTTTCAACCTACCCCCTCTGGCTCAGCAGTTGTTTCTGATAGTCACACGAGTTCATCCAATCCTCAGACCGTGACACTGTACTGCAGGTGTGAGAAATGTAACAAGTGCAGTAACAGTTAGATTTGGGTGGTGTATGTTCAAACTGAACTCTAAATTGCAGTGTAAGAATAATGCAGTCAGTATTTACCCTGCACAGAAACAAAAAATAACTCCCCAAATCTAACTCTCTCTCTACACATTACACTTGTCCCACATGCAACACGTTTACAGGTAATCTGCAGATACTGTAGATAGATATCTCTGTTATTATGTAGGTTGTGTGATGGGTAAGTCCAGGTGCCCCTGAGGAAGTGACATTCAGTGATTTAGGAGCACCAATAAGAAATACATTTACTTCCCCCCCAAACCAAAAAGGTTTTTGCACCACTAGGTGTAATGTTTTATAAATGTATACTTTGGATGGAAAGCGTTTCCTTTTTCTTTTTGTGACTGTAAATAACAAGAAATGCTGGAAGAAACAACATCCTTAAATTATACAATATAATGGCTAAGAATTGAAAATGAAAAAAGTGTGAGTAACCACTGTCAAATCATAAAAATGGTCGCAGTCATTTTTAGATCTTATTCTTTATTCTTGAATACAATAATATTGTGTTTAATAAAATGAAAACCTTAATGTGCTACCTATAAAGAAGTTAGGTATTGTTTGCTGTTGTACTTGATATGTAAGATTTGTTCCATTGAAATTACTGTAGATCTTTTTTGGTTTGGACACATTTAAAGAGAGAAATGGGTACTTATGTAGTATCTGGGCTGCCGATTTCTAAATCGGGTCGGATCGGGAGATCGCATCGCATCGCATGCGACCATGCGATTCGATGCGATGCGATGCGATGCGATGACCCGATTTTTCCATAGGAATCAATGTTAAAATGGACTGAGTCCATTTTAACATGGAATTCAATGGGAAAAATGGGTCCTTTTCATACCCCTACTATCCAAGTGGGCATGGAGTTGGATATAAACCTGTGGCGAGCGTAGCGAGCCACCGAGCCCGAAGCGTGGCGAGCGAAGCGAGCCCCGCGAGGGGACGAATACCGTCCCCTCGCGGGGCTCGCTTCGCTCGCCACGCTTCGGGCTCGGTGGCTCGCTACGCTCGCCACAGGTTTATATCCAACTCCATGCCCACTTGGATAGTAGGGGTATGAAAAGGACCCATTTTTCCATAGGAATCATTTTAACATTGATTCCTATGGAAAAATCGGGTCATCGCATCCGATATCGGATGCGATGCGATGCGATGCGATATCGCATCGCATCGCATCTGATTGTATGCCTTAACTTAAGGCATACAATCAAAAAATCGGCAGCCCAGATACTACATAAGTACCGAGAAATGTTTTTAAATGAATTGTAATACTACCTTAGTTGTATACATGCTGAAATGAAGCGGTCACCTAAAATATATATAGTTTTTGGTTACTGAAACTGATTATTATTCAATCCTATAACCTGAGTGTCTTTACCAGTTTGTTAGCCTGTATATGTTATATTGCAATTTCAATTAAAAATTTATGATTTTTATAGTAATTGAATAATTTAGATTCCACATCTCCCCTGAGATCAAAGGTGTGTTCTTTCTCAATCCATTTTGGATTATATGCAGGATCATACAGTACAATTATTTATGTCATTTCCATGAATTGGTGTTACAGTATTATGGTACGGTGTATTACTGTAAATTATGCTTTTAGTGATCTACTTGTGATGCTTGTCACTGTAATAATCTCACTGTTTGCAAAGTTTTATCATTGTAATTTAAGTAGATGCAGTTGAGGTTCTAGTTGTATTATGAAAATCACTGGCTGATATATGTCACAAAAGTACTGTAGTCCTGTTTTTCTGATTAAATAATAATCTTAGCAAGTGATTTATGAAAATGATTTTAGAATCACACCTACATAGAGTTACTGGATGCAGACAACAAAATCACAATGTCTGTATAAACCAGCAATTACATATAACTATTTTTCTTTTAAATATATCACTTTGCCAAGTTGAAAATTTTCCTAATTATTTTTATTGATACACTTTTGTACCTCCGATTCTCAAAAGTCTGAGTAGTGCCAGATTAAGACCCCTCAGGCCCTAGGATAGATGCAAAAGTTTGATGGCTGTACACACCACATGTGATCCTCACTCAGTAATCATTGACAGGACTGCCATCAGAAATTGTAGGGCCCGGGACTGACAAAATAGTCAGGGCCCCTCTTCCCTTTCTTGAACACCTGTAATGCCCAGTGAGACCTAGAGTATGTCTGCTTTGTTGCTGACAAATAATACATTATAAACTCTAGTCCTGGGTCCCCTTTCTGTCTGGGCCCGGAACTGGAGTCCCTGCAGTCCCCGCCTGATGGCTGCTCTGATCATTGAGCTGGCTGTGGTCAAGGCTGATACTGACAGGCAAGACTGCATATTTTCAGAATTTAGAGATTTCGATGGAGGAGCAAAGTTACATGTAAATATTGTAAGGGGAATTAAAAGAAGCCATACACAGGGCTAGAGACTACAGGGCTAGAGACTACTGTAATGTCAGATCTCCATATGCTGCCGCCTAGCAGTTCCTGGGTGGAGCAATCTTGAAGTGAGGAGAAAGAAGAGGCTGAGCCACGGGGCTGCCATTATGGAGGTGCAGACAGGACTCCAGGACCAGGCTCAGACAGAGAAGGGGTCCACCATTTATCTGCCCATATCCAGGCAGCTCCATCTCTCAACAGTTTAGCATTGGCTCAAGGTAACAGCTCTTGGCCGGACCGGACCAGCGCTTTGCAGCAAATCTTGCCATTATGGTGCTAGTAGTGCTCATTCCCATACTTCCCTGTGCTGTGGTGGCCTGTCTGAGGGGTAACTATGACAGCTAACAATGGGGAGGCAACGAGAGACAGATTACAGCCTTCCCATATGACAAGGACCAATCTGGATATTACACAATCCTCTGTACATACTTTGAGGCTGTAATCTCTCTCCATCTGCAGGAAGCTGGTCTGGTCTGGAGTTCTGGAGACTGGACCGTTCTAGTTTCAGCTATTCTCCATAATTAGCATTTATGATCATGTAAGCTCTCATGAGCAGTGCCCTCTCATCTCTTTTGTTTTTGTTAGAGTATATACATATCATTTATTTTTACTCCTTACTCCATTTAACGGTACCTAACCCTCCCACCATAATAATTACTTAATTGTCCTGTCCCCTGAAGCAGTATGTACTTGTCCTAAATTGTCTTGTACTGTAAATCATTTTTTCTTGTTTTAGCTCCCTCATGTATTGTTACAGATGGCGCAGCTCCCATTGGAGCTGCTCCTGGTAATAGAATCGCCAGCTAACGCTATCCGCCAGAAGGCAGCGCGTGTGCGCAGAAAATGCTCACATGCCCCGTTCCATCGGAGCTGCAATTCCCAAGCACCTCCCTGAAGCCCCCGCCAGCTCCCCCACTCCTTGCCCATCTCCCTGAAGCAGAGACAGACAGGGAAAGCACTCCCCTCCACCACCTGTGCTTATGGCAACGCGCATGCGTGTGAGACACTCACGCATCCCTGTCAGATGGAGCGCCTTTCCACCAGCCTGCGCCAGCTCAAGGGATCTGGTGAATTCCTGGGCTGGCTGAGAAGTGCTCCATCTGTAGGTCCTGCAGAATCATTGTGGTACCATATAAATAAACAATAATAATAGTATACTTTAAACGTGGGGATAGCTGCTTTGGACAAAAGATGCTGTTAAATTATATACAGTACAGTGAATTAAAATTATAACTTATACATGATTATTTAATTGTGGCTAAAGAGATAGAGTAGGAAATATATACCTGCACCTAGTGATAGTACTACACATCAGAAGGGACAGTCTTTCACATTTAAGGCAAAGGAAGTCCTGTTTTTTCTGTGTGCAAAGAATCAAAAAACTGTGGCTGCTGTACTTAACACACGGAGCCTTCAACAAAAAACTCCAAAGAAAGTCAAATATGCATGCACGGAAGAGTGTCTTTCCAAAAGCGCCACCAGAAGTTGTCTTTCACCAATAGCCAAGTGGTAAATTTAATTTATAAACTTTTCTTGATATATATATTATGAATCCTCTCCAATCATATAACTTCAAATCTGAAAATAACTTCAAAGAAAGAGATAATAGTGCAACACTATTTAGACACCATAGATCTTTTTATATTTTAAATTTTCCACTCACATTTCATCTAGAAAGTTAAAGCATATAAATCCACGTGAAAATGGATAACCTTGATTTTTCTTTCCCTTTAGAGGATCAGCATATGCAAGGGCACTAAAAATATCTCAAACATAGAAGGACATAGTGCAATATTGTTTGCAAATAAAAAGAAAATTTATTCCAAGAATGCACTCACATGAAATAAAACATCAAAAGCATATCACCACTTCCGGTTTCCGGGTGCATGGAGTGAGTCGCATCTCACCAAGCTCCGCTCCGTGCCCCTGTACTTTTACACAGCGATTTTCGCCTCCTATTCGGCTGAGCCCGAGTCCCTGTCTTTCCCTCCCCTGTACCGCACTAATGGATAGCTCTGTGTCAACCGTGCAGCCGCAGAGATCGCTACAACAGAGCGGCCGCCAGTACAAGAGAAGCCCTGCTGCAGAAATGGCGTCTGACAAGGTAAAGACGCCCAGCCCCACAGTCCCTAAGAGAGCAACTCGTGGGGATCAAGATGAAGAGGAGAACTCTCCCTCCCTTCTGCAAACGGTGCCGCTGACATATGACGACATGGTCGACGCCATCACCTCCACCATGGCCCCTCTGCTTGCTAAGGCGGTGAGTGATATTACCTCACAATTACAAAGACTGACACAGAGGGTAGGTACAGTAGTGAATAATATTGGCGCAATGGCACATCACTTAGCTGCAGCACAGTGCGAGATTAAACGGTTGGAGAAAGAGAACTATACCATTATTAACAAAATGGAGGAAATTGAAAATAGATTGCATAATAATTTGAGACTGATAGGACTACCTGAATCGGTCAGAGGACAGGCCCTAGACCAATTTGTGGGTCATACACTGCCAGAATTACTTGGAGTCCGTGAGGAATGTGGCTCTATGGTTATTGACCGTGCCCATCGCCTGGGTCCCTCTCCTCGCCCCAACGACACCCGCCCCAGAGTCACCATCTTCAAGTGCTTGAGCTATACGCATAAGTTCATATTGTGGAGGGCATCACGTAAAATACCATTGCTAAAATGGGAGGGCCACACTCTGAGGCTATTTCAAGATTTCTCTGCGGAAGTCACTAAAGCCTGCAAGGCTTTTTCCCCAGTGTGCAGCTTGCTCATCACAAAGAAGATAAAGTTTGCATTGATATATCCCTCCAAACTTAGAATCTTCCACAAAAATTCCCAGTACGATTTCTCATTCCCCGCTGAAGCATCTGATTACCTTCGAGATGCAAACAGTCACGATGAGGATGACATTGCTGACGTATCGCAACCGGCCTTATAACTAATCGATACCCTCCAGGTGTTCTATGGTTGTTTCAAAGTTCAAGTCGCTAAAGCTATCCTTTAGCTACATTCAACTGGGTTCCTTGTTAGGCCCTCAAGGGTTAAATTGTTTGCATTATTTGTTTGTATACTCTATTCCTATTCCCCCCTCCCCTCTCCCGCACCCTCCCATCAACTCACCGGCTAAGCGCAGAAAAACTTTAGCATACTGCAACAAAATAAAATTAGATCTAGTATACTTCCAAGAGACCCATTTAATGCTCTCGGAACTCCAAAAACTCCAAATGCTCGGCTGGAAGTTACTTGCTAGTGCATCCTATAACACAAAATCTAGAGGTGTGGCCATATTGATCAGATGTTCCATACCTTACGAGCTAATCAAGGCCACTTCTGATCCAGAGGGTAGGTTTGTTGTAGCACAAACTATAATCCATTCCTCTCATTATACCCTGTGTAATGTGTACGCTCCAACAACATACAAAAAACAATTTTTTAACGAGCTGCTGTGTGAGTTGACCCCTCTTCTACATACGAAGCTGATAGTGTGTGGCGACTTCAACCTTGTATCGGACACATTCCTAGATAGATCAGGTAACCCCAGACGCCCCCCACCTCTTTCGGACTTAGGTATTCCCCAGCTGTCTTCTCGTTTGAAGGTGGTAGACATATGGAGAACCCTAAACCCCACAAAAGACTACTCCTGTCAGTCTGTGGCCCACCGCACATACTCGCGAATCGATTATATGCTCCTGTCCGATACCCTCTTCTCTAGGGTGACGGCTGCTGAAATGGAGCCAATGGTTATCTCTGATCATTCCATGCTGTGGTTCCAACTGCTTATAAATGATGAACCATCATCCAAGGCAGCTTGGAGATTTCCTAACCATCTCCTGGTGTCAGTGGGGTTTCGGAAGAAGCTCATTAATGACTGGGAGGAATACAGAGCCAGCAACCAGTCGCATGCAGATAGTAACCCCCCTCTGTTCTGGCAAACAGCCAAAGCGGTTCTTAGAGGAAATATCATTTCATACGTAGCCAAACTAAATAAAAATTACTCTGCCACCTTCATTTCCCTTCAGCAACAATTAACACTTGCCTACTCTCTTTACCAGCAATCCCCAACAGCCACAAATAGACAAACCTACATGACAGCAAAAACACACCTTGATGAGTACCTTCACAACAGAGGTAACAAACATTTATACAGTATCAACTACCGATACCATAATTTTGGTAATAAAACCGGCAAACTCCTTACAAACATCCTAAATGGTTCCAGATCCTCCTCTGCAACCCATCCTTTAAAACTCCAGGATGGTACATTCACATCTTCAAACAAACAAATTGCCCAGGTAATGATGGATTTTTACTCCTCTCTATACTCTCACCCTCAGCCCACCTTACCTCCACCCGAGCGCTCAGAGGCTCCCTCCCCCTCTCAGCTATACTCTAAAATTAACTTCCCTAAACTCCCTCAGGACAAATTACCAGCATTGACCACCCCAATTACAAAAGAGGAGTTAACTAATACCGTCTTATCCCTCAAAAAAGGAAAATCCCCTGCACCAGATGGTTTTGGCAGCAGCTTTTATAAATTAATGCTTCCATATGTTTGCGATCCTTTGGTAAAAACCTTTAATTATATGCTTAACAACAACATAATCTCACATCATTTCAATGCTGCATTTATTAAAACTCTGCCCAAAGCGGCAAGAGATCTGACGTCCCCGGCTTCCTACAGGCCGATTTCACTTTTGAACTCAGATTATAAGATTTTGGCAAAAATACTGACTGAAAGGCTCAAGGCACTCAAGCCCCTCATTATCCACTCCGACCAGACAGGTTTTATTGCTGGGCGACACTCTGTTGTCAACGTAAGAAAAGCCATCACAGCTGTACAACACACCCAAGACAAGTCTGATCGCTTCCCTCCGGGCATTATCATGTCCGTCGATGCAGAAAAGGCCTTTGACCTTGTCCTTTGGCCCCACTTATATTCCACGATGGATCATTTCGGCTTCCCCGGGGAATTCATTTCCTACATTAAACTTCTATATTCTAATCCCTCTTCCCAAATCATTAGTAATGGCCAAATCTCAAACCCTTTCCAGCTTTTTAAAGGCACCAGACAAGGCTGCCCCCTTTCCCTTATTGGTCGCCATCGCGATAGAACCCCTAGCTCTTCTTCCAGGCCAGTCTAGAGACTTCAAGGGCATTCTAGTTAATAAGCATGAGCTTAAAGTGTCACTCTTCGCAGATGACATCATATTGTACGTCACTGATCCTGTCAATTCAATCCCAGCCATTATAGACTTAATTAAGGAATTTGGGTTAGTATCCGGATATAGAGTTAATCTTGATAAGTCGGAAATACTTGCACTAGGAAGCTATACTGTAGATATATCTTCCCTCCCAATATTCACAAAATTTAAAATAGCTAAGACACAAATAAAATATTTAGGTGTTAACATTACTAATAAAACAGACAATCTTTACAAAGCAAACTTTACTCCTGCTATAAACAAAATCTCTGCGCTGATGACCTCCTGGAACTCATTGCCTCTCTCGCTCTTAGGTAGATCAGCGGCAGTTGAATCTATAATTTTCCCAAAAATGTTTTACATCATTCAACTTCTTCCTATAGCCTTAAAAAATCCAGATATTTTGTCAATTAACTCCCAAATCTCTAATTTCCTCTGGAAGGGTAAACATCCCAGGATAGCCTTGTCAAAGCTCACTCTATCCAAGCAGAGAGGTGGACTGCGCATCCCAGACTTTAAAGCATATACTTCCTCTGTATTTTTCAGATATGCAGGCGACTGGTTGCTGGAGAGGTCGGTCTATACTGATTTTGATTTAGACTGTGCTAATTTTTACCCCTACTCCCCTTCTGCGCTCTTACACATCCCCCTCGCTGACATCCCGAGAAATATTTATACCAACATAATGTTCAGAGATATTTATGTAAACTGGAACAGCCTACACAAAAAATTGAAATATGATTTTAGGTCCTCCCCCTACATACCTCTATGGGGAAACCCAGGCTTCCCACCCTCCATTTCTAATAGTGTCCTCCAAAATTGGAGAAAAAAGGGCCTGGCATCCATATCTAAAGTCTTTGACCCAGGAGGACTTATCCTTCCCTTCTCAACACTCTCCAGTGAATATCTCCTACCCAGCACTCATTTTTATGTTTGATTACAAGTTAGACATTACGCCCAATCCATCCGCCCCCCACCCTCGAGTAATATCAGGTCACATCAAATTCTCAGACTAACACAACATAGAGTTACCAGCCCCTTTAAGATTAACATGATACACCCTACTCTGATTGAACTCTCCCGATCTTTATTACTCATTCCACTAGCCTGATCTCCAAATGGCTTTCAGATGTCCCATACCTTTATCACAATCCTGACAGACTGGTAAAGGTTTACTGTTCGTACTCCAGGTTTCTAGGCTCAGCATATCTGCAGGAATCACATATTAAGTTTTTATACAGGGCCTTTATATCTCCCGCCCAGAGAAAATACATGGTCCCTGAAGAGACAGGCCAGTGCTATAAATGCGGTATGACTAATGCCAAATTCTTACATTGCTTCTGGGAATGTTCTAAGGTTAGACGATTCTGGAATAAAATTATACTGTTTATTGCTACGAGTTTACAGGTGTTCCTACCACTATCGCCGGGAGTCTGCCTTTTGTTTGATTTTAATTGTACCGGTCTGGATGTATGTGTTAAACAACATATTCCCCTGCTAGTTATTATATTCACAATTGTGAAAAAACTGATATTGCGTCACTGGATCAAGAAATCTTCCCCGAATGTTGTGGAACTAAAAACAAGATTATTACAACACCTCTATTTTGACCTGAAAACAATAATTCTACAAGAAAACGCCTCAACGGAAGCCTTCAATAAAAAATGGAAATCTTATATTCTCTCCATGGACGAGACCTCAACGTCTACAATTCTTCAATATTTCGAGACTTCCCACTGGGAGAAGGTTAACCCATACTTGACTAATTATTCTATCCCTCAGCCGTGATTGGTCCTCATCAGTGGATCAGATTTTGACCCTCCACTTTACCTTATAAGCTCCACATACCCAAACTTCAAGAATGATGACTCAAAGGAACTCCCTGACCAATACTTTTAACACCTACCATTTGTAAATCAGGACTTCTCGATATGGTCACCTACTGGTACATTAATAAGATGGGTCATTACGAACTCTCAACTCTTCAATCGAAACATCTTCCGTTTTATGATATTTTTGCTTTTGGTCACTTAATTCAATCTGTATATGTTTTCCTAGCTTATGTGGATTTACTGCTAGAAGATACTATTCACTTATCCCCCCCCCCTATTTTTCTTCCCTCCCCTTCCCGTCTGTCTTTGTCTATTGTATGTTTACAGTTATTTGTATATTTGCATCAACATCCATATTGTTTCAGATTCTTTGTCTGGCTCAGTGACATGGGCAAAGATCCTCTATGACTCTATCTGTTTCTTAGGGGCTCAGGTGACAGACATCCCCAAAGTCTCCGTCAAAACTTTCCACAGTACTACAATATTTAAACTTAGGTCCGTTTTAGTGGGGAAAGGTACATGGCCTCAAAGCTACAACAAACATCGCGTCAGCTTCCCTTCACTGACTTGTCGTTGCCCATGTCTCTGGTGCCCCAAAGATTATTTCAGTTAACAGTCATGTGTGCACACTACTTAATTGTCACCAATAGTTGTCTCTAATACTTTACCAGGTAGTCGTTGTATGACGAAGTTCACTTGTATTCTTGTTTCAAAAAATAATAAAAAACGTATTAAAAAAAAAAAAAAGCATATCACCAAATTATTTGGTAAAGAAGGTCCCCAAGAGGTATCCACCATGCTGGACTGGTATCCTATGCTGTTATTGGGGCAATAAGTCAGGTTTCAGTCCCGGAAACTTTTCCCTGTAGTTACGCCTGGTTAGGAATTCCCACTGCAGTTAGAGTCCTCTGGGTCCTCAAAACGAACTAGTTGCTTAACAATTTGGAATACATTTTATTTTTATTTGCAAACAATATTGCACTATGTCCTTCTATGTTTGAGATCTTTTTAGTGCCCTTGCATATGCTGATCCTCTAAAGGGAAAGAAACATCAAGGTTATCCATTTTCAAGTGGATTTATATGCTTTACCTTTCTAAAAGAAATTTTTGTGGAAAATTGAAAAAATAAAAAGATCTATGGTGTCTAAACAGTGTTGCACTATTATCTATTTCTTTGGAGTTATTTTCAGATTTGAAGTTATATGATTGGAGATGATTCATAATATATATCTCAAGGAAAGTTTATAAATTAAATTTACCACTTGGCTGAACTGAATGCATATGAATCCCCAACACAAACATTGATCAATAAATGGCTACATTTTTCACACTTTAGGGCCCATAACCTGCAGGGGCAATCCACCATTCAGCTGAGCCACTGGAAGCCACGATCCGCCGACCGTATATGTTGATCATTAAAATGAAGCATGTACAAAAGTCCCCGAAATTGGACTTTTGCTGTGAGTGCATATCCCTAGGTGACTACATCTATAAATACCTGTATTGGAGGGATGAATCAACTATATGGGTGGAGATTAATAATTACAAGTATTGAATATTACTTTTGCAGCACTGATGTACATCATTCAATTCACATTAGTAGCACTAATATTGAACAGCATTGATAGCATCTATATTTGAGATTACCACGTCATATATGTGTAACAATAATTAATGATTTGAAATATGACTGATACAGTATTCTTCCAGTTGGATAAGTGGGTTTCTTTTCTTAATTTGTAATAGTGGCAACACTGTAGGAAGATTGAATGCTTGCTAGAAATTGCAGATTCAGTTACATTTGTGCACGATGAGCACTGAGGCCCTTATTCTGGTTGGTGCGGATATGTCCACATGCGTTCGTTCCGTCGATGTTTTGTGTTTGCGCATGTGCAGAGGCATATCTGCGCATGTGCGAAAGGGACATACGTCCAAATTCCGCAT
Organism: Crinia signifera; assembly: GCF_055691185.1. Classification (NCBI taxonomy): domain Eukaryota; kingdom Metazoa; phylum Chordata; class Amphibia; order Anura; family Myobatrachidae; genus Crinia; species Crinia signifera. The sequence goes on from NC_139217.1 coordinate 184,072,590, forward strand.
GAATTGTTTACACTACGAACAGGGGGAGGAGAGGGGCGTGAAGGGCTGTTTGGCCTCATTAACATATGCATACGCCCCGCGTTTCATGGGCATTCTGGGCGTACGTATGGTAATGCGGCCATGACGCACGTGTAGGGGGCGGACATATGACATTTCCGGATGTCAGCTGCCCGCCCAGATCCCTGCTTATGCACGGAGAAATGCCCGAGTGGTCTGAGCTCGCGGGAGCTGCCTGACCACTTGGTCCTGCATTCGATGGTCTGCGACCATCGAATGATGGGGGAGGTTCCCAGAGATGGAGGAGGTGTATTCATGAGAAATCCACTCGTGCTCCGTGCAGTCAGCGGCTTACCGCATTTGGACGGAGTGAGCGATCCGTACGGAAGGCGGGGTTTAGGATGCACGGTCCTGGCCGCATATTCGGCTCCGGCCGCAGAAACCAGAATAAGGCCCAGAGTTAGCAATCATGCTCGCAGAAGCAGAAGGCTGATTGCATCATATACGTAGCTCAATACAGATGACATGCTCCAATTTATTTATATACAGCAGTAATGAAAAATTAAGTAATTTTGTCAGGTGAAAGATATATGGATGTTGAAAGATCCATAAAAAGTGACGATATAGTATCCATAGTGATATACAGTATTCACATTCAATCAGTGGCGTAACTATAAATTTGGCTCCCCCCTGCCAAAAATGTTGGTGCCGCCCCTCCCCCCTCCCATGGCAAGTATGGCCAGGGATCTGATTGCACCTAGAACTACAGAAACTTTAAGTATTCAGAAGAAATCACCAACATATCCCTATTCACAGGGGATTTGTGTGTATGTAAATGAGTCTGTAACATTGGAAGCTACGTAAAGTGCATACACGCACAGTATGATCGGGACTTTTCCAGCATCCTTACCTCAGATGTGTTCCAACAGTGGGGTCTCTGCTGGCAGAACTAACCTGCACAATGTAGTATGTACCTAAGGGCTGGAGCCAGCAGCTGTCTAATTACTGACAGCCTGCCAGGGCTATTCAGCCAGCATCGCACTTGTAGATTTTCTGCGGGCAGATTCCTGCTCCATACAGTAGAGGTCCCGGACAGCAGCCATCAGGTCAGGTCAGGAATCATGTAACAAAAGTGTAGAGGGTGATCATGGAGAGTCTGAGATAGCCAGAGCCGGACAGTCCTAGAGCAGCAAGCATCCTGCTGTCACTTTCAAATGTACTGGCAGCCTGATTGGCTGCTGGTAAATGTACTCCGGCTCTGACTCGCTGGCGCCAAAGGCGTAACTACCATAGGTGCAAGGGGTGCAGCTGCTATGGGGCCCAGAGCTGAAGGGGGGCCATCTTTCCTGTCTAAGTAATATGTTTTACATACATTTATCACCATCAGTTGCTAAATAGGGGGCCCTTACAAACTTTTGCTATGGGGCCCATGAATATCTAGTTATGCCCCTGACTGGCGCTGTTTGTTTAGATGGCTGCCCAGCACCTTACTTATTGGCTTACCCTGCGGCCCGGCTCTGTGCAGGATGCAGCTGCCTCCCGATGTCCTGGCTGTCGGCAGTAAAGTGCACCATTGCTCAGCCCGAAGCTATATCACGCCCCGCAGACCCCGTCGGCACTGGCTCCCCCAAGCCACCGCGGGGGCTGCGGCACGATAGTTACGCCACTGCATTCAATGCCCATTAAATTCATGATAAGGAACGAATGAACAAATACTATTCATTTATATTCAGTACTTATTATTATTATTATTATTATTATTATTATTATTATTATTATTATTGTGTATTTTTAAGATTACAAAATGGTACTGGTATGTTTGTTTATATATAAGTCCTGAAGTGACAGAATACTTAGAACTCAGTGATATTTTAATTAAGGAGCAGCAATAGACATATTAATGTTGTATTCAAATTATAAAGACTCCATAAACGTGTGTACACACGGCAGATACTGCTGTGAGATGCGAGTCCCAACGCGATCAGATCGCATCGGGACTCACATCTCACGGCATGCCAGAGGGGCACAATTTACACTATATAGTGCAGATCTGCACTATATAGTCTTTCCTGCCCTCTCTATCTGGCTGCTGATATGCGCTCACATGGGACAGTAGCACACGCAGGGGGGGTTTCTGAGTACCCAGAAACCCCCCCAGGAGTCTAAGGACCCTAGTCTCAAAGCTGAGGGTCCCCTCTTTCCATGGGTACAAGAATTTTAAAAATCGGCCCTTGGGAACCGGAGATATCTGACTTCAAAGCAGTGGTCCCCATCCAAGCCTATTAATTGCTCTTCCCAGTCAGATATTTCAGGTTCTGTCTGACTTAGAGTTTTTCTGAGGGTATATTCCAAAAGCTGGGACTCTCCCCCTTTGATGGACACTAGAAGCTTGTCTCTACTCTGCCCAGAACCAGAGATATCAGCCTTTCAGCAGCTGGTTACTGCTCCAGCTCCACACACCTGGTATGTAGTTTTATATCCTCGTTGGCAGATTGCTCTGCCTCCTGAACTCTGATCCCCTAGTCCCCAATACCATTTGGTAGGTAGGATTCTCTAGTTTTTAATTCCATTAACATCTAAGAAATCAATTTCTGGGAACTGAATATATCTGCAGTCAAGCAAGCTATCCTCCCACCAGAAAATTATGAATAATAAGCCCACTCCACTATACACCCCTCCTCTGCATATTAAACATCCTCTACCACCCTGGAAGTTATGTATCAGGGCCCCTTCATTCAGCCCAATGCTCCCTTCTCCCACCCCATCTCCCACCATCTGTGCAGTAAAGGGGTAATTAGTGGAAATTACTGATCCAGGCCCTACGTGCTGAGGGGTTGATATAATACCCCCTACCACCCGGGGGACATCAAAGCTTCCCCCACCCCTACCCCTACCGCTGGAGGATCGGTAGGGGCCCCAATACATTGCTATGCCCAGGGGTCTACACTGCTGTTATGTATGTATATGTGTGTGTATTATTTATTATTATTATTAATATACATTTGGTCTATCTTTAATACTTTAACTGACCCGGCATATACTGGGTCACCTAAGTGTCCATCTCCGTGCTTTGCTCCGCTCCTCTGGAAACCCCCTTCTGAAAATCCTGCGTTTGCCACTGTGGGAGCACGCATCGGCAGCGCATCGGGCTCGGAAGCCGTAAAAAAGCATGCGGTTTGCATGCAATTTGGCTTCTGATGTTCCCTATATTGGGAACATCGGAAGCCAAATCTAACCGTGTGTGTACACACTATAAGACAGACATTTGCCATAAAAAATATTTCATTTAAATGTTATAATCTCATTTCTTATATTAATCTACACACTATTTATTCTGAATTGTAATATTCTTTGTGTAACAATTCCAATGGACACATTAAAGCTACAGGGGGGTATTCAACCTCGGATCTTTTCTGACAGCATTGATGAGTACAAAGTGGGGGATTTGTGATACAATTTTGCGCTGGATAAACCTAAGCTGCTTGGTACACCAAAAAAACAAGTTTCACCAAAACTTGAAGAGAAGCAAATACAAACAAAAAAAAGATTCTTAGTGTCCCATGCGCTGAGGTGATAAGTGTAAGGGTGGACTTACACTAATTTTGACAACAGAGTCGACAACCATATAATGGATCCTGATATGCCCAGGAGATTCTGTTGTTAACTCCACTGTTCAATTGGAAACCTTATAAAAAGAAATGAGACATCGTGCAGCACCTTTTTTTTTAAAGGGGTACAATTTGTTTAAGGATGCACTCACAAAGATAAGGTAATATATTGCATATAGTCACCAGCCGGTGATAAATGATGGGGGGATCTCAACCATTCACGGGGGTATGCCCAAAGAGAATTCCAGATATAACCCAAGGTAAATCCTGATGTGTCCAAGATAATGCGTTGTTTGCTCCACTGTTTTCAAACAGCACCCTTATCAAAAGAGATGAGACATAGTGCAACACCTTTTGTATAGGGGGGTACAATTTATTAATAGATGCACTCACAAGGATAGGGTTACATAAAAGCATATCATCACCAGTCAGTGATTCAAGACGGGTGGGATCTCACCCAAAGCCACAGATGGATAAACCAGACGATATGACGGATAACCAGAAATATAGGTGGTCAGCGGGTCAGAGATGTTCTCCCAAAAGCGTGTGTTCGTTCCTCCAGCCAGGGGTACGGTTTGCTCAATGCATTTCAGACCAAAGGGTCCTTCATCAGGAGCATACCGTAGCCCCTGGCTAGAGCTGTTTAAATAAGGTGGAAGACGCGCGCAACAAGCCGGCATCCGGCGTGTTAGCCGGACCCGGAAGCGCGTCAAACTTCCGTGTATGTGACGCTTGCGTCTCACCTGCAGCGGAACTATGCGTTCCAAAGTGCCGGAAGTGGACGTTCTCAAGGAAGAAAATCTCCGTTTGCGTTCCAACTAGCATTATTATAATAAAGCATCGGAGAAAAACAACAATAATTTAATTTAAAAACTATGAAGTCCATTCTTTCTTCCTGTTTTCCTGTTCTTGTCCTCGATCTATTGAAAACGGGTCAATCCATAGGATTAAAGTGCAAATGCTTAAGGGGCATATCCTTCCATTGACAGCATTGATGAGGCAGATCTGCAGAATGGGCCCGACTGTAAAAGCAGTCGGCCCTGTTTTGTCGATTTATGCCGTGAATTGTCGCGATTGTGGCCGAATCTTGACAATTCATGGACGTTTACGTGGACCCTTTTCGCCGATCGGAAGTTAGGACATTGAATTGCGCCTGGTGATCTGCGGTCGAAAAAAATTAAAACGGGCCAGGGTCACAGCTGTCAGGCTGAATCAACAGTCGTGACCTGGGATTGAAAACCCCCCACAGTATCAGTAAAGTTAATGGTTTTAACCCTGCTGTTCAGTTCGGGTCTTTTTGACCCAAAACAAAATTCAGTATTTGTTTCCTGGCAGGGCACCCAGTACGCATTTAGCGTGCTGGGCTATTCTCCGTAGTGAAATCGCATCACACAGCGTGTATAGTGCTGTGCGATGCGATGTCCATATGAAGTGCACAGGAGTGCTTATACAATGAAATATCGCATGGAATCGCAGGGCACCAGGTGCGATGCGATGCGATATTTAATAGTAGAAGCACCCATGCGTTGAGATGTGATGGGTGCTTACTATAAGATGTGATGGGATGAGATGATGTGTGATTAGTATGACATATGATGGGTGCTTACAATTGAAAGCACCTATGCTATTGTTTAGCGTCACCTCCAGTATCAACTCCAACCTGAAGTGTGGCGAGCGGCGGCGGAACGCTTCCTCCCAACCTTTTCCTACCCCCACTATCCACGTCGGTGTTAAGTCTATTTTATATAGTGTGGTGAGCGCAGCGAGTCACCTAGCCTGAAGCATGGCGAGCCCCGCGAGGATACGCGGAATACATGTACAGTAATCCGCATCCCCTCGCAGGGCTCGCTGCACTTGCCATGCTTTGGGCACTATATAACATCAAGTCACTCTCAAAGAAAAGCATTCTAGTTTGCAGAGGGATGCCAAAAAACCTACCACTGGCCCTAATGGGGGTAGAGGAGGGGGTTTAATCAGGTGGTATAGAGAAATGAGTTCCCCCATCTCTGCATGACCACTTTAAGCCCTGGTTAACACATGTTGTCATTACTGTGTCAGCTGTATGATTTTGCAGGTGTGAATGTGTTCCTAAAACACAAGCACAATCCACGCCACCCCAAAGCTTTGCGAGCGCACCGAACCCCGCGAGGGGTGTCGAAATGCGTCCTCCCGACCTCCCGACCTATTCATACCCCCACTATCAACTTCGGCATGGAGTTGATGTTATACAGTGTGGCGAGCGCAGCGAGCCACCTAGCCCAAAGCGTGTCCACTGCTGTGGTAAAATGCGGCCTGCGTTATTTTTCAACTTCACAAACAGAGTCTTGTCTACCTCCACAATGTGGCCAGGTCCACCGATCCTCCACTGGGGCTGCGCCATAATGTCCATTGTGCAAGCCTCCTGCATCCAGCGGTTATAGAGGACCGCCGTTTCCATCGAAATGTCCAGCTGCTGGCTACAATACTCAATAGAGGTGAGCTCCTGGGCCCAGGAAAAGATGAACCCCAGCATGGCAACAACGGACAAGCAGCACCCAGGAAACAAGTGGGCCGCTCTCAGGCTCACCTTCAGCCAGCACGCTTTTACATGGCAGCGCCACATGCATTCTTTCACAGAAAGGCACATTATGTGGCCATTCACTTAATTCTGCACAACCGGAATGAGATTGTGTCCTTAAAAAAAGGTGATAGCCTCCTCTTCCGTCTGAGGCATCGTAAACATGGTCATAGATGCAGCCATCTCAATAACTTTCAATAAATCACAAGCAGCTCTGAGGGATGCTTCTACTCCTCTCAGAATATCACCTCAGAATGATTTCTGAGAGGATCTGACAGGGGGCAGGAATGACAGGGAGCGGGAACGGGAAAATTGCATTGCATTGCATCGCATGCTACTATAGCGTAATGCGATGCAATGCGATTTCATTACATTCGCGTACGTAATAAAACTGGGCGCCCTGCTAGGAATCAAGTAACCAAAATTCATTTCTGTGTCAGTTCATTGTTTTTGTAATTATGTTTTCCATATTTACTGATTTTTTTTTTTTGGTAAATAGTTATTATGATGAAAAGAATGTTATTATTTTTTTTCAAGTTATGAGTAGTTAGCACTAATGTACTGTTGAGTTCAATGTGACTATTATATTAGTTAGTGATTGTAAATGTTTCAATGTACTTCAACAATAAAAATTCAGAAAATGATGACTACTGTGTCAGTTCACTGGTGTAGATTTGGGTTACGTCATCTTTTTATGATTTCACACATTTATTAATCTAATAACAAAAAAAGTAAGTAATAGACCAAACAAAAACAAAAAGTAAACATAATTTTGGACTATAATGTGACAAAAAGGTGCAGTGGATATCTTAGATCCACTTGTGAACACATACACTTGCAAACAAACCGATGGCCACTAATAATATTTTATAATATCAGTGATCTCAGTGCATACAATGCCTTTATCCTATGGACTTGCATTAACCCCAACTGAAACTTAACCAGAGGGGAATATTTTTGGAAGAGTACAAGAGGAGGCTTGTCCAGCAGCTGATGAGGTAAGAGTCAGATCTCATCCTCCACTTTCCGGCCTGACCATTGGGCCTCCTACATGCATGTTTGTCTCACTAATAGTAAAGGTGTGTACACTAGGGCGGAGTGAAAAAACTGAAATTGAGAAATTCAAAATCGGCTAGTGTGGGAAAGTTGTGACTTGACCTGAATAAGAAACGTGCAAAAGCATTTTGATCTGAGTCGACATCTTCTGTTCTGGCAAGAGGCCTAAAGTTTCACTTTTTAGGTGAAAATGACGAAACCTATGAAGATGCTCCAATCTAGTTATAATTATGTCAGGATGTCTTAGAGTGGTTCATTAATATACTTTAGCATAGTAAAAAACAGTACGAGATTGTCCTAGTTCAAAGTGACTGACTGGCGGGAGAAAAAATCCCTAATAATTGACCCATTTTCATGGTCACAATTGTGAATATTGTGTGTTTTCTCCTGAACGTGTTTATAATAGAAGAAGCACAAATACTCTAAATGGAATTTCATTGATACTGTGTGAAATATAACACTGCATAATAGCCCTTAATCAGACCTGATCGCAGTACAAATTTGTTCTCAAAATGGGCAAAACAAATGCTGCATTGCAGGTGGGGCAGATGTAACGTGCTGAGAGAGTTAAATTTGGGTGGGGTGTGTTGAAACTGAAATCTAAATTGCAGTGTAAAAATAATGCAGCAGGTATTTACCCTGCACAGAAACAAAATAACTCAACACAAATCTAAAGGTGGCCATACATCTACAGATCGATTGTCAGATCTGGCTGGTTGGAACAAATACCTGGTAATATCTGAATGACAGTTTTTGGCAGTTTTCCAGCATTTCAAAGCAAAGTGCTCTCATCCATTACCAGTATTTTGTTCCAAACAGACAGATCGGACAATAAATCTGTAGATGTATGGCCACATTAACTCCCTCTGCACATGTTACATCTGCCCAACCTGCAGCTGCATTACAGCATATAATTATGCCAAAGATAAGCCAATGAATTAACAGTTAAATACATTAAAGTGCATTATGCTGTAATAAGTATTGCTGATCAATCCTGCCTAGCAGGGCTGTCTTTTTGTATGGGCTTAATGGGCACTTGCCCAGGGGCCCCAGGCGTATAATGGCTCTATGTTGATAGCTGAGGATCCCCTTTTTCCAGGGATACCAGAATTTTGAAAATTGGCCCTGGGGAACTGCAGATATCCAACTTCAAAGCAGCAGTCCACATCCGACCTGTTAATTACAATTTCCAGTCATATTTCTCAGGTTCTCTCTGACACTAGCGGCTTGTCTCTATCATGCCCAGAACCAGAGATATCAGCCTTCAAGCAGCCGGTCCCTGCTCCAGCTCCAAACGTCTGGTGTGGTTTTATATTTTTGTCAATGGTTTGCTCTGGCTCCTGATCTCTGATACCCAAGTTCCCAGCACCTCCTGAAAGGTGGGACTCTACCAGAAAATGACGAATATTAAGCCCACTCCATTATCCAACCATCCCCTGTGTATAAAACACCCCCTACCTCCCTGGAAGTCATTTACAAGGGACCCTTCATTCAGCTCAGTGCCTCCTTCCACATGTTAGTGTTCTCCCTCCCACCACCTGTGCAGTAAAGGAGTAATTAGCAGAAGTTACTGCTCCAGGTCCTACATGTTGAATGGAAGATAGAGCACCCGATGTCCCACGGGTGGCAGCGGGTGCTCTATCTTCCATTCAACATGTAGGACCTGGAGCAGTAACTTATGCTAATTACTTTTGATAACACCCCCACCCCTAGGAGGGGAGAATGGGTAAGGGCCCCAGTGCATTGCTTTGCCCAGGTGCCCACACTGCTGTTAAGACGGCCCTGCTGCCGAGAAATGAACACAGTGATTGGCATATATGTACTGCTGGACACCACTCATAGAATGATTAACCTGTTATTTTTTGAATCAATGTTCTTGTTTTTTTCCCCTAAACATTAGATGTATTTGTTTATTTATTTATTTACAGTTTCTTATATAGTGCAGCAGATTCCTTTACGCTTTACAATAGTAGACAGTGATAAAACAAACTGGGTAATGACAGACAGACTTGGGGGTTAGAGGGCCCTGCTGCAAGCTTACAATTTATTACATCATAATACACTTCAACGTATTTAACAGTTAATATATTGGCTTATCTTTGGCATAATTATATGCTGTAATGCAGCCCAATCATGTTCCCAGTATAGGGGATGCAACACTGTTTTTCTGTCAATAAACAGAATTGATATGTAAAATGATACATTAGACAGTTAACACTTACTTGTAATACTTATTGTAACAGTTACTGTTTTTCAATAACAGACTGCAACAGTTATTTATTATTTATATACACAGGATTGTCTATCTTTGTATATGCACTGCAAAGAGAGCAGCATAAATCCAATTTCATGTATTTCAGTGACACTGTGTGAAATATAACACTGCATAATGGCCCTTAATCAGACCTGATCGCAGTACAAATTTGTTCTCAAAATGGGCAAAAAAATGCTGGACTGCAGGTGGGGCAGATGTAACATGTGCAGATAGATTTAAGGTGGCCATACATCTACAGATTTATTGTCCGATCTGTCTGGTTGGAACAAAATCCTGGTAAAAGATGAGAGCAAATGACAGTTGACCATTTGCTTTGAAATGCTGATAAACTGTCATTCAGATATTACCAGCTGTTTGTTCCAACCGGCCCAATCTGACAATCGATCTGTAGATGTATGGCCACCTTTAGATTTGTGTGAGTTATTTTGTTTCTGTGCAAGGTAAATACCGGCTGCATTATTTTTACACTGTAATTTAGATTTCAGTTTCAACACACCCCACCCAAATTTAACTCTCTCAGCACGTTACATCTGCCCCACCTGCAATGCAGCATTTGTTTTGCCCATTTTGAGAACAAATTTGTACTGGGATCAGGTCTGATTAAGGGCTATTATGCAGTGTTATATTTCACACAGTGTCACTGAAATTCCATTTAGAGTATTTGTGCTTCTTAAATTATAAACACGTTCAGGAGAAAACAAACAATATTCACAATTGTGACCATGAAAATGGGTCAATTATTAGGGATTTTTTCTCCCGCCAGTCAGTCACTTTGCACTAGGACAAGCTCGTACTCTCTTATACTATGCTAAAGTATATTAATGAACCACTCTAAGACATCCTGACATAATATAACTAGATCGGAGCATCTTCATAGTTTTCGTCATTTTCACCAAAAAAGTGAAACTTCAGGTCTCTTGCCAGAACAGAAGATGTTGACTCAGATCAAAATGCTTTTGCACGTTTCTTATTCAGGTCAAGTCACAACTTTCCCACACTAGCCGATTTTGAATTTCTCAATTTCAGTTTTTTCACTCCGCCCTAGTGTACACATTAGATGATAAAATTAACAATTTGCACAATAAAAATGATTGTTAATGATATTTTTATGCAAATTGTCTAATGTGTACTCACTATATTGTTAATAGTGCACTCTCCTTTGTATATGCAGGACAGTGAAGGATATCACTAGTGAGAGCCTTCCTGTGGAATGTAGCATGGCCACACCTCCCAGTCTTCCCGTTGCTTGTCCCAGCAGCATCAGCAAGTGTGTATGCACTTCCAATGCTTTCATCCAACTGGGTCCTATTGCCAATGAGGTCGCTAGGTACACATAACCATCTAATATGTACACAGCTTATGTTTGCTTCTCCTTGCCCTGCCCCCATATATCAGTGCCTGCTGCCTGCTGTCTGCCTCTGCCTTTGATTTTTTCATTTTATCAACAGATCTTCATCTGCCCAAACCATGTGTGCCTCTGCCCAACCTATGGGTGCCTCTACTTATGGGTGCTTCTGCCCCTACCAATGTGTGCCACTGTCCATACCCAAGTAGAGAAGCGCAGCCCTTGCTGCACAAGTTCAAGGCCTCAGCAGTCAGGTGGGGGAATCAATGATGGAATCATGATGGTAGCTCTGCTGAACCATATCTGTTTGGGGACTTGAGACACAGGAAGGATACCCTACTAGAAAATACCCTTTTGGTCTCTACAAGGAAAAGAAGCCCCAGGACTACAGACCAAGCAGCTTATAGAAATACATATTTCAACAAATATCTGACAGTGTCCCTTGCTTGGAGTAATGAAGGAATTTTGAACATATCAGTTGAATATTCTTGTAGCACTACAAGATGAAAGTGGTATGGTAACATAGTGGTATGGGTTTAAAGGGGGGAAATAAAATTAGGGAGAATGATAAAGTGATAAAAATACTTAATGTGATGCATAAGATCATCCTTAAAAAGGTTTATATTGTGGTTATGTAAAAAAACAATATTTTCATCTAGCCTCTAGGGCTGGGGTAGCCAACTCCAGTCCTCTAGAGCTACCAACAGTTAATGTTTTCCAGATCTCCTTACATAATTACAAGTGAAGTAATTAGCTCCACCTGTGAATCTTTTAAAAATGTGTCAGAGTGTAATGAGTGCACCTGTGCAGCAGCTAGGTTGTCTGGAAACTGTAAAATGTTGGTAGCTCTCAAGGACTGGAGTTGGCTACCACTGCTCTAGGGTGTGGTATAGATCATAGACAATATGTAGGTCAATGGTATTCAGTCAACAGCAGAAGGTCAACATGCATAAGCTGGACCATGACAAAAGGACTACACCAACAAAAGGTCAACATGAAAAAGGTTGACACAGGAAAAGGTTGACATGAGTTTTTGACATTTTTTGGTGTCAATGTCAACACCTGAGCATGTGGACCCAGGGATATCAACAGCTCAGCTGTGTACCAGTACTGAGCAGTGTGTGCTGAGCTGGGGAGACAGGCTGTGCTGCAGCCTGTTATCTCTGTCCCAGCATGCAATTAATTTTTATATAGTTTAATGGCCACATCCAGGAGCATGGTGTCATTCATTATATGTCATGATCAAGCTGCACTGCAGGCTAATGAGAAGACATACAGTAATAAACAATGTGCGGTAGTGCACAATCCTCTGTCTAGATGATGTGCATTATATATTGGTCTGATCCACCAGATTGGGCAATATATTGTCAAGTGTATGCCGATCTATAATGTAAAAACATACTGTATATAGTTTACCTAGTCATTCCTATTAGCTGTATTGATATCTCCTTTTGTCCTGCTCCTAACCTCATGGAGAGGCAATTACAGGTGCTCAAATATGGGATGTACAGCAAAGTTGTCTACTTTCTGGCAGCCAGTTCCTTGAGTAAGGGGGGGGGGGGGGGGGCAAGCCTCTGAAGGGATGGGAAAGGGACAGGATGGGGGTGGAGCTTCAGAGGAATGTCCAGTTTTGTGGGCATGGCCAGCGCGATCCTGTCCTTGTTGCCATGCCCCCTGCGCTGTGCAAGCTTGATGTTTCGGGCATTGCACAGCTGTGGGAGGGACTACAATAATGGAATTTGCATCAATTGGTCGAGTGGGAGAGGGTTTGCGGGAGACTAACAGAATTCTCGGGGGGCCGGGAGGGGGGGCCGATTTCCGGGCCCTTTCTGGAGGGTAGACAACCCTGATGTACAGTAGTTATATTGTCTTTGGGTAATAATATCACCACTTCATTCCTACTGCAGGTATTTTAGCTCCATGTACTGTATGCTAATTATATACTCCTATGAGAAATGTAGGAGCACGTTTAATGACATGTGTGGGAATAAAATGTATTTTGTAGTCTACTTACGTACAAAGGATGAATGAATTATATTTATTATTTGGATTGGATTACTTTCGAATTAACTAATTAATTAATTAATGTATTCAGTGCAAACTATTCTGTTGTATCATTCCCATAATACGCATTTAATAAGCAAATATTTCTATATATGTAAATGATTTCTTTCCTTTAAATGCATATTTTCAAAACCGCACTAAGGTTTGAGCTATAATATTCTTAGATGCAGCTGTCTAATCTTAATGAGCCCTCACTGTAGTTGGCCTGTGTTGCTGTGACTGCATTTTACAGCCCAGCACCACATCCATTAGCCTCCTCTTTACTGCAGGCTGATGCTCAAGTCAGTGTGAAAAAATAGCTCAGTCTCCATAAGGGGTAGGAGAAATTGAGGGTATGTAATGAAGAATGCAATGATCCACAAGTTAGAATTATGACGTACAGATTCTATTTTAGTAAGTGAATTTTGAGGTTCAAACAAAATATGAAGAATTACATTTTACTTTAATAGATATATTTAAATAATCCATGTTTGAATGCGACTGTAATTACCTGCATTAAAGCTTGTAAACATTTATGCATATAAAACCCTCATGTTCATCTGAGATAATCAGTCAGCATAACCATAGCTGATTACTGATCTTGGTTTGCTGTATTGATTGGTCCAAAGAGATACTGTAGAGGGGCTGAAGCTCTGCTTCTCAATCTTCATAGTTGTAAGCACTGCTGTTGAATGTAAATATATACGGGATGCCGCCATAAGCATCTATAACACCAGAACATCAACGATCAGGATGCCTAAACTGGAATCCTAATAGCGGGCTTCCCATTCAATGAGCATGTGGGGATGGTGGAGGGTGACGAGGGAACAGGAGGAGGGGTTAGGTTTAGGCTGTGGGGGAGATGGAAAGATTAGGGTTAGGTTGCAGAGAGGGGTAGATAGGTTTAGGCACTTAGAGCAGAGGATTAGGGAAAGGCTGCGAGTTGGGAGGGGGTTAGGGTTAGGTTAGGGTTAGGCTACTAGAAGGGAGGATTGGGGGGGAAGGTGAGGGTATTCTGACTGCTGACATACTGACCACTTGTAATCTGTATGTGTCATATATATATACAGATGTCTCCTTATATGCTTCAGTCTCACCAGATTCCAGACGACGTAAATGCTGCCACTACCGCATCTTTTTCTCATGCTTAGTTCTGTCATTCTATCTGTGACTTTGTATATGTTTAAAACCAAGTCCCAGCCCGGCATCTCATGTACAGTTTGTGCATTGTTTCATTGTATCTGCAATAAATGCAAAGAGCAGCTCAGTTCAGACCGCACCAGTACACTGTTCCCCCACTCATAAGTATGTCAAAGCCATAAATGAGATTGGACTGAATGGTATTGTAAGAGAAAAATTACATTTATTTTATTGACAGTAGTAGGTGCTAAAGTTTTAAGAGGATGAACTAGTTCTTTGCACTTTTTCCACCGGCAGCTCTTTTAGGTAGCAGGGCTCCCAAGTGTGTATCGCACCTTAACCTATGCTGGGCAGACTTATGGCAAATGCATCTGATCTGCTTTGTAAATGACCCAACAATGATTATTTTACATGATATTTCATATATTTCAGCTAAGAGTAAATGATGTATGACATTATCAAATCAATAGGGTGACATTTTAATGTAAGGTTTGTCAAAGAGATCATCATGAGATACTTTAGTGCATACAAATGCAATACAGCAAGGAAATGTTACATTACTTTTGATGGCAAAATGAAGAAGCTTCTTGGACAAAATGTTTGAGAGATGGCACTGAGTTCAGTCAGTCAGTATCTCAATTCATTTTAAATGTTAACAGCTGCAATGCTTCATTCAGGGCAGAAGTCAGAAAAATATTTGTTTTCATTATCACATTTTCTGCTTCACTCAATACCTTCCCTGAAATAACAGTAATGTTCTCAGTTCAGATACAGCAGTTTCATAAAATGGGTTCAACTTTTCAAAAGCACACATAAATATTTCAAAATGTCATTCTTTATGAAACGAAAAATATGTCTATTGTACAGTATACTGTATGTGCTACATGTTTCATATTCTGGGGGAGATTCTCTAAGCTAGAAATGCGGTAAAATCCCCGTTATCTGGGTTTTTACCACATTTTGGGATGCTGTAAGCATCCCCCGCCGGGTTACTGCGGAGGGGGGCATCGCCAGAAAAATCTGGCGATGCCCCATAGAAGCCAATGGGCTTCTAACGCGAACCCACCGCCACCCCGCACGGACCCCCGCCGCCCCGCATCGCCCCCTCCCCCCTCACCTGTGTCCAGGTAGCACAGAGCTGTGCTGCCCGGACCTGTGACCTCCTCCCTGCACTGATCCTCTTCCGGGTTCAGGGAGGAGGAGAGCCCGGCGCAGCAGCAGCAGCACCGGGTAAGAGAGGGAGGGAAGAGCCGCCTGGTCCCCATGGGACCTGCTGACTCTATCGCAAAGGACAGCTCTTAACGCAAGAGCTGTCCTTTGCCATAGTTATCGCATATGTTAGAACATATGTGATAATTATGTCTGCGATGAGCGTCGAAGGGGGGCAGAGCTGAGCCGCGATTCTTAGAGAATCTCCCCCATAATGTATGTTTTATTTATTGTTAAAATGTATCAAATATTAATGAAATGATATATTTTATCTAGGGCCATAGGCGAATCTAAGGGGTGGTCCGGGGGTGCACCGGACCACCCACTAGACCGCCGCACACACAATTTTAAAAAATGACAGCCGGGCAGAAAAGGGCTGTGCGCTGCTCGGCTGTTTACAATTACTTTTTAACTTCTAAGCATAGCCGCACTGCCGCAGCAGCTCCGTCCCAGTCGATATCTTCAATGCTCCCACTGGACCGCCGGCAGCCAATCAGGAGCGGCCACCAATACCACCAATGCCACTCCTGATTGGCTGCCGGCCGCAAGCTCCAGCGGGAGTATTGAAGATATCGACAGAGCTGCTTCTTTGCCAGCGGCAGCGGTTCCCAAACTGTGCGCGCCGCGGCTACCAGGGGTGAAGGGAGGATGGGCGGGATTTGCTCGGAGGCATCAGGCTGCGGGGGGGGTTAGGTTTTGGTGGTGGGGTACGTTAGTTAGGTTTAGGCACTAGAGGCAATGTTTAGAGCTAGGCTGCAAGCCGAAGGTTAGGCTGCATTAAGAGATGGTCTGGTGCATGGGGGTGAGGGACCCCTTTGATGGAATGGTGGTGAGGGACCCCTATGATGGTCTCGGGGTGAGGGACCCCTTTGATGGAATGGTGGTGAGGGACCCCTATGATGGTCTGGGGTATAGGGGTGAGGGACCCGTGTGATGGTATGGGGGTGAGGGACCCCTTATGATGGTCTGGGGTAAGGGGGTGAGGTACCCCTTTGATGGTATGGGGGGTGAGGGACCCCTATGATGGTCTGCGGTATTTGGGAGAGGGACCCCTATGATGGTCAGGGGTATTGGGGTGAGGGTCCCCTATGATGGTCTGCGGTATTTGGGAGAGGGACCCCTATGATGGTCAGGGGTATGGGGGTGAGGGACCCCTATGATGGTCTGGGGTAATTATGTCAGACATTGTTCTGCTCTGTTTAGTTCTAGAAAGAATGTCTATCAGACATCAAACGGCAGAGAGAAGACGGATACATGATCCAGGAATCTCACCTTTGTGTCTCCTCCAAGTCCTAATTAGGCCGGAAAGTGCTGAACATAGGACTGCAGTCACCGGGTGCCGCTAGCATAAATAAACATTGCAGCGGTGCATCTAGTGGCTAGTAGTCATGGAACAGCCGGGCACGCTGCATACGTGTGTTTGAGTCAATGTGACAGGATCCCAGCACTCCCGACAGTACGCTATTAAAAAGCAGCTGCCCTATCCTCTCTGCAGCCCTGCCAGTTACAGAAGGAGGGCTGGAGGACCCTTGAGCCGACCCAGGTGAGCGCTCAGAGTTGGCACTATCAGCAGCAGGTGGCTGCCGCTGTACCTCTTTCAGTTTACTTAGAGCAGGTCAGGACTCAGGTGCTTGTGATCAGGGATGCCCCAGTCCCACCCTGTAGAAGCAATAGTTACATGGGGTGCTAGTAGCAGAAGAAGCAATTATCTGGGGTAGTAGACTAGTACAATGTCAAGCAGCAGTTACATGGGGTAGTAGGAGAAGGAGGGATATAGTTACCTGGGGCAGTTACCTGAAGATAGAAGTTCAACAGGGTCCCTGGCATTTGCAGGACACTGCTCTGCCCTGCATTACCTGCTCGGAGTATGCGGGACGTACAGTATATTCCCTCTTGGCAACAAGCATGTATTCCCCCTTGGCAATGAGCATGAAGCCCCCTTGGCATCGAGCATGAAGCCCCTGGCATCGAGCATGAAGCCCCTGGCATCAAGTAAGAACTGCCCTAGCAATGAGCATGTAGGTAAGTGGCACTTATGTGTCAAATATGTAATGGGCAATACGGTTTGTTATATAGTATGCAATGGGCATCATGATGTGTGGCACAATGTGTAATGGGCGTTATGGACTTATGTGTAATTGGCATTATGTCGTGTGGCTTTATGTGTAATGGGTATTATGGAGTTTGCTAAAATGTGTAATG
Organism: Crinia signifera; assembly: GCF_055691185.1. Lineage (NCBI taxonomy): Eukaryota > Metazoa > Chordata > Amphibia > Anura > Myobatrachidae > Crinia > Crinia signifera. Next base: position 184,090,022 of record NC_139217.1, read on the forward strand.
GGCATGGCGTGTGGCATGGGCATGGCTATGTGTAATAGCACGCCCCTTTTTGTGATGCCACGCCTCCTTTCCATGATACCACGCCCCCTTTTCGGCGCACGGCTACGCCGCGCAATAGTCGCGCGTGCTTGGTGATTGAGTCTGGGACCACTCATTACCATATTTCTAGATTCGCCTATGTCTAGGGCCATGCTGACCGTGACTTGGCCTGCTTTGTGACAGATGAGTTTCAAAAATCTATTTATACAGTAACTCTAGCATATAGTTATCGCATAGCCTATATTACAGGCAATTACTCTAAACTGATATCATGCTTCATCAGAGACACACATACATGCACAAACAACATATACACTACATACATATGTGTATGTATATATATATATATAGTTGACACACTCACCCAATCTACTGAGCAGACCAAGTAAGAAACGACCAGCACTCAAATGAAGGTGAAGAAAGAAGAAAATTGTATTCACAATGTAAGCATATTAGACAGACATTGCCACAGCTGAGGCAATGCTTCACCTTCATTTGAGTGCTGGTCGTTTCTTACTTGGTCTGCTCAGTAGATTGGGTGAGTGTGTCAACTATTATGCCTTTATGGACCCTGCACCTGCATAACAACCAAAAGTGAGTGCCTGCCTTATCTTCTATATATATATATATATATATATATATATATATATATATATATATATATATATATATATATATGGTACTTGTGTACTTTCACGGCGCCAGCATGGCACCATGCGTCTGTGTCCCCTTGCAGGGCTCGCTACGCTCGCCATGCTATCTAAAATCAACTCCATGCCAACGTGAATAGTGGGAGTACGAACTATCCACATTGGCATGGAGTTTACAGCCCCGCAGCTGGACACAGATGCCCTGCTGGTGCCATGAAACTACACAAGTGCCATATATATATATATATATATATATATATATAGTAGTGGGATGAGCCGGCACTCCAAATGGGGATGATGCAATGATAACTGACCTGGTGCCCTCCAGCGTGGACATGCAGTCCTAGTATAGGGGTAGGAATCAGGCGGCACTCCAGGATTTTGTTGCAAAGTGAAGAAAATTTATTCAATCATCCTACATGTTTCGGGCTCCTGGCCCGTCCTCAGGGATATACAACAGTGCTCAAAAAATCACACACATATAAATGCTCAAACAAGTGATTAGAACCTCCCCCCCACCTGGGTTAACCAGCGCCGCCCCACTCACCTGCATCGTCCATGTCATGTCCCCGCTTCCGCTTCCCCGGCGTGCAGTGACTAACACAGCGCCATTGAGAAGGCTGTGTGTGAACCCGGCGCCTCTCTCTGACGTCATCGCGTCCCTGCCACGCTCCAAGTCAGCTGGACAGCCAGGTCTCACGCTGGATCATGCAGGCTGTGAGGTTACCATGGCAACCATATAAACGATAGTGCAATCTGAAATAACAAACATATCATAAGTTAAAATGTGCATTTAAGAGGCCAGATACTGGCCATTTAAGAGGTATATACATACCAGTATTAATAAAATTATTAAATGACAAATACCTAAGTGAAAAAAATACATAAAGAACGTACATTTAAAAAAATTAAAAATCTGCAGAAAAATCATAATACAAGTAGACCTTGATACTGCTTATTATCATGTATGTAATTACATTTATCATGGTATGAACTGCAAGCTGCATGATAAATGGTCATTTTAACATGTGGTATTGCTTTAAATTTACAAGGTTCTACTGTTTACAATGTATATGGAGCTGAAAAATGAGCCAATGCTGCGCAAGTTGTACAAACATCTATAACATAATGTTTCTTAAAAAAATTTTTTATATAATCAAAGTGCGCTAATTCTTATTCACAAAAAATGATACAGGCCATGTTGCTCATTCAGCCCCTTTGGGGCAAGGGTACCAAGCTTGTGTATCCACCTAGCCTCAAGCTGTAATAGCTTTTTCTTTCTGTTGCCTCCTCTAGTGGGAATGGGAACGTGGTCCACAATTTTGGACCTAATACTGGCCAAATTATGTTTCCTTTCAGCACAGTGCCGGGCTACTGGCTGTTCGCTTTGACCAGATACCAAAGCTTGTCGTATAGCTAAACGGTGGTTCGCCATTCTTTCTTTAAATTGTGTTTCTGTCTTGCCCACGTAGAATAATCCACATGGACAAGACAGAATATAGACAACATAACGGCTTGAACACGTGACTGAGTCACGTGGTATCTGGTCAAAGCGAACAGCCAGTAGCCCGGCACTGTGCTGAAAGGAAACATAATTTGGCCAGTATTAGGTCCAAAATTGTGGACCACGTTCCCATTCCCACTAGAGGAGGCAACAGAAAGAAAAAGCTATTACAGCTTGAGGCTAGGTGGATACACAAGCTTGGTACCCTTGCCCCAAAGGGGCTGAATGAGCAACATGGCCTGTATCATTTTTTGTGAATAAGAATTAGCGCACTTTAATTATATAAAAAAATTTTTTAAGAAACATTATGTTATAGATGTTTGTACAACTTGCGCAGCATTGGCTCATTTTTCAGCTCCATATACATTGTAAACAGTAGAACCTTGTAAATTTAAAGCAATACCACATGTTAAAATGACCATTTTTCATGCAGCTTGCAGTTCATACCATGATAAATGTAATTACATACATGATAATAAGCAGTATCAAGGTCTACTTGTATTATGATTTTTCTGCAGATTTTTAATTTTTTTAAATGTACGTTCTTTATGTATTTTTTTCACTTAGGTATTTGTCATTTAATAATTTTATTAATACTGGTATGTATATACCTCTTAAATGGCCAGTATCTGGCCTCTTAAATGCACATTTTAACTTATGATATGTTTGTTATTTCAGATTGCACTATCGTTTATATGGTTGCCATGGTAACCTCACAGCCTGCATGATCCAGCGTGAGACCTGGCTGTCCAGCTGACTTGGAGCGTGGCAGGGACGCGATGACGTCAGAGAGAGGCGCCGGGTTCACACACAGCCTTCTCAATGGCGCTGTGTTAGTCACTGCACGCCGGGGAAGCGGAAGCGGGGACATGACATGGACGATGCAGGTGAGTGGGGCGGCGCTGGTTAACCCAGGTGGGGGGGAGGTTCTAATCACTTGTTTGAGCATTTATATGTGTGTGATTTTTTGAGCACTGTTGTATATCCCTGAGGACGGGCCAGGAGCCCGAAACATGTAGGATGATTGAATAAATTTTCTTCACTTTGCAACAAAATCCTGGAGTGCCGCCTGATTCCTACCCCTATATATATATATATATATATCCCCAATATTCCAACTCGCGCTGAAGCCTATTTCACAAATTATGTAAACAGTGTGTCGCAATTATATGCTTGGCAGCCTCACCACTAAGTTCCCTGAGGGGTAGGGAACGAACAGAGCCCAATGTTTTTACCCAATAGTGGTATGACGCCTATAACAAAGTTCAATAGCAAACTTGCAATATCCACATCCAGTGAAGTAAACCAGGAGATGTTTTTCCAATACTTTAGTTTAATTTTCTTCACAGGATAGTCAGGTAAAAAACGCTTGTAGAAAATTCCAACGCGTTTCGTCTCATAGAGACTTCATCAGGGGAAAAACGGTCTTGTGATTCCTTTCTTCAATATAAAGATGTTTTCCAGATAAATCTAATGGGAGGACATGATAATCCTTAAACCTATAGTAGGAGTACAAATATCAAAATTCAGTTGAGATATTTGAAGTGAGCCAATTAATGTGACCTATATAATAACAGGTCTTTGAATCCCTGTCGACCTTCTCAATTAAGAAGGTTACCTATAATGCAACAGGTCTGAGAATGCCTGTTATCTTCTTATGAGTCGGAGTTAGAAATACCTATGATATAACTGGTTTGTGTATTCCTGTTAGCCTCCTCTGGATTTAAAAGTTTTTACCTAAAAATGGATGACGATCCCTCATCCAAAAATTAAGAACAAATGAATCTCCACTGGGACTTCTGATTGCTTCAGAGAGGCTAGCCTGATGACGAGATTAAATCTCGAAAGATCTTGAACCTGTGTGGTCTCCAGTTATTTCAAGTCGTCTGAGTGCCGCCAATCTTCCAGTTATATATATATATATATATATATATATATATATATATATAGTAAGCAATTAGCCGGGCACAACCTCCGAATTCCAAAGTGCTTGTTGGGTGCCTTCACCAACAGGTAATGCAGACATTACAAAGTGAAATAATTTATTGAACAGCACATCAAAGTTTCAATACAGAAGTATTATCATCAGGCTCACATACACAAGTAAACAAAACATTTAAATAGCACACATTTGTATCCTAGGTCATAGGGCTGGCCCAAAAGGGTCCACCCATGTACGCAGCAGTGTGTAATGGGAAATCACTTGGGCAGGGTTCCAGCCAATCAGCCAGGAGCCTGCCTCCGCACCCACTAACCCATTATCAAAACGTGCATATCTGTTAATACATGAAAAAGTCTACATGGTTACATAAAACAATGTGTTAAAGTGACAGTGCATATACATTACAAAGACATAACATTACAACAAACAACATGGATATGACTGCAGCAGAAACAATATAGTATCAATAATTAACATTTGGTATACCATAATGATTAAAGTAATACATTAATACCTGAATATTCATTAACTCCTTTGGGGGATACAGTACCAAGGTGCGCAATCCATCGGGCCTCACATTTCAACAATTGTAGTCTCAACTGCCTCCCTGAATAGTGAGGGGTATGTGGTCTATCATCCTATACTTAAGGGACGACAGGCTATGTTTAGCCTGAACAAAGTGCCTTGATACTGGCTGATCGCTAGATCCCTTAATGAGGGCATTGCGTATAGATGATCTATGTGCCATCATATGCTCCTTAAAGAGCCGTTCCTTTCTCCCAATATAGGAGAGTCCACACGGACAGATAATTTGGTAAACAGTAAAAGGGGTATTGCATGTAAGTAGATGTCTAATGGGTATTGGTTTACCTGTTTGAGGATGATTAAAAGTCGAGCCTGAAATAAAAAAACTGCACAAAGTGCAGGTACACCTTATGCATCCCACCCTGGTCTGCTGTTTTTTTTTTTTTTTTTTTTTAAAGAAATTTTTATTGGGTTTTTTCAAGTCAAAAATACAAAGCAGACAAAACCAATAATAAATTTGACATGGTGTAAACAGATTTAGTGCGTTTTGGTTTTTGAAGAGACGTCCATATATCAACTCAGGAGAGCTATAGAGAAGCTATAACGAAGGACATATGGACTATGAGGGTGTATGCATAGTGGAGGGAGAGGAGTAGGGGGAAGGAAAGGGGGGTAAGGGAGGGAGGGGGGGGGGGGCGGGGCTGGGATAGCAGGCAGATTTAGATGCGGGGTTGGGGTGATATACAAGCAGTAGTCAGATATGCGTCAAAGGGGCCTCGGATTGGAAAAAGGAGGTCCACGGGGACCAAGCTTTTATGAAGGAGGGAGTGGAGTCGTTTAAAAATGCTGTGATTTTCTCAATTTTGTATGTGGACCAGACAGCATTGACCAAAATAGGTTTGGAGGGTGGGAGGGGGCTTTTCCAGTTTTTGGCTATTAGACATTTGGCTGTATTTAGGATATGGTTAATTAGCTTTTGAGAAGCAGGTTGGATGTGTGGGATTGGTCTCATCAACAGGGAGAAAGAAGGTGAGGAGGGCATCTGGATGTTGAGAATCTCTTTGATTAATTCATGGGTTTCCAGCCAAAAGGGCTGGATAATTGGGCAACTCCACCATATATGCAGATGATTGCCTTCTTGAGCACACAATCTCCAACATTGAGAGGGAGTAGAGGGGTAAATGGAGTGGAGCTTGGTCGGTACCAGGTACCAACGGTAGTAAATTTTGTATGCGTTTTCTTTTATACGCGTTGAAATAGAGCTTTTTGCAATGGCTAATCTGATATCAGACCAGTTTTTTGCGCTGAGTTCCTCTCCCATGTCTGATTCCCATGCAACTTCATGTTTCTCTTTCTGCGGCTGATTGAAAGTGTTAAGGATCTGGTAGATGGTTGATATCAATTTTTTCGTGATTTGGGGTTGTCTGCATAAAGATTCAAGGGGGGATCTTTTGAGGGATGGGGAGGCCTGAGGAATAGATTTGTAAAAGTGGCGGATTTGCAAATATTGGTAGAAGCTAGAGTTTGGAATCGAGTATCTGGATCTGAGGGATTCGAATTCAGGGAATAGTGGTGTGGGGGCGATGTCAATGGGAAAAATAATGTTATGACTCGTCCAGGTTTTAAACTCGTCTTTGTTGGTCCCCGGAGGGAAAGCAGGGTTGTTCCATAGAGGAGTGAGCGAAGGGTGGTATGATCGCAGTTTGTATAGTTTAGTGGAAAGGTCCCATATTTTAAATGAGTGGCGGGTCGTTGGGAGAAGGGATGACATCTTGGGACGGGCCGATGACGGGATCCAAAGGAGAGAGTAAAGAGAGTAATATGGGATGGAGGATGCTTCAATGAGGGTCCAAATTCTTTGTGAAGGGGGGGCGTGCCAGAGTATTGCAGGGGCAATATGTACGGCTCTATAATATTTGGTGAGGTCGGGGAGACCTAGACCTCCTGTAGTGTGATGTTTTTGTAAGAGGCGAAGTTTGACTCTGGGTTTTCTGCCCGCCCAGACAAAGGTGCTAATGTCTCTTTGGAGGTGTTTCAGAATTGTAGTAGGGATATGAATGGGGAGAGTTTGCCAGAGGTATAGCAGGCGTGGTAAGATCATCATCTTGATCGCCGCCATCCGGCCCACCCAGGATATAAACTGTGGGCTCCAGGTGGCAAGGTCAGATCTGATGGATGCCAACATTCTAGGGACGTTCGCCGCGTAAAGATCTGCGTATGATTTGGTTAGATAGGTTCCCAGGTATTTGATTTTGTGCGTTTGCCAACGGAGCGGAAATTTAGATTGGAGGGAGGCAAGGTCGGGTGGAGCAATGTTGATATCAAGGGCCTCTGATTTTGATGTGTTAATTTTATAGTTGGAGAATGAGCTGTATGAATGGATTTCGGAGAAGAGAGATGTCAGTGACGGAAGTGGATTAGTAAGGGTGAGTATGACGTCGTCTGCGTAGAGGGCTATTTTGTGTTTTGCGGAGCCTATGTCGATGCCATAAATATTCGGATTGATGCGTATACGGGAGGCCAGGGGTTCCATGATTAGGGCAAAAAGGAGGGGGGAAAGTGGACAGCCCTGGCGAGTGCCGTTTTTAATTTCGAACTGGGGAGATTTAAGGCCGTTAACTAGTACCGAGGCTGATGGGTTGTTGTAAAGAGCTAAAATACCGTTTAGAAACGGACCGGTGAATCCCATGTGTGTCAGGGTGTTATGAATAAAAGGCCACGCCACCCTGTCAAAAGCCTTTTCGGCGTCGAGGGCCACAACCAGGGCTGGATCTGCCCGCTTATTGGCCACGTGAATAAGATCGATAAGGCGTCTGGTATTGTCAGGTGCTTGGCGGTTGGGTATGAAACCCACTTGATCTGGGTGGACTAGTGTATGGAGGTGGGGAGCAAGGCGGTTAGCAAGAACTTTGGCATATAACTTTAGATCGGAGTTGAGCAGGGAAATGGGACGATAATTTCCCATCTCTGTGGGGTCTCTGTCGGGTTTGGGGATAACTATTATGTTAGCCCTGGTTGTGGCTGAGTCTATGGAATGGCCTTGAAGAAGCGAGTTGAAAAGGAGCGTGAGCATTGGGGCGAGGGGTTGTGCCATTTTTTTGTAGTAGAGGTTTGAAAACCCGTCGGGCCCAGGAGCTGCTGAACGTCGCAGGGTTTTAATGGTCGCCAGGATTTCGTCGGGGGTGATCGGGGTATTTAAAGCTTCTATTTGGGACGGGGTCAGTTTAGGGAGTTGACAAGATGAGAGGTAATTGTCTAGGGCTTCTGAGTTGGTTGCAATAGTGGATTCAGAGGATGCAAGGTTGTAGAGGTTTTCATAGAAGGTGCGGAATTGAGTGGCCATGGTATTGGAGTTATACGTGACAGTGCCATCTATACATTTTAGGGATATAATCCTGTTTTTGGTACGTTTGGCCCTAAGTTGGTTAGCTAATAGTGCATCTGCTTTGTTGGATTTTTCATAGAATTTTTGCTTTGCCCATAGTAGTGCTTGAGTGGCTTTGGATGAGAGGAGTTGGTTTAATTGGCCTTTTGTCGTTAGGAGTTCCATATATTTGTGATGAGTTGGGTGGAGTTGGTGGTCATGTGTAAGGGAAGTAAGGGTGATTTCTAGCTCTTGTATGCGTTCGCGTGTAGCTTTATTGTGTGCACTTGTCAGGCTTATCAGTTTGCCCCTCAATGTGGCCTTATGAGCTTCCCAAAGAATGGAGGGGGGGATGTCTGGGGTATTATTTAAAGAATAAAAATCTGCGATAAATAGGTTTAATTCTTGGAGGATATCTGGCTTGAGAAGCAGGGAGTCGTTAATACGCCATTGCTTTAGAGGAGGGTGGAGAGTAGATCGGACATTTAGCTCAATAGCCAGGTGGTCTGACCAGGATACTGGAATCGTATTGGCATCTATCAAGTTTTGTGATGAGAGGGGATCTGCAAAAATATAATCGATTCGAGTGTGGAGGTTGTGGGGGGGGGAAAAGTGGGTATACCCCGGAGCTGTGGGATATAAGACTCTCCAAGAGTCGTAAAGGTTGTGTCTAGCTAGGTGTGTGAGGAGGCGTTTAGAAAGCCTGGCGTGATTGGGTAGAGATGAATTTGACTGGGATCTATCTAGATGAGGTTGGATGGTAGCATTAAAGTCGCCCCCAATGAAGGTGGGGCAGGGGGGGAATTGTGCTAGTCGCGCGAAGAAGGTGGCATACAGGGAGCTTTGTTGTGTATTGGGGGCGTAGACAGAAGCGAGAATAATAGGAGATTGGTTGAATGTGCCTGAGAGTATGATGAATCTACCCTTGGGGTCTGAGAAAGTATTCTCAATGCTTAATGGGAGGTCGCGGTGAATTAGAATGGCAGTGCCTCTGCGTTTGGCGGACATTGAGGAGTAAAAGACATGTGGGAATTTCCTGGAGGATATTGACGGATGAGGTGGTTTGAGGTGGGTTTCCTGGAGCATAATAATATCAGGATTGCGTCTATTCATGAATTGGATGGCCATGGCTCTTTTTGTGGGTGAGTTGAGGCCGTTTACATTCAGGGATAAAATTTTAAGCGTCATGGGGGATCAAATTGGAGGAAAGCGAGTAAATTGGGAGGATATGTGCCCGCGCTCCCAGCCCCGCCCGGGACAGGAGATGGGGAGGGAGGGATGGGTTGAAGTGAGAGGGTAAGTATAAGAGGGGATAGGCGAGGTCTCCCAAAAGGCGGGAGGGACTCAATGTTTGAGGGGACAGTGTCGACGAGACAGTGACCCTGAGGGGGGGCGATATGCCAGCCGAGTAGTAGCTGGGGGTATAGGAGAAGCATGTGCATGTGGGGCAGTGGGGAGGGTGGGGAGAAGCATCAATACAGAAGCTGAGGTTTGAGGAGATGCTCATACGGTGGAGGTGCGAGAGAGGGGCTGCATGAGGTTGGACACCCAAGGGTTGAAGGGGGAGGGGGGAAGGAAGGGGGGGCGAAAGTGGATAGAAGGTGAGATAGGTCATATCATCAGGTGATATAATGTTTGAAAGCATTACGTTAGCTAAAAGCAGTTTTTGCCTAACAGTACCTGGTGAGCTAGAGGCACATCTATTGTGAAAACAGAGTAGAAGAGAGTTTAGAAACCTAAAGAGGTGCTTTACCAGTTATCCAAGGTGTTGCCCCCATTGGGAGATGGGAACAAGACCCGGGACATTAAAGAGATTGCATGAAGCCATGAACGATTAGTCAATATTCTATACATAAAGTTTAGGAGTAGAGGTAAAGGTAACACAATTCATCGCCTGAGCGAGAACAAGTATTAGGCTTGGCTAAGGTGACTGACGAGAGATATTTGATATCTGTATCTCAGTATAAAGTAGTGGTGTGACCGGTTATTAGAAATGGAGGGAAATAGAGACTCAGAGTAGTAGAAGAGAAGGAAATACTTTCTACCTAACAAAAAGAACTTATTCAGGTCAAGTTAGTATAGGAACAATGTACAGGAGCATTCACATGACATATATTTAAAAATTGAGGCAACTAGAAACAGTTATCTCTAATTTAAGTAATAATACGGTCTGGTCTGCTGTTTTTTTAACAAAGAGGGAGACACATCTGATTTTACTAGAATGTCCCTAATGTTTTTGGACCCTTTAAAGCTAGGTAGCAGTTTGGTATTGGTCAATCCCAATTGGGGATCTGCTTGGATAACTAGCCAATGATGACGTATGATCTTAGAGATTTCAGGGACTGTGATGATTATAGGTAGTTACCCATGGCAACTGGTCGTTTAGACCATCATCCGCCCGACTAGAAAACAAGAGGTTGTTGTGATCCAATGCCATGACTCTCTGTTTGGTGGCCTCTAATTCTAATGCAGGATATCCCCTTTGTAAAAAACGACCGATCATCTCATCCATCTGTACGGACGCTACTTGCGGGTCTGATACAATTCCTTTAACCCTTAGTAACTGAGAATACAGTAAATTTCCTATTGAAGATCTGGGATGACAGCTGCTATATTCAAGCAAATAGTTTTTGTCACTGGGTTTAGCATAAAGGCATGTGGAGATTTGACCATCATTAAGCTTAAGCAGGACATCTAGAAAGTGTATCTCGTGGTTACTAAAGGAAAAATTATAAAAGTAAATTTAATCAGACTTGTACTAACATTCGGAGTATCAATAAATGACACCAAATCATCAGGTGGACCACACCAGAAAATCAACAAGTCATTGAGAGATTATAGTAAATGATCCTTTCCGCAGTTGATGTGTTATCAAAAAATAATTCTTGCTCAAACTCAAACATAAATACATTTGCATATGAGGGGGTGACTGCACCCCCATAGCCACACCCATCAACTGCAGGAAGAATCGATCCCCATAAAAAAATTCTTTGTAAGTACCAAAGACATAAATTCAATGATAAAATTAACTTTGGGGCCCTGATATAGCAGATTGTCGTGCCCTCACGTCCTAAATTCCTTTCTAGTAGAAAAAAGGGTGTTTGGCAGTTCCTTATATTGGACCCTAACATATTTATACATGTTGAGCATATCCCCCATAAACGTCTTTTCTCTAGTGTAAATAGTCCCAAATTGTTTAATCTTTCCTCATAGCTTAAATTCTCCATTCAGAAAGAAAAATAGTTGGATCACCCTTGGGCGCAGCTGCTACTGGGTTTCAAACACTTGATGAGGAGACACCACTCCTCCAACAACACATCTACTACACAAAGTTTTCAAGTGGAGACCCTGTAGCGCTCTAAACACAAAATCACACCATCTGTTCCATAAAATCTAAAAAGGGAAGTACTGTGTATCTTTTGTGTTTAGAGCGCTATAGGGTCTCCACTTGAAAACTTTGTGTAGTAAATTCTCCATTCCCCTAATAAGCTTTGTTGCTCTTCTTTGGATTTTTTATCATTCTATGATGTCCTTTTTATAGTGCGGGGCCCAGAACTGCACTGCGTATTCGAGGTGCGGTCTAACCAATGATTTGTACAGAGGCATAATTACTCTAGAGTCCTTAGTTTCCATGCCCCTTTTAAGTTAAAGTAATGGAATATTCAATAACTTTTTTAGTAAATCTGTGGTGTCCTCAGACATAGGCGAATCTAAGGGGTGGTCCGGGGGTGCACCGGACCACCCATTAGACTTCCCGGCGCCTGTAACTTTAAATGTTAATTTACACCGCCGCTGCCCGGAATTCGCATTAAATATTTGTCGGCAGGACCCGGGAGTGCTGCGCGCATGCCCGACTGCACGCAGCTCCTCCCACAGTCCTTTGCGGAGCATGATGTCGGGCGGCACCGGCTCCCGTCGTGACCTCCTCTTTCTCCGTCCTCCCCGTCTGGCTCCTCCTGATGTGCTGCTGCGGCGGGGCTAGCGCGCACACGTGTGTTTATGTGGAGCAGCAGCCCAGCGCACAGCCATTCAAAGACTGCTCCCCAGCTTGGCTCCTGGTTCTGGTCTCTGGACAGACAGTGCTGGTAAGTGCAGCAGTGAGAATGACAGACTCACTGCTGCAGACAGTGCCAGCTGTGATTTATATTCTTGCCCAGCGCTCTGCCCAGTGCAAGCCCTGGCAGCCCAGCAATGGCTTTTTTTTTTTTTTTTTTAAAGGCTGTAATCTTTCCCAGTGCCCTACAGGCCAATGTCTACAAATTCAATGTCTTCAATCTAGGACCACCTATTACCATATTTCTAGATTTGTCCTCAGATGCAAGGTTGCAATAAACTATCGACATAAATCGATACAGGTTGCATAAGAGAGCCCCTGGCAGCCACAATTGGCCTACCCAGGGTGGTCTACAAGTGACTTATTGATTTTTGGAATGCAATAAAATTGTGGTACCAACTTATTTGCCGGCAGCAGTGCCTGCATGAGGGCATCCGAGATAATACCCATATCAACCTCATTCTGCAACGCACCCTTAAGTTCATCCATAAATACATTAGTAGGATCAGCCCTAAGACAACGATAAGTAGACTCATCATCTTATCATGTTGTCCCTTAAGTATAGGATGATAGACCACATACCCCCTCTATTCGGATAGGCAATCGTGGACTACAATTGTTGAAGTGTGAGGCCCGGTGGATTGCGCGCCTTGGTACTGTATCCCCCAAAGGACTTAACGAATACTCAGGTATTAATGTATTACTTTAATCATTATGGTATACCAAATGTTAATTATCGAGATGTGTTATACTATAGCGTTACTGCTGCAGTCATATCCATGTTGTTTGTTGTAATGTTATGTCTTTGTAATGTATATGCACTGTCACTTTAACACATTGTTTTATGTAACCATGTAGATTTTTTCATGTATTAACAGATATGCACATTTTGATAATGGGTTAATGTGCACGGTAGCAGGCTCCTGGTTGATTTCCCATTACACACTGCTGCGTACATGGGTGGACATTTTTGGGCCAGTCCTATGACGTAGGATACACCTGGGTGCTATTTAAATGTGTTGTTCACTTGTGTATGTGAGCCTGATGGGATACGGTCATATTGTCTACAGCATTTAGGTCTACAAGCATTAGGTCTACACCACTAGGTCGACCTGCATTTAGGTAGACATGCATTTAGGTCGACATGACTGAAGGTCGACAGGGTCAATAGGTCGACAGGGTCATTAGGTCGACTTTTATAAGGTTGACAGTGTCATTAGGTCGACATGGGGAAGGTCGACAGGCAAAAGGTCGACATGGGGTCATTTGACTGTTTTATGAGTCGGCATGTGCCGACGGGCGGTATTTTATGCCTTACCTTCCATTAGGGCGTGCCCGAAGCATGGCGAGCGCAGCGAGCCATGCGAGGGGACGCGGTACTATGTTGGTACTATGTTGACTGTGTCGACGCTTGAAAAAAAACATGTCGACTTTTCCACTGTCAACCTAATTAGGTCGACCTTATACCTGTCGACCTAATGACCCTGTCGACCTAACACCTGTTGACCTAATGACCCTGTCGACCTAATGACCTTCAGTCAGATCAACCTAAATGCAAGTCGACCTAATGGTGTAGACCTAATGCTTGTAGACCTAAATGTAGTCTGAGGAATGATCCCATTCAGAGCCTGATGAAAATACTTCTGTATTGAAACATTGCTGTGCTGTTCAATAAATTATTTCACTTTGAAATTGGTCTAGAGGCCTAGCCTAGACCTAATCCTGCTTGTAATCACAGAGGCCACAAAAGAGCTTAATACAATAAAAAAAAAAATTGCCTCTTATGAAACAATTGATTTAGAGGCTATAAAATCAGACACTGAGACACTGAGACACCGTGGCTAGAGAAATGAACCGCACAAATCAATTCCTACCACCAAGAATTGGTGAAATTCAAGCAAAACAAACTTGAAATAGTGCAAAAAGATTATTTGGAAAATAACGTCTATTCCTGGGCCAGAGAAAACCCTGGAAAGCAAGGAGGGCCTGGGGGGATATGGAGACTTCCAGTGCTGGACAATCGACCCCAAGTGAGTCAGAGGATAATAGTCAAAGAAGGAAGCCCCCTTTAGGGGTAAAAACCCGGGCAGGCCGGGTGAAAAGCGGCATCCCACTAGAAGAGGAGGCCAGTACCTCCGCATCCTCAAAAAAGAGGAACAAGAACAAAACCTGAATTTCAATTTGTCCACTCTGCAGCTTACTGAACACAAAATGACTGTCCTCAGCAAAGGTCTCACATTTATTCCTATGGCAAACTTTGATGATTTTCAATGGCGTATTGATTCATACAAGTTCAACCGGAGACTTAGACTTAAAGATCATTTTGATAAATCACCTAGTACTAAAGATACCACTCTGTTAGAAACCCTGCTCATCAAAGGGATGTCTTCCTTTGATCCTCCTACGAACACACAGTCCTTGGAAACATTTAACAAAGTTATTGATTACAAAGCGATACAGATTGGTAAAAAAAATGTCCACACCATTCAATTTGACAAAGGACCAATTTACAGCATTAAAAACTTTGAGCAAGTACGACTCTATAGTGATCCGCCCAGCGGACAAAGGAGGAGGTATAGTAGAGTCTGGATCAATACAAATTTGAACTTAACAGGCAATTGGAGGACACAGAAGTCTATCGGAAATTACCCAATGATCCCACAGATCAGATTAATCATGAACTTTACAATATCCTGGAGAATGCAGAAAAACAAGGAGACATCACCCCGTCAACAGCTAAACTCCTGTATCAAGAACATTCCATAGCACTGGTCCTGTATTCTATACCTAAAATACATAAGAACTCTATCAATCTTAAGGGTGGGGGAACATTATACCCCTGTATCCGCTCCAATCTAAATTGACTGCCACATGCCAGTTTCCCCGTAAGGAGTGTCCGCTGCACCTTTAACCCGGAACCGCTACAACCATAACTACCGTCTCCCATTTGGCTGAGTATACTAAAAGCTCTGACCTTCCATCACCCGGCTCGCTCCCCACAATATAACTCTGGCCAGCTGTATGTCATCGGACAACAGCGCAGGACGGGTAGAGCAATAGCCGGTGGGATATCCTACCCTTACAGCGTGGTGGATTCGCAAAGTCAACTTGCATCTGAATCAACTCTCTCCCCGCTGGGCATCACAAGCTATCGCCTGTCATCTTACAGCAGTGACGCGGGTGAGATTGAGCTGCTGGAACATCGTTTGCCTCTGTAACAGCGGGAACGCTGCCGAGGATACTACAAGCCTAGCTTAGTTTTTTCACTTGTGTGCTGCCCTGGGGTGACTTGCTTATGCTGGCCTTTTTGGGGTTCTGCGCCCCAGATCCAAACTTAGTATTAGGGACCCACCAGAAATGAGGTTACCGTGAAGCTGGTTGGTGGGCAAATATTTCTTGGCCAATTGATATACCAAGAACCTCTGTTATTGATTGATTTGATTAATAATATAGAGTGTGCATCTGCACCACATGTTTTTCTTTGCAGAACTACAAGTCCCAGCATGATAGCACCTCATGTATACTGGGTGTGCATTCTAAGATTCCCCCACCCCACATAAGCTAAAATTGTGTACACCTGTACACCTGAAGGTTGGGACTCCTTCAACTTAGAGTAGCACCCCGCCCACCTGATCTGAATATTATTTCACCAGCTTGGTCCCTGGTAGCCACAGACTGCAAACTGTAGGCACAATGAAGGTAAGACCTAAAATTGACACTTATTGCTAGTCTTGGGGATGGATTTGGGGCGCGGCTCCCCTCGGGTTGGTGTAACTGAGTTGCTTTCGGGGTGGCACACCCTAACATTTATTTAGCACTATTTAATTTTCACTAATATTATACTTTCTCTAGCACTACACATTTTAAACTCTAGCTCCTGCTACCTTCTTATTAACACACTTCTAGCTTAGTTTTTTCACTTGTGTGCTGCCCTGGGGTGACTTGCTTATGCTGGCCTTTTTGGGGTTCTGCGCCCCAGATCCAAACTTAGTATTAGGGACCCACCAGAAATGAGGTTACCGTGAAGCTGGTTGGTGGGCAAATATTTCTTGGCCAATTGATATACCAAGAACCTCTGTTATTGATTGATTTGATTAATAATATAGAGTGTGCATCTGCACCACATGTTTTTCTTTGCAGAACTACAAGTCCCAGCATGATAGCACCTCATGTATACTGGGTGTGCATTCTAAGATTCCCCCACCCCACATAAGCTAAAATTGTGTACACCTGTACACCTGAAGGTTGGGACTCCTTCAACTTAGAGTAGCACCCCGCCCACCTGATCTGAATATTATTTCACCAGCTTGGTCCCTGGTAGCCACAGACTGCAAACTGTAGGCACAATGAAGGTAAGACCTAAAATTGACACTTATTGCTAGTCTTGGGGATGGATTTGGGGCGCGGCTCCCCTCGGGTTGGTGTAACCGAGTTGCTTTCGGGGTGGCACACCCTAACATTTATTTAGCACTATTTAATTTTCACTAATATTATACTTTCTCTAGCACTACACATTTTAACCTCTAGCTCCTGCTACCTTCTTATTAACACACTTCTAGCTTAGTTTTTTCACTTGTGTGCTGCCCTGGGGTGACTTGCTTATGCTGGCCTTTTTGGGGTTCTGCGCCCCAGATCCAAACTTAGTATTAGGGACCCACCAGAAATGAGGTTACCGTGAAGCTGGTTGGTGGGCAAATATTTCTTGGCCAATTGATATACCAAGAACCTCTGTTATTGATTGATTTGATTAATAATATAGAGTGTGCATCTGCACCACATGTTTTTCTTTGCAGAACTACAAGTCCCAGCATGATAGCACCTCATGTATACTGGGTGTGCATTCTAAGATTCCCCCACCCCACATAAGCTAAAATTGTGTACACCTGTACACCTGAAGGTTGGGACTCCTTCAACTTAGAGTAGCACCCCGCCCACCTGATCTGAATATTATTTCACCAGCTTGGTCCCTGGTAGCCACAGACTGCAAACTGTAGGCACAATGAAGGTAAGACCTAAAATTGACACTTATTGCTAGTCTTGGGGATGGATTTGGGGCGCGGCTCCCCTCGGGTTGGTGTAACCGAGTTGCTTTCGGGGTGGCACACCCTAACATTTATTTAGCACTATTTAATTTTCACTAATATTATACTTTCTCTAGCACTACACATTTTAACCTCTAGCTCCTGCTACCTTCTTATTAACACACTTCTAGCTTAGTTTTTTCACTTGTGTGCTGCCCTGGGGTGACTTGCTTATGCTGGCCTTTTTGGGGTTCTGCGCCCCAGATCCAAACTTAGTATTAGGGACCCACCAGAAATGAGGTTACCGTGAAGCTGGTTGGTGGGCAAATATTTCTTGGCCAATTGATATACCAAGAACCTCTATTATTGATTGATTTGATTAATAATATAGAGTGTGCATCTGCACCACATGTTTTTCTTTGCAGAACTACAAGTCCCAGCATGATAGCACCTCATGTATACTGGGTGTGCATTCTAAGATTCCCCCACCCCACATAAGCTAAAATTGTGTACACCTGTACACCTGAAGGTTGGGACTCCTTCAACTTAGAGTAGCACCCCGCCCACCTGATCTGAATATTATTTCACCAGCTTGGTCCCTGGTAGCCACAGACTGCAAACTGTAGGCACAATGAAGGTAAGACCTAAAATTGACACTTATTGCTAGTCTTGGGGATGGATTTGGGGCGCGGCTCCCCTCGGGTTGGTGTAACCGAGTTGCTTTCGGGGTGGCACACCCTAACATTTATTTAGCACTATTTAATTTTCACTAATATTATACTTTCTCTAGCACTACACATTTTAACCTCTAGCTCCTGCTACCTTCTTATTAACACACTTCTAGCTTAGTTTTTTCACTTGTGTGCTGCCCTGGGGTGACTTGCTTATGCTGGCCTTTTTGGGGTTCTGCGCCCCAGATCCAAACTTAGTATTAGGGACCCACCAGAAATGAGGTTACCGTGAAGCTGGTTGGTGGGCAAATATTTCTTGGCCAATTGATATACCAAGAACCTCTGTTATTGATTGATTTGATTAATAATATAGAGTGTGCATCTGCACCACATGTTTTTCTTTGCAGAACTACAAGTCCCAGCATGATAGCACCTCATGTATACTGGGTGTGCATTCTAAGATTCCCCCACCCCACATAAGCTAAAATTGTGTACACCTGTACACCTGAAGGTTGGGACTCCTTCAACTTAGAGTAGCACCCCGCCCACCTGATCTGAATATTATTTCACCAGCTTGGTCCCTGGTAGCCACAGACTGCAAACTGTAGGCACAATGAAGGTAAGACCTAAAACTGACACTTATTGCTAGTCTTGGGGATGGATTTGGGGCGCGGCTCCCCTCGGGTTGGTGTAACCGAGTTGCTTTCGGGGTGGCACACCCTAACATTTATTTAGCACTATTTAATTTTCACTAATATTATACTTTCTCTAGCACTACACATTTTAACCTCTAGCTCCTGCTACCTTCTTATTAACACACTTCTAGCTTAGTTTTTTCACTTGTGTGCTGCCCTGGGGTGACTTGCTTATGCTGGCCTTTTTGGGGTTCTGCGCCCCAGATCCAAACTTAGTATTAGGGACCCACCAGAAATGAGGTTACCGTGAAGCTGGTTGGTGGGCAAATATTTCTTGGCCAATTGATATACCAAGAACCTCTGTTATTGATTGATTTGATTAATAATATAGAGTGTGCATCTGCACCACATGTTTTTCTTTGCAGAACTACAAGTCCCAGCATGATAGCACCTCATGTATACTGGGTGTGCATTCTAAGATTCCCCCACCCCACATAAGCTAAAATTGTGTACACCTGTACACCTGAAGGTTGGGACTCCTTCAACTTAGAGTAGCACCCCGCCCACCTGATCTGAATATTATTTCACCAGCTTGGTCCCTGGTAGCCACAGACTGCAAACTGTAGGCACAATGAAGGTAAGACCTAAAATTGACACTTATTGCTAGTCTTGGGGATGGATTTGGGGCGCGGCTCCCCTCGGGTTGGTGTAACCGAGTTGCTTTCGGGGTGGCACACCCTAACATTTATTTAGCACTATTTAATTTTCACTAATATTATACTTTCTCTAGCACTACACATTTTAACCTCTAGCTCCTGCTACCTTCTTATTAACACACTTCTAGCTTAGTTTTTTCACTTGTGTGCTGCCCTGGGGTGACTTGCTTATGCTGGCCTTTTTGGGGTTCTGCGCCCCAGATCCAAACTTAGTATTAGGGACCCACCAGAAATGAGGTTACCGTGAAGCTGGTTGGTGGGCAAATATTTCTTGGCCAATTGATATACCAAGAACCTCTGTTATTGATTGATTTGATTAATAATATAGAGTGTGCATCTGCACCACATGTTTTTCTTTGCAGAACTACAAGTCCCAGCATGATAGCACCTCATGTATACTGGGTGTGCATTCTAAGATTCCCCCACCCCACATAATCACCCCACACCCCACATCAACTTTACAATATCCTGGAGAATGCAGAAAAACAAGGAGACATCACCCCGTCAACAGCTAAACTCCTGTATCAAGAACATTCCATAGCACTGGTCCTGTATTCTATACCTAAAATACATAAGAACTCTATCAATCTTAAGGGTGGGGGAACATTATACCCCTGTATCCGCTCCAATCTAAATTGACTGCCACATGCCAGTTTCCCCGTAAGGAGTGTCCGCTGCACCTTTAACCCGGAACCGCTACAACCATAACTACCGTCTCCCATTTGGCTGAGTATACTAAAAGCTCTGACCTTCCATCACCCGGCTCGCTCCCCACAATATAACTCTGGCCAGCTGTATGTCATCGGACAACAGCGCAGGACGGGTAGAGCAATAGCCGGTGGGATATCCTACCCTTACAGCGTGGTGGATTCGCAAAGTCAACTTGCATCTGAATCAACTCTCTCCCCGCTGGGCATCACAAGCTATCGCCTGTCATCTTACAGCAGTGACGCGGGTGAGATTGAGCTGCTGGAACATCGTTTGCCTCTGTAACAGCGGGAACGCTGCCGAGGATACTACAAGCCTAAGGTTGTATCAATTACTTTCCCTAATACGGTTTTTTTTACAGTATATATCTGTTGCCGTGGACAAGTTAATTTACAACTACCCTCCTCAATACGGGGCGCATTGCACTTTATAGTCGCTCTTATACAAAAAACTGCGACTGTGACATTTTCTCTAATTAGTCCGGTTCTTTCTCTGGACTCTGAACTGTGACTGTTATATCAGTACTGATCAATATTCCTTTTCAAAGTGGCAGTGTAATTTACACTAAAATTATTAATTGGAGCTGGACCTTATTGCACAAGATCTCAGTGAGATTATATTAAGGATAATTATATATTATTGTGTATTTTATTACTGTGTTTTTTATTTTTATTGATTGTGTGTTTTATATTATTATTTTTTATTAAAAATGTGTAATTGGTAGTTCCAATGTGTGATGCTCTCTCATTATACCTACAAATATATTAAACAGGAGTGTATAGTTAACTATTTTTGTTTTTACTCTATCAATCCTCCTGGAAGGCCCATAGTTGCTGAGAGATACTCCGTTTATTACAAAGTTTCCAAATACCTGTACTATCACCTACAAAGTACCATTCAAGCACAAGCCACATATCTCAAGGACACCACTTCTCTTATTCTCAAATTGCAAAATCTCCCAGAAATTCCGTCAGGTAGTCTGTTGTGCACACTTGCTGTAGTGAGTCTCTATACCTGCATCCCTCAAGGTGCAGGTATACAGGCTGCATTCAGGCTCCTGGCCACAAGCCCTTTTTACAAGGGTCCTGATTTTTCCCTGTTCATTGATCTGCTTAGTTTAACACTTACCAGAAATTATTTTCTGTTTGATGGGCAGTGGTATCTGCAACACCGGGGCTGCGCAATGAGTTTTTACGTAGCCCCGGCGTTCGCAAACAGTTATATGTTTGAAGTGGAGAAAGATTTTTTTCTTAGTGATGGAGAAATTGAAAAAAAAAATCTGTTCCTTAATCGCTATATAGATGACCTATTCATGATTTGGACAGGTCCCAAATATGAATTGGAGAAATTCATTGAGGGCATCAACTCCTTGGATTTCCTAATCAAATTTACTTATGAGATCAGTCCTTTGACTATACACTATTTAGATATACAAATCTCATTAGAGCATGGTAAAATTAAAACTGGATTGTACAAGAAACCTACAGACAGAAACACTATACTGCATAATTCCAGCCACCAAAAAAGGTTTATCGATGTCACAGTTCATGCGTATTCGCAGAATTTGTGATGATCCAGTAGAAACTGAACATGAGATTAATCTCATGATGAATACATTTCTGGTGAGGGGGTATAACAAATGTGACTTGCAGGCAGCCAATGATAAAGTGTTATCCATGCCCCGGGAACACTCACTAGTTCCTAAAAGTAAGAAAACCAATGACAAAGTGGAAAAAATACCACTAATCCAAAAGTACAATCCAGCCAGTCCAGAAATCGTTAAAATGGTCTGTGATATGTGGCCATTAGTACAGGCAATATCAACGTGAAACCGTTTGCACATAAAACCATCTTACCCAGTTATCAGCACCAGCCAGAAACGATATCTCAAAACAAGTTAAACCTAATGTTGAAAACTTCCTCTCCAAAAAACCAGGATGCAACAATTGCATCAATTGTACAACATGCCGATATTTGGAAACTGGCAACTCCATCACTCATCCCCATTCGGGGGTTAAAACTCCCATCCATCATGTATTAACTTGCTCTAGTACATATGTCATCTATGTCATTAGATGTCCGTGTGGTCTTCTCTACATAGGGAAGACCACCAGACAACTCAAAGAGAGAATGGTGACACATACAGTAGGTCGACTATTCGCCAATCCTTGGAGGGTAAGAAAGTACCCAACGAGCAACCTGTCCCCCGGCATTTTTGTGAACATGGCCATAATCTTACTACTTTACGATACAAAATTATAGATCAAGTCCCATATAGCGTCAGAGGAGGCAACCGTGGTAAGTTGTTATTACAGTTAGAAACACGATGGATACACCATCTCAATACGGTGCATCCAACAGGATTAAATGAACACTGCAGTTTTTCATGCTATCTTTAACCTCTTGTGACATCATTAATGTTGTGATTTCCAGTTAAGTGTTAGCAGTAGCTTAGAGATATTTAGCTTCATTGAGCATTATCGTTTATATAATAGTATTTTCCATAGTGTTACTGTTGATTATATATAACTTCTGGCTTTTCAAGTATCCTTTTAAACTTCATTGTAATCCACTTTATGTTTGACAGGGCTGCTAGGTAACCGCTCCAGGAATGCGAGCGCGCTGGCGGGTGCGCATCGCAAGTGAGTGATGTCACAAGTAACCTGACGGGTGACGGGAGCCTGGCAGCCCAGCTGCATGGTGATGTCTATTTAGGTAAGATAGTTTGTTGTATGTGTTGAACCTGATGATGTGCATTAAAGCACGAAACGTTGCTTAAGAGACCTCCGTGTCCTATCTCTGATTTATTGCTCTAAAACAGTCCCGTGAGTGCTGCTACACAGCCTTGGTATTTTTCGGAAGTCCTCTGATTATACAGCACCCGGGCATGCTGGATTGTACAAAAGGATTTTGAGTGCCTTTGCCCTGTGTACCAACGTTTCAGGGACTAGCCCCTTTGTCAAGGTGTAGGTAAAACAGTGCATGAACTTCACAAACAAACTTATATAGGTGAATAGATTAGTCTTACCGATTCACGTTGTCCTGAGATGCCGGGAGCCCGCTGCCGGAAGTGTCAAGGCAGGAAGTGACGCTAGTAACTGCGTGTAAGCTTTTCCTGTCCCAGCTGGGTTCTTCAGTAGCACCGTCATTTGCCAATATTTTTATGTTTTCCATTGAGTCAGATGTTTTCTTTACACAAGAGTGTATTAGCAGACAGAATCAGTCGGATCACCCAGTGAAATTTACATATGAAGCTTCCCAAAAAACTACTCATTTTGTGGATGTACTTGTGCAACTTGATAACAGTTCATTCACCACTAGTGTTTATTTTAAACAAACGGATAGGAACATGATGTTACAGCCCCAGAGTTGCCATCCCCGAAACCTGGTGAGTGCCTTACCTTATTCACAGATGTTGAGATACCATAGTATCAATAAAAACACATTAATTCGTGACCAGCAGATTGACGAGTTAATTGAAAAATTCGTACAGAGAGGCTATTGGTATTGGAAATTTATAGATTGTCACTGCTACAACCTAAACCCAAAGATAAAGGACTGAAAAAAGTGATCCCTTGGGTTAATCGATACAATGCTGCATCCACGGCCCCTACGGCGCTAGTGAAAGTGCACTGGCCTTTAATTCAGAGTGACAGCAATTTGCCATTAACTGAACATCGACTAATGCCCTGCTATTCAAGAGGTCGGAATCTCAAGGATCTCTTAGTGAGAACAAACGTACAGTACAATCCAGTTCCTACAACTCGTACTTGGCTAGGTGGGACACGTGTTGGTTGTTTCCGATGTACATGTACCACTTGCCAGTTTCTACTAACTGGCAACACCATTAGTCATCCGCACAGTCGAAAGGTTTTTAAGATCCGACATTACTTTACTTGCACATCATCTTTTGTGGTGTATCAGATAGTGTAGTCTTAGCTACATAGGCAACACTGAATGAAAATTTAAAGAAAAAATGACGATGCATAGGAGTACCATCAGACAGGCTATTGAAACTGGGGCAAGTGAACATCCTGTTGCCCGCCATTTTGTGGAGCATAAACATGCTCTAAATAGCTTAAGATATAGAATCATCGATTGCATACCCCCTAAGAAACGAGGTGGGAATCGTGGATTGCAGCTGCTCAGATGTGAAGTACGCTGGATCCACCGTCTTAATACAATAGCTCCAAGAGGGCTTAATGAGCTTAATGAGCAGATTAATTTTTCAGTATTTAGATAAGTTTATTAGTGCCTGTTTTATCCACTCATCTCTTACATGTTTTGCTTATTGCATATAATGTGTATTGATGAAGTTATGCACCAGTCTTTATGTCATTATATTATTAGCGTTTTACCATGTCCTACAGTGTGCACAATGTTTTGTTTACCATGACCTTGGTGACAGCTTTCACACGCGCTGAACCTTGGTGCGGCTTGATGACGTCAGTCTCATGCGGCAGAGAGGGAGGGAGCGCGCCTTGGCTCCCGCTCGGCTTCACTCCTTCGCTGTCAGTCTTCGATAAAGGTATGTGTTCTGATATGTGTTTTTTGTAACCTGATGACAATTTAATAAGATGAATTGAAACGTTGTTTGAATGGCATTGCGTGGAGCCTGTTATTACTAGCCTTGAGTGACGCACCCCTGGACGTCTTTCTACAATTTCAGTGAGGGCACCGGCTGCAGTTCCGTTGGTTGTATGGAGTGCCAAACCCACCGGCGAAATATATATATACATATATGGATACATGCTCACAGGTAATACTATTAAACATCTGACCCTGCCTAAATCATTTAATAGTCATTTCATAGTCTAGGATGTACTTCCAGTTTTTTCTAATACACTATATGGAAGAAAGTCATTGGACACCACATGTCAACGGAAACCATGCATTTATTTACAATCAATAGGGTTGATCAGTAGGTCCACCTTTTGCAGAAATAACAGCAGCTACTCGTCGTGGTAAACTTTCCACAAGTTCCTGTAGCACACATAGGGGGATATTGTGCCATTCCTCTTGCAGTACAGTCACCAACTGTGGTAGTGTAGAAGGGCAAGGCGATCGCGACCACATCCTGTGCTCAAGTTCATCCCACAGATGTTCTATGGGGTTCAAATCAGGGTTAGTCGGGTGACGCGATTTTCATCATACCACTCCATTGTAGCCCTCGAAACATGACACCTCACATTGTCTTCCTGGAATACACAACCGTCGTTCGCATAGAAACACCACAACATAGGTAACATGGAGTTATCCAGAATATCGCCGATGTCATGTTCCCATGCACCTGTCACACCATGCCAGCAGAAACAACCACAGAACATGATGCCTCCACCTCCAAATTTTACTGTTGGCACTACACATTCGGGTAACAGGCGTTCTCCAGGCAATCGCCATACCCACACTCTCCCATCTGATTGAAACAATGTGAAGCGTGATTCATCACTCCATAGGACTTGTTTCCATTGCTCCATCATCAAGTTTTTCCGCTCCTTACACCAACAAAGTCTCTGTTGTGTATTCATTTTTGTGATCAGAGGCTTTTGAGCCGCAGCTCAACCATGATAACCGAGTGCATTTCCTGTCCATCATTTTATCAGCAAATGATCTGCTACGACGCATGCTTACATATTTATACATGTAGGAAGAGTCCATATTCACTTTGTCAGGAAGATTCCATTATTTCAGAGTTAAACCAGGGTGTCCAATGACTTTCTTCCACATAGTGTATATGTACTTATATGCCCATGTGGCAAGTAGTACATCGGCAAGGCGGATTGCCAGTTCATGCTGCGGTCCTAACTGGCACTAGTACACAACCAATTGCTAGGTATTACGCTAAAGCCGGTCACTCCTCCACTGCAGTGAAACACATGATTAATGATGATAATTGCTATTGGGTGTGAAATTATCACCCAATAGCAATTATCATTCCTACTACAGGCTAGTCACCTGCTTTCTTTCTTTCAGCTGCTAGTCCAAAGCACACTGGTCTCAGTGCGCAGATAACCTCCAATATACATGATTTCCCAACCTTGATGGAAGTCATACAGGGTTACAGCCATCACCAGGAATTGACCACTTGCTGTTGGGAAAATTGAGTCCCTATTTCATAGAGAAAAGTTCCATTCTGAATATAGAACATTGCAAGACGGTTCACGTCCGGCACATGGCTTTCCATCAATTTTAATTGCTTAAGGTTGGGAAATTGAAAGGATCCATTTCCTGTATTATGGTCATTGGATCTTCTACTATTTTAGATTGTGGGATGTCTGATTAAGACCGCCATTTTACACCAGTGTCTGATTTTTCATTATTCTTTCTGTGTATACCAAAAAAATCCCTGATGAAGCCTTTGTAAAGGGCAAAACGCGTTGGAGTAAAAACGGCGACTTGAAAGAAACTATTGAATACAGCAAAGAAATTTTAAAGAAAAAAACCTTTTAATAAAAAGTATTTGTTTTATGATCTACAGATGTATTGCATATATATTATGTTTTAAAACACTACACTTCAATCAGGTGGTGGATTGAATCAGCACTCTCTATATTTCGGTGTCTATATATATATATATATATATATATATATATATATATATATATATATATATATATATATATATATATATATATATATATATATATATATATATATATATATATATATATATATATATATAGATAGATATATCTATATCTATATATCTATATATCTATATATATATATATATATATCTATATATATATATATATATATCTATATATATATATACATATATATATATATCTATATATATCTATATATATATAGATATATATATATATAGATATATATACAAACAAAAAGGTGGAAGGGCGGCACTCACGGGTTTAAGAAGAAAATACTTTAATGAAGATTGTCACAAAAAAATGACATTTCAGAGCTCTGTGGCCTCTTTTTCAAGGTGTGAACATTCACACCTTGAAAAAGAGGCCACAGAGCTTTAAAACGTTGTTTTTTTGTGACAATCTTCACTATAGTATTTTCTTCTTAAACTCGTGAGTGCCGCCCTTCTTCCTTTTTGTTTGTACATCTATTCTTGGGAAGGCAACGCTGTACTGTGTCATCGTCAACCAGAGTGCCGACCTATATTCGCAATATATATATACATACATTTAGCCTGTTCTCTAATTGAATTCCCCTGTTTATTTGGTTATCCTTTGGCTATCTAAAATGACTGAATAAATGTCTAGTGTAAAATGTAGATAGTAGTTGTTTTCTTCTATTGAAAATTATATGGATGCATAAATTATCATTAAAAATATGCAAATCATTAGTGTATTTAGCTTCAATGATTTACACATGCAATCATCAAGTTAGACATTTCAATGTGGAACTCATAAACCTCTGATTGCATTATTCATGAATGGAATCAATTATACTATACTATTAAAAATAACTTAAAACATGCATTTTTATTTAGAAATATTGTGAAATTTAAATAACAAATATATTTCAATCTCCTGAAAAACATCAGAAATTTGTGTTTTCAGTCAGAAAAGCTAAAAAGACTAAGGTTCTGATTCTGGTTCACTTACATAAACAAATTCTCTCTCTAATAGACAAAAACCGTGGGCACTGCAGGTGGGGCTGATGTAATGTGCAGAGAGAGATATATTTGGGCAGGGTTTGTACTTGGATATCTATATTAGTGTAAAAAAAGCAGCCAGTATTTACCTTGCACAGAATCAAAATAACTCACCCAAATCTAACTCTCTCTGCACATGTGGCATCAGCCCCACCTGCATTTCACATGGTTTTGTCCATTAAAGAGAGAATTTGCTTTTGCGTGTAAACCAGATTCAGGCCCTAAAAGTGGAACTTGGATTCTATTGCAGTACAGTTATTCATTTAAAATATGTACTAAAAACGTCTTGAACACACACATATATATATATATATATATATATATATTATATATATATATATATATATATATATATATATATATATATATATATATATATATATATATATATATATATATATATATATATATATAGCAAATGCTGCAGTCCATTCTTGGGTTATTTGAAAATTGTATTTTGTATTTTACATTAAATGCAAGGCATTTGTAGATGGCTGCACTTCAAATTAGCTACAGTATGTGTCCCTTTCTCTTACATAATCATATAAATACAAATTTAAGACTATTAACAATGTGTCAAGACAATGCATTAAATAATGAAATAGTATGAAGGAGATATTACACCATATTACACCAAATATAGAGCTGCTTAGAATAGTTATTGAATTTCATCTTATTCCAGTATTTTTATGAAGGGAATTGAATTGTTACTGCTGTCATCTCTCACTACTGCTGTGATCTCTGGTCCACCTTTTGGGATCTTCGCTCATTCTTTGGTAACAATACTATTACTGCTGTCATCTCTCACTACTGCTGTGATCTCTGGTCCACCTTTTGGGATCTTCGCTCATTCTTTGGTAACAATACAGTAACTACCACCAAACAGCACAGGGCACAATCACCCTGGCCCTTAGAAGGTCGGCCCGGGCAATTTCGCCCGGCGGATGATGTCACTTCCGCCCAGCCGTTGCGCATCATCGCCCGGCCGGGCAGCAGCACAGTGAGCCTCGGCGTTCCCCAGCAGCCGCCCAGCGGTTGCCAGGCATCAGGGGACACCGGGGATCGCGCGCCCGGCCTGCCATTAGGGCAGGTAGGCCGGGTGCCGAGGCAGAGGCTGATAGGCAGGGCTATCCCTCTTAAGGGATTCAGCCCTGATCAGCCCCGCCGGTGATATTGCCTCGTTCAGAGTACTATTGGCTCTTGTCAGTCCTAGTCCAGTTCACTGCTTCTGGTCTTGTCTGTCCTGGTCCAGTCAGAGTCTTGTACAGCTGCAGTCTGGATCCAGTCACTGTCCAGCATTGGTCCTAGTAGTGAGTTTTGCTCCCTGCTGTCCGGTCCTGTCCAGTTCCCTTTTGTCCTGTATTTGTCTGTCCCGGTCCACTCAGTCTGGATCCTGTCAGAGTCCTGTCCTGAGTCAGTCAGTGTACTGTCAAGTGTCACCGTCCAGCCGTGGTGCAGCCGTTGTCCAGCTGCCGTCTTGCTGCGGTCACCGTGCCGCCATGGTCCAGCCGTTGTCCAGCTGCCATCTTGCTGCGGTCAGTGTCCAGTCTTGGTCTGGTCATGTAAGTGCTCCAGTGGAGCCCGGTTCCTTATCTTTCATTTCTGCGGGCAAACTGCCCATCGTCCTTAGTTATTGTTATCTTCCTAGTCTAGCTCTCCATGATTCGGAGAGGCTCACGGTTGTGGGTTCACGCCTGTTTTGGGGTACCCTTATTGTACATGTACCATTTTGTGTTGGCGTGCGTTTTGTTTGGTGGCACCCCATTATTCTTTGCTCCAGTGTCTGTGACTTGGTCACGGTCCCCGTCCTTGGCCTGGTGCCGTTAGTTAGGGTGTTTAGTCCAGGTAGGCCCTTTTAGTTAGTTCCTCATTTTGGTCTAGTCCCTGTCAGTCGCTGTGGGTTTGTCCCATCTTAAAACCTGGTTGCATCGGGGTTGGAGCGGGCTTAACTCGCTCCTTTGAATGCGGCGACTAAAGGAGAAGCCTAGCACCTTGCAGCCTACGGTCACCAGCCCGGGGCGGCCAACAGAGTTAGTGTAGGGCTTCGCCGTGGCCGTTCTAAACAGTGGTCCCGGCTGAGGGCTCAGCCCACCACCAACATCCTTACGTTCCTGTCTCAGGACTCCAAAGGTGGGTTCACAACCAGATCCGTAACAACTATATATGTTACAGGAATCATGTTTCCATTTTCCGCTGTCTTCCATCTATCCAGCAGTAATGCACCAAAGTAACTGTACAGAAATGTCAGTCCCCGTGTACCTGCTTTGTTATTGGAGGTTAACATTGTTATTCCTCAACTATATGTATCACGTGCTTCTCACATATTTTGTCATTGTAAAACAATTTGGGCAATGCCAACTTTGCCTTTTATATTGTGTCATTGTATGTAGATTGTTATGTATTGATGTCTCAAAAACATTGCTGAGTAATATGTGAGTGATTTATAGATAAAATAATATAAATATGATACTTTGGTGCATACTAGTAATAGAACCCAAATTAAACTAACATATTCAATACAGATAAAGTAGTAATGGAGATCATGATTTTTTGTTTATTTAGCACCTTCTAGAAGATAATAGATAGAATCTGATTGGTTGCTATTGGCAACATCCTACCATCAACAGAACTCCCATTTTAGTAAATTTACCCCATTGTATGGTACAGTAACCTCATTTGTTATATATAATCAAAATGTACTTGTGCAATAGCACGGCGCCCAGATACGCTACGTTTTCAGCGTAGGCTAAGCTATGCTGTCAGTTAGCGTAGTGACTCCATTAGTAGTAGTTAGCGTACTTATCGTAGTGACTCTGCGGCAGTCCGGCTTTTTCCTCGGCATCCATGGCTCTGTCCCCGGCATCCATGGCTCTGTCCCCGGCGTCCATGGCAAGCCTAGTGAACGCCACTCACATATCGCTGGTAATTGCCAGATTCCCTGCGCTGGTGGACGGCGGCAGAGAGGGGATCATGCGGGCACCGGCGGAGAGGCGCTCCAGCTGTCTGAGACGGAGGTGCGTCTCAGACGCTCCTGCATCTCAGCAATTATTGCGGCAGGGTTAGGGGGTTCGGTAGCACATCCGTCTCGTGCACAAAGGGGGGTATGCACAATAAAGGAGGCATTTGGCAGTGCTCCATGTTACATACTGGAAAATGCCTCCTTTTCAAACCCCCACTATCAACGCCAGCCTAAAGCATGGCGAGTGCAGCGGGCCCTGCGAGGGGACGCATTATGTGTCCCCCGGACCTGTTTTGGATACGGTCATATTGTCTACAGCATTTAGGGCTACAAGCATTAGGTCTACACCACTAGGTCGACCTGCATTTAGGTCGACCTGCATTAAGGTCGACATGACTAAAGGTCGACATGACTTAGGTCAACAGGGTCATTAGGCTGACAGGGTCATTAGGTCGGCATGGGGAAGGTCGACATGCAAAAGGTTGACATGGGGTCATTTGACTGTGTTATGAGTCGACATGTTCCGACAGGCGGTATTTCATGCCCTACCATCCACTATGGCGTGGTGGGAGAATAAAATGTGTGCCGAGCGTAGCGAGGCACCGTGCCCGAAGCATGGCGAGCGCAGCGAGCGCTGCAAGGGGGCGTGGTTGACTCTGTAGACGCTTCAAAAAATGAAAAAATTTTTGAATAAAAAACATGTCGGCTTTTTCACTGTCGACCTAATGTCCCTGTCGACCTTATACCTGTCGACCTAATTATCCTGTCGATCTAACACCTGTTGACCTAACACATGACGACCTAATGACCCTCTCGACCTAATGACCCTGTCGACCTAACCCATGTCGACCTTCAGTCAGGTCAATATAAATGCAAGTCGACCTAATGGTGTAGACCTAATGCTTGTAGACCTAAATGCAGTCTGACGAATGATCCCATTCCACCTGTTCATACCCTCACTATCCACGTCGGCGTGGAGTTGATGTTATAAATCGTGGTGAGCGCAGCGAGCCACCAAGCCCAAAGCATGGCAAGAGCAGTGAGCCCCACGAGGGGACGTGGAATACATATAAAGAAATCCGCGGCCGCTCGCCACACTTCGGGCTCGGTGGCTAGCTGTGCTCACCACACTTTATAAAATCAACTCCACGCCGACGTGGATAGTGGGGATATGAAAAGGTCAGGGGGAAGTGTAACGCGTCCGCTCGCCATGCTTCGGGCTGGCGTGGATAGTGGGGGTGCTTCAGGAACACATTCACACCTGTCATATCATACATCTGAGACAGTAATGACAACATGTGATAACTGATAACTGGATCTTAGTGAATAACATAGAAGAAAACCCTTGACAAAGTACAATAATATGAAATAACAAGACCAAATAAAATAATAAAACAGTTTTTCTTTACCTTCTGCATTCACGGAAACTGCAGCTGAAGTTCACGCAGTTGTGTCTGCTTTGTCAGCCTTTGGGAGCAGAGTTAGGGCATATAGAATCCGCTGGAAAGTGTTTTCTGCGCTGACAGTTTTGCGCCAAATGAATTCTTGGATACAGGAGTCCAGATTTTCACGTGCAGTGCCCCTTTGTCGTTTGTTAAGCCACTTACAAGATCCACAAAGGCGTTCAATGTTTTGGGTATGAACCTCAGTCTCCGGATCAACAAAATTATAACGGTGGTTTACCCGTGCATGGTGGTACCCTGTCTGCTCCAGCTGTTGAGTGTTATTTGCTCGCCAGAAAGCAGATTATATAGTCGTCCCCGGTTCCATAAATTTGTTGATGGCAGCCATCAACAAATCATTGATCAGTGCGCTGGCGTCACGTGTGTCCACTGGCGTTATAAAACTCACCGGTGTCTCTGGATATGCATCTAAACAACTACTGTTGAGGCAGCACGCATCCGACATTACTTTTTCTTTGTACAAACAGACTCTCATCCACCTCACCTATTTTTCCTGCCAATCCGGCATTGGGGCTGCGACATTAAGTCCATGGTGCAGGCCACCCCCATAAGGTACATGGTGGTTTTGTTTGCCAACTTTAGTTGTCACTCACAAAACAATATGCTTGTGAGCTCCTCTCCCCAGGGCCGTCTTAACAGCATTGTGGGCCCCTGGGCAAAGCAATTCTCCCCTCCTAGGGTTGGGGGGTGCTATCAGCAGCTTTGGTGTCCCACAGGTGGCAGGGGGTGCTCTATCTTCCATTCAACATTTAGGACCTGGAGCAGTAACTTCTGCTAATTACTCCTTTACTGCACAGGTGGTGGGAGGGAGAACACTAACGTGTGAAAGGGGGGATGGAGCTGAATGAAGGGTCCCTTGTAAATGACTTCCAGGGAGGTAGGGGATGTTTTATACGCAGGGGAGGGTTGGATAATGGAGTGGGCTTAATATTTGTCATTTTCTGGTGGAAGGGCAGCTTGTTTGACTGCAGATATCGCCATTACATGGAAATAGATTTATTAGCCTTCAATAGTATAAAAACCTAGAGTCCCAACTTTCAGGAGGTGCTGGGAACTTGGGGATCAGAGATCAGGAGCCAGAGCAATCTATCGACAAAAATATACAACTGAACACCAGACATTTGGAGCTGGAGCAGGGACCGGCTGCTGGAAGGCTGATATCTCTGGTTCTGGGCAGGATAGAGACAAGCCGCTAGTGTCGACAGAAAGGGGAGAGTCCCAGCTATACTCTCAGAAAAACTCTAAGTCAGAGAGAACCTAAGAAATATGACTGGAAATTGCAATTAACAGGTCGGATGTAGACTGCTGCTTTGAAGTTGAAAATCTCCAGTTCCCCAGGGCCAATTTTAAAAATTCTGGTATCCATGGAAAAAGGGGATCCTCAGCTATCAGAATAGGGCCCTTTTACACCTGGGGCCCCTGCCCATTAAGCCCATATGAAAAGACGGCCCTGCTTCTCCCCTTGAATAAATAAAACGGATGGAATACGACATCCTGGAAACCAATGTGCCGTGCGGAGATTTATTTTCTTTCAGCAGGTTTTAATATGGCAGCACCACCACATGCACTCCTTCATACTCAAGCGCATTGGGTGACCATTAACAGTGGTTTGTGTGAGTGGCAGCAAATGGTGCTGTTGAAAAAAAGCCACCGACTCCTCCTATGTCTGCGGCAGGTTAAACATTGTGAGAGGTTCTGCAGCCATTCCGCAGTCACTTCACCTTCACCTCTGACTGACTACTGTAACAGCGTAACGCTGACTGACTATGCTGGCCGCGGAAACACTACACTACTTCTGACAGGGACGCTGACTACGCTGGCCGCGGGAACACTACGCTACTTCTGACTGACTACGCTAACTACGCTGGCCGTGCGAACACTACGCTGATTCTGACAGAGACGCTACGCTATGTACGTAATGGGTGCCATGCTATTACACAAGTGTCAATCAAAATACTGTAGATGTGAACAGGAATGTCTTTAGATCACAACAAGATGTGTAGACCAATAGAGG
The DNA here is from genome assembly GCF_055691185.1 of Crinia signifera. NCBI lineage: Eukaryota > Metazoa > Chordata > Amphibia > Anura > Myobatrachidae > Crinia > Crinia signifera. Next base: position 184,123,917 of record NC_139217.1, read on the forward strand.
GCTGGGCAACACCGGCCCTCCAGATGTTAATGAACTACACATCCCAGGATGCTTTGCATTAGTTTTGCTATGTGGCCATGCTGAAACTGATGCAAAGCATGCTGGGATGTGTAGTTCATCAACATCTGGAGGGCCGGTGTTGACCAGGCCTGGATTATACAGTACCTAATGGTATAATATATCTCTCAAAGTGGTTTCTTTATAATTGCGTTATCTGTTTGCAGGAGATATCCCTGTTTATGTAACGGTTTCATATAAACACTCATTAAATGCAACAATCATGACATTCTATAGTCATTAATTTCTCATCTGTAATATCATTTCTAAATATAGCCATCAATAAACCACTCTCTTTATAAAGAGGATTAATGTCTCCACAGTGTGCTTCTATGTTTGCTGATCTCAGAGGCATAGTTAATTCTTGTCTGCATTTGTGAATCCAAGAAAATTAATAAAGGTTAATATTGTGGTCAGTAACCACATAGAGGGGATATTTAATCCTGGTTGCTGCTCCTTATTTCTCCTAGCATATATTCTCCTACCATACACCTCCAGTGGAATCAAGCACTGCTAACATCTTAGGGGAACAGTGATAGGCACGTCTAATCCTTTGCTGTTGTTCTTCCAGTGTCAGTCAACATTGTGTTCCGATGTGACAGCACAGAGCAAGGTGCCGATAAATAATGACAATGTGCGGCATGCTTGGTTTAACCCGCTCATCAGACATCTCTGGGTAATAGTTGATAAATAATTGTAGTATGATATTTGCAGAAAAATTATCCCACAAAAAATTATACCCCATAAAATGAAATGTCTGGAATTTGATAGATACGGTATTGAAATTATATATATTTTTTCAATATACACTAATGTGACACTCAGAGGTACTGTAAGTATTGTGTGAAGTTCAGTTTGCAGGTATTGTATAGGCTGATAACTTACCCCTGGTGTCTCTAGCTTCTAACAGGGAGTCATTTTCACTGCCAATTTGCAATACAGTTTAAATTACATTATGTATAGACATCAATTGCACAGTTAATCCTCAGTACTTTTGATTAAGATGGAACACTTTTGAGTAATCTTTTCTTTACTGTAAAGTTTAGAAAGGTAAAGAAGAGAGGGAAGATATATATGAATAATTGCATATATCCAGAGAGTGACACACAATCGGAAATAGATATATAATGAAAATAAATTTATTAATAGATAAATGCATACAATATACATCTATACCACTGGTACAGACTTTTGAAAAACGTGAAAAGAAAAAGGTAACATGGAATATGTGGCCAGGAAACGTAAGAAACTAGCTAATGCCATAACAGAATGTAGTATCAGGTTGGCTGAGGCTCTATTTTTGTTATTATTTACTGTAATGTTAAATTTTGTCTCCCTGTAATGTTCCTTTGCTACAAAACACCTGTGGCATCTTATAAATAACATGATAGTAATACTAATGATCTCATGATGCTTTGAGACCGACTATAAGCACATTGATACACTAAGAGACTGTCATTGAGAATTCTGAGCAATATGGATGTTTAAAGAGTTACATAGAATATATATTGTAACTAGAGATTTGTGGTCCTGTTCTTCAAAATCTGGATTTTGTGGCTCCGAACCAACTCAAACCCTGGCCTGGATCAACTTAGGTCATCTTATTTGAACTGAGTCCCAGTTCAAATCTGGAAGCAATTCCAAATTTGGAGTTTAAATCCAAATTTTGTATATAAAAACATATATGATTTTAGAAGTTTTGTATCATTTTCTTTAAGATTTTTGTCAATGAATATTGATTTTTAAAAAATAGATTTTATTCTAAACCAAATCTGAATCTGAACTAAAACACTTAAGGTGTGGTTTTAATAAAACTAAAACATGATGATGAATTAGAATAAAACCTGAAGTGCAGGGCACATCGTTAATCTCTTTTTTGATAACATATAAAAGTTTTGGCATGCTTAAATAGGCAGAGCATTTATTTGGGAATTGTTTGATTACTGATTTTTGTATTATGTATGCTATGATATTATATCTTGGTACTTGTGTATTAGCAGTGATCACATGCGATTTTATAGGGTGTGATGCCATTACATTAGCTATACACTTGTATGACATGCAATGAGGTTTAGGCACCCCCCACTATCCACGGCACCCCGAAGCATGGTGAGCGGCGGCGGAATGCATCCTCCCGACCTTTTCATACCCCCACTATCCACGTCGGTGTGGAGTTGACTTTATATAGTGTGGCGAGCGCGAGGGGATGCAGATTACTTTACATGTATTCCGCGTCCCCTCGTGGGGCTCGCTGTGCTCGCCACGCTTTGGGCTCGGTCACCCTGGTCTGTCTAAGACTGGCAGCTCCGTAAATCACACCCGGATTCTGAGGGTCAATGAATCTAAAAGGAATGCAGAGGAGAGTTCCATAGTGCAGTATTTAAAGTACTTTTTTATTCATATTAAAATGCGTTTCGTCATCAACGGACTTCGTCCCTTTGACCACTCCATCCTTCTGTGAGATTCACAGACCCACGCTGTAAGACACTGTGGATTTCCCAGATCTGAGCCCACACGAACGTCAGTAATCCAAGCCCGGATCCGAGCGGCGCTTGGAGCTTCCCACCTGACTCGAATCCGGGCACGCGGGCAAAGCGTACCCATACAACTGACGTGTTCACCTTGCCTAATTCTGAGGAGGAGGCTGTGCTGTTTTTTCAGTGACACGAGTTGCTGCCCATCACGCAGAATTGCGTGAACGGCCATCCAATGCGTCTGTCCATGAAGGAAAGCACGTGGCGTTGCCACATAGTCATGCAGGAAAAAGGTCAGTCTTTGAGCGGACCACCGGTTCCCAGGGTGCCGGTTACCCTTCGTGACCCTGGTCCGGTTCATATACTCATGGGAAGAGGAGATGACCAGTGTGCAGTACTGTGAAAGGGAACTGCACATGTCCATAAAAACAACTGTGCAGTACAACAGTTTAATGAGGGAGGCATGTGCAATGGATCTGCTGTCCCAGCCACAGAGGCAAATTGGCGGCCCTGGCATGGTGGTAGAGGTTGACGAAAGCCTCTTCGTCAAGAGAAAAAAACATGTGGGGAGGATTCGGCCTCAGCAATGGGTTTTTGGCGGGAACTGCAGGGAGAGAGGTGCCTGCTTTCTAAATGCAGTGGAAAGGAGAGATGCCACTACGCTGATGGCTGCGATTAACTCACATGTCCCTCCCGGATCTATCATATACTCTGATTGCTGGAGGGCATACCGTACATACCAACTCCAGCAGGCAGGTTATGAACATGCAAGGGTCAATTATCGATACAACTTTGTTGACCCAGACTCAAACCTAAGTACCGAATTTTATATACACATTTGATTTTTCAAACAGTGCATTCATGGAAATTAATAGAATCCAATAAGCTGAAAATGGAAACTAAGTATAATAAAGATAAGTGGATATATTTCCTATTGTTTCTAAATTTAATGACATATCCAATCCTAGCAAATAAATAAACTTACAGTAAACAATGTACACACAGAGAGATGTGCTAGGCAATTTTGACTCAAAAGTCAAAATTGTCTAGCAAGCTTTGCCAGAATTGCACCGTATGTACACTGCGGGAGATATCAATGCAGGGCATCTCTATCACCTGGCCAAATAGACTGTTAAGGGAAGACAATTTTGGCTTGGCCTATGGTCAATTGTAGAAAGAGGGAAAGAAAAGCACTCTTTTTTTCTCTATGGTCAATTGGCCTAGTCAAATGAGTCACTTGAACCCGTATACACCTCAAAGTAAATAAGTGGCAATATATTTAACCTTCCCTTTTGTTGGAAACTAACTATAGAATATACAAAAAGAGGAAAGGGACTGTTTTCGGGAACGCACAAGAAGAGGTTTCTTTAAAATTTAACTTTTAATGTTCAATATTCTAAGACTCCCTTATACATTTTTTATGGGAGGTAACAGTGAAATTTATAAGAATTAAAAAATAAACATATAGACGTACATACACAGATTGTGTATCAAGGTGATAATAAAGAAAGAAAATTGTGTATTAAAATATTAATGTCACTCTGAAAAATGTCTAATTTATTCAGCCCTGGATTATACAGTATCTGTATTACCTATCAGGGGCAGAATATCCAGTACTTAGTGGGACATGTGTCAGTGTTCAATTGGTCCAATTAAAATTGTGTTTCAGACCAGTCTGAAACACAATTTTAATTGGACCAATTGAACACTGACACATGTCCCACTAAGTACTGGATATTCTGCCCCTGATAGGTGGGGATAATAACAGAATATCAGGGCTGTGTAACAAACTCCATAGTATCTTATGTGGAAACTACTAGCCCGGATTCATTATATAATAATAAAGATATAATCCAGGGCTGGTAAACCCTCCATTACCGACACCAATCTATGCTGAATAAATTAGACATTATTCAGAGTGACATTAATATTTTAATACACAATTTTCTTTCTTTATTATCACCTTGATACACAATCTGTGTATGTACGTCTATATGTTTATTTTTAAATTCTTATAAATTTCACTGTTACCTCCCATAAAAAATGTATAAGGGAGTCTTAGAATATTGAACATTAAAAGTTACATTTTAAAGAAACCTCTTCTTGTGCGTTCCCGAAAACAGTCCCTTTCCTCTTTTTGTATATTCTATAATAACCTCTGACTGTTGGAAACAGCACCCCCACAAATAACAAAATATATATTGTGGGGATATAAAACCTTCCTAGGTACCTTAAAAATATTAGTGTGCAGGTGTAAACTTGTCTCCCCAAAGGAGCTAATATCTCTCTGGAAACGGGATGCAGTTAAAATCCCGGCGGTCGGGATCCCGGCGTTCAGAATCCCGACGCCGGAATCCCGACCGCCGAAATACCGACACATTCTCCCTCCTGGGGTGTCCACGACACCCCTGGAGGGAGAATAAATTAGCGTGCCGAGCGTAGCGAGGCACCGGGCCCGCTGCGTGGCGAGCCCGCAAGGAGGGGTGATCCACGTCCCCCCCTTGTCGGCATTTCGGCTGTCGGGATTCCAGCGTCGGGATTCTGAACGCCGGGATTCAATACTGAATCCCTGGAAACTAACTATCCAAGCATTAGTACAGCTACTCTAACGGATACAAATTTATTTACTATCTCTTTATTAGAAATTGTGCTTGGAAAGGAAAATCCAGATTATAAAATTCTGGACACTGCCAATAATTAGTTCATATGAATGGACAATGTTCAAGGGGTACAATGTCTTGCATTAAATGTGTTTTAATGTCATTTGTCATTGTTTTTTTAGAATTTAGATTTTTTAAATACATTTATAATAACTGGTATACATGCGCTCTCTTTAATTAGTTTATCTTCTTGAATATTGACCTCCCGTGTATCTATTTGAGAGCTGCACATCTACACCAATTATAAACACCCCCTAACAATACTTGGGATACATACAGTATAGAAAGATTAATTAACCGTTTAAATTATTGCGCCTGATTTATTTATTTGTAATTAGTCAAATACACCCATGGGCTTAGTCAAAATCTGCATAGTCAAAATGTCTTTGCCTGCTGTGTGTACACCCTTTTATTAATGACCATAATTACAACAAGATAATAATTTAACAATGCTATTGGCTCTAAATCAATGATTATTTTTGGAAAGGTTATATAATTAACCCTCAGTGATAACAATGAATATAACATAAAATAATACTTATTTGACTTTCATATTGATATTCATACATATTGTCACGGCGGGCATGACTACTAACCTCGCCGGGCACATTGGTCCTTGCACCTCCCGGGTGTTCTGCCGATGGGGTCTGGCAGGCTGGCATCACGGGCAGCATCTCGGTCTCCAGTGGGTACGGTGGTGTCTCCAGAACCGGCTCCTGGGACTGGACACCACCATCTTGGCCCCATCATGTGTCCTTTGGGTGGGGCCTCTTTATCCCCTCTGCCTGTGCTACAGTCCTATCCCTGCACTGCAGGGAGTTTAAAGCCCAGCAATCTGACTTCCTCTGGGCTGGTGCAACTCCTAAGTTGCAGATTCATGCTGCAGCGAGTAAGAAGCCTGTTCTTCCCTGCCTGCGTGCTCCCAGAACCAGCTCAGCGTCTTCGGTCCTGGTCCATTCTGTTTAACGGTTCCAGTTATTTCCAGTTCCATCAGTTCTCAGCCAGTACCAGTAGCTGTGAGTCAGTATCCATCCTGATCCAGTGTAGTACCGGTCCCAGTTTCTCCTCAGGTTGGCCCATGTATACAGCTCAGTTATCTGTATTCCAGTGGCTTCAGGTCCTGTTCACTGCCAGACGGTTTTCTTCAGTTTTTGTTCCTGCATTTCTAGATTTGCCAAGTCGGTAAATACCAGAGTTCCTGTAATTCCGCAGCCAAGTAGGCCTTTTGAGTTACGAGTCTTGAACAGGGCAAGTTTTCATGCCAAGTCGGTCATTTTTAGTACTTTGTTGGCCAGCAATTTATTTACACTATCCTTTTGTCAATGGTTAGTTTTACTAGTGAGGGGGCCATGACCTGCTGTCCAGACGCAGCAAAATCTAAACTCTCTTGCGGGGGTCCCTAGCGAATACCGCTGGGCAGTTTTATTCCATGCCCTCACCAAGGAGTTCAGTCAATACTCACGGCAAGAGAGTTTATGCATTCTACCCACCAAGCTCCCATCCCCTCAAGTGCAGCCAGTTCCAAGACTGCAGCTTGAGACGGATCCTCAACTACCACCCAGTGTGACACATATCACTAGGATGAATTTGCTGTAAAATTTTATTACAGCAAATATTTTATTATGTGGGGTTACTAAAAATAAGACACTCAGGGGGGAATTTACTAAGATGGGAATTAGACTTCACATGGGATGTTGCTATGGGCAACCAATCAGAATCTACTTCTTATTTGTTTAGCAACCTCTAGAAGATAATAAACAGGATCTGATAGCTCATAGCAACATAGCAACATCACATGTGAAGTCTAATTCACATCTTAGTAAATTCAGAATATACAGGATGAAGGCTTGCTGTGTGACTGTCTCTGACACTCTCTAGGTATAGGATCTCACTTGTTTTGATGGCTCGCAGGGAGCGATGTGAGTCCCTGGAGAGGAGACAGGAATCCTGATGGTCAGTAGACTGATGATTAATAGCAAATGGGTCCTGAGGTCTGGTCCGGGCAGGCAGTAAAGAGGCTGTTGCAAACATCCAATGAAAATGTCAGTCCTGTACCTGCCTTTGCAAGCAGATTGCACAGTCAGGAGGCTACCCTAGATGTGCAATTGTATTTTTGTGATGCAATTGCAATCACATTACAAACACATCATGCCGGGGGAATTTGCATGCTGGGTGGCTTTGCCCTGTGTTGGGCGGCCCCCAGCATGCGAGAGGTACCAGTTGCAGTTTTTCTTTTTCTACCAAAACTGCAACTCATGCTGACTCATGCCCATAGTCCAATTTAAAGTGAAACCATAGCATTGGCATATTAAATAGTTTCCATATTCAGTCCCCTATTGGAGCTCAGTATAGTCACCCATCTACCTCAATGACTGCTTCCATAACCATATTCTCTGCCATAGTAATTATACTGTGTCTGTGTGTGTGTATATATATATATATATATATATATATATATATATAAGTTGCGATGGGGACTGCACGCACCGGTCTTTTTCTCAGGAAATAAATGACGCCGACCACAAGGGTCTCTTGGCAAGCTTTCGGGACTTTATTGACCCGTCTTCAGGCTCAGCATAACACACAGTGAATGAACATACAGATTACCTTCAAATACCTTCACGTTTCCTGGGCGGTTCTAACGGTCCTCCCCCAACAGGTCTCTAATCAACATACAGGTGAGCCACTAATCCTGCTCATACCTGTGTAAATTGGTAGAGTCCCTAGCCGTCCAGGAATCGTGTTACAAATCACCAACACTAACTAAAATAAAATGAAATATAAAACATTGAAACAGTGAGATATATCAAACATCAGATGCACAGTGACAGCTGTCACCCTGCAATATTTAAAATATACAAACGTATAATAGAATCCAGTATATAGCCACTCTCATATAGTATATGGATGAATATGATTAACTATGCTATTTTTCCTCAATTGATGACTCTCAATATTTCCCAAGTCTTCATGCATATACAATCTCATCCAATTAAATATTAAATTATTAAAAATGGTGACATGTGTTTTATTACAAGAAGATGCTATAATTTAAATGATCATTTAACCCTCGTGGTTTGAGGGTGTCAAGTGTATGGATCCACTTGGATTCACATTGCAGCAATCTCCGGTGTCTATCCCCCCCTCGACCATCATCTGGCACATGATCTATGACCATGTGTCTGAAATTGGCCAAGTTGTGCTTTGCCTGCACAAAGTGCCTGGCTATGGGTTGGTCGACACTCTTTCCATTGATGGCAGCTCTTATGGACGTTCTGTGCAAGGCCATGCGCTCTTTAAAAGTGCGCATGGTCTTGCCCACATAGCAGAGCCCGCATGGGCATTTGATAAGATAAACCACAAAGGGTGTGGAACATGTCAGGGTGTATTTAATAGTATATTTATGTCCAGTGTATGGGTGGTGGAAATTCTTTCCTACTATCATGTGGCTGCACGTAGTGCAACCAGTACACTTATAACACCCTGGGGCTCTCCTGGTGACTTTCTTCATGTTCTGGAGTTGCTGGGTGACGTCTGTGTGTACTAGCCAATCTCTGATGTTCCTTCCTCTACGGTAGCTGTGTCTTATATTCGTATATTTAAGACTCTTGAACTCATTCTGTACTACCGGCCAATTGTCCCTCACTACATCCCTCGCTGTTGTGGATTGTACATTATATTTTTGTACCCAATTCAAGGTGGGATTAGCGGTTGTATCTTGTTTGGATTTGAGGGTATTGGCTCTTGAGATTTTTCCAACTTTGGCTCGAGCTCCTCCCAAAGTGACATCATTATAGCCACGATCCCTAAATTTGGTTGTCATCTGATCTAGTGTTGTTTCTAGAACTTCAGGGTCGCTTGTTATACGTTTGGCCCTCAAAAATTGTGAAAAGGGCAGGCTCAATGTAGTTGATCTGGGGTGAAAACTATCTGCCCTAAGGATGGTATTTTTATCTGTGACTTTTGTGTACACACTAGTGCTAATGTTACCATTATTTAGTTTGATAGTGACGTCAAGATAGGCAATTTCCTCCAAGCTCATGTTGAAGGTATATTTTATGGGGCAATCAGTGTTGTTAATATTCTCCATCAATGAATGAAATTCATCATAGCTGCCCCCCCCAAAAAAGAATGACGTCATCAATATAACGCCTATAAAAAAGTATCTTATCACGTGTCTCTCTATTAAGTTATATATAGTTTTCACCCCAGATCAACTACATTGAGCCTGCCCTTTTCACAATTTTTGAGGGCCAAACGTATAATTTATACAAATTATATATATTTATATATCTTGTGTTGGACCGGCACTCCCACAATCAATACATCGATGCTGCGTGCCTTTGCAAGGATAAGATACAAAGCAGGGATCCCCTCGGGGAGCAAGCACGTCACTGCAGCAATTTCTTGTGAAGAAAAGATGTTTATTGAGCCTCGACGGGCTTTTTCGGGGTACAACCCCTTCCTCAAGAGACTTCAAACAGGTACAAAAAATCACCACAGTGTTACACATTTAAATACCCTCACCTTGCCGCCAAACACCTTCAGTCACGCCAGACACGCCTCCGCTGCACGTCAGACGGCTCTGGCGCACAACAGCAGCATCATCGCCTCACACACGGTGATCCGCTGCCATGACAACCAGACGCCGGCCGACGACCCGCTCACATCACCCAGACGAGAGCGCCCGCCACTCACACCAAACGGGAACTCCCTGTCCGGGAGACAGAGCGGGCTTGCAGTAGCCTGCGCATCCACGCTGACACACTCACCGATTGCCTCCCCGATCGGTGCCGGCACCCAGAGCAACTAGCGGCGTCTCTCACAGGCCGCTGCCCCTCTACTGGTAGCCAGGCAACCCATCATGTTACCATGACGTCACCTAGGAAGCACATGCCCACGGCTCACACCACGCCAGCATTGCTCCCATAGCAACGCCACAGCTGAGGCAACCGCGAGTGTAGATGTTACATACAGGGTTTGGACTACTATACAGCAATTTCATGGACACAATATACAATAAAGTTAATCTTAAGTGGGCGACCAATCGCCATCACCTGCGGCTGAATTGTCTCTCACACAGCTCAAACCACACAGATGAGTGGCCGCACACATCAGCTGGGCTGTCATCCCGGGTGCTCACACCAACCCGGTCGACAGCTCCGATGTCGACAACCCATGTGCTGTAAACAATTTTGACACCATTCATAGAATAGAACATCACCAACAAGTAATGTATAAAATAATAATAACAACAGCAAACCATTACAAAAACAAGAAAAATAAGAAAAACATGACAAAAAAATATAAACAATATATGAAGTAAATATGGGTACAGGTAGGTATCAGCATCATATCCCATTATAAACAAACTATCAAAGCAAATGACTTGATATACTGTTCTGTATGCTAGCATAAAATAAGACAACAGAAGAGGTGCAAAATCAATTTTTTAAAGTCACATATTCCCCTGTACTGCTCTCTCTCTCTCTCGCTCTCTCTCTCTCTCTCTCTGTCCTTGTTTCGTAGGAGAAAGGAGCAAGAAGCTAAGTGTGCCTTTAGTTTAGAGCCCTCTACCTGCGCCGCATTGAGGACTTGATTTTAATTTATGAATAAATTAAGAAAGAACAAATAACTGCACCTAGTCAAACCCTGTTGAACTGCAGGTGGATCAGTTTTAAAATGTGCAGAAATAGTTTGGGGTTTATTTACTAAAGGTGTCCACACACGGTGCAATATGTGCATTTTGTACGAGATCACTTCTAGTTTAAATTGCATGTGATACGCTAAAACCGCATTGTGTAACCATTTTGTGAAGCATGAAAAGAATGCTACTGTATGTCCATTAAATGGATTTGTTATTGCTTGACATGCTTTTTGAACAGTCAAAAATATATATCTGCACTAAGAAATTGAAAGTGAGGAGATAAAGTTATCACTTTTTTTCTGAAACTGTTCATATCTAAAGATTGATTCGCACACACTTCCAAAAGTAGTAACTAGGGTATCAGTGAAATAATCTTACAATTACTCAAAAGAGACAGACAACCTTTTCATTGCACAAAGGGTACTTTTTTCCTAGCACGGCGCCCGTCGGGTCCCATCACATTCCTTAACATAAGGTATGCGATGGGACCCGACCGACCCGATATTCGGGCTTTAAACACGTTTTTAACGCATGTTGAAAATCGGTCGCATCGCATGCCATTATAAAGGCATGCGATGCGACCGACGCGACCGACCTGATTTTTACATTGGAACCAATGTAAAATGGGTCCCTGAGACCCAATTTTACATTGGACTCAATGTTAAATGCCCCCCAGACCCGATTTTTAATTGTAAACCCACCCAGATGGTGAATTATGTCAAATGCCCCCCCCCCCAATTGTTAACGCCAACGATCAACGTCAACACGAAGCGTGGCGAGCACAGCGAGCCTGTGAGGGGCGGTGCTACGCGTCCTCCGACCTTTTCATACCCCCACTATCCACGTCGGCGTGGAGTTGATTCAATACAGTGTGGCGAGCGCAGCGAGCCACCGAGCCTGAAGCGTGGCGAGCGGACGCGTAATACATCTGAAGTAATGCGCGTCCGCTCGCCATGCTACGGGCTCAGTGGTTCGCTGCACTCGCCACACTATATAAAATCAACTCCACACCGACGTGGATAGTGGGGGTATGAAAAGGTCGGAGGACGCGTACGCCGCTCCTCGCGGGCTCGCTGCGCTCGCCATGCTTCAGGTTAATGTTTATCATGGCGTGGCGTTAACAATGGGGGGCATACAATGAAAAATGGGGTCTGGGGGGCATTTAACATTGGTTCCAATGTAAAAATCGGGTCGGTCGGGTCGATCGCATCGCATGCGATTTGGTTGCATGCGATGCGATTGAACTGATTTTTGCGACCCGATTTCATACAATTAAAATCGGTGGCACCGTGCTAGGAAACAAGTACCGCACAAAGCATACCGAGTTATACTTGACACGTGATTGTTACACAAGACAGATGGCAAGTGTCACATAGATACTGTAGATAGATAATTAGATACTGGATGCAGTATGTATGTATATATGTATATGTATATATGTAATCGGCATTATCAAAAGCCAGAGCGTCAGCAAGGGAGGATGTCCTTCAATAGAAGTTGAAAGATAAAGAGGATGAAAGAGCGGATTGTCTGTTTATCACTAAATATAATGACAGTGACAGGCAAATTTCTAACATGCTAAAAAAACATTGGCATATTCTTAAATGTGACTCCGTTTTGGGAGATCACTTAGGTGAGGTCCCTAAGATTGTATTCACAAGAGCCAAGACAATCAGCGCCTGGACTTCCAAGAGTCAGTTGGAAGCGATAATACCTCCTAGTGCTAATAATTTTTTATCTTCTTTCTTGACTATAAAGGGTTGTTTTGCATGTGGCAGATGCAAGATTTGCCCCTATATCCAGAAAGGGTCTTCCTTTATGTCACCGGATGGTATAACACATAAAAGAAACCAATATGTTAATTGTAATACATCTTATGTTGTATATCTGCTAACTTGCCCTTGCGGTTACAAATATTTTGGCAAAACGAAACAACCTTTAAAGGTGAGGATACTTGAACACCTAAGGAACATCAGGCATGGTGTCCTTAATCATAGTGTCCCTAGGCACTATAAGGACAACCATGGCTGCAATCCTGCTGGTACTAAGATTAAGGCTCTAGAGTTAGTACCTATCAACAAGAGAGTGGCAAACGCAGGATTTTCAGAAGGGGGTTTCCAGAGGGGCGGAGCAAAGAACGGAGATGGACACTTAGGTGACCCAGTATATGCCGGGTCAGTTAAAGTATTATAGATAGACCAAATGTATATTAATAATAATAATATAATAATAATAATAATAATAATAATAAAATATATATATATATATATATATATATACACACACACACACACACACACACACATATATATATATATATATATATATATATATATATATATACAGTATATATACACATACATACATACATACATACATACATACATACATACATATATATATACGTACAGGGGCGTCAACAGCCGTGTAGACCCCTAGGCATAGTAATGTATTGGGGCACCTACTGATCCTCCAGCGGTAGGGGTGGGGGAAGCTTTGATGTCCCACGGGTGGTAGGGGGTATTATATCAACCGCGCAGCATGTAGGGCCTGGATCAGTAATTTCCACTAATTACCCCTTTACTGCACAGATGGTGGGAGATGAGGTGGAGAAGGCTGGGCTGAATGAAGAGGCCCTGATACATAACTTCCAGGGTGGTAGAGGATGTTTAATACACAGAGGAGAGGTGTATAGTGGAGTGGGCTTATTATTCATAATTTTCTGGTGGGAGGACAGCTTGCTTGACTGCAGATATCTCCAGTTCCCAGAAATAGATTTCTTAGATTTTAATGGAATTAAAAACTAGAGAATCCCACCTACCAAATGGAATATATAAAACTACATACCAGGTGTGTGGAGCTAGAGCAGTAACAAGCTGCTGGAAGGCTGATATCTCTGGTTTTGAGAAAAGTAGAGACAAGCTTCTCATGTCCATCAAAGAGGGAGAGTCCCAGCTTTTGGAATATACTCTCAGAAAAACTGTAAGTCAGACAGAACCTGAAATATTTGACTGGGAAGAGCAATTAACAGGCTTGGATGGGGACCACTGCTTTGAAGTCAGATATCTCCGGTTCCCAAGGGCCGATTTTTTAAATTCTTGTACCCATGGAAAGAGGGGACCCTCAGCTTTCAGCCTAGGGCCCTAAGACTCCTGGGGGGCGGGTTCTGGGTACTCAGAACCCCCCCTCCTGCGTGCGCTACTGGGACAGGGATCGAGCACTGCTCAGGCACGAGACCTATTGGATCCTCACCATAAACAGCCTTACACCATCTGGGCTTAATGAAGGCTGTGAGATCACTCCCTTCATTAATCGTTAAAGTATCATGTTGCTTTGTACTTTATGGTCTGTTTCAGTTTTTATATATTTCTATATATGTATGTATGTATATTTCTTCCATCCGTTTGAATACCTTAAAGAAAATGTCTGACCTATTTCTTTCTCATGTCCTTTTTTGCTCCTTTGTATATATTCTTATGCTAATTATGTTTTTGTATGTATATATTTCAATATGCTTCCTCATTCATGTAATCTTTGCGGAATTCCAGCTAACATGCCGCTTGAAGTGCTTTATTCCCGTGATACATAGTCCGGTGTATTATATTTAAATAAGATGCTTTTTTGCCTCTGTATAAAAGATTCATGTTTTGCTATCTTTTTAAAAAAAGAAAGAAAGTTTGTATTTTATATATTTTTTATTTCTTGTTCAAATTTGGTTGTAATGTTACGAGCTCATGTACAATGTAAAATACTCTGTACCTTTAATGCTACACCTGTTGCTAAAATGAATAGCAATTTTTGTTGACTTTTAAGTCTTGAGCTGCCCGTCTCCAGCCACGCCCTCTGATGAAGTTTTGATACGAAACGCGTTAGAGCGGGGGTGGTGACGTTAGCTCTACCTGTACCCGGCTTCTCCTGCTACATCCACGCTCACAGTCTCCGAAACGCCGTTACGCCGTCTCTCCTGGTGGTCAGCTGGCAGTTCGCCTGAGGTCCTGCAGTGCTCTGGAAGGTGGTAGGAGCTTTGCCTGGGTGTTTAATATTAAACCTTGTGGTAACCAGCCCACAGCGGTTACCCGCTCGGTACGGGTCTTCATTGATTTTATGTACCTTACACAGCTCTGTGTTTTATAAATAAAAAACGGTTTTACACTATGAGGCGCACCTCTTCTTGTTTCTGAACAGATTGTCCTTACTCTTGGAGTCCGGAGTTTCTTTTGGAGGTTGCTGCAGACTTACCACAGACTTAGTGTCACTACAATCAGTGGACTCTCCGATTTACTACAGCTGGTTGGTGGCTGCTAAACAGCGCAGGTTAACCTACACTTCTTTGCATATATATATATATATATATTTATAATGCACGAGGGTCCGGCACTCCCACTGGAAGATGAAATGAGCTGCTAGTGCCTTCACAAAATACAGCATACAACCACGAAGGTGTGGCACTCAGAAATATAGTAATGAAAACTCAGGAAGCCATATGCGGTTTCAAACAATGTTTCAAAAAAGTGGGGTCCCGTAAAGGGGGCTGCAGGCTTAAATGCATTGATCAATTCATGAACCAAATCTCCACTATTTATTATCAGTTAATTTAGTGTGTGCAGAGCCCCTGCAATGTCTGTTTAAACAATGTGGTCATAAGCCATAGGGCACCCCAAAACTAGGAAAGGTGAGTGACGATGTTTAGTGTATATATATATATATATATATATATATATATATATATATATATATATATACACACGGGTGTAGGGACAACCGTCACTCAGGACTTAGATGTCAATGCAGAAAACTGGCTCCGGTGCCTCCACCATGTGGGGTAAATTCCTCAGTAATGCAGTAGATAAAGGAGTGGCACTCAGAGACTTGGATGGAAGAAATAGTGGGACCAAATTTTAATCCTTGGTCAATGTTTCGGGGCCACACCACCCTTTCATCAGGGCAATGGTAATAACCATATATGAGAAATGTTTAGATGTACCCATGTTGGCATACCTGCCAAACCAAGCGGAGGGGGGGGGGGTTGGGTGGGGGGGAGGTGAATGTATAAATGGAATTTATGTATAATAATATGTAAAAATAATGAAAATATTCTGAGATGAAACTGATTAGTATGTATGTACGTAATTTGGAAAATTGAATAAAGAGTATTTAAAAAAAAAAAAAAAACATATATGTTGACCGCCGGCAACAGGATGCATTGGAGATCTGGCGGTAGTAGACACATTAGCAGTTAGCTGATGCACTCTGTGTTATTCTCCGGCTGGAATCACTCCCTCACTTTGTCATACGATATGGTAATATATCTCGTTGGTGTACCCTCCAGCTTCGGCAATGAGGTAAAGCAGCAAGTTCTATAGCGGCATGATCCACTATAATACATCTCCTCATAAATTCACTATAAGTAAACTAAGATGCTAAATTGTGAAAAAGGGACCCTACCTTGTAAATGTGGTTCACAGTATGTAATACATTTATTGCTAATTTCTTCATATTTATAAAATCTCATTACATTTTTGTAATTTCTGAATTTCAAATTAGGGATTTCACACTAACATAATAACAGTAATCTACAGAAAACACCTTCAATATTGCACTTTCAAGACAATAATTATTTCTCAGAAATATTGATATTCTATTCTGGTGTGAATAAATTGTTCCATTAGATCTGCTGGAATCTGCTTTCAGTCTCCAACAATGCTCCATCTGTAATAGAACAATGAAAATAATTAGTAAGCAGACACATTAATACTCATGTGGTTAAGTACAGATTGTGCTGTTTGTCATATTGTTTTATTAATGGCCTAAATTAAGATGATAAACTATCATTTAGAAATGTTAGCTATATTATTCAAAGGGCCTCATATTAAAACGATGCCATATGATTTCCAAAATTGTTTCTGTGGTTCATTTCAACTTGGCAGCCCAGTAAAATGAATATTTTATTTTTGTATGCTTAAAAGATACTCATACCAATTGAAGCTTTCATCCAACTAATGGCCTGAATAAGATTTGTATGGCTTTCTACAACAAACACTGAAATAAATTACACATACATTAGAGTAATAAAACTTTAATACATACTATAATCATTGATACTATACTCACCAATAGATTCCAACATTGGCCATCCCCTTGTCCAGTAAAAAATTTAAGTGGATACTTGTGGAAGGGAATTATACTTACCTAGGGAATACACACGAAATCCCGGTGGTCGGAATCCCGGCGTTCAAAATCCCGACGACGGAATCCTTACTCGCTCGCTTCGCTTGCCATGCAGCGGGCCCGGTGCCTCGCTACGCTCAGCACACTAATTTATTCTACGCAGGGCAGCCGAGAGGAATGCCGGGCCCCGGTAAAATTTTGGGGGCATGGCCTAAGTGCGTGTGTTGTGGGAACCTCCCACACTTAGGCCACGCCCCCAAAATGTTTAGAGGAGGGTGAAAGAAAACTCTAAAAACTGTAATCTCAGAAGCACTACACACCTACAGCATGTGCTGTGCTGACTGCAGGCTCAGCATGACCTCTCACTCTGTCAGTGAGACACTCATGCTGAGCCTGCTGTCAGCACAGCACATGCTGTAGAAGTGTGTGCTACTGTTGCTACCCGAGGGGGATGGAGGGGGAAGGGAGGGGTCAGACCAGGGGCCCTGCAGGGCCCCTTCAGCAAGCGTGGGCCCGGGTAATTAGTACCCGCTCCCCCCTCTCTCGGCTCCCCTGATTCTACGTGGACACCCACGGAGGGAGAAAGTGTCGGGATTTTGGCGATCAGGATTCCGGCGTCGGGATTTTGGCGATCGGGATTCCGACCACCGGGATTTCAACTGCATCCCTTACTGAGGCCTCTGGCGTAGATCACATCCTCTTTGATCCTTAGTAGGCACACTGGGGGTTGAAAAAAAGAAAATTCATATTGTGTACCATGTTACAGGAGAAGCCAAAAGAGTTTATTTACATTTACGGCTCCTCCCCTGGGCTGGGAGTACTCCAATGTTCCCCTGTTTGGGGAGGACCCACAAATGTAAACAAAAATTAGCGGTTTGTCCAGTGCGTTGTACAGGCTTTCAGTTTCTTATTTTAACCCTTGGGATGCTTACTACGGACTGAAGAGGACATGATCTACACTGGAGGCCTTGGTAAGTGTATTTTCCTTCCACAGATACCACCTTGGATTTCTATCTATTTTTTACACAAATCATCAGCCTGATGCCCACCACCCTGGGGCACCAGGGACATCTCCGGGCTTTTACCTGGGCAGGGGTATCCTTGAGGGGTTAGTCCTTTATTGGGGGTCCCCATCACTCCCCCAGGGTTCCTTCCTGCTCTGACCAATCAGGGGGATAATGCTTTGGCTGGGGAAACTTGAACAAAAATGCTGTGGTATTATCCTGATGGCTGGGGCTAGTTGTCAAAATACGGGGACCCCTAGTCATTTTGTCCCCCCGTATTTTGAAAACCAAGACTGGCCCTTGAGCTTGGTGATGATTTTAGAAATCCTGGGGATCCCCAACTTTTTTGTCCCCCTGAATTTCTAAAACCTGGTTTATAGTTATGGGGGGGGGGGGGGGGGGAGGACCTCACACCATTTTTTTAAATAATTTATTTATTTAATCTTTTTTTTTTTTTTTTTACACTGAAAGCTTGCATGGATCTGACTGCTACATGCAGGCTTTTCCTTAAATACAAATGAAAAAGGATGTTCTGTTTGCCATTTGTATTTACTAGTGATTCGTATTCTCCGAATCATTGGTAAATTTGTTGATAGCATTAAAATGAATGGGGATATACAGCTGCATTCAGTCATATTTCTTTTTGAAATTCTTAAAAATACGAACAGTATGCATTTCTTGTTTAGTAAAGGTGTGAAATAAATACGTATTTATCATCGAATAGGTAGGAATATGACCATTTGTACCCATTCGATCTTAGAAAATTTCCCCTTTAAACTAAGTAAGTTATGAACCAGGTACAAACACCAAGAACCAGAGAAGGAAATTCTAGGCAAAACGCTTTAAACATTGCAATGATTTATGGGAGATGGAATTATGGTATTTATGTTCATTACTTTAGAAAATTTGCTCATGTTGAGAGTCGCTTTTATACTGATAATTGGTCTCTGTAAGATTACACTATTCTATAGGATAATTACATATAATGGTAGATGGCAGTAGCATTGCACAATAAAAATTATTCTTTTTTCTTCAAAGGCACAGGCCATCTTGTAGATGAAAAATTGCTGCAATCGCATACTATTTATAATCATATTTTGTCTTGAAATGCAAGGTCCCAGCATGTTTTCATAAACTCTTAGATTGTAAGCTCCATTGGGGCAGAGAATTTCAATTACGTATTCTCTTAAACTCAGCAGAATATCTGTTTGCTACTGTATATAAATAACTGTTAAGAAATAAATCTTATTACTTTTGAGAGCATTTATGCTCAGAAAACCTACATGAAAAATGTATACTGTATGTATACTGTATAAAGTGTTTGCTGCTAAAAATAGCTATCTCTTTACCTGCATATCTTATAGACTACCATGCAGGGCCGGCGCTACCCACTCAGCAGCTCCTGCAAAGCAGGGAGGCGCCATGCTGAAAAGGTGCTGTCTCCCTCCCTCATCTGCTAAAGCTGCCTCAGCCTTCACTGTCACTGCCTCCTGCCTTCCTGCACACCACCTGCAGCGCCTGTCTGACAGCAGGTGGCAGTACGGAGAGGCTGAGCATCTCCCGGCGCCGCGCACACAGTGTCCTCCTGCGACCTGCCCCCTCTTCCTCACTGACACTTGCGCTGAGGCATGTAGCGCTGTCTGTGAATGCCTGGATGACATGTCATGTCCGGATCCACCCATTGCTCCCTGCGTCTGTCAAATCAAATGATGAACAGGCAGCAGCGCCGCCTCCCCTTCCTTCCCTCTTCTCAGTGTGCTGTGCCATTGCTGCTGCTAGTCCTCAATACTCCGCCCCCTCTATCTCCTCCCCTCTTCTTCCATCTCCTCCCTCTCTTCCCTACTTTCCCCTCAGTCACGAGTGCTGCACAAACTTTTTGTACTGCTTTCAGATCGCATCGCACACACATTGCATGCATGCCGTGTGATGCGATGCGATCCAGCCCATAACGTATGCGATTCTCGCAGCGTGTATGGGCACCTTTAGTGCCTGCAACATTTTGCGGACACAGCACTGAGATGGTGCATGCTGCATACACTCCCACAAACGGGCTGCAGCTTGTTGCAATGGCAATGTGAAAGGACGCAAAATGTATGGTTTGCAGGAGGGCGACGGACACCCTAGCACCGGCCCTGCTACCATGCCATCTTTCTCTAGCACCAATCATTTAAAAAAATTAATTGCTTATGCAAATGTTATATACTGTATATATAAAAGCTAGTTCATCACCAGCTGCGATATAGCTGTCTGTGGCCAATGACATCACATACCATCCTGCAGCCCAGAAGGTGATACCGTATGTCATCTGAATAGGAAGATGGGACTGGCATGTCCCCTACAGTGTCTACCGCAAGCACATGCAACATCGCCAGGTTTTATGTATTTGACATCAAACCTAACGGTATTTCTAGCAAACTGGTGCCATTCGTGCAGTGTACGCAGGGGCGGATTGGCCATTGATGTCACCGGGAAGTTTCCCGGGAGGCCGACTGACCCTGAGGCCGGAAGCTGCAGGTCACACTAAATAAACAATGAAGGGGCCGGCCACTGCGGAGTTGTGGGTAGCAGTGGCCGTTCCCGGAAGCAGCTCCCGGCTCTAGCATTGCGCACATGGCTGCTTCCCTCATTACAGACAGCCAGAGGATGCCAGCCGAACACCAGCTGCAGCTCAGGTGGTGGAGCTGCGGCTGGGAAGACAGCGGGGGTGCCGCATGAGGATCGGGGCGGCACAACATCAAAGGAGTCCAGTGCAGTCAGGATCGGAGGAGCAGATCCGCCCCCCTTCCTGCTGCTGCTCTCAGACTCAGTGGTTCACACTACAGGCAGCAGCGTCAGCCGAATGTTAGCTCCTGCCTGCTTCAAGTTCACAGCTGAGCTTCATGTCCCAACCCTTTAGCTACATCAGTGTCAGCACTGCAGACACTGAACAGGGGGAGGAGCTACACGAAACGGATGGGCGGAGCCACACGGGGAGGGGCGGAGCTACACGAGAGCACAGTAGTGCTGATGAAGGAGAGGATGACAGTTTTTAAGGTAAAAAAAAGTATGTGAGAGCGGGTAATACCAGCAAATTATGTCCAGATGGAGCCATTTGCATTGTACCTGTCCCTGGCATGCCAATGACCGCAGTGCGCTGGGGATTGACATGTGTGCGTCTGCGATGCTTGCCCACCCCATTCCCGGCAATGGACATGCGAGCATCCATTACTGTCGGCAATTGGTGTGGGCGTTACATATAGGCGGTGCTACTGTCGGCAGCTGGTGTAGGCGTTACATATAGGCAGCGATACTACTGTCGGCAGCTGGTGTGGGCGTTACATATAGGCATCGATACTACTGTTGGCAGCTGGTGTGGCCGTTACATATAGGCAGCGATATTACTGTCGGCAGCTGGTGTGGGCATTACGTATATGCAGCCATACTACTGTCAGCAGCTGGTGTGGGCATTACATATAGGCTGCGATACTACTGTCAGCAGCTGGTGTGGGCATTACGTATAGGCAGCAATACTACTGTCGGCAACTGGTGTGGGCGTTACATATAGGCAATGCTACTACTGTCGGTAGCTGGTGTGGGCGTTACATATAGGCAGCGCTACTACTGTCGGCAATTGTTGTGGGCGTTAGATATTGGCAGCAATACTACTGTCGGCAGCTGGTGTGGGCGTTGCATATAGGCAGCACTACTACTGTCGGCAGCTGGTGTGGGCATTACATATAGGCAGCAATACTACTGTCAGCAGCTGGTGTGGGCGTTACATATAGGCAGCACTACTACTGTCGGCAGCTGGTGTGGGCGTTACATATAGGCAGCAATACTACTGTCAGCAGCTGGTGTGGGCGTTACATATAGACAGCGCTACTACTGTCGGCAGCTGGTGTGGGCATTACGTATAGGCAGCAATACTACTGTCGGCAACTGGTGTGGGCGTTACATATAGGCATCGATACTACTGTTGGCAGCTGGTGTGGGCGTTACATATAGGCTGCGATACTACTGTCGGCAGCTGGTGTGGGCATTACGTATAGGCAGCAATACTACTGTCGGCAACTGGTGTGGGCATTACATATAGACAGCGCTACTACTGTCGGCAGCTGTTGTGGGCGTTAGATATTGGCAGCAATATTACTGTCGGCAGCTGGTGTGGGCGTTACATATAGGCAGCACTACTACTGTCGGCAGCTGGTGTGGGCGTTACATATAGGCAGCAATACTACTGTCAGCAGCTGGTGTGGGCATTACATATAGACAGCGCTACTACTGTCGGCAGCTGTTGTGGGCGTTACATATTGGCAGCAATACTACTGTCGGCAGCTGGTGTGGGCGTTACATATAGACAGCGATACTACTGTCGGCAGCTGGTGTGGGCGTTACATGTAGGCGGTGCTACTGTCGTCAGCTGGTGTGGGCATTACATATAGGCAGCGATACTACTGTCGGCAGCTGGTGTGGGCGTTACATATAGGCAGCGATACTACAGTCGGCAGCTGGTGTGGGCATTACGTATAGGCAGCGATACTACTGTCGGAAGCTGGTGTGGGCGTTACATACAGGCAGCACTACTACTGTCTTCAGCTGGTTTGGGCATTACATATAGGCACCGATACTACTGTCAGCAGCTGGTGTGGGCATCACATATAGGCAGTGCCACTACTGTCGGCAACTGGTGTAGGCGTTACAAATAGGCAGCGATTCTACTGTCGGTAGCTGGTGTGGGCGTTACGTATAGGCAGCGCTACTGTCGGCAGCTGGTGTGGGCATTACATATAGGCAGTGCTACTCTGTCGGCAGCTGTTGTGGGCGTTACATATAGATAGGCAGCGCTACTACTGTCGGCAGCTGTTGTGGGCGTTACATATAGGCAGCGATACTACTGTCGGCAGCTGGTGTGGGTGTTACATGTAGGCAGCGATACTACTGTCGGCAGCTGGTGTGGGCGTTACATATAGGCAGTGCTACTGTCGTCAGCTGATGTGGGCATTACATATAGGCAGCGATACTACTGTCGGCAGCTGATGTCGGCGTTACATATAGGCAGCGATACTACTGTCGGCAGCTGGTGTGGGCGTTACATATAGGCAGCGACACTACAGTTGGCAGCTGGTGTGGGCGTTACATATAGGCAGCACTACTATTGTCGTCAGCTGGTGTGGGCGTTACATATAGGCAGCGATACTACAGTCGGCAGCTGGTGTGGGCGTTACAAATAGGCAACACTACTACTGTCGTCAGCTGGTGTGGGCATTACAAATAGGCAGCACTACTACTGTCGTCAGCTGGTGTGGGCATTAGTTATAAGAAGCACTTCTACTGTCTACATCTGGTGTGGGCATTACGCATCACTACTACTGTTGGCAATTGGTGTGGACAGTAGCATAAGTTTGTTCCACTTGCCCGGAGGCAAGATAAAGAGTGGTGCCCCCCCCTCCACATAGACACCCCACCTTATATAAATATGTATGTATGTTAAGTATATGTTATGTTTAAAATAAAGAAAGTGTGACGTCTATGGTCCTGCTAGGAGGGGGAGTCAGCCACAGAAGTGATAACGACAGCTTTCAATTAACTGATTAAAACTTGCAGGGAAGGAGAGGTGCCCCCTTGGGAGCAGGAGCCCGGCGGCAGATGACTCCATTGCCTCCCAGAGTTACGCCTCTGGGTGTGGACATTAGTTAAAAGCAGTACTACTACTGCCGGCAACTGGTGGGGGCATTATATATAAGCAGGGCTACTACTGGCATAATGTGTAAGCGCATCACGATGTGTGGCATAATGTGAAATAGGCAGTACTGTGTGGCATTACCGCGTGTGCCATAATGTGTAATGGGCATGGAACTATTATGTTGCCATGCTTCTTCCCCATGAAGCCACAACCCTTATTTTTTGCTGCACGCCTACGGCGTGCATTCTTCCAGTTCTTGCTGTGGTAGTGGGGCAGTCACAAATTCACTTTCTGGCACAGGGCACCAAAATGTCTAGTTATGTCACTGGTGCTATATAATGGGAATAAGATGTGTACTGTGTGGCGTAATTTGAAATGAGTGTACTATTGTGTGGCCACGTCCCTTCCTTGTGAGACTACACATCCCCATACAGCAGCGGTACTCAGCAGCACTCAGGTTAAACCAAACTCAATACAACAGCCGGTAGTAAGCCTAGGCTTACTACCGGCTGTTGTATTGAGTTTGTTTTAACCTAAGTGCCGCTGATAGATATATATGCTCCTGACGACGGTGACTACACCGAAATGGCCGTCGGGAATCAGTGGCTTGACAGTGGACCACCATGTTTGTGCTACTGGATTGTGGTAACCTTTTACATGGACTGTAATTTTGTCATTGAATACTACCTTCCATGGTGTGTCCAAATCTTACTTTTTTGCCTGATATAAAAACGTTTTTTTCCTTCATTGGACTGGATGTGCTAGCTTCTTTGTTATATATATATATATATATATATATTTATTACAGGAACAGATGGGCATCACTCCAGGTCTCATACAAAAGGGTGATCTTTTAATGTGCTAAAACGGTCAACGCCATTTCAGGATTACTCCTGTCGTCAGGACCAACACAACAATAATGGTACAAACATATGTGAAATATATAGTATGTGACTTACAAAACGTAGGACCCACTGTGCTGCCTCTCCTCCGTGGCAAGCACAGCGAGCCCGCAATGGGCTTTGTTGCGCTCACCATGCTGTCTGAGTCCGGCATGTCGGGATCCCGACGTCGGGCTAATGACTGTCGGGATCCCGACTGTCAGTACAATATACCACACCCATTTTGATTTGGTGCAGCCCACATGAGGCCACTTCCAGAAATTTTCCAGGGCCACTTTTGGTCCCCAATCCGCCCCTGAGTGTACGGCAAACCAGAAGACAACGTTGGGCTAATCTGATGTCAACTTCACTAAATTGAAGTGGCATAAAGGTTGTTCTAGTGTGTACAGGTACAACAATATATTACTTGTGGCCAAACGATGTGTTATGTCACTCAGTCTTTAGCAAGATTTCAGTGTGTGCATGTTCAGTTTAGCTAGTTGTGGCTCAAGGGAAATTATCAGTAAAATTGGAATAACTGTTGGCCGCTCCAGTGTGTACCAAGCATAAAATAGAATAGTTGTACAGTTGTTACATTGTTAACACACAGCTTTCTAAATGCAAGCTACATCACAATTTTCCTTTAGTGCAGATGTGAACTCATACTGTGGGCGAGATTTAGTAAAATGCGTTTTTTTTTTCTGAAAGTGCACTATATCGCCTTTTTTTACAAATCGCACTTTTGCTGTGAATTTGCATATTTAATGTGATGCGAATTGGCGGTCATAAAATGCGATATTGAGCGATATGGGGCGTTATGAGATGATTTAAAATGCGGAAAAAGTGCGATTTCTGGGTCAGTGTGCAGAACATTAAAAAACGATTCAAAGACATTAAGCGCCTCCTCAAAACCAAACTTGCCATGGAGCAGAAAGAGGCCTTCCGCACTGGAGGGGGACCAAGGCAGCATGTGACCTTCAAGGCATATGAGAGGTAGCTATTTCGAATCATACCACCAGAGGTGCTTCCAGGTGTGCACATTGTAATGTTTACATACAATTATGTTCAATTGAAGTGCTGTTGTGGGTCAAGTCATTTTACAACTGCTAGTAGTGTGTGTTAAACATAGAAATAATGTGACTCTGTTAAAGTGTCATCCAGACTAATCATAGAATGAGTCAACATACAGATGGTGCTTGTCTCATCTTTGTAGGGCTGGCATTTCTAACGCCAGCCCCGCCATCACGCCATCCCCACCAGGGGGTGCGCATGCACAAGACACTCGAGCACCCCCTGGCAATGGAGCCTGCCTCTGGTCCCTGCCGCCTCCCCCGCCATAGAAACATAGAAACATAGAATTTGACGGCAGATAAGAACCACTTGGCCCATCTAGTCTGCCCCTTTTTTTAAACATGTTACCTCAAACCATATTTGATCCTTATTTTTATGTAAGGATATCAATATGCTTATCCCAAGCATGTTTAAATTGTACTACTGTATTTGTGTCTACCACCACTGTTGGGAGGCTATTCCATTTATCTACTACTCTTTCTGTGAAAAAATTCGGTACTTATGTAGTATCTGGGCTGCCGATTTTTTGATTGTATGCCTTAAGTTAAGGCATACAATCAGATGCGATGCGATATCGCATCGCATCGCATGCGACCATCGGATGCGATGACCCGATTTTTCCATAGGAATCAATGTTAAAATGGACTGAGTCCATTTTAACATGGAATTCAATGGGAAAAAGGGGTCCTTTTCATACCCCTACTATCCAAGTGGGCATGGAGTCGGATATAAACCTGTGGCGAGCGTAGCGAGCCACCAAGCCCGAAGCGTGGCGAGCGAAACGAGCCCCGCGAGGGGCCGGTATTCTGTGTCACCTCGCGGGGCTCGCTACGCTCGCCACGCTTCGGGCTCGGTGGCTCGCTACGCTCGCCACAGGTTTATATCCAACTCCATGCCCACTTGGATAGTAGGGGTATGAAAAGAACCCCTTTTTCCCATTGAATTCCATGTTAAAATGGACTCAGTCCATTTTAACATTGATTCCTATGGAAAAATCGGGTCATTGCATCGCATCGCATCGATGGTCGCATGCGATGCGATGCGATGTGCCCGATCCGACCCGATTTAGAAATCGGCAGCCCAGATACTACATAAGTACCAAAAATTCTTCCTCACATTTCCCCTGAATATTCCTCCCTCTAGTTTCAGTGCATGTCCTCGTGTTCTGTTACTCCTCTTCCTGTGAAGAATGTCTCCCACCTGTACCTTGTTAAAGCCCTTGATATATTTGAAAGTTTCTATCATATCCTCTTTTTCCCTTCTCTGCTCTAAAGTATACATATTAAGATCTTTTAGTCTTTCCTGGTACGTTTTGTGATATAGGCCATGCACCATTTTAGTTGCTCTTCTTTGTACAGTCTCTAATGTATTTATATCCTTCTGGAGATATGGCCTCCAGAACTGAACACAATACTCTAGGTGAGGTCGTACCAATGACCTATACAGTGGCATTATTACTTCTTTCTTTCTACTGCTGATACCTCTCCCTATGCAACCAAGCATCTGACTTGCCTTCTTCATTGCTTTGTTACATTGCCTACCTGCTTTTAAGTCCCCTGAAATAGTGACACCTAGATCCCTCTCTTCCTCTGTAGTTTCCATTATAGTGCCATTTATACTATATTGAGTCTTTGGATTTCTGAGACCCAAGTGCATGATTTTGCATTTTTTGGCATTAAACTGTAGTTGCCATTCTCTTGACCATTTCTCTAATCTACCTAGATCCTCAATCATTTGTTTTACCCCTCCTGGTGTGTCTACCCTGTTGCATACCTTTGTGTCATCTGCAAAAAGGCACATTTTACCCTCAATTCCATTTGCAATATCACCAATAAAGATATTAAAAAGCACCGGTCCAAGTACAGATCCCTGGGGTACTCCACTTGTAACCTTTCCCTCCTTTGACTGTACTCCGTTTACTACAACTCTCTGTTTTCTGTCCTGCAACCACGCTCTTATCCATTCAACTATCTTAGAATCCAATCCCAAGCTTTCAAGTTTATTTAACAGTCTGCGATGTGGGACAGTGTCAAAAGCTTTACTAAAGTCTAGATAAGCTACATCTACAGCCCCACCTTGATCTATTACTTTAGTCACCCAGTCAAAAAAGTCAATAAGATTTGTTTGACATGATCTTCCCCCAGTAAACCCATGCTGTTTCGGATCCTGTAAATTGCTGGTTTTGAGATATTCTACAACTCTTTGTTTTAAGAGTGTTTCCATCAATTTCCCTACTACTGATGTAAGGCTCACTGGTCGATAGTTGCTTACCTCTTCCTTGCTTCCACTTTTGTGCAGTGGGACTACATTCGCTGTTTTCCAGTCCTCTGGGATTACTCCAGTAGCTAGTGACTGGTTGAATAATTCTGTTATTGGTTTTACCAGCTCCCCTTTAAGCTCTTTTAGTATCCTTGGATGTATCCCATCTGGCCCCATTGATTTATTCACTTTCAGTTTTGAGAGTTCTGTGAGGACCTTCTCCTCTGTAAATGTACTTGTCTCTCCCTCAGTTTTCTGACTATACTTGCAACTTAACTGTGGCCCCTTCCCCTCTCTTTCAGCAGTGAATACTGAGCAGAAATAATTATTAATATTATCTGCTATTACATTGTCCCCCTCAAGAAAACTTCCACTCTCTGTCTTCAGTCTAATTATTCCACTTTTTGTTTTTCTCCTTTCACTTATATACCTAAAAAAAGTTTTCCCCCCTTTACCCACTGACTATGCCATTTTCTTTTTAGCCTGTGCTTTTGCACATCTGATTACCTTCTTAGCCTCCTTCTGTCTAACAAGATACACCTCTTTGTCCTCATTCTTCTGCGTCTGCTTAAATTTCTTAAAGGCCAGCTTTTTTGCTTTCACAATACTTGCTACTTCTTTTGCAAACCACAATGGCTTTCTTTTTCTTGTGTTTTTCCTAACTCTTTTGACACAAACTTCTGTTGCTTTTAGAATTGCACTTTTTAATTTTTCCCACTTATCCTGCACTCCTTCCAAGTTCTTCCACTCTGCCAAAGAATCCCTTACAGAGTTTCCCATCTCTACAAAATCAGCCTTCCTAAAATCTGGCTCATCGCCGCAGGTACCCCGAGCGCCCCCTTAACCCTGCCCATCTCCCTGAAGTGGAGATGGGCAGGGACACCCAGCGCCCCCACCGAGAGACTGGGATGTAGTGTTCCCGCGGCCGCTTGGGCATCCCTGGCTACATTATCAGCGTAGGCTGGCGCCATGAAACTACACAAGTAACTACCGTACTGTTGCCGGGAACTGCATCTCTGTCCCCTGCGTCCATGGCAAGCCTACTTAATGCCTCTCACACTGCCTGCACCAGTATGATCCCCTCTCTTTGGTGGAGAAGGGATCATGCTGGCGCCGGGGGAGAGGTGCTCCATCTGTTTGACATGCAGGAGCATCTCAGACGCTCCAGCAATGAGACGCTCCTCCATCTGAGTGGCTTTTACGGCAGGGTACAGCAACCCTGCCTACAGGGTTAGGGGTTCTGTAGCACCTTGTGTACTTGTGTAGGTTCACGGCCCCAGCCCACGCTGATAACGTAGCTTAGGCTGCCGCTGTGAAACTACACAAGTAAGGCAGCCATTGGGCTACGCTGATAGTGAGGCTTAGGCTGCCACCGTGAAACTACACAAGTAAGGCAGCCATTGGGCTACGCTAATAGCGTAGCTTCAAACGTAGAGTAAACTGCCGCCATGAAACTACACAAATACCAAAAATTGTTCTCCCATTTACATTAATTTCTCTTTTGTTTAAATAAAGTATAACCTTGTACGCTGTCACTTGCAGGAGGGTAGATGCTAGATCCAAGTTGGCTAAAGAACCCTCTAATGTCACCTGTGAGGGCCCTTCCCCTTCTCATAAGCGAGAGGAGTGAGTGCATCGGGGGGGGGGGGAGGAATGTTTATCTCACAACTATCTAGACTCCCTGGCAGGAGGCAGAAACAATTAAATCAACCTAGAGATGGCATTCCTTTCACCACAGTCCTGATACTGTACCTCAAAGTATTCTGTTATTTTAAATAGGGTATACTACTGTGTATTACTCAAGTAACATATGAACCACACTTTTAGTTAATTTAATAAATATTTCTGTATATATACTGTTGTACAGATAATTATACATGTCTTGCAGCTGTCAGCATGTCTAGCTCTGTTCTGTTTCCCCATGCGTTTCATCTACAGTACGCTAGACATAAATATATTTCTCTGAGTTTTATCTTCATTTTTTTAATATGTATGACAAGTAATCCCCAGAGTTCTCAGTACTCCACCTAATTACTGAATCTCCAACATTCTCGGCAAGTCTCAATTGAGTTAAATCCCCAAGTAATACTTTTTAAAAAATATATAAAGACACAAATTCCTCATCCTTTATGAACATATATTGATAAAAACTATTTTTCATTATCACCTAGTTAAATCTTTTATGATACGTGTAGCCATAAAACATGTAGATTCTTATCTTAGCCACAGTATACTGTAGATGCTGATACATACTTGCCTACTTTTGAAAATTAGTTTCAGGGAGATTATAGTTGGTAGCAAAATTTTACACAAAACAGTTTAAACCTAACTGAAACACTGACATTGTGAGTGATTTAATGATCACTTTTAGCTGCTGTGCAGGTCGACAGCATTAACAAAAGAGAAATATATAACAGTGCACTGCTTGGGTCGGCGGCCCAGGTCGGTTGTTGGGCAAGTACTTTGTTATATTGTTCTTTAAGTCACTTTGTCAATATTTGACTACTACAAGAATTTTTTTTCTCTTTTATTTATTTTACTGTTATGTTCTTATTTTAATTTTAACACTGTAGAGTTCATATATCTATGTTGAGGAGATTGTTTAGAGATATTTTCTCCTCTTTGCTCCTTAGGAGCTATAGAAAGCACCTCCCATTCCTATTTTATCCAAATAGAAGATAACTATTTTATCTACTCTATAGTGTTTTTGTTTAGAAAATATTGAAAAAGGCTCTTGATCCTCATTGACATTTTGTATATCACCATATACTGTTTGATGTATTGTTTTTGCTTATTGAGGCTCAATAAAATATATTTTGGAAAAAAAAAACAGTGCACTTCTAACATCTAAAAAGTGGAAACTGTAAAGAAAAGAAATGATTTAAAACAAATGCAAACAATATAAAATATCCTTATGAATTATTATCATTCATTTATATTAGGTTGAAAATATTATTATAAAACAAGATCAATAAAAACAAAGATAAATATATTCAAATAACTAGAAGTATAATCCATTAAATTAAATGTTAAAAAGTTGACCGTCAGACCATGATTGCTGAGAGTTCACCTTTAGAATCAATATTCCTCTGCTAAAGTTGAAAAGTGTTTTTCTATTACTTATTGGTGCAACTAAAATGCAGCACAAAGATTGTTAGATAAACATGCTGTTAATATGGCTCTCACCATTCACAGAAGCTGGCTACCGTAGACTCCTCCTCTTCATGTGGAAAAAAAAAACATCTTCCTCTTCACTCATGAATAAGGCACAGAAGAACCTCCCCATCAGGACACTTATGAAGTTGACTTCCCTCACACTGATCCCACCACTGGCAAGGGGGTTGTAAAAGAATACATATAAAAGTGTGGTCAGTAACTCAGGCTTAAGTTGACTGGTGCTCAACAGACAAGGGTTTGTTAACTTCACAGATTCAGCTGAAATGATGATGAGATGTTAAAGTAAAGGCACTGGTGAAAGGCAGGAAGGAATGGAACTTGTTGGAAGCAGGAGGGATCAGCACTGGTAAGGAAGAGGGATGGGCTGCTGAGAAGCAGAAAGGATGTTTTTTGTGAGAAGCAAGAGTAATGGCCTTGGACAGAAATAAAGATTGGATGGCACTAGTAAAAAGCAAGAAAGAATGTCACTGGTGAGAAATAAGGATTAGTTGGTGAGAAACAAGTGGCAATTGTACTGGTGAGAAAGAGGGATTGGTTGGTGAGAAGCAGGAGGGAATGGCACTGTTGAGAAGTGGGAGGGATGGCATTGGTGAGAAGCAGGAGGGATGGTGCTGGTGAGAAGTGGGAGGGATGGCATTGGTGAGAAGCAGGAGGGATGGTGCTGGTGAGAAGCAACGTAGAATGGAGCTATTGAGAAAGGGGGATTGATTAGTGAGAAGCAGAAACATGTCAGTATCTACAACACAGTGGGTCATGAAAAAAAGTGTCAGCATAAGGGATAATTAAATGTGTGTGTGTGTGGGGGGGGGGTTATGTCTGGCTCTGCACATATCTGCTAAAAAAGACAAAATGTGGACACCGGAGGTCACAATTAAATTTTTATTGCATTTATAACACTGTCAAATCTAGTATTGAATCTAAAAGAAAATATTTTTTTTTTTTTTTTTTCTGTTGCATAGTGTTTGCATTTTAGTGGGGAGCCCAAACCATATTGTTGTACTTGGGCAACTTTCTAGTTCCACCAAGAGACAGGACAATACAAGAAATTCACAGCCTATTCAAAGTTTATAGCTACAGATGGGGCCATTCTCTGCGCGTCCGCTGGCACACGATCCGCTGGTATCCCACACGCTCGTGCATCCATTGCTGAGAATGGGGCACACGAGCATCTCGACATGTGTGCGCCCTATTCGGTGGATGGCGGTCGAGCCACTCTGATGAGAGCAGCTCCATCTGTACAAGAAGATAATCAGAAACCTATCCATGTTTTTAGCTACTAGACCTCAAAAGTCAGGACCAGTGCTTAAAGTGATTCTGGAGAGGCGGTGAAACTCATTTTCTCAGCCACCACCCATTAGTAAGAGCCAGTATGGGTTCTAGGGTGTTCAGTTACCCCCCCCCCCCCTGCAAACTATATAGTTATGACCCACCTGACACACCTGTGAAAAGAACAAAGCATGCTGTAGACACACAGTGCAAAAAAGGGTGTGGTCTCACTACAAGTGGTGTGGCCACACAATAGTACCCATAATTAGAATTACAACCCACTATTTCTCACCAATTCCTATCCCCCAGGTCCTGGCACCTATGCCCACATCTCCTATTGGACGCTATTTCTAGAAAGGCAATTATTGATAGCATCTCTACCTATATGGCTACCAATTCTCCAGCTGATACCTCCATCACCACCTTTTGGTGGGCCCTTAAGGCAGTAGTACTGGGCACTGCGATACAAGTAGGCACTAGACTCAAACACCAGGCTATGCGACCACAAAAGGAATTAGATTCTAAACTCAAAGTTGAATATCAAAAGATCCACCCTTCTAGATCTCTAGGCATACATCAGGATAGAATGATACAGATTTTTGAGGGATGGGAATCTAAATTGGTATCTTTCTTAGGGCATCAATAAGTCTAAATCCACCTCTGTTTAAGGTGTACTGTATGTTTCTATAGAGTTAATGGGGCGTAATAACAGAGGGCCATTGCTCACTTATTTCGTTTGTATCCTAACAACATGGGATAACTATGCAGTTCTTGTTGTGCAGACTGACTCTCACACCTTGGGGACTTTTGTAATTTTAACAATGTTGATAGAATTTTGTCTCTGGCAAACATGGACTTTTGTGAATTTCCCAATATAAGTAATTGCAAATAACTTGGTGTAAACTTTGAAAGCAGCAATTCAAAGAGTAATTGTCTCCGGAGTATTGCTATGGCGCAGAAAGGTTGGGCGTCACTCTCGTTCTAAAAACACAAAAAAGTGTCAGATTAATGAAATAAAACAAATGATACATAAACAGCATTAACAGGTCAGCAGCACAGCGCCAAGTGCACCAATATAGCTGATTGCTTTGGGGAGAAGAGGAAGAAAACAATGTAATATAGAAGGTTTGAAAATGTACACAGCTATTACACAGTCAGTGAGATTTCTCTTGAGTGAAATTAACAATGTAACTTATTATGGACTAATTAAGTCCATGACTATGTTACAAGCGGACTTAAAAAGCAAACTTACTAGAACAGATTAAGTGAAGAATACCATTCTTCCTTGAGATATACTGTAAGTGACCGGTGCACACATCCAATCTAGTTTACACCAGTTAAAACAAATATGCTGTATTCCCTGATAATTTTCTTACTAAAAGGCAAAGTGACACAACAATGGATACCTAAGGGTTAATTTACTAAAATAGGAGTTTTTGTAAATGAAAGATGTTGCCCATATTAACCAATCAGATTCTAGCTATTATGCTCAAGAAGGTGCAAGATCAGTGATGGCTAATCTTGACACTCCATCTGTTGTTGAACTACACATCCCAGCATGCCCTGCTACAGTTTTACTATACTATTTGGCCATGCTAAAACTGATGCAGGGCATGCTGGGATGTGTAGTTCAGTAGTTCAACAAAAGCTGGAGTGTCAAGAGTAGCCATCACCGTGCTAGATTAAAAACAAGTAGTATCTTATTGGTTTCCAAATGCAACATCTCTCACTTCTAAAAATCTTACCTCCTAACCTAATCAGCTACCACAGTAAGACCAAGCTTATTGTCTGACATTATATATACATATATACATAAAACAAAGAATGACCCCACGTGCGCCCTTTTATGTAAGCAGCTACTCTATAGACCCCCCTGTTAGTGGGAGGCAAAGTGGAAATAGGAACAGAAAGTATAGAGAGCGCTTTCACCACCTAACAAAATTCTCACCACTAATATCAATGGTACAGAATACAGTGACCCAATACAATGTATGATCTTAAAACCAGAGTGCTTTATTATATTTCAAGATCCACTTGAAATATAATAAAGTCACCTTAACATTCAAATAATTGATTAAATAAATAATGGGGTTTTAGTTCATGAATTGATCAATGCATTTAAGCTTGCAGCCCATCGCCAAGTGACCCCATTTAACTGCAAGTCCTACACTAACAACTGGTTTTCATGGACACCTGCCAACTGCTTGCACATCATACAGATGGAGTAGGTCCCATCCTTGCTACCTATGGCGAGAGTTCCGCCAGCTGGCCATCGCTGGCCATGGCTGGCAACGGCGCCCGCCATCGCAATACATCTAAATGCTTGGCGATTCGCCGTGGCGTCTCTGGATGAGTGCAATACCAGCGATCATCCACCAGATGTCACTTTTGAAAACCTCTTTGCGCATGCGTAAAAGTTGTGCTGCAGCGCGTGCATGAAGCGCAGGAACTACAGTAAATAATTTATTGTCTCTGGCAAGCCTAGTCAGCGCCTCTCTCACACCACCGGCACGAGCATGATCCCATCTCTTTGAAGGAGAGGATTTCCTATTTGGTTTTAATGTGCTGATTACTGTAAAGCATACAGTACTTGCCTACTTTTGAAAATGAGTTTCAGGGAGAATATACTGTACAGTAGTTGGTACTGTAGTAGAATTTTGCACAGGTTGAGAGGGCATGTCATGCTCCACCCAAAGGGCCCGTCTAGTTCCATACTGTATATGGAGATATTGTGAAAAGAGATTGTGAATATGGCACCTACAGTACAGTAGAAGCGTGGGTGTGTACTGAGAGGAATCTTTTAAAATAGTCATTTTATAATCTACAGTATATTATATCCAAATGTAGATGACCCCCAAAGCAGTTAGTAAGAGCTACAGTACTATACAGTACGTGGTAAAGTGCAGGGAAATGGCGCTGATGATTCAATGTACAGTAAATGTACAGTACAGTTCTCTCATTCCTTTTTCCCCCAAAACATTTAACAATGTAATCTGGGTTAGGTGAAATGAGGGAGATTGCTAGACTAATGAGGGAGATTGCTGCTACAGTATTTCAGGGAGTCTCCTGCAGAATGCAGGAGGGTAGGCAACTATGCTGTACAGTACATGCTTGTTGCCATGGGTGATTTCCTACTGCATTTGTTTTCAATGTGGTCCAGAGCTGGCCCTAGTGGCGGTGCCCCATAGCACCGCCACTAGTTCTACTTCAATAGGCCACGCAGCTCCTGGCCAGTTCTGCGAACATTGGGTGCCTTTTTAGCTGAAAATTCATAGGAGGGCACCTGGAGTCTACTGCTTGCTGAGGGCTGAGTGCCGAATATCTCGGACTGTAATTATTAGTGTTTTCACACTGTTATGGCACCCCCGCTTTGAAAATTACCATCATCTGAAGCCTTGGTGGTGGAGCACAATTGTTGTGTGGAAATTCACATGTGGGCATCATTACCTGCAATTATGGAGATGGGGATGTCTCAGGGGGCTACTGCACCTACAGGATTATTTGAATTGGACTGGCCAATATACGTTCTCAGAAATAGAGGTAGAAAGTATCCTGAGGAGAGACAAATGTCTATTAACAGCGGATATATCGGCCCAGCATATCTATCAAAACCTTCTGCGAATGCGAAAACGGGAGATCGACTTTGATCTACATGGCATCCCATTGCCGGAGTACTGTATTGAAAAGAAAATCCCGAGGGGCTTTAGGATAAAAAATGTGCCCACCATAGGCCGTAATAACGCTGAGTTTTGCAGAAAGTGGGCTACAATATTGAATCGTGCATATTTTGATCTGATTCTCCTTGTAATAGAGGAATCTACACGTGAATGCAAATTGGTCAAAGACAAGATCGCCACATATAAACTAGCACATCTGAATACTCTCCAACAAGACAAACTGAAAACTTTATCGAGAAATTGGAGACACAGATTAAAAAGTACCTGCAGGAGCTAGTTACATTCAAGAAAAATAAATTATCTCTGGTCAATAAAGACTGCGAGGATAAAAAGGTTTATCAGTGGACAAGCGGGACCACACGCAATTACCGCCAAAATAAGTTTCGCCAGAGAACCAATAGAAGGTTCCCACTGGACACGGATACATCAGAAACATCTAACAGTGAAGGAGACAATCAGCGTGGAGCCGCTACCATCTCGAGACCCCCTTTAGGGGTATCTACCAGGGCAAAGGGAGGCCCTCTGGTAAATCCTATACAAGATGAGTGGGATAGAATGTCTGCATTGCAAAAGCAGAAAGCAGCAAGCAGAGGGGAAAAGTGATCTACAACCTTTCCGATTTTTCTTTAAATGATAATGAACTGGCAGCACTTAAGGGAGGTTTTGGTTTTGTACCCACTAATAAATATGATCCCTTCCAGAGTAAGATTTTAATAGACAAAGTCATTTTAATAGACAATTAGATAGAATTCCTTTATTCGTCTCACAATGGAGAAATTTACAGGCTCAAAGAATTCTACGGCAAACAGGAGAACACCGGTACTGTTGATAGAGACTCCTCCAAACCTACAGTATATTAAAATCTAAAAATTTGTTTGATCCTCCCTCAAGCAGTCCGTCCATTAGAGCTTTTACTACCTCCATGGCTGCTACTATTGAAAATACGGCCAAGGTAAAATACACTGGACGTTGTAACCTCAGATTTGCTGAAAGGGAGGCCATGAATACACTGTCCAAAAAGGATGAAATTACAATCCGCCCCGCAGATAAGGGGGGAGGGATAGTGGTTTTGAATTCCAAGGACTATTTGGAGGAAGCATATAATCAACTTAATGACACGCAAGTTTATCGCAAATTACAGGGATATCCGACCCAGCAATTCCTTGTGGAACTAGATAGCATTCTCAAAAAAGCACTGGAGAAGACAATCTCAAAAAAAGAGTAAGCTTCTTTACTCAATAGAACCCCGCTGGTCCCGGTCCTGTATCTAATCCCCAAGATACATACAAATCTTGAAAAACCGCCTGGCAGGCCGATTGTGTCGGGTAGGGGCTCATATCTGTATGATGTGTCAAAATACCTGGACACATTTTTACAGCCCGTGATCCAGGCTGAACACACCTATCTACAGGATACAACAATGTTCCTTAATGAGCTTGCGAAGGTGGATCTTACTGGGGGGAAGCACTATTTGTTCACAATAAATGTGGTTAGCCTGTACACTAGTATACCACATGACCGAGGTGTACAGGCTACCAAAAGATTACTGACCAATAACCCCCTGTATAAAGGTCCGGATGTTAACCTGCTGCTGACATTGCTTGAGCTACTGTAATATTGACTAGGAATTATTTTATCTTTCAGGAAAACATCTATATTCAAATACGTAGATGTGCGATGGGTGCTTGCGTTGCACCTATGTATGCAAACTGTTTTATGTTCCAAATTGAACAAGACTTGTTTTTCAAGAACCCTGAATTTGCTGATTATTGCACTTTTTTCAAATGATTTATCGATGATGTCTTCATCATCTGGAGGGGGACAGAATCTGATTTTATCAGGATCATGGACACCATCAATATCCAAGATGACCATATAAAATTCACCTACACCATTAGTGACTGTGATATATTATTTTTGGATGTAAGGGTCACATTGAAGGATGGGATGATGGCTACTACTTTATTTAGCAAACCAACTGATGGAAATTCATTGCTTTTGGCTACAAGTTTTCACCCAGAGCCCCTTAAGGAGGCATTACCATTCTCCCAGATGTGCAGGGTCCGCAGGATCTGTAGTGGCCCGAAGGAGGAGGACATACAGTTAACAACTATGTCGAATAAATTCCTGCAACGGGGATATTCCTCTAAGACGATTCGCACAGCGGTGGAGAAAGTTAAGAAAATACCTAAGTTGGAATTGCGTACACTTAAACCAAAAAAGAGCCTTGCAAACAATACCATTTTTGTCACAGAGTATTCAACAGCCAGCAAGAAGATTTTAGGAAATGCTAAGTGTTTATGGCCCATTATTAACTCAGACCCAGAGTTACCTTTATTAAAGGACAATACATTAATACATTGCTTTAAACGTAGCCGGAGTATCTCAGTATCTGAGTGCCGAATATCTCAGGCTGTGTATATATATATATATATATATATATATATAGAGTGGGGATGGATCGGCGGCACTCGCATGAATAAATCAGACCACACCAAGTGGATACCAACGTTTCAAGGCCAAGAGGCCTCTTTATCAAGGTGCAAAATTGTGAACAACATTTCAAACAGTGAATGACAAACTTAAATACCTGCATGGATCCTTGTCGGGACTCGCGGCACGGTCCGGCACCTCCGGCGGCCACTGATGACGTCACCCGAGTTCCGTCCCGGCCGGGAGCCCGAGAGGAATATCCCCACATCTACTGAAAAAGATTAAAACAAATGTGATACATTGCTATGTGTTATCGGGTTGCATACTTGTCACGATTGTTGTGCTGACATATTAAAACAATCTTTAACAAAAAGTGTCAGTGTGCTGTGCAATATCCAGCAGCCGGCTCCAAGATGGCGGCTGTTTTAAAGTGACAGTGCATACATATTAAGTGCAATCGTGCATGAGATAATACACATATAATGAACATACAACATACATATCTATTATAAAAAGAGTTAAAACCGTTATTACAAGGTTGAAAACCAATTTCTATATGGTGCCTAACATATGTCTATGCTTAGGGCTGTGTCTATGGGATACTATGGAAATAGAGAATCCCCCTTGTTACTCAGTCAATTGACTACGCTGGGCTCTTATCATGTAAAAAATTATTATTATATTTGAACACAATGGTGCTCATGATAATGCTGCTGGGAGAATGGATGACGGGCTACTATGAATCCATCTGCTGGCATAATGCTTATAAAAAATGTGATAGACCTGCATGTTCGTTTAGTCCTCTGGGAGCCAAGGTATCTAACCGAAAGATCCATCGGCTCTCCATTTGGAGTAACC
Source organism: Crinia signifera (assembly GCF_055691185.1). Taxonomy (NCBI): domain Eukaryota; kingdom Metazoa; phylum Chordata; class Amphibia; order Anura; family Myobatrachidae; genus Crinia; species Crinia signifera. The sequence goes on from NC_139217.1 coordinate 184,163,211, forward strand.
GCAGGGATCTGTCACCCCCTCTGGACAGTGGGGGGACGTGGTCTATTATGCGATATCTGACAGATGTTATACTGTGTCTGGCCTCTGCAAAATGTCTGGCAACTGGTTGGTCGCTATGACCCAAGTTGACGGCTGACTTAATGGCGGATCGATGACCAGCTGCCCTCTCTTTGAAGGTCCGATCGGTCTTCCCCACATAGTGGAGACCGCAGGGACAGCTGATCAAATAAACCACGAACTTGGTGGAACATCCTACTCTGTGCTTGATTTTAAATTTTTTTCCCGAATAGGGATGATGAAAAGTATCCCCCGGGGTCATGAAGCTGCAGGTGGTGCAACCGCAGCACCTGTAGCACCCCATTTTAGGTTTTCCCAAAAACGTGGGGTTAGTGGGGAGTGGAAAGGTTACATCGTTTTTGACTAAAAAGTCTTTCAGATTTTTGCCCCGTGTATAGGAACTTAGGACCTTTTTGGCTTGCAATGAGGGTAGGCTGGTGTCTGATGTTATGATGGGCCAATGTGAATTGACTACTTGTTTAATGTTGGCGCTAGCTGGATGAAATTTATTGACCCAGATGATCTTGTCTTCTGTGGATCGTTGATTGGATTTGGGAATTAATGCTTCCTCTCTAGTCATCTCTAACACTCTATTTTTAGTGGCCTCTAATTCTTTCATTAGGTACCCTCGTGTTGCGAATTTATCGCACATCTTAGTAAGGGTCTCTTCCAAGTCGTCAGGTTCACTGCAGATGCGGCGGGCCCGCAACATCTGCGAAAAAGGTAATCCTTTTTTAAGTGGCGTGGGATGGAAGCTGCTGGCCAACAGTGTATTGTTCCTATCTGTTGCTTTTGTGAAAAGAGATGTAATAATCTGACCATCCTGTATCTTGATGTGAACGTCCAAATAATGGACAGATTGTGTACTGAGTTGGTATGTAAATTTAACAGGTGATCCTGTATCATTGTGGCAAAGTATCAAATTTTCCAGCTCTTTATGATCTCCTGACCAAAAGATCAGGAGATCATCTATGTATCTCAAATACACCGTTAATTTGTCTTGCACCAGTGCATTGTGGGTGAATAATTCCTGTTCTACTACAAACATGTAGGAGTTGGCTAGCGATGGGGCCACTGAGGACCCCATCGCACATCCCCTCAGTTGTAGGAAGAATTTACCATTAAAACGAAAATAATTCCTTTTCAATGTTAATTCTAGCAATTTCAAAAAGAACGGAATGGATGGGCCCGTGTATAAGCTGTTATTGGAGATAAGTTTTTCTACCGCATCCAACCCTGCCTGGTGTGGAATTACGGTGTATAAACTGGAGACGTCAACAGTCGCCATTACACAATCTGAAGGGAGCTCCGTGATGGCCGATAGTCTCTGTAATAAAGAGTTGGTATCTTTCAAAAAAGAACTATCACTTTGGACACAGGGCTGTAAGAAATGGTCCAAGTAAATAGAAACCGCCTGGTAAAGAGACCCCCGAGCAGAGATGATTGGTCTGCCCGGGGGTTTCTGGGCATTCTTATGGACTTTGGGGATGGAATACATGATGGGAACAATGGGATGATTGACAGTTAGCGCTTCTCTAGTACTGGTGTCAATAATGCCGTCAATGACTGCCTTGTTCAAAATTGAGTCCAATTCAGACTTGTATGGAATCGTGGGGTCCTTTGGTAACACCTGATAGGTGTCCCCATCCTGTAACTGGCCACTCAGTTCTTGGACATAGTCCTTAGTATCCATAATGACTGTCCCCCCGCCTTTGTCGGCGGGGCGGATGACTATGGAACAGTCATTGCTCAAGTTTTTTAGGGCTTGCCATTCTGGTTTGGAGAGGTTAGACCTGATGGGCTGCGGATTATTAAGTACTGTACCGATATCCTGTTCCACAAGTCTTGTAAACGTCCTTATAGAGGGATTAAATGTTTGTGGCTCAAATTTTGATTTCTTTTTTAAAACTTTAGGAAATGGTAAGGGTGCTGTCTCTGAAAGTTGATCGGGGGGTTTTGATTGAAAAAATTCCCTCAATTTTAATTGTCGATTTAGTTTGAACTGTTCAACTTTCACCATAAAGGGATCAGTTTTAGTAGTCGGGACAAACTTTAACCCTTTAGATAGTACCTGTATTTCCATGTGGGTCAGTGGACGAGATGATAAATTGAATATTATTTCCTTATTTGACGGGAGGGTTGGAACCGGGTTTTGGTACCCCGACCTCTTATTCTGCCCCCCACGGCGTGTGAATTGCCGGGATCTGGATTTGATGTGTTGCGTACCCCTAAAGGGGGGAGACCTGGGTTGGTATTAGACTGGTCAATGTCGCTGTTAGAGGAATTGTCGTCTCGTGATGATTCCGCATCTCCACCTCTTCTATTGAAACGAACTTGAGTCCGCTTACGGAATGGGCGGGTAATTGTGTCGCCTCCTGTTAGCCAGGGGTACACCATATGCTTATCGTAGTCCAGGTTAACGCGGTCCTTCTTGTTTTTTTTGTACGCAATAAGTTCTTTTTTGTACTTATCCACCTGTAGGGTGAGCTTCTCCATCCAGTTAGTTTCAGTATCATTCGTCAAAGTCGGACGATGCAGATTGTCAAATTCTGTCAGTTTGCTGCGAATGGAAGCTAGTTCTCTTGTTACTTCTTCTATGACGGCCACCATCAGATCGAATGAACATTTGTTCAGGATGGCCGTCCAAACTTTACAGAAAGGTATGCTGTAACGTCCTATAGTGGGGACATTTTTAACCCTAAAGCCCCGCGGTATCTTTTTGTCCCGGACGTAGTCCGACAGGGTGACCCCATGATAATAATAGTCCATCTCTCTTCTCCTGAGATTGAGCCACTCATGGTATAATTGGATGTGGTCAGGAGAGCCGATGGATCTTTCGGTTAGATACCTTGGCTCCCAGAGGACTAAACGAACATGCAGGTCTATCACATTTTTTATAAGCATTATGCCAGCAGATGGATTCATAGTAGCCCGTCATCCATTCTCCCAGCAGCATTATCATGAGCACCATTGTGTTCAAATATAATAATAATTTTTTACATGATAAGAGCCCAGCGTAGTCAATTGACTGAGTAACAAGGGGGATTCTCTATTTCCATAGTATCCCATAGACACAGCCCTAAGCATAGACATATGTTAGGCACCATATAGAAATTGGTTTTCAACCTTGTAATAACGGTTTTAACTCTTTTTATAATAGATATGTATGTTGTATGTTCATTATATGTGTATTATCTCATGCACGATTGCACTTAATATGTATGCACTGTCACTTTAAAACAGCCGCCATCTTGGAGCCGGCTGCTGGATATTGCACAGCACACTGACACTTTTTGTTAAAGATTGTTTTAATATGTCAGCACAACAATCGTGACAAGTATGCAACCCGATAACACATAGCAATGTATCACATTTGTTTTAATCTTTTTCAGTAGATGTGGGGATATTCCTCTCGGGCTCCCGGCCGGGACGGAACTCGGGTGACGTCATCAGTGGCCGCCGGAGGTGCCGGACCGTGCCGCGAGTCCCGACAAGGATCCATGCAGGTATTTAAGTTTGTCATTCACTGTTTGAAATGTTGTTCACAATTTTGCACCTTGATAAAGAGGCCTCTTGGCCTTGAAACGTTGGTATCCACTTGGTGTGGTCTGATTTATTCATGCGAGTGCCGCCGATCCATCCCCACTCTGTATTGACAGCCTAGTGCTGCCGTTGGAAGGGCACCGCGTTCTTTACCCTTTGTTGGACACCTGCACCGTTGCTTGGAGTGCCGCCCCCCCCAGAACTGTATATATATATATATATATATATATAGCAACTCCAATGGAAGAAGGCACTCAGGAAACGACAGAGTAAGTAAACACAAAAACGTGTATTGATGAGCTTTCGGGGTTTGACCCCCTTCCTCAGAACACGACTACAGCACAGAAGCACAGTACAACACTGACATAAATACCTTAGACCAGAAGATCTCACTCCCCGTGGCGTCCATTCACCAGGTGCACGCTGCAGATGCCGGGACGCAGGCTGATGACGTCATGGATCCAGACACAGGAAGCGGTGCCGCTGCCTAGCAACGCCAGCCGCTTGCGTTTCACTCCGGACCACGCTACTCTCAGCCAGCTTCTCAGGACACTGTTGCCGCCCTGATAACCGCCCACCTGGGAGGAGACAAGATAAACAACAGTAAATATAGATCTAAATATAAAGATGCATTACAATGGCAATAGTCTAATGCATATACAGTACATCAAATTACAATCATAGAAAAGGGACCAACAAGACGAACATACAATTAACACATAGCAGAAAGATTAAGTAAGCGCATTCCAGCTGATCTTATCGTTAAGCCCATTAGGGGCAATGGTATTTAATCTAAAGATCCAGCGAGACTCGGTGATTAACAGGCGTTTTGCCCTGTCACCGCCACGCATGGAATCTTTGATATGATCTATCATGAAGTACTTAAGAGAGGAAAGCGGATGCCCCATAGATTTAAAATGGCGCGCCACAGGTTGGTCAATCGACCTGCCAGCCAAGGCAAGATCGATGGCCGACCTGTGCAACCCCATTCTAGTGCGGAAGGACTGAGTGGTCTGGCCCACATAATACAGGCCACACGGGCACACTAAAATGTAAACAACATACTCAGTTCTACAGGTGAGCACATGACGGATCTCGAACTGTTTCTCAGTGTGGGGATGCTTGAAGTTTTTACATGGCTTCAAATATTTGCAGGTCACGCAATCATAGCAGCTGTAACAGCCTGGTGGCTTAGTATAGACATTAGGGTGCCTGGGTATATTCAGACCCGTAATGTCAGTACGCACCAGTCTGTCACGTAAGTTGCGACCTCTTTTAAAGGCTGCCAGCGGGCGTGTAGTTTTGAACCCCGGCAGGTCGGGATCATGTTTGACCATAGGCCAAAGGGCCTTAGATGCATATTGTAGTATAGGACTTGCCACTGAATACATACTGGTCCATGGCAGTACATTACCAGAATCAGGTTTCCTGGGTTTCAACAAATCTGAACGCGGGATAGACATTACCTGCAATTTTTGCTGGCTCAATGTAACAGGATCATACCCCCTGGCAATAAATTTACCAATGAGGTGATCTAATCGATTAGACAGTAGAGATGGATCACTGATGAGCCTTGCTAACCTCATCATCTGGGAGCGTGGCAATCACCTTTTAAGGGCAGGGGGATGATGACTAGATGCCAGTAAGAAGGTATTTCTACCTACATCCTTGTAATAGACATCAGTAGTGATTTTGTTATCAATCAGTGAAACAGATACATCTAGAAATTGAGCACAGCTGTCATTACAAGAAAAGGTGAACTTGATCGCCGAATCACTAGAGTTGACTTCTGCAATCAGCGACTCAAACAGCTCCCGTCCACCCGTCCATAGGACAAAAATGTCATCTATGTAACGGGTGTACAGGAGCAGATGTTTGTTCACATCAGGTCTAAGCAAAAACAAATGGTCTTCTTCACGAAACATGTAGATGTTAGCATACGAGGGTGCCACCGCTGATCCCATGGCGCACCCTCGCAGCTGCAGGTAGTAACTACCATCGAACAAGAAGAAGTTCCTCTCCAGTGTCAGTTGCAATAGCCTGAGAAACAACTGGTGGTCAAATATCGCAGTGTCCAGCTGTTGATTCAGGAATAATTGTACTGCTTCCAAACCCCCAGCATGGGGTATGGATGTATACAGGGAAGATACATCTAAACAACACATCAGGGTGCCAGGTGGAACTTCAGGAATGTCCAGTAACAGATTTAAAAAGCTTGTAGTATCCTTAAGGAACGATGGTTTAGAGCATAATAATGGCTGGAGAATATAATCGAGCAGCTGTGAAACTGGCTGATAGAGGGAATTTCGAGCAGCAATAATGGGACGGCCCGGTGGATTCCTGACGTCCTTATGTAATTTGGGCAATGTGTACAGCACAGGAACCACCGGAGCCGCCGTCAGAATCCGATCACGGACTTTTGCAGGCAATAAGCCCTCAGATACTGCGGTAGAAAGAATAGTAGAGAGTTCCTTCTGGTATTTCTGGGTAGGATTCCCAGGGAGCTTCCGGTAAACGGCAGAATCAGCTAATTGTGAGTAGATTTCTTTGCGGTAGTCTTCAATATTTTGTATCACGATGGCCCCGCCTTTATCGGCGGGCCTAATGGTGATGTCCTCATAGCTACATAGCTGTTTGAGGGCCGAAGATTCCTCTACTGTCAGATTCTTCGAAACCTTACCCGGAGCTGCCACAAAACGGTGAACAGAATCGTCCAATAGTCTCCCAAACGTTTTGATAGACGAATTGGTCGATATTGGATCAAATTTAGATCCAGAGTTGCTGCGTAGAAACTCATCAAAAACACCAGTAGAAATTTGTGGGGGTTTAGACTGAAAGAACTCTTTTAACCGTAATTTCCTCATCAGCTTGTGGTGATCACAGCGCCAGTCAAATTCATCCAGAAAATTAGTTGGTACAAAAGAGAGTCCCATAGAGAGAACAGATATTTCGGTTGAGGTTAAAGTGCGATCAGAAAGGTTGAAAATCAGGGTTTCTTGTTCAACACCTGGCGAGGCGGATTTCTTCTTACCTCGCCGGTTTTGGCCGCCCCTGCGGGTGGCCTGCCTCTTTGACGCCGGCTTGCAGATGTCCCCTGGCCTAAAGGGCCACTTTGCTGGTCAGAGGCATCGTCGGATTCAGATATGGCGAATTCACTGTCGCTGGCTGCGTTCACATTAGCCTGGCGATTCCGATACTTTTGTTGCCACGGTTTGCGTCGACGGTAACCACCATCAGAGCGGCTAGGTTGTTGTTCCCCTGATAGCCAACCATACACTTTATTTTCGTCGTAATCGGCATCAACTGTATGCCGCTTACTCCTCTTGAATTTAAGTAACTCTCTTCTGTAATTATCACACTGCTCCTCTAATTTACTCAAGCTCGCTGCATTAGTCGGATTGGTCAGAATGTCATGATGACTAGTCTGAAAAGCAGCAATTTTAGTTTTGGAGATCTGGAGCTCTCGACCTGACTCCTCGATGACCAGGACCATTAGGTCCAGGGAGGCCCTATTCAGGATCCCAACCCATTTGCGGACAAAATCCGGGTTGTGCCGGCCAATAGTAGGGATATTCCGAATCCGGAAACCCCTAGGGATTTTGTGTGCACGGAAATAATCGGACAGGGATGCCCCATGAAGATGAAAGTCAATTTCCCTTCTCCGCAATTTGAACAAATGATGTTGTAATTCATCGATATTTTCCTCCGCATGTATGAGGGCAGGCTCCTCTTCAAACAGTATCTCATTAATCTCTGCAGGTGTGTAGGAGAATAGCACTCCTGGAGGGATAGACAGGTTTTGACATCCTGTCATATCCTGAGATGACGATGTCCCTGCTGTATCCATGATGGAACCAGATACCAGTCTAGGGAATAAATGCAGTGGTGGCTGAGGGTTTAAGAAAAAGCAGCTTCAACAATGTCCAGAAATAGGTGCCCTGCAACACACGCTGCAGTGAGAGGATCACTACAGCAGAGATACACGGGTACAATCCTGCCGGCACTCTGGTATATTAAACAACTTGCCCCGGTGCCATAACCAATAATACAAACAGCAACTCCAATGGAAGAAGGCACTCAGGAAACGACAGAGTAAGTAAACACAAAAACGTGTATTGATGAGCTTTCGGGGTTTGACCCCCTTCCTCAGAACACGACTACAGCACAGAAGCACAGTACAACACTGACATAAATACCTTAGACCAGAAGATCTCACTCCCTGTGGCGTCCATTCACCAGGTGCACGCTGCAGATGCCGGGACGCAGGCTGATGACGTCATGGATCCAGACACAGGAAGCGGTGCCGCTGCCTAGCAACGCCAGCCGCTTGCGTTTCACTCCGGACCACGCTACTCTCAGCCAGCTTCTCGGATTCTGACGGCGGCTCCGGTGGTTCCTGTGCTGTACACATTGCCCAAATTACATAAGGACGTCAGGAATCCACTGGGCCGTCCCATTATTGCTGCTCGAAATTCCCTCTATCAGCCAGTTTCACAGCTGCTCGATTATATTCTCCAGCCATTATTATGCTCTAAACCATCGTTCCTTAAGGATACTACAAGCTTTTTAAATCTGTTACTGGACATTCCTGAAGTTCCACCTGGCACCCTGATGTGTTGTTTAGATGTATCTTCCCTGTATACATCCATACCCCATGCTGGGGGTTTGGAAGCAGTACAATTATTCCTGAATCAACAGCTGGACACTGCGATATTTGACCACCAGTTGTTTCTCAGGCTATTGCAACTGACACTGGAGAGGAACTTCTTCTTGTTCGATGGTAGTTACTACCTGCAGCTGCGAGGGTGCGCCATGGGATCAGCGGTGGCACCCTCGTATGCTAACATCTACATGTTTCGTGAAGAAGACCATTTGTTTTTGCTTAGACCTGATGTGAACAAACATCTGCTCCTGTACACCCGTTACATAGATGACATTTTTGTCCTATGGACGGGTGGACGGGAGCTGTTTGAGTCGCTGATTGCAGAAGTCAACTCTAGTGATTCGGCGATCAAGTTCACCTTTTCTTGTAATGACAGCTGTGCTCAATTTCTAGATGTATCTGTTTCACTGATTGATAACAAAATCACTACTGATGTCTATTACAAGGATGTAGGTAGAAATACCTTCTTACTGGCATCTAGTCATCATCCCCCTGCCCTTAAAAGGGGATTGCCACGCTCCCAGATGATGAGGTTAGCGAGGCTCATCAGTGATCCATCTCTACTGTCTAATCGATTAGATCACCTCATTGGTAAATTTATTGCCAGGGGGTATGATCCTGTTACATTGAGCCAGCAAAAATTGCAGGTAATGTCTATCCCGCGTTCAGATTTGTTGAAACCCAGGAAACCTGATTCTGGTAATGTACTGCCATGGACCAGTATGTATTCAGTGGCAAGTCCTATACTACAATATGCATCTAAGGCCCTTTGGCCTATGGTCAAACATGATCCCGACCTGCCGGGGTTCAAAACTACACGCCCGCTGGCAGCCTTTAAAAGAGGTCGCAACTTACGTGACAGACTGGTGCGTACTGACATTACGGGTCTGAATATACCCAGGCACCCTAATGTCTATACTAAGCCACCAGGCTGTTACAGCTGCTATGATTGCGTGACCTGCAAATATTTGAAGCCATGTAAAAACTTCAAGCATCCCCACACTGAGAAACAGTTCGAGATCCGTCATGTGCTCACCTGTAGAACTGAGTATGTTGTTTACATTTTAGTGTGCCCGTGTGGCCTGTATTATGTGGGCCAGACCACTCAGTCCTTCCGCACTAGAATGGGGTTGCACAGGTCGGCCATCGATCTTGCCTTGGCTGGCAGGTCGATTGACCAACCTGTGGCGCGCCATTTTAAATCTATGGGGCATCCGCTTTCCTCTCTTAAGTACTTCATGATAGATCATATCAAAGATTCCATGCGTGGCGGTGACAGGGCAAAACGCCTGTTAATCACCGAGTCTCGCTGGATCTTTAGATTAAATACCATTGCCCCTAATGGGCTTAACGATAAGATCAGCTGGAATGCGCTTACTTAATCTTTCTGCTATGTGTTAATTGTATGTTCGTCTTGTTGGTCCCTTTTCTATGATTGTAATTTGATGTACTGTATATGCATTAGACTATTGCCATTGTAATGCATCTTTATATTTAGATCTATATTTACTGTTGTTTATCTTGTCTCCTCCCAGGTGGGCGGTTATCAGGGCGGCAACAGTGTCCTGAGAAGCTGGCTGAGAGTAGCGTGGTCCGGAGTGAAACGCAAGCGGCTGGCGTTGCTAGGCAGCGGCACCGCTTCCTGTGTCTGGATCCATGACGTCATCAGCCTGCGTCCCGGCATCTGCAGCGTGCACCTGGTGAATGGACGCCACGGGGAGTGAGATCTTCTGGTCTAAGGTATTTATGTCAGTGTTGTACTGTGCTTCTGTGCTGTAGTCGTGTTCTGAGGAAGGGGGTCAAACCCCGAAAGCTCATCAATACACCTTTTTGGGTACATGTGAGTTATCCGGACGCCCGATTTGAAAATCGGGTCGGATCGGGCACATCGCATCGCATCGCATGCAACCATCGGATGCGATGCGATGCGATGCGATGACCCGATTTTTCCATAGGAATCAATGTTAAAATGGACTGAGTCCATTTTAACATGGAATTCAATGGGAAAAAGGGGTCCTTTTCATACCCCTACTATCCAAGTGGGCATGGAGTTGGATATAAACCTGTGGCGAGCGTAGCGAGCCACCGAGCCCGAAGCGTGGCGAGCGTAGCGAGCCCCGCGAGGGGACACGGAATACCGTCCCCTCGCGGGGCTCGCTTCGCTCGCCACGCTTCGGGCTCGGTGGCTCGCTACGCTCGCCACAGGTTTATATCCAACTCCATGCCCACTTGGATAGTAGGGGTATCAAAAGGACCCCTTTTTCCATAGGAATCATTTTAACATTGATTCCTATGGAAAAATCGGGTCATCGCATCCGATATCGCATGCGATGCGATGCGATGCGATGCGATATCGCATCGCATCGCATCTGATTGTATGCCTTAACTTAAGGCATACAATCAAAAAATCGGGCGTCCAGATAACTCACAAGTACCCGTTTTTGTGTTTACTTACTCTGTCGTTTCCTGAGTGCCTTCTTCCATTGGAGTTGCTGTTTGTATTATTGGTTATGGCACCGGGGCAAGTTGTTTAATATACCAGAGTGCCGGCAGGATTGTACCCGTATATATATATATATATATATATATATATATATATATATATATATATATACAGTTTTGTATTAGATTTAAGTCATTAATCATCATTAACCCTTTATCCGGGCACAGTATTAACCCTTGATGCACACTGGTTAGTTTTGTTACTGCATAGTATACACTGCAGCCCAAAGGCCATAATACAGTGCAATGTTAACCCTTTTTGCAAACTTGTGTATGCTGTAGGTACAGTATTCCACTGTGTTTATAAATATAAGAAGTGTGAGCTGTCTTTTGTGCAAAGCAAAGTTTTCATTTTATTTTTTGTACAACTTGTGTGTTCAATAAAGATCAATAGGTGCAGAGACACATTGTTCTGGCAAATTGGCCTTGACAAAAATAACTTAGTAGAAGTTAAAATGGAAGCTGATCTTGTAGCAGCATCCAGATTGGCTGCATTCATCTGACTGAATCTAACATGGCTTCACCTACAGTATGTCCAGGTTTTGGTTGAAATTCTGGCATTCAGTACACTCAGTAGAATTAGAACACTCTGGAGACACACAGGATCATCAACAATATGCCATAATAGCTGTGCAATATTAATTTAAATGGACTTACTGTAATTTCCAGCTGAGAGCAATGTGAAAAATGAGTGGACTAAGGGTCAGCCAGGACTGATACTTCAGAGGTAATAAAGTTAGTTGAAGACTCTGGAGCATGACAGTTCAGAAATATAAGATCTTTGAGTCTGCCATGTGAGCTGTTTTTTGTGAATAGACAATAAAAAGCTGTTATTTTTCAATGAGTGCATTCACTGCATTCATAGAAGCACTGACTCTATATGGAACACAATCAGTCGATGGAAGTGCAGGAGCATCAATCAAGTACTAGAGGTAGAGGTGTCACATTAAAAACTGACAAATTATTCCACAGAAATAGGAACATTAAGGCTGAAGTACAAGCTGTGTGTTCACAAATTCCTGAGGAGAGTTGAGGGGGTCCATATTAGCTATGTGTAAGTCTGACATTTCTAGCACTGTACTTATAGAAAAGCCTCCTTAACGCCCTTTACTTATAGAGAAGCCTCCTTCAACTCCTTCTACCATTTCTGTACCATCTGCAGATATAAGGATGAGCAGTGAGAGTAAAATATAAATGAGGATGTTTGTGTGAAATTGGAACATAATTTGTTAACTATATAATGCTAATGAGGATGTTAATGATTTTGTTTGTGTAATTCAGCCACCAGAAACAGCAGTTCTTGCCCATAATAAAAATAAAACCATTGTGATGCCTGGGCATAAGCCCAAAAACCCACCTTTTGAATGTGGGATTATTTTATCCAGATCTTGACAATGTTTGTGAAGTCATCTGTTCCATTTGTGAGTCCAAAGTTATTAGAGTTGGGGACATCAATGACCTAGGCACCTTCTCAATGTTAAGTCAATTGTGCAAGTTCATGAAATTTATTTGCAAATGGTTAATAATTTATAATTAACACCCTTATCATTAACTGCCTCTTTAGTTATTGGAGATAGTCCTTCCAAAACATTGTGACAGTCCCTGTTTCTGAAGTGCTTGGTTTGTTAAACTGTGCATGGCCTTTAAAATATCTGACATAAGTGTGTTTGGAAGGACCCCATTCCATCTTGTACCACTTTTTTTTAGCCAATGCTGTGTGGCACTATTTTTTATTTTTTTATTTATTTAATAATCAGTTTTTAATGAATATTGAAAGAAATAACAGGGGATGCATATATTGCATCATTTAGGTAGTCTGCTTGTCTCGATGCAGCGAGACATAGAGTTGTCAACAATAAACAATAGTGCAAATGCTCTTGATAAAGTCCTCAAAGGTCTATGACATCATTCAAATGTAATGAGTTGAGGCGAAGAAAGAAAAGTGCGATGTGGGTATTCGCATTTGTGCAGACAGGTTGAGGTACATAAGGTTAGGGGGAGGGGTATAGGGTAGGAAGGGGGTAGTTATGGAAGAAGAGAAAGGGGGGAAGAGTTAAAGAGGGAGGGGGGATCTGACCTTTCCCGAATATAGGGTGACAGAAATAAGTGAAAACTATTATAGTCCGGAATTGGATCCAGCTAAATCATCTACACATAGAATCTTTGTAATCTTGTGAGGATTTATAATACAGCCAAGGGAGCCATATGGCTGTAAAGTTTGCAAGTTTGTCTGCTGATGATAGTAAAACATCCTCCATGGACATGAAGTGGTGAATTTTGGTGAACCAGGATTTGCATGTGGGAGAGATCGTGGATTTCCACAGGGTTGGTTTCACTGCTCTCGCAGCGTTACCAAGGTGTCTGATCAATGAGGTTTTGTAGGAGGAAAGCGGAGTGGGGGAGAGGTTTAATAGCCAGAAGGCAGGAGTTGTGGGAAGGGAGATGTGGAGTATTTTTTGTGAGGTCTCAATAACATCGGTCCAGAAGCATGTAATTAGTGGGCATTCCCACTATATGTGTAGGAGGGTTCCAGTGGCTTTCCTGCACCTCCAGCAGATTGCTGGGATGGTCGGATTCATGGCTTGTAAGATAGATGGGTGTCTGTACCAGCACATAATTATTTTGTATTGGGTTTCCCTTGTTTGGACGCAAACAGACCTGGCGTGGGCCTTTAGAAAGATAGATTCCCATTCTTTGTTAGAGATAGTTAGGCCTAGATCCCGCTCCCAGGCCCGGGTGAATGTCGAGGTGGTATCGTTGTTTGAGTTTTGAAGGAGTTTGTATAACAGTGAGATCGTGTGGGTGGGGTAACATGTAGCTACACAAAGTCTTTCGAAAGAGGTCAGTTCTCAGGAGGATAGTGCGATTCTAGAACTTGTTTGCATGAAATGCCGAAGCTGAAGGAACTTCCAGAAGTGTTTAGAAGGGATCCCCCATTTTGCCTGTATTTCTGAAAACGAGCGCATACTTGAGCCAGCTATCACCTGACCAACTCTAAAAAGTCCCTCTAATGCCCATTGGGAGAAATCGGGGGTGTTCAACCCCGGCTGGAAGTCTGGGTTATACAGAAAGGAAGTCAATGTGCCAAGTTCGGATGAAATGATTTGGTTGCGTCGTAAAAGTTTCCAAATAGCTAAGGTAGGGGGCAGGGCCGGTGCTAGGGTGTCCGGCGCCCTCCTGCAAACCATACATTTTGCGCCCTTTCACATTGCCATTGCAACAAGCTGCAGCCCGATTGTGGGAGTGTATGCAACATGCGATCCTGTGGAGGATCTCTGGTGCATGTACATGTATGTATACACCGGGCGAAATGTAATAGGCTGCGATTTTTGGACGAGTTCCAAACTCGCCAGAAATCGCACCTTTAAAAATCGCATTTTTTTACGCTAATTCGCATATGTAATGAGATGCGAATTAGCGGCAAAAAATGCGATTTGCCGCAATTTAGGTCGATTTTTAGTCCTGAAAATGTGCGCATTTTCAGTCCTGAAAATGTGCGCATTTTCATATATGCGAAACAGGCGTGCGGTCCCCCCCCTAAGCATAACCAGCCCCGGGCTCAAAAAGCCGGTGCTGGTATCATAAAATCAAAGGAACAATCAAGTTGGGGTTCCCTGGATTTTATAAAACCAGCACCAGGCTCAAGGTCCGGCGCTGGTTCCCAAAATACGGGGGACAAAATGACTAGGGGTCCCCCGTATTTTAAGAACCAGCACCGGACACAACCAGCCAGCAGGGTAATGCCACAGCCGGGGGAAACTTATTATATAAGCTCCCGCGGCCAAAGCATTAACCCCCTGGCTGGTCAGCATGGGCAGGGGTCCTGGGGAAGTGGGGACCCCCCCAATGAAGGGGTCCCCCCCCTCCAGGACTTACCAGCCCATGCTGATAGTCCGGGGCTGTCCCCGATGCCCCTGGGCGGTGGGCATCGGGCTGATGACTTGTGTAAAAAAAAGGATAAAAACTATTGTTCTTTACTGGCAAACTATGAGTCCCAGCAAGCCTACCCCGCATGCTGGAACTTGGAGAACCACAAGTCCCAGCATGCGGGGCATTAAAGGGCCCGCTGGCACTTGTAGTTCTGCAGTGAAAAAAATAGTGCACAAAATCACACTGACACCCTGTAAAATAAAACTTTAATACACACAAAACACACACAAACTGATACTTACCTACCTTGAGCCCGTAGGTCGGTCCCTGGATCCTGGGTCCGGGCTCCGGGGCTCCAGGGCAGAAGAGTCCGGTTCCGGGGCCTTGGTCCTGGTTCCGGGGCTGGTCCTGGGGTTCCGGGGCTCCTGGCGTGAAGAATCCGGGGTCCGGGATCCGTGGTAGTCCCCAGGGGTACCTAAGGAGGCAAATCCTACTCACCTGCTCCCCGGCGGCGACCTCCGGTGACAGCGCTGCTCCAGACTGGTACCCGGCTTGAAGGACTTTGCCCAGCGCTGAGATGTTTCCTCTTCGCCGTCTCTGCACAGAATGATTTCTCGGCCAATCAGGAGCCGAGAAAGTCAGCTCCTGATTGGCCAGAAATCATTCTAACTAGAGACGCAGACGAAGTAACATCTCTGCTCTGGATGCGCTGAGATGTTACTTCGTCGGCGTCTCTAGTTAGAATGATTTCTGGCCAATCAGGAGCCGACTTTCTCGGCTCCTGATTGGCCGAGAAATCATTCTGTGCAGAGACGGCGAAGAGGAAACATCTCAGCGCCGGGCAAAGTCCTTCAAGCCGGGTACCAGTCTGGAGCAGCGCTGTCACCGGAGGTCGCCGCCGGGGAGCAGGTGAGTAGGATTTGCCTCCTTAGGTACCCCTGGGGACTACCACGGATCCCGGACCCCGGATTCTTCACGCCAGGAGCCCCGGAACCACAGGACCAGCCCCGGAACCAGGACCAAGGCCCCGGAACCGGACTCTTCTGCCCTGGAGCCCCGGAGCCCGGACCCAGGATCCAGGGACCGACCTACGGGCTCAAGATAGGTAAGTATCAGTGTGTGTGTGTTTTGTGTGTATTAAAGTTTTATTTTACAGGGTGTCAGTGTGATTTTGTGCACTATTTTTTTCACTGCAGAACTACAAGTGCCAGCGGGCCCTTTAATGCCCCGCATGCTGGGACTTGTGGTTCTCCAAGTTCCAGCATGCGGGGTAGGCTTGCTGGGACTCATAGTTCGCCAGTAAAGAACAATAGTTTTTATCCTTTTTTTTACACAAGTCATCAGCCCGATGCCCACCGCCCAGGGGCATCGGGGACAGCCCCGGACTATCAGCATGGGCTGGTAAGTCCTGGAGGGGGGGGACCCCTTCATTGGGGGGGTCCCCACTTCCCCAGGACCCCTGCCCATGCTGACCAGCCAGGGGGTTAATGCTTTGGCCGCGGGAGCTTATATAATAAGTTTCCCCCGGCTGTGGCATTACCCTGCTGGCTGGTTGTGTCCGGTGCTGGTTCTTAAAATACGGGGGACCCCTAGTCATTTTGTCCCCCGTATTTTGGGAACCAGCGCCGGACCTTGAGCCTGGTGCTGGTTTTATAAAATCCAGGGAACCCCAACTTGATTGTTCCTTTGATTTTATGATACCAGCACCGGCTTTTTAAGCCCGGGGCTGGTTATGCTTAGGAGGGGGGACCGCACGCCGTTTTTTTTCTTTTTTTTTGTTTTAACTATTTTTTTACAACAGAACCATGCACAGATCTCAATGATCTGTGCATGTTTCTGATAAAAGCGCCAGGCAGAACCTGGTCTATTTTTTTTGCGATTTTTAGTAAGCTTTACTAAAAATCGCAACCCATTAAATATGCGACTTCTATCCTTTTTAATGGGAAAACATCTGGATGCGATTTTTAGTCTAACTAAAAATCGCACCTTTAAGAAATGCGATTTTTCCCGCAAATCGCACCCTATAAAATATGCGATTTTCGGGAAATGGGCGAAAACGGCATATTTTGCGGGAAAAATCGCAGAAAAAAAAAATCGCACCCTATTACATTTCGCCCACCATCTCAGTGCTGTGTCCGCAAAATGTTGCAGGCACTAAAGGTGCCCATACACGCTGCGAGAATCACACACGTTATGGGCTAGATTGCATCGCACGGCATGCATGCAATGTGTGTGCGATGTGACCCGAAAGCAGTACAAAAAGAGGGGAGGAGATAGAGGGGGCAAAGTATTGAGGACTGGCAGCGGCACTGGCACAGCACACTATGAAGAGGGAAGGAAGGGGAGGCGGCGCTGCTGCCTGTTCGTCATTTTCTTGACAGCTGACAGGCGCAGGGAGCAATGGGTAGGGGGCGGATCCAGACATAACATGTCATCCAGACCTTCACAGACAGCGCTACATGCCTCAGCGCAAGTGTCTGTGAGGAAGAGGGGGCAGGTCGCAGGAACAGTGTGTGCGTGGTGCAGGGAGCTGCTCAGCCTCTCCATACTGCCGCCCGCTGTCAGACAGGCACTGCGGGCGGCGTGCAGGAGGCAGTGACAGTGAGGGCTGAGCCAGCTTTAGCAGAGCAGGGAGGGAGACAGCGCCTTTTCAGCATGGCGCCTCCCTGCTTTGCAGGAGCTGCTGAGTGGGTAGCGCCGGCCCTGGTAGGGGGGATGGTCGGGTGGGAAGGTGGTGGTTTAGGGAGATTAGGAAGCCAGGGGAATATTTCGGGATATTGTCAGATGGAAACGCCCTCTAGTTCCACCCATTGTTTGGTGCTTCTACTTCTAGTCCAGTCTAGTACCCTATTTAGATGTATAGCATTATAGTAGTTTTTTTATATCTGGCAGTTGAAATCCCCCTGTTTGGGTACTTCTCGTCAAGACTTCTCGTTTAATTTTAGGTTTTTTTATGAAACCATATGAATTGTTGTGTCAGGGTTCGGATGGATTTAAACCAGACTTCTGGAACAGAGATAGGTAAGGTCTGGAGTATGTAGAGCAATTTGGGTAGGGAGTTCATTTTAGTGATGTTAATTCGGCCCAGCCAGGATAGTTGCTTGTTATGCCATCTGCTATAGTCTGCATGGAGGGATTTAAGTAAGGGTTGATAGTTTAAGGAGTATAGTCGGGTTAGGTCTCTGGGTAGATTAATACCTAGGTATGTTATGTGGGAGGGTTGCCATGCGAATGGGAAAGCATTTCTCAATTGGGGGACCCTTGTGGGGGGTATTGAGATGTTAAGGATGCTTGATTTGGTCATGTTAACTTTGAAGTTGGAAATGGAGCTGTAGCGATCTAGTTCGTGTACAAAGTGGGGGAGTGATGTTTCTGGGTGTGTGATTATTGCTAGTAGGTCGTTGGCGAAGAGTGCCAACTTATAGTCCGCCTCTCCGACCTGTATACCCGAGATATGTTTGTTAAGTCTTATGGCTCTCGCTAGGGCTTCCATACATAGGACAAAAATTAGCGGTGAAAGGGGACAGCCTTGCCTTGTTCCGTCGCTAATAGGGAAGGGATCTGAGAGAAAGCCGTTTGTCCTTACTCTTGCTGTGGACATGCGATATAGGGCCAGAATCCTATGAAGAGCTTGTGTGCCTAGGCCGACATGCTCTAGTACAGACCGCATGAAACTCCAACTGACCCTGTCAAAGGCCTTCTCAGCATCTGTAGAGACCAGAATGGTGGGGATCCGATGCTGAGACCTTGGTGGTGTTGTCCTTTGCTTCACGGCCAGGTACAAATCCCACCTGGTCGCTGTGGATTAATGCAGGGAGGAGCTTGTTTAGCCTATTCGCCATTAATTTTGCAAATAGGTTAACGTTGATGTTTAAAAGAGATATGGGTCTATAACTAGAGCATACAGAGGGATCTTTTCCGGGTTTTGGGATGACCGTTATGTGAGCCTCTAGTGACTGTTTAGAGAAGTGAGTATCAGCGGAAATGGCATTGAAAGCATGGAGCAGTTTAGGGGCTAAGAGGCTTTTAAAGGTTTTATAGTATATGACTGTGAAGCCATCCGGGCCTGGGCTTTTGCCAGAGGGCATGGAGGAGATTGCTAAATCCAACTCCAGCTGAGAAAAAGGTTCATCTAGTAGATCTCTATCTGAGAGGGGCAAGGTAGGGAAAGCTACTGAGGATAAGTATTCCTTGGCCTGAAGTACTTTGTGTAAGTGGTCTGGTGGGGTAGCTTGATCATGAAGGTTATATAGTGAGGAGTAATAGTTTTGGAAGCACGTTGCAATCTCTGGGGTTTTGAAGCATAAAGAATTTGCGTCTTTTTTTATCGCATTAATAAAAGAGGCAGATCTTTGGGCTTTAATACAGTAGCTTGTGTGAGAAGTCGACCCGGTTTGTTGCCCCACTGGTAATATCTACTCTTGCACTTGCGTATTTCTAATTTGGTGCGTTCGGTAAGGATTCTATTCAGGTTAGAGCGGGCTTCAACTAGGTCTGCTAGTGTTGATGGTAAAACATTAGATTTGTGCATGGTTTCAAGGTTGTGAATGGTGTTCAGTAGTGCTAGTATTCTTTCAGCTTTTTATTTCTTGGTGTATGTGCCCAACTGTATCAATTTACCTCTTATGACGCATTTTCAAAGCGTTATTGCAGAAATACCTGCGGTGTCATTCAGACTGAAATAGTCCGAGAGTGCCTTTTCTAGTTCCGATTTGCAGTGCGTGTCTTGCAATAGGGATTCATTTAGCCTCCAAGTCCACTGGCCGGGGCATGTTGAGGGATCGCTAGTGTCATCGTGATTGGAGCATGATCCGACCAGGTAATGGAGCCCACGGATGCGTCTAGTAGAAGAGGTAGGTGTCTATGGCTTAGGAATAAATAGTCCAGTCGCAAGTAGGTCTGGTGGGGGTGGGAATAGAATGAGTAGTCCCTGCCAGTAGGGTTTAGGACTCTCCAGGAGTCGGCCAACTGGAGGTCATGTAGAATTTTGTGGACTTTTTTATATTTGCGGGTAGAAAATCGGCGGGAGCTAGTGGATGTGTCTATGATTGGGTCTATGGTCCAATTAAGGTCTCCCCCTACGATTACCGTGCCCTCTAAAAAGGGAGTCTAAATGTGTGAGGTGTGATTGAAAAAATAAATATTGGTCTTGGTTGGGGGCATAGACTACTACAAATGTGTATGGTTGAGTGGAGATCTTACGTTTGATAAGGAGGATTCTACCGGGAACCACTTTCTGTACCGAAATATCGGAAAGCTGAAGATTTTTAGAGAACAGGATTGCAACTCCTTTGGATTTGCTGTTGGGCGTGTTGCTATAGTAGGCGAGGGGGAAGCGGCGGTTGGAGATGGATGGGTTTTGGGAGGATAATCTGAAGTGGGTTTCTTGTATCATGGCTATATCTCCGCTTTCGGCCCAGAGGGTTCTGAGTAGGCTAGATCTTTTCTCTGGGCTATTAAGGCCTTTTGCATTGATCGAGAGGATCTTAAGTTTACCTGGTGTAGTCATATGTGGTGAGGTGTGGTGAGATGTCTACGGTTTCGGGAAAGGTCAGATGGAAGGAGGAGATTGGGAAAGAGAGGAAAACATGGGGGAGTGGTATACAAGGAAACATATTAAACAACAACAATACTAATGAAAAAATTCCCACTATGGGGCGACTGGCGGCGAGGCCTGCCAGCGACCCATAAGGCAGTATAGCCTGAGGCGGGTATGGGGTGAGGGAGTCACCGCTGTAAACAGGTTATAGTGCACATTCACTGATTTGTTAAGGTGAGTGCAGTCATAATGAGACATTCTATAAAAATAGCTTATGTACATTAACTTTCGAAAAGGTACCAAAAGGGAGAAATAAACTATGTCCCTCCAATTAGGGACGTTTGTAATGACAAGTAAACATTTAACTTAGCAATCAACTATAATGGTATAATCACCAGTCCTGGGTAAGGCTTAGGAGTAGAAGATAGTCCAACAAAGGCGCCCTTTCAGGTGTTCAGGTGGGGCTGGCATCTGATGATGTTGAGTCTTGCCCTTGTTTCTTTTTGGTATGGCAGACTTCTTGCCAGGGTCGATCTTGCTCTGGTCGTCGAAGGGAGGGGGGGAGCTCAGGATGAGTGAACTCCCGGTTAGGTATGTCAAGACTCGGGAGGCCTAGTGCTGTGCAGAATGAGGGGAGGTCAGAGAAGGAATTCAGGGAATGCAGTTTCCCGGCAGAGGTCAACTGAAGGTTGAAGGGGAAGCCCCATTTGTATTTCAGTTGACGATTGCGGAGTTCTGAGGTGAGGGGTCTTAGCACTTTCCGTTGTTGGAGGGAGTGCCAGGATAGGTCTTGGTAGATTTGTATGGTGGAGCCATTGAAGTCTACACCATCCAGCTATAGTATATTGCGGACGATGTTCTCTTTTTGTGAGTAATAGAGTAATAGTGTAGACGGCAGATGACGTCTCGGGGGCGATCTGACGGGGAGCCTCTGGGTCTAATTTACATAAGCTATTTTTATAGAATGTCTCATTATGACTGCACTCACCTTAACAAATCAGTGAATGTGCACTATAACCTTCAGGCTATACTGCCTTCTGGGTCGCTGGCAGGCCTCACCGCCAGTCGCCCCATAGTGGGAATTTTTTCATTAGTATTGTTGTTGTTTTAATGGAGTCACGTCAGGTTTAGAGTAGTGCAATGCCCGGGAAATGGGGTTTGCTTATCCTTTGTAGTAATGTAGGTGCAGACAAAGTCCACAAGCCTCCTATGTGCTAGAGGTGGGGCTATGTGCCCAGGGCAGTAAAGGAGGGGTAGCTGAGCTGGTGTGTGGTTTGTAGAAGAAGGGATGGCTAAGGGATGGACAAACTGCACTTTCCCCTGCTCTGTGGGGTGTTATAATGGCCCCAACAGCAGGTCCGGTTTGCTATAAGAGGCCTGGAGGGGTGTGAGACCTTATTAGGAGGTCAGTGGGGAGAGTGGTACCGGGAGGGATTGGGAGGGGTTGTGCTGCTCCTTCTGAGCCTGGGGGTTCAAGTCATTGGGGGGTGCCAATCACAAGATGGCGGTGGTGGTATAATGGCGCAGCCTCCCGCTCCGTTTCCACTGCAGGGTTAGCAGGCTGTGGGGTTAGCAGGCTGTGGGGTCCCCCGGCGGGTACTCACTATATTGCGCAGTGTCCCCGCCGTCTTCTATGTAGGATGCGGCGGGTGTTGAACGTCACGCTCCGGTGCCATTCGGGGCTCCGGTGTTCGGCAGCTGTGGCTTCAGTTCTCCTAGTGCCACAGTAGGAGAAGGTGCCGGCGGGGTGAAGGGTCCGGCCGGGTCACAATCGTGGCGGCAGCCGCCGTCCTCAGCACCTCGGGTGCTCGATGCGTCTCCTCCTCCACTAATTGAGGTCCCGGCTCCGACCTCGCGACCAGGCTGTAACCTGCGGGAGCACTAAGAAGTGCTCCCCGGCTCCGCGACGGGGCAGAGCAGCGGTCGGGGCACAGGAGAGCAAGGATGGGGTAAAAACAAGGGGGTGAGAGTGGGGATTTGGAGGGAGAAAAGGCTAGTTATTGAGGCTGATTCGGGAGCTCCAACGAGAAGCGTCTTGTCAGAGTGCTTGCCAGGCCACGCCCCGGCACTATTTTATAGATGTGCTTTAAACTTCTGTGTGTTAGCTTTGTGCTGCTACTGTTATTTAAGAAAAAGTGACCTTGCTGCAGCCTTTGACCAGTATTAATAAAAACAATATTATGAGCTGTGTGTTGGTAAAAAATCATTGGAAATTATTAGAAATTAATATTATTAAGGTGAATAATTCTGTAGGAACAAAAGTATGTTAAAAGTGCATGATTTTAGAAGTTTTTAAAAGTTTTTGAGAAACACATTCAAAACCAAAATAAATTAGGTTGGTTTTGTTAAAATTCTTGCTATAATTTAGCTGATATGACATCAGGGTGGAGGGGAGGGGGGTGTAATGAACATTGATTTGTTAGGAATAAAAAAAATGCAAAAATTAGAGTTCATATTTTGTGTACAGTACCATATATATTTTCTGCTTTTTTTCTTGATAACATGTCCGCCAGCATACAGTACTTTAATGGGATATTTGCTGTACCCTTATTGCAAAGAGAAAATAGCTTGGTAATATTTCCACGATAACAGAGTAATAGAGAATTCTCTTTGCCTCTGCAGAAATAACAATCTAACTTAATTGTACTCCTGAAGATCAAAATGATTGTTTAGTTAAAGACCATGTACAGTATTTTCTGCTTACTGTTTGCTCTAATAACTAATATTTTACATTTCATTAAATAAGTGCTTGTAATCTGCTATATTCAACTATTTCCCCTCAGATATAGGCTTAGCAAATGTTCCACACCAGAAAATTATACTAAAATCTACACATATGATTTTGTAAAATTATAGTTTTCAGCATGTTTTAAAATGCATATTTGCCAATAATATTAAAAGTGACCTCTCCTCCACTGACTTCTTCCCATTTGCCCTGGTCTTGTCACCTCATGTCTGTCAGCCACCTCATCCTTGATGACACACTGATTCCTGAAATTCGGTTTTCTAAAAACTGAGATAATTGTTTTCCCCCAGTTAAGGCCCTACACTTACCATTTTCCAACATCTCACTCTCCTCCTTTCCTCAAGTCAAATGTCTTTGTGTTCTCTGCACCTTTACCCACATGCATCATCTTACACAATCCTGCTGTTGCTTTACATCTATGCAATATTTGCCTTCTTCACCATGGAAGCTGTTAAAACATGTATGCCCTTGCTATTTTTTCCTTACTTACTGGATTATTTTCCCTCTGGCCTCCATAATACCTTTTTACCATATTGTTATCTATCTCCAACACTTTTGCCACCTCATTTTCTCTCTCTCATCACTAGGGTGACCCTGTCCATTCACTTGCATTAATTTCAACTTATCTTTCTATCTCACTTATGATGCAATCAAACTCGTAACTCCTCCCTCAAACTTCAACCTTAACCTTTACCCTTTCCGAGACAAAAAAACTATAGTTTCCTGAAACATTGTATAACCTCTTTGTATAAGAAGAATATTGTTATATTTATTAAAATTAAAACTGAAAAAAGCAAAAAAAAAGCGGTACTTGTTTCCTAGCACGGCCACAATGCGGGCATCGGGTGTCATTTTTAGTGGTCTGCGATGCGACCGACGCGATGCCCCCGATTTTCCCATTGAAATGCATTGAAAACAGTCAATATCGCGTTGGTCGCGTCGTATGCGGCTAAAAAAGGCTTAAATGGTCCAGACGCGATGCCCCCAATTTCCCCATAGAGAACAATGTTAAATGCCTTAATGTACCCGCGATGCCCCCGATTTCCCATAGGAATCAATGTTAAATGGCTCAATTTAACCAAATCAACCTAGGGAACAATGGTAAATGGGCCAGAAAACCCAAAAAAACACCCCTGAACCGTGAAATGTCCCCCCAAAAGTAGTTGACGCCACCCCACGATCAACGCGAACCCGAAGCGTGGCAAGCGCAGCGAGCCCGCGAGGGGCGGCGGTACGCGTCCTCCGACCTTTTCATACCCCCACTATCCACGTCGGCGTGGAGTTGAGAATAGAATAGTGTGGCGAGCGCAGCGAGCCACCGAGCCCGAAGCGTGGCGAGCGCAGCGAGCCCCGCGAGGGGACGCGGATACCTTCACAGGTAAACGCGTCCCTTCGCGGGCTTCACAGGTATCCGCGTCTGTAAATTATACTGCTGTTTTGCAAATTGCAGGAAAACCCATGGAAAATACCAGTACAAAAATACAGGTGCTAGCTTAATAAATATCAAAGGTTCAATTGTTCAAATGGGGCCAAATCAGGGTTGCATCAAACATTGGTGATGATTTAGACAGAACTCTGTTCAGGGAATTTATACATTTTTGCTTATTGGTAACCTATTCTGAGTCAGATGGAACTTGACATGGAATGGTGCCTCCTTGTTGGAGTGTCATGGAAATGCCATAGCATTTATTTAAATCCATTTGGTTGTGACTTGTGCATACTGGGAGGGGAACCCTATTTTTCATGGATCTCTTGCACCAAGCATGTGGCTGGTGCAATCAGTGTTGGACTGGGGCATGCAGGACCCACCAGGCAATGACATCATAGAGGCCAACTTTAGGGATGTAACCAGTGTTCGCAGAAGTTTGATTAACCATTAATGAATGGTAAAGTATAGTAAATATTAATAAATGGTAAAGTATAGTAAATACAGCTTTAGTACACATGATAATGTATCACCACATCAGTAAGAACACTATAAAAGAAACACCATAGCCCTGTGCAGTATAATGTAATATTTGTATAATATATAATTAATATGCACAGTCTTGAATCTCATCCCTATAATTGGAGATAGGGCCCCTAGGCAGTGGGGCCTACCGGCAGTTTTCCCTGTGCCCCTGTGAGCCAGTCCAACACTGGGTGCAACTGCCAATACTAGTGATGACGCTTGGCATGAACACCGTGGGCTGTGCGGCTTTTTTTCTGGCAGATGCATGGATTATCGTATTAGCACTATTGAAACTTTGGCTTCTGCTGCTACCCACAAGTAGAGCTACTGTACTTTGCATTCGATTCAGAATCAGCCCCATATTATGCTTGGAAACAAATGCAGATCTATACTGTATTTACTATTTAAATGCACTGCCCCTATACATCATCTGGTGAACATAGCACACTATAAGGGTTTCATACTAATGGGGGAAAACATTTAATATTTCATTATTGAAATAATGAAATGGTATTTTTTAATGCTTTAAGTTAGAATTTTACAAAATACTTTTGATTGGATTTGATTGGAATTTTAGCACATTGTCATGATGAGGTCTAAAAACTTTTTTTTTTTCATTTTTTTTTTACAGTCCTATGATGTGTCATCTTTTTTATTTTTTTTATCTGACTACCCATTGTACAACACTACAGAATTCATTAGGACGTTTTAAGTAATGGAGATAATAAAAATCTTTGGACAACAGGGTGACTTCTTTTGAACATATTAGTTCATTTATTATGTTAAATCACACTTAATCACTATGTTTTCAGGAAGAGTATATTCATCTGTGCGTTGAAAGTCAAACAATCTAATAGTCTCTATGGGATACAAAAACATCTAATAACAATGCTGACACTCACTAATTAGCATACCAATCTGTCTTTGTCATTATCAAGTCCTGCTGTAACAAGCTGTACATACTTAACTTCAGAGATAGATTAAAATAGAAACAGATTGACAGGTATTTGACAATAACAAAAATGTCAAGGAGAAAAAGTGACAAAACCATTAGAAAGCACTGTATCATTCACTTTATATTTCCTTTCATAGAGTGAATGTCATTCTCCCAAAAATATATTTAAATCTGTCCTTTAGAAAAGCTGGGACACATTAAAAAGCTATAGTAGTTCATAATGTAGTATTACATCGCCATCATTTAGAACTGTCAATGCTGCATACAGTATTCATTATTTATATATATATATATATATATATATATATATATATATATATATATATATATATATATATAAAGCACTTACCCCCCTTGGTTGTAGAAGGATAGGAACCGGCACACAGGTGGATGATGAAGAAAGGTTGATTTATTGTACAAACATGTGCACACAACGACAGCTGTACACCTGACAGCTGTTTCAACCGAAAAAAACGGTTTTCATCAGAGGTGAAGCACACAGTAAAAGAGCCTGCTTAAATTGCTGAAAATTGCGCCAAAATGCATATGTAAATTGGGCCAACCAGGCCTCCACTGACATGCAGCTGACTTCAATTACAGTGAGTGACAGCTGGAGTGGGGGGCGCTGCTCAGGCAGCATCATTGTGATTTCCCAGAGTGTAAGCACTAGGCTAGCTCCGGGAGTCCCATATCTGCCAGTGAGTGGCGGACGACAGCTCTCTGTGTGCGTACAGACAATGCTGCTTGACACGCCAAGAGAGGCGGTGATGGGGCTGGTGGGGACAGCGGGTGTCAACCGTGGTGTTGGGCTATAACACCGCTGTACAGGACCACCTAGGTCTGGTCCTGGGGAGCGCGCAGGATTGGTTGTCCATTAAACATTGACAGTGTGTACAGAAATAAACATTGCGTGGGTGTGTAGACATGTTAGCATGTCGACCACCATAATAATACATGCTATTTGTAGACTCTGAGACAGAGATAAATAGCATTCGGCGGTGCAGAAGATAAACATATACAATATATACATGGAGGTGCAGATATATATATATATATGATGCAATAGAACAGTTCTGTTAATGGAAAGTCCACAGTCACAGAAAGCAGCCTACATGTACACATTTCAGGGTTCTGAGTTGTTTAAAACTACAGTACAGTAGAAATGTACAGTACAGTACCTTCAAAAACTAACATAGGTCCAGCACCCCTGCGAGATATACCTCCCCATATGTGGACTTTTAATGGAAACTTTGCTCGTGGTTTCAATGAGATAAAGGTAGGTTTGCGGAAGGACATTCTTGAGAACCTCTCCATAGAAACAGAAGTTTCATCTGTGAAAAGTACATCATTAAATTTTTCGGCACTGTCAATCCACTGTTGAGCTTGTATCACTCTCTTTTCTTTATTGACATCTCTTATCATGGGATGCAGCCTACAGGTACAGTAAGTAAAGAAAAATTAGGACCATTGAGACATTAAATGCTTATGACTTGCAGTATACAGTATTGTAAAATTAAGGTTGGTGTACTGTACAGTACAGTATTTTACATTACCTTGTGCGACCATATCTCCATCCCATTTTTCTTCGCATCCGTTTCACACTGGAAACTGAAACATCCATATCATAGTCCGAATGAAGAATGTTTTTTATTTTTCCAGCAGTACGCTCATCATCACCACAAGTTAATTCTTCTACAATCTTTTGGACTTTCCTATAGTATAACACAGACAAAAATGATTGTACAGCATACAGTACAGCAGGCATGTCCAAACTGTGGACCTCCAGCTGTTGTGAAACTACACATCCAGGCATGCCTTGCCACACTGTAATTGTACTTTACAGTATCTTTCTTTAATAGCAAATCGATGGCACAGCATGATGGCAATTGTACAGTAGTTTCACAACGGCTGGAGGGCCACCGCTTGAAGCCGCCTGGTACAGTACAGTATACAGTAGTAATGTACAGTACAGTAATTATAGAATCTGCTAATACCTGTACTGTATAGAGTACTGTACTTACAATGTGCAGTGAGAAGGAGTTCTGTATCTGGGGCGCATCCTCATAGAAGCATGATTGCGCACAGTCTGTAAATGAACTTCAGTACCACTTTCTTTCAGCCAAGCCTGGATCTCTCGTGTTGTCTTGTTATCTTGCTTCATCTTGACGATGATCTGGCTCATTTCTTTGGTGATTTTTGGCGGCATGTTTAATCTCAGGAACTGTGGAGACAAGATACAGTAATGTACCGTAAATACTGACCAGTAATGGAAATTTTGGTACTTCGGCAACAAGTCGACTGGCTGGCAGCCGGGCAGGCAGGAGTGAAGTTGGGGCCGGATGTGCAGCCGGTAGGGTTGCCTTCCCTTAATTAGTGGTATGCGATGCGATGGGCGCCGTGATAATAGACAAGTACCAAATACAGTACAGTCTCCAGGATTAAAGGGATGAGGTGGCAACCCTAGCGGCCGGTAATGTGTGGCTTCTCCCTGCTCATAACAACACAGAGCAGGGGGAAGGAGCAGGGGCGGGAGAAGGGGAGGCGCAGAGGCGGTCCGCAAGTTGAAAGCACGCGCGGTGTACACACACACACAGCGATGATGGATGAAAAATTATCCATCATCGCTGGCATGCTGGTCAAATCAGCAGACGGGAGACTTTGCTAGTGTTGTGTCTCCCATTGGTGGCCTACACTATACACACTTGGAGATTTACTGTAGATCGGAAAATTGGCAAAAAGTAGCATGATTAAAAAAAATGGGGTACTTGTGTATTATCAAGGCGCCCCCGATTTCCATCGCAGGGCATTGTACAACCAAAAATCGCATCGCATGTGATACAGTATGAAGCGATAGGACCGATTTTTAATTGTACAGGCAACCAGATGAGTACCCTGATGGGTAATGACTATTTTAAATGCACCACCATTGTTAACGAGACCCCATTATCAACGCCAACGGTACGCGTCCTCTGACCTTTTTATACCCCCACTACACACGTCGGCGTGGAGTTTGGAGTTGATTTTACAGTACAGTATATAGAGCGCAGCGAGCCACCGAACCTGAAGCGTGACGAGCGCAGCAAGACCCGTGAGGGGACGCGTAATACTTGTGAAGTAATGCGCGTGTCCTCGCGAGGCTCGCTGCGCAGGCCACGCTACAGTATACTGTATACTGTACAGTAAGATCAACTTCACGCCGACGTGGATAGTGTGGGTATGAAAAGGTCAGAGGATGCGTACTGCCGCCCCTCGTACTTACAATACGAACACCCACAGCTAGGGGATTTTGTACACAGCTAGGGGATTTTTTTACACAAATACAGTATGACGTTATTTACAGTATTACACCAATTGTATTACGGAGAGAACTACAGTAGTATTTAGCAGCCTACAGTAGCCCACCCTAATAGAGTATTGTCATCGCTAGTCGGGGATCTGCGGCCCATACACACCAGGCAATTTTAACACATTGTACAATATTCTCAATGGCGCTACAGTATCTCTACTGCACTGTGCAGACATGTCGATTCCCAACATGGCTGAAAATCACGATACAGTATCACATGTGCTCCTATTACTGACTGAGCCTGCGAAACAGTCCGTAAACATGAGAAAAACACCGGTCCCCTCGTTTGAGGAAAAAATACGTTACTGTATTTACGGTATTACACCAATGGTATTACGGAGAGAACTAGTATTTACTGTAGCAGTCTACAGTAGCCCACCCTAATAGAGTATTGTCATCGCTAGTTGGGGATCTGCGGCCCATACACACCAG
The DNA here is from genome assembly GCF_055691185.1 of Crinia signifera. Taxonomy (NCBI): domain Eukaryota; kingdom Metazoa; phylum Chordata; class Amphibia; order Anura; family Myobatrachidae; genus Crinia; species Crinia signifera. The sequence goes on from NC_139217.1 coordinate 184,192,815, forward strand.
GCAATTTTAACACATTGTACAATATTCTCAATGGCGCTACAGTATCTCTACTGCACTGTGCAGCCATGTCGATTCCCAACATGGCTGAAAATCACGATATCACATGTGCTCCTATTGCTGACTGAGCCTGCGAAACAGTCCGTAAACATGAGAAAAACACCGGTCCCCTCGTTTGAGGAAAAATTACGTTACGGTATTTACGGTATTACACCAATGGTATTACGGAGAGAACTAGTATTTACAGTAGCAGCCTACAGTAGCCCACCCTAATAGAGTATTGTCATCGCTAGTCGGGGATCTGCGGCCCATACACACCAGGCAATTTTAACACATTGTACAATATTCTCAATGGCGCTACAGTATCTCTACTGCACTGTGCAGCCATGTCGATTCCCAACATGGCTGAAAATCACGATATCACATGTGCTCCTATTGCTGACTGAGCCTGCGAAACAGTCCGTAAACATGAGAAAAACACCGGTCCCCTCGTTTGAGGAAAAAATACGTTACTGTATTTACGGTATTACACCAATGGTATTACGGAGAGAACTAGTATTTAGCAGCCTACAGTAGCCCACCCTAATAGAGTATTGTCATCCCTAGTCGGGGATCTGCGGCCCATACACACCAGGCAATTTTAACACATTGTACAATATTCTCAATGGCGCTATCTCTACTGCACTGTGCAGCCATGTCGATTCCCAACATGGCTGAAAATCACGATACAGTATCACATGTGCTCCTATTACTGACTAAGCCTGCGAAACAGTCCGTAAACATGAGAAAAACACCGGTCCCCTCGTTTGAGGAAAAAATACGTTACTGTATTTACGGTATTACACCAATGGTATTACGGAGAGAACTAGTATTTAGCAGCCTACAGTAGCCCACCCTAATAGAGTATTGTCATCGCTAGTCGGGGATCTGCGGCCCATACACACCAGGCAATTTTAACACATTGTACAATATTCTCAATGGCGCTATCTCTACTGCACTGCACTGAACGTGTAAGCAATCAAAAATCACGATATCACTACTCGATACTGTATACAGTAAGTCTGCGAAACAGACTCTAGTATTTACGGACAATACCCATAGCGGCAGCCTGCAGTATCTGAATACAGTATACACAGCAGGCGATTGTATACAGTATTCTGCACCGGGTGCATTTAAACAGTAGGGAAAGAAGGGAAACAGCTTCATTCAGGGAAGGGTGGGAACCGAGCGCTTCCGCGCAGGGACCGTTTTGTAGTGCTGCTTACTGTATACTGTAATGCAGCAATCAGTCAAATGTACAAATGACTGTACTACTGTATAGTGTACAGTACTTACTGCTCCAGCGAGAAGATACAGTACTGTACTCTTCTTGCAGAAGGAAGGCAGTATGATGGTAAAGCTTGGTAGAAACACGAACGCAGCAACAACTTGACTTTGGATTCAGCAGAATGAATAGTCCAGGTGTACAGGTACAATCTCGTGCTTGTATACAGGCAAGAGATGAAGAGACGATCCGTAGCAATTCTACACGGTTTAGATGCAGAAAAACAAACTGGATAGTTTGACAATTTTAGTATCTGTAGCTGAATTTATGCTGGCAGATACAAAGGAAATCCTTCATGAAGCTGATAGGTGCATTTGAATTATGTACAATTACCAGCGAAACAAAAAGGCAGACTGCAATTAACATATGACTGCAATCAACATCTTATTGTCTGAGTTTGGAGAAATCTATTGTTGCGGAAAAAAAACGTTCTCTGTAGCGCAGTACAGTATGTACAGTATGGGTATTAACTATCGTGTACATGGATGCCTGCCATTGTGAATTTTTGTTTGTGGAAAAGTCCGAAAGAATTTGATAAGCACCAACTACTGTAACCACAGTACCTGTATTGGTTTAAAAAAAAAAAAAGAACGTTTAAAAAATAAAAATATATTGTAACCAACTGAGGATCGAACTCCTGATACTGACATAGTGCAGCTGTGCCTCTACCCGTTAGGCCACTGTTGCCTCTGAATATAGTGATAGCAGATGGTTAGCATGGCTTCTGCACCAATCACATACAGTTCATGACCATACAGTACGTCACTGCGGCTGCAAATAAAATAAAATAACTCTGTCCGTAAAGTAAGGACAAAATCTGTAGTGTAAAGTATGATACTGTAGGTCCTCAAATAATGTTTTAAGTAGTCATCCAGCAATAGCTAAGGTTAGCATGGCTTCTGTACCAATTACTTAAATGACCGTACGTAGCTGCTTCTGCGAATAAATAATGTACAAACACTCTGTCCATAAAGTAAGGACAAGATCCGTAGTGAAAAGTGGCTGGTTAGCAAAGGTTAGCGAATTTAATCCCGAAACACGGTCCTCAAGGCAAGGAATTTTACCTGAAAAGCTAAATCTATTTTGCGAAAAAAAACGTTCTCTGTAGCGCAGTATGTATGGGTATTAACTATCGTGTACTGTACATGGAGGCCTGCCATTGTGAATTTTTGTTTTTGGAAAAGTCCGAAAGAATTTGATAAGCACCAACTACTGTAACTACAGTACCTGTATTGGTTTAAAAAAAAAAAAAAAAAGAACGTTTAAAAAATAAAAATATATTGTAACCAACTGAGGATCGAACTACTGATACTGAGATAGGGAAGCCGTGCCTCTACACGTTAGGCCACTGTTGCCTCTGAATATAGTGATAGCAGATGGTGAGTATGGCTTCTGCACCAATGACATACAGTTCATGACCATACAGTACGTCACTGCGGCTGCGAATAAAATAAAATAACTCTGTCCGTAAAGTAAGGACAAAATCCGTAGTGTAAAGTATGATACTGTAGGTCCTCAAATAATGTTTTAAGTAGTCATCCAGCAATAGCAAAGGTTAGCATGGCTTTTGTACCAATTACATAAATGACCGTACGTAGCTGCTTCTGCGAATAAATACTGTACAAACACTCTGTCCGTAAAGTAAGGACAAGATCCGTAGTGAAAAGTGGCTGTTTAGCAAAAATCCGTAGCGTAAAGTCTTAACGTGGAGCATTAGTCACCCAGTGGTTAAACTATGTATTGCATGGCGTGGTACATGACGCAGGACATAACGCGATCTGCAACTCGCGAGTCAGAGCCCTAAAAAGCGCGTTGTAAACCACGATGTACTTGGGCATAACTGTATCTTGAAGTCTTCATTCAAGCCCAGCGGGGCTTGGCACTTCAATTTAAATATCCAAGAGGGCTCTCTTTGGAGAAGTAGTCTCTCTCTGTCGCCACCATATCTAAGTGGAGGTATGTGGTCAGGGATGGTGCACTTTAAATCCACAACCTTGTGGCAGCGTTCCAAAAAATGTCTTGCGACAGGGAGATTCTTAAGGTCACTTTGGGCAATGTTGGGGTCAGTACTTTTCTTGATGGACGACCGATGTTGGTTAAGTCTCTCCTTTAACATGCGGGATGTCTTACCCACATATAGCATTTTACAGGGGCACTGAAGGGCATAGACGACAAACTTGCTGTTGCAATCCAGGTGGCACTTTATGTTGAACTCTTCGCCATTAGATGGATTTGTGAATTTACTGCCAGTCAGTAGGAACTGGCAGTTGACACATCCCCCACACTTGAAAGTACCTTTTCTTAATTTGAGCCAGTTATGTCTAGAACCCACGCTGGGGTTAGACTTAGTCTTGACCAGTAGATCCCTGAGGTTAGGGCCTCTTCGGTAGGCAAATCTGGGTGGTCCTGTGATCTCTTTCGAAAGGACCGGATCACTCGACACTATGTGCCAATGTTCATTAATTTTCTTTCTTATCTGCTTGGAGGCCACCGTATAGGTGCTCACGAAATTCATTCTGTCACTTTTCTCTTGTGTTGTGGTCTCCTTAGCCTTCAGGAGATCATCACGTTTAAGCTTCAGGACTTAGGTGTATGCTTCTTCCACTTCTATGGTGTCATATCCCCTCTCCAGGAACCTCTTTTTCATCAACTCCATGGCTGTTTTGGCATTTTCTTGATTAGATGTAATTCTGGCCACTCTCAATAATTGTGAGAATGGTAACCTACGTTTCAGTGGGTCTGGGTGGTAGCTTGATGCAAGAAGTAGGGTGTTTTTGTCGGAGTCCTTATGATAGATTTTGGTGGCTATCAGGCCTTTCTCAATCATAACGGTAACGTCCAGGTAGTTTATGCATTTGTTGCTGAAGCTGTTGATGAATTTAATGGTCCCTGGGACAGCATTAAGATAGTCAATAAATGGCAGAAGCTTCTCCTCTCCTCCCATCCAGATCAGTAACAGATCATCTATATACCTTACGTACAGTGAGATGTCCTTGCTCACTGCACTGTTGCCGCTGATATGCTTGTCCTCATAAGCCACCATCACAATATTGGCGTAAGATTGCGCCATGTTAGAGCCCATGGCGGTCCCCTGGCGCTGTAGGAAAAAGCGGCCCTCAAATAAAAAGTAATTTTTAGTGAGAATTTCTTCAATGAGCAACAGTACAAATTCTGTCGGAGGACCAGTATATGCTTCGCTGGTGTGTAGAGCTTCTCTGCATGCTGCAAGACCTAGCTCATGGGGAATGTTAGTGTAAAGACTAGTTACATCAAGTGTAACTAGTATCGCTCTCTCTGGTACCTGCTTGATATATATATATGTATATACAGTTCTGGGGGGGGGCGGCACTCCAAGCACAGGTAAGTGGGTAAACGGCAGGATGAATAAAGCGGTGCCCTTCCAACGGCAGCTCTAGGCTGTCAATGCACAGGGGGGATGGATCGGCGGCACTCGCAGAATAACTCAGACCACACCAAGTGGATAACCAAGGTTTCAAGGCCTAGAGGCCTCTTTATCAAGGTGCAAAAACATGAACAACACTTCATACAGTGAACATATGCTTTAAATACCTGCTCAGATCCTGTCAGAACTCGCGGCGCGGTCCGGCGCCTCTGGCGGCTGCTGACGGCGTCACCTGAATTCCGTGCCGGCCGGGAGTCCGAGAGGAATATCCCCACATCTATAAAAATTATCAAAACAATATAATAAGGACCTGTGTATTGTACAATACACAGGTCCTTATTATATTGTTTTGATAATTTTTGATAAATGTACATTTGCAAATAATAAAACATGTCCGTACAGCAGACCCTGTACACATGTGATGTATTTGTTATGAATCGGTTGTGAACCCCAAGGCGTAACCACTGTTTAGAACAGTCACAGCAGACCCTACACTGACTTTCTTGAACTTCCCCAAAGATGGCCAACATCTGCGTAACTAGGGCTTCACCTCTAATAGCCATGTTTGGAGGAGCAAATTAAGTCGGTCCAAATTCCGGTGCCATCAGGTCTTATGTGGAACAAAGTGTCAGCAATCCTTGACAAATAACAAAAGGAGAAACTGAGTAATGTATGTCACAAGGTAACAAGGTAACGAACCACACTGCGGTATTAACAAATAAAATAATCAATCTAATTACATCTGCTATCTAATTGCAAAGGAAACTTAGCAACCAAGTTGCAAACAACATGAGCGAGCAAGTGTAATATACAGCAAATATAACACCACACAAGGGGCACAAAATAACATCACTGCAAGCACAATAAAACACCACACACAAAAACAAGGAATGACACTGTTAAAAGGCAAATGTCTTTACCAAAAAACAGAATATGGGACAGCTCTGTGGCGGAAAGAATACATATATACCCAGAGGTGTGCTAAATGACGAGAAAGTGGCACACCACTGAACATGAAATAACCAGCAAGCAGGACAATAGAAAGAACTGAGAAACAGGTTTCCTAGAAGGAAGACTCATGGATATAAGCACAGAGTCAGGAACTGATGGACAAATAATCGGGAACAGCTGACCAAGGCCCAACCGAAGCTGGGACCTCCGAGTGGACCAAGGAGCATGCACGATAGTTAGCTATTGCAAAGCTATCACCGGCAGGACTATGCTTCACTGACTCCCTTAAAAAGGTAAAGTGACCAATGACCTGAAGAGGCGCCAACCAAGCTCCCCAGACCTGATTTTGCCAGCTGTGTCTAGCCGCAGCCAGCATGAAGGCCCGGTGAATTGGCCACCCACCAGTGCAGCTAACCGTAGCCCCCTTTGTGGAGGGGTTGAATGACCACTAAATCCAGGGTTTATGAGGTAAAAAATGTGTAGATGTAGAGTTTTATCTAATACCCAAGATCTTTCCTCTGGTCCATACCCCTTCCAATGGACAACATAGCGGAGAAAACCAGGGTAGATCTTGGAATCCAAGATTTATTCTACCAAAAACTCCTGTTGAACTTAGACATCCACTGGACCCTTAAACACCTTTTGAGGGAATTTACTCAAAAAAATAACTGATTTAATGAGAGAGGAATGAAAAGTGTTGGTCATTTTGAGAGTCCTGGGTAACTGCAACCAAATGAACCTGGGACCAAATCTGGCCAAGGGTTGATGAAATTTGATGTTCTGGGTTGAAAACCAGACCCAGTCACTGACCTTAAATGTACAAGGACACCTGAATTTACCAAAACAAACTTTCTTGTGAAAAGCAGCCTCTTTTAGAGCAGCGTGCACTTTTTCAAAATGGAATTAAGACGAGAAGTCACAGGGGAGGAACATACTGGGGCCTCAGGCTGAAAATGAGTTGTCTCTGGGATGATAGCTGAAGGCAGAAAAGAATGGCGACACATTGTTGTAGGCAAACTCGGCAAGAGGAAGAAAATCTGTCCAGTTATTTTGCAACTTAGACACAAAGCAGCATAAATATTGTTTCAAGGACCGGTTAAGCCATTCTGTCTGACCATTTGACTGTGGGTGAATAGCCCAGATCAAACTGAGCATAATCTTTAAAGAAGAGAAACACAATTTACACAAACTGTGGTCCCCGGTCCGTGGGCAGACCGTGGAGTCTAAAAATATGCCGAAGAAAAAGATGTGCCAAGACTTTAGCCGACGGCAACTGTCTCAAGGCCACAAAGTGACCAAAATTGGTCACTGACCACCCGAATAGTTTGAAACCCAGAGGATAATGGGAGACCTACCACAAAGTCCATGGCAATGTGCGACCACAGCCGTAGGAATGGCTAACGGCATGAGTTGTCCAAATAGGCAGAGAACGAGAAACTATATGTCTAGCACAATCAGGACAAGAGAGGACAAACTCCTTGGCATCTTTGGAAATGCAGATGTAGCCACCCTCAATATTGCTGAGCACTCGCCAGATACCCCTAGCTGGTGATTGGTGGCAGATGGAACTGGTGGGTAGTGTCCTACTCTATTGGATTGAATACCAAACCACCTCCCACTTTTAGCCTGTATAGAGAAGAAAGAATAAGTCCAACCTGATTATGGACCTGGCCTGCATATAATAAATGCAGAGACCATGATCCTAAAATTTGGAAAGAATAAGTCCAATCTGATTATGGACCTGGCCTGCATATAATAAATGCAGAGACCACGATCCTAAAAATTGGGCAGGTTACAGGACGATAACAAAATCCCCCAATAACAACACAAACCACACTAAGCTGAACAAGGCAACAAACAAAAAGAGGCTAACCAATACCCAAATATGTAGTGAATTAACTGCAATTTAGCAGAATATAAATAATAAAAGCATCACTTGGAAGGAGTGTCAAAACAGACACCAAGTGAAACCATCACTACATAACAGAGTATCAATTAACATTTAAAAAAGCTAATACTGGGTTTAATACTGTATCTGATTAAAATCAAGCAGCCTCCTACCCAAATACCATCTCTTGGAGCAAGGACTAAGAGCTGCTAAAATCCAACATTGACACAGCCTCCCACTCCTACCAACGAGAATCCACTACAGTCCTAATACAGCAAAAGTTAGGTACAAGTAACACGTCCAATGAACACTTTTTAATCTTTACAAACACACCTTCCTACTACCTAAGTGCACAAGCACTTCACCTTATATGTATGTGTGATATGTATGTACAATACACAGGTCCTTATTATATTGTTTTGATAATTTTTGATAAATGTACATTTGCAAATAATACAACATGTCCGTACAGCAGACCCTGTACACATGTGATGTATTTGTTATGAATCGGTTGTGAACCCCAAGGCGTAACCACTGTTTAGAACAGTCACAGCAGACCCTATACTGACTTTCTTGAACTTCCCCAAAGATGGCCAACATCTGCGTAACTAGGGCTTCACCTCTAATAGCCATGTTTGGAGGAGCAAATTAAGTCGGTCCAAATTCCGGTGCCATCAGGTCTTATGTGGAACAAAGTGTCAGCAATCCTTGACAAATAACAAAAGGAGAAACTGAGTAATGTATGTCACAAGGTAACAAGGTAACGAACCACACTGCGGTATTAACAAATAAAATAATCAATCTAATTACATCTGCTATCTAATTGCAAAGGAAACTTAGCAACCAAGTTGCAAACAACATGAGCGAGCAAGTGTAATATACAGCAAATATAACACCACACAAGGGGCACAAAATAACATCACTGCAAGCACAATAAAACACCACACAAAAACAAGGAATGACACTGTTAAAAGGCAAATGTCTTTACCAAAAAACAGAATATGGGACAGCTCTGTGGCGGAAAGAATACATATATACCCAGAGGTGTGCTAAATGACGAGAAAGTGGCACACCACTGAACATGAAATAACCAGCAAGCAGGACAATAGAAAGAACTGAGAAACAGGTTTCCTAGAAGGAAGACTCATGGATATAAGCACAGAGTCAGGAACTGATGGACAAATAATCGGGAACAGCTGACCAAGGCCCAACCGAAGCTGGGACCTCCGAGTGGACCAAGGAGCATGCATGATAGTTAGCTATTGCAAAGCTATCACCGGCAGGACTATGTTTCACTGACTCCCTTAAAAAGGTAAAGTGACCAATGACCTGAAGAGGCGCCAACCAAGCTCCCCAGACCTGATTTTGCCAGCTGTGTCTAGCCGCAGCCAGCATGAAGGCCCGGTGAATTGGCCACCCACCAGTGCAGCTAACGGTAGCCCCCTTTGTGGAGGGGTTGAATGACCACTAAATCCAGGGTTTATGAGGTAAAAAATGTGTAGATGTAGATTTTTATCTAATACCCAAGATCTTTCCTCTGGTCCATACCCCTTCCAATGGACAACATAGCGGAGAAAACCAGGGTAGATCTTGGAATCCAAGATTTATTCTACCAAAAACTCCTGTTGAACTTAGACATCCACTGGACCCTTAAACACCTTTTGAGGGAATTTACTCAAAAAAATAACTGATTTAATGAGAGAGGAATGAAAAGTGTTGGTCATTTTGAGAGTCCTGGGTAACTGCAACCAAATGAACCTGGGACCAAATCTGGCCAAGGGTTGATGAAATTTGATGTTCTGGGTTGAAAACCAGACCCAGTCACTGACCTTAAATGTACAAGGACACCTGAATTTACCAAAACAAACTTTCTTGTGAAAAGCAGCCTCTTTTAGAGCAGCATGCACTTTTTCAAAATGGAATTAAGACGAGAAGTCACAGGGGAGGAACATACTGGGGCCTCAGGCTGAAAATGAGTTGTCTCTGGGATGATAGCTGAAGGCAGAAAAGAATGGCGACACATTGTTGTAGGCAAACTCGGCAAGAGGAAGAAAATCTGTCCAGTTATTTTGCAACTTAGACACAAAGCAGCATAAATATTGTTTCAAGGACCGGTTAAGCCATTCTGTCTGACCATTTGACTGTGGGTGAATAGCCCAGATCAAACTGAGCATAATCTTTAAAGAAGAGAAACAAAATTTACACAAACTGTGCTCCCCGGTCCGTGGGCAGACCGTGGAGTCTAAAAATATGCCGAAGAAAAAGATGTGCCAAGACTTTAGCCGACGGCAACTGTCTCAAGGCCACAAAGTTACCAAAATTGGTCACTGACAACCCGAATAGTTTGAAACCCAGAGGATAATGGGAGACCTACCACAAAGTCCATGGCAATGTGCGACCACAGCCGTAGGAATGGCTAACGGCATGAGTTGTCCAAATAGGCAGAGAACGAGAAACTATATGTCTAGCACAATCAGGACAAGAGAGGACAAAATCCTTGGCATCTTTGGAAATGCAGATGTAGCCACCCTCAGTATTGCTGAGCACTCGCCAGATACCGCTAGCTGGTGATTGGTGGCAGATGGAACTGGTGGGTAGTGTACTACTCTGTTGGATTGAATACCAAACCACCTCCCACTTTTAGCCTGTATAGAGAAGAAAGAATAAGTCCAACCTGATTATGGACCTGGCCTGCATATAATAAATGCAGAGACCATGATCCTAAAATTTGGAAAGAATAAGTCCAATCTGATTATGGACCTGGCCTGCATATAATAAATGCAGAGACCACGATCCTAAAAATTGGGCAGGTTTACAGGACGATAACAAAATCCCCCAATAACAACACAAACCACACTAAGCTGAACAAGGCAACAAACAAAAAGAGGCTAACCAATACCCAAATATGTAGTGAATTAACTGCAATTTAGCAGAATATAAATAATAAAAGCATCACTTGGAAGGAGTGTCAAAACAGACACCAAGTGAAACCATCACTACATAACAGAGTATCAATTAACATTTTAAAAAGCTAATACTGTGTTTAATACTGTATCTGATTAAAATCAAGCAGCCTCCTACCCAAATACCATCTCTTGGAGCAAGGACTAAGAGCTGCTAAAATCCAACATTGACACAGCCTCCCACTCCTACCAACGAGAATCCACTACAGTCCTAATACAGCAAAAGTTAGGTACAAGTAACACGTCCAATGAACACTTTTTAATCTTTACAAACACACCTTCCTACTACCTAAGTGCACAAGCACTTCACCTTATATGTATGTGTGATATGTATGTACAATACACAGGTCCTTATTATATTGTTTTGATAATTTTTGATAAATGTACATTTGCAAATAATACAACATGTCCGTACAGCAGACCCTGTACACATGTGATGTATTTGTTATGAATCGGTTGTGAACCCCAAGGCGTAACCACTGTTTAGAACAGTCACAGCAGACCCTACACTGACTTTCTTGAACTTCCCCAAAGATGGCCAACATCTGCGTAACTAGGGCTTCACCTCTAATAGCCATGTTTGGAGGAGCAAATTAAGTCGGTCCAAATTCCGGTGCCATCAGGTCTTATGTGGAACAAAGTGTCAGCAATCCTTGACAAATAACAAAAGGAGAAACTGAGTAATGTATGTCACAAGGTAACAAGGTAACGAACCACACTGCGGTATTAACAAATAAAATAATCAATCTAATTACATCTGCTATCTAATTGCAAAGGAAACTTAGCAACCAAGTTGCAAACAACATGAGCGAGCAAGTGTAATATACAGCAAATATAACACCACACAAGGGGCACAAAATAACATCACTGCAAGCACAATAAAACACCACACAAAAACAAGGAATGACACTGTTAAAAGGCAAATGTCTTTACCAAAAAACAGAATATGGGACAGCTCTGTGGCGGAAAGAATACATATATACCCAGAGGTGTGCTAAATGACGAGAAAGTGGCACACCACTGAACATGAAATAACCAGCAAGCAGGACAATAGAAAGAACTGAGAAACAGGTTTCCTAGAAGGAAGACTCATGGATATAAGCACAGAGTCAGGAACTGATGGACAAATAATCGGGAACAGCTGACCAAGGCCCAACCGAAGCTGGGACCTCCGAGTGGACCAAGGAGCATGCACGATAGTTAGCTATTGCAAAGCTATCACCGGCAGGACTATGCTTCACTGACTCCCTTAAAAAGGTAAAGTGACCAATGACCTAAAGAGGCGCCAACCAAGCTCCCCAGACCTGATTTTGCCAGCTGTGTCTAGCCGCAGCCAGCATGAAGGCCCGGTGAATTGGCCACCCACCAGTGCAGCTAACCGTAGCCCCCTTTGTGGAGGGGTTGAATGACCACTAAATCCAGGGTTTATGAGGTAAAAAATGTGTAGATGTAGATTTTTATCTAATAACCAAGATCTTTCCTCTGGTCCATACCCCTTCCAATGGACAACATAGCGGAGAAAACCAGGGTAGATCTTGGAATCCAAGATTTATTCTACCAAAAACTCCTGTTGAACTTAGACATCCACTGGACCCTTAAACACCTTTTGAGGGAATTTACTCAAAAAAATAACTGATTTAATGAGAGAGGAATGAAAAGTGTTGGTCATTTTGAGAGTCCTGGGTAACTGCAACCAAATGAACCTGGGACCAAATCTGGCCAAGGGTTGATGAAATTTGATGTTCTGGGTTGAAAACCAGACCCAGTCACTGACCTTAAATGTACAAGGACACCTGAATTTACCAAAACAAACTTTCTTGTGAAAAGCAGCCTCTTTTAGAGCAGCGTGCACTTTTTCAAAATGGAATTAAGACGAGAAGTCACAGGGGAGGAACATACTGGGGCCTCAGGCTGAAAATGAGTTGTCTCTGGGATGATAGCTGAAGGCAGAAAAGAATGGCGACACATTGTTGTAGGCAAACTCGGCAAGAGGAAGAAAATCTGTCCAGTTATTTTGCAACTTAGACACAAAGCAGCATAAATATTGTTTCAAGGACCGGTTAAGCCATTCTGTCTGACCATTTGACTGTGGGTGAATAGCCCAGATCAAACTGAGCATAATCTTTAAAGAAGAGAAACAAAATTTACACAAACTGTGGTCCCCGGTCCGTGGGCAGACCGTGGAGTCTAAAAATATGCCGAAGAAAAAGATGTGCCAAGACTTTAGCCGACGGCAACTGTCTCAAGGCCACAAAGTGACCAAAATTGGTCACTGACCACCCGAATAGTTTGAAACCCAGAGGATAATGGGAGACCTACCACAAAGTCCATGGCAATGTGCGACCACAGCCGTAGGAATGGCTAACGGCATGAGTTGTCCAAATAGGCAGAGAACGAGAAACTATATGTCTAGCACAATCAGGACAAGAGAGGACAAAATCCTTGGCATCTTTGGAAATGCAGATGTAGCCACCCTCAGTATTGCTGAGCACTCGCCAGATACCCCTAGCTGGTGATTGGTGGCAGATGGAACTGGTGGGTAGTGTACTACTCTGTTGGATTGAATACCAAACCACCTCCCACTTTTAGCCTGTATAGAGAAGAAAGAATAAGTCCAACCTGATTATGGACCTGGCCTGCATATAATAAATGCAGAGACCATGATCCTAAAATTTGGAAAGAATAAGTCCAATCTGATTATGGACCTGGCCTGCATATAATAAATGCAGAGACCACGATCCTAAAAATTGGGCAGGTTACAGGACGATAACAAAATCCCCCAATAACAACACAAACCACACTAAGCTGAACAAGGCAACAAACAAAAAGAGGCTAACCAATACCCAAATATGTAGTGAATTAACTGCAATTTAGCAGAATATAAATAATAAAAGCATCACTTGGAAGGAGTGTCAAAACAGACACCAAGTGAAACCATCACTACATAACAGAGTATCAATTAACATTTAAAAAAGCTAATACTGTGTTTAATACTGTATCTGATTAAAATCAAGCAGCCTCCTACCCAAATACCATCTCTTGGAGCAAGGACTAAGAGCTGCTAAAATCCAACATTGACACAGCCTCCCACTCCTACCAACGAGAATCCACTACAGTCCTAATACAGCAAAAGTTAGGTACAAGTAACACGTCCAATGAACACTTTTTAATCTTTACAAACACACCTTCCTACTACCTAAGTGCACAAGCACTTCACCTTATATGTATGTGTGATATGTATGTACAATACACAGGTCCTTATTATATTGTTTTGATAATTTTTGATAAATGTACATTTGCAAATAATACAACATGTCCGTACAGCAGACCCTGTACACATGTGATGTATTTGTTATGAATCGGTTGTGAACCCCAAGGCGTAACCACTGTTTAGAACAGTCACAGCAGACCCTACACTGACTTTCTTGAACTTCCCCAAAGATGGCCAACATCTGCGTAACTAGGGCTTCACCTCTAATAGCCATGTTTGGAGGAGCAAATTAAGTCGGTCCAAATTCCGGTGCCATCAGGTCTTATGTGGAACAAAGTGTCAGCAATCCTTGACAAATAACAAAAGGAGAAACTGAGTAATGTATGTCACAAGGTAACAAGGTAACGAACCACACTGCGGTATTAACAAATAAAATAATCAATCTAATTACATCTGCTATCTAATTGCAAAGGAAACTTAGCAACCAAGTTGCAAACAACATGAGCGAGCAAGTGTAATATACAGCAAATATAACACCACACAAGGGGCACAAAATAACATCACTGCAAGCACAATAAAACACCACACAAAAACAAGGAATGACACTGTTAAAAGGCAAATGTCTTTGCCAAAAAACAGAATATGGGACAGCTCTGTGGCGGAAAGAATACATATATACCCAGAGGTGTGCTAAATGACGAGAAAGTGGCACACCACTGAACATGAAATAACCAGCAAGCAGGACAATAGAAAGAACTGAGAAACAGGTTTCCTAGAAGGAAGACTCATGGATATAAGCACAGAGTCAGGAACTGATGGACAAATAATCGGGAACAGCTGACCAAGGCCCAACCGAAGCTGGGACCTCCGAGTGGACCAAGGAGCATGCACGATAGTTAGCTATTGCAAAGCTATCACCGGCAGGACTATGCTTCACTGACTCCCTTAAAAAGGTAAAGTGACCAATGACCTAAAGAGGCGCCAACCAAGCTCCCCAGACCTGATTTTGCCAGCTGTGTCTAGCCGCAGCCAGCATGAAGGCCCGGTGAATTGGCCACCCACCAGTGCAGCTAACCGTAGCCCCCTTTGTGGAGGGGTTGAATGACCACTAAATCCAGGGTTTATGAGGTAAAAAATGTGTAGATGTAGATTTTTATCTAATACCCAAGATCTTTCCTCTGGTCCATACCCCTTCCAATGGACAACATAGCGGAGAAAACCAGGGTAGATCTTGGAATCCAAGATTTATTCTACCAAAAACTCCTGTTGAACTTAGACATCCACTGGACCCATAAACACCTTTTGAGGGAATTTACTCAAAAAAATAACTGATTTAATGAGAGAGGAATGAAAAGTGTTGGTCATTTTAAGAGTTCTGGGTAACTGCAACCAAATGAACCTGGGACCAAATCTGGCCAAGGGTTGATGAAATTTGATGTTCTGGGTTGAAAACCAGACCCAGTCACTGACCTTAAATGTACAAGGACACCTGAATTTACCAAAACAAACTTTCTTGTGAAAAGCAGCCTCTTTTAGAGCAGCGTGCACTTTTTCAAAATGGAATTAAGACGAGAAGTCACAGGGGAGGAACATACTGGGGCCTCAGGCTGAAAATGAGTTGTCTCTGGGATGATAGCTGAAGGCAGAAAAGAATGGCGACACATTGTTGTAGGCAAACTCGGCAAGAGGAAGAAAATCTGTCCAGTTATTTTGCAACTTAGACACAAAGCAGCATAAATATTGTTTCAAGGACCGGTTAAGCCATTCTGTCTGACCATTTGACTGTGGGTGAATAGCCCAGATCAAACTGAGCATAATCTTTAAAGAAGAGAAACAAAATTTACACAAACTGTGGTCCCCGGTCCGTGGGCAGACCGTGGAGTCTAAAAATATGCCGAAGAAAAAGATGTGCCAAGACTTTAGCCGACGGCAACTGTCTCAAGGCCACAAAGTGACCAAAATTGGTCACTGACCACCCGAATAGTTTGAAACCCAGAGGATAATGGGAGACCTACCACAAAGTCCATGGCAATGTGCGACCACAGCCGTAGGAATGGCTAACGGCATGAGTTGTCCAAATAGGCAGAGAACGAGAAACTATATGTCTAGCACAATCAGGACAAGAGAGGACAAAATCCTTGGCATCTTTGGAAATGCAGATGTAGCCACCCTCAGTATTGCTGAGCACTCGCCAGATACCCCTAGCTGGTGATTGGTGGCAGATGGAACTGGTGGGTAGTGTACTACTCTGTTGGATTGAATACCAAACCACCTCCCACTTTTAGCCTGTATAGAGAAGAAAGAATAAGTCCAACCTGATTATGGACCTGGCCTGCATATAATAAATGCAGAGACCATGATCCTAAAATTTGGAAAGAATAAGTCCAATCTGATTATGGACCTGGCCTGCATATAATAAATGCAGAGACCACGATCCTAAAAATTGGGCAGGTTACAGGACGATAACAAAATCCCCCAATAACAACACAAACCACACTAAGCTGAACAAGGCAACAAACAAAAAGAGGCTAACCAATACCCAAATATGTAGTGAATTAACTGCAATTTAGCAGAATATAAATAATAAAAGCATCACTTGGAAGGAGTGTCAAAACAGACAGCAAGTGAAACCATCACTACATAACAGAGTATCAATTAACATTTAAAAAAGCTAATACTGTGTTTAATACTGTATCTGATTAAAATCAAGCAGCCTCCTACCCAAATACCATCTCTTGGAGCAAGGACTAAGAGCTGCTAAAATCCAACATTGACACAGCCTCCCACTCCTACCAACGAGAATCCACTACAGTCCTAATACAGCAAAAGTTAGGTACAAGTAACACGTCCAATGAACACTTTTTAATCTTTACAAACACACCTTCCTACTACCTAAGTGCACAAGCACTTCACCTTATATGTATGTGTGATATGTATGTACAATACACAGGTCCTTATTATATTGTTTTGATAATTTTTGATAAATGTACATTTGCAAATAATACAACATGTCCGTACAGCAGACCCTGTACACATGTGATGTATTTGTTATGAATCGGTTGTGAACCCCAAGGCGTAACCACTGTTTAGAACAGTCACAGCAGACCCTACACTGACTTTCTTGAACTTCCCCAAAGATGGCCAACATCTGCGTAACTAGGGCTTCACCTCTAATAGCCATGTTTGGAGGAGCAAATTAAGTCGGTCCAAATTCCGGTGCCATCAGGTCTTATGTGGAACAAAGTGTCAGCAATCCTTGACAAATAACAAAAGGAGAAACTGAGTAATGTATGTCACAAGGTAACAAGGTAACGAACCACACTGCGGTATTAACAAATAAAATAATCAATCTAATTACATCTGCTATCTAATTGCAAAGGAAACTTAGCAACCAAGTTGCAAACAACATGAGCGAGCAAGTGTAATATACAGCAAATATAACACCACACAAGGGGCACAAAATAACATCACTGCAAGCACAATAAAACACCACACAAAAACAAGGAATGACACTGTTAAAAGGCAAATGTCTTTGCCAAAAAACAGAATATGGGACAGCTCTGTGGCGGAAAGAATACATATATACCCAGAGGTGTGCTAAATGACGAGAAAGTGGCACACCACTGAACATGAAATAACCAGCAAGCAGGACAATAGAAAGAACTGAGAAACAGGTTTCCTAGAAGGAAGACTCATGGATATAAGCACAGAGTCAGGAACTGATGGACAAATAATCGGGAACAGCTGACCAAGGCCCAACCGAAGCTGGGACCTCCGAGTGGACCAAGGAGCATGCACGATAGTTAGCTATTGCAAAGCTATCACCGGCAGGACTATGCTTCACTGACTCCCTTAAAAAGGTAAAGTGACCAATGACCTAAAGAGGCGCCAACCAAGCTCCCCAGACCTGATTTTGCCAGCTGTGTCTAGCCGCAGCCAGCATGAAGGCCCGGTGAATTGGCCACCCACCAGTGCAGCTAACCGTAGCCCCCTTTGTGGAGGGGTTGAATGACCACTAAATCCAGGGTTTATGAGGTAAAAAATGTGTAGATGTAGATTTTTATCTAATAACCAAGATCTTTCCTCTGGTCCATACCCCTTCCAATGGACAACATAGCGGAGAAAACCAGGGTAGATCTTGGAATCCAAGATTTATTCTACCAAAAACTCCTGTTGAACTTAGACATCCACTGGACCCATAAACACCTTTTGAGGGAATTTACTCAAAAAAATAACTGATTTAATGAGAGAGGAATGAAAAGTGTTGGTCATTTTAAGAGTTCTGGGTAACTGCAACCAAATGAACCTGGGACCAAATCTGGCCAAGGGTTGATGAAATTTGATGTTCTGGGTTGAAAACCAGACCCAGTCACTGACCTTAAATGTACAAGGACACCTGAATTTACCAAAACAAACTTTCTTGTGAAAAGCAGCCTCTTTTAGAGCAGCGTGCACTTTTTCAAAATGGAATTAAGACGAGAAGTCACAGGGGAGGAACATACTGGGGCCTCAGGCTGAAAATGAGTTGTCTCTGGGATGATAGCTGAAGGCAGAAAAGAATGGCGACACATTGTTGTAGGCAAACTCGGCAAGAGGAAGAAAATCTGTCCAGTTATTTTGCAACTTAGACACAAAGCAGCATAAATATTGTTTCAAGGACCGGTTAAGCCATTCTGTCTGACCATTTGACTGTGGGTGAATAGCCCAGATCAAACTGAGCATAATCTTTAAAGAAGAGAAACAAAATTTACACAAACTGTGGTCCCCGGTCCGTGGGCAGACCGTGGAGTCTAAAAATATGCCGAAGAAAAAGATGTGCCAAGACTTTAGCCGACGGCAACTGTCTCAAGGCCACAAAGTGACCAAAATTGGTCACTGACCACCCGAATAGTTTGAAACCCAGAGGATAATGGGAGACCTACCACAAAGTCCATGGCAATGTGCGACCACAGCCGTAGGAATGGCTAACGGCATGAGTTGTCCAAATAGGCAGAGAACGAGAAACTATATGTCTAGCACAATCAGGACAAGAGAGGACAAAATCCTTGGCATCTTTGGAAATGCAGATGTAGCCACCCTCAGTATTGCTGAGCACTCGCCAGATACCCCTAGCTGGTGATTGGTGGCAGATGGAACTGGTGGGTAGTGTACTACTCTGTTGGATTGAATACCAAACCACCTCCCACTTTTAGCCTGTATAGAGAAGAAAGAATAAGTCCAACCTGATTATGGACCTGGCCTGCATATAATAAATGCAGAGACCATGATCCTAACATTTGGAAAGAATAAGTCCAATCTGATTATGGACCTGGCCTGCATATAATAAATGCAGAGACCACGATCCTAAAAATTGGGCAGGTTACAGGACGATAACAAAATCCCCCAATAACAACACAAACCACACTAAGCTGAACAAGGCAACAAACAAAAAGAGGCTAACCAATACCCAAATATGTAGTGAATTAACTGCAATTTAGCAGAATATAAATAATAAAAGCATCACTTGGAAGGAGTGTCAAAACAGACACCAAGTGAAACCATCACTACATAACAGAGTATCAATTAACATTTAAAAAAGCTAATACTGTGTTTAATACTGTATCTGATTAAAATCAAGCAGCCTCCTACCCAAATACCATCTCTTGGAGCAAGGACTAAGAGCTGCTAAAATCCAACATTGACACAGCCTCCCACTCCTACCAACGAGAATCCACTACAGTCCTAATACAGCAAAAGTTAGGTACAAGTAACACGTCCAATGAACACTTTTTAATCTTTACAAACACACCTTCCTACTACCTAAGTGCACAAGCACTTCACCTTATATGTATGTGTGATATGTATGTACAATACACAGGTCCTTATTATATTGTTTTGATAATTTTTGATAAATGTACATTTGCAAATAATACAACATGTCCGTACAGCAGACCCTGTACACATGTGATGTATTTGTTATGAATCGGTTGTGAACCCCAAGGCGTAACCACTGTTTAGAACAGTCACAGCAGACCCTACACTGACTTTCTTGAACTTCCCCAAAGATGGCCAACATCTGCGTAACTAGGGCTTCACCTCTAATAGCCATGTTTGGAGGATCAAATTAAGTCGGTCCAAATTCCGGTGCCATCAGGTCTTATGTGGAACAAAGTGTCAGCAATCCTTGACAAATAACAAAAGGAGAAACTGAGTAATGTATGTCACAAGGTAACAAGGTAACGAACCACACTGCGGTATTAACAAATAAAATAATCAATCTAATTACATCTGCTATCTAATTGCAAAGGAAACTTAGCAACCAAGTTGCAAACAACATGAGGGGAGCAAGTGTAATATACAGCAAATATAACACCACACAAGGGGCACAAAATAACATCACTGCAAGCACAATAAAACACCACACAAAAACAAGGAATGACACTGTTAAAAGGCAAATGTCTTTACCAAAAAACAGAATATGGGACAGCTCTGTGGCGGAAAGAATACATATATACCCAGAGGTGTGCTAAATGACGAGAAAGTGGCACACCACTGAACATGAAATAACCAGCAAGCAGGACAATAGAAAGAACTGAGAAACAGGTTTCCTAGAAGGAAGACTCATGGATATAAGCACAGAGTCAGGAACTGATGGACAAATAATCGGGAACAGCTGACCAAGGCCCAACCGAAGCTGGGACCTCCGAGTGGACCAAGGAGCATGCACGATAGTTAGCTATTGCAAAGCTATCACCAGCAGGACTATGCTTCACTGACTCCCTTAAAAAGGTAAAGTGACCAATGACCTGAAGAGGCGCCAACCAAGCTCCCCAGACCTGATTTTGCCAGCTGTGTCTAGCCGCAGCCAGCATGAAGGCCCGGTGAATTGGCCACCCACCAGTGCAGCTAACCGTAGCCCCCTTTGTGGAGGGGTTGAATGACCACTAAATCCAGGGTTTATGAGGTAAAAAATGTGTAGATGTAGATTTTTATCTAATACCCAAGATCTTTCCTCTGGTCCATACCCCTTCCAATGGACAACATAGCGGAGAAAACCAGGGTAGATCTTGGAATCCAAGATTTATTCTACCAAAAACTCCTGTTGAACTTAGACATCCACTGGACCCTTAAACACCTTTTGAGGGAATTTACTCAAAAAAATAACTGATTTAATGAGAGAGGAATGAAAAGTGTTGGTCATTTTGAGAGTCCTGGGTAACTGCAACCAAATGAACCTGGGACCAAATCTGGCCAAGGGTTGATGAAATTTGATGTTCTGGGTTGAAAACCAGACCCAGTCACTGACCTTAAATGTACAAGGACACCTGAATTTACCAAAACAAACTTTCTTGTGAAAAGCAGCCTCTTTTAGAGCAGCGTGCACTTTTTCAAAATGGAATTAAGACGAGAAGTCACAGGGGAGGAACATACTGGGGCCTCAGGCTGAAAATGAGTTGTCTCTGGGATGATAGCTGAAGGCAGAAAAGAATGGCGACACATTGTTGTAGGCAAACTCAGCAAGAGGAAGAAAATCTGTCCAGTTATTTTGCAACTTAGACACAAAGCAGCATAAATATTGTTTCAAGGACCGGTTAAGCCATTCTGTCTGACCATTTGACTGTGGGTGAATAGCCCAGATCAAACTGAGCATAATCTTTAAAGAAGAGAAACAAAATTTACACAAACTGTGGTCCCCGGTCCGTGGGCAGACCGTGGAGTCTAAAAATATGCCGAAGAAAAAGATGTGCCAAGACTTTAGCCGACGGCAACTGTCTCAAGGCCACAAAGTGACCAAAATTGGTCACTGACCACCCGAATAGTTTGAAACCCAGAGGATAATGGGAGACCTACCACAAAGTCCATGGCAATGTGCGACCACAGCCGTAGGAATGGCTAACGGCATGAGTTGTCCAAATAGGCAGAGAACGAGAAACTATATGTCTAGCACAATCAGGACAAGAGAGGACAAAATCCTTGGCATCTTTGGAAATGCAGATGTAGCCACCCTCAATATTGCTGAGCACTCGCCAGATACCCCTAGCTGGTGATTGGTGGCAGATGGAACTGGTGGGTAGTGTACTACTCTGTTGGATTGAATACCAAACCACCTCCCACTTTTAGCCTGTATAGAGAAGAAAGAATAAGTCCAACCTGATTATGGACCTGGCCTGCATATAATAAATGCAGAGACCATGATCCTAAAATTTGGAAAGAATAAGTCCAATCTGATTATGGACCTGGCCTGCATATAATAAATGCAGAGACCACGATCCTAAAAATTGGGCAGGTTACAGGACGATAACAAAATCCCCCAATAACAACACAAACCACACTAAGCTGAACAAGGCAACAAACAAAAAGAGGCTAACCAATACCCAAATATGTAGTGAATTAACTGCAATTTAGCAGAATATAAATAATAAAAGCATCACTTGGAAGGAGTGTCAAAACAGACAGCAAGTGAAACCATCACTACATAACAGAGTATCAATTAACATTTAAAAAAGCTAATACTGTGTTTAATACTGTATCTGATTAAAATCAAGCAGCCTCCTACCCAAATACCATCTCTTGGAGCAAGGACTAAGAGCTGCTAAAATCCAACATTGACACAGCCTCCCACTCCTACCAACGAGAATCCACTACAGTCCTAATACAGCAAAAGTTAGGTACAAGTAACACGTCCAGTGAACACTTTTTAATCTTTACAAACACACCTTCCTACTACCTAAGCACTTCACCTTATATGTATGTGTGATACGTATGTCTCGTTTTAACCTCTTATTATTTCACAAAAGCGGAGTAGACCTAGACCTGCGGTTCCAAATGATTATGAAGAACACAGATAACTAAGTCCCCTCGACATATTTTAAAAATAAATCAATAAAGGTTACGTTTTAGAAAAGAAAAACAAATCATTCCTTCTAAGGTGTGCATCCCTCGAGCAAACCCTTTTCTTTCTCTCCAAAATTTTTTATTGCCGCCCTGATATCCCTGCTTTAAATTGGTGAGCTATCCCAGGTTTCCATCATTTTTATTCCCAGGGAGAAGCAAGGAGGCTTTGAAATTGTGCAGTTTTTGTGATACATGTTAAGAAATAAAATACTTTTTTCATTTATCACTGGATAGAAAACCAACTTTTTTTATCAAGACACCAAAGATACCTTTATGAGAGGATCCATGGCTGAATAAAAGTAAGCATACATGTAAGCACTTAAATGATCTAGCGGGAGTAGATGTGATTTCAACCCCCTAAAGATACCTTGATGAGTATATCCCCTACTTTATACATGTAAGCATACATGTGAGTTCATGCCCTCCGAGACTGCACGTGGTGATCCTTAAAGGAATTATAAAAGACACATCGGGCCATAGAGAGGACTTGTTATTCCCTAACCCCAGCATTAATATGTTTATTTAGCAAACAAACTTACACCATATATTATTCCATTGATATTTCCATTTTATGATTCCGGAGCATGGAGGTGTGAAAATATTCACTAATTCAGACTGTTTTGATGGACATGGACATTCTGCCCTCCATATAATGTATGGTATGATTTGCACATTGGTGCAGTAATTGGTACCTCCTGAGGGGCACTTCACTAAAACTTGTTTTACTGTGTATCCTTTTGTAACCAGGCTGATAATACCTGGCTTTAGTGTAGAAGCTGACCCTATTTTTGCGCCGAAACAGTATATATTTTCGCGTATATTGCTCCATAAAATAAGCTTCTGATTCGTATCACTGATGCAAATATTATATCATTATATAATTTTTTATCACTCATATTTATCCCCTTCAATACACTTTTAGAAAAGCTGGAGGCACTAGCTTGTGTTTCTCTCTAAGTTGTTAGACAGCCACTGTGCATTCTGCTACCTGATATGCAAACCTGCAGTAACAATTATGTCACACAGCTTTGATACAAAGGACCCCATATAAATTATAATACTATTTAAAGCCCATCAGAGGAAATGGTAGAGCAGTAAACAGACTTAACATACTCAAACACTTAGAAGTAAAAAATAAAGACCATCAGACCACAAAAAAAAAACCACAGTGGCTGTCAGCCAGGGATATACTTTACATATCACAAGCATGCTCAAGAATTGAGAGTGTTTCTCTTCTTTAGACACTACCACACACTTAACAAGCATCTTCTGAACCTGTAGACCAACGTTTCTTACTTTTAATGGGGTAATGACTGGTAGTCATCTCACAACCCTCAGGACACAGGTCAGTCATGTATGGAACTTCGGGACAAGTGGCAGCTATTGGAACTGCAGAACTAGAGGCAGTACTCTCTTGTTGCAGCTCGATCCAAATTAGTCTGGTGATGAGAATCATATTATGTTTTCTGTTTTGGGCACTGTCTTCTTCTGACATTGCAGTGTGTCTCTGGGCATACTGTACATCTGCCTGCTGAGCATCTCTGGGAAGTAAGATTGGTTCCAAGTCATAAGGAACAAAGCTTAATAATTTAATAATTTCATTTATAATGACAAAAACTGTATATGAAAAATAAAAACAGGAATATGTGTGGCACCAGATTAGCCCATAAAAGACAAAGTAATTCTGTCCCAAAACTGGGACAAAGAAGCACAAGTTGGGGTCATAGTGGTAGACTTTATTACAGTCAGAGTTACAGAACTTAATATATAATACATTCAGTGCCTGTTTTGATGATAATAGCAAGGCTTGTAATTAAGCTTTTTGGCACCAAGACTGAAGCAGCAGATTTGCTTGCTTGGAAATGCTAGTAAATAAGATAAACAAGTAATAGGGCTGAAGCAGTTGTATATGTGGCAATTTCTTTTTAATCAACAGTGCTGAAATGTCTGGCTGCACACTAATAGCAGAGTCCAAATTACATTTCAAGGTCAGAAGTCCATACAGGGTAGCAGGAAAACAAGGAATACAAAAGTAGGTCAGAAATAATAGTACATCAAACCTTTGCATACAGTAACTCTTGATGCTAAAGGTAAATTAGCTAATTTCATAAAGTATTTCATAGGTTAAAATGAATCAGCATTTTCTAAATAGTTTAGCTCATCCTTAGCCATAATCTGATGGTGAATATCAAACAATTTGGCCAGAAGATGACTGCAGATATCATGTGTTTCTATTCCTTTAATGGTCCATTGCATTATAAAGTGAAATTTATTCAGCTGCATAAGCAAACAGTCAGTACATGCTCATGATGTAGTAAACACAATGGTTATTTTCTGACGTTAATATCAGTTTGAACTGTCCATTTTAAAGGAATTTTTTTCCTGAAAAAAAAATAGAGTGAAACAATTATATGTTAATCTTCTCTGAGCCATCAAAGTCATGTTATAAAATGGGAGGAGTCGGAGCAATACATTTTCAAGAAAATGTGTTTATTCCCAGTGATTGAAAATTGCATTTCAAAGAGAATAATGAATATCAATTTTGCATATAAATAGAATGTATTATGTTGTTCAGGTAAACAATATTGAAAAAAGTACAAGATGATTTAAAAAATCTTTATTAAACTTTACAACCTTATGACATGAATCAATGTTTTAGATTGTGTTTAGAGATCATCTATTCTATTTAAAATTGCAAACACTTTTATATTCAAAATTGTGCATGGGTTAATTAATTAATTTTTTGTTTGAAAGGGAGACATAAATTGAATAAGGAATAATTGAAAATTAAGATTTTACTGTAAAACTTTATATCATGGATAAATTATAAAACTTTGATTAGCTATAAAATTGTCAACTGTGTCAGAACAATTACAGTATGTAACCTCCTCATCATAAATTCTTAGTGAAATAAAGAAGCAATATATTAATTGACAGAAAATATATCTAAATACTTTTTTTCAGAGTAACAAATTAATCTCAAATCAATTGAACAAATAACTTGTGAAAATGCTAAAATAATGATATGTTAGCTACACTACAATTTGTTATTTATTACTTTCCAAATAATCTAAAGAATACATTCACATCAGAAGCAAACTTTCATCAAAATAACAAAACTAACACATTTATTTGATAAAATAAAAATACCAATAAACAGACAAATCAAATGTTCATACTGTAATACAAAAATTAGAAGCATGCATTAGAAAAAATAAAATTAGACTTAATTACAGTGAATGCATCTATGATAATGATCTTTTAGAAATGAATCAGATTTTTATGAAACAAGTGTTACAAATTAATGTTACTTTGAGTATTAAGAATGTATTTGCATGACATACCGTATGTTCCCAAATCAAATGTTTTATATTAAATATGAAAATAGATAAACCTCTTCCAGTGCTCCTGGATTTCATTTAATTAAGATTATATTCCAAGTTGTTTGCTATTCTGATTCTTTAAATGTATGATAAAACATTCAAACGTTATTATTTTGACATTAAAGTCAGTCAGTGCGGATGTTTGCTATTTCAAAGAAATATGTTGATGACAATGATAAACCTCTGACTCATCTTCTTATTAACTAGAGTTCTGGCAATCAAACTGAGAAAAAAACAGTTTACTTTCCTCTACAAAGATATTAAGGTTTTTTTTTTTTTCAAGTTTAGTCCCACTTTAATAACATGAATAGCAAGAATGCAGAGGTCAAGAACAGAATATCAGAATTATTACTAATATTATTTTCCTCAGTGTATATAAAAGAACAAAGCTTAGCTTGTGTATTGTTAATAAAACAAGTGGCGTATTTCAGGAAGAAACACTGCAGCTGAT
This sequence comes from Crinia signifera, assembly GCF_055691185.1. NCBI lineage: Eukaryota > Metazoa > Chordata > Amphibia > Anura > Myobatrachidae > Crinia > Crinia signifera. The sequence continues at coordinate 184,219,260 of NC_139217.1, forward strand.
AAAAAGCTTAACAAAAAAAACACAAGACAAAAAACTTACAGAGATGATGATGATCATCATCATCATCCTCATCATGATCATCACAGAGTCTATTTTTTACCAGGGTAATTTTTTCTTCATGGAATACAAACTTCTGACTTGTATGAACCCAAAAAATTGTATATTTATCGGGTACTTATATGTTAGTTGGGCACCAACTATAGTTAGTTCGCTCATACCCCCACTGTCCATGTTGGCATGGAGTTGATTTTATATAGTGTGGCGAGCGCAGCGAGCCACCAAGCCCAAAGCAGGGCGAACACAGCGAGCCCCGCGAGGGGCTGCACAAAACTAAGCAAATAGCTTAGTGGGCGCCCAACTAACATATAAGTACCATTTATCGCTGTGCAAATAAATTTTCAATACATGGGCATCAATTATTATAATTCTAAAATTATGTCATATTATGAAGGCATAAATTATTAAGAATTAATGGTGACCCTAATATCAATTTAGGAGGAGAACACCCTTTGTGTGGGTGCAATCAGTAACATGTTAACACAGTGGCAGATCCACCAAGGGGCGACTAGGGGCAGTCACCCCGGGGCCCCCACACATCAGGGACCCCCACACTCCAGGTGGGTGGTGGGTGGGTGTCAGGCAGCGGGGTCTGGGCAGCGCTTCCTTGGAGTCCGGGTAGATCAGTACGGCAAGGGGTCCCTGTGGTGGCTGGTCAGTCAGCGGTGAGGTCCCTGCGGCATATGGGAACTAGTTCCCATCCGCCGCAGGGACCCCGACACTGCCCATCCACTGCAACATGGGAAGCATTGCAGCAGCGCTGGGGGATAGATGCTGTGTTCTTCCACTCACCTACCAGCCCCTCATCTCCCCGCTGCCCTGCTCTCTTGTCCCATTGTCTCCGGGGGTACCTACCCCACTCTCCCCGCCCGTGTCCCAGGTGCCATGAAGAGGCCATGCCCGTGCAGCAGCTCCAACTCCAATGGGCAGTGGTGGGGGGTGAGAGGAGAGGAGGGAGTGAGAGGGGTGCACCCACAATTTTGTTTTCCAGGGCCCCCACAGACCTTAAACTGGTCCTGTGTTAACATATCTAAACAAACACTGGAATTGAGCAAAAGGAAATATAGTCCATAGTTGACCTTTAAAAAGGGAAACTTGTCATGAACCTGGGTATTCCATCTTACTTAGTTTGTGATATTGTCCTGTTTAGTTCAGCTCTGCCTTGCTCTGTGCCATGCTGCCAATCAGTCCTGTGAAGCTCTGAGCCTGCAGCAAGAGATCTCCAGTAACCCTTTGGTGCCATGTTCCTGGTTTTTCATCTGGTTAGTTCTGCCTGAGGTCTTCTGTATCCATTCCATAGATTATGGATTACCCTCTGTCCTGACAGCCAATCCTTGCAACACAGGGGGGAGATAAGCAATGTTGCATCAAGATGCCTGTTTCTGGTCACTCCTGCCTTTCTAGTTACCTGGTTCTGGTGTGCTGCCAGTGTGTGTCTATCATCTGCTGCTGCTTGGCTTCTAATTTGCAGCTGCACTACCTGTCCCTACCTGACCACCAGTAATTTCCGGAATCCTTGGATTCTATCCCTTAGTTATTACTTCTATTATTCCAGCATTCCCTGGATTCAGCTTTTAGTTACTGTATATTCCAGCATCCCTGGATACTGCCCTATTGTTACGTCTGCTATCAGCATATGTCTACAGGACCATTCACTAGTCTCCACTACTCACCACAGTCATAACTTGGTCTGCAAAACCCATGGGTGTGTCAGAACCAAACTTATACATGGTGATTCACAAGCTGCAGTACACCCTTTTGTTTTGAAAACTGTACAGGAAATGGGAAATCTTGAATACTCCAGTAAGGTATGGGTGAGGTGTGTTATCTTTTAGGGTATTTACCGAACATGGGCACCATCTTGAATCTAAGTCGGTTTTCCCATTTCCTGCACAGTTTTTGAAACAAAAGCGTGTACTGCGACTTTTGAATCACTGTGTACTATATACACTGATTAAAAATGGGCATGGTCAGTTAGACCTACTACCTTATTTAAGAACAAATGATGTCACATCACAAGACTGGACACAGTCAGTTCACCAGCAGCATGTGGATGCAGTGCCCTCCACACTGGGCGGTTTCTCTTTACCAACAAAGGTTACTAAAATATAAACCAACGCTTTGTTATAGTTTGTGGGTATAAAGATATTTTTCTTTTTGTGAAAACAGGTGAGTATTGCATGTGTTACAAGTCTACACTACTTTGAGTGGAGGACACTGCTGGGCAGCAGCTTGGCTTGTTATACTAGGGACAGAAAAGTCAAGGTTTACTCCCTTTACTTTGTCACAGTCAAGGCATAGAAACATAGAAACATAGAATTTGACGGCAGATAAGAACCACTTGGCCCATCTAGCCTGCCCCTTTTTTTAAACATGTTACCTCAAACCATATTTGATCCTTATTTTTTTGTAAGGATATCAATATACCTATCCCAAGCATGTTTAAATTGTACTACTGTATTTGCGTTTACCACCTCTGATGGGAGGCTATTCCACTTATCTACTACTCTTTCTGTGAAGTAATTCTTCCTCACATTACCCCTGAATCTTCCTCCCTCTAGTTTCAGTGCATGTCCTTGTGTTCTGCTGCTCCTTTTCCTGTGAAGAATGTCTCCCACCTGTACCTTGTTATAACATGTTATAAAACTTTTTTTAAATGGATGTTTTAGATGTTTAGAATTGGCTAATTTGTAACTAGTTAATGTCTGTAGATACCTTGAACCACCTGTACACCAGCAGAGGATTTCAAATAAAATACCACCTCAATTGCAGTACCACGTTTGTTGTATACATACTGTAATTGTGTGCTCTAATGGAAAGTACTGTATTAAACAGAATAGGCAAGGCAGAGTACCAGTTTAAATAGCACATGGTGTGTAACAGGTTGAGAATTTTGACACAAAGGTCGCACATTTTATCACTAAAAATATAGCTTCATTGAAAAAAATTGTTATAATGTAATAAAAGGAAACATCAGTTTCCTGACAATTATTAACAATTTACAACAGTTCCACATATAAAGGCTGATACATATTATCTGATAATACTTAGCTAAGGTTCAAACTTCAATGATCCCTGGGGAACCCCCTCTAGCCTAATCAGACACCCAGGGCCAAATGTAAAAGGCTGCAATATTTTAAAGTACAACTTTATTCTCATACACACAGTACTAACACACAATCACACAAATACCTACATACTCACCTTGCCACACACTCCACCACAGATCCGTCCACTTCTGCAGTCGGCATCTCCGCTATAGTAAGGGAAATCTCAGATACGTAAGTTACTAGGACTGCTCTCAACCAAGCATCTGTTACTTAAAGTCACACCTTTACTAAAAGATTGCACATTCCTGGTACTAAAAATCGCACCTTTACAAAAAAATCGCACATTCCAATTGACAAAAAATCGCTGGAAATCGCATGTGCGATTTGGTGGAATTTTTTAGCTGTCTAAAAAATTGCACCCGATTACATCTCGCCCTCAAATGGAAGAATGTAAATACAACATTTTATGCTATTCTCAACATATCCTACAACACACAAACGTGCATGCATATACTCACTATCAATGTGGGGAAAGGGCCACTTGAATTTAAACATCAACTCTACCAGTGCTCTATAGATTTGTAATCAGTAGCACACTTGAAAACGGTAACAGTGAGAGGAGCGTAGCACATAATTGTGTTTACATTCCCCATACGCTATAAAATATTTGGTTATATATCGCCACCAACAAGAGAAGGTAGTTGATCTGAAATGCTTTGCAACCATAAGATCACAGATCTTCTTGTGTCATTTGTCACCCTCCTAGGTTTTACAATAGGACATATCAATACTCTTAGCTTGTAAACCTGGACCTGTTTATGTCAGATTACAACAGGAACTACCTGAGACAGCCTACAAGAGGCTTGACCAAGCTTTGGCTTTTCAATTATAATGAAACTACATATATCAGCATGCCCAGCCACAGTTTTAGCATACTCTAATTGCAAAACTTGTGCTGGTCATGCTGTGAGTTGTAGTTTCACAATTTAAGAGCCAACGGTTAGTCAGGCCTGTTTTTCTCTGCAGTTCTTTCCTTTTGAATTGGTCCTCAGCACTATTCTTCCTACCAATTCCTTGTTTCTTGTCTTCTATTCCCTTTCAGTAACTCTAATACTGTATGCTTACTCTTTTTTGGGGTATGGTATGGGTTCCTTGACCTCCATGTAGACATAACAGGTACTCACTCCTATTAATTGCATCACTCAATGGACCTTATTCTGGATCACTCTTAGAGACAACTTCCTTCTCAGATTAAAAAAAAAAAAACATGTGCACTGCAGGGGGGCAGATGTAACAGGTGCAGATAGAATTCGATTTGGGTGAGTTATTTTGTTCCTGTGCAGGGAAAATACTGACTGCTTTTTTTACACTGCAATATAGATCTCACTTTGAAGAAAAACCCTACCCAATTCTAACTCTCTCTGCCAGGGCCGGCGCCACCACTAGGCAGCTCTAGGCATTTGCCTAGGGCGCTGGCACCTGGAGGGCGGCAGTTTGCCCCTCACCCCCAGCATGGAGGTGCTGACGCGCGCATATCGCTAGTTATTTTCTATTCACTCCAGGGACTCCGCTGGCTGCCGCCAGCTTTATACACAATGACAGCGCCGCAGGTACCCCAGCGGCACGGACACCCCTGCCCGCTCCAGCACTGCAGGGACGCCGGCGCCGCAAGTTTTTTACACAGGTACCACCACCACCGCCCCCCCCCGGCACCGGAACGCCCCCACCCCGACTCTCCTGGGGCGCTCCGGTGCCTTGCACCGGCCCTGCTCTCTGCACATGTTATATCTGCCCCACCTGCAGTGCACATGGTTTTGTCCATTTGAGAAGGAATTTGCCTCTAAAAGTAAACTAGAATAAGGTCCAATATGTAGTGACTATCCCGTGGTCATCTTGGTAAAGGTGCCTGGACACCTACATTGCAGGATGAGACTGTACAGAAATGAAATCCTCTGCAACACCCCCTTCCCATCATGGATGTCTTTGGTCAAATAAAAATACATTTTACCACACTCTAAAAAACCTTTTAGTTAGGTAAAATGGTTCAGCAAATTAGTCTTACTTCAGTTTAAAAACTACTATTACTAATGAATACTTATATTTTGCTCTCCAAAAGGACTCAACAGATTGAATGATTGTATGGCCTGATCCAAGCCTGATCACTAGGCTGCATATATTCACTGCTTAGCAAGCAGGTAAACACCACCCCGCCTAAGGCACCCCCGCCGCCAGAATCCCTGCATGAATGAATGCTTAGTCCTCTCCGATGTTCGCACTATCCAGAGTCCCAGTCCGCTTGATGGATTTTGATAAAAAGTGCTCTTTCAAAAGCCGTTATCTAGGATCTATTGCGGAAACTTTATCTACCTTAACTCCTGATGTCCTTTTGCATCTGACAAGAGGCACTGACGTCTTTCCAATGTTTGTTCCACTGCACAGGGATTTGCAGCCAGATTGCTGCAATAGCAAGGAAACCTATTTTTGTTGTATTCCACTGATTTGAAATGTATTTTGAGATGTGCATAGCTTCTAGAAAGCAATATAAATCTTTAATTCAAAGGCTTAACCTTTAAAAATATTCCTTATTAAAAAAAGACAAAAGCTTAATAATTTCAAACTAAATTGTTAAAGGGGAATAATATTGCATTATAAAAACTATTTCTATTTAAAGTTGGAATGGAAACCTGCTGGTGCTAATTAAGTATAGAAAAGTATTGGCTCTCCAAAGTATGGAAATGCAGGTGGGACGATGCCTGCTGGAGTCGGAAGGCTGATGTCACATGACATCAGAGCCTTCCCCGTCTTCGGCCGTCTGCGGAGAAGAAATAATTTGATGGTCAACATCGTATGATTTCTCCAGCTTACGGCCACATGCGAGGGGATGGTTTAGCTAAGGCAGGGGTTCCCAATCTTTTTTGAATCACGGCACCCTAGAGTATCAGAATTTTTCCATGGCACCCCTAGGTGTAGAAAAATAAATATAAAATTAAGTAGATTTTGTTTGCTTGTGATTCTTAGATTCAGTTATGTGATAAAGGGCATGATTTGCTTCTGTTTGTACGCATATTTTATGACTGGCATCCACCAGCACTGGTTTTGTCCATAAATAATTGATCATTAGTGAAGAGATGGATGCCTCTGAGTTCCATTCATCCCTACAATATACATCAACCCGTTCTGGATGAGCACCGGGGCAACACTGACCTTTTCATCTAACTGTGAGTACCACATCCTCCCATATATAAATAATTGATCGTAAATAATTTGAACATGGAACCATCAACCTGTGGCACCCCTGCAAGTGTCACAAGAGCACCCCTAGGACCCATGGCACACAGTTTGGGAACCACTGAGCTAAGATATTCGGGAGAAGGGATAGCCTTAAAGAATCATGAAGTGTGAGACTTTGTGCGATTGCTCCTGTTGTGTTAAAGCATCTACAGTATCTGTTACACAGCTAAATCAGGTTAGTTTTGTCATATAAATGATTGGCACTTAAAGAAAAATATGGGAGATCTCTCAAAAAGCCTCACACTTCCTGCTACTCACAGGCTATTGCATTCCCCGCTAATGTCTTTATTATGTAAATACATGTATAGTCAAAGTATACAGGAAATTGCATTTATTTAAATTAAATGTTATTTATGGGGTTTTTCACAGTTAAATATATACAGAAAGAAAGTAAAAACAAATACAGAGGGGGGGAATTTACTAAGGCAAATACGCCTAAAAAAATCGTATTTTTATAGTAAAATACAAATTTTTTAGGCGTATTCGTATTTTTGCCATTTATTGTGCCAAAAATACGCATATTCGTATTTATGGCACGTTCGTATTTGTATTTTCAAAAAACGAATGTATACGCTATCGGGAAATACGAATAGGAATCACCATTCCAAAGAATGGTGATTCCTAATTTACTATGCGTCCATATTAAAATACAGCTGCTAAATATCGGCAAACTGCGGCAGGAAAATAGACTTCAATTTCCTGGTGTATTTGGCTTTAGTCTCCACGGATCAGTCAGATCCATGCAGGCTTCAGTGTAAAAAATTTTTTTTTTAAATAAATAAATAAAATCGGTGTGGGCACCCCCCACGGCCGTAACCAGCACCAGGCTCAAAGAGCCGGGGCTAATTTTAAAAAATAAGGGAAAAAATGCGTAGGGCTCCGCTGACTTTTTAAATCCAGCCCCAGGCTCTAGGGCTGAGTCTGGTTCCCAAAATACAGGGGACAAAATGAATAGGGGTCCCCTGTATTTTAAGAACCAGGCCCAACCAGCCAGCAGGATAATGCCACAGCTGGGGGGAGACTTTTTATACAAGTCTTCCCCGGCCAAAGCATTAACCCTACCGACCAGTCAGCATGGCCAAGGGTCCTGGAAAAGTGGGAACCCCCCCCCCCTAATAAAAGGGGTCCCCCCTCTAGGACCTACCTGACCAGGCTGAAGCCTGGTGCTGTCCCCGGTAACCCTGGGCATTGGGTACCGGGCTGATCTTTGTGTAAAAAATAGAATCAAACACCATTGTCTAAAACTGTGGAACTATGAGTCCCAGCAAGCCTCCCCTGCATGCTAGGACTTGGAGAACCACAAGTCTCAGCATGCAGAACATTAAAGGGACCACTGGCACTTGTAGTTCCACAGTAATAGAAATAGTTTAAAAAAAACACACTGACACACATGAAAAATAAAACTTTTAATACATACATAGCCCACACATACTGATACTTACCTTTCTTGAGCCCGTATGTAGCCCTGGGTCTGGGGGTCTGCTGATCCTGAGTCCATTGTCCGGCGATCCTGGGTCCAGGGTTCTGCGATCCTGGGTCCAGGGTCTGTAGACATCCTTTGGGGGACCTGTGGAAGTAAATTTTACTTACAAAGATCGGTCCTCTTGGGTCCGCCGTAGTCCCCGGGGTCTTCAGAAAATAACAAACCGCCAGTGTCCCTGTAACCATCACACTGATGGAGAGGCACTGAAGTTTCATCTTCAGCGCCTCTCATCCGAATGATTCTATTGGCCACCTAGCGGCCAATCAGGAGCCAAATTACTTCAGCGCCTCTCCATCAGTGCAATGGTTACGGGGACACTGGCGGTTTGTAATTTTCTGAAGACCCCGGGGTCTACGGCGGACTCAGGAAGACCGATCTTCGCCTAAGGACCTAGGTAAGTAAAATTTACTTCCACAGGTCTACCAAAGGATTTTTATGAACCCTCGACCCAGGATCACCGGACCCAGGATCAGCAGACCCCCAGTGGGCTACCTACGGGCTCAAGAAGGGGCTCAAGAAAGGTAAGTATCAGTATGTGTGGGCTATGTATGTATTAAAGTTTTATTTTTCATGTGTGTCAGTATGTGTTTTTTTTTAACTAATTAATGCCCAGTCTGGGGCTGGTTCTTAAAATATGGGGGACCCCTATTCACAAACCTCAAATCCTCATTTTTAACCAACTACATATATTTGGTCTTGTAAGGTGACTGTCCCATATTAAGTGCCAGAAAGAATCACTTTTTTTAACAATTTCACCCACATCTACTTAAAAATGTAAACAAGCGATCAGGTTTTAATTATAGCTTATGCATCAGAAAAAGTTGAATTTAAAGCTGTAGACACCCTTGAACTCCCCATGGCAACCCACCATATCTAATCTTGAAGTATTCACAGTGATGCACATGCATAACTGAGGAATACCAAGCAGTAGGAGCCAGCTGTAAGCAATAGTTTATTTGGTGGAAAGATCTTGAATTAGAGAAGGATCATATGGGATCTGGATATGTTGCTATAAAGATCTAAAAAAAAAGCTGGTATTCCAAATTATAGTTGCAACGGATTAAAGAGAATATATTTATCACAATCCACATCTCAGTTGTGGATGAGATGTAATAAATTTGCCCAATTCACATTTTGAAATTTAGGTACATCACAAGATTATACCCCTGCATATCTCTCCCTGCGCAGTGCAGGGTGTATTTCACAAAAAGTATTATTTTACAAAAAAAAAATTTTTTTCATTTTCTTCAGTATTCAGCCTGCAGACGTATTTCTTCAGTTTGTCTTTGTCAAAGCAGGGCAGGGGTCGAACAACCAGAGGGAAGCCTGCATAATACCATCTGAAGATGGCATTGTCATTACAATGCCCCCTACAATTTTTTTCATTTAAGAAATCTGAGTCAAAGTCTAATTGGCATAGCAACAAATTATGCATGGCAATTAAAATATACAGTACTTTATATTACCAAAGGTGAGAATATTTCCCCTAAGACAATCCCATACAGATGGGGCAGGTCCCATCCTGGCTGGCGGATCGCCAGAACGTCTGCTCTGGCGACCCGCCAGCAGCCGCGCCAGCGAATACACTGAGACGCACGTGCGTCTCACGCGCACGTGCGTCTCAGTCTCCGTCGCAGCGTGACGGAAACCCTGTCCGTCTCCGCCTCAGGGAGACGGACAGGGTTAGGGGGGTTAGGGGGGATGCGGGCAGGTGGCGGGGACCCCGGGTTACCGCCGGCAAGCCGGCGGGGACCCTGGGGAACGGATGGAAACGCCGTCGGAAGGGGACGCGCGCGCCTCTCGTGCGCGCGCGTCCCCTTCTCACCATCGCCATGGCGCTGGCGGGGGATGGCGGCTGGCGACGCCAGTGCCATCCCCTGCCAAGATGGGACCTGCCCCATCTGTATGTCTGTGCTTATCCCTTTATGACAAGACAAGCTGTATAATGGGTAATTACTGTAAGACCCTCTTTTTTGACTTGGCCTGTTAACAAAAGCCCATATATTGTTGTCATCTAATAATGCATTTTCTTTATCTATTTCTTATTGTGGAATAGTAGTAACAGAAGTAACAGTGGAAACTACAGATGGAGCACCTCTTATGCAACTCCAGCGCTGCCAGATCCCCTCTGGTGGTGAGCGCTGGCGTAGAGCCATTACATCTGATTGGGAGGCGCAAGCATCTCACACGCACGCACGTCCCAGTCACTCGTGCGTGGGGAGCAGAAACCCTGCCCGTCTCCACTTCAGGGAGGCAGGCAGGGATAGGGGGGTGCAGGGAGGCAGCGGGGACTGACGGGGACCGGCGGTGAGGTGGATGGAGGTGGCAGAGAGCTCTGTCGGAACGGGCCATGTAAACTATAAATAAGCAACACTCCATCCAAAGGAAAGTCAGTTTAAATCACAACAATGTTTCAATGTTCAGTGTAGCATTGTCATCAGGCTCACCTGATGCCTGATGACAATGGTACACTGAGCATTGAAACGTTGCTGTGATTAAAACTGAATTCTCTTTGGACGGAGTGTTGCTTATTTATGGTCATTTGTATATTTTGGAGAATGCGGGCACCTGATAGAGCAACCTTTATTACCAGGTTGTGACAGACCTACAGTCTATATATAGAGAGAGAGCGCATGTCAAATCATCGTTAGGCCATTAGGTTGACATTGAATAGTGGCACTAGTGACCAGCCACTGTGCCATGATGGGCCATAGGATAGTGAGCTTGAGGTAGAAAATAATTGGCCACATTCCTGTTCCTACCAGAGGAGGCAATGGGGAGACTCCTCCAAGCTGAGTCTAGGTGGATTTTTGACTTAGATACTATTGCCCCTAGGGGATTGAACAAGCATCATGGTCTGCATAGTTTTTTATAATATGCCTTTTATATTATATGTACCGTTTGCTCCCTGTCTACAATCCTGTTTGTTATGAGTTAACACTGATGATCGCTGATAAATTAGCGTTATAATAAAAATTGTTATAGAATAAAATGTATCTACAGGTACTCATATTGTTGTTGGTAACACTCTCTCATGATTTTAACCCTTCTATTTCATTATATTTACAGTATGTGATTGACTGTGTGTATTTGTATATGGTTACTATGGTGACGGCACCCTGTGCTGTATTGCTGCAGGTCCAGATAGGCGGAAGTCCTAACAGCGCTGATGTCAACATGCAGCGCACGAGGGTCATGCATATGTTGTGGCGTAGCTCAGTGCCGAGTATGTGATATCGGGCGGTATGACTTCACCCCCAGAATATGGTGCATGCAGCCAGCACAGGTGATTATATTTATGTTTGCCGATGGGGATATCTTGTAGGGTATTTTAACATGCTTATGTTGTTTATTCTGGTTGTACCATGACGATGAGCACTGGCTCGAAACACTTGTGTAGGTGTTTGAACTATCGTGCAATAAAGCAAATATGATTGTATTCAGTCTATGAGTGCCGCTATTGCAGTGTTGGTATCTGTGGTCCTTTGGACATTGGATGGCACCAGAGCGAGCTGCTTATTGAATATACAGCGGAGTTCCGGATTCACTTTGTTCCTGTATTGGGTTTGGACTATCCATGGCTGATTGGTCCTTTATGCTCCTCAAGGCACCCATTTTAATCCTTTGCTTATCCTAAGAGAAATCTTCTGTTGGTTACCAACATCTTTTCAGGCATGTACTGGATTGAATCCTTAAAGTTCAATAGGAGTGTTTGGCAATGTGGAAATCCCTGTGGCAGGAGTGGATTTCTCCCAAATTGACACGGGAGACTGCTTTAGCTATTCGGATGTGGAGGCTGATTTAATTCTGCAAGCGGTTACAGGATACACAAGCTACTATTGTGGAAAATGAGGAATTATATAAGGACTGGTTTCTCCTTAAGAAATGTGAGATTGATTATATCATGCATGCCTCTACATTGGCTGACTATTATAGAGACAAACCAATTTCACGTGGCTTCAGAATTAGCATTGCGCCCACTATAGGTAGACAAAACACTGCCTTTTGCAAAAAGTGAGTTAGCATTCTTAACAAATGCTCTATGGATCTACTGCTTTTAGTAGTGGATGAGTCCACTAAGGAACTAGGCCTTATTAGAAACAAGTTGACCATCTTTGAGACGGCTCACAAGGAAACTTTAACTGAGGACCTACAAACAGATTGGTGTTCCAAATTGGAGAAACAGATTGAACAGTACCGTAAGGACTTGGTTCGCTTTAAGCGTGAAAAGCGCCGCATGGTACAGCTCGATTACGAACAGAATAGAGTGTACCAGTGACTCAGTACGGAGAGACCTAAGAGTGGCAGAAAGGCGCCCAAGACAGCTGTATTTTACCAATTATAAGGGTACCAGTACGTCTGCAAGTGAGAATGACACGCAGACTCCATCTACCACTAGCAATGCCCACCCTTTAGGAGCAGTAACCTGCGGGTCACTCTGCAATGGGGTCCTCAGTGACCCAATCGTGAGCCAACGCCTATATGTGTGAGATTGACAACAGATTATTTCTTCAAGGCCCATATAAGGATAAAGTACAGTATTGTTGTATTTAAGATACACTGACAATATCCTAATTTTCTGGAGTGGCTCTGAGAGCTCTCTTATTAATTTGTTTGAACAGCACAACAGTTCGAACAGTCCTGTTAAGTTCACTTTTTCCATCAGTATCCACATGGTTAATTTTTTAGATGTCAGAATGGAGGTGAGTGACAACAGGCTTTCCACGTCTATTTTTGTAAAGGAAACGGATCGTAACACAATACTAAGACACGACAGTTGCCATCGATTGCCCCTGCGCAGTGGCTTGCCATTCTCTCAAGTGTTGAGGGTGAGGTTCATTACAAGCGACCCACAGCAGACTGTGAGAGACCTACAGATGGAGTGGGCATCATCCTTGGCCGGCGCTCACCAGACCCCTTGCACTGGCGAGCGCCGGCGATAGAGACTGGGACGCACGTGCGTCTCACATGCATCGCTCCATCTGTAGATGTGATGCAGGAAAAGTTTGAGCAGCGTGGTTATAGGCGTAAGAACTTGGTTGAGATCAAGAAAAGAGTCTTACAGACTCCAAGGGAGATTGCTCTAAATCCTGTAATCAACAATGCCACTTTTGCTTCCAAACTGCCTTGGGTCAACCAATTTTCAGTTGATAGTCCTGTTGATAGTCCTGTTGTTACCAAATGGGTTAAACAATACTGGCCGCTGATCACATCAGATAAGGATCTGTCTGGGTTGAATAAAATGCAGATCATGCCAGCCTTCAAGAGGGGGGGAATTTGAATGACCTATTGGTAAAATTGGATGTAAGTGAACTCACTAAAAAGGCTGTTCCCGTTCATTTTTTGTCACGCCCGACTTGGTGTTATCGGTGTGTGCACCACTTGTAGGGGTTTACTTGTGGGTAATTTTATCAGTCACCCGCACACTGGACGTAAAATTCCTATTAAACATGCTGTTACTTGCTCTTCCAGGTTTGGTGTTTATATTCTATCTTACCCATGTGGTTTGTACTACGTCGGCAAGACAGAATGCCAAATTAAAGAGCGCATGGTGAATCACCGCTATGCCATTAGGTTGGCATTGAATAGTGGCACTAGTGACCAGCCAGTGGCCAGGCACTGTGCCATGATGGGCCATAGCATAGCGAGCTTGAGGTTAAAAATAATTGACCACATTCCTGTTCCTACAAGAGGAGGCAATAGGGGGAGACTTCTCCTCCAAGACGAGTCTAGGTGGATTTTTGTCTTAGATACTATTGCCCCTAGGGGATTGAACAAGCAGCATGGTCTGCATATATACAAATAGGTGAAACAATCCTTCAACTAGCACTTGAAATATAAGAAAAGATTTTACTTTCCTTTACACTCTCCAAAAACACTTTCCTGTTCCTTCATAGAACTAAAATTCCTTTTCTCAATATTGAGAGGGTAGCGCATACAAGACAAAGATATAAAATATCATCGCATAAACTGTATTTAATTCAAACAAACATGATAAAATAAATGCAATCTAAAAATTAATACAATCTAAACATCTTTCAACACAATTTGAGTAAGCACATATTAAAGTGACAATGTGCAAAAAGCTCAAGGAAGGGTGATTACCAGATGGTAAGAACTGTCATGTGTGAAACAGTTCAAACAGGCATGGAAATGCAGATATGGATCACATGTCACATATGGCATTCAGCTCTGTAGGTAAAGTCCCTCCGGGGCCGTCTGCACACTTTTTTTCATGATGCGTTTCGGATCCTTTTTCAAGGTGTACCCATGTGCCTCCCTAGGTCATGTAAACTATATGCCGCTGGTGGAGCGGTGACTGCTACTCCTTTTAAGTAAAACCCTCCCCAGCAGTGAATTCCAATCCAGATCCTCTTTGTGCTCCGGTAACAAGTATAAACGGGAACCAGTTTCAGTTTATTCTTGTTCCCGGAGCACAAAAGAGGAGCTGGATTGGAATTCACTACTGGGGAGTATTTTACTAAAAAGGAGTAGCAGTCATGGCTCCACCAGCTGCATATAGTTTACATGACCTAGGGAGACACATGGATACACCTTGAAAAAGGATCCAACAAGGACCCGAAACGCGTCAGTAAAACCAGTGTGCAGACGGCCGAAGGGACTTTACCTACAGAGCTGAATGCCATATGTGACAGCCTAAGAGTCTAGTGTCTTTGATTAAGTGACAGTATGATTTTGTTTTCTAATTTATGTAGATTTAGTTAGTGGGTGATGAGTTTTCATTTATTTCATGTAATTTTGTTATGATATGATTTATAGATATGTTACAATGTATCTATTTATGTTAGTTGGAGGAGAGAGAGAGTGCATGCAGGACTATCTGCTTTCACTTGCCCTATTGTGTATAGATTGTTGTGTGCAGGGCTATAATTGAAACCTTATAGAGAAAAACTAGTAGAATTGCCCTTGAGTAGACCATGCTTGGTACACACTAGTTACCCAGTGTGGTAGGTTTTTGAGTCCCACCACACTGTTTGCTGCACAGGTAGGATAGTATTGCTGGTTGCAATGACAACATTGTGGACACAGAGGTTTCTGTCTCCCAATGTGAGCCTATTGGCACACGCATGGTCTGGATGATTGGCCACAGCTTGCATGGTTGGTTGTTGCGTTCCACTAGCCGAGTACATGGGAGGCGGGTGGACATGCCCCCTTGGGTTCCAGGGCCTGTGTGCGATAAGGCTAAGCTACTGACTGATGGTGACGGTGGCCAGAAGTTATGGGTGTGGTTCACTGGTCAACTTCCACGTTCCACCATAGGCGACAAGCTGGATGATCGACCTGTTAGCAGACGCCATGGGGAATTTACTTCTAGTCATAACCCTGACAGTTGCAAGTGAGTGGTGACTTTGGCAGGCATTCTCTATATCTGCCACATTGGGGTCGAATTTGGGAGATAACCTGCTGGCATGCAGCTCTCCTAGGGAGTGATGAGTATTCTTCCCTTTATACTTGATTGTGGCCATGTGTACATACTTTTTTCAATAAATTTTCAATACATTTTTGGATATTTTTTTGGTCTCTTCTTCTTTGAAGATAAATAAATATATATAGGGCACCCCAAAACTAGGAAAGGTGAATGCCGATGTTTAGTGTATATTGACTATTAGATTTATTTTTTAATTAGTCTTATTGTGGTCACATTCTCTCATGCACCCTGTTTTAACCAATACTTCATAGCTTATGTTAACCATTTCCCTAGATGATTAGTGACAGGTTTGTTGGGAACTGCTCACCTTTCAAAGCACAGTCTGCTGTGAGCTTTAGACCAGATAGCATGTCGAATCAAACATTAATGTGATAGCTATGTGTATTGTAGCCATTTTGAGCAATAGTGTTAGGACCTGCAGAAAAGTGGGGTCCCGTGAAGTGGGATGCAGGCTTAAATGCATTGATCAATTCATGAACTAAGTCTCAAGTATTTATTAATATCAGTTAATTTAGTGAGTGCAAAGGCCCTACAATTTCTGTTTAAACAATGTGGTCACAAGCCATAGGGCATACCAAAACTAGGGAAGGTGAGTGCCAATGTTATATATATATATATATATATATATATATATATATATATATATATATATATATATATATATATAGAAGATTCTCCCAACAGGGAATGCACACTCTCCACAGTATCAAAGAGAACACACTTTGATAAAATCAAATCGTAGCTTTATTTTCACTTGGAGATATCCATTATTCATATGCCATAATTGCAGAAGCCCCGACGTTTCGGTCCCACATCTGGACCTTTATCAAGGAGCCTGAAAATCACATAAGGCCAATCACTACAAGTGAAGTGCAAAATGTGCTTCCAAAAATTATAATGTAACATAAAATATCATAACAAAAAAGGTCTAAGCCATGTACTTACAAAGGCACAATAATTCAGCTCATGCAGCAGCACAAATCAGGCAGATCAGCATGGTTCCGGTACACCAACCATACCTGTGACTGCCCAGGCCCGGACTTATATACCCTGATGCCGGAAGTCATATGTGGAGCTAATTCCCGCGGGTGACGCCGCACTTCCGGAAGCGTGTTACCGGAAGTGTGCATCCAGTTGGGACAGAAGAGAACAGCACTAAGTTCACCGCGATACCGGATATCCGGTATTTGGAACGCACCTTAATGTTGGCTATTTGCCGGAAGTAGGAAGTAGGAAATCTCCGCCAATGACCCGCAGGAACTAGGAAAGGTGAATGCCGATGTTTAGTGTATATTGACTATTAGATTTATTTTTTAATTAGTCTTATTGTGGTCACATTCTCTCATGCACCCTGTTTTAACTTATACTTCATAGCTTATGTTAACCATTTCCCTAGATGATTAGTGACAGGTTTGTTGGGAACTGCTCACCTTTCAAAGCACAGTCTGCTGTGAGCTTTAGACCAGATAGCATGTCGAATCAAACATTAATGTGATAGCTATGTGTATTGTAGCCATTTTGAGCAATAGTGTTAGGATCTGCAGAAAAGTGGGGTCCCGTGAAGTGGGATGCAGGCTTAAATGCATTGATCAATTAATGAACTAAGTCTCAAGTATTTATTAATATCAGTTAATTTAGTGAGTGCAAACAATGTGGTCACAAGCCATAGGGCATACCAAAACTAGGGAAGGTGAGTGCCAATGTTATATATATATATATATATATATATATATATATATATATATATATATATATATATATACATATATGTGTGTGTGTGTGTGTGTGTGTGTGTGTCTATCTCTATATCTATCATCTCATGTAGGTCCATCTATGTACATTAGTTTAACAGACCCAGCTTATATATAAGGACACCTCAGTCTCCACCAATGTACTCCACCCCTCTCTGGAAACCCCCTTCTACAAATCCTGCATTTATTACCGACTTCCAGGTCAGACCTCCAATCTTCTAACATTTTGGGGAAAAAAAATCTATATTGCATCCACCCTCGGCATTGGCAGTGTTGTGCGACATATGGTGAAACAACTTTTCATTGACCTCTGAACTTTATAATTTGCAATAGAAGATGCATTATAACGTATACAATTTATTTGGGGTTTATTGAATGTCTAAGACCCTTATGCACTGCATCAAATAAAATCATAAAATGATGTACTTCATCCTGGCCGCCATAGTGGCTACCTGCTTCTCCCTTTCAGGTACTTTACTCTCTCAAAGGTGGCAGAAATAAAGTACATGTTAAGGTCTTCTGTTCACAGTGATGGAAAATAAATAATTATCGAGATAATAAAAAATATATTAATAAAGCATCTCCTAATTCAAGTCTCATATTTCCCATTTTACATTTATTGTATTACTTTGAATAAACTTGATGTAATTATGTAACATTGTAGCATTTCTGAAGTGCAATTGATCAGAAGTTCCAGCCACCACTTAGTCATCTGTGCACAAAATAAATGTTTACAGACTTATAAGAACCTTTGTTATGCAGAGCATGGCACTTCAGTAAACTCTCAGGATTCCTGAAGTTTGCTAGACTGTGAACATCTGACAATTATCTAAGATTAGAAATGAACTTGTCTCGCCCTTGTGATATTTTGAAAATACATACAGGCATACTCGCGAAAAAGCATTTCTGGGAGACTGTTAAAGCAACAGCTGCAGTACAGATGGAGTGCCTCTCATTGTTTCTGCCAGCTCGCCATGGTGAAGGTTTTGGCAATCCACTGTTCTTCTTGTGCTCCAATGCACCAACGTGCGTGGATGCTCGCCATACAATATCCATGCAATACAAATTGCCACCGCTGGGTGTCTAATGCTCCACCAATCTAGTGTCGGATTGATATACCGATGGAACTCCGCCATTCGCCAAGTGGAGAGCGCTTACATGTACAGTATACTGTACATACTGTATGAGACGTTCATGTGTCTTATCCCTGTGAACATTGCTTGTGGCCCCAACTGTACTGTACAATACAAGCAAGTGGGCTGTGTAGTGTCATGGTCCCATAGGCAAATAATAATCTTCACATTCACCTAGTCGATGCTAAATATTGTGAACACAAAACTCATTTTCATTTTTGGTGAATGGAATTACGGCTTTACATACTGTACAGTATAATCATGAGCAGTGGCTGCTATCACCAGGAGGTGTAGGCTAGTGGATAAATGCACCGCTCTGCACGCTGAAAACTTGTGTTTGATTACAGTGTCAATTTCTTTTTCTTTTATTAAAATATTTTTTTAAAGTTATATGTAATGAAACTAGACATACTGTACATAAAATAACATGTTTCCATAAAACCTTTTTTGTGCAATACCTTGCGCAGGAACCACAGCGTGTGCTTTAGTACTGTATTACGCATTATGCACATGGTGTTTGCACTACTGTTGCTCCTTCCCTGAGCCTGATCAACTGAATCAGCCTCCTGCATTGCATTATCAGTAAAAAGTCTTCCAGGGAGTGGGGAAGGGAGGCGGGGGTTGACTTGAGCTCAACACATTACCTCCAACACTAATCCACAATGGGTTTGTCTGGGATGCTCCCGTGACTCATGTTTCACATGGGAATGTCTGAGTCACTATTGTGACTCATGTTTCGCAGATGGCCCTAAGGTTGCATTTCATACACTCTCATACACATCACCAAGTGCCGTAGGCTAGTAGATAACTGCGGCACCCTACACGCTGGAAACCCATGTTCAATAACAGTGTAAAATTATTTTACACATTTGTACACACAAACAGCTATTTCCATAACTACTCTTCAGTAGCTGTCATAGCTATGCAGTACGGTTAAACTCTTTCAAATAGAGTTTTGGATGCAGGATGACAGTCATGTGTCTCACACAGCGTGTGATGTAGGATGCCAGCTCCGCAATTTTGGGACTGTTCTATTGCACTGTGCAGTATACAGTAGGTGACAATGGCGCAGCCCAGAGATAGGCCATACTCCATATGGAGACTGAGACACCTTGTTCGCTGGCGAGATGTGACCCTTGCCAGCAACAAGAAGAAGTTGAAGGCCTACAGAATGGGCAAAATGGCCTTTCAAAAAGGCACTGGTAATGAATGGTCCATCCGCTCCCTTGAACGCCGATGGAGCATCAGGAGAGATCCTAATAGACTTCAGGCCATCAGGCGCTGTAAGTACTGTAATTTGAGGATACAGTACAGTATCATAATAAGTTGTAATAAAGTGGTGTCTACAAGTGTACAGTAACATCAGGTGTACCCTATAATACCTGGGTTCACTTGAAGATTACCGTATAACACCTGGTGGTTCCGCCATGTTTACCAGATAACACCTGGGTTCCTGCCATGTGTACTCAGGGCCGCCGAGAGGCAGGGGGGGCGGGTACATTTTACCTGGGCCCGGGCCTGCCAGGGGGGCCCGGGTCCCGACACACAAAAAAAAAAAAAAGGTTTTTTTTTAAAAAGGGGGCGTGGCCACGGGTCCGCGATTGGGCCACGCCCCCAAATTAAGCCCGGTCAGCGATGGCTGTCCTGCTCCTGCTCCTGCTCCTGCTACAAGTTCCTGTTTCAAAAGGTAATGCCACCCGCAATGCATGGCTATGGACAGGGGGAACAGACAAAAAGCCTGTGTGTGTGTAACAGGCTGTGTGTGTGTGTGTGTGTGTGTGTGTGTGTGTGTGTAACAGGCTTTGTGTATATGTATATATGTGTGTGTGTGTGTGTGTGTGTAACAGGGTATGTGTGTGTTTTTGTGTAACAGGCTTTGTATATGTGTGTGTGTGTGTGTGTGTGTGTGTAACAGGCTGTGTATGTATGTATATATGTGTGTGTGACAGGCTATGTGTGTGTGTGTGTGTGTGTGTGTGTGTGTGTGTGTGTGTAACAGGCTATGTATGTGTGTGTGAGAGTGTGTGTGTAACAGGCTTTGTATGTATGTATGTATATATGTGTGTGTGTGTGTGTGTGTAAAAGGCTGTGTGTGTGTGTGTGTGTGTGTGTGTGTGTGTGTGTGTGTGTAAAAGGCTGTGTGTGTGTGTGTGTGTGTGTGTGTGTGTGTGTGTGTGTAACAGGCTTTGTATGTATGTATATGTGTGTGTGTAACAGGCTGTGTATGTATATATGTGTGTGTAACAGGCTATGTGTGTGTGTGTGTGTGTGTGTGTGTGTGTGTAACAGGCTATGTATGTGTGTGTGTGTGTGTGTGTGTAACAGGCTATGTATGTATGTATGTATGTATGTCTATATGTGTGTGTGTAACAGGCTATGTGTGTGTGTGTGTAACAGGCTATGTATGTATGTATGTATGTATGTATGTCTATATGTGTGTGTGTGTAACAGGCTATGTGTGTGTGTGTGTAACAGGCTTTGTATATATATATGTGTGTGTGTGTGTGTGTGTGTGTGTAACAGGCTATGTTCTGTATGTGTGAAGGAACAGGCTGTGTATGTATATATGTGTGTGTAACAGGCTGTGTGTGTGTGTGTGTGTGTGTGTGTGTGTGTGTGTGTGTGTAACAGGCTATGTATGTATATGTGTGTAACAGGCTATGTACTGTATGTGTGAAGGAACAGGCTATGTGTGTGTGTGTGTGTGTAACAGGCTATGTATGTATATATGTATGTGTGTGTGTGTGTGACAGGCTTTGTACTGTATGTGTGAAGGAACAGGCTAGGTGTGTGTGTAACAGGCTATGGCCCTCATTCAGGTTGGTTCGCTCCCCCGCACGGTCACACAGGGGAGCGATGTTGTGCATGTGCAGCCACTTTGTGTGAGCGAGCAAACCGATTATTTGCCGCCCCGATCGCATGCAGCAGTGTGGACGGAAGCATGGGTTGGTGGATATGGTTTGCGCCCATGGGAACTCCCATGACGTGGGTGCCGGGGGAGGGCAGCTGATGTCACCGGATGCCAGCTGCCCGCCCTCTTCTCATACAGGAGCGCCACAGATCTAAGACAGCAGAGACTGACTTAGATCTGCGAGCGCTTGAGAAATCATTTGATGGTCGGCGACCGCACTGCCCTGCACACAAGCTGCAAATCGATGATTATGTAAAACATCCGTTCACATGCGTGAAATCTGAGGTATTTAGATGACCCGCAAAGCTGCAAATTTTGCAGCTTTGTGGTCAATCAGAATGACCTCCAATGTGTGTGAAGAGAACAGGCTACATGGGGCCCATTTATGACGGATCATATATGGAATGCGATCTGGGTGGGACCATACTGCGCAGGATCACATGAGATTAAAGAGGTTGGTACTTCTTTACTTTCACGGCGCCAGCATGGCGCCGCGCGTCAGAGTCCCCTTGCGGGGCTCGCTTCGCTCGCCCACGCTGCGGGCTCGGTGGCTCGCTACGCTCGCCACGCTATTTAAAATCAACTCCATGCCAACATGGATAGTGGAGGTATGAACTATCCATGTTGGCATGGCGTTAAGTTCCTTTATTTTACATAGTTTGTGGCGAGCGTAACAGCCGGAAGTAGCACGGCGCCGTGAAAGTAAAGAAATACCAAGAGGTTTAATGGACACAATCCCCCTCTCCCTCCAGGTGCACATACCGCTGGCCATCACAATGCAGCTGCTCTTGGTGCCGGATCTGTAGCTTTGGGGGACACAGCAGATACCGGCAGCTCAGCTCGGCGATACTGCAAGTAGTGGCATCTGCTGCTTCTTGCCAGAACTGTTGCCGCTTTCCATGCTGCGTGTGTGAGCTTGGGATCCTTATACTCCAGAGGCGGCGCTTCAAATGGGGATGATCGTGCCAGTCACAGATCTTGGAGAGAGGAGCCGTGGGCTGGCCACCCCTGCTGTATGGCATAGGGGTCTGGGCAGCGCAGGGGGGCATAGGGTCCCTGTGACGGATGGGCAGACAGCAGTGGGGTCCTTGCGGAGGATAGGAGCTATTACCTAGTTCCCATCCTCCGCAGGGACCCTGCCGCTATCTGCCCATCCGTGGCCACGACCCCTTACTCCCATGGGCGCAACCCATATCCACCAACCCACGCTTCTGTCCACACTGCTGCATACGAACGGGGCGGCAAGTAATCGATTTGAATTTTGTGTAGCATAATGTGTAAGGGGCAAGTATAAGGGGTCTACTATTGTGTTGCATAAAGGGTATATGGTGTGGTACACACCCCTATATCCTTTAATGGCCACACCTCTTTTCTGTTGCTCGCCACTCCAGGGGGGCCCCGTGACGCTGTTGTACCGGGGCCCAGGATTTCTCTTGGCAGCCCTGTGTGTACTGTATAATACCTGGGGTCCTGCCAAGTGTACCGCATAATTCCTGGGGTCCCACCATGTGTACCGTATAATACCTGGGGTCCCGCCAAATGTACCATATAATACCTAGGGTCCCGCCATGTGTGCCATATAATACATGGGTTCCCGCCAAGCTTTATAGGGAATCAGGATTTTTTGTGTGTGATACTGACCTCACCATATTCTTGGCGAAGTACTGTATTACTGTAATTGTATGCTCAGTATTCACCCACTTATCACAGCAAGTTATAAAATAGTGTAATGATACGCACTTCATTGCAATTGTATTTAAAAGTGTCTATCTACAGTACTGTAGCTTACTGAACAGTACAGTAGTAGCAATGTAGCTACAGAGCTTTTAAATATGGTAGTCACTTCACACACATGCAATAGGGTTTCTTCCGCTAAAGCTGTGCAGCACAAATTGTATGCATGCGCAGTGAAGATTTCAAAAAGTTACATCTGGTGCATGGTGGTTCATCATGGCACGCTGGCAGTACAATCATCATAGGTAGGCTGTATGAGAGGTGCTACATCTGTATGTGTGCTGCAGTAAGGGCATCTACCTCATTTGGGATGTAATTAATATGCCAACAGTCGGGATCCCAGCGATCAGGATGCCGAAACCAAGATGTCGACTGCCGATGTTACTGCCAGACATAATTCCAGTGCACAGGATCTATTCTCCCTTGTGGGGGTCCACAACCTCTATAGAGGGTGAATAGTACCTAGTGGTGAGTGAAGCGAGCTACCTTGTCCACAGCGGGATAAGTGCACTGCTGGTATTCCGGCGGCCGGGATCCCACTGACAGCATTCTGACAGCAAGGATCCCAACTGTCTACATATCATACTGAACCCCTCCATTTTATAGATGTGTCATAAAATCCAGGAGGGTATCCAGTAGTAAACACTTGTAATGTACAGGAATGGAAAAATAAGGCACTCTAAAATCTTTGCGTAAAAACTGCAAATAAAAATTATTTTACCATTTATTTGTATTATTGAAAAACATATATAATTGGTTTGGTAGTCAGACAACTAAAATTTTAAATTTAAAAACAGTCTTGTAGTCTTGTAGTATTGTGTTGTGCACATAATATATATATATATATATATATATAGGGTGTAGGGGGGACGGCGGCACTCGCACATAGAAAGAAACACACGGAGGCAGGAGTGTACCAACGTTTCGTGGCAGCGTTGCCACTTTATCAAGGTGCCTAAGAATAAAAGCATGTCAAAAAGCACTCACCTAAATAGTAGCTGGGCAGCCCGTCCATGCGACCCGGCGTCTGGCTCCGTGGCGTCTGATGATGACGTCACACATATCCTGCGGCGCAGTGCCGCACGGAGGGGAGCCTGCATTGTGCAAAAAAAGGCAGAACAATAAAGTTATTGAAAAAAAAAAAAAACGGAGAATCAAAAGAGAAAGAAATACAGCGCTGGTATAATATAATATATATATATATAGAGTGAGTAGAAGAAGGGCACTCAGGGACTAGAGAAGCAGGTGAACGTAGGACAATTTATTGCCTACGTTCACCTGCTTCTCTAGTCCCTGAGTGCCCTTCTTCTACTCACTCTGTCTACACGGGCTGTAAGGCCCCTTGAATGGCACCAGGGCAAGCTATATCCCTGGACTCATCCTAAGTCCTGGGTGCCGGATCCTTCTCTGGATATATATATATATATATATATATATATTTATATATATATATATATATATATATATATATATATAGAGAGAGAGAGAGAGAGAGAGAGAGAGAGAGAGATAGATAGATATATATGTATATTCATATTGCATTATTCCACTATGCGCTAAAGTTGGCATTAGCAACTAAACAACTAAACCAATGGCAGGTAAAAAAAATGGCAGCCTAACAACTAAATTCCCTGAGAGCTTGGGAATTGACACAAAAATGTAAAGCACAATAGTGATATGGTGCCTTATGATAATCAATTTTCTGAAATAATTCAAGTTTCAGGTAAGAAAGTCCATAAGTTCCACTATTTTAAGAAGAGACATTGTTCATCCAAATGATCTATTTTATTAGTATCTTCCCATGTTGGTACAAAACCTATGGACTGGTCCGCAATCGATAAAATAGATATATACCAATGCGTTTCATCAGTAATGACTTCATCAGGGGAATGATAACATGTTCAAATATTTCAATCAATACAATATAAAAGTACATCCGTACACAGTAGGTATGTTTCACAAGGTATAATATATGTATACATATATATATATATATATATATATATATATATATATATATATACATAATCAGTGAAGCTAGATAGATTTTAGGTCCAGATTAAGAATACATATAGATTAATTATCCAATTTAAAGATCTAATATTCGCTGGATTTAACAGCCTGAAGATCTATAAAATTCCTAAACCTAAAATCTATCGCAAAATAAGCTGTAATAATGATAGAGAGATCCGAAAAACAGCGCAAACATGACATTTTTCATTCTTTTTATTTCATATTTTTAAATTGATAAGGATTTTTTAAACTGGTGTAGAAATTCACCTCCTAAACAAAATAGTAACGAGATAGTGACCGGCACCCGGTCTTTCAAAATAGATAAACTACAGTATCCGGTGAAAACTGGAGATGATTGGCTGTAATGGAAATATGGGTAGTAGTGAGAGTCACACAAGCCAGCCCACTGACGAAGTCTGAATGACGAAACGCATTTGGGGCATGGCTGTGTGACGCGATCCTTGTCCAACAACAATATATATGCACAACAATAGTGGAGTGGCATCTTTGTACTCTCTGGCCATTTAAGGTACCCAATAACACATGTGTTCCCTAGAAGATCTAGAATCCAAGAAAAGATAATAATAAAAAAAAAAAAAGCCAGAAAGTTGCAGTACATTTTCAATTTAGGAGATGATAATTCAGCTCCATTTAAAGCAGTAAACAGAATACCCAATGCATTTTATCTATACAGACATTATCAGGGGTATATCTTTACATCACAATATTAGGTAACACCAACAAATGGTTCAAACGATACAAGTACAGTAGCACAATCTGTAATGGACATATATCTGTACAGTGGAAACTCTAAAATGTATTGATATTACAGGAATGATCCTGATTGTGAAAGGAGGGCAAATGCTTTTGAGGGGGTGATGTTCCTCTTACAACAAACTCTTAAGGTGCATACACACTGTATTTTTTTTTTTACTAATTTAGTTAAAACACATTGATGACCAATTTCCCTTGTACCCAGTGTCCTGGACGAAAGATGTTGAGGAAAGATGTTGACCAAAGACTAAAGACGAATGATCTAGCTACAGTTTATAGGCTTTTTAAAAAAAACTGGCGGGTATGCACATCATCATTTGTCGTTCATCGCATAAACACTGAAAGATATTTTGACCAATATCGTTCAAAAGGGCCAAAATTAACGAATAGGTCAAAAAAAAATCAGTCAAAAAAATTGTACAGTGTATCCACCTTTAGCAGTTCTGTAAGTTTCTGCAATTCAGTAAACTACAATAGGTTCAGCATACCACCATTTTAAATAAAAACGCCATAATGACATTTTCAAATGGTGCTAGATTTACATACTGTATCTGTCCATGATCTGTGAGCTAGGACAAATGTAGTATCAAGAGGCTAATTACTTCTACTAGGAATCTTGTAATTCAGGTAAATTAATTAAGCAAACAGATAAGGTTCTTTGTAAATTGAACTAATGTGTGAGCAGGTATGTGTACTATGAAAACCCAGATATCTTCTTAATTGCAGCAGTGGTGAATGGATCATGTAAATTTCTCAGTAGCTGTTATGAATATTATATTTTAATTAGCATACCTGCATATGCTTGTTTGGAAGCAATTCTAAAATTATTTTTCAATTATAGGTTAATTAATTACACTACAAGACACAGGAACAAATATTTTTGTAACAAAATATCAATGTAATAAGCAGGGGCATAACTAGGACTTTGAGTCTCCACCAGAGTCGGTATAGCTGGTGCGGAACAAGAGTTGTGGTTAATGTCATGTAAGCACCGTCCCACAAAGCACCATTAAGACCTTATCATGTATTTTTAAAACTCTGTGAGTTCCAGGCAGTGGCTGGCAGGGATGAGGTTAGGGATGGTGGTCATCAGGACTTTGTTGATCAATAACTGTGCTTCCGCCCACTGCATAGTGGTAGGCCTCTCATCCATACACTGTATATACTTAGACCACTTAGGGCCAGTACAAGGTTTTTTGGTACCTTAAGCAACTGTTCAGTTTACTGCTCCCACCACCCAAACATCAACACCTACAATCAGACTCTCTGTGTCCGTTTTAATTTTTTGATAGTCAGACCCAAGGGCACCACCCATATTATGTAGCCCCTAGGCAATATGCATAAATCTACCTAATGGTTGAGCCACCGCTGACACAACTCTACTCATGCATAGATACATACATACATACATACATCACCGCTATCATACATTCATACAGCGCAGATCTCATTAATACATACATACTGTACATACATAAAGACATATGTGTTCTATTTCACAAGGGATGCTGCTATGGGCAACCAATCAGATACTATCTAATATTTTGTAGAAGGTGCTAAATATATTAGAAGTAGTTGCTGATTGGTTGCCCATAGCAACATCCCATGTGAAATAGAACTCCCAGCTTATTAAATTTCCCCATAGACTGCTACTGTCATACAAATATACATCCATACACTGCCTCTGACATACATAAATACACTGCCGGACACATGCATACATACACCACCACTCTAGTACATATAAACCAACACTGCCATTTTCTTACATACGTATATATACTTACAACCCGGCTCACATACATTTATACTTACTCAGCCGCTCTCATATTGCTCTTATAATACGTTGCCACACTCATAGATATACACATACACTGCCCCTCTAATACATACATACACCACTGCTCTCAAGTTGGAGCACTGTAGAACCATTCTTTAAATTCCCTATCAGCAGATGTCAGAACGGTAAACCACAATTACAATTACCCAATCTTTTTGCATTTGGGAAGGTGGAACTGCAGGGCAGCCCAAAATTTAAAAAAATGTAGTCATACTAAATGGACAACATAAATAGATGTTGCTGATCAGCCACCTACACTGCACCCACTGATGGCTGATCCTGGTATTTTTATCAGAGGTGTAAGTTTATACCAGATGCCCGGAGGCAAAATACATGGTGGTGACCCTTCTCTCATGTATGAATGGGCACCCGCTGAGACAGGAAACTGAGCCTGTCCCTTTGATGTTCTTGGTAAACTGTATGGGGTCTGCGCATATGTGGCCAGCCTGACTGTACTGCACAGTGGACCACTTCCAGGGATCATTCCAGGGGAACCCTCTGCCCGGCCAGTTATGTGATTGCTAGCCCAAAGGTTACAATGGGCTACCACATTTTAAGATGGCATTAGACTAATTTTATGAATTCTTTGCATTCCACATATTGGTAAATTGGCCAGCATTGCATTCCCCCTAGAAACAGTATCAAAGCTGGTATACTCTTCAGTCCCTCTGTGATACATGCAGGGGTACTTAGAATTTGCTCCACAAAATGGTGTTTTCGTGGATATAGCTGCAAATACACAATGATAAATATTATAATGCCCTATGTACTAAGCAAACAAAGCCAGGGCTCCAATATGAAGGGGATTGTCAGCCGTTGCTGGCATTACACCATGGAATCCTGAGGGCTTCATTCCACAGTCCTTACTGAGGGATTCAGTATTAAATCCCGGCGGTCGGGATCCCGGCGTTCAGAATCCCGACACCCCCGGAGGGAGAAAGTGTCGGGATTTCAGCGGTCGGGATTCCAGCGTCGGGATTCTGAACGTCGGGATCCCGACCGCCGGGATTTACACTGCATCCCTTACTGAGGGATGCTTTGTCCTGCATATGCGCAGCTGGACTTCTGGGTCATAAACTTCTAATTTCAGGGCTGCCAGCAATCCCTCCTTCATATATTCGGGGATACTTAATTTTTGCAGCTATCACACGAAAAAACTTGAAATATCTGCAAACATACAAGGATAAATGGGCCCCTCAGTCACTGTATAAGGTTCTACTCGACACTCCTGTATGCTGCAGCACTGAATCACAGTGTAAGGAGCAGGTCATAGTATGTATACTATACATTGCATCAGTGCTGCCGTATACAGGGTACTGTGTATGACCTGCTCTGCAGCAGAAGTACAGTGATATACAGTAATAACTGCCATTACCTCTGCAGGGTGCCGACCTCCTGTAGGGGCAGTGAGCAGGGCAGTGGAGCTCTGCACACCAGGCTCCTCCAACTTGCTACAGTTGAACTTTCCATCTGTCTGTGCTGGGTCTTGGAGCCGGCAACCTGTCTCCTTACACACGTGGATCTGCAGAGCAAGAACAGCGCAGAAATTCTTCAGAGGAGTGATCTACAGTCACTGTTGTCAATGCTCAAAAGGTCCCTGAATACCCCCAATCCATAAAAAGTGCACATATACTTACACAAGCAGTGCTTCTGCTGGGAATCTGAGGCTGTAAGGACTCTCATCCACACAGTGACCGCTGCACGCCTCCCTGCACTAACTCCCTGGCTTCTCCTTATGACCAGGACACTCAGCAATTCCAGTGGCATTTCTATAATGGGTGCAGTGTGCGTGGTGCACATGGGCCCCTGAGTCCCAGGGGGGCCAACACCGTGTACACTGCACCCATTTTGGACATACTTACCCTCCGGAAACCTGTGTCCATTTTACCCACCGACCTGCACATGAGCAATGGAGTCTAAAACCTGCACTGTTGGTGTGCCTTGAGGACCGTGGTTGGGAATGCCTGTACTAGTGGCATAAACAAAGAACAGACAATTAACTAGTAAAAATATACACCAAGGGTGAAATTTAATGAGATGCAAAAATGGGATTTGTGCGATTTTTAGTAAAAAAAACATCCGAAATGAGATTTTAAACACGTTTTTTGTCGCAAAATCATGCATTCGGAAGGTGCGATATTTAGTAACACCAGAACTCGCATCCAGATGTTTTCCCATTGAAAAGTATACAAATCGCATATTTAATGAGATGTGAATTCGGGAAAATGTGTCTAAATATTGCCACACATGCAGACCAGGTACTGACAGGCAAATTGGCCTGAACCCTGCACAGATCATTAAGATCTGTGCATGGTCCTGTCTTAAAAAAATGTGTATATGGAGACGCATAAGCCAACCACGCTAGCAGCATTCTGTAGCATTGGGACAGTGCTATAGAAGCTGTTAGCAGTGCCGGAGAAAGATGGCTCACCCCGCTGTCAGTGTCAAGGCTGACCAGCCACAGTGCTCATGGTTCCCCCGGGGGACCTTATGTAAAAAGTGTCCCCTGGCTGTGGCATGACACTGTGGGCTGTTGGAGCCCGGTGCTGGTTTCAACATACAGGGAACAGCAAGAGTTTTTCCCTGCGTTTTCCCCCCCAGATTTTTGGAACCAGGACCGGTCCAAGAGTCCGGGGCTGGTTTCAGAAATACGGGGGACCCCTACGCTTTTTGTCCCCCGTATTTTTGGAACCAGTTCCGGCTCAATGAGCCTGGGGCTGGTTATGTTCAAGAGGGGGGGACCTCACACTTTTTTTTTTTACACAAATTCACACATTTCCTCAAATTCGCACATTTTCATGACTAAAAATTGCACATTATCGCACTTAATCACACTTTTTTGCCAGGAATACACAGCTCATTAAATATTCGAATTTGCTGCAAAAAATGTAATTTTAAAAAGTGCAATAATGGGCGATTTTGAAAAGTTACTAAAACTCTCATCATGTTAAAGGTCACCCTTAATATCTTAACCCCAATACACTTGGAGGTCCAAATACAGTTTCCACATCCAGTATAACTATAGAGATTTATAGGAATGAACCTGTGGTGGCGCTATGCTGCCTGTAGAATGTACTGGCCCCTGATTATCACCCAATAATCAAAATACAACACAATATATACAAATGGGGTTTTCCAACCAACTGGCGCAGGTTTGTAGTCTCTAGATCTTCCTGTATTTCCTCAAAGGTTTCTCGACCACATGGGGGAAATTCAGAAAAAGACAAGATGGTTAGGTCTGACCATCCCAAGGATCGATATATATATGACACAATGGATATTTTGTAAACAGATGGGTAGGCGTACCCCACTTACGGCAAGAAGGGCAGCGTAAAGGCACGTAGCAGTTTCTTTTACTTTTCTTTTTCCTTTTCTCCTTTCTTCCTTCTTCTCTCTCTTTTCTCTCCTCCGGTGGTTTCTTCTCACGGTGTACAACTCAAGTATCGATGATGGACGTGGTGAAAAAAATATATACAATGTATGGGTTTATATTTGGTTAACTATGTGTTCATATAGATACATCCACACCCTGTGACTTGATCTATCGGTGAACAGGAAAAAAGTGCTTAGGTCGTACCTTACTCACCAACAGTATAAGTAAGGCACACATATAAAGGTTTCTTTTTTGTTCAGAGATTATTTATCCATATAAAGGCCAATATTATATTGGCGTACCCCGACTCACGTGAAGAAATGTGCTTTATTACACGTAGCGTGTTCTTTATCTTGTGGGACTCGACTTCAATCAATGGGTCGTATTTTTCTCAGGAAAAGTGTAAAAAGATATATGAAAGGCGATGTCAGGTAAATGATAATGGAGCCGCCTTATACAGATATATCATCACCACGTGACTTGATCTATCAGTGAGCAAGATAGGTGCCTGAGTCGTACCTTACTCACCAACAGTATAAGCAAGGTACACAAATAAAGGTTTCTTTTTTGTTCAGAGAGATCTATTCTTTCATGAGAAGACCAATAGTATCTTGGCGTACCCCAACTCACGTGTAGAGCTGTATTTTCTTACACGTAGCGTGTTCTTTGTTTGATGGAACTCGACTTCAATCAGAGGGCCATGTTTCTCTCAAGAACAATATAGTGAAAATATATAATAAACATGTGTCAGGTAAGTGATAATAGAACCTCCTTTTATTGGAGGAAACAGTATAAGCGAGTGATTGGGTATTTATATTAACGTGACCAAAAGGTACTCATGTCGTACCCTGACTCACACGTGACTGTGCAGAATAACATTCATAAAGGTTTCTTTCTGTAAACAAGGATTCCCTCCACCGTGGTTTCACCTTGTGTTTTAAAAAAGGTAGGGAGTTATGTACCCAGGAAAGATGGGGTCTCTGAAAAGACTGTTTTTAGCGTACCCAACTCACAATTGTGGGGGCGTTTCTCCACCCATAAAGGTATCTTTTCCTTTAAGGCAATCAGGATCTCTGATGCAGATAAGTATATCCAAAATATTCCAAAAAGAGTCTCTTAAAATTATTTATTATACAGTAGAAAAGTAGTAAAAATCCTTCATCCCAACAATGAAAGGATACCAAAACATCCACTCTTAAGGACTCTCCACAATAAGTCCCAAGGAGGCCCAAACGACAGTACAAAAATCCAAAAAGATAGAAAAAAATAAATAAAAAAATACAAAAAATTCTTAAAAAAATTCTTTAAAATACATACAAAATCCAGAAAAGCGTCCAAAGGAAGGAATGATGGCTGCTCACTCTCCACAGAAATCTGTGGAGAGTGAGCAGCCATCATTCCTTCCTTTGGACGCTTTTCTGGATTTTGTATGTATTTTAAAGAATTTTTTTAAGAATTTTTTGTATTTTTTTATTTATTTTTTTCTATCTTTTTGGATTTTTGTACTGTCGTTTGGGCCTCCTTGGGACTTATTGTGGAGAGTCCTTAAGAGTGGATGTTTTGGTATCCTTTCATTGTTGGGATGAAGGATTTTTACTACTTTTCTACTGTATAATAAATAATTTTAAGAGACTCTTTTTGGAATATTTTGGATATACTTATCTGCATCAGAGATCCTGATTGCCTTAAAGGAAAAGATACCTTTATGGGTGGAGAAACGCCCCCACAATTGTGAGTTGGGTACGCTAAAAACAGTCTTTTCAGAGACCCCATCTTTCCTGGGTACATAACTCCCTACCTTTTTTAAAACACAAGGTGAAACCACGGTGGAGGGAATCCTTGTTTACAGAAAGAAACCTTTATGAATGTTATTCTGCACAGTCACGTGTGAGTCAGGGTACGACATGAGTACCTTTTGGTCACGTTAATATAAATACCCAATCACTCGCTTATACTGTTTCCTCCAATAAAAGGAGGTTCTATTATCACTTACCTGACACATGTTTATTATATATTTTCACTATATTGTTCTTGAGAGAAACATGGCCCTCTGATTGAAGTCGAGTTCCATCAAACAAAGAACACGCTACGTGTAAGAAAATACAGCTCTACACGTGAGTTGGGGTACGCCAAGATACTATTGGTCTTCTCATGAAAGAATAGATCTCTCTGAACAAAAAAGAAACCTTTATTTGTGTACCTTGCTTATACTGTTGGTGAGTAAGGTACGACTCAGGCACCTATCTTGCTCACTGATAGATCAAGTCACGTGGTGATGATATATCTGTATAAGGCGGCTCCATTATCATTTACCTGACATCGCCTTTCATATATCTTTTTACACTTTTCCTGAGAAAAATACGACCCATTGATTGAAGTCGAGTCCCACAAGATAAAGAACACGCTACGTGTAATAAAGCACATTTCTTCACGTGAGTCGGGGTACGCCAATATAATATTGGCCTTTATATGGATAAATAATCTCTGAACAAAAAAGAAACCTTTATATGTGTGCCTTACTTATACTGTTGGTGAGTAAGGTACGACCTAAGCACTTTTTTCCTGTTCACCGATAGATCAAGTCACAGGGTGTGGATGTATCTATATGAACACATAGTTAACCAAATATAAACCCATACATTGTATATATTTTTTTCACCACGTCCATCATCGATACTTGAGTTGTACACCGTGAGAAGAAACCACCGGAGGAGAGAAAAGAGAGAGAAGAAGGAAGAAAGGAGAAAAGGAAAAAGAAAAGTAAAAGAAACTGCTACGTGCCTTTACGCTGCCCTTCTTGCCGTAAGTGGGGTACGCCTACCCATCTGTTTACAAAATATCCATTGTGTCATATATATATCGATCCTTGGGATGGTCAGACCTAACCATCTTGTCTTTTTCTGAATTTCCCCCATGTGGTCGAGAAACCTTTGAGGAAATACAGGAAGATCTAGAGACTACAAACCTGCGCCAGTTTCCACATCCAATACACAGTAAATTCCTGGCAAGCCAGTGCTGTTTACCTCAGTAGTGAAAAAGCAACCTACTAAGTATACTGAAGGGAAGAACCCCCAATGCGTAATTGCCACCAAATAATTATTACTGCTGTTCTTTCCCTTCATATATGACTACTTAACCAATACAAGGCCACCACTAAATCTAAATTTAACTCCCTAAAACCTTAAATATAATCTCAAAAAGCAAGACAAGATCCTTGTCCATAAGGTATACACCGTCTTGATGGCACAAACAAACATAATAAATAGGTGTTTCATAATCAAACTGCATAATTCCACAATCCATATAGGGTAAACAAAATGTGATATACACTTTAAGCACTAAATAGTGATAGACCAAACAATTTTGATAAACTCTTACAATCAGCATAGAGTATAAGTGAAGTTCTATGCATAGTCAAATATGTGGGCCCATCCAGACATCCACCATGTTTAGGTGCACTTCATTAAATGGTCCCTAACATCTCTAACACTAACACATTATATAAAAAAAAGAGGAAGAAGACAACTCTAACATGAGCATCAGGGGCCGAGGCACCTTGAGAAGAGCTGTTGCAGCAGACAGAGATATTTGAGGCAGCAGAAGGAATAAGAGCCACAGAAGGGAAAACTGACCTAGCCAACATGGGTAAGTCACACAGGGAAACCAACAGCACCAACAGAGTCCAATTAAGCCTTCACATAACCACTTTGCACCCCAGTGGAAGAGGCCATGTTCTTAGATGCCCTAGCAGCTTGCAATATATAAGGGGTTAATGGTCCTATTACAGAAACAAGGAGCCCAGCAACCACTCCCATATCTAGAAGAGCTACAAGGACAGGAGCATTCCCAGTCCCAGTCTATAGC
This sequence comes from Crinia signifera, assembly GCF_055691185.1. Taxonomy (NCBI): domain Eukaryota; kingdom Metazoa; phylum Chordata; class Amphibia; order Anura; family Myobatrachidae; genus Crinia; species Crinia signifera. The sequence goes on from NC_139217.1 coordinate 184,253,984, forward strand.
CTTACATTAGTGCCGGGACTGGGAATCCCAGGTAAGATGGGATCCCCACAGGGAGCATAGAAATAAGAGACATCAGGAACAAGAATGGTATAACCCCAAATCATGTGACCCTTTGGTCCAGCTGTCCCAATAAGCCCTTAATGCCTCATAGCAGCCAATGCCACCAGGCCCTGACACATGCATCATGGACATGAATCATTGCACTAACAGCCGTGGGATCCTGCGCATGCTACCCATAGGCAAAGCCAGCAGATCCATATATGTTTAGAGAAGGTTCAGGGTCCCCCAAGCATCTGACTTACAGTATATACTAACACTCCAATGAAGCATGCCTGGTTATTTCAGTCTAATTTACTAGTTGCTGCAAATAATGTATAGTATTCCACAAAAAGCATGTGGTGTACAGTAAAAACTTGAGTATTTTGCTCTTAAAGTAATTTGATCAAAACATTTAAGCTTGCAGCGACCAAGGGGACCCAAACTCTCCACAGCATTTATATAAATACACAGTGTCTTCCACAATTTCCACAATGATCTGACACTGTACATGTTCTCTAGTTATTAGTGACAACATTGTGAGAGAATTTCCTTAATGATGTGCGACAAATTCTGAATGATTACACTCTCCATAGGAATTAATGGTGACATGCTAATTGGTCAGTTTGTCGCCAGAGTTCTGCTCTCACCTAATTGGCAGATGCTTCCATAGAAACTATAGGCTTAGAGCGGGCTGACTTAGGCAATTAGCAATAAAGAGAACCATATACGGTAGGACGTGTCATTTGGGAGCTGTTCTGTCTCTTACAGTTTACATTATATTCATGGGGTCCCTGCAGTTGCAATGCTAACCCAATATATTGTACCAAGTAATTTTGGGTTTTGTTTACCTTAATTTTTCTGAGTTCTGTATTGCAGTCATTACCATTAGTATGTCTTTTCTGCTTCAAACTGGTTCTTTTATATCACCTCTGGTATTAGTTAAATGGTGCATGTTTTTTCTTAAACGTTAAAGGTTTGAATTCAAAGGGCAGATATATAGGTGTGTTCAACCCCATCTCTCTCTCTCTCTATGTGCCCCTAATTCTAACAAGGTTCCATTCCTTAGGAGAGTTTGCTTATTTATACAGAATGACAACGGTGGATACAGTATCTTGTCCTTTATAGGCAATTTAAACTGGTTCTAGACACAATATTAGACATTCTGTACCCTTCTTGTAGAATCTGACTTTTATTAAGCTTGGATGATACAGAATCAGGGTGGGATTATACTTGTTCTTACAGGTACATCATTCTTATTCTTGAATAGCTCTCCAATTCATTTATAAATTAACTTTACAACATTCAGGTTCATTGGATACATTTGCCTTTTACATAGTCTAACCATAGCACGTTAATGTTGTCATGATTTTCTTTAATTTTCTCTCATTTTTTGTCAGACATTTTTTGTCAGACCCAATTACAAAACAGGAAGATTGAATAACAAAAACAATCAAAGGCGCTAAATTAACATAAAAAAGGGTACTTGTGTACTAGCACGGCGCCCCTGATATTCAGTCGTATGGCATTGTATTCAATTTAAAATTGTATACCATTGTATATGACATACAATGGCACGCAATGCAATGAGATGCGATTTTAAATTGTATATACAATCTTTAATTGTATAAGCACCTTAATAGGTGCTTACAATGTTAAATGCACCCCCATGCCACTGCCACTATCAACGCCGAAGCGTTGCGAGCCCCGCGAGGGGCCGCGCATTACTTCACATGTATTCTGCGTCCCCACGCTGGGCTCGTTGCGCTCGCCACGCTTCAGGCTCGGTGGCTCGCTACACTTGCCACACTACATAAAGTAAACTCCGCGCCGACGTGGATAGTGGGGGCATGAAAAGGTCGGAGGACGCGTACCGCCGCCCCTCGCGGGCACGCTGCGCTCGCCAGGCTTCGGGTTGGCGTTGATAGCACGGGTGGCGTGGGGGTGCTTTTAACATTGTAAGCACCTATTACGGTGCTTATACAATTATTTATCTTATAGGGGGCACATTTAACATTGAAAACACCCATTAGGGTGCTTATACAATTTAAAATCTTATACCATTGTATATGCCATACAATGGAATACAATTCGATGGTATACAATTTAAAATTGTATAACATCTGCTAACATTGTATCACATTGCATCGCATCGCATACCATCGTATGCTTTATGGTATGCGATGCGATGGGCGCCGTGCTAGGAAACAAGTACTTAAAGAAGTGTTATAAGTGCATCATAAAAAAAATTATGTGAGTGCATCAACAAAATGTGCAACAAATGAAACCGGATACTTTTCCTTCTATGTATCCAAGGAAGAAAGAGTACTTATTTATTTTTAAAGGTAAGTGGTCATATGGGATAGTCCGGAATTTGTTCTGAAGCGATCCAGAAAACGAGAAGAACGTGTAAAAAAAAAAACACAATGTGTAGTAAAGTCTTTTTACATTAAATTTATCAAAAAGTCTTTCTTGTTCTTTCATTTATATGTGAAAAGAGGGCATAACCCACTCACAGAAAAAAATGTAAATAAAATGTGTGAAAGGTTTCTTTTATAATGTGATTTTTCTTTTACCAAAGTATGTTTCAGAGGAGGTACCCTAAAAAGTTGTGTCACAAAAGGGATGGCGTACCACACTCACTATTTAGACATGTTGTCTCCTGGTTGGGGTTCCATTTTGCAGCTGTTTTTATTTTTTATTTTTATTTTTTAACTGTTACATTTTTCGATTTATGTCTTGTTATTTTTAAGTCCAACTATGGAATAGATGTAAAATAAAAACACATTTTTTGATCATATACAGTATACAGTATCTCTTCTTTTTTGGGGGGTATCACACTAACGAGGGATCCAAGCATGTTCTAATACAGGGGGAAACAGGATTAAAGATACCTTAATGTACATATACCCAGCCTTCACCTCCTGAGTGTGGTACACTTTTTATTGTGAAATCTTCATGAGTTTTAAGATAAAAGATACCTTTATGGATTTTTCCTCCCTCTATTAGATGTGAGTGGGGGTATGCTAATTTGTGGTCTTATCTATGGCCCTTATTCTGATTGACGCGGACTTTACCGCGTACTTACGGATCGCGTCTTTATGGCGTCTGCGCATGCGTGGAGAACGCTACGCGCATGTGCCACGCCTTGACTCGGTACCAGTTCGGGCAAATCCCGTCCAAAACTGTTCACCGCTATCAGTCGGGAAATAGGGGCGTATTATGGGCGTCATGCGGAATGACACATGGGCGTAGTTTCAAAGTGGGCAAAACGGGGCGGAAACATGGGCGGACACGGGGGAGTACACTTATGTTGGGGGGCGTACATTCGGAAACCACTCCGAATGCACGCGATCAAAAAGGGCAGAAATGTGCGGTGTCCACAAGTGTACTATTGCTTTGCGGACACCACTCGTTCATGCGGTAGGCGAACGTACGCCTAATGACTACAAGCATTAACACCTGAACCCAATAGAATCGACTCCTTTACTCATTACTCACTAATAGGACGCTTGTCAGTGCTTTAATTGAAACCATTGCACTTCAATTGCTGTAAGGGTTAATGTGTGCAATGCATGTGTTAGGCATGCTTGTAAGGATATATTGGAATCTAATTGATTCCAATTCCAAATAAGCATTTTTTTATCAGGATAGGTAATTGAATAAGTGGGTCATGTGATGTATAGCAGAAGATACTTCATAGTGGGTTGTTTGGCGTAAATACTCCGCTTACGTGCGGTAGCACCGCTTGGCTCCCGTTCGGATGCGGTATTCCCGAGCATACTCTGTAATACTCTGTAATACCGTGCCGAATCGGAGTGTTTCTCCCGCACACGCATGCTTTGTATGTCGTCCGTAAACACGCCCTGTTCTTAAAGAGTGAGTCCGTCCGAATGCGGAGGACCCGTGGGCGTTTCTACGGACGATGGCCGCACGCGGCAAAACACCGTGGCGTGCGGACCGCACCGTAAGAATGCGGGAATATCCGCACCGATCAGAATAAGGGCCTATGTGTCATTAAAAATATTCTAAGTGATCAATCACACACCATTGTCATTTGTGGAGATTCACTTCTTGATAAAGAATAGCCAAGGAACAAAAAGATACATGTAACAACCTGTTAAACAGTGAGTGGGGTATGCCATCCCTTTTGTGACACAACTCTTTAGGGTACCCAAATGAAACGTATACATGCTTCACCTATTCCTTATTTCTGTGAGTGAGGGTACGCTCCTTTAAAACATACTTTCGTAAAAGAAAAATCACATTATAAAAGAAACCTTTCAACAAATTGTATTCACATTGTTGTGTGAATGGTGTACGCCCACTTTTCGCATATAAATTAATTAACAAGGGATCTTGGCCCACCCCCAAATGACTCATGCTGGAAGGAGGTGAGAGAGGGGATAGCCAAGAGCTACATCTCTACACGTATTAAAGAAACCTCCTACAAACTGTACTACAGGTGGTACTATACCCCTAACAGACTATTAAAAATATTTTCCTCTTCTACTCCATTAAATATAAAAGGAAGGGGGAGAGAGGGGTTAGAGGTCCGCACACACTGTTTTTTGGAATTTGGTCCCTTATACAGTAATAAGGGATTAACCTTCCGGGCAATATAGTTGAGACAATAGATGGAGAGGAAAAGAATTGCACGGTGGATGCACACCAAAAAGAAGAGATATTTCAACAGGAGGAAATATTCAGGAAAAAAATGTTTTTATTAAAATGTAACCTTTATTAAAGTATCCATATAAAAAGAAGGGAGAGAATTGTCCTGTGCAGATTTTTTAACATATAGGATTTTAGAGGATAATCTCCTTCTGTGGCTTGTGAAATTTTTAAGAGTAAAAAAATGTTGACATTGTACATACACACAACATATACTGTGATGTGCTATTGCACGGAAAAGAAAGAATGGTGTGTAAGGGATTAAAAGAGTTTCCCTGGGCTGGCTACCAATGTTGCTTAAGTTTTATTCGGTCCTTATGAGAGAGAAAAGAGATATGTATATTGTGTCCCTTTCCGGGATTGGGTCACCTGTCAGAGTGATTTGATTGGATGTCCCTGCTTGGGAAGTTGCTCACTCTTTTTCGCTTCTCGGCCTTTTGGCTAAGATCAAGTGTAGTATCTGTTCTTATCAGTGGGTATGGACTGGCTGAGTACCTTCACCTCTGCCAGTGGTAGGAGGTGTTGTTTCCGTAAACCCACTGGTGAGAGGGGGGAGAAACACTGGGCCTAGTAGTTTGGCTCTCTTGACGGGGTTCGTAGCCCCCGAAGGATGAGACAGTGAAAGGCTCAGTCTAGTATCCATTCCCAGGGAGCGGAGAAAAGCTGAGACCAAGTAGATTGGTCCAGGTTGGGCAAGCCACCAGCCTGGGCATAGCGAAAAGCTCAGCTTAGTACCTTAACCTTGGGATCGGAGAAACACTGAGACTGAGTAGATTGCTCTTCCGAGGGGGTTGCAGCCCCTAAGGGAGTCTCTCGAAAAGCCCAGTGGAGTACCCATTCCCATGCCAGGGGCTGGAAAGTGCCCTACGATGGGAGCAGAGAAACACTTGGCCGGACGCTGATTGGTCGGCTGCTTGGAGTCCGAGGCTGCACTGTGCCCCCGGGGAAACTCGGGGGTGCCGAACATGCACAGGTGATCCCAAAATCACCATGCACTAGTAAGCACTAGCACTGCGCACTTCCCTCTAGGTTAGCGCTTCACGTCCTTACCTCGTCCTTTTGGATGGGGTAGGACAATTTTTCACACCCCCACCCTGTCCTTCTGGCTAGGGTCTTCTTTATTATTTATTTATTTTCCTTCTCACGTTCGTCACTTTTCACGTTTTCTGTTTTTTTGTAGTTTGTCACATTTTTTTTGGGTAGTGTCGTCGACCCTTACGGGCCTTCCATTTCCCCAATGTGCCGAAGCTCTCGCCTTTTGGGGAGAGCTTCGTGCCCCCGAGGACGACCCCGAGCCGCAAGGCAGAGGGAAGTCTATTGAGGGTCTCTCCAAACCTTCGGGTGCGGAGGACCCACCGTCCTAACCCTTCCGGGGGTTGAGGAAAGAGGGTCTCTCTAAGCTTCGGCGAAGAGGACCCACCGTTCCCTATTTTCCCCTCTTCGGCCTTATGGTTGAGGGGGGTTAGGGGAAAAACGGGGGCCAGTCTCCTTCGGGAGATAAGCCCATTCGATCGCACGGCCCCCTTTGCATGTGTTTAGGCACAGCACTGGTAGGCTCCTGAGTTTCTTCAAACTCAATAAAGGTTACATTTTAATAAAATCCATTTTTCCTGAATATTTCCACCTGTTGAAATATCTCTTCTTTTTGGTGTGCATCCACCATGCAATTCTTTTCCTCTCCAGCTACTGCCTCTACTACTCCAACCTGCTGGAGGGGATGCGGATGAGAGGTACCCTACTTCCCATATGGTGGTACTGCCCTATTATAGCTACCTTCCGGACCCAGGCCCTTAACGTGCTGAATTCGCTCTCTGCCTTCCCACTCACTATGGACCCATGGTCCTTACTCTTTACATGCCCCTTTCAGAATGTTGATCATCATATGAATAAACTATTCTCCCATATTCTATCAGCTGTTAAATTGCTAATCACTAAACAATGGAAATTGGTACTTATATGTTAGTTGGGCGCCCACTATAGTTAGTATGCTCATACCCCCACTATCCATGTCAGCATGGAGTTGATTTTATATAGTGTGCCCTACCCTTCAAGCTATACACAATTCCATCGGCCACGTAGCAAACATGGAAAAGATTACTCACTATCTCCATGACTGTCCCCATAAATTCGCCCCCAAATCTAGAATCCCTGGTTCCTGTTAAACCCTACCTAACCTCACTTCATAGACATCACTATCTTTGAATATTTTTATTACTCCCACTGGGCCCCTGAATCTGGTCCTCCCTCTCCTTTTCCTCCCATGCTTCTTTATCTTAAAGATTTTGTGTACCCTACTCTGTTTCACTATAATTGAGTATTAATCCCACATACATCTGATTGTAGCGTTGTGTGTCTTTACAAGAAATATCATCATCTATTTGCCCTCCCCTATTTCTTCCTCATGCAATGACCCTACCCCTCCCCACATATCCCCCCCTTACTTTATTTTACCATTGTTACTTGAAAAAAAATGTTGAGCTATTTGCATATAGCTGTTTCACGTCAACTTATATGTTCTATAACCCAGCTCTACTTACCTAAATAAAGAGTTAAAAAAAATATTCCAATACAAGTCGATATTGATGCTATTCTTACAAATTTTAAATAAATGTTATACCTGTAAAGATCTGTCCATCTGTCCTCTATTAGAATCCAATGAGGACAGAAACATCTTGTGTCTCACAATCAGGTTGCTCTAAATAGAATATGAAACTATTTTTGTTCTCGCTGGCAATAAGGGCAAGAGATTGTTGGCAAATAACAAACCACAGCTGGCTAAAAACAGAACACCTATTGTCCCCATGTGGTATAAAGGTAGCCCTTCCATTAATTATATTGTAGCAAAACAGTTTGCTGATTATTAGGGGTAATTTTACTAAGATGGGCGTTCTATTGAAGATGGAATATCGCCCATAGCAAATAATGACATTATGGGGGAAGTTTACGAAGAATACAAATACAACATATTGTATTCGTATTCTTTATATGAATGAATACGACTGCATACGTCATATACAAAGTCGTGTTCCGGAAGGGAATTTACAAAGCAGTCAACTACGAGAAAGTCGGCTCCTGATTGGCCGCCTAGCGGCCAATAGAATAATTCAGTGGAGAGGCGCGGAAGATGAAAGATCTCTGCGCCTCTCATCAGTCCGATGCGGGGAACTGCAGGAATCGCCGGCAGGGGCCAGAAGATGCCAGAAGACCAGGACTACAGCGGATCAAGACGACAGATCTTCACAGGAGGTCCTGGGTGAGTTGGATTTCCTTCCACAGGTCCCCCATGGATTTCTTCGGACCCGGACCGGACGCCGACAGACGCAGCCGACATGGACCTGGACATCGACATGGAGCCGAATGTCGACATGGATCCGGAACAGGACAGGACACCGGACCAAGACCCAGGGACCTACCTACGGGCTCAAGATAGGTAAGTATCAGTATGTATAGGCTTTGGATGTATTAAAGTTTTATTTTTATTGTGTGTCAGTGTGTGTTTATTTGACTATTTTAACTACAGGTGCCAGCGGGCCCTTTAATGCCCCGCAGGCTGGGACTTTGGCCTGGGGCTGGTTCTTAAAATACAGGGGACCCCTACTCATTTTGTCCCCCGTATTTTGGGAACCAGCCCCGGACCTGGAGCCTGGGGCTGGTTTTAAAAAATCGGGGAACCCCTATTTGTCGGGTTTCCTGATTTTTTATTACCGGCCCCGGCTCTTTTAGCCTGGTGCTGGTTACAGCTGTGGGGGGAACCCCACGCCGGTTTTTATTTTTTTATTTATTTCTCAATTTTTTAACACTGAAGCCTGCACGGATCTGACTGATCCGTGCTGGCTTCTGCCAAACACAAAAGGAAAATAACGTGTATTTTCCTGCCGTATATTCGTGGCCGATTTTTTTTTAGTAAATTTCCCCCAATATCTATTATTTTCTAGAAGGTTCTTATTACATAAGAAGTTTATCTGATTGGTTGCTAGGGCAACATACAATCTTCAATAGTACTCCCATCTTAGTTAATTTACCCCAGGGCTGGGCAATACCGGCCCTCCAGATGTTGATGAACTACACATCCCAGCATGCCTTGCATCAGTTTCAGCATGGCCACATAGCAAAACTAATGCAAAGCATCCTGGAATGTGTAGTTCATTAACATCTGGAGGGCCGGTGTTGCCCGGCCCTGATTTACCCCTTACTCTCAGATTATCCTCAGACTCTTTATCCTCTTAACTCACTACTACTTCTATTGATTATTTTATGTCAACTATCGGACTGCACTCTTTGACTCCTGACCAACTGATTGCCTTAAACACTTTTTGTATAATGAGGTGGTGTAATAGAGGCTTTGGATGTAACCCACCCTTAGCCACCATATTGCAAAATTACCATTCTATCGCCCTCTGCAATGGGGCAGTTAAACTTTTTGCTAAACTAATTGCTACTCATCTCACTCCTTTCCTATCTTCCTTAGTTCACCCTGACCAGGTGTGGTTCACATAAGTCAGACAGACCTCTGATAACAGCTGTATAGTATCTCATTTAATTTATGCTTCTAATTATGGTCTTTTTTTTTACATTCCCATGATGCTTAAACAGCAATTGACTGGTTGAATTGATTGTTATCAGTATGTGTACAGTTATGGAAGGTAATAATGCACCAGCCAATCATCTCCTAACTGTCATTTTTCAAACATAGCTGATTGGCTAGTGTGTTATCACCTTCTACTTTATCTCAACTTTATCTCTTCACTAAGCTTAATACATCTGCCCCTGTGTCCTCTATTTTGGATTTGCTCATCCTGCTTTGGGGCAGTTTCCTTGTTTTGCTATTATTGTGCTCTGCACAGTTTAATTTTACAATAAGAGTCCACTTGGATGGTAAAGTATGAAATAGTTCAAGACATTTTGCTTTCAGGCAGCTGGGGAAATGTAGGCTACATACTTATGCTAATATGCATTTAGGACCTCATTTGGCAGTATGTGAGGTTCTGTACCTTTTTCAGAAAATTCGGATGTGGCATAGTTCACTGTGGGAGAAAATACTGTATACTGTTGCATCCAGCTTCCCTCCACCCTTCTACTGGGCATGCACTACACACATGTTCTAACTTGTTAAATATAGATATACAGTGGGGCAAAAAAGTATTTGGACAGCCACCGATTGTGCAAGTTGACCCACTTAAAAAGATGATAGAGAGATAGTGGCATAGATAGACTGCCCTGATGAAAATGTGCAAACATTGAAACATCGGTATCCTTCTGGCTGTGTTATCGTCTTTCTTTCTGAGTGCTGCGCTGTGGATACATATTCAGTACAGTTTGGATACACATTCTGTGCTATCGGAAGGCACCAGGACTTTACATTTAATAGGCAGTGAGTGCCAAAGCCCTTCAGAGTATATAAGATAGATAGATAGATAGATAGATAGATAGATAGATAGATAGATAGATAGATAGATAGATAGATAGATATATAGATAGATAGATAGATAGATAGATAGATATATAGATAGATAGATAGATAGATAGATAGATAGATAGATAGATAGATAGATAGATAGATAGATAGATAGATAGATAGATAGATAGATAGATAGATACATGTATTTTAATATTAAACAATTTAGGAATATTTACATGGAAGGCTTACATAATACAGTATTACAACATGTAACACCATAATGAAATTAGGAGTAGCCTGGGGTCATTTACTCAGTGTAGGAATTATTTTGATTAAAAATATATCCTCCTAACTACAAATACATACTGTACTCCCCATTCTGCATCTGTTGCCCTCTACCAGCACTTGCATTATACAGAGCATTTACAAACAAACAGCAGATTCTATTTGCCTCAGGCTGTAAATAGTATTATGATGGCAATAGCATTATTTGTGTGCTCTCACTTGTGTATACTAAAGTGACAAATGCTACCTAGGAAAAGAGGATGCTACTGAAATCTGCAGGAATTCCAGAGTTCTCATTACTATTATTCATTACTGTTTTTAAAAACTTTTACGAACTTGCAAATTGGGCAGCACGGATGGTGTAATGGTTAGCATTACTGCCTCACAGCGCTGAGGTCATGGGTTCAATATCCACCATGGCTCTAACTGTGCGGAGTTTGTATATTCTCCCCGTGTTTGCGTGGGTTTACTCCGGGTACTCCGGTTTCCTCCCACAATCCAAAAATATACTGGTAGGCTAATTGGCTCCCAACAAAAAAAAAAAATTAACCCTAGAATGTCTGCATGTGTGTGTACATGTGGTAGGGAATATAGATTGTAAGCTCCACTGGGGCAGGGACTGATGTGAATGAGCAACTATACTCTGTAAAGCGCTGCGGAATCTGTATGCGCTATATAAGAAACTGTTAATAAATAAATAAATAAATAATTGATTCTTTTAACCCAAATCAATAGATATTCTGGGAATCTTGACATTTGATTATATCATCTCTCCTACAAAAGATAAAACAATTGCTGCAGTCACATGTTGTCCATTAATTACAACAACCACATACATTTGCAGATTGCTGCTTTCATTTATTTAAATGATGTTTCCCGAATATACAACACATGAACTAAAGAAATATTCTAATAAAATAAGTATAGCTTTATGTAAGACTGTAAGCTCTTTCAAGCAGAACTCTCTTAGAGATAAATTATATTTCCAAGTAATTGATGACAAAAAGAGAGCCTAGTCAATTTCTTAATGCAGATTCATGGTAAAGGTAAAATTGAGAAAATATCTTACACTATTTTATGGTTTGTAACCTTACAACATAGCTTTTAAATTGTCTTTTCAAATTTAGTTTCAATATACTACACTACATAGAAGTTCAAACGTATTACAAATATGTTATGCTCCAATGTACCAATCTGAACTGCATTTTAGGCTGTGGTTGAAATCAATTTCACTGATAGTAAATCACATTTTGTTCTGTATTTGTTTCTTACAATTGCTGTGACTACACCATGGAATATTGTATAATTTATTGCTAATAGCCTGCACCAAGAAACGTGTATTAAAGTAGCTGCAAGACTGCATAATGCTAATAATGTTCAGTTTTTGTACACCAGAACCATTTGAATCATGTGTCTAAATGAGAAATGCTAAGATCATTCTGAAAATAACTGTAGTACTCAATATGCTAAGATTTGTTATGCCTTTTGGGCACAGTATGTTTCTCGTAGAGACAGCAAAATGACCCATACAAAGTAATTTATGAGAAATCAAAAGGACTGTTGCACTGGGGACACTTTATGTTGTCAAGAGCCTGGTTATTCCCTATTGCAACTGTTAATACAGGTATAGAAAACACATGATTTATGTCTGATTCAAATTCACTTTATAATGCAATGTGCCATTGTTTCCCCTGTTTGTCTAGATAGCTGTGATAGTGCCCATGCATAATTTTTCTTCTTCTCCCAGGAGGAGCTTAAATGAAAGTGTTTTCTTTGTCAACCTCTGTGCAGTACAACATTATTTTATTGAAAACACACACCAGCCTCAAACGTACAGTATGCCTACAAATGACCGCAATCCTTGAACTATGTCCCTCCATAATGAGCATGTTGGCTCCCATTCACGTCAATGGTATAGCGGGAGAGTGTGAATCACTGCTCCCCACTATACAGCAACATCCTTGCTGTGATACAGGCACATATCTACTCCCTGCCCTAAGGGATGACATAGTGGTGTAGAAGGGGGTCCTTCTATAATCTGATCATTCAAATTCATACCCTAAGAACCTTCCCTTTTGTTCTCTTCATTTGAAGTTTATGCTATTCGCCTCTTCCAACCTATATACATGAGTACCTGTTACCTATTGTGTCCATGTTCATTGCCAAATTCATTGACAATTTGGATTCCTGGCTCCCCAATGTCCTTTCTCCCAGCCATCCCTCCTTGATCATGACTTCAATATTCCTATTGATGTCCCCACTGACCCCACTTCCTCTAAACTCCTTATACTCGCATCATCATATGATCTCTTTCTAGCCTAATTACTATGTAAGTGAAGACTCAATTGGTCTAATCTTCACTCTGACTTCCAATTCTCTATTACCTCTCACACCTCTCTAACCATCACCTCCTTTCTTTTTACTTATCCCTCACTCCCTCTCCAACTTGTCACCCCAAGACTACCATCACCAAATGTAACCTTGATAGTATTGATACTATGGATTCAATTTAAAAAAATTAATTTTTTGTTTGACCAACATCGACAATCTGATGAAGTTAGCAGCTGTTGTTTATGTGATTCAGGCCTCTGTGTCCTCTCAGTCAGGTAGTATGTGTATACCTCAGGAAAAGGTAGAGCATACCATACCCTTCTGAAGCCATTTTTCCAAAAGCCAGATTTAACTATATGTTTTTCTTTTTTTATATACAGATAACTTAATTAAGAAGTTACTGTAGCTTAGAAGTCAAGCATATCTATCAGTTTTAAATTGTTTTATCTGAAAACCTCTCTGACTTCCGGTGGGCATTTCTCCAAGGAGGATGCATTTTTAGAGAGCTCCCAGCCCATGGTACCAAAAGCAGAAGGCGGCAGCTATCTGTATGGCCCAAAAGACACATGCAGCTCCCCCATTATCAGGGTTAAGAATTGGCAAGTGTTCCCTGATGGGACCTGCTCCTGATCTGCCCCACTCTACCGGGGTCCGGCTCCACAAGGCTGATATTTCAGGATTTCTCAGCGTTGGTTTCTCAGAAACATAGGGAGTTCTCCCTGAAATGCAAGATGCTTTTTGACCATCGCTATCAGTTTCCATTGTTATTTCCTGCAAACGTACATGACCTCAACTCCCCGGTTAAAAGCAAAAAAATCTCTACCCATCTAAAGCGCCTCTAATGTTCCTACACGAGATGCATTGGACTTTGGCTCAAGACATACTAAGAGACACTTGGATCAAGGAATGTGTCACGGCCTCTTATGCTTCCAAGTGATGCGGGGTGGCCATTCTCTTTCACAAACGTCTATGGTACACCATTATAGACACTCATAGAGATGAGGGATGATTCCTCTTACTAGATGTACTTATACAGGACACACCCTACACCCTTCTAAACCTATACACCCCAATATCTCCAAACAATATCTTCTACCAGGCTCTCTCAAACCTTCTTTTACAACGCAAACACCACAACCTTGTGATAGGGGGATTTCAACTGTACAGCCAATCCTCAAATAGACAGATAGACACAACCCAAGGGAGACAAAGGCATACACCTTCTCCAAAACATACCCAACCTCCACAACACATGGAGAATTCTAAACCCTAACGACAAAACATACACCTTTCACTCTTATGTCCACCACTCATTTTCAAGAATTGAATACTTGCTACTCTCCAACCCACTACTTAACAGAGTCCTCACAGTAGACATACACAACATTTTAATATCAGACCATGCCCCTATTTCAATATACCTTCAACATCCCAACCCGGAAACCACGACAAGGTGAATTAGCAAAAAAATTATGCTTATCATATCAGTGGTAGCCCGAAAATGTATCCTACATCAATGGATACACAAGGAACCTCCTTCCATACCTCTGTTTCGAGCGAAGCTATTCCATATATTTCATATGGAGTTGGTGGAGTCATCCCTCCAAAAAGAAGAGTGCACAGAAACGTATTTCCAACTAGGTGAAGGTTTTGTCGATTCACTGTCCATTGATCTGAAGTTACAGATCCATAAATGCTTCTGTTCCACTCAGTGATACGAGACCAGTGTCCTCACTGGACCCAACCCGATAGACCTTCCAATAGGCATGGCCACTGGAAGTGTGGAGATATAATTTAGGTCATGTCTGCCCGCAGAAGGCATTGTCTTTGAACTTTAAACCTTCTCATTGTTAAATGTGTTCCTACTTGCATGCATATAAAATGACCTGTCTTTGATGTGCTAATTTCACAGATTTCACTGTAATTGTAAACCATGTTATGTATATGCTCAATCCTTAATAAAAAGTTTTTCGGGAAAAAAAATGAAAATTGTTTTATCCATCAGTTTTTGGTCAATTTTGAAAATGACCATAGTGAATCAACAGTTTATATAGACATCTACCAATTGTTAGTCTAATTTTTTTCTAGTAAGTAAGTTCATGTCATTTTGATTTGTGTAAAAACAATGTAAAACACAAAATGGACCAACAATTTTCTTTTGGTAAAGTTTGCCGGTCATTAATCTAACAAGAAAAGAAAAACCACTAGATACAGTACTAGTGAAATAATGGGCGCAAATTATTAACAAGTATTTGAATATATTTTAACAATAGTTGATTCAAGTCAAATGCAATTAAAAAATAATTTGGTCAGAGCTAGCAACAGATCTCAAAGTGTGTTAGTGTGCGCACACCAAACTCCCTTTGCCTGAATCCTATAATTTGCGGATGCAGGGTTGGGGAGGAATTAAACTGCACAGAACTCCCCGCCGTGGGTGCTGTGTCCTGGTACCACTGCGGGTCAAGCAGCTCAGCCACATCCATCTACAGATACCATCGATATCCTCCATTTAAACAGCAAGTGCTTTACAATATTCAACACCAAGTAATTGGACACTGCAATCTAGCTGAATATTGGACGGCACATATAATACACACAAAGGACAACATATGTGTATTTAAGTGAGTGACTCTTAACCCCTTCACGACATATGACGTATATATACGTCATATGTCGGTTGCGGGGGAATCAAGCCAGCTCACGGAGTGAGCTGGCTTGAAAGAGAGCAGGTAATGGCTGTATATTACAGCCAGGTCCCTGCTCTCACGGCCACGAGCGGCGAGTTCGCCGATCGTGGCCGTTTAACCCTTTAAGCACCGCGGGCAAAGCGCCCGCAGTACTTAAATAGCTGATCGGAGGGGGGGCGCCCCCCTCCGGCGCCGATCGGGGCCCCCCGCAGCGAGATCGGAGGGTGCCGATCGGTTGCCATGGTAGCCAGGGGTCTAATGTAGACCCCTGTGCTGGCCGTGTATGCATACCTATTACATCCTGCCTCAGGCAGGATGTAATAGGAAGTGCATAAAATTACTACGTTCAGCCATAGAGCTCTATGGCTGAACCTAGTACAGGCGATCGCGCCCCCTAGTGGTCAAGTACACTAGGGGGCCTTGTAGTAAAAGTAAAAAAAAAAAAAAAAATAAAGTTTAAAAATAAAAAAAAAATAAAAAAATATTAAAAGTTCAAATCACCCCCCTTTCCCCATTTCCCAAATAAAAATAAATAAAAAATAAAAAAAATAAACATATTTGGTATCGCCGCGTTCCTAAAAGTCCGATCTATTAAAATATAACATTAGTTATCCCGCACGGTTAAAGGCGTAAACGGAAAATATTCCCCAACGCCAAAACTACGTTTTTTGGTCGCATCGCGTACCCAAAAAAAAATAACTAAAAGAGATCAGAAAGTCGCCCATATCCCATAATGGTATTAATTAAAAAGTACACTTCAGCCCGCAAAAAATGAGCCCTCACCCAGGTCCGTAGGTGGAAAAATAAAAAAGTTATAAGCCGCAGAACATGGCGACGCAACGCAAATTAGAAAAACCGTAAAAGTTGCGATTTTTTTTTTTAGTGGTAAAACATAACGAAAACTATATAAGTTTGGTATCACCAGAATCGTAACGACCCATAGAATAAAGATAACCCATCATTTTAAACGAACTATGAACTCCAAAAAAAACGTAACCAGCGCAAAATTGTGCAATGGCGTTTTTTTTTTTTTTTACCCCACATTGAATTATTTCCTGATTCCCCAGAATATTATACGGTATAGTAAATGGTACTATTACAAAGTACAACTTGTCCCGCAAAAAAAAAGCCCTCATATGTCTATATAGCCGGAAAATTAAAAAAGTTACGCTTATTTGAACGCAAGGAGGAAAAAAAAAAAAAAATTACCTTAAAAGGCAATGTCGTGAAGGGGTTAAACATAGTCAAAGTTTATACAGTTTATATATTTCTTATATTTCTTACATATCATTTTACACTATATTTCAGAGTATATATATATATATTGTGTTGTGAATTTTTTTTCTTATTATTGTTACATAACGTTTTATAATAAATATTTTATACATATAAAGTTCTATGTAAGTGTCTGTACGTGTAATTACATCCATGTTGCCATAAAATTATTCATTAGCGCAGTGTCTCCATTTCTTGGAGATGTCATTAATATCCATGATTGATTCCATTTTTGCAGCCATTGTTTCTCTCTCCTACCCTGACCAAGCTGATTGCGTATCAATGTCTCCCTTGCTTCTGCTCTAACCTAGTGTTCTGGTGGTCACTACTTGTCTTCAAAGATTATATTCCAATTGCAACAGATACCTGCAAAAATGTTCATGAGAGACAGCGGAGAAAAAAAATCATGCTCCAATTCAGACACTCTCCATCTCAAATTCATGCTCTCGACCTATTGTATAATGCTGCCTGTTTCTTATCTCCTCTTCAAGCCTTCCAACCCCAGTTGACTAATTGATCTTGTCCAAAATGAGTGAGCCATTGCTGACAACAGCAGTTAGAATTTTATTCTACAATAGTCAGGAGTGCTGTTCACCAGTGTAATTACAAAGCATTGCAAAACTGTGTGTGTGTGTGTGTGTGTGTGTGTGTGTGTGTGTGTGTGTATATATATATATATATATATATATATATATATATATATATATATATGATTCTTTAGCCAGGATGCAGACAGTGGCACTCTTCTGGGTTTTTAAAGTGCTTTATTTAGTGCTCCTTGGAGCACTAAATAAAGCACTTTAAAAACCCAGAAGAGTGCCGCTGTCTGCATCCTGGCTAAAGAATCATATCAATCTAACCGGAGGGCACCCTGGATGTTGCACCCATACAAGGAGTGCCGGGCTGAACAAAACTTGTATATATATATATATATATATATATATATATATATATATATATATATATATATAGATGTAGATGCGTAACGGCCTGGCACTCCTTTCAACGTTGCAGCCACCCAGGTGCCTTCTGGATCAGTATGTTACTCACCCACACCTTGACAAAGCCAGCCCCGAAACGTTGGTTTTTGGCTGTTGTGTTCATTACACTATTTGAAAAATTCTAAGAGTGCCACTGCCTGTTTCATTCCGATTCTATATATATATATATATATATATATATATATATATAATGATGGTTCATACCTTATTGGGGTAGGGGGGCTGCCTCTGGCGGGGTTCCGCGATTCAGTCACCCCCTGTTGCTGCCGCTTTCTTTAGTCCCATCCCCGGCGCCTGTGCTGTGATGACAGGCACTGGTGCATGTGTAGTACAAACATATGTACTGCGCATGTGGCCAGCTTCTATGGGCTGCTTGGGCAACAGCCCATAGAAGCAATCTTGGTCCTGGTGCCTGTTCAATACAGGCACTGGGACCAGCATGTGCGCAGTACTGATATAGATACTGTGCATGCGCAATCACCGTTTTTGCACGGCAGCCCACACAAAGGCATCCAGGAGGGAGGGAACACCTCCCAATGGGACTGACTTTGTAACTGGCCGGTCAGACTTCCAATTCAAAGTCACTACCAGTCACAGTGAAGCCAGTGCAGTCTCACAGACTGCATCTGGCTTCACTACAGTGGCATATTTTACCTGGGGGGCCCATAGGTAAAAACTGCCACTGTGTGTATATATATATATATATATATATATATATATATCACATAAAATCCCCTGGACCACGCTAGTGATGATTTATAAAAATAGATCGCCAATAACACTCTGCCCTCTACTAGTGGGGCCTCCACAATCCAAATACACCCACAATAGTGTTATAAGGCGCCCTACAGTAGTGAGTGGTAATTCCAGTCTCTCCTTACTGCATAAATCCATAAACAGAAAATCTTTTTATACATAAAACATTTATTAAATATAATATAAAACAGGTTTTTCCATGTCAATTTCTTGTCATAGATGTAACTTCCCTTAGATTATCTTTAATACCTCGTCATCAGGTTGACCTGATGACGAGGTATTAAAGACCTCGAAACGTTGTCTTTACCTGATTGTTGCTGAGTCTTTATTTGGAGTGCCACCAAATGCTGTTTATTTATTAAGGAAACAGTGGATTCTGGAACCAGGCTGGGGCACCCAGAGAGCAACCTTATTTTGTGCGGCTGTGCTGCACCAACATTGTATATATATATATATATATATATATATATATATATAGATCCTTTGGTGGCACTCCCCGTTATTAACAATCCGGCAGGAGAATAAGTCGGTGCCCTCCCGCAGAGCACAGCAACAGCTGTGTGTATGTGTTATATACTACCCCCCACGCTGCATATATATATATATATATATATATATTTATATATATATATATATATGAACAAATAACTCAAGGAGGTACTAAGGGGTCGGGGACGGGGACGGGGGAGCTTTACTCAGCTCTTATAACAATAAAAAATATATATTTTATTTTTATTTTTCTTATTAAACACTTAAAACATGCGGCCTTATTCTGGTTGGTGCGGTCCTTTCCAAATATGCGGCCAGGACCGAGCGTCCTGAGCCCCGCCTTCCATACGGATCGCTCACTGCTTCCGAATGCGGTAAGCCGCTGACCGCACGGAGCACGAGTGGATTTCTCATGTATACACCTCCTCCATCTCTGGGAACCTCCCCCATCATTCGATGGTCGCAGACCATCGAATGCAGGACCGAGTGGTCAGGCAGCACGAGTGCTCGAGACCACTTGGGCATTTCTCCGTGCAAAAGCAGGGATCTGGGCGGGCAGCTGACATCCGGCTATGTCATATGTCCGCCCCCTACACGTGCGTCATGGCCGCATTACCATATGTACGCCAAGCGTTTTTATGGGAACGCCCATGAAACGCGGGGCGTACACATATGGTAATGAGCCCAAACAGCCCTTCACGCCCCTCTCCTCCCCCTGTTCGTAGTGTACACAATTTATGCGGTATTTGGACGTACGTCCCGTTCGCACATGCACAGATATGCCTCTGCACATGCGCAAACACAAAACATCGGCAGACCGACCACACGCGGACAGAACCACACCAACCAGAATAAGGCCCATGGTGTCAAGATGATTATCCACAGAATGGTTCACAATGGTATAACACTTTAGTGTAATTATTCCATAATTGGAATAAAAGCGAAAGAAGAAAATTCTATGCGTTTCGTTTGTTAGGACTACATCGGGGGTGAGGTTGATAGTCAGTTGAAAGTAATCTTAATGTGTAAAATACTATCGAATTAATATTCCACCATGGGCCATAAAAGATCATTTAACAAATGATAGCGCTGAAGTATGCTGCTGGTTCTGTTAAGTTCAGTGAGGATCATTCTGCTAGTGTATAACCTTCTTCAATGCTGATTTTTCGGGGCTAGTTATCTGCCTATGTCTAGACTACAGCTATGATACCAGTCATAATTCCTGGGGTTTAGTGGAACCTATAAAAGGAACTTCATGTGTTGAAGTGCCCCATACTTCACCGCTATCAATTGTTCATTGATCTTTTATGGACCATGGTGGAACGTAAATGCCATAATTAAAAAAACTGGATAATCGTAGGCGCTGTATCCTCCCTGTATCCACCGTACAGTAAATGATATCCTCACATCCAGATGTTCAAAATAGGACACTGTTAACTGACCTGTAATCAGTGCCCTATATGCACATCAAGGTTTCTTTATTCCTCCTTCTGATAAATACGACAGTTATAGAGTATACACGACACACTCTGGAACAACTGAAATGGACTCACCCGGGTCAATGTCCTATTTTCCTTGAAAGGTATCTTTAAACCAATTCGACATGTGCAGGGTACCACGATAGAGGTCCAATCCAATTTGGTGCAAATAGTAGACACTTTATTGTTCATACAGAGTTCCAAAAGTAATCCACTGGATCACATATAAAACATGGACACAGCTAATACTTTGCAAGAAAACAAGGAGATAATTATAAAGCCTGCCGATTAGGGGGGCAGTATAGTTATCATGGCAGTGGATGATTACAATACTGAGATCCTTAGGCAATTAACAGACAATACCACCTACAAAAAATTAAGAGGTAATCCTACAGAGAAAATCCAGGAGAAACTTAGAGTGTTCTTAGCTTTATATGCTTCAAAAGGCACAATAACGGATACTGTAAAAGAATATATATACATTGAAAATCCGTCTATACCTGTGATATATGTGTTGCCTAAAATTCACAAATCAGCAACTAAGCCCCCTGGTCAGCCAATAGTTGCTGGAACTAACTCAGCGTTGTCAAATTTATCCCATTATATTGATTCATTATTGCAGCCGTACAAACCAAATCCTACTTGAAAGACACCATTAACACCATTAGTGTATTAAAGGAGGTGAGGTGGCAGTCGGGGCACTATTTAGTGACCTCGGATGTCACCTCACTATATACTATTATCGACCATGAAATGGGACTTCAGGCGGTGGGACATTTCCTGGATAAGGAGGATACCCCTCAGGACCTTAAGAATTTTATCCTGGAGGGTATTGCTCTCATACTACGAAATAATTATTTTTGGTTTGCAGATGAGTTTTACCTGCAGCTCAGGGGTACGGCGATGGGGACCAGGCTGGTGCCCAGTTATGCCAATTTGTTCATGGCATGGTGGGAGGAAAGTAACATCTGGAGCCAACCCCACCTGGACGCCAGCCTGGTCACTTATCGCCGTTACATCGACGATATTCTGTTGATATGGAATGGAGATCAGGAATCACTTGATAAGTTTTGTATGCATCTAAACGACAATGAGATGAACATACATCTCACATTCCAAGTGAGCCCTACTGATGTAAATTTCTTGGACCTCCTCATTTATGTTGAAGGTGGACAATTAAAAACAAGAAATTATGAAAAGCCCACGGACAGTAACTCCTTTATCGATTTTAAAAGTAACCACCACAGTAATTGGTTACGAAGTATACCCAATGGACAGTTTAACCGCATTAGCCGCAATTGTACGGATATAAACACATACCAAATACATGCAGAAAAACTCAGTAAACAATTTATTTATAAAGGGTACAATCAGGAGATGGTTACTAAAGCGAGAGAGAGAGGATCTTACCTCATAGAACAAAGGGGACAGGGTACAGTGAGTTCTCAAAAGACACAGAATGATTTGGGTGTATGCTTCGTAACACAATTTACTAGCCAGTCGAAGGAAATAGAAAAAAATGTTTAATTAAAAAAAACAAAAACATTGGGCGATCTTGAGCAATGACCCGATACTCAAGAAAGAAAGGCCAACATTTATATATTGCAAGGCCCAGAATTTGAAAAATAAACTTGTGAGAAGTGCAATAAATACACCTAACCCTTTGAGTCATATTAAATCAAAAGGTTTTTATCGCTGCGGCACCTGCAGCATGTGCAGGTCTTGTAAGAGTACAATGAGGGTGGTACAACAATACAGATCTATGCACAATGACATAATGTATGATATAGATGATTTTATCACCTGTAATACGAAGTTTTGTATTTATCTGCTGGAATGTTCATGCAAAAAACAATATATTGGCAAAACTATAAGACAATTTAAGGTCAGATTAGCTGAACATTGCCGAAATATTGGGAAGGGAGTTGAATCTCACAATGTGTCACTACACTTTATGAATAAGCATGAGTGTAGTATGAAACACATGATCAGCTTCTGCGGCATTAAAACTGTTCCGGACAACTGGCGAGTCAATAATAGAGAAAAAAGGCTATCACAACTAGAGATGCGAACTATATATACACTAAAAACTATTGAGCCATTGGGTTTAAATGTGAGCTTTGAGCTCAAATGCTTCTTATAATGTTTATAGAAATATACGCACTTATGCCCATAAAGTATGTCGTTTATGCAGAATTGATTTGCTGGATCTCTAACTGCGTTTTTTTATCTTTATGTTGTGCGTTTACATATGGAGAAAGTGACAGTCCATAAGTCATAACTGAAGAAATGGAACCAGCATTGGTAGGAAACAGCACCCACACGGTATCCACTATGCCTCACGCAATATGCGTTCTAACCATCAGGAAGGGATGCTTTCCACCGGTATCTGCATGACGCACTTCCACCGGGTGGTTAAGAGACACGGCCGAATGACACGCAAAAGAACCGGAAGTTCTATTATACACTTCCGGGACGCCGTCCTTAACGAACGGACACTGGACGCTAATTCTATCACCTGGAACCCGACTAAAAGGTTACAGATAAAGTCTGGATAATGGAATGTGAAATAGGCTGTTGATTTATGGTTCTATGCAATGGTTTATTATTATTGTATAATGATGTGTTTGACTTATGGATGTATGTATTTTATTGTATATTGTATGGATGATATTTTATCTTGTCTTAATCATGTGTATTTCAGCAGTTAAAAGTATTTGCTGTGTCCATGTTTTATGTGTGATTCAGTGGATTACTGGTATAAAAACCAGCAGTCCACTAAGAACCTCCACACCTTGAAAAAGGGCTATTATTAGCCTGAAACGCGTTGGTGGGAGGAGGTGATACCTGGAACCTTGTTGTGTTTTTGGCTGTGAGTCATCTTCGGCTGTCGGGGGACCTCTCCATCCGGATAGGAGAGAAACCCTGAAAAACTCGCAAGCACCAAGTGTCTCCCCATTTTTATGGAATTTTAACAGACTTTTATTGAATCTTTTGGAACTCTATATGAACAATAAAGTGTCTACTATTTGCACCAAATTGGATTGGACCTCTATCGTGGTACCCTGCACCAGTGACGTGCAGTGAGGTCATTGCCTGGGGAGGCACTGACCTCACCACCACCCCCCGGACATGGCGGTGCTACATATGCAGCGGCCGCCGGTACATGCACCCCCCCCTCCCCTCCCCTCCCACCACCCGGCAGACTCACCTGTCCTCGGTGGTGGCCAGTCCTCTCGGCGGTGAGACGGGTGAGTGACATCTGCTTTCTCCCTGCAGGCGCCGAACTCCCCGCTGCCCGCGCTGCTGCATCTCCTCTCCAGGGCCCTGCATGTATGTGATTGGACAGCGGATCCAGCACTGGATCTGCTGGCCCAATCACATCTGGTGGCGTGCGTTTATACTGGTGCCCCTGTCATTGCGGTATAAGTGCCGCTTCCCCATTCATTTTCAATGGGCTTTTACAGCCCATTGCTGCACCCTGCCCCCTGCCCACCCCTACCCGCCCCCCGTTGCCCGGAGTTTTAATGTTAACAGCGGGAGGCACCTCTCCCGCTGCCTCCCACCCTCACATGCAGCAGTGTAAGAAGGTGGGAGGCAGCCGGAGAGGTAGAAATGATGAAAATAATAAAAGAAGATATATAAACATGTCGAATTGGTTTAAAGATATATTTCAAGGAACATAGGGCATTGACCCCGGGTGAGTTCCATTTCAGTTGTTCCAGAGTGTGTGGTGCATACTCTATAACTGTCGGGTTGATCAGAAGGAGGAATAAAGAAACCTTGATGTGCATATAGGGCACTGATTACAGGTCAGTTAACAGTGTCCTATTTTGAACATCTGGACGTGAGGATATAATTTACTGTACGGTGGATACAGGGAGGATACAGTGCCTACGATTATCCAGTTTTTTTAAGTGTATCTCTTCAGGATTCTAGGAGTCCTGGGATTAATTTGTGGCAGCAGTATCTGGGGCGCGGTCATTATTCTGTAATCTTGTTTTATAAATGCCATAATATTTTACACATTAAGATTATTTTCTACTGACAATTGACCTTGCCCCTGATGAAGTCCTAACGGACGAAACACGTTGGGTTTTCTTCTTTCGCTGTTATTTCAATTATGGAAGAATTACACTAAAGTGTTATACCACTGTGAACCATTCTGTGGATAATCATCTTGACACCAGTTTTGAATAACACTTCTAGTGTCCACAGCTGCCACATGCCGAGATATCAGTTTCTACTTGCTTCAGTGGTGAACTCCGGGATACCTGGCAATGCCAAAAAGGCCACATCCCTATGTGTTTCATTGTAGAATATAATCAGTGGGATCCAATTCCTGATTGCACGCTACTCCTCTGCTACTCCTTAATATAAGGCTATACATAAGGACATGCATACTGCTCACTAGCACTATCACTAGTAAAGTATTGTGGATATTTCAAATTGAGGAGGGGTACTCATAAATGAAAAGCATAATCAAGGGATACGTGAGAGAAAAAAGGTTTAAAACGTCTGACCTAACACATTAAATATGGAGCACCACATAATATATGGTATACAGGGCCGGTGCATCCCCCTCCCCCCCCCACAACACCCACACACACACCCACCCCAGGCAAATCCCCCCGCCACCCGCTTCCCCCCCAGACAGGCGCGGGGGGGGGGGGATGCGGGTGAAGTGAGGAGGGTGGTTGGTGGTGGTGGATGTGAAGGATGTGAAGTGGGCGGGGGAGCCCAGTGTCAGTGTCAGTGTGTGGCTACGCTGCCATCTCTCGGAAGCAGCAGCACAGCCACGGAGGTAGCAGTGGGGGAGGCAGAGGTGGGTGGTGGGGGATTACCATTGCCGCACTGAGCACGCCACACAGGGAGTTGCCACTGGTTACCCCAGGTGGTGTGAGGGGGGTGTTTGTATCACTCACCTGCTCCCTGCTCCTGCACCCCGCTGGGATGTACTGCTGCTGTCCTTGGCAGCTTTCTACGGCACATGTTCTCCTTGGCGGCTCAGTACCGCCCTCCAGTGGCAAATGCCTAAAGCTGCCTAGTGGTGGCGCCGGCCCTGACTGTACACCATCCCCCCTTTCTATTTAAAGCAGATAGGGGGTCAGGGGAGCATTCTCAGCTCCGCTCAGATGAGAGCGGATCCATCTGTACATCCCCAGAAGATCTATGGTTAGTTCGGCAAGATGTTTGGAACAACCTCCCTGCTCAGATCCTTCAAAACGTGTGTGCAAGTGTAACTAGCAGAATGAATGTTTTAAAGGCAAAGGGGATCACAGCAATTAATAATTTGGGATTCAGTATTGAATCCCGGCGGTCGGGATCCCGGCGTTCAGAATCCCGACGCCGGAATCCCGACAGCCGAAATGCCGACAAGGGGTGGACGTGGATCGCCCCCCCCTTGCGGGCTCGCTGCGCTCGCCACGCAGTGGGACCGGTGCCTCGCTACGCTCGGCACACTAATTTATTCTCCCTCCAGGGGTGTCGTGGACACCCCAGGAGGGGGAATGTGTCGGCATTTCGGCGGTCGGGATTCCGGCGTCGGGATTCTGAACGCCGGGATCCCGACCGCCGGGATTTTAACTGCATCCCATAATTTGATTTGATAGAATTTTAGATTTAACTTCTGTTCATTCACATGCATTATATTAATTGATAAAACACTTCTATTTTTGAAAGAATTCTTACTTTGCAGCATTTGTTCCACACCTGCTTAAAACTTTTGCACAGATAACTTTTTACTACAGTATATTTTTGCTTGACATTCGGAAATATTTATACTTTAGGCATGTGCTAAATCAAACAGCTATATGTAATGTATGCATAGTGGACATTCCTAGGTACAATACAGTGCCAAATACATAACTTACATTTGCTGTAACATTTAACCACCTGTGTGCAGTGTGACTTTGTGTGATCTGGTCAGAGTATACAGAGTGACAGTAAAGTGCCATCCTTGGTACTGTATGTGTAATCACTGCACTAATCTCACCTGTCTCATTTAAAATCAGCGACCATGGTCAATGCAGAGTTATATTCAAGAAGAGAAGGGTTGCAGTACGATATGACCCGTGGGGTCAGGGAATACACGGGCTGCAGTTGTAAAACAATATTATATGTGTGCCATAAGCAAAGGGCTGCGTTATGAAGGTATTACATCACATCCCTACATTAGCAATTACAGTATTATCAAGGCTAATTTAGAATCAGTGTAACTCTGGGACTTATTCTAGTTCACTCTTTCTGACAAAATCCTTCATAGATGGACAAAACCATGTGCACTGCAGGTGGGGCAGATGTAACTTGTGCAGAGAGAATTAGATTTGGGTGGGGGTTTTCTGCAAAGTTAGATCTATAGTGCAGTGTAAAAATAAAGCAGACAGTATTTTCCCTGCACAGAAACAAAATAAGTCACCCAAATCTATTTCTCTCTGCACTTTTTACAGCTGCCCCCCTGCAGTGCACATGGTTTTGTCCATCTAAGAAGGATTTTGTCAGAAAGAGTGAACTAGAATAAGGCCCTCAGTCCCTTAGCATGAACTATTCTATGCATCTCGCCTAAGCTGCTTGTTGGCTAGATGGGGACGTGTAAAGAAGAACCAAGCACATAGATTCTCGTTGCAATCCTGATACATGCATTATGCCTACAGCCTAACGCTCCGGTCTCCTGAAGGGGAAGTTCAGCACCATGGACAGGGCGAAACTCCTATAACACCACTAACTGATACAAGAGCGTAAGTAAACACGAGGTGACAAACACCGGATGACTGCGAAGTGTGACACTGTGACTGCTGAGCCTACCTGTGTACATGGTGTGGGAGTGTGTGTAAGCACCCACTGGGCTCACTCTGATCCCCCTCCCCACTCTGATGTCACAGACATTTTCCTAGACATTGGAGGAACTCGTTCTATAAAAGACTCACACCAGCTGTCTCTGCGATTACTCTCACACCAGCTGCTGTCTCTGCGATAACTCCTTCCCGGCTGACGGGGAGCAACTTAGCCTGAAGTTTACCTTCTCTTCCCTGCATTCTGATCAGAGGCTCATTCCGTGTGAGTATCATTGGGGAGGTGTGAGCGGAATATACTGTACAGTGCTGAAGTCACTTATGATGCTCCCTTGCATCCGCTTGGAATTCCTGTACTAGTCTGGTACAGTTCTGCTTTGCCACAAGATTTGGGCTGCATATTAGGAAGACCATGACATCCAGCCCTATAAATGTAACAGCAGAGGCGCAAGACTTGGGCTTGTTTGCACCCATTGGAGAAGGCTTGTTGTGGCCAAAGAACATCACTCAGTCTAATGTCAGCTCCCCTGTCACACACAGGTTTGTGCAGCCTCCCTGGCGCATAGTACTTTGGTCTTTGGCTTATGGATCCATGGTGGCTGTAGCAGTGTTTGGCAATATCATAGTGATGTGGATCATACTGGCTCACAAAAGAATGAGGACAGTCACCAACTACTTTTTGGTCAGCTTGGCTTTCTCTGACGCTTCAATGGCCGCTTTCAATACCCTGGTGAATTTCATATATGCCCTCCACAATGAGTGGTACTTCGGGGAGGCATATTGTAGATTCCACAACTTCTTCCCTATTACAGCCATTTTTGCCAGCATCTACTCCATGTCTGCTATAGCTGTGGACAGGTGAGTTAGCTCCCTGTACTATCACCATATTTTCTGTCACATCTTCAATCCAATCAACTTTATCTGATATATATTTTTTTAATCAATAGGTTGACACCAATCGTTATAAATACCATTATATGTTATTAGGACCAGTGTGGGTTCTTGTACTTGACAATTTTGACAGCATATTGAATGTTCTTATACAAGCCCCGAAGTACTAGAATGTTATATTATGCATACATATTGCATAGGTTTTTCCAACACATCGATTGCTATGTATGAATGTTCTGTACTAACAGAGGTACACGGTGTTTAATGTACTGTATTTGAAATAAAAGTGTCACTCCCTCTGCACATTTCTGTTCTACAGTATATTATACATGCAGAGATATGCTCATCATCTTCATGGGATGTAATTATTTACCTTGCATTCACAACATCAGTGTTTAAATATACATTCCATATAACCAATACTTACATACTCCACTCATTGATACCGCTTGCTACTGTAACAAATATAAGTGTAGCAATGACTGCAACTTGTAGATATTTTATGCCTCAAAGTAAGTAGAGTGTATCAATAACACACTATGTCCAGATGTATCAAGCTTCAAAAGTGATAAAATGGAGAGTGATAAACAGCCAGCCAATCAGCTCCTACTTGCCATGTCACAGGCTGGGTTTGAAAAATAACAGATAGGAGCTGATTGGCTGGCTGTTTATCACTCTCCATTTTATCACTTTTTGAAGCTTGATACATCTGGCCCTATATTAGCTGCAAGTAGATTAAGTGACCACTAACAATCCACTTATGCATGATAATTTGTAAGCAATGTCTCTGCATTTTGATCATTTTAGATTAATGCAATGCTACATAGCTGTGTCACTTTTTTTTTTAATTGAATGATTGGCAAGAAGGGAGATCAGCACCATATGACATTCAGAGCTGTTATGGCAAAAATATATAGTCCAATTGACAACAGATCAAATGAACTGATCTACAGTTGTGTTTATTTAAAATGTCAGACTATGATCCATGTATTTATAAACAGTGGCTATACTGTATTACTGTAATGTGCACATGTAAAATGAACTTTTTCATCGTTTGTATTTAATTTGCTTATGATCTTATGTATTTGTTTTGTTGGTTGAATACACAATTATAATTTACTTAACATCATGAGTTATGAGTACATAAAATATGAAGCATTTAGTAGGCTTTCTTAAAGCGTATTAGATGCTTGGATAGACAAACACACTTTCTAACAAGTGCTACTTTGCTTTACATGGGTTTTTGTGTCTTGTACATTATGAAGTTAAATGATAACATTTATTAGGTCCCTTTTGTTTTATGCTGAATGGAAACTCTGAGAATATACTGTATTCTAATTGTAGTTTAATAACAAGTGTCATCATGTCTATGCTTTTAGCTAACTTTATTGTTAATTATCCATGTGTCTATAAAGGGAAAGAGAAAACAAATTAGCAGCTTCAAACCCCTTTTAAACATGAAAGAGATACAATTTGTAAGGCTCAGAAATTGCTGCATTGGTCACAGTTTTTTATATGCTGCACTGAAAATATTTAAAAGTCACCTTGATGTGTGCATTGGACTTCAGTATGAGAATTAACAAAGAATAGAAAGTGGGGATAAGAGACCATTAATGTAGGAAAAACAAGACAGGTGTGCGCAGGATCTTTAATCTTCAAATTAATGCCAGTCCACCACTTTCATGCTGAACACCATTCAGGCAAAACCGTATGGCAATATACATTGATTAGCTCCTGGAAAACCAATTAAACTAGGCAAAAAGGTGATACCAAGGGGTGTTACTAGTGTTTTAGCAACCTGAGACTACAAGTCAACGGTGTCCTTCACTTTCCTTTTAAAGCCAAACTTATATACAGTATATGAATAGTGCATAATTCAAAAGGCAAACATTGTTAATAAAATGCTAATTTTTAAGTATTATAATTACAGGTTCTACTTTCAGTATTATTGGTACTACCTACAAATAAATACACTTGTGTGACAATTTTTCACTGTTCAATGAAGTGGCTCAACAGTCTGGTGCAAGTGCACACTGATGTTGAGGACAGAAAATAAACCATGGGGCTGATTCAGGATCGCTTGCACCTGCCCCGATGGTTGGGGTTTGCACATGCGCCTGTCTATGCATGTGCTAACCCTGACAGTGAATGGCTTTGCCGAGTTGCACACTCGCCAGGACGTTCGCTGTAGGGAGGGAGGGCCGGTGGCGGAAGGGAGCAGAGACAGAGCTGGACCACGGGAATACGAATACTCAGTGTTTATGGGCGTCTCCATAAAAACACAGGGCGTTCCCCTGGGAGTGCGGACAGACCAATGCCTGCCAGGGGTGGGAGGATGATGTGACAGGATGTCATCCGCCTGCCCCGTCTTCATTGTAGCGCTTATAAATAAAAGCCATTTTCAAAGGCAGGAGAAAATATTTGATGGTCAGCGACCATCAAATGTTTTCTTCTGCTAGTGGCTGCATGCGAGGTTCAAGGTGATGTGTCCTGGCAGCAATGTATGTAATTCAGTGTAAAGCAGCTGGGGGAGCATCACATGGTTTCCCTGCTCCGTCAGCGGCACTATGCTAAATGCGTACATTGCTGCCGGTGGGGACTGTCATGGCGGACGGGGAGCCGAGTGCCGGAAGAGGTGAACGCTGGCGCTGGGGACATCATTGAGGTAAGTATAATGCACTACACAAGCACACACACACCACACACACACACACACACAACACCCACTAACACAATCATATCCCCACTATCCACGTCATACCCCCATTTTCTATGTGGGTGTGGAGTTAATTCTATAAAGTGTGGTGAGCGCAGCGTGCCACCGAGCCCGAAGCGCGGCGAGAGGACGCATATCCGCGTCCCCTCGCGGGGCTTGCTGCACTCGCCACGCTTCTGACTCGGTAGCTCCCTGCGCTCACCACACTTTATAAAATTAACTCCACATCCACGTGGATAATGGGGGTATGATGTGGATAGTGGGGATATGATCCATTATGTATTAGCACAGCTCAAATTACGTAAATTACATAGTTTACGTAATTTACCTAATTTGCATAAGTTACGTAGTTTACGTAGCCAGCATAGTGGTGTATTGGTATTCTCAATACACCACTACGCAAACTACGTAATGGGCGCCTTGCTAATACATACTGTAAGTACCAAAATAATTTCAGTAATATTGGTATCCCAGACACATTCCTTACAGATTTTGTGAAAAACCTAAGCAAAATTCAGTGCCAGAGGCATAGCTACAAGCAGGACAGCCAAAGGGAAATGAAATACTACTGCATTCACATATGGCTGGATCAGGCTCATTTGTTCATCTGTTTTCACACTATGATAACATGGTTTTTATATTTCTATTTACTTTTGTCAGACTTAACAATCATTGCCTCTAATTGGTAGTAAATTAACAATTTTAATATGCAATTATTTTAGTTTTCAGATTCTAGTTTGGATATTTGTTTTTTTTTATTTATTTGCGCAGTATAGTATATACAGTAGGGGGTTATTCAGACCGTCTCGCCTCTCTGCGATCAGATACCCACCACCATGCCAGAGTGAAATCCCACCCTGTGCGAGGCTACTACATAATACTTATTGGCGTTTGACTGCAAATGCATTGGCAACTCACCATCGAAATGATTTTTCCAGTGTGTGCACAGCCTTCACTGAAAATGTCGGGCATGTCTGCATTTTTCCTGACACTCTCAGTAAACGGCCGGGTGACACCGACAAATGCCAGCTTCCTGTCAATCAACTTGCCAAAGGCTTGTGATTAGAAAAAGAACTCGATTTTATTGCCCTGTGCATGCGCGATCCATTTGGTAATCGGACAGTGTATTAAATCACGGTCTGTATATTCACCACAGTGCAAACATACATTGATTTATATAATCTTTTTGAAGATGTTGTGCTCCTTTTGTGGTTTTTACACTTTAGAAGTCTGCAAAACAGAAGGTGGGGTTACAAAAAAAGACTAGAAAAAAACATGGGGGCCAGGTTACATGTGTACAGTAAAACAATAAAAGTAAAACAATAAAATAGATAAAAGCATACTAACATTGCACAAGTTACACAGAAGTGGATTACCCAGATCTCAAAACAAGATCTTATTGGCTATCGGCTGTCATGTTTTGGCTCTAAAACATGTAACAGGTGGATAGCCAATAAGATCACTGAGCACTGGCAGTGCTTTGCTCAGACACTGCCCAGCAAATGTGTTATGTGGGTTGTGCATCATGAAGTCAGAGGTCACGCTGTGCAGCCATGCACAGGCCTGCCCTTTCCACCATGGCCCTTATTCTAGTTCACTCGCAAAGGCAAATTCCTTCTCAAATGGACAACCATGTGCACTGCAAGGGGGGCGATGTAACATGTGCAGAGAGAGTTAGATTTGGGTGGGTTATTTTGATCCTGTGCAGGGAAAATACTGACTGCTTTATTTTTACACTGCTGTATAGATCTCACTTTGAAGTAAAACCCCACCCAAATATAATTCCCTGCAATGCACATGGTTTTGTCCATTTGAGATGGAATT
Organism: Crinia signifera; assembly: GCF_055691185.1. Classification (NCBI taxonomy): domain Eukaryota; kingdom Metazoa; phylum Chordata; class Amphibia; order Anura; family Myobatrachidae; genus Crinia; species Crinia signifera. The sequence goes on from NC_139217.1 coordinate 184,286,616, forward strand.
TGCCTTTGCGAGTGAACCTGAATAACCCACCCCCCCATGTTCGCTGCTCCCCTGTCTGCCCTCTCTAATGCATCCACCTGCTCTCTCCACTGTATTCACCCAACTGCTCACTGCAGGACTGCTTCTAAGCATTTCCCAGTGTGGTGCGGCATCAGGAGGCTTACACGCTATGTAGGCAGGTGGGTGTCTGACGTCACAGGATGTCAGCCACCTGCTCCATCTTTGTCCAGACACTGCAAATAAAAGTCAGTTTCAACTTACAGAGACATGTGAGGGGATATGTTTTTGTTACACATACCCTTGCTTGTTAACAAGGGGAATCATTAGCATCGGTAGGGACAGGCCCTAAGACGGGCAGCATCTCTGGTGCTCAGTAGGCTGAGATCCTCGGAGCTTACCGAGCCAACCAGAATGAGGGCCATAATGTATTAAACTTCAACTTTTGTAGTAAAGGATATACCAAATGTGCAGGTGATGACTTAGGTTGTAGGGTAGTTTATTCAAATATAATCAAGACAACCGAGCAGGGAGATGGCGCCTCCCGAATCAATATAAAAAGTGTACCAAGTTTTAATTAGAAACAGGATTGCCTCTCACCTCGCTTTTTAGCAAACAATCTGTGTTGACAGCTGTTACAGTGACTGGTGGTATCCCAGAGCATCCTGGATTATTCACTCGGAGTGGAATAAAGCAGGTGATGGAAAGCAGCTAGGGCCTTGTTCGGTGCTGGAAACAGTATCTGAGGCAGATGGTGTGCTGTAAGCATCTCTTACACTACCTATGTTCAGAACAAAGTGGAGTCATATTCTTCTGGTCACCATTATAGTAACCTCGTAGCTTCTGAATTGAACCTTGTGTATGATGAACTTGCTTTCTTCTAGATGAATCTACTGTAAGTTGCCTGTTCCCAAAAGCAATGTAACCCAATTGCCTTTAGATGGGGTTAATGGGGTACAATGGGCTCTCAAACTGCAATCTGTATACAATGTAATGAAGACACAGGGAGTATTAAATTCTATGTAACTCATGGAGATATGCAATTCATGAAAAAATTTTCTGCAATGAATAATACAGTATACAGTACCCAGGGCCGGACTGGGACCAGAAATCGACCCTGGCATTTTGAGCACACAGGCCCACCTGCAGCAGGTGGGACCTTTGCATGGTGAAGCCATGCAACGAAAAGGGTGTGCGGCCTAATGGAAAGGAGGCGTCACAAAAAGGAAGCATTACACTACCCATTACACATTATGGAACACACCGTTATGACCATTACACATTATGGAACACACCATTATGCCCATTACATATTATGGAACACACCGTAATGCCCATTACACATTATGGAACACACCATTATGCCCATTACATATTATGAAACACACCGTAATGCCCATTACACAGTATGACACACACCGTGATGCCCATTACAGACTATGACACAATCCATTATGCCCATTACACATTATGCCACAACGTGATGCCCATTACACATTATGCCACATGCTGCAATGCCTATTACATATTATACCACCGCAATGGCTATTACATATGATAGCCATTGGATCCACAATAGAGATCTGACCCACCACTCACCCCCCCCCCCCACCCCCCACCCCCGGCAAGCAACATCCCCAACCGTCCCCCCACCACCGTGCAATTTCCGCAGCAAGGGAGGCACCGAACTTTAGTAAGAAAAAAAGTACGGTGACGTCGGTAATCGTGTAGGGGGTCATTAAGCACCCCTGTGCGCACAGCTTTGGACATCATATGCAAACGATGCACAGTGACACACAGCAGCACTGAGCACAGTAACGTTCAGGAGGCAGTGGGCTCGCCTCAGCTCAGTGCTGCTGTCACTTATATGGCAGCACAAAATCGGCCCACAAGTGCCAGATGGCCAGTTCGGCCCTGACAGTACATAAATGGCTTCCCTGTCTCATAAATGGCAGCAGACTGTAAATCACTTACAGTCTGCTGCCATCCTTCTTCCTACATTGCAGGACCCACTGATGCACACACACAGATGATGCAGATGTAGTAGGGTGGGATTTTTTTTAGAACGGTCGAAAATCACTTTTGATTTTTGGTGATTTTTCTAGTAATGGAAATGTGCTATTTTTTAGTAAAGATGCGATTTTTAATAACTGGATTGTATGATTTTTTGGTAAAAAAAAATTTTTTCAACTGTGCACCTCCGTCTCCCCAGCATAACCAGCCCCAGGCTCTTGAGCCAGTGCTGTTTTCCGGAAAATAGGGAAAACACTTTTTGAGGTTCCCCATATCTAACCAAACAGCCTTGGGCTCTTGGACTGTTCCTGGTTTCATAAATACAGGGGACAAAAAGAATAGGGGTCCCCCATATTTTGAAACTGGCTCTGGGCTCCAACAGCCAGCTGGGCGATGCATAGCTAGGGGAGACTTTTTAGCTCCCCGGGCAAAACAGCACCCCTGGCTGATCAGCCAGGGATGGGGTCCTTGGGGGGAATAAGGCTTTACCCATCCAGGGCTGAAGCCCAGGGTCTGTAACCAGCACCTCTGGGTGGTGAGTCCCGGGCTTATTTTGTTAGTGTAAAAAATAGAAAAAATAACATTGGGTTGCTCTGTCAAACTACAAGTCTCAGCAAGCCTCCAGAGCATGCAGGGACTTGGAGAACCACAAGTCCCAGCATTCGACACATTAAAGGGCCCACTGGGGCTTGTAGTTGGACAGCATGGCCAATGTAAAAAAAAAATAGAAACTGACACCAAATCTAGCCAGGGGGTGACTATATAAAAAGTCTCCCCTGGTTGTGGCATCACCTTGCTGACTGTTGAAGCCTGATGCTCTTCCAATATAATGGGGGACCCCTGCTGCTGTTTTCTTAAATCTGGCCTGGTGCTGGTTTCTTAACCCCTTCCCGCCGCAGCCTGTTTTTGCCTTCCTGACAGAGCCCTTTTTTTCAAATCTGACAGGTATCACTTAAGTGGGGATAACTTTTTTTTGCTTTTACTTATCCCAGTGATTTTGAGATTGTTTTCTCGTGACACATTGTACTTCAAGTTAGTGGTAAATTTGGGTCGATACAGTCTGTGTTTTTTTGTGAAAAATACCAAAATGTAAAAAAATGGAAAATTTAGCAATTTTCAAAATGTTAAATTTTCTGCTTGTGAGACAAATAATCATACCACTCAAAATAGTTAATAACTAACATAGACCATATGGCTACTTTATGTTTCCATCATTATTTCAACATCCTTTTAATTTTTTTGGACACTAGGAGGCTTAAAATATGAATAGCAAATTTTCAAGAAAATTTCAAACACTGATTTTTTTAGGGACCAGTTCAGTTCTGATGTGACTTTGAGGGACTTGTATGTTAGACACCCCCATAAATGATGCCATTTCAAAAACTGCACCCCTCACAGTATTCAAAACAGCATTTTGGAAGTTTGTTAACCCTTTAGGTGTTTCACAGGAATTAAAACAAAGTGTAGGTGAAATTTCAAAATTTCATTTTTTTTGCAGATTTGCAATTTTAATACATTTTTCTAAGGAACACAGTCGATTTTACTAGAGAAATGTGACTAAAAATTGATTCCCCCAATTCTTTTGTTTTCATAAATATCCTATATGTGGCCCTAGTGTGCACGTTGACCAAACCACAGGCTTCATAATAGAAGGAGCACCTACTTGATTTTGGAGCCTCCTTTTTATGAGATTATTTTTTAGGCACCATGTAGGTTTCTAGGCACCATAAGATGCTAAAAGTTAGGAACCCCCCCACAAGTGACCCCATTTTGCAAACTACACCCCTCAGGGAATTCATCTAGGGGTATAGTGTACATTTCAAACCCCCAGGGGTTTCACAAATTGTGGTACAACTGGGCAGTGAAAATGAAAAATTACTTTTTTTACACAAAAATGCAGTTCTGGCTCCAAATTTTTCATTTTCACAAGGAATGAAGGAGACAAAGCACCCCAAAATCTGTGCCCCAATTTCTCCCGAGTACGGCAATGCCTCACATGTGACCAAAAAATACCATTTGGGTGCATGGCAGGACTCAGAAGGGAAGGAGTGATTTTTGGATTTTGCAGCTCAGATTCTGGTGGAATGTTGGTGGGTGCTATGTCGCATTAGCAAGACCCCGGAAGCACCAATACAGTGGACCCCTCCCACAAGTGACCCCATTTTGCAAACTACACCCCTCAGGGAATTCATCTAGGGGTATAGTGTACATTTCAAACCCCCAGGGGTTTCACCAATTTTAATACAACTGGGCTGTGCAAATGAAAAATTAAATTTTTTACACAAAAATGCAGTTCTGGCTCCAAATTTGTCATTTTCACAAGGAATGAAGGAGACAAAGCACCCCAAAATCTGTGCCCCAATTTCTCCCGAGTACGGCAATGCCTCACATGTGACCAAAAAATACCATTTGGGTGCATGGCAGGACTCAGAAGGGAAGGAGTGATTTTTGGATTTTGCAGCTCAGATTCTGGTGGAATGTTGGTGGGTGCTATGTCGCATTAGCAAGACCCCCGAAGCACCAATACAGTGGAACCCCCCCACAAGTGACCCCATTTTGCAAACTACACCCCTCAGGGAATTCATCTAGGGGTATAGTGTACATTTCAAACCCCCAGGGGTTTCACCAATTTTGATACAACTGGGCTGTGCAAATGAAAAATTACATTTTTTACACAAAAATGCAGTTCTGGCTCCAAATTTGTCATTTTCACAAGGAATGAAGGAGACAAAGCACCCCAAAATCTGTGCCCCAATTTCTCCTGAGTACGGCAATGCCTCATGTGTGACCAAAAAATGGCAGGACTCAGAAGGGAAGGAGTGATATTTGGATTTTGCAGCACAGATTCTGGTGGAATGTTGGTGGGTGCTATGTCGCATTAGCAAGACCCCCGAAGCACCAATACAGTGGAACCCCCCCACAAGTGACCCCATTTTGCAAACTACACCCCTCAGGGAATTCATCTAGGGGTATAGTGTACATTTCAAACCCCCAGGGGTTTCACCAATTTTGATACAACTGGGCTGTGCAAATGAAAAATTACATTTTTTACACAAAAATGCAGTTCTGGCTGCAAATTTTTCATTTTCACAAGGAATGAAGGAGACAAAGCACCCCAAAATCTGTGCCCCGATTTCTCCCGAGTATGGCAATGCCTCATATGTGACCAATAAATACCAGTTGGGTGCATGGCAGGACTCAGAAGGGAAGGAGTGATTTTTGGATTTTGCAGCTCAGATTCTGGTGGAATGAATGGTGGGTGCTATGTGGCATTAGCAAGACCCCCGAAGCACGGTGAAATGATGAACCTAATAATCCATAGATGTGTGGTATATTTTAAAACACTCCTTTATACATAGGCCGGGTTTGTCGGGGCAAGTTTCACAGTGGAAAATAGTATCCTTTCTTATTCCCTTTTTATAGCAAACTTTGCACCTTTTTTGTGTCCTGCCCTTTCTTGCAGTGGAGGGGATTTCGTTAGGAAAATGCTGCCCTGGTACAATACGGGGGCCAGTACTAGAAGTACTGGGGCCCTCTGCCTGCTGGTTCCCAAATATTAGGCCCTTTATGACTTCCTCTTGAAAGTGCATAAATGTCCCCCTCTGGCTGGTAGAATGGAATAGCACGTAAGCGTTATACAGTGCCATCTGGATGATATACACGGCCAGCTTCTTGTACCAGATTTTTGTTTTCCGCAGGGGACTGTACGGCTTCAGTACCTGATCTGAAAGATCCACTCCGCCCATGTACTTATTGTAATCTAGGATACAATTAGGTTTTGAGGTGTGGGTACTGGTACCTCGTACAGGGATGGAGGTGGTACTGTCTCCATGAATTGTTGTCAGTATAAGGACATCCCTCTTGTCCTTATATTTGACCAACAACATATTTTCGGTGCATATTCCCCTGCTTTCACCCCTTCTCAGTAATTGGGCAACGTGCGTTTTTGGGAGGCCTCTTTGGTTCTTGCGCACAGTACCGCAAGCTGCTGTACCTCTTGAACCAAGGGCCTTAAACAGGGGGATGCTAGTGTAAAAGTTATCCACATAGAGGTGATAACCTTTATCCAGGAAGGGGTGCACTAAATCCCAGACAATTTTTTCCACTAACACCTACGAGGGAGGGGGGGCATTCTGGCGGTTCAATTCTTGAGTCCTTCCCTTCATATACCCTAAACCTGTGGGTGTACCCTGAGGTGCTTTCACACAGCTTATACATTTTTATGCCATACCTTGCCCTCTTACTGGGAAGGTACTGGCGGAATTTAACCCTTCCTTTAAAATGTATAAGGGACTCGTCGATACAAATAAATTTTTCAGGGATGTACATCTCTGCAAATTTGGCACTGAAATGATCAATGACCGGCCTGACTTTGAATAGCCGGTCAAAGGTGGGATCATCTCTGGGTGGGCACTGTGCATTATCGGTGTAATGTAAAAATTTAAGGATTATCTCAAAACGAGTCCGAGTCATGGCCATACGGTAAAGTGGGGTGCTGTACAGAACATCTGTACTCCAATATTGCCTAATTTCTGGCTTTTTTACTATGCCCATATGTAACACCAGACCCCAAAACGTCATCATCTCTACTGCATCTACAGGGGTCCACCTATCAAATGATGACGTGGGGTTTTGAGCAATAAACTGCTGGGCATATAAATTACTTTGGTCCACCATTAAATTTATAAAATCATCAGAGAAAAATAATTTGAAAAAGTCAATTTCTCTGAGACCTGTTGAATCAAATTGGATTCCTGGGATGGCCAAAAACTCAGGAACCTGGGGCTCAAAATTGTCTGGTGGTGGGGTCCATACGGGATCAATCATTTGGGGGGGGGTCTCAGCTGCTCTACGGGGGCGTCTTTGAGGGGGTCCCTCATCACTAGAGGAGGAAGAGGAGCTTAAGACGAATCCTTCAAATTCCCCGCTTGAATCACTGGCTGTGTCAGAGTCAGAGGCAAGCATGGCATATGCCTCCTCCGCTGAATACATTCTTCTGGATGACTGGGATGACATTTGGGATGACATTTTTATTTTTGTGTTTCTGTAAGTGTAATGTTTCAACACGTGTATAGTGTTGGGGGGGTACAAACTTTATTTCAACACGGGGGGTATGTAGTGTGTAGTGTGTATGTAGTGCCGAAAAAAAAATACTTTATACAGGAATTTGATCCCAATAAAAAAAAAATTGAAGGGGTAAAAAAAAAAAAAAAAAAGGTCCTGCGCCAAAAATTGAGCACAGATGTTGGTCAGTAACGTCCGTCACTGAACAGCGCTCAAAGGCAACAGGTGTAAAAACAATTTAAAAAAAAAAAATACCACAGCACTCTCCAAAAAAAAACAATTTAAAAAAACTGCAGAAAAAAAATGATATCAACCCTGTGCCAAAAATGCTGTTCAGTGATGTACGTCACTGATCAGCGGCCACAGGACACCCACAAAAGCAACGTGGGTGTAATAAACCACAGCACTCTCCAAAAAAAAAAACAATTTAAAAAAACTGCAGAAAAAAAAGATATCAACCCTGTGCCAAAAATGCTGTTCAGTGATGTACGTCACTGATCAGCGGCCACAGGACACCCACAAAAGCAACGTGGGTGTAATAAACCACAGCACTCTCCAAAAAAAAAAAACAATTTAAAAAAACTGCAGAAAAAAAATGATATCAACCCTGTGCCAAAAATGCTGTTCAGTGATGTACGTCACTGATCAGCGGCCACAGGACACCCACAAAAGCACCCACAAAAGCAACGTGGGTGTAAAAACAAAACCCCACTGCAATCCCCCCCCCAAAAAAACTGCAGATCAGTGATGCGACACTGATTAGCAGTGAGGGGCAGTAGGCAGACAACTGTGGGTGCAACCTGACAGGGTATATATATATAAAAAAAAACCTGGACCCCCAAAAAGTTGCTGATCAGTTAATTAATTTAAACTGATCAGCACAAAAGGGGGGGCAGCAGTCAGTTGCACAGGCAGCACAACCTTTGGTGCAACTGACAGGTATATATATAAAAAAAAAAAAAAAAAGTTGCTGATCAGCACAGATATACTGATCAGCACAAAAGGGGTGCAGCAGACACAAAATATAGCACTCTCTATCACTCTCTATCACTCTCTATCACTCTCTCTCACTATATCTGACAATCTCTGACTATCTCTCACGATCTGTGACTCTATGACACTGCAGCAGCAGGACACAGGAAGTCACAAGATCCAGAAAGCATCCAACTGCTGGCAGCACGCTACCAGCGGTGATCAGCGGTGATAAGGTAAGGATCAGGCAAGGTTCAGGTATGTATATCACGACAGAGTGGCCGGTGACCGCTCTGCACGCAATTCCAGACCGGAATGGCGTCTGCAGCGCAGTCACCGTTAGTTTAAATGGCGCGCCTTGGCTGTGATTGGTCCGTCGGTCCGACGGACCAATCACAGCCTTGGGGGCAGGTGGGGTTAGGTGTCGTCGTCACCGATGACCCCCTCATGCCCCCACACACCCGCCGGTGATTGACACCTGTGTTACCGAGCGTCTGATTCGCCGATAACACAGGAAAACGCTGCGAATGGCTGTTCACATTGAACAGCCAATCACAGTGATCGCCGCCCCCCCTCGGCATGCAGGGACATGTCTGCTGTCAGGGACAGCAGACATCGTCCCTCTGTCACTGCGTCTCTAGACGCAGTGGCACTTTGAAGTCATGACGTATATATACGTCATGTGTCGGGAAGTACATCCCGGCCATGACGTATATATACGTCAAATGTCGGGAAGGGGTTAAATATGGGGGAACACCAACAATTTTTTCCCTTTATTTGGAATACCAGGACCGTCTCAAAGAGTCCAGGGCTTGTTATACCCATTTTTTTTAACAAAACTATGCACAGATCTTACTGATCTGTTCATGGAACTGTCAAACTCATCTGCACTCTAGCACATGAGACCTAGCACTTTTTCCTTCAATTATGTTAAGCAATTTTTACTTATTTATGTTTTTTTTTAACTTATTAAATCTCCTGCATTATTTCTTAATTGGAGTTTATTCCTTTTCATGGAAACTGCATGGCATCAGTTTTGAGGATTATACCTCATGATACTAAAGGTCTTCTGGGTGCCTCTTGGTATTTCTGATTGCACTGGAAAGGACCTAGTACTGTACAAATATGGTTTATTTGATGAGCACTTGATTCTGATATATATGCTGCGCACATTACCTTTAGCCCAAAATTTAGGCACAAACGTATTTCATTAGAGAGCACTGTTATCACTTTTTTTTTGTATTTCAATCTTGAGACAATTTAACAATGTTTCCTTGGAGAATAACTGCATCCACTTGTCACAAAGGAATTGCATTTTGAAAAATTTCCTTGGAGAACTTGCATTAAGGACTTTAATTGGTTTAATTTGCATAGTAGACCATATAGGATAGAAGTGTTACAAACGTACTACAGTACTATTCCATATATATATATATATATATATATATATATATATATATATATATATATATATATATATATATATATATATATATATATATATAAGCAGGTTATCTGAACTCACCATTTGACAGCAGACAAATTTCATAAAATTGCTTACATCTCTATTGTGGCATAGTCATACAGTAGGTATGTATATATATATATATATATATATATATATATATATATATATATGCAGGAACTTGGAAGGAGGCAGGAGCAGGCTGCACAGATCACCGGGCCCAGGGAAAGTGGAGGCGTGGCCCCCGTGGCCATGCCCCCTTTTGTAACGATGGGGGAGAAGAGGACCTGCAGCACCAGCAGGAACATGAAGACACCCGGCCCGGGAGAGGAGGCGCCGGACCTGGTTAGAGGCAAGTGCGGCCCTAGTCTCTCCTGGGCTCTGTAGCAGCCGGGCGGGTGGGGACCCCTGCAGGAGCACAGGAGCACTGCTGTCCAGGGGAAAAAATTGTGCTCGAAGTGAAGTGCCGGTGTGACATACCGTTGTATACCGGCACACTTCGAGCACTGCTGGTAAGTATCCAAAGACACAATGGGGCAGTGACAACTCAGTCTGCAGTTTATTTCTGATTGCTAATCCGTTCGAGTGGCGCCCCATTGTATCTTTGGATACTTTCCAGCCTGCATGTCTCGCACTAGAGGGCACCGCGGTAGATGAGAACCATTGTCGGAGTGCCGGACCCCACACTATGACATACATATATAAATATTACACCATTATTCCCTACAGGTAGTTGACATGGCCTCACTTGTATCCTGAAGGGACCTGGCTTTACGTGCAGTGCAGATATGTGCTGCTGAGTAGTTGCTGCGGGCACCGGGACAATTGCTATATGCAGCCACGTCACCCTGAGGGCGGTGTCCTATACTTTGCATTGACAGAGTCTCTGAACTTACTGAGTCCGCTGGGAGAGATGGTGCGTATGCGCACAGGACTTGGCTCACTGCTGAGAGACGCCACACACAAGCGTCTGGTTGCCAGGCAACGCCTGACGTGCACACGCTGATGTGCAGACATCGGGCTCCAGACCTGGCCATTGGCCCAGCATCTATGACACCTCTCTGGAGGTGTAACACATATGGTGCTCCGTGATTGGAGCAGGCTCCGGATACTCCTTATATGGAGATCCAGTGGCCGACCCCAATTGTTAGCAAAGCCTAATGACTGACTAGTTGATTGAATTCACACAGGTGTTTATGATTCACTCAATTGTGTGTTCGCTTTATATACTGGACTGGTGCATTCATTTACTGTGGGTCAGTCCAGGAAGAAGGCTGCATAAGCCGAAACGGCTCAGTTGACTGCCATTTGACTGTAAACCATGCCCTGATTTGGTGACTATATATATATATGCGTTTTTTTTATCATGATACTGCCACACTGTCACCATCAGTTGCATCCCAGTCCTAGCATTTGATTGAAATTTTTCCACATGGAATAAATATCTGCTTTATTTCTAAAAGGAGTGCTACCTAAATATGTCCTTTGGATATTGTGTTTCTCTATCTATTCTCTGAGGATTCTGCACCCACCATCTATTCAACTAGTCAATTGGTCCCATATGTTTCCCTACATTAAAATCACAGCGATTTTTGGACTTGCACCGTAACTGCTCATTACCGAGATTTTCACGTTTTTTTGAGTTTTTCACATTTTTTGGATTTTTCACATTTTTTGTGTCTGCATTGTTTTGTGTATTGTATATAGTGCTGACATTGTTGAGCATTTCTGTAAATACTGTGTGTTGTTATGGAAGCATCCATTGGTGACCTAACTGGCACCAAAAGATTCTTAGAGAAGGACATATCCAAAATTCTATTTACCGATACCACTCAATTAGCTGTTGATGTGCATAACCCTGATGAGATATATACTGATCTCCTAAAACTGAATAAAAGGTTAGTGGAGCTTGAATTACATGGGCTTACTATATCCCAATATCATAAAGATAGACTATTACCCAGGGAATTTCGCATCAAAAACCAGCCCACCATTGGCAGGGGAAACCATGAATTTTGCAAACAATGGTGCATGATTCTAAATCAGTGCAGCCTAGACCTCATGGTTCTAGTGGTGCAGCAGGTCAACACAGATATTGAGGGTATCAAATCAGACATTACCGACTGTGAAAAAAATCAGTTAGAAACACTGAGGGCCGATGAAGGCAACTCCTGGTTGACCAAAATCACTGAGGGAGTGGAGAAATATAAAGCTGAATACTAGCTTTTAAAAAACAAAATACAAAAAGGTCAGGGAAGACTATAAAGAGTTGAGGGTTTATCCCTGGCTCAATAGACAAAACACGAGATGCCCGTGGAGATCCACGGAGGGGCAAAGAAAACGAGGAGGTGGTAGGGTCTACACTGACGTTTAGTCTCACACTTCACAGAGTGACTCAGACCAACCCTCTAGAGGTAGGAGACTTCCTTTTTTTCGGGAGCGTGTACACACACGCAGCCGAAATCGGAAGGGAGACGTCCAACCAGACGGGGAGGCAGGAGACACAAGAGGAAAGGAAGGGAACCCAAAACCTCGGAATTAGTGGTATTTAATTTATCGAAATACAATCCTACTCAAGCAGAAATGTCAGTACTATCAAAGGGCCTCACATTTGTACAAACTTTTAAACCCAAACCCATTGATGTAGAGGTGGAGCTGTATAAATTTCAAAGAAAGTTAAACATTATGGATTTCTTTAAGAAACAAACCCCACAAACACCAGTGGATAGGGGTCCTTTTAGAGCAGAAAGTCTATTTGACCCACCAACAATTAATCCCTCGATCACTACATTCTTTAGGGTGGTCAGGAATGAGATAGACACAATACAGAAGACCATGAGACCTTATAGATCAAATCTATCTAAACCTGAATCAGAAGCCATACGTTCGCTCCATGACAACACCAGTATAATCATCTGCCCCGCCGATAAAGGCGAGGGCATTGTAATTCTTGATAAAGAGGTCTATATCAATGAGGTCATGAGACAATTGAATGAATCTGTTTGTTATAAACGTCTTACTTTTGACCCTACATCTGCCTACAAAAAAGAGGTGGATGCAGTGATTGCTATAGGTTTATCGAATCGGTGGATAGATGAACACACAAGTGAGTTTTTAACTCAGGAGTTTCCGAAAATCCCTCTACTCTATATACTCCCAAAAATCCACAAAAGCCTGGTGGCCCCTCCTGGCAGACCTATAATCTCTGCCAGGGGGTCACTGGGCCAATCTTTTTCACAGTTTGTGGATTTTCACTTACAGCCAGTGGTGGTTAACACCCCAATCTTTACCAAAGATACCACTGACTTCCTCCTTAAACTGTGTAATCTGGCTAAACCACCACCCAACAGTCTCCTTGTAACGCTAGACGTTAGCAGTCTGTACACTAACATTTCCAATGAAGAAGGTACAGCTGTTGTTTGTGAAATCCTTACTGAAAGTCCCCATTATAATGGTCCACCGATTGATTATCTCATTCTATTAATGAACATCATATTGCATAAGAATTATTTTTTGTTTAACAACGGATTTTTTTTGCAGTTATCTGGAACAGCGATTGGGTCAAACATGGCCCCATCGTATGCAAATTTGTTTATGTATAGTTATGAGAGAACCCATATAATGTCCAATCCTACTTTTACGAAATATATTTTATTTTACAGTAGATATATGGATGATCTTTTTTTGATTTGGACTGGTAGAAAAAATCAGTTAGAAAAATGTATTGACCATTTAAATCATTTACCTGGACGGATCCGTTTCACCCATAACTGTCACCAGAACACCATGGACTTTTTGGATGTGACAGTTACCGCCACTCCTGATAATTACAGCACCAAAGTCTTTGTCAAAATAACTGACAAAAATACTCTGCTGGCGCACTCAAGCTTCCATCCTGCTCCGCTCAAAAAGGGGTCTCCCCTTCTCCCAACTGATTAGAGTGACACACATTACCTCCGAAAGAGATGACTTATTAAGGGATTTGCAACTGATGGCAAACACATTTTTGGACCGTGGCTATGACAAGACAGAGGTCAGCATGGCAGTCAACAAGTGCATGGCAATAGACAGAGAAACACTCCTATCACCAAGTCTGAAGTCCAAAACTGACAAACTGGCCAGGGTGGTGTTTCCAACGATGTATTCGACGCTATCTGGGTCAATGAAAGCAGCTATCACAAGGAACTGGCATATCATCAGCACAGATCCGGTGATTGGACCTGAATGCCAACATCCACCGCTTTTCAGCTACAAAAGGAGCCCAAATATTAGACAACGCATTACATACTCAGACATTAGCCCATCGATGAACACCAACATGACTTGGCTCAATAGACCTATGGGTGCATATAAATGCACAGGGTGTGTGAACTGTCCTTTTTTGACCACTGGCACACACTTCTTCCAACCCAATACAGGGACACATCATAAAATATTCCATCGGCTAAATTGTGAATCCAAATTCATCATCTATGTCATCATTTGTCCCTGCGGGAAAATTTATGTCAGGAAGACCATCAGAATGGTAAAGGAGCGTATTGCAATGCATAGGACTTGCATTAAAAAGGCATTAATTAAAGTAGATCTGAGTACACCTCCAGTGGCTCGACACTTCCACGCAGCAGGACATTCTTTAAAAGACTTTTCTTTCATGCCAGTGGACCATATACCCCCTCTACGGAGAGGTGGCAACAGGCACAAACTCCGTCTACAAAGGGAATGCCAATGGATCCGTAAACTTAATGCACTGTCACCAGTGGGACTTAACGAGGAGTTCTCTTTGTCAGCCTACCTGTGATTAACTCTAACCAAATTATATAAGATTATTTAGGTATATGGATCGGCAGTCCCTTAAAGTACCTCCTCATTCTCTCGATTTAGCATAACTTTGCTTATGATGTCTTCCATAATTGGGACCAATGTTCCATTTTTTTTTTCATTTTTTTGCATTCTTTACTCTTTTTTTATGTATAACCTTTGGTCATTGTATGTTTTGTTAATTTTCAATCACTAACAGCCAGGATCTTAGCTGACATTTGGGCTCGCCCTATTAACTATGCCCTTTCCTTGTCAACATTGATATAGCCTGAATTGCCATTCTTCACGCTCTCCCACTTCTCATAAATACACCTAGTCTGGTAGTGTATTAATTGTGCCTATTCTGTGCCGCAAAGAGACCCGGCTCTGACACTGTGGCAATGATGTAGTAGTGTTCAGTTGTTGTGAGTCACCAGGGCGTAATAACTGCAAAAACTTACACTCAACAAATGTTACACCATTATTCCCTACAGGTAGTTGACATGGACTCACTTGTATCCTGAAGGGACCTGGCTCTACGTGCAGTGCAGATATGTACTGCTGAGTAGTTGCTGCGGGCACCGGGACTATTGCTATATGCAGCCACGTCACCCTGAGGGCGGTGTCCTATACTTTGCATTGACAGCGGCTCTGAACTTACTGAGTCCGCTGGGAGAGATGGTGCGCATGCGCACAGGACTTGGCTCACTGCTGAGAGACGCCACACACAAGTGTCTGGTTTCCAGGCAACGCCTGACGTGCACACGCTGATGTGCAGATGTCGGGCTCCAGACCTGGCCATTGGCCCAGCATCTATGACACCTCTCTGGAGGTGTAACACATATGGTGCTCCGCAATTGGAGCAGGCTCCGGATACTCCTTATATGTAGATCCGGTGGGCGACCCAATTGTTAACAAAGCCTAATGACTGACTAGTTGATTGAATTCACACAGGTGTTTATGATTCACTCAATTGTGTAGTAGCTTTATAAACTGGACTGGTGCATTAATTTACTGTGGGTCAGTCCAGGAAGAAGGCTGCATAAGCCGAAACGGCTCCATTGACTGCCATTTGACTGTAAACCATGCCCTGATTTGGTGACTATATATGCGTTTTTTTGATCATGATACTGCCACACTGTCACCATCAGTTGCATCCCAGTCCTAGCATTTGATTGAATTTTTTCCACATGGAATAAATATCTGCTTTATTTCTAAAAGGAGTGCTGCCTAAATATGTCCTTTGGATATTGTGTTTCTCTCTCTCTCTCTCTCTCTCTCTCTCTCTCTCTCTCTCTCTCTCTCTCTCTCTCTCTCTCTCTCTATCTATATATATATATATATATATATATATATATATATAAAAATATATATATATATACATGCAGGGAAAAGGCACTCAAAGTCTGTAAATGTTATCAACTTAGCCACCTCAGGTTTTTGATGTTTAGAAATATCTTTACGTACAAGCCAGTAAGTAACTTGGCGCTGGTAACTTGGTAAGATTGACCTCCTGGCAAAAGGCTTAATATTGGGATCTTTTTGAATTAATGGCCACATATCCCTGGTCATTTTTGTAATTTCGGGGTTTACAGGACTATATTTTTGAACAAGTGGGACTAAGGTTTGTTCCCCAGGGATTGATAGGACTTTTTCTTAAGCAACCTGTAGTTCTTGTTTATTGTAACCTCTGACGAGAAACTTTTTCATCATGAGGTCTATTTCATGTTCTGTTTCTTGTGGGTTGTCACAAATTCTACGAATACGTTGTGACATAGGTAAACCCTTTTTGGGATGTTGGCTGGAATTGTGTAAAATGGTTTTTCTGTCAGTCGGTTTCTTGTAAAGTCCTGTTTTAAATTTGCCTTGTTGTAAAGATATTTGGACATCAAGATAGTGTATTGTGGAGGGGCTGATATCATACGTAAATTTGATGGTTGAATCCAGCAAATGAATGCCCTCAACCAGTTGCTCAAACTCATGCTTGGAACCTGTCCATATCATGAGCAGATCATCTATATAGCGTAACTCAAAAACAATTCTTTCTCTGCCTCAAACAGATAACTGTTTGCAAACACACGGAGCTATGCAAAAACCCATTGTCCAGCCCCGGCGTTGCAGGTACCACTGACCGTCAAATAAAAAGTAATTTCTAGTCAGTGTTAAACTGAGCAATTCCTTGAACAATGATAAATCGGGCCCTTTAAACAAAGAACTTGTGGCTAACAGCCTACGGGTGGTTATCAATCGGATGATCTCAGCTGTTTAAGCACCCAGGCAAGTTGATAAAATTTACAGACTTGGAGTGCCTTTTCCCTGCATGCATATATTGGAACTGCCTGGCAATGCAAGAGGTTTACCCCTGCTAAAAACCTGGACAGTTATCCTAGAAGGCACCTACTCTGATTTTTCTGCTCCATTCCGTCCTGGTGACCTGATACTTGTCAACTCCACCAGCCCCCTGCATAGAAAGCCGGCTTTAGGAATATCATATTACCCACCGGTGAGGCATGGAGCTTCTCTGACGCTGATGCAGATTCTATCAGAGTCAAAGAAAATCTGTCACAGTCAGAAGGTCAGGATCCTATGGAGCAATTGTTCACAAAACTGTTGAGACTAAGAGGTGGACTATTATCGGCATGGTGTCACGCTGTCTGATCACTGTCTGAGTACCATAGGTCAGGCCAAATACCTGGAGGTTTTCGCATTCGTAATGCACACACTATTGGTAAACGCAACCAAGATTTCTGTAGAAAGTGTGTAGCAATACTCAATGAATGTAGCCTGGACATCATCCTCTTGGTAATCACAGAAGCAACAAAGGAACTTACCTCAATTAAAGAAAAAAATCAATGCTTTTGAAACAGCACATTTTGGACTCGTTAAAAGTATACACAGAGACACCATGGATCGATAAATTGACATCTCAAATCAGCACTTAGCGCCAAGAATTGGTGAAGTTCAAACGCAACAAACCTGAAATTGTCCATAAAGACTACATGGAAAACAACGTGTACTCCTGTACGAACAATAGCGCACCAGGCTTTTCCAAAAAAAACACAGAAAACCTTGGAGAGCAAGGAAGGCCTGGGGAGATATGGAAACCTCCAACGCAGGGCAGTCCACCCCTAGTGAGTCAGAGGATAATAGTCAAAAAAGGAAACCCCCTTTAGGGGTAAAGACCCAGGCAGGCAGGGTAAAACACGGTGTCCCACTAGAAGAAGTGGCCAGTACCTCCACATCCTCAAGAAACAAGAGCAAGAACAAAACAAAAACGTAATATTCAACCTGTCTGATCGACCGTTAACGGAAGACGAAATGACAGTCCTGAGCAAAGGACTGACATTTGTTCCCAGAACACATTTCAACGACTTCAAATGGCGCGTTGATTCCTACAAGTTTAACCGCAGATTGTGATTGAAAGACTACTTCGATAAATCGCCCACTACAAACTCCACAACACCGTATGAACCACTGCCCATCAAAAGTACATGAACTTTTGATCCCCCGACCAATACACAGTCCTTAAAAACATTTAAGTAAGTGATTGATTACATGGCAGCACAGATTGGTCGTAAAGCGCCCATTACACCGTCCAATTTAACTAAAGGCCAATCTAAGGCATTGAGAGCCTTGAGCAAAGATAGTTTGCAATAGTTATCCGCTCTGCGGACAAAGTTGGAGGTATAGTGGTGCAGAGTTTAGAACAATACAAATCGGAGTTATATCGACAATTGGAAGATACTAAAGTCTATCACAAATTAATGGATGATCCCACACACCTATTTAACCAAGAACTGTTCAAAATCTTGGAGGAAGCAACTAAAAGAGGAACCATCACATTATCTACAGTTAAACTTATGTATGAGGAACATCCGATTGCACCGGTCCTTTATTCAATACCAAAAATGCATAAGAATTCAACCAATCGCCCTGGGAGACCCATAATTGCCGCAAGGGATTCTGTGTACTACAAAGTCACAAAATATTTGTACTTTCATCTGCAAAGCACCATTCAAGCGCAAGCTACATACCTTAAGGACACAACTTCCCTGATTCTCAAACTCCAAAATCTTCCAGAAATTCATGCCAGCAGCTTTTTGTGTACTCTTGATGTAGTAAGCTTATATACCTGCATCCCACATGGAGCAGGTATAGAGGCCACCCGTAGACATTTAGCCACAAGTTCTTTGTATAAAGGCCCCGATTTATCATTGTTCATGGAATTGCTCAGTTTAACACTGACTAGAAATTACTTTTTATTTGACGGTCAGTGATACCTGCTACGCCGGGGCTGCGCAATGGGTTCTTGCGTAGCTCCGTGCGTTTGCAAACAGTTACATGACAGGAAAGTAGAAAAAAAATCATTTATTTCCTTAATCGCTATATAGATGATCTGCTCATGATATGGACAGGTCCCAAGCATGAGTTTGAGCAACTGGTTGAGGGCATTAATTTGCTGGATTCAACCATCAAATTTACGTATGAGATCAGCCCCTCCACAATACACTATCTTGATGTCCAAATATCTTTACAAGGCAAAATTAAAACAGGACTTTAAAAGTCGGTTTGACTGACAGGAACACCATTTTAAACAATTCCAGCTAACATCCGATAGCAACCAAAAAGGGTTTACCTATGTTACAATTCTTAAGTATTCGTAGAATTTGTGACAACCCACAAGAAATAGAACATAAAATGGACCTCATGGTTACAATAAACAAGAACTGCAGGTTGCTAAAGAAAAAGTCCTGTCAATCCCTAGGGAACAGACCTTAGTCCCCCAACTTAAAAAGGTCAATGACAATGTGGAAAGAATTCCACTTGTTCAAAAATATAGTCCTGTAAGCCCCGAAATTACAAAAATAACCAGGGATATGTGACCATTAATTAAAAAATATCCCAGTAAGCCTTTTGCCAGGAGGACAATCTCACCCAGTTACCAGCGCCAACGTTACTTAAAAGATTGGCTTGTACTGTACGTAATGATATTTCTAAACATCAAAAACCTGAGGTGGATAATTTTTGAAAAAAAAGACCTGGTGCTATAAATGCATTAATTGTACAACTTGCCAATACTTAGAAACCGGCAACACCATCATTCACCCCCATTTAGGAGAAAAGATTCCTATCCGCCACATATTGACCTGTTCAAGTACCTTTGTTATATATGTCATAAAAAAAAGTTTTGAATGAGCAACCGGTTCCGAGACATTTCAGGGAGCAAGTTCACAGCAAGTTCACAGCTTGGCCGCATGTGCGAAGATGTTTAAATAAGAGGTCTCAGGCGTCCTTG
The DNA here is from genome assembly GCF_055691185.1 of Crinia signifera. Taxonomy (NCBI): domain Eukaryota; kingdom Metazoa; phylum Chordata; class Amphibia; order Anura; family Myobatrachidae; genus Crinia; species Crinia signifera. The sequence goes on from NC_139217.1 coordinate 184,306,220, forward strand.
CTGCTCCAAGGATCCAAGGTTTCGAAACGCGTTGGTAAGTGGAGGTGACAAAAAGAAGGTGGGTCTGGATCCTTGGAGCAGCAGGGATGCCTGGGACCTCTTAATTAAACATCTGCTCACATGTCTGCAATTCTTTTTGTAGACAACGCAATCTGGTGAGAGTCCACCTTGTCATTTCTTGTCTTTTATGCACATGTACTTTTACCATTAAAAAGCTGTACTATACCATATCCAGTTTTTTTCTCTTATGGTAAAACAACTGAGGAACAACAAGTGATCACACAGTGACGTTACCGCCCCTTGGAGAGCGTGATTGTCTACGGTAATAAGTAGACAAATTAATAGGGTACGGGTTATTTACACCTAAATATATGATGCAGAGTAAAAAACTGTATTGCACCATTGTATTTCTCTCTCTTTTTTTGGGGGGGGGGGGGATACTCAAGATATTAGGAGAAAGAAAGAGAAAATCAGCTCTTAGGGATATACTGGTAATCTATTTCCTGTTGTCCAATCAAGACTTTGGGGGTTATTCTAGTTCATTCTTTCAGACTAATTCCTTCTTAGATGGGCAAAACCATGTGCACTGCGGGTGGGGCAGATGTAACTTGTGCACAGAGAATTAGATTTTGGTGGGGTTTTACTTCAAAGTGAGATCTACTGTATATTGCAGTGTAAAAATAATGCAGCCAGTATTTACCCTGCACAGAAACAAAATAACTCACCTAAATCTAATTCTCTCTGCACATGTTACATCTGCCCCCCTGCAGTGCACATGGTTTTGTCCATCTAAGAAGGAATTTGTCAGAAAGAATTAACTAGAATAAGGGCCTTTGTATGGAAAGGTGATCCATACCTACCCATAGATTCCATTAGTGACGATTAGCGCAAAGGTTATTCTATATCTTCACCCTTTAGTAAATAACATATACCATAAATTTTGTGGTACATGGGAGGGGCTATCTGATTTTGTATTTTTGTCCCATAAAGGGATAGATCATTACATCACAGGGAGTGAGGTAGCTGCAGGTGGTGCACCCCAGGCAGCGGTAGCAGTCCTTCTTGTGTACACTGGTGAGTCTTGTGTCCATGTTAAACCCGATGTCAGTTTTGACCAGACAGTATTTTAGATTTCTACTACGCCTGTAACTGGGTAAAAACTTAGTGTTTTTCAACACTTTCAATTCAGAGTCTGTGGAGCTCAATGGCCACCATTTTTTACCTTTTTCTTGGTAGCCATACTTATGGTGTTATACTCATTAACCCAGGGGACAATGTTGCTCTCTGCTTTTTGTACATGGTCAGTTAGTAATCCTTCCCTGCAGCTTCATCAGTAATCCTGCACACTCATATAAATTGGGAGTATGATATAGGGAGCTGTGAATTTCTCTATTGGTAACAGTAATCAGTATGTCAAAGAACTGTATCTGGTTTTGACTAGAATGCCTAGTCAGTTTAATTGTATGTCCAGATGCATTTTGGTTGGACACCAGTTCTGACAATTCCTCCACTGGTGCATCCCAAAACACCGGGCGGTCGTCTATGTAGTGCTCATACAGTCCTATCTTGGACTTGATGGATTCATCTTTAAGAAATAGGTCCTTTTCCACCTTCCATATATAGGCATTTCCAAAGGACGGGACGACCAACGATCCCATCGCACACACCGTCATTTGCAAATAAAACTTGCCAAAATAAAAAAAGCTGTGTTTGAGGGTAAATTCCAAGAGTGTAAGGAAAAACCCCATGTCTCTTGCCTTCTCTTATTTGCTGTCAACATAGAAATTGGCTCACATTAAATCCTAGTTTAACCATGCTATTGAAGTAGAATGACATTATTAATTTGGTCAGGAACAAGCTGACAATCTTTGTAAGTTTAATGGAAATGTAGCCTCTTTAAATTGTGCTCCACTAATAGCTGAATCAAGCTATCTTATTTTACTGTAAATGCAAGAATTGATTGATTCAGCTTGCTGCAGATTTTTATCAATTCTATTCAGAAAATATAGAACGCAAAATTTAATTTTGTATATTCTTTTGTCTGGGGCATTTTGTATATTCTTTTGTCTGGGGCAAATATTAGGGAAAGAAAATATATTTTTTATTTTTATGTTGTGAAAGGTTTGCAGTAATGAGAATAAACTGTACTGAGGAACATGATGAGCATGCTGTGAGGTGAGCAGACTGACAGTAAGACTGTAATTATGATTTTTTATTATTTGTAGTGATGAATGTACACTTTAGTCAGTCTGTACCCTCTTGTTCTCTGCAGATGTTTCTATTCCCCATATCTGTGTGTACCATAGTATTAGACTGTATATTGCCCAATATGATCAGACAGGAAATGTCCACAGGGGGTAATCCAATTCCCCTGCTATTTACAGGAAGGTTATGTCCACAGGGGGTAATCAGGACATAACCAAATTACCTTAATTGTATTTACACTCCATTGTGCCTTTCTGGACTCTAGTAGACTTTGGAGCCTGACCCAGCAGGGGGGGGGGGGGGGCAGCAGCAGTAGCTGGGAGGGGATATACCTGACTCTTGAATCCACGAATCGAGACCCACTGCAAGCCTACTTTTGGTTTGTGCACTGTGGGAATTTAGAAGGTTTTAAAATGACTTGTACACATGCCAGCTCCTTATGTTAGTCGCAATCCTGGCTCAGGGGTCATACCCTCCACTGGATCTTGTGGAACACATTGTTTGCCCGAGAAGGGGGCATCCTACCAAGCTCTGGTGTGGAGCGTCTGTGCTGTGTGGATTTACACAGGTTTCGGCTATCACTGCTGTGTGGAATAAGTGATAGTTTTGCCATTTTGGAACTGCTGCTACAAGGACTGCCATTTTGGACTGCTACCCGATAACGTTTATATGCTACATTTGCCTCTTGTTCCTGTGTTTGTCTACCTGTGTGTGCTGTGATAAAAATAAACCATATTTTGGTTTCATCTGCTCGGTGTCTGAGTGATTGACGATCCCGTATCCTCACATTTGGCGGCAGCGACAGTGGGATCATTCAGACACCAACCATCGAGCACAGAAAGCACAGAGAACAGAGGATCAGACCATATGTAAGGAAAGGGAAAATGTTTCCAAGGAAAGAAAATCGATGCCTCAAGATCCCTGGAGCAGAGGAGCTCAGAGATGGAGGTTCTTCAGTGTATCGGCAGGCTGGGAAGCCGGATCTGTTATTTATTGTCAGAAAAATGCAGTATATCTGGGAGTACTGGGAAGAAGCTCAGCAGATGATCAGCGGGTGGAGAGTATCCAGAATACAGGACAAGTTGTGTTACCTGGGGGATGCATTCCTACACTGTAAAGGTGAGGCCACCTCGTGGAATCTGCTGGTGGAGCCAGAGTTTGTAGAATTTACAGAGGAAGTGATTGCTACAGTTACCCAGATGCTACAAAGAGGACAATATTCTGAAGCTGAAGGACAAGTCCAGAATAAATTGATGCCCCAGATAGAACCAGAGGAAAGGTCTAGAAGGGGGCTACTGCAATCTGGGCAGACAACCGAGGGGTCTGACACAGAATTATTTTTTACCACAAGAGAAGGGTCGTTGTCAGGGGGGCCCCTAACTGCCCTTGAAGAAATGAGTATGGAGGAGCTGATAGCAGAATGTCAGCTGCGAGGTACAGTATACCAGTCCAATCCTGCACACGCAGGGAAATCATCCAGCAGATCCTTCAAGATCAGGGGGATCCTATAAAAGCATTTACCGATTATCGGGCATGGATCCTCCATTTCGGTGCACAGCTGAGTGTGTGGGAACAATTGGAGTGTCTGGAGGAGTGCTTTATTGTGGCAGAGGAAGAGGCGACTGATCGCGGGCTCTTGGATACCCCAGCCTGGCAAGATCACTGTCGCAGGGGGCGTAATGAAAGGCACCGTTTGCAACAGCTTCTCCCACAGCCTAGGGAAGAAGCTGGTCAGTGTTCTATACTGGGGGAGGTTATCCCCAAAGTGAAGGAAGTGGGGCCCGTTAGCCAGGCACCCCAGGAGGAGCTGCACTACAGCTTCCCTTTTGCTGAGATGGAAGATGAAGAGCTATTATCCTGCTGCCAGGGGATCTATGAGGACTGCGTCCAAGAAGAGATCACCGTGGGTAGAGGAGTATTCACCAACATCCAGGCCACAAGCATACCAGTCACAGATGATGTCTTGTTTCAGGCTGCCCAGCATATTCAGCTGGGGAAGGAGGTTGTCCAGGAGAAGGAGGTGTGCGCAGAAGTGGCTTTTAAGGGGATAGAGCTGATACGGCCTGTCCTGCAGCCACCAGCGGAATTGTTCCTGATGGAGGGTCCCTCCTCAGCCCTGGACATTGAGACCAAATGCTGTACTGAAATTTGCCATGCCACTAGTTTGGGTTGGAGGGAGGAAGGATGTGACAGAGTGGCGGAAGTGCCAGGGCCAGAGCCCCTATATTGGCCTGCTGTTTGGCAGCTGTTCCTTGTGCAAGAGGGGGAGGTGGAAAGTGCTCCCTGCCCCATTATGCCCGAGGCAAAAGTATTAGTACCCCCTATAGGTGTACCCAGTGTAAAAGGTTACAATGTTGCAGAGAGGGGGTACCCAGCATCTGAAGAAGAGGAATTGCTAAATCCCTTGTTATCTCAAATGTATAACTTAGATTGTGATATTGCCCTTGCTGATTCTGCAAACCAGCCGCCTCTTACAAGATGGGTTTGGTATGATGTCACACTGTGGGACTCAGGTGGTGCACCTCTAGCCCAGATTCTCTGCTCTGAAACACACTGCTCCAGGTTGCCGGAACAACTGGTACAGTGACTAAAGATGTAGGGGAAGGAATGTGAGGTGAGCAGACTGACAGTAAGACTGTAATTATGATATTTTATTATTTGTAGTGATGAATGTACACTTTAGTCAGTCTGTACCCTCTCGTACTCTATAGATATGTCTATTCCCCATATATGTGTGTGTATTTCCAGATCATATAGTATTAGGCTGTAGAACTCCACAGTAATTAATGTACATTTTAGCCCTCTTGTTCTCTGCAGATGTTTCTATTCCCCATATCTGTGTGTACCATAGTATTAGACTGTATATTGCCCAATATGTTCAGACAGGAAATGTCCACAGGGGGTGATCCAATTCCCCTGCTATTTACAGGAAGGTTATGTCCACAGGGGGTAATCAGGACATAACCATATCACAAAAAATGACAGAGTCACTCCTCAAGCGCCAAAGCAAAGTCCCGCAGCTATATAACCTCCAACGATAGTACAACTGTATACTAGGCACAAACTTCAGAAAAAAATCAAACAAGATTTTTGGGGTTCTTCCACAGCGCTAGACCTTTGGAATCAGTATAACCAGGATGGTTCTTATGCTCTCAGATAAATGCAATCCACTCCACTTTAAAAATTCGCAAAAAGTTTATTCAGAAAAAATCGTGAAAAACTCCACACACAAAAATGGCTTCCATATATCATAAAAAAACTTTAAAAAATGTAACAAAAATACAGTTCCTTTCCACAACACGGTCACTGTTTCCTAGGGAAATGGGTGATTTTGGCTGTAACAAACCAGACCTTCTCTGGGCGACTTGTGATTATGCCAAAAAAGCAAACAACTCATAGGGACAGATGGACTTCCCGGGTATCTCCTATGGGGCCTTTTAAACACAGTTCATAGTCACTTCTCCAAAGGCTTGGAGCAAAAATAAATGAAGAAAAGGACCACTCTCACCCCTCCGTTGTAAATACTGTCCAGGACCCCACCTCGGATTGGGGACGTCACGGCCTCCCACGCTGCCACAGTGGTTGTCCGCGTTGCCCCTTCTCTCTGGATGTTGTCTATTCAGGGGAAGATGTTATTCACAGAGGCTGCCCTGCCACTGCAGTCTCTGGATTCCCCTGTCTTTCAGTATCTCTGACTTTCACTGGCGTTAATGGAAGCAAGACCTGGATTATACCAGCCCGTCTCTCACTTCGGTGCGCTGTATGATACACGGCTGTAATCAGCTGTGCGCCTCTTACTTCCCCCGCCACTTATAGTCAGGTTCTTAATGGATGGGTGGTATCTGCGGCACTGTCCGTACACCTGTCCGTTCTCACCAATATTACAGGTGTCGCTCAGCTCACCGCCTATCAGTGGTCCTCCTCTCCTCTCCTGCTGTCACCTTAAGTCCTTGTCTGCAAAAAACAGTGGACCGATCATAAAACTCCAGGCTGCTGCCGCCAACGCGTTTCTACCCTCTATGGGTCTTTTTCAAGGCACAGCTGGAGTCAGCGTCTTCTAATTATTTATACCCGCCCTGAGAAAATCTGGTTTGCTCGTTCTGGGGCGCTTCTATACATATTCCGTGGTTCTCTTAAAGTGAAATCACTCCTTTCCTACTTTCCTATCTCACAACTGACTCTAATACTTTTTTTTCCCCACAATAGGTTGTGAACTCAATCTCATAAAACCATACATGATATAAAACACAATGAAACACATCAGACTACAATGACAGGACCACCTGAAATTATATCTGCTAAAACAAACTCTAAAATAGTGCTGGTACATATTTTAATCACTGGGAAAATATCACCTATGATCATTGCAAGAACCACTTCATCTCGAACTCTCCATTTAACCCGTTGGGTTGCAGGGTGTCTAATTCGTAAATCCAGCGCATTTCTGCGCGTGCCAGATCACCCATTGCATCCATTTTTCTCCAATTTCCCTTTATACAGTCAATGATTTTAAAACTGACTATATCGCTAGGCGAACACTGATGTACTTTTTTAAAATGCGCTGACATACAGTGGGACTCGACACCTTTTCTTATATTATTCAGGTGTTCTCTTAACCTTATTTTAAAATGTCTTGTAGTTCTTCCCACGTACTGTTTTCTACATGCACACTCTATTAAATAGATAACATTTTGACTATTGCATGTAGCGAAATGCTCTATTTTATATGTTTTTTTGGTTACATTTGACATAAAAGTATCTATTTTATTTCCTTCAGAGCTTTTGCAGTGCTTACATCCTGCACACTCCCCGCATCTAAAAAATCCCTTGCTTTTAATCCTTGTTAGCATGTTGGGTTTGGGGGCTGATGCACTTCTCACAACCCAATTCTTCACGTTCGGGGCTCTTTTATAAATTACATCTGGTTTGTTCGAAATGACATTACATAGAATTGGGTCAGCTTTCAACAGACCCCAATGCTTTTTCAAAATTTTTTCTATTTCTTTGTGGTCTCTATTATAGGTGGTTATAAATGCTGTTGAACAATCCTTTTTCCCTTTATTTTTATTGTTTATCAGCAAGGATTTCCTATCTATTTTATCCACGTCTCCCAATGTTTTTTCAAGATCAATATTATTGTAACCTTTACTTAAAAATTGATTTTTTATAACCATCACTTGCTCCTGATATACCTCATTTTTTGTACAGTTTCGTTTTATTCTTCAAAACTGGCTGCCCGGCACCCCTCTCAGCCAGTTTGGGTGATGATTGCTCCCCTTCCTGATGAACGAATTGCTATCTGTGGGCTTACTGTAATTTCTAGTCATGATCTTAGAATCTTCTACGTATACCATCAGATCTAGAAAATGAATCTGTACTTCGCTTGATTCGAAGCTTAGTACAATTCCCACATCATTTTCATTAAGGGCTTTATTAAACACTTCCAAAGCATCTTTACCTCCCCGCCACACAAACATCACATCATCTATGTAGCGATGGTATGTGACCAAATTCGCCCCCAGTTCCTGCCATACATGAGACTCCTCCCACATCCCCATGAAGATATTGGCGAAACTGGGGGCGAATTTCGTCCCCATCGCTGTCCCAGCGCACTGCAAGTACCACCCTTCCTTAAACACAAAATAATTATTTTTTAATATAAAACCAATACTCTCTAAAATGAAAGCCTTTAAATCCTCATTAAAATTTTCGTTAGTAAGTGCTACATTAATTGCTTTCAAGCCATCTTCGTGCTGAATGATTGTATACAAAGATGATACATCGGCCGATACCAATATATCACCTTCTCTCCATACTACCTTATCTAATTTATTAATAATGTCCATTGTGTCCTTTAAGTATGCCTTTCCCTTACATACTATCGGTTGAAGGTGGTAATCAGGACATAACCAAATTACCTTAATTGTATTTACACTCCTTTGTGCCTTTCTGGACTCTAGTAGACTCTTTGGAGCCTGACCCAGCAGGGGGGGGGCAGCAGCAGTAGCTGGGAGGGGGATATACCTGACTCTTGAATCCACCAATCGAGACCCACTGCAAGCCTACTTTTGGTTTGTGCACCGTGGGAATTTAGAAGGTTTTAAAATGACTTGTACACATGCCAGCTCCTTATGTTAGTCGCAATCCTGGCTCAGGGGTCATACCCAGAGCCGGCCTTAGGCATAGGCAAACTAGGCAATTGCCTAGGGCATTTGGAATGCCTAGGGGCATCAGCAGCTTCTGCTGATTAAAATGATATGCAGCATGCCTATATTCTGTGTATGATTGAGGCTGTACCTGCATATGAAATAGTGTATTCATGGAAATCACTGTAACATAGCATTCCGTATGCAGGTACAGCCACATTCGCACACAGCATATAGGCATGCCACATATCATATTAATCATCAGAAGCTCCTTGTGTGTCCTGGTCACATAACAATGCAAATAAGATGAATTTTCAGCAAAAAATGCACCCAACATTAGCAGAACTGGCCAGGAGCTGCATGGTCTATTGAGGCAAGATGTATGAAGAAACATCTGTATCCAAGCAGAGGTCACAGTGTTAGCGGTTGTGCGAGTGCTGTCTGTGGGTTGGTTGTGCAATAGTGTTTGGCATATGTGTAAGGGGCATTATGTGTGTCATGTATAAATGCATTAATAATGTGCAACATATGTGTAACAGGCATTATGTGTGTCATGTGTATAAGGGTATTAATAATGTACAACATATGTGTAATGGGCATTTTGTGTGTCGTTTATAAGGGCATTAATAATGTGCAACATATGTGTAAGGGGCATTATGTGTGTCATTATGTGTATGAAGGGCATTAATAAAGGTTGGCATAATGTGTAAGGGGCATTATGTTTATAAGGACATTAATAATGTGTGTCAGGTGTAAGGGGCATTACTGTGTGGTATTATCAGGGGTGCCGAGAGTAAGGGGTAGGGGGTACAAATTACCCAGGCCAAAGTCTGATGGAAGGGCCCAGTGGGGGCCCCGGGCCCCCTCCCCTTAAGTGACAGCAGCAGCTGCAGCTCTTCTCCTCTGCCCAGCACACACTGCTTCGTGCTGGGTTGCAGTGTGGCCATGGAGGTGCTTAAAATACAATATTTTCTCAGGATCTTTTTCTAAGGGTATAATGTGAATAATATAAGGAGTAATGTACATAAGTTAAAGTGGTACTACTGTGTGATGTAACGTGAATAAGGGACACCATCGCATGATATAATGTGAATAAAGTGGCATAATTTGAATTGGGGGTACTATTGGGTGGCCATGCCCCTTCCCAGCAAGAACACACCCCTGTTTGGGCTGCACACCGAATGTGTGCACTGTTTCTATTTAAAATATTGCGGGTAGGAGCACCAAAATGATGACTGCTATGATGAGGGTTGATGGTGCTGGGAAAGGGGAGCAGGGTCAGAGGCGGAACTAGTGGCGGTGCTAGGGGGCACCAGCCAAAATCTTGCCTAGGGCGTCATTTAGGCTAGGGCCGGCTCTGGTCATACCCTCCACTGGATCTTGTGGAACACATTGTTTGCCCGAGAAGGGGGCATCCTACCAAGCTCTGGTGTGAAGCGTCTGTGCTGTGTGGATTTACACAGGTTTCGGCTATCACTGCTGTGTGGAATAAGTGATAGTTTTGCCATTTTGGAACTGCTGCTACAAGGACTGCCATTTTGGACTGCTACCCGATAACGTTTATATGCTACATTTGCCTCTTGTTCCTGTGTTTGTCTACCTGTGTGTGCTGTGATAAAAATAAACCATATTTTGGTTTCATCTGCTCGGTGTCTGAGTGATTGACGATCCCGTATCCTCACACATGCATACATGTTTTTTGGTACTCTTTACCTAGAAGGGCGCCCACGATTTTGATCGTGGGCATCGTTAGTAAAAAAAATCGCGACGGTCGCATCGCATGCGACCAAAAAATCGCATGCGATGCGACCGACGCGATGCCCGCGATTTCCCATAGGGAACAATGTTAAATGTCCCAATTGACCCGATTTTCCTGTTCAATGTCTCAATTGACCTGATTTTCCATAGGAAACAATGTTAAATGGGCCACAGAGGCCAAATAGGCACCCTGAAGTGTGAAATGGGCCCCACAATTGTTAACGCCACCCCACGATCAACGTGAACCCGAAGCGTGGCGAGCGCAGCGAGCCCGCAAGGGGCGGCGGTACGCGTCCTACGACCTTTTCATACCCCCACTATCCACGTCGGCGTGGAGTTGAGAATAGAAAGTGTGGCGAGCGCAGCGAGCCACCGAGCCCGAAGCGTGGCGAGCGCCGTGAGGGGACGCGGACAGCTGTGAAGCCCGCGAGGGGACGCGTATACCTGTGAGAGAGCAGACTCTTGTATCATGCCACGGGAATTTAAGTAATTATGTGGGAGCTGCCTTACTCACAAGATCCCCTGTTGGATGGTGGTTAAGAGGAAATATAGAATACAATTGTGGGTTGGCACCCCTAGTGTTGATCTCCACAATTAGATCAACTAAGCCTTAGGCTAATTCACTTTAGCATACAGTAAAAAGTACATGTCATTTCAAATATTTATTAAAAAGTCTCTTTTATGGTTATCATTGAGACATTTCAGATACATGATAACAGCAGAAGAATATTTCCAACGCGTTTTGTCCCTTAATGAGACTTCATCCGGGGTTTACGGATCACAAGAATTTACAAAGGCAACTTTCACAAGAGGAAACAATCCTTAATGGGATGGTAAGTGGATCCTTGGCACAATGAAGCACCTATTCCTATTCTTTCTTTTGGTAGAGCAACCGGCGAGTAATCTTCCTCCCGGCAATGTTGCTGTTGGTTTCGCAATCTGATGTTACGTTTAGTGAATATTTAGGTGGCCATACCTATATGCGGTTATAATAAGGACAATGTTTCCAATATATCTGGGAAATTCCTGGTAGATTCCAGCTGTTAAAATTTAAATCGGATTAAAAAGCAGTAAATTCAGTATAGAGTCTGGGATATTCCAAGGTAATTCTCACCTTCAGTAGATGTGCTCAAGTCACAGGCTCTGTATGAATGAATGCTCAAGGTGTGTTCAAGGCCAGACAGTGGTACTGTATTACAATAATTTTCAGTAGATGCCAGGCCTGATGGGATGTGACTACAGGCAACCAATCAAATGATATCATTTTCTAGAAGGCACTGAATAAATAAGAAGTAGATTCTGATTGGTTGCTTTGGGCGACATACCATCTTCAATAGAACTCCCATCTTAGTAAATAAACCTCTCAGTATCTGGATTTTAATTCCCCTGAATTGAGTGTTTATGTGCCAATATACTTACAGATTTATCTACTGACTAGTATATAAGAAAGATGAGGCACATTATTCTACCACTCTCTTAAACAGACTCCTGCTTGGATGAACAGCTCCACAGCTTTCTATGATAATTTTCCTGTAATGGATTGCACTGTAACCAGGGCAGACAGCTGTGCTGTCACATTTAACCAATATGAGATTAAATCCAATACCACCACTTTAATGTAATTCCCCTGAGTCAGGATGCAGTCAATAAGTCTGAATACGTGTTGGGAATCTCCTGCAGTCTCTCGGATTTACTGCCAGGAATTGAAGGTAATTTGAAGGTGCAATCCGAAATAATTTCTGTATTTATCCTTAGATGCTATTTTTCTCTACAAAGCTTTAAATCTTACCATGCAGGAAGGTGCCGTGACTAGTTCATAATGACTCTGAAACGACTAGAACGTCAAAATAAATCTACAAAAATATTGTCAAAGTAAATACTTGTATGACATTTATACACTGATCTGTACTAATCAATCTACAGTAACTTCCCGTTGTACACCTCCCTGTGTTTTGTGGCTCCAATGTCCCAATGCTGATATCTATGTTGTTTTTTTAGCACGTTCAGTGATAATAGTTATCACGGCATATTTCAAAGCTATTACTACACTTTTTAAATAGAACCTAATTTTAGGACAGACCTTGCAGTGAAGGTCTGTCCCAGCATACTTCTCAGAGATCAGCTTAGCTTCTCCAAAGTAGGGCTGGTCGCCCCTGCTCATGCACCAGCTACTGTGTGGCTGCTAACACAGCGTGAGAAAGAGGAGTGCAGCTGCAACTGTCCTCCCCAGGTGCTGGGTTGCATAGTAGCCAGTGAGGCTGCTGTGTCCGATGGTGTGGGGTTTGCACATGTGCATGCACAAATATGCGCATGCGCAAACCCTGGGTGGAAATGGCTTCCCTGGGATTAAGGAACTGATGGGGGACCTGAGGAGCGGGTTGGGAACCACTGTTGTATAGTGATCATTCAACATGCTCTCTGTATTTTATGGTGGCTATTCAAATGTTCTACATATTATATGTGGCTATTCAAATGTTCTCTGTATTATATGATAGTCACACAAAATGTTCTCTGTATTATATGATAGTCACACAAAATGTTCTCTGTATAATATGATAGTCACACAAAATGGTCTCTGTAGGTAGTCACAAAAATGCTGTTTGTAATGTAAAGGCAACCACAAAAATTATCTCTGCAGTGCATGGAGGTCACAGAAATGGTCCCAGTACTGTATTGTGGTCATAAAAGTGCTCAGTATATGACAATTGTAAAAATGTGGTCTCAAAAATACTCTTAATATCGTATGGCAGTCATAAAAATGGGAATAGGATGGTTTGTATCACATTTCTATTTCCACTTGTGAATGGGTGGGTGTAGCTGGGTGGCAACAGGGTAGGTTTGTTATGACATGTTAATGGAATTTTAAGCACTACCAATTGTAATCTGAAAATTATGCTTATCACTTCTTATCTGGAATTTGACACCTATGTGCTTTATTTCTTTATGGATTAGTTAGCATTGTCATTTATTTTCTTCATTCTGTAGCACAACAGAGTTCTGTGAAATATTTTCCTTCAGCTCCAGTTTGGTTAGAAAAGCTATGCATTGTATAAAAGATCGATTTGAAGGCCCCGAACCAATATATTGCCTAGGTATCCATGTGGTCTTAAACTGGCTTTTATGTCACAGGGCTCACTGCGAACCCTGCCTCCTGTACATATTTCTCTGCCTGCTGGCAGAGAAAGCTATGCTGAGCTCTGGCCAGTGTGATCAGTTACTGTATGTGTGTCTGTATGTATGTATGTATGTATGTATGTGTGTCTGATGTGTGTCAGATATAGACACAAGCTGATCACTGCGAAAAAAAATCATACTCGCCTACACCCTTAAACCGGTGATCGGTAGTGCGGTGAGGGCTGCCATCATCTACTGTATTATATATTGGGACTTTTAAACATCCTAGCACCTCATGTGTGTGTACCTCTAGCATGTTAAACCTTAACTTATCTTAACATTAAACCTGAAATAAAGACTCGGAGACATAGGTTTGGCAGAAATTGTTAGCTGATTTATTATTTGAAATATTTAAGCTAGTTTTGATTTGATTAAACTAATTTAAATAAATGGTGGCCAAGAAAGAACGGCTACTAAACTAAACTCCACCCCCAAACACAGCATACGTAATCAAACTACCCTACCAAGCGGTATCCACTCGACCTTCTACAATGACTACCACCCAGCCAGGTGGTCTCGCTGCCCCTTAACGGGTGATCGAGCGAAAGGCCTAAGTCAATGAATAGGCGAGCGCACCGAAAAACAATCTATATACATTGCATAAACAGGTAATGAAGGCTAAAAACTATTAACCTGCCGTTCTTTCCCGCCTATCAGCCAACACGATTAAAACCCCCTGAAAAAAAAACCCATTTAAAACCAATTATCACTGGGAAGGGAGGGAGGGAAAATTTCAGCAGGAAAGAGCTAACTCTGCCATTCCCAAGCACCTTATTGGATCCCCGAGTCACATGCTCCCCAAGGGTCACACACACAGCCTGGGATGTTTAACCCATTCCATGCCTAGTGCTGGCATTACATTAATCATAACTTTCCAATGAAAATGGGATACAAGATACACATTTAAAAAATGTTTTTGATAAGGTTTGCACCCTCAGGCAGAGCCGGATTAAGTGGGAGGGGGGGGCATGGGTTATGTTACCTCGGGCCCCCCTAGACTCAAGGGCCTCCAGTGCCTGCCGTCAGCAACAGATATCATGTTTTTGTTGTCTACAGTATATTTATAAATTGCTGTAGAGACGTCGACAGCCTTGTCTCCGCCTCTGCACTGGCTTAAACAGCAGAGCTCTCTGCCTAAGTTAGTACACAGATTACACAGGAATGGAGCTACCAAGCATTTGCAGCTCTTCTCCCTGGCACTGTGGGCAGTATTCAATTAGTCCAAATCGCCATGTTTCATGGCGAATTTTTGCTATTTTCACTTTGGAAGGTGATTTTTTGTGTCAGAAAGTGAATCACCCTATTCAACGTGCACTTTTCGCCGATGGCGAACAGTGAATGACGGACAATTCGCTGTCTGATGGTCTCTGCAACTCGCTGTGGTTTTTCAATGGGTTTTTCAATGTGATTCGCCCTGAGTGTATTCAATGAGAAGATGGCGAATTGCTTTCTAAGTGATTTTCGCCGTGTAGCAATCGTCATCTTTTTATGGTGAAGTGGAATGTGAACTTTTAAAACAATGTTGTTGTTTTTTTAAATTTGGTGTAAAAAAATCAGGAATTTTATTCTGTGAAGGGGCATGCCATTTTTATTCATGTGCTTTCAGCACATGAATATATATTTAATTAAATAAAAAAAATGTTTCACACATAACAGCCAGCAGGGGGCTGGAAGCCGAGAGACGCTCTTTACATATTCATATATTCACTGCTCCCGATCATTACATATGCACGATCAGGACCAGTGCATACCCGGTCCCCAGCTGGCTCTCTCGGGGGGCAACTTGTGCTGCCTGAGTCCCGGGGAGCTCTCCTACCCTCCACATACATTCTGGGGCAGGCAGGGAGACTTCCATCTCCCTGCCTGCCGCCGTCCTCCGGCTCCCTGTGGCGTCCACCGCAGGGGTTAACATTCGCCAGCCTGCCTCATTGAATAGTGTGTCAGCGAGGGCTCCAGCCCTCCGGAACGTGGCGACTGTGCAGCAAATCCTAAACAGGATTCGCTGCACATCGCGATTATGGTCACTGAATACTGCCCTGTGACTGATATCCTCCTCAATGGTTAGTGCTATGTGTGTGGGTTGGGGGAATGGGGGTGGCAGTGTGTGTGTGTGTGTGTTTGTGTGTGTGTGTGTGTGTGTGTGTGTGTGTGTGTGTGTGTGTGTGATATATGTATGTTTGTAGGTATGCTGCATATGTGTATATGCTGTGTGTCTGTTGTGTTTATACATGCTATATGTATGCTTGAAGATACAGTATGCTGCATGTGTGTATATGCTGTGTGTGCGTATGTTGTGTTCATGCATGCTATATGTATGTTTTTAGGTATGCTGCATGGTGTATATGATATACTGTGAGTGTTTTGTGTGTATGCATGCTAGTTGTATGTTTGTAGGTATGCTACATGTGTATGTATGCTGTAATTATGTATATATGTTATGTGTGTGTTGTGTATATGTATGCTTTGTGTGTATGCCTGTATGCTGTGTGTATGTATGTATGTATGTATGTATGCTGTGTGTGTATGTATCCTGTGTGTATATGTATGCAATGTGTGTATATGCATACACACTGTCTTTGTGTGTGTGTGTGATATATATATACACATACATACATGTACTGCTTTGTAGAGCGGCACTCCCAGGTGGCAACACGTCAATAAACATCCAGAAAAATAGTGACACCCACTGGCGAAGAATTATAGGTACTTGTTTCCTAGCATGACGCCCATCGCATCGTATACCATTACACTAAATAAGGTATACGATGGTATGTGATGCGACGCGATATTGTACAATAAAATATTGCATTGCATCGTATGCCATACAATGGCATATGATGCGATCGTATACGATTTTTGATTGTACAAGCACACTGATTGGTCCTTACAATGTTAAATGGCCCCCCCATAATCAACACCACCCCCAGGATCAACGCCAACCCGAAGCGTGGCGAGCGCAGCGCGCCTGTGAGGGGCAGCGGTACGCGTCCTCCGACCGTTTCATACCCCCCTATCCACGTCGGCGTGGAGTTGATTGTAAATAGTGGGGCGAGCACAGCGAACCACCGAGCCCGAAACATGGAAAGCGCAGCGAGCCCCGCGAGGGGACGTGGAATACGAGCCCGAAGCGAGCCCGCGAGGGGACGCACAATACATGTAAAGTAAACAGTGTCCCCATGCGGGTCTCGCTGCGCTTGCCACGCTTTGGGCTCGCTGCGCTCGCCACACTATCTAAAATCAACTCCACGCCGATGTGGATAGTGGGGGTATGAAAAGGTCAGAAGATGCGTACCGCCGCCGCTCGCCACGCTTCGGGTTGGCGTTGATAGTGGGGGTGGCGTTGCCAATGGGGTTGCATTTAACATTAAAAGCACCCATCAGATGTAATACAATCAAAATCGGGGGCGCCGTGCTAGGAAACAAGTACCAAATTATGTAAGGAAAAAAAAAAATGGTATTGCTGAACAATTTTTGTCTTCATATATACCATAAAGTTATTTGCTATCTGAAAAAAGGCCAAACACAAACATACTGTACATAGAGCTTATGTTTGTATTTGGGCTTTGTTCAGATAGAGTACCTCCTAAACAAATAACTTTATGGTATATATAAATACGAAAAATTTTCAGCAATACCATTGTGTACGTTTTTACATGTTATATAATTGTTCATCAGTGGGTGTCACTATTTATCTGGATTTCTAGATGGTATATCTCTTTGTGTCACCCTGCGCCGAATTGTTATAGAATAGCGCTTAGAGATCAGTTTCATTGTTCTACTTCAATAAATATGCCACTGATTACCTCCAAGAAATCGCTGGACAACTATTGGAGACTTCTGTTTACTGTACACTTGCCAAAGACCCGTCTAAGGAGCACAAGCAAGAATTGGACAGAATTTTAAATTCTGCATTTCAGGATGCTATCAATGACAACAGCACTAGGGAATCATTGACCACTCAATTCCCTATAGCTCTGTTACTATATATGATTCCCTATACTGTATCCGTTACTATATACGATTCCCAAGATCCACAAAGATAGTAGGAACTCTCCAGGCAGACCCATCATATCTGCCCAGGGGTCCCTCTATCAGGTGGTATCCATTTATCTGGACTACAGTATTTCCTCCAGCCATGTGTGCAGGGGGAAGGGACTTACTTGATGGATACCAATTCCTTGTTCCTTCAATTGTGTGTGTGTGTGTGTATATATATATATATATATATATATATATATATATATATATATATATATATATATATATATATATATATATATATATATATATATATATACTAGAGATGTGCGGCGGCCACTTTTTCGGGTTTTGGTTTTGGATCTGGATCTCCCTTCGTGTTTTGGATCTGGATTGGTTTTGGCAAAACCACCCTTGTGGGTTTTGGTTTTGGTTTTGGATCTGGATTTTTATGAAAAAATGCTAAAAATGGCTAAAATAACAGAATTTGGGCCTGTTTTTGCCCCTAAAGTATTATTGACCTCAATAACATTAGTTTCCACTCATTTCTAGTCAATTTTGATCACTTCACAGCTTACAAAATTGTTTTCATTGTTTTCATTTAATGTAGTCGGGCCAAAAGGGTATACCGAGGTAGCTGGATGACTGAGCTAAGCGACAGCAGTGGGCATCACATACTGTACATGTGGACCTTACACTTCCAACCTGGCACATCTTGGAAGCAGAGCGGCACTGCAGGGGCAGACAGGGTGGCAGTTTAATAAACTATCCCAAAAAAAGAGAAATGCTCCAAATAGCAAAAAATACAAAGAGGTATCGGCCTTGTCATGACTGGTGGTAGCAGCTTCAGCACTTCTATCAGGTTGCTGATCTCCCACTATTTCCTCCTCCATCATCCTCCAAAAATGTGTTTTTATTTTATTTATTACTTTTATTTATTTTCCTTACTTTACACTGGACACAGCCTGTCACACTGGACACAGCACCTTGGACAGTGGACACTGCCCCTGGACACAGCCCCTGGACACTGCCCCTGGACACTGGACACCGCCTGTCACCCTGGACACAGCCCCTGGACAATGGACACAGCCTTTGGACACAGCTCCTGTACACTGGACACAGCCCCTGTCACACTGGACACAGGATATATGTCTTCACACTGGACACAGGATATGTCACACTGGACACTGGATATATGTCATCACACTGGACACAGGCTATATGTCGTCACACTGGACAATGGATATATGTCACTCCTGGACACAGGATATATGCCGTCACACAATGGTTACATGTCACACTGGACACTGGATATATGTCGTCACACTGGACACTGGATATATGTCGTCACAGTGTGCACAGGATATATGTCGTCACACTGGACACAGGATATATGTCGTCACACTGGAAACTGGATATATGTCGTCACACTGGACACTGGATATATGTCGTCCCACTGGACACAGAATATATGTCGTCACACTGGACACAGGATATATGTCGTCACACTGGACACTGGATATATGTCGTCACACTGGACACTGGATATATGTCGTCACACTGGACAATGGATATATGTCACGCTGGACACAGGATATATGCCGGCACACATTACATGTCACACTGGACACAGGATATATGTTGTGACTTGTGACACTGGACACAGGATATATTGTCGTCACACTGGACACTGGATACATGTCGTCACACTGGACACAGGATATATGTCGTCACACTGGACACAGGATATGTCGTCAGACGTCACACAGGACAGGACACAGGATATATGTCGTGAGTAACTCGTGACACTGGACAATGGATAAGATATAGGCCGTCACACTGGACACAGCCCCTTGTATTACTGCAGCCCCTGTACACAGTTTACTACTCAGCAGCACTGCAACCCCTGCGTGTGAGCACTGCAGCACTGAGTTAGTTAGTTAGTTAAATCACAAAAAACACAGGGTTCAGGGCTAAATAAATCACAACACAGGGCTTAGGGCTAAATAAATCACAACAGGGCACGGGCCACAGGACAGCCCCTGGACAGTGGACACTGCAGCCCCTGCGTGTGAGCACTGCAGCACCTAGTTAGTTAAATCACACTACAGGGCTCAGGCCTATAAACAGTCACTGACTCTCAAGTCTACAACACAGGGCAGTGAGGGCACAGGGCAGGTCACGGAGCACAGCACAGCACAGGGCAGTGAGGGCACAGGGCAGGTCACGGAGCACAGTACAGCACAGGGCAGTGAGGGCACAGGGCAGGTCACGGAGCACAGCACAGCACAGGGCAGTGAGGGCACAGGGCAGGTCACGGAGCACAGCACAGCATGGAGCACATGGCACGGAGCACAGCACAGGGCAGTGAGGGCACAGGGCAGGTCACGGAGCACAGCACGGAGCACACGGAGCTTCCCAACCACCCTCTTCCCTCTCCAAGATTGGAGTGAAGATGGCGGGGTGCGCGTGCGTCTTTTATAAGATCCCGCTCCCGCGAGAATCCGACAGCGCGATGATGACGTTCTGCCTCGTTATTGGTCCGGAATTCAGGCGGGAACTCCCGAGCCGGCTCGGATCTGGCCCGGATCCCCGATATTCGGATCTGTCGGATCTCGGGGATCCGGACCCACTCATCTCTAATATAAACATATATATATATATATATATAGCAGGCGAATAGTTGGCACTCTCCTCTCAATTGCAGCTGCCGGGGTGCCTTGTATCCAAGGTATACAACAAGACTGTGCTTACCGGCACTCCTCGGACTTTGCTCAGGTGTTCAAGAAATTCAATCGGACACAACTGGCTTCGTGCAACGTTTCGGGATCATTTATTTAAATCCCGTCATCAGGCAGTGTACATACGTATGTACACTGCCTGATGACGGGATTTAAATAAATGATCCCGAAACGTTGCACGAAGCCAGTTGTGTCCGATTGAATTTCTTGAACACCTGAGCAAAGTCTGAGGAGTGCCGGTAAGCACAGTCTTGTTGTGTGTATGTATATATATATATATATATATATATATATATATATATATATATATATATATATATATATTAGTATGCCCACTCGAATAAGCACATGCTTCGAAAGCGAGATGTCGTTTCACTGTCACATTAACAGATGGAAGTTTTTCGGTGACACACGGACACTAGACACACACACATATATATATGATTACCGAGGGTATTTCATAAGTGGTGTAACAAGATGGGTACTAGCAATGAATCCTGCACCCATATGTCACTTTTGGAAGGATTGACAACAAATTGCTGACTCTTCTGCAGTGACAGGAGCTGGATGCTGCAGTGTCATATTCTCATGCAGCACCTGGCTCCTGTTACAGACAGTGCAGCCGAGAGGTATGCCGGGCCCATGGTAAAATTTTGGGGCAGTGGCTTAATCGTGGGAGGCATGGCCACCTCCTGTAATTAGGCCACGCCCCAAAATGTTTAGTTTTTTTTTAAAAAACACTCTAAAATTGAGGGGGGAGTGTTATTGACCCCCTCCCCCAGCAGCAGCAGCAGTACACACCTACAGCATGTGCTGTGCTGACAGCAGGCATGAGCTCTCACACTGTCAGTGAGACACTCATGCTGAGTCTGCTGTTAGCACAGCACATGCTGTAGATGTGTACTGCTGCCGCCCGGGAGGGATGGAGGGGGAAGGGGGCCGGGCGGAGAGGGGTCGGACCAGGGTCCCCACTGGGTCCCTCCAGCAAGTCCGGGCCCGGGTAATTAGTATCCGCTCCCCCCCTCTCAGCAGCCCTGGTTACAGATAAAGAGCCAGATCTACAGACAGCCCAGTCTCCATGATGCCACAGTAAGGCCATATCCCTTTTATATTAGGCCATGCCCCTTTTTGGGCACCCAGGCCTCCGGTATTGGGGCAGTAATGCAGAGTGCGCTATGGGTGTCACCACCCCAAATGATGTGTATGTGTTGTATATCCCAGAGTATTTCATATTTTTTTATTAATAAAGGGGGAGTTTTGTAATGCGGGGTACACACCAGGACGACCCTCTCATGATGCACATCGTGAGCGGGTCGTCAGTGTCTCGTCCGACCCGCTCACGGTGACGCGGGGGGGCACGACCCGCTCACGATGTGCACCGTGAGCGGGTCCGATCCGATGGCGACCCGCACCCGGCTGTATGGTCGTCATTGAGATCCTACCTGCAGCAGGTAGGATCTCAATAACGACCGACCCGCGGGACCGCGCATCGGATCGGTATCGGTCCACACCAGGACAGAAAAGGGCCCAATCAGCACACAATCTACATCCAATTGATCGGAATTGGATCTAGATTGTGGGGATCGGGCCCTAGTCGTCCTAGTGTGTACCCAGCATAAGCTGTCACTTTCAGACAGGCTGGAGGTACTGTCAAAATGTAAAGCTGCACTTACAGCTTTACAGTGTAAAGCCACTGCTTTGTAACTAATGCCCAAAATCTAAAAATAACATTATTTTATTAACTACATTGTAGTTAATATTAAGGATGGAGAAATGTTTCACAACTGACTATATATTATTGTAAATTTTTAATATATCATCTACTGTAGGACTGTTTAAAAAATCTGATTATGGTGGCTGTTTTTATTGTATATAATGTATACACAAACACCTGGCGCCTTAGTTAGCATGTCACTATTAAACCTACTTTGAGCTTCTGCTTGCAATTAAGAGAAAATTGCTAGACCTCATCAACATAAACAAACAGAAAATAAGTAAAACATGTTTACTTAGGAGGCGCTGCTTAATTAGGTCATAAATTACTCATACAACATTATTACATTAGTATTTTCAAAAGAAAATTATTTAATATATTCACATATTCCCATATCACATAAAACATAAAGTTTATAAAACAAGCACTAAAAAAGATGACGACCCATAGTTAATGTTCGTATTCTAGCGGAATGTTAGTATGTTAGTATAGGCTTATAACGTGCCTTTTCTTGGTGGTCCAGGACCAATTCAAATTATTTATGGTCAATGCATCATGCAAAACCAGTGTTATTGGCAGCAAATGTTAAAATTTGTAGGCAAACAGAAGATAATCTTATCCCTCAACACATAATTAAACATAGGGATGACATAAACTTAATTTAATTAATTAAATATATTATTTATACATTTTTTAATATGAGTAATTTAGCCTGGGATGCCATGAAAACAACTCTGATTCTCAATGGTGCCGTGAATGAAAAAAAATTGTGAACCACCGGAATAGCTTAAATTGGTCGTACTATGGGGGTCATTCAGGTTGGTTTGCAAAAGCAAACTCTTTTTTTCATAGACAAAACTATGTGCACTGCAGGGGGCAGATGTAACGGGATGCGATCATCTATTAGAATGAACTTAGGTCTACAGTCATTAGGTCGACCGGTCATAAGGTCGACATGGGGTTTTTCACTGGTTTTTGAGCCGACATGTGCCGACAGGCGGTATTTCATGCCCTACCATCCACTAGGGCGTGAAGGAGGTTATTAAAGCTGTGGCGAGCGAAGCGAGCCGCCGTGCCCGAAGCATTGCGAGCGTCCGATTCTCATTGCCAACTGTGTCCATGTCGACTGTGTCGACATTCGGATCAAAAAACAGTGAAAAACCCATGTCGACCTTATGACCAGTCGACCTTCCTCATGTCGACCTTTATGCAAATTCGACCTTAAGTCATGCCGACCTTGGCCCATGTCGACCTTTAGTCAGGTCGACCTTCCTGCCAGTCGACCTAGTGGGGTCGACCTAATGACTGTAGACCTAAGTTCATTCTGACAGATGTACCGATTCCGATGTAACATGTGCAGAGAGATACTTTTGGGTGAGATATTGGGGGAAATTTACTAAAGGAAATTTGTTAAAAAATAGGTGTATTTGCATCCAGAAATACACTTATTTTTGACATTTACTATCCCGAAAATACGGCAGTTCGTATTCGTATTGATGTGCTATTAAAACTAATACGAATTGCCGTATTTTCGGGATACTAAATGTAAAAAATAAGTGTATTTCTGGATACAAATACACCTATTTTTTACAAATTTCCTTTAGTAAATTTCCCCCATTATGTTTCTGTGAAGAGTATATACTAGCTGATGCAATTTAGATTTCAGTTTGAACGCACCCATAGGCAAACACAGGGGGCGAAATGTAATAGGGTGTGATTTTTTAGACATGTGCGATTTTTGGTCAAAAACGGCCGAAATCGCACATTTTCCGAAAATCGCACATTTAATAGGTTGAAAATCGCGGTAAAAAATCGCACTTTTTACCGCGAAATCGCACTTTTCTAAGTGCGATTTTTAGTCACATTTCAATTCGCATCCAGATGTTTTCCCATTATAAAGTATACAACTCGCAAATGTAATAGGGTGCGATTTTTGGTCAATGTTACCAAAAATCGCAAAAAAAATAGACCAGGTTCTGACAGGCGATTTTGACAGAACCATGCACAGATCATTGAGATCTGTGCATGGTTCTGTTAATAAAAATGTGTAAAAGTGTTTTTATAAAAAAAAAACGGCGTGGGGTCCCCCCTCCTAAGCATAACCAGCCCCGGGCTCATTGAGCCGGACCTGGTTCCAAAAATACGGGGGGACAAAAAGCATAGGGGTCCCCCGTATTTCTGAAACCAGCCCCGGACTCTTGGACCGGTCCTGGTTCCAAAAATACGGGGGACAAAAAATCTGGGGGTCCCCCGTATTTTGAAACCAGCACCGGGCTCCAACAGCCCGCGGTGTCATGCCACAGCCGGGGGACACTTTTTATACAAGGTCCCCCGGCCAAAACATGAGCACCGTGGCTGGTCAGCCTTGGACGGGGTACCTGGAGGAGTGGGGACCCCCCCAATAAAGGGGTCCCCCCCCCCCAAGCTTCACCCGTCCAGGGCTGAAGCCCGGGGCTGTCACCGGCGTCCGTGGCCAGTGGACGCCGGCCTGATAGGGTTAAATACATCATACATATCATTACATTGCTTTTTACCGGCGAACTACAAGTGCCAGCAGACCTCCCCCGCATGCTGGGACTTGGAGAACCACAAGTCCCAGCATGCAGGGCATTAATGGGCCCGCTGGGACTTGTAGTCCACCTGTAAAAAGAATGTTTATAAAAAACACACACACAGAGAAGTACAAGTTTATTACACACACACACCTCAATTTTACACAGCATACTTACCATTCCTGGATCCAGCGCTGGTCTGGCTGCTTTACAGCCGGCTCCCCCCGAACTGACAGGCAGCGGGGAGAAGCGGCTGTCTCCGTCGCTTCTAACAGCCTCTGTAGCGCTGTCCGAGTGCTACAGAGGCTGAGAGCGTGATTGGCTGAGCTATGCGTCTCCATGGAGACGCATACTGTAGCTCAGCCAATCACGCTCTCAGCCTCTGTAGCACTCGGACAGCGCTACAGAGGCTGTTAGAAGCGACGGAGACAGCCGCTTCTCCCCGCTGCCTGTCAGTTCGGGGGGAGCCGGCTGTAAAGCAGCCAGACCAGCGCTGGATCCAGGAATGGTAAGTATGCTGTGTAAAATTGAGGTGTGTGTGTGTAATAAACTTGTACTTCTCTGTGTGTGTGTTTTTTATAAACATTCTTTTTACAGGTGGACTACAAGTCCCAGCGGGCCCATTAATGCCCTGCATGCTGGGACTTGTGGTTCTCCAAGTCCCAGCATGCGGGGGAGGTCTGCTGGCACTTGTAGTTCGCCGGTAAAAAGCAATGTAATGATATGTATGATGTATTTAACCCTATCAGGCCGGCGTCCACTGGCCACGGACGCCGGTGACAGCCCCGGGCTTCAGCCCTGGACGGGTGAAGCTTGGGGGGGGGGGACCCCTTTATTGGGGGGGTCCCCACTCCTCCAGGTACCCCGTCCAAGGCTGACCAGCCACGGTGCTCATGTTTTGGCCGGGGGACCTTGTATAAAAAGTGTCCCCCGGCTGTGGCATGACACCGCGGGCTGTTGGAGCCCGGTGCTGGTTTCAAAATACGGGGGACCCCCAGATTTTTTGTCCCCCGTATTTTTGGAACCAGGACCGGTCCAAGAGTCCGGGGCTGGTTTCAGAAATACGGGGGACCCCTATGCTTTTTGTTCCCCCGTATTTTTGGAACCAGGTCCGGCTCAATGAGCCCGGGGCTGGTTATGCTTAGGAGGGGGGACCCCACGCCGTTTTTTTTTTAACTTTTTTTTTTTTGCACAAAAGCGCATTTATAAAAATGCGCACATTTTCATGACTGAAAATGCGCACATTTTCATGACTAAAAATCGCGGCAAATCGCGGCAAATCGCATTTTTTTGCCGCTAATTCGCATCTCATTACATATGCGAATTCGCGGCAAAAAATGCGATTTTTAAAGGTGCGATTTGGTGCGATTTTTTTTTAGTCTAAAAAATCGCACCCTATTACATTTCGCCCAGGGAGGGGAGGGGGGGGGGGGGGGCTTCTGGTTGACCAGAAACCCCCTCCTCTTGCCAAGTGTCTTAAATGATTACAACAATTGTAATGGTATATAATATGATCAATAGAGTTGCCACCACATCATGCAGTGTAAAGGAAGCTGCTGCACTTGCCTAGTGTTTCGGCTTCTTCTACCTCATTTAGGGCCAGATGTATCAAGCTTTAAAAAGTGATAAGATGGAGAGTGATAAACAGCCAGCCAATCTACTCCTACCTGTCATGTCATGGGCTGGGTTTGAAAAATGACAGGTAGGAGTTGATTGGCTTGTTAATTATAACTCTCCACTTTATCACTTTTTGAAGCTTGATACATCTGACCCTTTCTGTATGTGTGGATCTGAGCTCTCTAACATCGCACTGGACCGGAGAGTAGCTGCAAGGAGGAAGAGACAGGAGTCTTTCCATGAAGTGGGAGATTGTGAGCTTAGAAAGTGCAGTACTGGTTCTATTATGTTTGTGTATGTATTTATTTATTTATTATGATTTCCTGAGCACTTATCTTATTTAACTGTGTGAAACAGCCTATACTATAGACCATCTGCACTGTTATATATTAATACTGCAATACTGTATTCCATACATAGTGTATAAAAAGACCAACTTTCACGGCAGTTACCACTCCCTCAGACTCCCGTACTTAGCAGAATGTGCTGGGAGATTTTGGATTACATTTAGAAACACCCCTCTAAAAATCCTGCGTTTCCCACATAACTATTTCTCTCTGCACATGTTACACCTGTTGCACATGGTTTTGTCCATTAAAGAAGGATTTTGCTTTTGCAAACCAACCTGAATCACCCTCTATGTACATTGTATATTTTTTATAGCATTTAGACCCATATGTACTAAGCCTTTAAGAGAGATAGAGTGAACAGAGATAAAGTTCCAACTGTCATTTTTCAGACCCAGTCTGTGACATGGAATTTGGGAGCTGATTGGCTGGTACATTTATTTCTCTCCAGTACTTAGTACATACTTAGTATGTAGTACATATAACCATTGTCCTTCCTTTTCCAAAGCAAATGTAAGTAGAAGTTGTAGCCGGGATGTTCCTTGTGCAAATCAATTGTACAGTCCACATTACTCTTCAGACAGACCTCAGATGTAATCTGTTGCTGCTCTATTGTGGGAATATAATTGTAGTCCTACTACCTCCCTGGGGATGCAGTTAAAATCCCGGCGGTCGGGATCCCGGCATTCAGAATCCCGACGCCGGAATCCCGACCGCCGAAATCCCGACACATTCTCCCTCCGTTGGTGTCCACGACACCCCTGGAGGGAGAATAAATTAGTGTGCCGAGCGTAGCGAGGCACCAGGCCCGCTGCGTGGCGAGCGCAGCGAGCCCGCAAGGGGGGGCGATCCACGTCCCCCCCTTGTTGGGATTCTGAACGCCGGGATCCTGACCGCCGGGATTCAGTACTGAATCCCCTCCCTGCTGCTAAGCTTTCCATAATGCAGTCAGTACATGAGAGTACATTACTTGGAGTCCATATTGGTCAACAGCGCCGTAGAGAATATCAGTGTGTCCTCCACAGAGCAGAAAGTGAATATGGGAATCCTGTAATGCATTCCCCACCTCTCAATACTTAGTATAAACACTAAATAAACTCTTTGTGGTTCTTGCTTTGCCATTAATCCACCTTTACAAAATTGCGAACAATAAATTCTCTATTCAGGTTTTCACAAAATCTGAATTTGAAAATGATAATACATTTTAATACAATTTTTTGCCATCAAGATTAAAACACAGTTGTGTAAGAATAATATTGTAGCCCAACATGGCCATGGCCAAAGCAAAATAATGCTCCTGTTTGGATGTGGGTGACTAAAGGGGTGAGATGTAATAGAATGCAATTTTTCGGTTAAAAAAACGGCTGAAATCGCAAGTTTTCTGAAAAAATGGCTCATGCAGTAACATGTGAATTGCGTAAAGATTTGCACTCTTTGACTTGTCTAAAAATATTGCACCTTCAAAATCACATCCAGATGATTTCTCATAGAAAGTGTCAAAATCACAAATGTAATAGGGTGCAAATTTTTAATTCACACCCTTAAAATGACCAAAAATCGCAAAACAAAAAGAACGGTACTCTTTACCTATCACGGCGCCCATCGCGGGCATCGCGGGTACATTTATGTCTGGCCGCGACGCGACCGACGCGATGCCCGCGATTTCCCATTGAAACCCATGTTAAACATGGAAATCGCGTCGGTCGCGTCGCGGCCGGCCATAAATGTACCCGCGATGCCCGCGACGCGATGCACCCGATTTCCCATAGGAATCAATGTTAAATGGCCCGACCGACGCGATTTTACTGTTAAATGCCTCAATGGACCCGATGTGGCCATAGGAAACAATGTTAAATGGGCCACAGAGGCCAAATAGGCAACCTTGACTGGGAAATGGCCCCCCCAATTGTTACCGCCACCCCACGATCAACGTGAACCCGAAGCGTGGCGAGCGCAGCGAGCCCGCGTCCTCCGACCTTTTCATACCCCCACTATCCACGTCGGCGTGGAGTTGAGAATAGAATAGTGTGGCGAGCCACCGAGCCCGAAGCGTGGCGAGCGGACACGGATACCTTCACAGCTATACGCGTCCCCTCGCAGGCTTCACAGGTGTCCATGGCGACGCGGACACCTGTGAAGCCCGCAAAGGGACGCGTTTACCTGTGAAGGTATCCGCGTCCCCTCGCGGGGCTCGCTGCGCTCGCCACGCTTCGGGCACGGTGGCTCGCTACGCTCGCCACACTATTCTATTCTCAACTCCACGCCGACGTGGATAGTGGGGGTATGAAAAGGTCGGAGGACGCGTACCGCCGCCCCTCGCGGGCTCGCTGCGCTCGCCACGCTTCGGGTTGACGTTGATCGTGGGGTGGCGTAAACAATTGGGGGGCCATTTCAGAATTCAGGGTAAGTATTTGGGCTCTAAGGCCCATTTAACATTGTTTCCTATGGTTAAATCGGGTCCATTCAGCCATTTAACATGAAAATCGTGTCCATCGGGCCTTTTAACATTGATTCCAAATCGTGGGCATCGCGTCGCGGCCATCGTGTGCACATTTATGGCCGGCCGCGACCGACGCGATGTCCATGTTTAACATGGTTTTCAATGGGAAATCGTGGACATCGCGTCGGTCGCGTCGCGTCCGGGCATCTTTAGCCCGCATACAACGCGACCGACGCGATTTTTTACCTCACGATGCCCACGATCAAGATCGTGGGCGCCGTGCTAGGTAAAGAGTACCAAAAGAACAGATCTAGCATGGAGAGTTTGACAGCACCATGCAAAGATCATTGAGATTCGGTTCTGTCAAAAAAAGTGTTGTAAAGTTGAATAAAAAAATGGCATGGGGTCCCCCCCTCGAGCATAACCAGCCCTGGGCTCATTGAGCTGGTCCTTTTCCCCAAATATGGGGGGGAACAATAATGGGTATCCGCATATAAAAGAAACCAGCACCAGGCTCTTGGACTGGTCTTAATTCCAAAAGTATGGGGAATAAAAAACTGGAGGTCTACTGTATTTTGGAACCAGCATAGGGCTTCAACAGCCAGCGGTGTCATGCCATAGCCGGGGGACACTTTTATGCAAGGTCCCCTGGCCAAACCATGATCACTCTGCTGGTTAGCCCTGGGTGGGGTAACTGGGGGAGTGGGGACCCCCCAATAACAGGGTCCCCCAGGCTTCACCCTTCCAGATTTGGTCTGCTGGTATATTTCTCATATGCAAAATAAACTGGAGCTGTGAGGGTTGGAAGATCCAAGTCCACCTAAACTTTGTTGTTTTATCGAATCCAAGGGATCTGAGTGTGACTGGCTTCCCACATCTCTGGTATTTAAAAACAAGGCAAAACATCAACAGCCTGGCATCGGATTCTTGCTGGTTTTGGATTCTATATAAGGACCCAGCAGTGGTTACTCTACATCTCATTGTCCATGCTGCTGTGCTGGCTGTGGGCTGTGCTGTCTCCATTGTACAGTATTTATCCATACCCTCCAGTTAGTGTTTGCTGTCTCAATTGTGTGGGCTGTCTCCATTGCACTGTGTCCATCTATACACTCCAGTCAGTAGCTGCAGAGCTGTGTGTCTGCATTGCACTGTGTGCATCCATACACTCCAGTCAGTGGTTGCTGGGTTGTGTAACTACATTGTACTGTTTCCATCCATACTCTCCAGTCAGTGGTTGCTATGTTGTTTGTCCCCATTTTACTGTTTCCATCCATACACTCCAGTCAGTGGCTGCCAGGCTGTGTGCCTCCAATCTAGTGTCCAGCCACTCTATTCAGTCAGTGGCTGCTGGGCAGTTCTGTTTCCATTGTGAGGTGTCCACTGTCCATACGCTTCATTCAATGGCTGTTGGGCTGTTCTGCATTTATTGTGCTATTAAAAGAAAATTAGAAAATGATTAATCGAAGCATTTGGAGTGAAAATATATTTTAATTTATTTAAAAGTCTCAGTGACCACCACATAGTACAGATACCGTAGTATTAGTGGCCCCATATAATACCAAGAGCATCAGTGACCACCATATACTGTAATACAGAGAGCATCAGTGACCATCAAGTAAAAAATAAATCAGAAAGAGGAGTGTGACTGTCATATAAGACAAACACCGTAAAACATATTTCCCACGTTTGTAATGAACCCTTTCTAAAAAACAATTTACAGTATTTCAGCATCATCATAACAATCCTATTCAATATAATTATTATGAACCCCTTCACAATAAATACCTTAATAAATCCCATTATTAATTAGACCCAGGGCCGGTGCAAGTCCCCTGCCCGCCCCAGGCAAATTCCCCCCGCGCCGCCCGCTCCCCTCTGGGGGGGGATTTCAGAGCGGCACTACCCGCTCTCTGGGGGGGGGATGAAGGATGCCAACGATACTGTGGTATGGGGATGGGGGGGTTGCGGGCACTAGTGAGGCGGGCGCCCGCACCCCCTGTGTCCAGGGGCAGCGTTGATTCACGGGCGGGATGGGGGGAGGGGGGAGACTCACCTGCTTCACGTTCCCTTCTGGTACCTCTCTATGGTACCTCTCCTTCGGCGGCTCAGTACCGCCCTTCAGTGGCCGGCGCCCTAGGCAAATGCCTAGTCCTGCCTAGTGGTGGCGCCGGCACTAATTAGACCCCCAGATTATCAAATAATTACATTCATGTACTGTGGCATAAGTTCGTCCCAGTTGCCTGGAGGCAAGATAAATATTGGTGCCCCCCACACACACACACTTACATGTGTGTATGTATATATGTTATGTATATTATGTTTAAAATAAAGAGACTGTGACATCTATGGTGCTGCTAGGAGGATCCCCTTTGGGAGAGGAGCTTGGTGGCAGATGACTCCATTGCCTCCCAGAGTTACACCTCTGTTTATGTTCACTTACCTAAATACCTTTCTTAATATCAGAAAAAAATCCTTTATTCTAATTAACCCCATTTTAACATTAATTTACCAATTTATTAATGTCTATATATTTGACAGAGTTGTATTTTTGTTTGTTCATTTTGGTTAAAATGGTTCATTTTGGTGTTTTCACTATTCAATAGCTATTGTGACCTAGAAAGAGGTATACATTATGTCAACGTGACATCAGAGACAAAAGCCATACAAAAAAAAAAGCTTTACAAATGTTTACAAACCTCTTCTACTAATGACCAGTGGTCCCTAGTAAGCATGTGCAGATCAGATTTACCTGAATTTCACAATGGGATCTTACTGGCAATCTGTAGGGATGTCAATCCCAGGGCATTTTAAACTATCCTAAGATTAGGGTTTGAAAAATGCTCCCTAATAAAATAAAAATAAAAAGTCACAATGTGGGCTAGTTTGGTGAATGGCATTGCCAGTGAGTGTAATGCTTATGTTCATCCACCAGATGTCGCTTTTGAAAATCACCATTTTTATTATAGGGTGATAATTCTATTAAAACCATGTTAGCATTTCTACACACTGAATAACAATAATATAAGAATAAACAGGGCATGGGGGGTCTGGGACTACCAGACTTTACTAAATACTATCGCGCGGTCCATCTCGCCCCATGCATCCTCTGGCACGCCCCGACAGCACAGAGAATATGGACATCTATTGAATCCTCTAGTATAGAGCACCTCTCCTTATATACCCTCTTATGGATCCCCCCATCAGATCGTCCCTCCTCCTCCACGCTTCTCCCAACCACCCGTCACACCTTAAGTATATGGGATCTTTGCATCAAGTTATATAAACTACGTTCCCGGCACCCCCTACTGACTCCACTATGGAATAACCCAAATTTCTTACCCGGTATGGACCACAAATCCTTCCCACATTGGACCCGACACAATATTCTCTTCCCACTAGACATCGCTCCCTTATCATCCTTCCCGGACTTTACCTCACTACAATCTAGTTTGTCCCTTCCAAAACATGTATTCTACCAATACCTACAAATCTGCCACTTCTATAACTCTCTTCCCCGACCAGCCACCACCCTCACATGCTCACCACTTGAATCCCTCTGCCGTCACTCCCACTTAGCAAAAAAATGAATCTCTACCATCTACCAATTACTCTTAACATATAACCAACCGCCGAAAGAACCCCACGAACTAGCATGGGAGAGGGAGAAAGGTGAAACTCTAAGCCCTGCAACCTGGAACAAGATTAAACTGGCCATTGCCAAAAGCTCCATATCTGTTCGCATCAAAGAAAACGCATATAAAATATTTTCGATGGTACATGGTCCCTACAAGACTACACACTATTTACCCCACATCTTCAGATCTCTGCTGGAGGCAATGTGGCCAAAGGGGAGCTTTTTTGCATGTTTGGTGGTCTTGCCCAACAATACAGTCTTTCTGGAAAGAGATACACGATCTGATCAGTTCAATCACAAATATCCAAATGCCCTCATCTCCCTTCTATTCTCTACTACTTAGACCACTACCATATATCTCGCCCACAACTCAAAAATTGATCAACCACATCCTTGGCACAGCTTAATGCCTCATCGCTGCAAATTGGAAATCCCCCACACCCCCCTCCATAACCGCAGCGATCAATTCTATTTGGAACACATATAGAATTGAGAAAATCACCTCCATTCTACATGACACACCATCTAAATTTGTAGAGGTCTGGTCGCCATGGACCACCCACTTCCACGCTGAGGCCCCGTTGACTACCATGTAAAGAAACTGCTCTAACAACTGCCGACAACTCCACCTCTTCAACAATACTTTATCAAACTCCCCACACACATATCTCTCTCCTCCTCCCCCTTACTCTAATCCCCCCCCCCTCTTGTGCCTTTATCCCCCCTTTCCTTTAAATAGTATCCCTCCCGTTGTTTATGAAACTTTTACTACTGTTGTCAAGATAAATGTCTATCTATTTTCATAAACTATTATCATAGACATTGTTGATAAATAATGATGACCATGTCAAACATACCACTTAAGCATATACATTATAGTTCACATGCTCACGTATTATTAATATTAACGCAATGTTTTCCTTCACTATTGTATTCAAGTTAATTTGCAAAGAAAAACCAAATAAACAAATTTTCTCAAAAAAAAAAAAAGAATAAACAGGGGCCCCAAGAAGTGTGTGGGGGTTCTTATTACCTGGCCCCCTGGCTTATTGGAGGGACACAATAGGGGTCCAGGTCAGCTACTAAGGGTAATATTGTCCCCCTTTGCAGTGCCGCTAAGGCCAAGAGATATGAGACTGATCATATATAGAAACCATTCCCTCCACTGCATTTATTGTGACTGGCTGAACGACTTGATTAGAATGGAAAAACATGGTTAGCTGCTCCTTTCCTCTGACCAAAACATTAATATACACTTGTAGTATATTATTATTATTGTAGCTATTACGTGTAGGTAATCAGATAGCAGCATCCTGTCAGACTCTGATAAGCGGGCGGCTGCAGGTTTCTCTTGTACCGCTCACAACTAGCAATATTATTCTTGTGAATGGAGAAGTACAGAAACAAACTGATGTTGCCATTTAAATAGATCACTTAGTTTATAAACAAATGCAATTCACTAATAAATCACTAAACAGAAAACTGGCAACCTACAGTAGCAGGAATTAAATGTATTGTGTATACACAAAAGATCAACTATTATTCATAATGAGTTGAACTTATTACTGGACACTATTACTGTACATGAATGGGTGAGTGCAGCTACCCTCCCTGCTCCCCCACACTCCCTGGGATCCTCACTGCAACTCTTTGCTTCCCTGCTTAGAATTTCATTTCCCAGGGCACATGCCACATATGTCTTCATGTAATAGTGTCCAGTAATAAGTTCAACTCATTATGAACACACATCTTGTGTATACACAATACATTTAATTCCTGCTACTGTAGGTTGCCAGTTTTCTGTTTAGTGATGTATTAGTGAGTTGCAGAATCTAAGTGATCTATTTAAATGGCAACATCAATTTGTTTCTGTAGTTCTGCATACACAAGAATAATATTGCTAGTTGTGAGCGGTACAAGAGAAACCTGCAATCGCCCGCTTATCAGAGTCTGACAGGATGCTGCTATCTGATTACCTACACATAATAGCTACAATAATAATAATATACTACAAGTGTATATTAATGTTTTGGTCAGAGGAAAGGAGCAGCTAACCATGTTTTTCCATTCCAAAGAAGTCATTCAGCCAGTCAAAATAATGCAGTGATGTCGGTGAAATATAAAAGTACAAAATATGTCTGAAGTGCTGCACTGTGAGTGATCCAGCTCATATTAATGTTATTTGCTCTACAGGCTGCGGTTGCTGTATTGTGGCTCTCTAGAGAGGGAATGGTTTCTGTATATGATCCGTCTCATATCGCTTGGCCTTAGCGGCACTGCAAAGGGGGACAATATTACCCTTAGCAGCTGACCAGGACTCCTATTGTGTCCCTCCAATAAGCCAGGGGGCAGGTAATAAGAACCCCCCACACTTCTCGGTGCCCCTGCTTATTCTTACATTACTGTTATTCAGTGTGTTGAAATGCTAACATGGTATTAACAGAATTATCACCCTATAAAAAATGTAATGGAACAACTCATTCTACTTCTGTATTCTTAAGCATTTTAACCCTTTGAGTGCCAAGTGAATATATCAAAATAGGTGTGAAAATTGCCAAGCAAACATTTGTATTCATCATAATGACCTGTAGGGGGACATTCTACTTCACATGTGATGTTGCTATGGTCAGATCCTGTCTACTGCTAAATAAATACGACGTACATTCTGATTGGTTGCCCATAGCAACATCGCATGTGAAGTACAGTAGAATACACATCTTAGTATATTTCCCCTATAATGTTTACCTGCTATAGGAAATATAATCCTTTTTTACATATTTTTTATTTTAATTTATTTAACAAATGTGAGCGACTCTGGCATTTCTAGCAGATATTTCGAACATCTCTCACAGATGTTGGCACTCAAAGGGTTAAACATAACATCCTTAAAACAAACAGAGGTACTTGTTTCCTAGCACGGCGCCCACGATTTTCAATCGTATGGCATCTTATGCATTGTATCGCATTGCATGCCATATAGCTGCATGCGATGCGATTTTTGCCCCCATATACGATTTTTAATTGTATAAGCACCCTAATGGTGCTTACAATGTTAAATGCACCCCAACGCCACCCCCACTATGAACGCCAACCCGAATCATTGCGAGCGATGCGAGCCCGCGAGGGGCGGCAGAACGCGTCCTCCGACCTTTTCATACCCCCACTATCTACGTTGGCGTGGAGTTGACTTTAGATAGTGTGGCGAGCGCAGCGAGCCACCGAGCCCGAAGCATGGCGAGCAAAGCGGATTACTTTACATGTATTCCGCAGCCCCTCGCGGGGCGCGCTGCGCTAGCCACACTCCGGGCTCGGTGGCTCGGGCTCGGGCTAGCCATGCTTCTGGTTGGCGTTGATACGGGAGGGTGCTTTTAACATTGTAAGCACCCATTACGGTGCTTATTCAATTAATAATCTTATAGGGGGGCCATTTAACATTGAAAACACCCATTAGGGTGCTTATGCAATTTAAAATCGTATACCATTGTACAGTATATGGCATACAATGGCATACAATGCGATGGCATATGATTTTAAATTGTATAACATCGGGTGCCATCGCATCGCATCACATACCATTGTAAGGCTTATGGTATACGATGCGATGGGCGCAGTACTAGGAAACAAGTACCTGAACAAATAACAGTTCAAATACATTCACCATTGCTTTGATTTATTTATCCAAATAAAATGGGTAGTTACTGTACCATTCTTGAGGTTATGGATGTGTTCTGATATCCTTGTTTTTAGTAGTCTGATGTTTTGTCTACAAATTGTTTTGGACAAGGACATTCAAGGATATAGAATTATAGATGATACCTTTACTGTGACATGTTATTCTGTCTTCGTATTTTTGGGTGATGTTGTTTGAAATAGATGTGACTATGTGTTTGGATTTGATGCTCCTGTTTTTGGCTGTGTTACATGAAATACATGTACCCAAGTAGTAGAAGCCTTTCTGTCCTGTTGTGTCAATGGTGGATTGAGTGGTGCTGTGTGCGGTGATGTGGTACTTAACTATTTTGGCCTTCACCTCTGGGGCTTTTTTAAAGATGACCTGTGATTTGGGTTGGAGGATTTCTGCAAAGTTGTGGTCATGGTGGAATATAGGTAAATATTTGTTTAGTATTTTGGTAACTTGTCTTGCTTTTTTGTGCATTGTATAATAAAGTACACGTTGTTGGTGTACGTAGTATTGACTGGTTTTGGTTTGCATCTGAGTAATTCAGTTTTGTCTGATTGTCTTGGTCATTCAAATGCTTTCTTGATGAGCCTATTGTTGTATTGTTTCTTCAGAAATTGTGTGGTTTGGTGTAGTCCCTGTTCTTTATAATCTCTGACTGTCGAGAAGTTTCTTCTGATCCTTTTAAATTGCCCTAATGTCACTTGCCAATTTGGGTGGAGGGCACTTGAGGCTAAGATATACAGATGTAGCGCCGCTCATCCAGCGCCGTGGCTCGCCAGACCACTACCGCTGGGGAGCGGAGGCAACATCTGACTGGGAAGCGCGAGCATCCCACACGTCCCAGTTTTCCGTCAGCAGGGGACTGGAACCCTGCCCATCTCTGCTTCAGGGAGACTGGCAGGGTTAGGGGGGAGCAGGGAGGTGGGGGAATGCGGCGGGAACCGATAGCGAGGTGGCGGGGACCCGGGGGGAGCTCATGCGCGCGTGTCCCCTTCTGAAGGCTGGCGGGGGCTGGCACGTGTCGAATCCAATGATGAGCGGCACTACATCTCTAGCTATTGACGTTGACAAATTTGTCCTTTAATTTTGTTTGTTTTACTAACACCCCCACACACACACACTTTTCTCTGCAGGTTTAGCTACTATGTCTTTGTTATTGCTGTTTTCTTTGAGAGCAACTTGCTCCTTTGTGGGGAGGTTGTGTTGTCATTGTATATGCTTGTTGGGTTGGTCGCATAGGGGTTGTATTTGACCATGCTTGTAAAGGTGTTAATGTAGTTGCATAACATGGCTGGGATAGAATTTTGATGTGGGTCTATGTTTAGTGTTTTTAAACCTGTATGTTTTGATCGATTTTTGTTGTGCTAGGGGTGCTTGTTGGAAGAATATTTAAAGGTTTTCAAGGTTAGCTGAACTTCTGTATGCCTAGGTGTGTATTGAATGTGTCTATGTTTGTGGATGGGGCAAATTTTAAGCTCTTTGTCCAGAACACTAATTTGTTCTTTGTTTAATGTTAGTTTGCTCAGATTGAATATGCTTTGTCCTGGGTGTAGACTTTTTGCTGATTTGTGTCCCCTGTAACCTCTTCTAATTGTTCTAGTTTTCTCTTTTTTGGTGCATTGTGTTGTGGTTCAGGACCCCCTATTGAGTCAGGGCTCAGACGCTGGCCTAAAAAAAACTGATTGGTTCCAGTTATGTGGGAGTAATGAGGGATTCCTATGGGTTCAGGGGTCCTTTTTACTTTTGGAAGTATAGAGTGGTCCTGGTAACTGCAGTCAATTTTAAAACGGTCACAGTCTGTCTTTTCACTCTTGTCATCCTTGTTCTAGTGTGGCAGGCTATGTTGTAGTCTAGATGGCCTTCAATTTTGTACATAGTGAATGATGTGTTGTTGCTTGAGTTGATTAACCCCTTCACGACATATGACGTATATATACGTCATATGTCGGTTGCGGGGGAATCAAGCCAGCTCACGGAGTGAGCTGGCTTGAAAGAGAGCAGGTAATGGCTGTATATTACAGCCAGGTCCCTGCTCTCACGGCCACGAGCGGCGAGTTCGCCGATCGTGGCCGTTTAACCCTTTAAGCACCGCGGGCAAAGCGCCCGCAGTGCTTAAATAGCTGATCGGAGGGGGGGCGCCCCCCTCCGGCGCCGATCGGGGCCCCCCGCAGCGAGATCGGAGGGTGCCGATCGGTTGCCATGGTAGCCAGGGGTCTAATGTAGACCCCTGTGCTGGCCGTGTATGCATACCTATTACATCCTGCCTCAGGCAGGATGTAATAGGAAGTGCATAAAATCACTACGTTCAGCCATAGAGCTCTATGGCTGAACCTAGTACAGGCGATCGCGCCCCCTAGTGGTCAAGTACACTAGGGGGCCTTGTAGTAAAAGTAAAAAAAAAAAAAAAATAAAGTTTAAAAATAAAAATAAAATAAAAAATATTAAAAGTTCAAATCACCCCCCTTTCCCCATTTCCCAAATAAAAATAACTAAAAAATAAAAAAAATAAACATATTTGGTATCGCCGCGTTCCTAAAAATCCGATCTATTAAAATATAACATTAGTTATCCCGCACGGTTAAAGGCGTAAACGGAAAATAATCCCCAACGCCAAAACTACGTTTTTTGGTCGCATCGCGTACCCAAAAAAAAATAACTAAAAGAGATCAGAAAGTCGCCCATATCCCATAATGGTATTAATTAAAAAGTACACTTCAGCCCGCAAAAAATGAGCCCTCACCCAGGTCCGTAGGTGGAAAAATAAAAAAGTTATAAGCCGCAGAACATGGCGACGCAACGCAAATTAGAAAAACCGTAAAAGTTGCGATTTTTTTTTTTAGTGGTAAAACATAACGAAAACTATATAAGTTTGGTATCACCAGAATCGTAACGACCCATAGAATAAAGATAACCCATCATTTTAAACGAACTATGAACTCCAAAAAAACCGTAACCAGCGCAAAATTGTGCAATGGCGTTTTTTTTTTTTTTTTACCCCACATTGAATTATTTCCTGATTCTCCAGAATATTATACGGTATAGTAAATGGTACCATTACAAAGTACAACTTGTCCCG
Organism: Crinia signifera; assembly: GCF_055691185.1. Lineage (NCBI taxonomy): Eukaryota > Metazoa > Chordata > Amphibia > Anura > Myobatrachidae > Crinia > Crinia signifera. The sequence continues at coordinate 184,345,284 of NC_139217.1, forward strand.
CAAAAAAAAAGCCCTCATGTGTCTATATAGCCGGAAAATTAAAAAAGTTACGCTTATTTGAACGCAAGGAGGAAAAAAAAAAAAAAATTACCTTAAAAGGCAATGTCGTGAAGGGGTTAACTAACTATGTTTGCATCCCCCATGTATCAATTGTTGATTATTTATATGCTCTTGCTTTACTGCAGTCTCTTTTTTGTTTTAAACATATTTTTCAGAACTATACTCACGATACACAAACATACAGAACCACACATCAATTTAGTGATATTTGAACAGCTTAAGCACCCATAGGTGTCTACCACATCCAAGTTTGTAAACACAAGGAGGGCATCCTTGATTGCTCAAAATATGAAACAAGTTTCATATTTCTATCTATTGGAGGGTGGCTCCCCTTCTCGGAGTCCAGCAGCTGTAGCATCCTATGGAAACTCTGCCTGCTGAGCAGAGCACTAGGAGGTGGTTCTGGATGGCTGAGGGTCCATCTGGATGGCCAGGGCTGCCCAACTCATGGCCAGTGGCATCAGGAGTTAATGCACCTTGGGGGTCATTCAGGTTGGTTTGCAAAAGCAAACTCCTTTAATGGACAAAACCAGTGGCATAACAATAGAGGGTGCAGGGGGTGCAGTTGCTAAGGGGCCCGGCAGGTTGGGGGGCCTGAGGCCAAGCAAGCAATCCCCTGCACCCTTTTAAATTGCTTAAATAGCGCTGCTGTCCCGTGCGCCCAGTGACAGTCTTTACAAATGAAGGGACATGCAGCGGAAGGGAGATGCAGCACTAGAGGAGGCGGGCTATTCCTGCCTCTCTCTCCAGGAGGCTAGAGCTCAACATCACTAGTAAGCAGCCAGCCTCAGCACGAAATACGAAAGTGCCTAACCTGTCCAGCTGCCGGGGCTGACAGGAGACGCGATGTGGGGATCCGGTGCGGCGGTATAGAGACCCAAAGCAGCAGTGTGGGGACCTAGTGGTGTGGTGCGTATCCCGGCAATGCGGTACAGAGACCCAGTGGTAGCCCGGCGCTGGTGAGAGGAAACCCAGTGCTGCGCTGCTGGAGGTGCAAAGCACCATCAGTCCTAGGGGTGGGTCATGCACCATCTGTCCAGTGGCACCTTTCCTGGGGAGTGGGGTACAGTGGGAAGCACACAGTTCCATCTATACCTGGAGGAGGGGGTGCCTATCCTGCTCTCTCTCCCCTACCCTCTCTCTTTTCTCTCCTGCTCTGTCTTTCCCCTGCCACCGCTCTTTCTCTCAACCCAATCTCTCACTCTTCATCTCTCACCTTTTCATCTCTCTCTCTGCTGCTAGTCCTTATCCTCTCTCTCTCTTCTCCCCACTTATTTCCCCATGCTCCCCCTCTCTCTTTTTCCTCCATATCTCTGACAGTCTCCCACCCCTCTCTACCGGCGCTGTCTGCCCTCTCTCGCTGACACTATTTTTTCAGGTATGGGTAAAATTCGGACCCAGACAAGATCACGGACCGCCGGACTGGACATCAAATTCTGCATTCCAGAGCTTGTAGTGTCCGGTCTTGTGGTGTTCTGTCCAGGGGGCTTCACATGACAGCTGTAACCACGGATAGGAGTAGGGGGAGAATAAAGCCTCCTTGTATGGTCCGGGGATGTAGCAAAAACCTCTCGCACACAATGGGCATTGTAGTGACAATGGGGGGGGGCCTTCCAATATTTTGCTATGGGGCCCACATCCTTATAGTCATGCCCCTGGACAAAACCATGTACACTGTAGGTGGGGCTGATGTAACATGTGCAGAGAAAGTTAGATTTGGGTGAGTTATATTATTTCTGTGCAGGGTCAATACTGGCTAATTATTTTTACACTGCAATTTACATTTCAGTTTGAACACACCCCACCCAAATGTAACTCTCTCTGCACATGTTACATCTGCCCCATCTGCAGTCTACATGGTTTTGTCCATTAAAGAAGGAGTTTTTGCAAACCACCCTGAATTAGGCCCATTGTGCAATTGCATGGTACACCCACCTCTAGAAACACCTCTGGCTATCTGTGATTTATCCTTCATTTATAAATAGATTTTTTTTTTGTTATTTTGTGTTACCTATAACAGATTAACATAAGGTTTACCAAGAGTGGTCATTTGAGCCTTGTCAAAATTTGAAGCGTTTTTGCTCTGTTGTTTAGGTACTTGCATTTACAAAATATTGTGGCTGTTAATGATTTGTACAATTGCATACAAAAAATGAAAATTTTTTTGAAAAGCCATTAGAAAGTACATTTTTTGCTTTTTAATCCTCTCTTCATCAAAAGTGGTCATACTGTACTACCACTCCTGTATTTTCTTTCAAAGTGAAAGAGCAATTTTGACTTTGTTGCACTGATCACATTTTCTGTGGTTTTGTTTAAAGTCCTCAGTCCTATTGCCTGCTTCGGGGCTTTATGTATGATGAGGTCTTACCTATACTGCCACTTTGGAGTGTCTGTGTAAAATTTATCCAGCCCCGTCTAAAGTGGAGAAATTTTAAACCATCTTTAGTTATTAGGATTTGTAACTTAAGATACCTGCCGGCAATATAAAAAATATGATTGCGGCACATTCCTAACTAAACTTTGCAAACAATGGCCTTATTCAGATCTGATCACAGTACAAATGTGTTCTCAAATGGGCACTGCAGGTGGGGCAGATTTAACATGATTTAACAATGAGAGTTACATTTGGGTGGGGTGTGTTGAAACTGAAATCTAAATTGCAGTGTAAAAATAATGCAGCCAGTATTTACCCTGCGCAGAAACAAAATAACTCACCCAAATTTAACTCTTTGCTCCACCTGCAGTGCACATGGTTTTGTCCATTTTGAGAACAAATTTTGACTGCGATCAAATCTGAATAAGGGCCAAAGTGAAGATGTATGCAAGTTAAAAAAAAAACACCATTTGAAAGTGCCTTATATACTACTTTGTTATAAATGATGAAAGGTTCATCACTTCTATTTCATCTTTCTTGTTTTTGTTTCGGTTTTCAAAACATAGTATTGTATTTTGTGACAATTTGTGCATGTTTACAAAATTTACTGACATTTTCTTTATTTTTTGCAGTGTACAAAAATGTATTGTCTTGCTTTTTGTCCTTCCTATATACCTCATCACCTGTAAAACATCGAGTTTATCACTAGTATTGAACAAAAACTATAAGTGAATCTCAAGCCAAGAGACAACAATGGAAGATAAAAGCCCATGGTCAATTGACCCCTATTTGTAGAGGGATGTATTGCTGTATACTGTATTAACAGTTTCTTATATAGGGCATACATATTCAGCACTTTACAGAGAGTATTTGAACACTCACATCAGTCCCTGCCCCAGTGGAGCTTACAATCTATATTCCCTACCACATGTACACGCACACACAGACATTCTAGGGTTAATTTTTGTTGGAAGCAAATGAACCCACCAGTATATTTTTGGATTGTGGGAGGAAACCGGAGCACCCGGAGGAAACCCACGCAAGTACGGGGATAATATACAAACTTCACACAGTTAGGGCAACAGTGGGAATTGAACCCATGACCTCAGTGCTGTGAGGCAGTAATGCTAACCGTTACACCATCCGTACTGTGTATCTGGTAAAGCTAGCATTAAACTACCCTTTGAATTATGCCTCTTAGCATACACGTAGCACAGTTTAGGTAATGTACTGTACATACTGTTTCTTTTTTTCTTTTTTTTTAAGAGTTCTGTCATGTAAAATTCTCCACCCTCTATGTTACAGTATCATAATGCTCAGGGAATAACTTAAGTTTCAGTGTTGATTCAATCGTACATAGTCTTGTAAGACATGCCTGTCAATTCTCAGTAATGAACAGAATATTCTTAGTTCAAAAAGCTGTCTGTATGCCGTATAGCCTCTTTAGTACTCCAGCTAAGGATGAGATACAAAAAATAGAGAGCAGAAAGTTTTGGATGCGGATGGCAAATTACATCCTTGAAATACCCTAGAAGTCTTCATAGATTTAAGGAATTTTTTTGACAGCGTTTTATCTTTTGTAGACACTAAATAAATATATTTTGGCAATGTTTTCAAGTTTATATTAGTTAAGACTGACTGATTTAATAATATAAATATTTTTTTTTCTCATAGCAATATATTCTGTTCTAGAAAATATACTTGATTTGTAGATTTTTTTTTTAAACCAATTTGTGGATTATTCTTTTAGTTCATAACTTTTGCAAAGTGAGTACAGATATACTGCAGTTTTTTTTATTTATTTTAAAATGAGACTTGCTAGTAATGGCTTTGTTTATAACCTTTTCAAAAAATATATCTACAACGGACCATGCACCAACACATCCTGCCTACAGCTTGTTTGCACTGGCTTCTGGAACAAGATGTTCAAATGCAGACCATAACATTTCACCTGCTGACATTAAAAGGAATGCTAATAATTTACTTACTTTTAAAACAGAATATATTTATAGAACTTATATTGTAATGTTCAAGTTCACTTTGTGCTGCATGTAAAAGGCTTTTTACAAATGTGATCTTTTGTAGTGGAAGCTTAGTGTTCTGCAATTTGCCAAACGAATGTGAGCATTAAAGGGACACTTTTTAATTGCACTGGATTGAGACTTTACATTTATCTTTAAAAAAAAAATCTAAAACTGTAGTTAAATAATTACCAATGTCACCAAATATTGTTTATACTAGAAATTAAAAAAATATGTTTCTTTCTTTTATTGTTATCCAGAATTTAATAGTTAAGGTTAATTGGTAATATCATAAATATTTAACAACCTTAAAATGATAGTAACATTGCATAATGTGGCCCTGAGTCATGGTTTGATTGACAGAAAGCCAGCATTTAGGGGCAGAAACATGGCATTTTCTGGGTGTATTTGTTGAAATGCATGTATTCCCAGGTGTTTTGACGTCAGAAATTAACACTTCCAAAAATAGGGTAAGGGGGATTGGGATTTCTTTACAGCATGGTTGCCTACCCTCCCGGAATGGCCGGGAGTCTCCTGAAAAGCGTGTCCCCCACTCAGCCTCCCGGAAAGGTGGGCATCCCTCCCGGATTCAGAGGGACCCCCCCTGCCCCTCCCGATTGCTGCATTTAAATGCTGCAATCTGTGGATCTCAGAGGAGGGGCGGAGCTTAAATGTCTCAATCGCTGCATTTAGCCCGCCCCTTCCACAGAGATCCGTGAATTAGGCTATTTTACATCCTGGGGACGGGGCTTAATGATGTCACGATCAAGCCCCGCCCCTTGATCGGTTGCTGAAAGTCTCCTATCCGGACTTCTCCCAGAGAGGAGAATCTAAAAGTTGGCAACCCTGCTTTACAGGTGTGAACTCACAGAACTGTTTTGAAGGTCCCAATTATTTAATTTAATCAAATGATCAGTTAATTATGTGGGGATGCAGCCAGGGACAATATAATATGGATAAATACACAGAGAAAGATTGTCTTTTTTCTGGTGTACAAAAAGGGAAGAGATAAATATCTGTTGATTATATATTGCATTCGTTAAAATATACCATTCATTCATTGTTCTTAAAAACCATCAAAAAAGTGAAATATTAAAAGAAACATATGTGATTAAAAATATTTGGTACTTGTGTAGTATCACGGCGCCCATCGCATCGCAGACCATATGGCATGCGATGGTATGCGATGTGACGAGATTTCCCCTGATGTCATACAATGTTAAAATTGTATAGCATTGTATATGGCATACAATGCAATGCGATGCGATTTTAAATGATATAAGCACCCTAATGGGGGCTTACAATGTTAAATGCACCCCCACGCCACCCCCACTATGAACACCAACCCGAAGCGCAGCGAGCGTAGCGAGCCCGCGCGGGGCGGCGGTACGCGTCTTCCGACCTTTTCATTCCCCCACTATCCACGTCGATGTGGAGTTGATGTTATATAGTGTGGTGAGCGCAGCGAGCCACCGTGCCCGAAGCGTGGCAAGCGGACGCGGAATACATGTAAAGTAATACGCAGCCGCTCGCCACGCTTCGGGCTCGGTGGCGTGGGGGTGCATTTAACATTGTAAGGACCCATTAGGGTGCTTATATAATTTAAAATCGTATAGGGGGCTTATACCATTTTAAATCGCATCGGTGTGCACCCGGTGTGTGGCATGTGATGCGATGCGATTAAAAGTCGTGCGACTTAATATTGGGGGCGTCGTGATAATACACAAGTACCATATTTTAATAAAAATCTTTGTTTTTATCACTGTATTCTTAATTTAAGGCTTTTCATTAATTAGTCTATCTATCTGTTAATTTTATTATAGTAGAACAGTAGTACCTAAAGATTATTTAGTCATATGTACTATATTGTTGTTACGTCCTTAATTGCCAAAGGAGATTGGACTAATGTTTTGATCATAGGTCAATTGCACCATTATCAACATTTATTTATGTGTCAAAAAATGGAGGGACAAGTGTTTTCAATGTAAAAAAAATATCAGATACCTTTGAGCAGGACAGCCCAATGTACACAAATTTGGAGTCTATTGAGTATATAATTAACGATACTTATTTCCTAGCACGGCGCCCGTCTCATTGATTGTATGCCCTACTTAAGGCATACAATCAATACAATTTAAACGATTTTTTAATTGTATGGATCTCATCTTATGCATCTCATGGATCTTATGCATCCATAAGATGCATGAGATCCATAAGATCCATAAGATGCTATAAGAGAAAAATCGTGAGCCCCCAATAAACATTGTTAATGCCACCAGCACTATCAACGCCAACCCGAAGCGTGGTGAGAGCAGCGAGCCCGCGAGGGGTGGCGGTACGCGTCCTCCGACCTTTTCATACCCCCACTATCCACGTCGGCGTGGAGTTGATTTTATATAGTGTGGCGAGCGCAGCGAGCCACCGAGCCCGAAGCGTGGCGAGCGCACGCGGACTACTTTACATGTATTCCGCTTCCCCTCGAGGGCTCGCTGCGCTCGCCACGCTTTGGGCTTGGTGGCTCGCTGCGATCGCCACACTATATAACATTAACTCCACGCCGACGTGGATAGTGGAGGTATGAAAAGGTCGGAGGACGCCTACCGCCGGCGCTCGCCACGCTTCGGGTTGGCGTCAATAGTGGGGTGGCGTTAACAATTGGGGGGGGTTTCATTTCACCCATGAGGGGGGGTTAGCAATTAAAATTGGGGTTTTGGGGGCTTTTTACATTGGAATAAATGTAAAATTGGGTCTCAGGGACCATTTCACATTGATTCCAATGTAAAAATCTCGTCGATTGCATCATCTCATGCATCTTATGCCGCACAAACACATAAGATGCATGCAATGCTTGAGATATCAGCCCGACACAATCTAGATCGTGGGCACCGTGCTAGGAAATAAGTACCTAATTAACTGTTATTTTTATGTTCAGTTTATTTTAGCAGATATAATATTATATGCTCCTGCTATTTGATGTTTATTGTAGTAGGTATATTCTGCTTCTTTAGGACCTATTGGGGATGGAATAAGCTTTATTTGCAATAAGTTGCTATATTATGGCAAGTACAGTATATCATTATATGATGCTGCATATATTCCATTCCTTCTATGTGTATTGAAGTTAAAATAAACCCTGCTTAATATGCAATACTTTGCTCTATTTACCTGCTCTTATCCAGTTGTGGGAAATATAATCTACTGTTCTGAGGTCCGTCAGAATATCCTGTTACTAGTTTAATATTATACAGCTGTATTATATAGGCACATTCTTCTCCTCAGACTGAGAGCCAAATACTGCTAAGTAGAGGAACACTCTTCCTTGGTGTCAGATGCCCGTTAAGAATGTAGGCTTTCCATCCATTACCTGTGGTCCGGTGTAAATCCTGATGCTGGATGTCCACTAGGTATGTGGTAGAATGCCCGCATTCTTGACGGGTGCCTGATGAAAAGGAAGAGTGTTCTCCTACTTAGCAGGCACAACACATCTTTCACGGTAGCGCCTATTTTCCCTGTCTTATGAATCTCAGAGCCGAGTGTTACACTTAGTTCTGGCACATTCAGTTATATACCTGTTAGCAATACTGCAGTAAGCCTTATAACTAATTTGTTTGTAGGTATGCCTACAAACAGTGAGCGGTATATATTCTCAGCTCACCAACATTGTGCAAAATAATTGCATGCATACTGTACATCTCTGTTTGAATGTATTGATTTCTCAGCAGCCATCCCTTTAGGATTTTTGTGATATGTTCATATTCACTTCCCTGTATCAATATGCTCTTATCCTTGCAACAATCCACTATTTAAATATTTTTTCCAGTTTCACTATCATTGTACTTCACTTTCAGTTACCTGTCTTAAATTGTTGCAATTTTTTTAAGCATTTTTATATCAGTTTATCTGTTACAAATTACAAGTTCATACCACAAGAATAGACACATACACAGCTTGATTGGCAAGCACTCTCTCTGGGATGAGAAATTATCAATTTAGATAGCAAATCCTGATTGCGCGAGAACAAACGGTCACAATATTTAAGTTACAGAAGAAGGAGCGGTATAGTGTGGTGGTGCTAAACCTCTATAATCTATAAGAAAAAAAGATGAAAATGATGTAGGAATACTTATCCTTTGAAGAGCTTTATTCCTACAATGTATCTTTTTGGGACTGTCTTCTCCGATTTTTCAGATCTCCCGGGGAGGTGGGTGCATGAAAAGCAAAAACATTGATGGTTTCAGTTACATTCAATTTTTGATAAACGCATCCTGTTCTCTCTATGCTATTCAACATGTGGGTGACACAATGATTATGCATACCTCACTTACTAAATAAGTAAGCGAGTGTAAGCACATCTACAGATGTAGAGCATTTCATCTTTGCAGGGGCTAGCAATTCTATTGCCAGCCCCCGCCAGCCGTCGGAAGGGCACTCACGCATCCCGTTCTGACAGAGCTCCCCCCGGTTCCCACAACCGGTCACTGACACCTGCCCCACCTCTCGGCACCCCCCCCCCCTAACCCTGCCCATCTCCCTGAAGCAGAGATGGGCAGAGTCCTGCCACCCAGCTACCGAGAGTCTCCGCCAGTGCTGCCCAGCGGGAATGTTCTGGCGAGCGCCGGCAAAGGAATAGAGGGGCTCCATCGGTAGGTTTATTTTTGTCAGGCTTTTGTATTGACCGTACCTCTTACATCAAGCTAGGTGGTTATACTGTAGATGCATCTTGGTTTATTTTATAACAGGGATGGTGTACCGGTACTTACTGTAGTTCCTGTGATGCTGCTCCTATAAAGGTATCTTTTACTTCCGTGGTAGATAAAAAGATATTTTATTGGTACTTTCAAGTTTTAAAATGAGTGATAAAAAGAAGGGTCACAGCAACCCGGGTGGTTTGGTGGGTTCAGAAGCCAGGTGTATCTGGCCGTGAATGCACCGAGGTTCAAAAATTGTATGGATCCTACCAAGGTTCTGCGATAAAGAGTCCCTCCTGTATATAGGCTCTCCTCTGGCCATTGCATTTCGAGAATCTATGTTCTGTTTATCAAGTCATACCTCTCGATGCCTTGATAAAGAGAACATAGATTCCAAACTACCCGGATTGCTGTGACCCTTCTTTTTATCCCTCATTTTAAAACTTGTATTTACCAATAAAATACCCTTTTATCTACCACGGGATTAAAAGATACCTTTATAGGAACAGCACCACAGGAACTACAGTGAGTACTGGTACGCCATCCCTTTTATTATGGGCTAGATGATGATGGCTCTATCTGTATGTGGCATTGTATTAAGGCAGGAGTAATATGTATTGCAACCATCACATCCATAAAGTTATGTACTGTCTATGTCTAGAACAGCTGTTATAATCAGCAAGTTTTACACTGTACATAATATTTTTATTGCAACTCTAAATGGTTTACATATGATAACACTCAGCTTTTAGGAAACATGTGGTTTTGTGCAATCAAATTTAACACCCGCAAGGAAAGAGAAGAATTCTCTGGAAAATACACACAGGTTAAGTGAAACCTGTGTTTTTTTGATGACCACAGCTCTGTTTTGGCTTGCAAATGGGGCTGCTTTCAGAGAATTTCCTTGCTTATTGGGTCTAATTAGATAGCCCCGGGTGAAGCAATTACCCGTGGTTAGTGACCATGGGTAACTGGATATCACCCAAAGTCAGTTTTGCCACCAAGGGCCTTTTTTACATACTATAATAATATACAACTGAAGACTCACACAATACAACAACCCCACCCACCACATAGACACCAGTATGCCAGTACTTAGGGCAGTTTATTAAATTTGAACAATTTTATATGTAGAGGAAAAGCTTGAGCAACCACATCCTTCATATTTGTTGTTTTTTAATAATATTTTGATTAATCAATCATTTTAAATATTTCTTCTTTTTTTTTTTAGCACAGATTAAATAATTTAACTACAACTAAGCGGTGTGCCAATGTTTGTGTTACACCAATAGTACCCATGTAAGTCAACATATAGTACTATATTTAATTACTTTAAAAAATACTTCAGAATAAAAGCAAATGACAGCAATGCATATACATATTTGTCATTGGCAATGTTGAAATAAATTGCACATAAAGTACAATATACTGTAAAATGTGGAAGTGACACATTCATGTATTCATATGTTTATTGAACTCGGTCCTAGAGTGTCATGCCTACTACTGGGACTGGTGCTTGTTTCCTGATCTCTACATTATAACTTTCTACTTTCATTAGACTCATCTATCCCTGTGTCACCTGCAGATGCTAAAAGGCCACAGTACTGGCGTAATCCAGTCTCCCATGATTATAATAAACCTGAGTTAGTTGGCATTAGTCATCATGTACTGTACACTTATTCCACCTTTACCCTGCTCAAAACATTTCTCTCTGAATTGTAATATAAGGAAACAGTGAAAATTTTAGATAAGGCATTTATATATTATTGCAGAAATGTTATGTGTTCCATTACATGTATTTCTGTTACACCTATGCGATGAAGCTGTCTTTTGTGTCAAGGCTGTTCAACTAATAAAAAAAAAATTATATTCTATAGCAACTGATGCTAATGTATAGAAAGATCTTGTTGCATTTCAGTATAGAAGAAAATAACTGCCTGAAACACATATGGCATCAAAATGTATGTAAACAAAAATATTATCATCGATCGTCCCTATAGGTTGTAAGATTGTGGGCAGGGCCTTCCTACCATTTTGACTGTCTGTATCTACCCAGTTTGTTTTATCCTATTTCCGATTGTAAAGGGCAATGGAATCTGCTGTGCTGTATAAGAAACTGTTACTAAATAATACATATGTAATCATCTAATTTACTCTCTTCAGAATCTACTGTAGCTGTCTATTAATTCCCTGATTATAAGTAAGCAGTACCTGCTGGCAAGTTTGGAAAATGCTTTGGAGTAAAGGCTATGAACAGATGAATGTTTGTTCTTTGCCTTTTTAAAAACACTATGGGCATTCTGTCCTTCATTCAGATTATTTACATCATTATTATTCACTAGTTAAAAGCATGAAAATTTGCTCAGATAAGCTGGTGCTCTGTGACCTTATTCACTGCTCAGTGAGAGGAATCTGCACTGCTGGATTCCAAAACTGGAGTCCAGTTTTGGAATCCAGCAGTGCAGATACCTCTCACTGAGCCACTATATGGTTGCTGACAGTGAATATGGTTACAGTGCATCAGCTTATCTGAGCAAATTTGCATGTTTTTTTGATGAACCAATATTGGTGGATTTTCTTCAAAAATTAACTTGGATGCACTTGACAGCAAATGGTGTAAACTTTCAACTGAACCGCTGTTTTACTGCCCCTGATGAAGTCATGTAATGACGAAAAGCGTTGATTCTGTAATTGTTGCCGTCAAACATCCTAGAGAATTCCATGCTTTAGTATCATTGAATGCTATTTAAATTGTATATGCCCATAAAATTGTCGTGCCCATTGGGCATTTTTATTAAATACCCTTTATACGTAGTTGTTTATATTAATTAGAACTCAGTACCCTCTGAACCTTTCTCTCTTTTCATTTCTAAATGTTGGGTTCCATCTAACAGGGGATACCTTAGAGGTGCTCCTAAAATATTGAGCGCGGATTGGGGTTCCTTTCATATTTATATTTACACCGTCCGGGACAGCACGGATGGTGAAATGGTTAGCATTACTGCCTCACAGCGCTGAGGTCATGGGTTCGATCCCCACCATGGCCCTAACTCTGCAGAGTTTTTATATTCTCCCCGTGCTTGTGTGGGTTTACGCCGGGTACTTCACTTTCCACCCACAATCCAAAAATATACTTTTAGGTTAATTGGTTTCCAACTAAAATGAACCCTAGAAGGAATGCGTGTGTGTGTGTACATGTAGTAGGAGCCTTGAGAAAGCTCAGTGCAAAACTTAGCAGGGGCACGCTATCCTACCTTTAAATAATGCAAAACTGAGCAGGGGCACGCTGTCCTACCTTTAAATAATGATTTAAATGTGATTTTTTTTGAATGCCTAGATAGTGGAGTGCGTCTAAACACCGACCGTCCCCGGGCGCTTACATTGGTATCCAGCCGGCGTCGGCTGCGATTCATCTCAGTAGTAATGCTGCACAGAGATTTTCTCAGCGTGCAGCAGTGCAGCGGTAACAGGGCGGCAGTGTGAGGGATAACTAGGCCACCCCGGTTTCCTCCTCATGTATCAAAAGTGTTACTCATTTACCTGACAAACCATTAACCACATAAAGGACAGAGGGCCCAGGACGCTGCCCGCACTGTCTCTTTTTCTCTTTTGTGACGTGACACACACTGTGTCCATGTAACCAAATGTTATTATAACTACATATTAATATCATTGTTACAGTGTGTCTATTACACTTTAAGCACCCACATCTGACATTGTTATACCACAAAGGTATTACTGACAAACCGTCCCCTGCTTTGTTAGGATTTTATATCCTTTTTAAAAGTGTCCATCAGCGTGTAATTGTTGTATGTCTTTTTTTTTTTTTTAATTATCGCAGTTCTTAATTGAATCATTAAAAGTTACTTTTTAATAGATTTCTCCTTTTGGTGCACCTAATACGGACACACTTTTCTTTCCAAAAACCCTCCTTATAATATTCTGTGTCCAATGGTAGCACGCCTCTATAAATAAAATATACAAATTTGTGCTTTATAACAAATAAAGAGGTTCACCATGTAAATGTAAATTTATTTGTCCAGAGCGATTGACATCTTTCTTGTCTTTCGGGAACATAGATTGTAAGCTCCACTGGGGCAGGGACTGATGTGAATGTTCAAATATTCTCTGTAAAGCGCTGCGGAATATGTGTGCACGGTACTTATGTAGTATCTGGGCTGCCGATTTCTAAATCGGGTCGGATCGGGCGCATCGATGCGATGCGATGACCCGATTTTTCCATAGGAATCAATGTTAAAATGGACTGAGTCCATTTTAACATGGAATTCAATGGGAAAAAGGGGTCCTTTTCATACCCCTACTATCCAAGTGGGCATGGAGTTGGATATAAACCTGTGGCGAGCGTAGCGAGCCACCGAGCCCAAAGCGTGACGAGCGTAGCGAGCCCTGCGAGGGGACACAGAATACCGTCCCCTCGCGGGGCTCGCTTCGCTCGCCACGCTTCGGGCTCGGTGGCTCGCTACGCTCGCCACAGGTTTATATCCAACTCCATGCCCACTTGGATATTAGGGGTATGAAAAAGGACCCCTTTTTCCCATTGAATTCCATGTTAAAATGGACTCAGTCCATTTTAACATTGATTCCTATGGAAAAATCGGGTCATCGCATCCGATGGTCGCATGCGATGCGATATCGCATCGCATCGCATCTGATTGTATGCCTTAACTTAAGGCATACAATCAAAAAATCGGCAGCCCAGGTACTACATAAGTACCGTGTGCACTATAAAAGAAACTGTTAATAAATAAATAGATATATAGATAGATAGATATGGAAGAAAAGAAAACATAGAAGTGCGCTCTATATATTCACCAAAAAATATACACAATGGTAAAACCTAGTATGTTTATAAAATTCTTCCATAAGTAGATTTTCTTCAAACAAACATTTCTCATATGTTCCAATTTTTGAGCCGGCACCTGTATTTTATCAATTCACAAGTATGTTCGTCCGCTAGGACTTCTTCAGAGGTGGTCAGGATCAATCGGATAAAAAGAATTTTCTCTCCTCAGCATTGAGAATAGGGTTTGGATATATAGCAGCACTGAGAATTGGGTGTGGTGTATTTCCTTAAAAATGAGATATTACTCCCTAATTACCTAATGTCAAATCAGGCTATGAATAATGCTTTTACTGCTCTCAGAAAGGTGTCCCTTCACAATGTTTGTACTTAGTGGTACATTCTGGTCCAGAGAGATCTGTAAGGAAATTTATCGTATTAACTAATATGCTGAGCAGACTTTCCAGACACATGTAAAGTAAAGTCAAAATTTTTTAAACATTTATTAAAAAGTCTCTTATTCCACACAGTGGACAGTAGTGGTTGTTTCAGACCATAAAAAGTTCAGTAGTGTATTTCAGATATTTCACAACAGCAAACAGACGTTTCCAACGCGTTTCGTCTCTACATGGGACTTCATCGGGGGTTCACTACAAACATAAAAATATATACTCTTTTTAAAAAATACATAATAACAATTCATATATTTATTTCTCTACAATGACAATATAAATAAAGGGACTTTACTTTTAAACAACTTTGATTATAACTTAATTGGCTAAGTCATCGGAATACATCAATTGATGGTTAGAAAAAATTACGAGAATACGGAAGAACAGGTGAAAGAAAAAGTAGGTTTCCATAATGTTGAATGAGGATGATTCCAGCAATTTAGGTAACATACCAAAAAGCATTGACAGAATTTCCACGGTTTTCATAAGCTGGATGTGTCCCCAACCAGATGTTTTACACTAGGTCCTTTTAAAATTCAGAGGTGCCTGGTGGAGATAATGTACTGTTTTTAGGATATAACTATATAATAAAATCGACTCTTAAATGGAGAATTCAAAGGGGGAGAACTATTTACAAGTGCTATGCCTCTTCAGTTAGGGTACACACATTATTAAATTTAGATTAAAAAAAAAACACTTACACTGTTGCTTTAAGATCTTCTCTTTCAATAATTGAATCAGTATTGAGAACTTTTAATTCTTGTTATTGGTTATATCCGCATATAATCGAACAGATGGCTGTAGGCATATAGACAAATCAGATTATTAAGGGCATGAGGTTACAATGTACCCCCTTTCCGGAGCTGAAGTTAATTCTGTATTTGATTATTTACCTTAGTGGATTGAGGGTTTTTTAAAGCTGTTCCACTTATAGGGATGGTTCTGTTAGGTGACATCTGTCTACACAATTAAATATCTGATTAAAGCCAGAAGAGTAAAGCCCATTGTGTCTCTTATTATATCGTAAGGGCATGCCTACCAATGTGGGCTCAGGTGTAGGTACACTTTATATAGTGTCTTGAACTGTTCAGATTGTGGTTCTTACTATCTGGTAGACACTCTCATTATGAGGCCAACCTAAACATGTTGAATAGAATACTTGTAATCAACTGACAATATTTGGCTCCGTATCAGAATATCAAGGTTTCAACAAATATATAAGACATGCTTATTTGTTATCCTTAAACGGATTCAAAGTTTATAATCTGTGACCTTATGTTTTGAATCTCCCCAATAATGGGTTAAACTCAATTATGGGGTGACTACTACCCAATGAAGTTTGTCCACATATGTAAAATAACACACTAGAAGGATATCTCCCATGATTGCTCCTATCTTAACATAACAGAAAAAGACTGAGTGGGCATACATACCAATATGCAGTCAGGGACCGGTACAGTCAGTACACAGTTGTATTTTGTGATCATTTCACATAGGTTAAATATACCGGTTACAATTAGCCCACAATATTATGCGCTATGTTGAAAGATGTTACACTTTTAACTTTTTACAAATATTTGCTATATCTTAGAGACTTCACAAATAGATACATGTATTATCAAAGCCATTTTTCCCTAAGAGCATATTCTAACAAATGCAAAGTATAGCACATTAAATATACATTCTATGACAGGATGACATCACTTCCTGTAGTTGCTTAATTAATTCTGCTTTATTTTAGCTCAAAGTACTATTTTTCCTACCCTATCTTTATTCCTAATTATACCTCCATTGGTTGGCCTTTATTATTTGTAGAAAACATTTGTACCTATCTAGATTTATTAGCAGGGGCTGGACTACCCAGTCTGCTTTGCGGCTGTCAGTCCGGTTCTCCGGCCTTTATCAATGTTTCTATCATATTTCTATCATGATCATGCTACAACGGAGATGCCTTTCCCTAGAGCACTCAAAAAGAAATCCAAATTCGAACCTCAAACATACAACCCCTCCATCAGGACATTCAGTAGATTGGTGGAACGAGACATTGATAAGTTATTAGAGAATCCTCCACCTCCCAGATCCAACCTGACAAGTTCAGAATGGAAAGCGTTGAAGAGCTTGAGTAATGACCAGTCCATAGTCATCCGCCCCGCCGACCAAGGTGGGGGCACGGTTATTATAGACACAAGCGATTATTTCCAGGATCTAGATGCACAATTGCGGGATGTGGACAATTATCAGCTGCTATCCAGTGACCCAACGGCCAAATATAAATTGGACAATATCTTGAGGAAGGCCGTATTAGATGGCATTATTGATGCATCCACAAGGGAAGCATTGTCAGTCCATCACCCCATTGTCCCTATTATGTACTCCATCCCCAAAGTGCATAAAAATCCTCAGAAACCCCCGGGCAGACCCATCATATCTGCCAGGGGGTCTCTATACCAGGTATTGTCGATTTATTTAGATCACTTCTTGCAACTGTGTGTCCAGAATGATAGTGTGTACCTCAAAAACACCAATGCATTACTACAGAAACTTTTAGCCATATCAGTGGTTCCTGCAGAGTGCATTTTGGGCACGGTGGATGTGTCCAGTTTATACACCGTAATTCTGCACCAGGCTGGTCTGGATGCGGTCAAAAAATGTATATCCGACAATCATCTGTACACTGGGCCATCCATCCTGTTCTTTATGCAGTTGCTGGAATTAACTTTGAAAATAATTATTTTAGATTTAATGGCAAGTTTTATTTACAGTTAAGGAGGCGTGCGATGGGGTCCGCAGTGGCCCCATCGCTCGCCAATTCTTATATGTTTGACATTGAGCAACAACTGTTCACACATAATGCACTTGTTAAAAATCAGTTAATCTTATATATTAGGTATATAGATGATCTCCTGATCATTTGGTCAGGGGATAATGATAAAGTGGAACAACATATCATATCTCACAACAGGTCAGATTCCCCTGTGAAGTTCACGTACAACTTAAGTAAAATTTCTGTCCAATATTTGGATGTGGACATTAGATTGAAGAAGGCACAGATCATTACGTTGTATTTTACAAAACCCACTGAAAAGGAATAACACCCTCTTTGCCACCAGTTTCCACCCAATGCCCCTGAAAAAAGGATTGCCGTTCTCGCAGATGCTGCGGGCTCGCCGCATATGCAGTGAACGAGAGGGCCTTGATAAAGCACTCACGGTGATGAGTAAAAAAATTATAGAGAGGGGTTATCCGCTTCAGGAAATAGAGACCACCAAACAGAAGGTGTTAAACATGTCCAGGGAGGATTTACACCCTGAACCCACAAGCAAAAAAATGATAACAAAATCATTTGGGTCAATAAGTTTCAACCATCCAGTGCAGGGGTGAAGCGTATTGTTAACTCTCATTGGCCCATCATCACTTCGGATGTGGGGTTACCTTCCCTTCAAACTAAAAAAATCATGAATTCATACACCAGGGGTAAGAACCTCAAAGATTTGTTAGTCAAAAACTATGTCACTTTTTCCTTTCCTCACAATCCCTCTTTCTTGGGGAAGAAATTTAAAATCTTCCAGAGAGTTGGTTGCTCCACCAAATTCGTCATCTATTTAATCAGTTGGCCTTGTGGCCGACATTACGTCGGCAAGACCGACCGCATGTTCAAAGAAAGGGCTGCAGCTCATCGGTCGGCCATCAAGGCAGCTACTAATACAGGACACTGTGACCAGCCGGTCGCAAGACTTTTTTTAGAGGCACAACACAGCCTTACATCATTGAGGTACCGCATTATTGACCATGTCCCCCCACTCCCTCCTGATGGGGACAGGTCATTACGGCTACTCCAATTGGAAAGCCGTCGGATTTTTTGTTTAGACACCCTGGCTCCTAGGGGCCTTAACGAACATGCTGGTTTGGCAGGTTTCTTATAAATGGGAGCGCACTACATCTTTTTAGTAGATTTGATCAGACCTTTTAGTATTGTCATCTATAGGTTATGGAAGATGCAGCGGTTTCCAGTCATCGACATAGGACAGTGTCAACATTTGGCCCGCTTAGCGGACACATATTTCGTTAAGTAATACGGATAGTATAATTTAGGGCCTGTAGGTTGATACAGACTTGTATGCATTTTATAATATATATATATATATATATATATATATATATATATATTGTATATACAAGCGTGCTGCCCGGCACTCAGTTGCTCCGATATTAGCTTGCTGCGGGTGCCCTCATATGGCCTTTGCAGGTCCAAATAGACTTGGTGAAGATAGCGGCACTCCACAGACTGAAAAGGCAATTAAAAATCCTTTATTAGCACCCACCGGCGTTTCGGGGTATCTCCCCTGTCTTCAGGAACAAATAATACAATTCATACAGACATTTATATAGCAGATGTGACAATCAAACAATTAAAAAATGGGCGTTCTCACCAGTCCGGCATCGCCGCCCGCTCCGGGTGCTCCATGCTGGATTCCCACGTCGCGTCCAATACACGTGGGACGGCGGCGCCGCACAGTGATGTCACCCCAGCCAGGACTCTCCATTGCTAGGCAGCTGAAAGATGCTGAAAGTGAATGTAAACAAATGGCGGCCATGATTATCAGAGATCGGAGGTGCTGGCAATATTAAAAAACAGTGAACAATGACTGACAACACACTCCATGCTGGATTCCCACGTCGCGTCCAATACACGTGGGACGGCGGCGCCGCACAGTGATGTCACCCCAGCCAGGACTCTCCATTGCTAGGCAGCTGAAAGATGCTGAAAGTGAATGTAAACAAATGGCGGCCATGATTATCAGAGATCGGAGGTGCTGGCAATATTAAAAAACAGTGAACAATGACTGACAACACATTTAAAAAAAAAAATATATATATATATATATATATATATATATATACATACACATACAGATTGAATCCGCGCAAAGTCAGCTACTATGACTTTAAATGGTAAGTCCAAATGAGTAGTGCAGCTCAACTTCAAAAAAGGCTTGTCTCAGCCTCGAAACCAGGTGCATGTAGAAGAAAATAAGAAGGAGCGCACAATGAGTAAATTTAAGACAAACTTTTTTTACTTAAAAATGCAATATCTCACATACATCATAGTAAAGAACAATCAGCATAGATGTCACCGTATCACACTGCACACTGTGATCTGGATGTGGGAGAGCGACTCGGGCAGATGGAAAGCAGAAGGACAGCGGCGTCAGCGTATTCCACCGGGAGAGCTCAGACGGGACAGCGTACTCAATCCTGTATGTCAGAAGACCCCGCCCCAACGCTTTTCGTCATTCAAGACTTCATCAGGAGGCGTGATGACAGGTAAGTATGACATAGTATATAAAGCTGGCCAATTAGCCGGAACACTCAGCAGCTGTCATAAAAATTGGACACACTCAAAGTCTGATTGACAATTGTATACTGTATATATATACACATAAGATCTTGGTCAGCAGAGATAACACAATCTCATTATGTCATACAGTGAGTAATTTAGAATATAAAGGATTATATACAATAGCAACAATCGCCTCTAAGGTTGGATTTTCCCTACCCGAGGCTAATAGTCACCCCACAGAGAGACAGGTGTATGCAATGACTGGGTGACAAATCATATATATTAGAGGAAGCACTGCAACCCGAGAGCCTCATTCAATCCTCTAGGAGCAATGGTATCTAAGGAATATATCCATTTGCTTTCCCACTGTAGCAGTATTTTTGCTCTGTTACCACCCCTTAATGTGGGTGGAATATGGTCTATTATAATAGCCCTGATGCTGGGAATGTTATGTTTCTGTTCGGCAAAATGCCTAGCTATGGGATGTTCGCTAGAGCCACTGCTAAGTGCTTGTTTAATTGCACTACGATGTTGAGCAATGCGCTCACGGAATTGCCTTTGGGTCTTGCCCACATATGACAATCCGCAAGAGCATGTCAACTTATATATGACATACGTAGTGGTACAGGTGACTGCTTGTTTGATGTTAATACGCCTACCTGTATGGGGATAATTGAATGTTTTACTGCGTGTTAGTGTTACAGGTTGTACAACCCAGACACCTAAAACATCCTATTTTTTGGGTCAGAAAATGGGTATGCTGTTTTTTGAGGAGTGGAGTTACATCCAATTTGACAACCTTGTCTCGGATGTTGCTTCCCCTAGTATAACTGGGCAAAAGTCTACTAGTTTTCAAAGCAGGTAAGTCCTGATCAGAGTTGATCATAGGCCACCAGCGTTTGGCCTTCTTAATTACAGGATCTGTGTTAGTTGTATACTTATTGACCCACGGTATTACTTCCCCCATATTTTTTGGGGGTTTAGTGGTCATTGTCTGTTATCTGGGGATGGCCAAAACTTTTTCTTTAAGTTTACCCAATTCAATACGATCATACCCCCTCTCTACAAATTTCTCAATCATCTGATTCAATGCTACTATTGTCTGGTCTGGATCAGACGTGATTCTATGAACTCTAAGTAGCTGAGAGTAGGGGAGTCCCTTTTTTAAGAGACACTGGATGAAAACTATTAGCTTTTAAAATAGTGTTTCTATCCGTTGGCTTTACGTAAATGGAGGTTACAATCAGATTTTGGTGTACTTCAATGTTGATGTCTAAAAAATGTATATTGCTCTCACTGATATGGTAAGTGGGCATCCAAACTGTCCGTGTGATTATGGGCATCCAATAGAGTACTTAATGCTTCCTTAGCTCCTATCCAAAAAATGATCAAATCATCAATAAAGTGCTGGTACAGACGTATTTCTGGTATTAAAGTGCCATTCCTGTAAAACAAATCCTGTTCAACTGAAAACATAAAAGCATTGGCGTACAATGGGGCCACTGAGGACCCCATCGCAATTTTAGGGGCTGTTAACGCTTTCCCAGACTCCCGTACTTACTCCAATGCTCTGCAAAGTGGGAGATTTTGGATTACATTTTTAAATCCCCTCTAAAAATCCTGCATTTGCCACTGGCAGGTCATTCACATGATGGAGACATCACAAAGTCTCACATTCAGATTCCCTCACAGGCATTGCGGTTGCTAGGCGACCCTGAATCGGGGACAGCTGGAAGTAAAAAGATATATATATACAGTAAAGCATTTGGCACCCAGTGACATAAATATATCAAAGAAGCAGTGCAAAGACAAATCGCACCAAAAATAGAGAGATAAAGAGGTTATTACACATCTATAGGAAGATATTGTAAATTTGTTCATTCAGTCCTTTTGGTGATACAGTTTGTAGCTTGTATGTCCAATAAGTTTCTAAATAGAGCAATCTTTTCTTTCTGTTACCACCGCGGATGTCATCTGGAACGTGATCAATGAGTGTATATTACAGGCTGACAAGATTATGTTTCTCAAGTGAAAAATGCTTAGTGACTGGTTGTTCATTGATTTTATTGTTTAAGGCTGCACGAATTGCTTATCGATGGAGGGTGATTCTATGCCTAAATATTTTTATAGTCTTCCCCACTTAGCAGAGTCCACATGGACATTTAAGGAGATAGACCACATATGAACTGGTACATGACAGAGCGTATCTAATATCCTAGTCAGCGGTGTAGCTAGGTGCCATGGTGCCCGGAGCAAGGGCATGATTTGCGCCCACCCACCACCAATCCCATACCCTCCAACTGCACCGAATTTGCCGGTACAGTACCGTTTTTAACAGTCTGTACCGGCAAATATAAAAAAGTACCGAATGTATCGATTTTTTTTAAAATTTCGTCCGGAGTCAGTCACTCACTTAAATGTTCCTCCTCCGTCCTGGCTCCTGGGCCCTGGCTCCGTGTGCCGCCTGTGCCGGTGCAAAGTCGGCTCTCCCCTCTCCCCCACCCGTTCCCAAGAGTGCATTGCGCGGGCCGGCGCCATGACGTCACGCGCCGGCACCGCACACACTGAGCAGGACGGACAACATGTCAGCCCTCAGTCTCTTGGCGCGAATCTGCCTGAGGGCTGAGAGGGGTGCTGTGGTGGCCAGTCCCTGCGCGCGTCACACTGTGGTCAGGATGATCAGACATCTATGCATTGGAGGAGCCTGACCCGACCTGCCACTTCAGCCTGAGTCTGACTGTAAGTGTCTTAGGCTGTACTAAATAATTCATCTGCACAGTGACTTTACTCTTCTTAATTACATACCCTCCAACATGGCTTGGCTCCCCCCCCCCCCTAAAAAAATGCCCAGTATACATTCGGAAAGAGGGGGTGACCATGCCCCTTTATCCATGACCACGCCCCTTTCCGAATGTGTACCGATTTCTGCCCTAAAAATGTTGGAGGGTATGCAATCCCCCAAACTCCATGATCCATAATTATGGTTATTCCCTATGATCCATACTTAAAAACTAAAATCCATCTTGATGTGACAGACTGAGGATGCACAGCAGGGCGGCAGCCAGCAGCAGTCAGTCAGCCGGCCAGTTCGTCATCACAGCCGACTGAGCAAGGCTGGTGCTGCCTATACATATGCCCACACCAGTTTCTGATGGAAGTAGTGCTGCCGAAACATATGCCCACACCAGTTGCCGATTGTAGTAGCACTGCCTATACATATGCCCACACAAGTGTTGGACAGTAGTAGCACTTCCTATACATAAAGTCCACACCAGTTTCTGATCGCAGTAGCACTGCCTATATATGTCCACACCAGTTTCTGATGGCAGTAGTGCTGCCTTTACATATGCCCACAGCAGTGGCCGGCGGTATTAGCACTGGCCATATACATTTCCACACCAGTTGCTGACAGTAGTAGCGCTGCCTGTACATACAGTATGCATAAACCAGTTGTAGACACTAGTAGCGCTGCCTATATATATGCCCACACCAGTATGTGCAGAAATGTGGAAGTAGTCAAATAGTGATTTCCACACTTCAGGGTTAAAAGCTGAATCTGGCCCAGTATCTATACATAAACATACCCCACCCACCCCATTATTTGAAAAGTGTCTCAATATAAAAAAATAAACCTTTATGATAAAACACTTTACTGTTTCTTCTGCACCTGTTTGCTTTTTAAATCTTCTTCAGTTCTGACTGAGGGTCGGGGAAAGGACAGGGGATAGAAGGAGGAGATGGAAGAATGGGGAGGAGATGGAGGGGAAAAGTGTTGAGGACTGCATTGTCCTCATAGAAAGATGAGGGAAGGGGAGGCGGCGCTGATGCCTGTTCATTATATTGACAGGAGACTGAAGCTGGGAGGAATGGGTAGGAGTGTCCAGAGTGAGGACATTGGGGAGCCGCTCACTGCCTGTCATAATCTCTGACAGGCTGCGGCAGCCAGGAGCTACCAGAACAAATTATATAAAGCACACCGCGCAGGATGTACAGAGGGCTGGGGGAAATGGGCACTGCTCTTTGTTTTACGCTGACTGTATGCCTAATGACAGCTGACAGGCACATAAGGGTCCTTCCGCTGAGGAAGAGAGGGCTGCTGGACTAGGTGCACAGTGTAAGTGTAACACATGGACCAGCTCTCCCTTATGTGCCTGTCAGCTGTCTCTAGGCATACAGGCAGCGGCACTGTAAAAGAGCGCTCTCATGACAGGTGCTGTGGTGCTGGCAGACCCTGACTCCCGGCTCATTGGCGGGGGGGACGGCACCCTGCTCCCTCTCGGTGCCTGGAGCGTGTGCTCCACTGGCTCCACCCTCCCTACGACTCTGCTCCTAGTCTTCTATTTGTAGCCTGAATGGAGATGGAAGAAAACTCTAGTTTGTGTCATTGCACTATATGTTGTGCATCCTGTGCACCTGTAGCAACCTCTGGGTTTTACTTGTGTCCCCGTAGGTAGACAGGATAATGACCCAATGGCAAATGTTTCTTCCTCTTGTAAAATTTGGGGAATGAATCACCCTCCATCGATCCGCAACTCGTGCAGCCTTAAACAATAAAATCAACAAACAACCGGTCGATAAGCATTGTGCACTTGAGAAACATAATCTTGCCGGCCTGAAATATACACTCATTGATCATGTTACAGATGACATCGCGGTGGTGACAGACAGAAAATATTGCCCCAATTAGAAGCTTAGTGGATACACAAGCTACAAACCGTGTCACCCAAAGGACTGAATGAACAAATATCTTACAAAATCTTTGTATGGCTGTGTAATAACATCTCTCTATTTTTGGTGCTATTTGTCTTTGCACTGTTTCTTCATTATATTCATGTCACTGGGTGCCAAATGCTTTATTTTATATATCTCATTTTACTTCCAGCTGTCCATGTTGCAGGGTCGCCTAGCAACCGCGATGCCTGTGAGGGAATCCGGATGTGAGACTGTGTGACGTCTCCATCATGTGACTGGCTCGAAAGGAAGTGCACGGACAAAAGTTGCAGGCTGCATAGAGATGCCAGGAAGGAGGTTCTGGTGCTGGTCTATTTAGGTGCTAGTCTATTTAAGTGTTGTGTGTAGGGTAATTGTTCTTACCTTGAAAATGGAGTAAAATCTGAAACATTGGTGTTATCAGTGTCTTTTTCTTCATTTTGAAAGTCCAGAGGAGTGCCATTATTCAGTCTTTATCTATCTCTCCTGAGTGATGCACCCGGGCAAGTAAATCAAGTTTATTGGATTGCCGGTGTCCACAATTCTATATACAGTATACTGTATATATATATATATATATATATATATATATATATATATATATATATATATATATATATATATACATATATATAGTTATGTTTGTGTGTAGCAACACATGTGCATTCATCGTAGTGGCCCCCATGGCCCCCGTGGCCCATTACATTACACTGACAGAAATCAGGTGCGACTTAGTGCACCAAATGGGCACTAGTGGCTGCAATGTAGTCATGATGAGCGTGGAATTTTTCTAAGAAGAAAGGGCATTGATATAGCTAGTCTAATATGCCCCTGCCTTCCATCACAACAGCACTCCCTTGAATCTATATGATGTTATCCCAGATGTGTCGAGATGTATCCCAGATGTGTTGAGCATTTTGGATAAGGGATACTCAACCTGTACTACAACTCAGTAAATCAAGAAATAGATTATGCATACTGCAATGTATATAGTCACCCAAACAAGACTAAGCTGAAAGATCACCAGTATCCGTTCCTTACAGTGTTCTGTGGGAATTGTCCCAATTTTGTATACCTCAGAATGAGTTTCCCAATGGTCCTCTAGGTGATGAAGCAATGTGAGTTTATGATGGCAAACCAACTAGGCACCGAAGTTACAAAAATATGTCACACTATTCATTCCCAATGTGTGCAAAAATAAAGCTGGGTACCACCATACACATAATCAATGACCATTTCCTCAAATTCCTTCTATCATTCAGGGCCAGATGTATCAAGCTTCAAAAAGTAATAAACTGGAGAGTGATAAACAACCAGCCAATCAGTTCCTACCTGTCATTTTTCTTCAAACCAAGCCTGTAACATGACAGATAGGAGTTGATTGGCTGGCTGTTTATTACTCTCCATTTTATCACTTTTTCAAGCTTGATACATCTGGCCCACAGTACAGTATGTACACCCTATATCAATAATGATGAAGGCTCCCATGAGTTGCAAGTGAGGTCTTCTGTCATGAGTATATGCAGCTCAATTTCATCAATGACATTGACTTCTCGGTGCATAGCATCCAGTGTGTATGATACGAATAACGAATGACATGGACGTCACCACAGCCACAGACATTAAAATTCAGCTTGAAATCCAACCATTTGGGAATATTGGACGAATGACGCATTTGGTCATTTGCAAAGTCGCTTAGTGTGTACTCACAATATACTGTAATTTGTCTGTCACTTTGGAAAGTTCAAAGGAAATTATCAGCTGATATCATTCATGGCGGACGTTGCCTAGTGTGTAGCCAGCTTAAGGTTGTATCAGAGTCACAGTACACTGAAGGCTTCATCCAAGTAAGGATCCTTCAGTTCTCCCTGCTAAAGTGGACCAGTACTTCCCATTTATCTTTACCCAAATAATACGGTATAAACTGATAAATCTGCTTATCATACATATCATTGATTAGATAAAATGACAGGAAAGTGTATAAGATAAAAATTGCAGAGTACAACTTTGCCAATGAGGTTTATTGATACATTTACGGAAGTGTGAGAAGTGGGAGATGTTTCCCATGGCAACCAGCCAGATTGTACTTTTCATGTATCTATCACCTTCTAGAGCAGGCATGTCCAAACTGCGGCCCTCCCGCTGTTGTTGTGAAACTACACTTGCCAGAATGCCTTGCCATAGTTTTAGTATTCCCTAATAGCAAAACTGGGGCAAGGCATGATGGAACTTGTAGTTTCACAACAGCTGGAGGGCCATAGTTTGGGCATTCTTGTTCTAGAGAATAATAGCTAGAATCTGATTGGTATGGGCAACATCTCTCACTACTAAAAACTCGCACTTTAATAAATTTACACCTTAATATGAGAAAATACACTGTGAATATGATATAGAAAACCAACTAATAAAAATTACATGCACAATCAGGGTCGGCGCCACCACTAGGCAGCTTTAGGCATTTACCTGGGGTGCCGGCCACTGGGGGGGGGGGGGAGATGGAGCAGCCCCCCCCCCCCCCCCTGGATAGTATGGCCACCTCTGCATCGCCCATCCTCAACCCGCCCCCCCCGTGGAGTGACAAGCTGGGGTGACACCCGCACACCACACACTCCGTGCCCTGTCTTTCTGTAGAGACCTGCCCGTGTCCTGCCGTGCAGCAGCAGCCTGAGTCCTGGATGTGGCAAGGAGGTGAGCGCCACACCCAGGACCCCCGCAACACTCCCGGCAACACGCCCCCCCATGCGCACGAGCCGCGCCACAACACTCCCGGCACAGCCCCCCCCCCCCACCCCCGAGCAGTGCACAACACTCCCCCCCCCCCCCCTGTACACAATACTCTTATTTAATAATTTCTTATAAAACCCAAGGATACTAACACTAATTTCTTGGTCATAGCTGTAAGCAGGGAGTTGCAAGAATTCTTGAACAATTTTCCAATGTCAGATTGCCTGCCAAATATTTGTACATCTCTCATGACATCGTATGCGTACTGATATGCTGTCAGATTGCCAGCCTTCTTGTTACTCATGCTTACAGTATGTGTATATAAATAGTTTTTATAAAACCCTTCTATCGAAATGATTTTATGACTCAGAAACTGCAATTATAATGTATTACATCTCTGTACATGTATAACAGAGAACGATACAGCAAGAATCCAAATAATTGAACATTTCACTATACACAAATTAATACTACTACTTAAATATGTCATTACAGATACATGGCTATCATCAATCCACTGAAACCCCGCTTATCTGCTACTTCGACAAAAGTGGTCATCGGAAGTATCTGGGTGTTTGCTTTTCTGCTGGCTTTCCCTCAATGCCTTTATTCTGAAATCAAAGTGACACCAAGAAGGACTCTTTGTTTGCTTGAATGGCCAGGGTTTGGAAAAAGATTGACGTAAGTTATTTTTTCGGTACTTGTGTATTATCACGACGCCCATCGCATAGCATACCATGAGGCATACGATGGTATGCGATGCGATATCGCGCGATGTTGTACAATGTCATACAATTTTAAAATTGTATGAAATTGTATATGGCATACAATGCCATGGGAAGCGATTAAAAATTGTGTAAGCACCCTAATGGGTGCTTACAATGTTAAATGCACCCTAATGGGTGCTTACAATGTTAAATGCACCCCCACGCCACCCCCCACTAAAAACGTGAACCCGAAGCGTGGCGAGGGCAGCGGTACGTGTCCTTCGACCTTTTCATACCCCCACTATCGACGTCGGCGTGGAGTTGAATTCATATAGTGTGGCGAGCACAGCGAGCCACCACGCCCAAAGCGTGGCGAGCGCAGCGAGTCCCGCGAGGGGACGCGCATAACTTCACAGGTATACGTGTCCGCTCGCCGCGCTTCGGGCTCGGTGGCTCGCTGCGCTCGCCACACTTTATACAATGAACTCCACGCCGACGTGGATAGTGGGGGTATGAAAAGGTCGTAGGACGCGTACTGCCGCCCAACGCGGACTCGCTGCGCTCGTTCTCGTTTATAGTGGGGGTGCATTTAACATTGTAAGCACCCATTAGGGTGCTTAAAAGCACCCATTAGGGTGCTTATACAATTTTAAATCGAATAGGGGTCTAAAATCGCGTCGCATCGCATGCCATCGGTTGTAAGGCATGCGATGCGATAAAAACATTGCGCGATCAATATCGGGGGCGCCGTGATAATACACAAGTACCATTTTTTCTCTTAAACTAAATTCTACACTACAGTATGTGATGCTTGCTTAATTAACTTGGGATCTGTAACAACTGAGAACGCAATAAATAAAGAGAGGTCTTTATCCTCAGAGTAAATGTCAAGGGAAATGGCAACTTTATCATCTTCATATAAATGTCAGCAAATTTACTTGCAACACCCAGATAAAACTGTCATGCTGCAGATATGTATGCAAACCATTTTTAAAGAGGCAGCCTTGGTACTGGAGTTGACGGAAAATAGTTGCTGATGACCAGGGCAGCCAAGAGGAATGCCGGGCCCCGGTAAAATGTAGGGGGGTGGCCTTAGTGTGGGAGGTGTGGCCACCTCCCGCGCTTAGGCAACCTCTCCAAAATGTTTACAGGGGGTGCAAGAAAACGCTAAAAACTCTAAACTCAGCAGCAGCAGCACACTCCTGCAGCATGTGCTGTGCTGACAGCAGGCTCAGCATGAGATCTCACGCTGTCAGTGAGACGCTCATGCTGAGCCTGCTGTTAGCACAGCACATGCTGTAGAAGTGTGTGCTGCTGTTGCTGTCCAGGAGGGGTTGGACCAGGGCCCCTGCCGGGCCCCTCCTGCAAGCTCGGGCCCGGGTAATTAGTACCCGCTCCCCCCCCCCCCCTCTCGGCTGCCTTGCTGATGACGGACTAACAGACAACATATCACATTTAGTGAACTGAGCTGTAGGGGAAGCTATTAACTAGGGGTAATGCTAGCAGAGGGACTGAGAGAGGTTTTTAGCACAGTAGCAGACAAAGCCATTCAGTCAAATTGGTGAAATCCATGACTATTTCCATTTGTAGTCCATGTGGTTCGAAAAGTTTTTTCAAAAAGTTGAAAAAAATTGATGTGTTGATCATATGTGCATCAACCATTGTCATGTTGTCCAAGGAAACCTGTTGACCTACTTATCATACAGATACCAATCATATCCAGACAGACAGTACATTCAGTAGCTGGATATACATAAACGCTAAAGCATTGTTAAAACAAATACATAATGCTATACAGTGCACAATACTTCTAAAAGAAGCCTTACAAAATATATATTACCAGCAACATAATATCTATTTACAAAAAGTGCATATGTCTGTTTTATTTACATAGGCTGTGAGTGGTTTGCCTGCCAATAAACAGCCAGGCCACTCACAGCCAATCAGTGGCAATTTACCATGGTAGTGGCCAATGAATGGCTGCTGCATGGCTTTCTAGCACCCTAGGTAAACTTCAGCTTGCCACCACCACCCACACACCAAAATCAACTTTCCAGAACCTCAGATGAAAGTATTGAGGTGGCGACTTAAAAGTTCAACATCTGCCATTTGCATAACTCTAAACAAGGATCCCTCTCATAGGGCCAGATGTATCAAGCTTCAAAAAGTGATAAAATGTAGAGTTCTAACAGCCAGCCAATCAGCACCTAACTGCCATGTTACAGGCTGGGTGTCACGTCTGAGGGGTGACTTTGTACTGAGACTGGAGTGAAACGGAAGCTGGGTTCTTTAATTAGTTTGGACTGCATATACAGTACAATGCTAACCACTGAAAGCAATGTAGAAGTGTTATGAAGGTGCCCGTGACCCCCTTCCTTAACTCTGTTGCCCAGGCCTAGCGTCCACAGACAAGTGCAGAACTAGGCTTCGCCTGTACCCGTCCCGGCTGTAAGGGCGAATTAGGTCCGCCCAGACTCCGTTACAGGCAGGAGTTATGATTGGACAACCTATCCGTGGAGACGGACCCGGCGCAAGAGGACAGACTACCTGAAAGGATGGTGGGGGCCACCGACACTTCCGCACACCAGAGGGCAGGCTATAGCCCCAGGGGGTGATAACACCTGAGGGTAGTACAGATGTAACAATACCCAAGGATGTAACAACAATAATACAATCAGAGCGATACACCGAGGTGTAGGTGTAACAATACACTGCGATGTAATTAACAATCCTAACAGAGTAATACACTGAGGTGTAGGTGTAACAATACACTGCGATGTAATAAACAATACTAACAGAGCAATAACCTGAGGTGTAGGTGTAACAATACACTGGAATGAAATAAACAATACTGACAGAGTAATACACTAAGGTGTAGGTGTAACAATACACTGGGTTGTAATAACAATAATGAAAACCACCAGAGATGGAAGCCGAGGGTGATACCCGACTTATCTGAGAGCCGCGGCTGCCAGGAGGTATGGACGCAGCAGTACTGGCACACAGAGTTGCTTCTCTGGGTGGAACACAGGACTACAAGGAAAGAACCTCTGTATACAAACACCGACAGGCAAGGCAAGTGAGTGAGGACTGGGAACACTCTTAGACACGCTGGGTAAGAACTATAACCGGCCTCTGACCCGGCTTACTGAGGGGTTTAAATACCATGAGTGACCAATGAACGCCTGCCTGCCTGATGAAACTACTGCTGCAGCTGATCGCTGCACCCCTTCCTTCGCGCAGCCGCCTGGCGTCTCCATCGCCCAGGCAACCGCTGCGGCAGGGGAGGAAGAGGCGGCGTGCTGCTAGCTGAGAAGTCAGCACCGCCTGCTAGCGTGATGTCACAGTGGCATCCCGGTCGCTTAGTAACGGCCGGGACGCACTGACTGGAGCGTGCCGGAAGATGGCGTAGGTTTCTCGGGCTGTCTCTGACAAGGACCAAAGGCATGGTAGTTAAAGTCAATGTAGGACTGGAACTAAGAGGAGTCTGGGGAGTAATATACAGAATGCAATGCTGGAGATATGAACTGTTCCTGACCGATGTTGACAATCGATGGTGGAAGATACACCGGAGACATACTGCAGGTAAGTATTTGGCTCAAGTAGATACCTGGTAAGCAGGAACCGATGGTGAAGCAAGGTCTGGACACTGAAGGGAGTCAGGCTGCAGCAATGTGGTAAGCCACAGATGCTATGGAAAGCAGGATACACTCAGAGGGAACAGGAGACTGTTACCCTAAGGCAGGGGTTCCCAAACTTTTTTGAATCACGGCACCCTAGTGTATCAGAATTTTTTCACGACACCCCTAGGCCCAAAAACAATGAATTAGATTAGGTTTATATGCGATTCTTGGGGTCAGTTATGTGCTAAAGAGCAGGATTTGCTTCTGTTTGTACACATTTTATGATTGGCAGGCACCAGCACTGGTTTTGCCCATAAATAATTAACCATAAATAAATTGAATTGGTCCTGGAACACCAACCTGGGGCACCCCTGCAAGTGTCCCGAGGCACCCCAGGGAGCCACGGCACACAGTTTGGGAACCACTGCCCTAAGGACTTCATTGCACTGACTGTTTGCTTGACCCAGCTTCAGCATATATTGGAGACAGAAATTATGTTTGGTGTACATGTGGAAAGGCCTGAGGCCTGTAACAGATAGAAGGCCCAGTGCTGGGAGCTTGTGAGCAACAAGGCCGCAGACTATGTTCAGCAGTGCCAGCTGGACACTGGAACGCTGCAGCGCATACCTGGATGACAGTCTCTGAGCAAGCCTAGAGAAACACCTGGAATGTACGTATGTGTTTCTCAGACCTTGAATCGTGACAGCAGATTTGAAAAATGACCAGTAGGAGCTGGTTGTTTATCACTATCCACTTTAACAATTTTTGAGGCTTGATACATCTGGCCCATAGAGTCATCATTCATTTTGTGACACATTCAGGGGCACTCCCCAGATTCTTGAGCCCCTAGGCAGCTGCCTAATGGTAGAGCCAACTCTGGATGGTGGCAGAACTCAAGTGTGACCCACCACTTGTGGAAGCAATGACAGCATCTGTAAACAGCATTGCTTTGAAGTCCAGCATGGATCGGTTTGTGCTTTTTTTAACCCATGGCATGATTACATGGACAAGAAGATCGACTAACATCAAGGGATATCTGAGTATGTATATGCATAAATTGCTACCCGGAATCCATAACTTCCAGGGTTGTGATATACGTTACCCAGTAGGGTAACCACTCGCATCTGTCCAGTAGGACCTCTAGCATCTGTCTCCTCCTGACATTTTCAGCAGATTCTATATGGAATGTTGTCATGAAATGATCAACTATTGTTACAGTATAGCAAACTGCAGATACTTTGAGCCTTATTATGATTCAA
Source organism: Crinia signifera (assembly GCF_055691185.1). Classification (NCBI taxonomy): domain Eukaryota; kingdom Metazoa; phylum Chordata; class Amphibia; order Anura; family Myobatrachidae; genus Crinia; species Crinia signifera. The sequence goes on from NC_139217.1 coordinate 184,378,044, forward strand.
ATGCTCCCCTGCGCATTCGCATGGGGATCAATGTTTTCTTTATGTGTGTGCACATTTCTGCACATGTGTATACGCTGGGTGCGAGCGGGCATGACGAACTGCTAGTTCGCCATCCGATTCGCACCTATCAGTGGGGGGCATGTGGCGGCAGGGATGAGCTGCACCATGGCAACGCCCACCGTTTCATGGGTGTTCCTCAATATTTTATCCACATGCAATGTTGCAATTTTGGCAGCATTGCATGTGGACAAGAATAAGGCCCATAATAACAATATTTTCAGAATTAAGTTTCAACATTTAAATAAAAAAAAATGTATGTTTATTACTTTGTTTGGTCTGTATCCTCAATATGGCTCCCTGGTGGAATTTGGGGGTTGGATATCACCTTTATCAACTCCTCCTCCAAGAATTATGTGGACTGCTAGACCTCCCCCTGTTTTCTAGCTTTCATAGAGCTTTTCTGCCATCTAAGAAACACTTTTTACAGCTCTCCACACAAAACTTGCAGGAGCTGACAGCATTCACTCCATCACATGCCCTCTGCCATAAAGCCTTCTTGCGGGCCGGAGATGTGAGGTATGCCTCAGCCTCTAGTGTCTATTCATGTACTCTCACAATTGCATGCAACAGTGCACAGTTTTCCATAAGAAAAATGCACATTGCTCCCTGTTTTTGTCTTGCAAACTCTACAAGGCTCTACCTCTTCTCCACCCTCCTCCCCTACAACCTCCCGATTTTCCTTACTGTTGAATTGTCCATCCTTCACATTAAACTACACTATCCTACACCTGTGACCACCTTCACAAAACAAATCAATGAAAAAAATTTAAAAGTTATGCTTTTATAGGGCATATGAGGTCAAATAACTTTTTTAGGAGGTCAATAGTAAAAATTGGCTTCAAAGCCATCACACTACATATAGTAACTACTTTTTGGATTTGTGTATTTTTCACAGGTTCTGGTGGCAACCCTTCATGGTGTCGCATGCCAGTTATGTAGGCACCTTGTAACTCGCAGGCTGCGACAACTTAGACCCCATGAAATTTACACCCATGGACCCAACTGTGCAGAGTTTGTATATTCTCCCCGTGCTTGTGTGGGTTTCCTCCGGGTGCTCTGGTTTCCTCCCACAATCCAAAATATATATGGGTAGATTAATTGGCTCCCAACAACAAAGGATTTGCCCTAGAATCATGTGCGTGCATGTAGATGTGGTAGTGACAGGGATGCCGAGAGGTGTGGGGGGGGAGTACAGTTTACCCAGGCAAGGCCTGTCAGGGGGCCTGGATCCACACACACACTTTTTTTATTATTTATTTGGCCGGCGGTGGGTCTGAAGGAGACCAAGGTCATCGTTTAGTAGTCGCACTGCGGCTGACTGCAGGGCCATTTTTACTAATGCCGCGCACTGTATGGGGAGCACATCGTGATGCCTATTACAGATTACAATGCACACCGTGATGCCCATTACATATTACGCCACACACTGTGATGCCCATTACACTGCACACTGTGATGCTCATTACACATTATGCCCCATATGGTGATGCTCATTACACATTACACCCCACACTGTGATGCTCATTACACATTACACCCCACACTGTGATGCTCATTACACCCCACACTGTGATGCCCATTACACTTTATGCCCCACACTGTGATACCCATTACACTTTATGCCCCAAACCGTGATGCCTATTACACATTACGCTGCACACTCTGATGCCCATTACACTGGACACTGTTATGCTAATTACACATTATGCCCCACACCGTGATGGCCTTTAGGGGTAAAGAGAGTGACGGTTTTCTGGAAAATGAGGGACTGAGAGACAAGGTGTCAGGGATTAAAAGATAAAGAGGGATAAGGGGAAGAGAGAAGGAATTAGGGAGACAGGAGGTGTCAGGTTGAGAGTGGGAGGAGAAAGGGCAGGCTGTTGTAGGGGTGGCGCAGGCATGCTCACATGCTGTCACTTGTGGGGGATCGGTGGGCATGTGCAGGTGAGACAAGAAAGGCATGCTGTCACTTGCAGGGAATGGGGGTCACAGGCACACACAAAAGAGGAGGGGTGCAGGCAATTACTTACTGGGGGGGTCAGCAGGTAGAGAGGCTGTAACGAGGGGGGGGTGGCAGGCACATTCTGGTGAGAGGGAGGAAGCAGGCTGTCACTTGCTGGGGGGAGGGGTCGAAAGGAACGTGCAGGTGGTAGAGGGGGGCAGGCTGTCACAGGGGTAGCAGGGATATTCAGGTGTGATGGAGGAAGCAGGAACAAAAGTTTTTCAAGTTAAAGGCAGAACATGTAATATCCCCTCTCCCTCCCCCTTTTGTTACCTGCTGTTTGCTAAGTTCAGATAGTGTTCATACTGTGGACTCTGTCACTGTGAGAACCGATGACTGACTGACCTTTGAACTCCTCTGTGATCCTGTTGTTTGTCACAGTGCAACATCTCCATCCTGTGGCACAGCCTGACTCCCTTCAGTGTCCAGACTGGAAATTGAGCCCAAACTATTGCTCATTGTTATTACTACATCGGTTATCTGATCATCATTGCTTTACCATTGTGATACCATCATTCATCATACATCTCTGCTTACTTCATCTGCTACCAGCCACCATCTCAGAGTGTCAACATTGATATCATCATCATCAGTGTATTAACATTGGTTGCAGTCATCATCTGTGGACCTCTCCTGTGCCTATGTTAGTGGTATCTGATTGCGCTCCATACTCACCTGCAGTGCTCCTCTGAGTCTGAAATTTTTCATGTTTTTTTTTATTTATACTGACTTGGTTCATACTTTACTATCCAAGTGGGCATAGAGTGGTACTTATAAGGTGTCCATGTCACATGTGTCAACCTATACACCAAAAAGGTGAAAAACTTGTATAGACCCTTGTAGTGTCGACCATGTACATGTTGATCTTAAGCTTGTGTCAACCTTCTGTCATTATTGACTTGGGGAGTGTTCACCATTCTTAGGTGTCAAACTAGTCACCGTTTACCAATAATGGTTGACCTAGTGACAGTCAACCTAGACATTTTCTACCCATTATCCCAGAACGTTGTAACCATGCATAGTTAAAATCTAAGGTACTTGTGTATTATCAGGGAGCCCGATTTCATGTAAATCTCATCCGATATCACATCCGATTTATCGGTCGATTTGCGGCCGATTTTCTGCCGATTTGCGTCCGATTTTCGGCTATTTCCTGCTGATTTGCATGTTATTCCATCCTTGCACACCCCCAGGTACTATGCGATGGTATGCGATGTGATTTTTGGGAAAATGCCCCTGATTGTACAATTAAATATCGCATAGCAACGCATGCCAGCAAGTGGCATGCGATGCGATGTGATTCGCAATTTTAAATGCACCCCCATTGTTAACGCCACCCCCACTATCAACGCCAACCCGAAGCGTGGCGAGCGCAGCGGTACGCGTCCTCCGACCTTTTCATACCCCCACTATCCACGTCGGCGTGGAGCTGACTTTAGATAGTGTGGCGAGCGCAGCGAGCCACCGAGCCCGAAGCGTGGCGAGCGGACGCGGATTACTTTACATGTATTCCGCGTCCGCTCGCCACGCTTGGGGCTCGGTGGCTCGCTGCGCTCGCCACACTATCTAAAATCAACTCCATGCCGACATGGATAGTGGGGGTATGAAAAGGTCGGAGGACGCGTACCGCCGCCCCTCGCGGGCTCGCTACGCTCGCCACGCTTCAGGTTGTCATTGATAGTGGGGGTGGCGTTAACAATGGCGGTGCATTTAACATTGTAAGCACCCATCAGGGTGATTGTACAATTACAAATCGAATCGCTTCACATGCATCGCATGGCATGCATCACATGCCACTATATTGCATGCCAATCACTAGGTCACTACGATGGAAATTGGGGGTGTGCAAGGTGTGCAATGATGGAACAGCATGCAAATCGGCCAGAAAAAGTGAAAAATCGGTCGAAAATCGGCCGCAAAATCGCATCCGATTTTTCCATGCGATTTTCGGCCGATTTTCGGCCGATTTCGTGGGCGCCGTGATAATACACAAGTACCAAATCTAAACCCAGCAGTCCAGCTGCCTCTGTTGCCTGACCATATGTGTATTGAAGTAAATAGCAGATAAAAGACCAGTTGGCTAGTTTTAGGTTTAAGAAGTTACATTGTATTTCTGCTGTCAGTGATAGTGGTGAGAAACTGCCCTGTTTTCAATAGATATTGCAGGGCAGTGTCACCATTGTCTACTGATGAAACTAGTCACAGGTAGTGTATCTGTAATACCCCTTTTACACCAAGGAATAACCCAGGTTGGACCCAGGTCGGACCCAGGTCAGCGTTGGTGTAAAAGGGGTCAACCCAGGTCCAGTAACACTGGTCTCCTACCCAGGTCCTGACCAGGGTTGAACACTGGTTGGACCTGGGTCATGGTCGGTGTAAATGGTCCCAACCCAGGTTGGGACATCTGGGTAGTGCTGAAAGGATACCAGAAGTGCTGGACGCCTTTCCACAGTGCGCTGCAGTGGCAAAAGACAGCAGCCAGGAAGGATACGGGCAGTGCACACAGAAATCATAATTGGATAATTGGATGCAGTATCATTTATATTATCATTATTATTATTATATATTATTTTTTGGGGGGGGGGCACATGGGAGATTCGCTCTGCGGCTGCAGGGGAAGGGGCTGGGGAGAGCTCATGAATGATGCTGCACTTTTATACCGCTATGTATGCTTGAGCAATGAATAAAACTTTTTGAAAAAAAACAACATTTTTCAGTGCTAACTTGTCATGTCTTTTCATTTTTATTTTAAAAAATTGAGGGAAGGTTATCTGGCAGTTTATCCTAAAATGGACATTTTAATGTCATCCATAGGGAAAAGCAGTGCTGACCCAGGTTCAGTGTAAACGGCGCAGACCTGGGTCCGACCTGGATCACAGTGCTGTGTAAATGGGGTATGAGTGACGTGGTATAGAGGTCTCATCAGTGCCTGGAACCTGCACATCACAGGCCCACATAAGCCACCCAAAACAAGTTAGCTTGTTCACGTGCAGCCTGTGGGTAAATACCCAGTATTCAGTATAAATGCCAGATTTCTCCTGGAGTGACATCTCACACAGCCAATAACTAGTAGAATAAGGCACCCATCCTGTAAGTTTAATATTGACCTGATGGCCAATCATAGGGGCCATTGTGCAATGAAACAGAACCCTGCTAAAATGCTTAGTTAGTGTTATCCCTTGTGTTAAGTAGGCCAGGTGGCCAGTTAGTGGCTAAGTACAGTATGTTTAGTAAAAATTATTAAAATACATCTATAAAACCTTCTAAAAGTGTAGAATTGAACTGGTAGAGCTGTTCCTTATATCAATGAATTATCTTCTAGTTAGCATTTGAACAGTCTGTTGCATAATGTGTATGCAGGAGCATTGGACTGGTTAAAGACGATAAACAGCTTCAAACACTTTTTCAGCAATGAAATCAGGGGAATGAAATTCCATGATGTTGTTCCTGACCTCCTGATCCTGCTCAAAAGATGAAAGGAAAGTACACACTGAGCAATAAATAAATTTGATAATCTTTCCGCTGGGTCGGAGCATTTGCTGGATTTGCTGAACACCTAATTAAAATGTGGAACTTTTTCCAATCTCGCTATAAAGATGTCTCTATTAAAACTCAGCAAATGATAGAAAAACTATTTCACTTTCAGCCTAAGAAAAGGGCCCTTTGAGGTGATGCATACTCATTAAAATGTAAAGATGGACAGAGTGCCCTTTTTGTCTATGAAATAGTATATTTACCTATAATCAGTAGAGTAAATCAAAGTGGTGACAGATAGAAAATTACCTACAGTATTTTGGAGAATTAGATTCCCCCCCCCCTCTCTGTTCTAAGGTTATATTGGCAACTGGGAAACATAGTTTGGTTTATACTTTCCCTGAATTAACAAAGAAAGAAACATACTGTATACTTCATGGTCCTGTGCCTTTTTCAGCCTTCCCAGTAATATACAATGTACTATAACTATGAAAGGATAATGCATCTACCATATATTAAAACAAAGAGATAAATGTTTGTCTATGGCACTTGAAGCATCACAAAACAACTTAAAAAAAAAACTTTTGCAATGATTGCAGAAACTTTGTTCAAGGGAAATCAAAGCTATAGTTTATTCTATATTACAGTCATCATAGATTGAGTGCCAACACATCTGTTGTGCAAAATATCTGCTAAAAATGCTAGTGTCACTCACATTTGTTATATAAATTCTAATAAAAAAAATGCTGTGTAAAAAAATATTATATTTCCTATATAAGGTAAACATTACAGGTCATTATGATGAATAAAAATATTTTCTTGGCAATATCACACCTATTTTGACAAAATCAATTGGCACTCCAAGGGTTAATATTGTACTGCATTTAGGGTAGTGATGAATGACAATGAAGCAACAAGAACAGTACTAAACATCAGCAAGATAGATTTGCAAACACCCATCAAAAATATTAAAACAATGCATAACATTGTACAGTCCACAGTTTCAAATGATGTCTTATAAATGTTCAATCATAAGTATTGAAGGTATTAAAGTGAACCATAATGTTTTCCTCTAATACAATTTTGCTTACCGTACGTACTCGAGTATAAGTCGACCCGAATATAAGCCGAGGCACCTAATTTTACAACAATAAACTGGGAAAACTTATTGACTCAAGTGGGACCCTCACTCAAGTATAAGCCGAGGGGGTCTTTTTCAGCATAAAAAATGTTCTGAAAAAGTAGGCTTATACTCGAGTATATATGGTATTTAAAATTTAATGACATTATTTGAACCTCTATACAGCCGAATCTAAATGATAGCATTAATAATTGCTTTTGTTTTATATTTTAGGTATCAGATCATTGTGGTATTGTTTGTGTATTGTTTCCCATTACTTGTTATGGGTATTACATACACAATTGTTGGAATTGCGCTGTGGGGAGGAGAAATCCCTGGGGATACATCTGATAAATACCATGAACAACTCAGGGCTAAAAGAAAGGTAATTTATGACACTTGTTCTAATTATTTGAAATGTGCTTATGGATTGAACCCATTTTGTAAGATTTGGGTATTTTTGTTACCCAGAATAAAGTATGACATGCAAGTGCGTGATAAATCTATCAAATCAGGTGAACTTCCCCAGACTCTACTTTTCCATGAAGATTTAACCCAACAACACCTACATTTTTTTCACTTTGATACGCACTTTGTTGTTTATTGATATCCATATAAAATGTTCAGTGCCTTAAGAGGTAGCCATAATGGTTTGTACACACAGTAAAGGCCCATACACACACAAAGATGTGTCAGTAACGACCCATCGTTAACTACCATCTTTAATTTTCATCCTTGAAGTGAAAATGAACGACCTCAGCATTGCAGATGATCACTGGTGCACGACGGCTGACAAACGACCACAAAGGATGCAGGACCTTTTCTATTGAAAAAACAAACAATGTTAACGACCATAGCCAAATTGACCTGCATGCATTGACAATGGCTATGGTCTTTAACGACCCACGGGAACGCGCATCGTTGGTAGTCGTCCGATGTTAGAAGACGATGTTAAAAGATTCACCCTCTAAACGACCCTGAACGAAGTCGTTCTGGGTTGTTCAGGAGGTGATTTATAATGGGGTCGTTCATCATCATTAAGAAGACATTGTAGTGTGTGTATGGGCCTTTAGATTTACCATTCAATGTTGAGTATATAGTCAAAATCAAATTGGTGTCGCATAGACATCGAATGGAGATTGCACATGATTTTGAGCTTTTGATATTGATGCACACTCCTGTTCAGCTAAAAAATCGAAAAGCCAAATAGACAGTGCAGAAATGACTATAAAGATCTGTGCTCATAAGTTTACATACCCTAGCTGAATTTGTTATTTTCTGGCCATTTGTCATAGAGTATGATTAATAATTCAAAAACTTTTCTTTCACTCATGGTTAGGGTTGGGTGAAGCCATATATTGTTAAACAATGGTGTTTACTCTTTTTAAATCATTATGATAACAGAAACTACCCAAATGACCCTGAACAAACCCTGGATATTTTGGCCTGATAACATGCACACAAGTTGACACAAACGGGGTTTAATGGCTACTAAAGGTAACCACCCTCACTTGTGATCTGTTTGCTTGTAATCAGCGTGTGTGTGTATAAAAGGTCAGTGAGTTTCTGGTCTCCTGAAAGACCCTTGCATCTTTCATCCAGTGCTGCACAGACGTGTCTGGATTCTGATTCATGGGGAAAGCAAAAGAATTGTCAAATGATCTGCGGGAAAAGGTAATTAAACTGTATAAAACTGGAAAGGGATATAAAAAGATATCCAAGCAATTGAGAATGCCAATCAGCAGAGTTCAAACTCTAGTTAAGAAGTGGAAAATGAGGGATTCTGTGGAAACCAAGGTCAGGTAGACCAAGAAAAAATTTCAGCCACATCTGCCAGGAAAATTGTTAAGGATGCAAAGAAAAATCCACAAATAACTTCAGCTGAAATACAGGACAAGTGGTGTGGTTGTTTCAAGATCCACAATAAGGAGGCATTTGAAGAAAAATGGTCAAGTCGCCAGAAAAAAGCCATTACTACGCAAATGCCACAAAGCATCCCATGTACAATACTCCAAACAGCACAGAGACAAAGGGAAAAAGAATTGTCTGGCACTTTATATCAAATAAAATACAAATTTATAAAACCAAGAATTAATTAACAAACCCAAAGGGGTTTTATCCTACGACCGACTGCTGCTGTTTTGTGGGGAGTTGCTCAGGCTCCTCGGAGAGAGGTACAAAACATAGACAACACAAATCAAAACTGCGCAGGGGTCGAGGTAATAATTAGATAATAACATTTATTTTAAAAATTAAAGAGTAAAAAAATTATTAAACATATACATAATGTCATAACTGGCCTAGTTATTTAAAAATTGTCACGAATCTGATGGAATCAATACCAGTGTTAAGCCTAATAATCCTCCTGCTGGACAGGATTAATATTGCACATATGCAGTGTTAGTAAAGTTGTATTAGTTCTTTTTTATGGTCAGCGTGCCCAAGTGTGAATAAGGATGATATATTGCAAATTTCTGTTAGTGCCAAAGTTAGTGGGATTAATAGTTCCAACAGGATAAATTTGTACAGCGTGATCCTTTTATGTCTGGCCAGAGCTTGATACCTTCAGTGTTGACACGTAGGGTGGAATACTCATCTCCCAGCTGCTGGTGCTGAATAACCTGGGTCATGCAGCTTTATCCGGAGCTTTTGAGAATTTTTTAGGATAGATGTTCAGTGTCCACTTCAGTTTCTGCTGATGGTTGGAGTTAGATCTGAAAGGTGTAGTAATTCAGATGCCTCTGACGCGTTTACCCGCCTGCTCTGTGCTGTCAACGGCTTTCTCAAATGACTCAGATCAGGAATCAGCACAGAGACAAGCCTCAAAACTTCTGGAACAAAGTCATTTGGAGTGATGAGACCAAACGCTACATTTGGAGAGGATTCAACAAGGCCTACAGTATGATGAAAGGTATACCATTCCTACTGTGAAACACAGAAGTGGATCACTGATGTTTTGGGGATGTGTGAGCTACAAAGGCACTGGAAACTTGGTCAAAATTTATGTCAAGATGAATGCAGCATGTTATCAGAAAATACTGGACAAAAATTTGCACTCATCAGCCCGGAAGCTGCACATGGGATGTACTTGGATGTTCCAACATGACAATGATCCAAAACACAAGGACAAGTTGACCTGTCATTGGCTATAGCAGAATAAAGTGAAGGTTCTGGAGTGGTCAACTCAGTCTCCTGACCTCAATATCATTGAGCCACTTTGGGGAGATCTCAAACGTGCAGCTCATGCAAGACAGCCCAAGAATTTACAGGAACTGGAGGCTTTTTGCCAAGAAGAATGGCCAGCTTTACCATCTGAGAAACTTCAACAAAAGACTTCAAACTGTCATTGATGTTAAAGGGGGCAATACATGGTATTAAGAACTGGGGTATGTAAACTTTGACCAGGGTCATTTGGGTAGTTTCTGTTGTCATTATGATTTTTCAATTAAGTATCTTGAGTTATTTTGCATTTATGTTGTATAAACACAACAAACGAATGAAATACACACAAATATATTTTATCTGCGCATGAAACAAGGTTTTAAAACATGAAACAAAGATTGTGTCCTATCTCAGGTGCTGAATTTGAAGGCCAAGCAATCATTAACTTGCACATATTTAGTGCCAGTTACATATCATGTCCCCAGTAGTGTCAGTTACAGATGTCCGCAGTAAATTTTTAGCAAGGAAAAAGAAGTACATTCTCAAAACTAGGGTTTTCAGAATAATTTGCATAACGGACAGTTGGATAAGGGATACTCAACCTGTAGTATGAATTAAATGTAAATAGCACATGAAATAGCAAAAATTGCATAGCAAACGAAACTTAGTTAAATAGCAAAGGAATCTAACCGTGTGTCACCATTAGTCATTCTTCTGTCTAAACAAATTTTTCTAGCCATTTAATTGTTATTAAACAACACATTATGGTACTGATTCTGGTTGACTTGGTAAGTTTCAAAGCTCGCAGCTTACTGAGTCCCAGAGGGTCCAATCTGCTGCCCCCCGCCGCCACCGTATCCCCTGCAACCATACGAGGGGATGTGTCACAAAGACACATCCCCTCGCTTGTGCCCACAGTAGGAGAAATAATTCAATGGTCGCTTACCACAGAATAATTTCTCCAGGGCATTCAAATATAAGTCAGAGGAGACTTATATTTGTTGGTGGCTGACATCATGTGACGTCAGCTGCCCACCCGGCACACCTCCTTCCGCCCGCAATCCAATGGCAACACCCAGCGTTTTCATGGAGACGCCTATGAAACCCTGCCTGTTCCCATTGGCGCCACCCAGGCCTACTGCCCCACGCCCCTCGTCTGCACTACTCCGCACGAATGGGCTGGCATCTATGCAAGTTGCAAAGTCCTTTTTTCCAAGAAAGCCTGTACAGGCACATAAATTGTTATGCGCATTCGCAGAAACAAAACATTGTTCCCCCAGTGAATGCGCGGGGGGGAATGAAAGAACCAGAATGACTCCCTATATCATATGTCATTGCAAATGTGGTGAATGATAAGAGCTAGAATGAAAAATTTATTAGAATTTTTGCCTTTTACAAATATTTAATTATAAATAACAGACCAATTAGAAAATAAATAGGTTCATAGTTTGCACTGTGGCAGAATGTGAATGAATTTAGGCATAACATTTAAATTGTTGTGTAATTACTTAAGAATATGAACAGATTTGCTGTGTGATGAGGTTTGAAAGAAGTCAGTAGGGGATGAACAACAATTATGAACCCAATACATTCTCCACTTAACAGTATTGTAGATTAATTGAGATGTGTCATTCAGTTCAGAGAATATTGAACATACCCAAACTTGAGAGTTATAAGTAGAACTGAGTACCAAGTTCGTGTTTCTCATGATTTTGATTGGATATGAGTCCATCCCTCATGATAAGGCACACAGGACGGTAATTATAGGCTGTAGGTGCTCTTAGGAAAATGAAGGATTCTATAGTGGGTGGGAAGGGAGACCGGAAACACACTTGCTAGCAACTGTAATGCAGTGTACTGCAAACTCCATTAGTGCTGGCAGTCATAGTACAATACATATTTAACCTCTACTGTACTGAAGGAGATCAAGGAGATAGAATGTGAAGAGAACATCTCAAATCTTAACAGTCCTGTAGTTCACAATCTTAAAGAAAACATTGAACTATGAAGGTAAAAGTTACTGCCAAAAAATGTAAAACCAGTTGTGGTCCTGCACAATCAAGTAATAAATGGTATATTACAAAAGCTCGGACTGTCCACTTGTGCTCTGTAAGTGGGTAACCAAACCAAGGGGGGCTGTGCCGCTGCTGGAACCTGGTGAACCTTTCCAGGGGTGTGGAGCAATTTTGTAGGAAAAAATTGACAGTTAGGGGGAAATTTACTAAGATGGGAGTTGTATTTCACATGGGATGTTGCTATGGGACACCAATCAGATCCTGTCTATTATCTTGTAGAGGGTGCTAAATAAATAAGTAGATTCTGATTGGTTTCCCATAGCAACATTGCATGTGAAATACAACTTCCATCTTAGTAAATTTCCCCTTAATATCTTCATTTAATGTTAGAAAAGGCAGAATACAGTAGGATAACATTTAACAAACTGTTGCAGTTATCGACATCACTCTTATCTAATAGATAAAGTATCTAAGTGACCACAACTATGCACATAAACATGTACTCTGTGCTTTCTACTTTCTAAATTAATGTCTACTTCCTAAATTTATTGACTTCAGTTTTCTTTCTACTGTTCTGAAGACTGTGATTTTCTGCTTGGATGAATTTTGTTTGCATGCTATGCTGTACTTCAATTCCATTCTCTTGTTATGCCTTAAAGGTTTTATATTAGAAAACTTTCATTTGGGTGATTATTTTTTTTATAGTTACATGTTTCTGAATTCTTTTCTATGTAGTTAGGTGTGTTAATATATATATAGATGTGTCCTCATACATCTAGCGTCAATACACAATGCAGCGCAAAGTGCCTGGCGCAAGTGAGCCACTAGGTCCCATGCAACCAGTGGCATAACTGTATACATTTTGCTACCCCAAATAGTTTCAGGTGCCCCCCACCCCATAATGCACCTTACACATTATGCCACACACCGTAATGCCACTTACACTATATGCCACATGCTATAATGCCACTTACACATTACACAACACACTGCAATGCCCAGTACACGTTATGCCAAACACCATAATGCCCCTCACACTATGTCAGACCGCAATGTCCCTCACACTACACACCACACCCGTAATGCTACTTACACTATATACCACAAACCGTAATGCCTGTTACAATTTACATCACACCATAATGCCCCTTACACTATACACGACACCGTAATGCCCCTTATACTATATGCCTCAGCATAATGCCCCTTACACTATATGTCACCCCATAATGCCCCTTACACTATACATCACACACCGTAATGCCCAGTACACTACATGCCACACACCATAATATCTATTACACTATATGCTGCACACCATGATGCCCCATACACTATGCGCACACACTGTAATGCCCCTCACATTATATGTCATTCTATGTGTCCATGCCCATCCCCTCCCCCACCAGCTGAGATCTGAACAAAAAAGGAAATTAAAGCAATCATTCTAACCAGTACCATAAATAATAGGGAGCGTAGTCGGTACTTCTTTACTTTCACGGCGCCAGCATGGCGCCGCGCGTCAGAGTCCCCTTGCGGGGCTCGCTTCGCTCGCCCACGCTGCGGGCTCGGTGGCTCGCTACGCTCGCCACGCTAATTAAAATCAACTCCATGCCAACATGGATAGTGGATGTATGAACTATCCATGTTGGCATGGCGTTAACTTCGTTTATTTTACTTAGTTTGTGGCGAGCGTAACCCGGAAGTAGCGCGGCGCCATGCTGGCGCCGTGAAAGTAAAGAAGTACCGCGTAGTCAAATGCTGACTTTTAAAAGGACACCCAATCTTGCCAGGAATTTTGGTATGAACTTTACATTACTGGAAATATAAACATAGAATTTGATGGCAGATAAAAACCACATGGCCCATCTATTCTGCCCCTTTTTTAAACATGGTACCTCAAACTATACTGATCCTTATTGCTTTGTAAGGATATCAATATGCCTATCCCAAGCATGTTTAAATTGTTCTATTGTATTTGCATCTACCACCTCTGATGGGAGGCTATTCCACTTATCCACTACCCTTTCTGTGAAGTCATTCTTCCTCAAATTTTCCCTGAATCTTCCTCCCTCTAGTTGCAGTGCATGCCCTCGTGTTCTGTTGCTCCTCTTCCAGTGAAGAATGTCTCCCTCCTGTTAAAACCCTTGATATATTTGAAAGTTTCTATCTATAGAGGACTCTATGTATAGAATCCTATATGACCAGCTGCCAAACATGGCACGGACTGGAATCCCCCATTAGCGGGACCAGTCAAATACAGAAATTTATCAATGACGCAAACATGCCTGGCAGTAAAATTACGGTACTTGTTTCCTAGTACAGTGCCCATCATATGCCATTGCATACCACTAATTAAGGTATGCGATGGGATGCGATGGGACCAGATTTTCGGGTCCAAAGAGCCGCACTGTACAATTTTAACATCTCATCGCATAGCATGCCATTACAATGGCATGCGATGCGATGCAATTTTTAATTGTACAGGCACCCTGATGGGTGATTACTATGTTAAATGCATCCCCATTGTTAACGCCAGCCCCACTATCAACACCAACCCGAAGCACGGCGAGCACATTGAGCCCGCGAGGGGCGGCGGTATGCGTCCTCCGACCTTTTCATACCCCCACTATCCACGTTGGCGTGGAGTTGATTTTATATAGTGTGGTGAGTGCAGTGAGCCACCGAGCCCGAAGCGTGGGGAGCGCATTCACTCGCGGGGCTCGCTGCACTCACCAGGCTTCGGGCTCGGTGGCTCGCTGGGCTTGCCATACTATAATAAATCAACTCCACGTCGACGTGGATAGTGGGGGTTTGAAAAGGTCGGAGGACACCTACCGCCGCCCCTCGCGGGCTCGCTGCGCTCGCCGCGCTTCGGGTTGGCATTCATAGTGGGGGTGGCGTTAACAATGTGGGTGCATTTAACATAGTAATCACCCATCAGGGTGCCCGTACAATTAAAAAATCGTGAAAAGATGAAAATCGTGGGCGCCGTGCTAGGAAACAAGTACCAAATTTACTATTCAGGAAAGACAACATATTGTCAATCTAAACAGTTACTTAATACATTGTAAGAGGTATTTGGCTTGAATCAAACACATGCACATGCTTAGTGCCCAGATGCACTAAGCTTTAATTTTTCAAACACAGTCTGTGACATGGCAGATAGGAGCTGATTGGCCAGCTCCCTTTTATCACTTTTGTAGCTTAGTGCATCTTGGGCCTTATTTTGGTTCACTCTTTCTGACAAAATCCTTCTTAGATGGACAAAACCATGGCCCTTATTCTGATCGGTGCGGCCGGAGCCGATTATGCGGCCAGGACCGTGCGTGCGAAACCCCGCCTTCCATACGGATCGCCAACTCCGTCCGTATGCGGTAAGAAGCTGTCCGAACGGACCGCACGTGTATTTTTCACGGAATACGCCTCCTCCATCTAAGGGAACCTCCCCCATCATTCGATGGTCGCAGACCATCGAATGCAGGATCGAGTGCTCCACCAGCACCCGAAACCTCAGACCACACGGACATTTTTCCGTGCAAAAGCAGGGATCTGGGCGGGCAGCTGACATCCGGCGATGTCATATATCCGCCCCCTACACGTGCGTCACGGCCGCATTACCATACGTACGCCCAGCGTTTTCATGAAAACGCCCATGAAACGCGGGGCGTATGCATATGGTAATGAGCCCAAATAGCCCTTCACGCCCCTCTCCACCCCCTGTTCGGAGTGTTCACATATCATGCGGGATTTGGCCGTACGCCCCGCTCGCACATGCGCAGAGACGCCTCTGCACATGTGCAGACACCAAACATCGGCGGGCCGAACGCACGTGGATATATCCGCACCGATCAGAATAAGGGCCCATGTCCACTGCAGGAGGGGCAGATGTTACTTGTGCAGAGAGAATTAGATTTGGGTGGGGTTTTACTTCAAAGTGAGATTTATATTGCAGTTTAAAAAGAAAGCAGTCAGTATTTACCCTGCACAGAAACAAAATGACTCACCCAAATCTAATTTTCTCTGCACATTTTACATCTGCCCCACCTGCAGTGCACATGGTTTTGTCCATCTAAGAAGGATTTTGTCAGAAAGAGTGAACCAAAATAAGGCCCCTAGTACAGCGTCACAACATAAAACAATATCTTTAGTATAAATAAAATCCTAATTTATTCTAGAGCAACAATGATTGGGAAAAGTAGGTGCAACAAAAGCTTATATTCACCCAAGAGAAATACTTAAGAAATAATACCCACTTCATTCAAATAAGCACACCATTAAAATCATCCAACAATAACTACACACATGCTATGTATACTTATGTGAATGGACCATCAGGATAACGCTGCAAGCTAAATTTGCAGCAAGATAACCTTCTGTGCAGAACAGAAGAAATGTTTTGGGCATTCAAAACGTTTACACAAGATGGTACACCCAAATCATTTGCAGCATATATAGAATGTAATAAGAAATGTAAAAATACAATCAAGATTGCTAAATTAGAGACGGAACATAAAATAGCTGCAGATAGCAAATCTAATCCCAACAAATTCTACAACTATATAAACGGGAAATAGATAAGAGAGGAAAATATTGGCCCACTAAAAAATAATCAGGGTACCCTGGTAATAAAAGGGAAAAGAGAAAGCGGAATTATTCAATACATTTTTTGCTTCAGTATTTACAAGGGAATAATCTTCAGAAGATCTCCCAGAAAATCAATGCTCAGCTCTTGATTGCTCCCAAACTGTGGGACTGAGGAATTAGTCAAAAATAGATTACAGAACCTAAATAGTAACAAATCGACTGGCCCAGACGAAATATACCCTAGGATACTAAAATAATTGAGTTTTGTCCTAGCACTACTATTATATCTGATATTCAAGGAATCAATAAACTCGGAGATGGTACCAATGGACTGGCGCATAGCTAACATAGTACCAATATGGAAAAAAGGTAGCAAAACTAACCCTGAAAAATATAGACCGGTCAGCTTGACATCCATTGTGGGGAAAATATTAGAAGGAATAATAAGAGATAGTATCCAAAATTTCTTAGAACAGGAGAAAGTGATAAGTAAGGCTCGGCATGGGTTTGTCAAAAATAGATCATGTCAGACTAATTTAATTAGCTTCTATGAGGAAGCCAGTAGGGGGCTGGACTAAGGGAAATCTGTTGATGTAATACTGCTTGATTTCGCTAAAGCTTTTGACATTAAAAGTATTGTTAATGATGAAACTAGGTAATATAGGGTTAGGGGATAAAATTTGTAATTGGAGTAAAAACTGGTTGTACAATCGGGGACAGAGAGTGGTGATAAATGGCATACATTCTAGCTGGGGTAAGGTCCAAAGTGGAGTCCCGCAAGGTTCAATATTGGGACTCACCTTGTTTAATATATTTATTAATGATATTTAAAGTGACAGTGAGTAAAATTGCAATATTTGTGGACGACACGAAATTGAGTAAGGAAATTAACTCAGGAGAGGATGTGAAAACACTACAAAGTGACTTAAATAAACTGGAAAAGTAGGCGGAAAGATGGGAAATGCAGTTTAACGTTGAAAAATGTAAAGTAATTAATTATGGGAACAAAAATGAACAAGCTACTTACAGTATAGGCTTAATGGAGTTAACATAGGGAATTCAGCTTGATGAGTGTTACGATCCGGGGAGTAACTGAGATAACTGAACATCTCCCAGACTGTATGGTGGAGCTACATCTAACCTCACTCTATTGGACCTCCCTGACAGGTGGTCGTGGACTGTGGGATGCTAGGCTTTGCCTTTAGCCGCCATGGCTGAAAGGGAGAGTTAGGCACGCCCAAGCTCCGGTGCAGTCAGGTGTTAGGTGGTGACAAGCCCACGACGACTGCCAATGATAGTTACAAGAGGACAATCTGACTAAACTAACAACCCCACCTAAAGAGGATAATGCAGAAGTACAAGTCCCTGAAGTTACACAAGTATGGAAAATAATAATGAAGATACTGCAACTCCGTCGCAACCAAAACACCAGGCGACCTCGTCGCACACAGACAAGTTGTTCCTAGCACAACTTAACGGGGAACAACCCCACATAAATAAACTGGAGGAATAATGCCCAACCTCCTCTTGGGCAACTGACATGCACCACAGTGCAACCTAACCGTAGCCTAAGACTACTCACGACACCGGGCATAAGATGGAAGGTAGTGGTTCCCAGATGATTGGGAGTTAGCAGGCTTACGCAGGAAAGGTAGCAGCAGCACGTCCCAGGAAGAATCCTGCATAAGGCACAGGATTGCTGGACCCAGACTGCAGCAGGACAAAATACTTGGCAGAACAAGACACTCCAGACCAGGAAATTACAAACCAGGAAACAGAAAGCTATCACCAGCTCTGCATTGCTGGGGAGAATGCCTTAAGAAGGACTCAGGTGATTAGCACACATGTGTGACATCTCCAGCCAACCTGCCAGCAGGAATAATGAGCTCATTATCAATCAGCCTTGTGAATAAATCAAGACTCCAGAAGTTTTGAGCTGCAATGGCACAGAATGACCACCGGAGGCCACCAAAGAGTCAAATGCCAAACACAAACTAAACAGAACACAAAACAGAACTGAACCATACTAATGGTTCCTAACATAGAGAATGACTTGGGGGACATCACAGATGAAAAATTGTGTAATAGTGCACACTGCTCAAGTGCAGCAAAACCAAACACTGGCATGCACTAAAAGGGGTATGGATTCAAGGGATGCCAATGTGATAGTGCCTCTTTACAAGGCATTGGTGAGACCACACTTGGAATATTGTGTTCAGTTCTGGGCACCGCACCTTAAAATGGACATTAATGAATTGGAACATGTACAGAGAAGGGCGACTAAGCTAGTAAAAGGTCTTCAATCACTAGAATACAAAGATAGGTTACCCAGGCTGAATATGTTTTACTGGAGAAATGGAGGTTGAGAGGTGATATGATTAGTATGTTCAAATACAGGATTGGAATCATATGGAACTGAGAGATTATTTGTTCACTAACAGACCTATACTTAGGACACGTGGGCATGTACTAAGGCTCGAGGAAAATAAATTCCAAACTGAATTAAAAAGAGGATTCTTCACCATTAGAGCAACAAAATTCTGGAACTTATTGCCAGTGGGGTTGATTATAGCTGCTACTGTTAATGAATTTAAATAAAAATTGGATGCATTTTTGTCCACTAAGGAAATCCTATAGATATGACTTACTCAAGTCAGTAGTTACAAATTAGATAAGTTGAACTCGATGGACTAACGTCTTTTTTCAGCCTTAATTACTATGTTACTATGTTACTATGTATGTTACTATGTTTTCCATAGGAAGCCTAAAACAGCCATTCATGATATCAATTTAGCCAAAATGTCAATCTAGTAACAGAATTCTTAAAATGATCATGTGCAATTGGCACACCTTGTCCTGACATCTGTTTCCATGTATCAATAAATTAACAAAATGAGCCATTTCCCATTTCACCATTGCAGCCATAATGCACCAATAAAAGAAAGTGTTGAAGCGCGAAAAGAATGCATGAGAATCCAAGAGCCCTTAAAGCAAGACAGCAATCCACATACTAATAATACGTTTAAATCCTATGAATTTAAAGGAACCTGGATGCACAGGAAAAGGATGAAAAGCTTATTCAAGCTTGGTCACATTGTTGTAACACTAGACACTTCTCCGGATGGCAGAGTTCACTGAAGTAAAGTTAGAATAAGATAAATTTTGTATCGATCTTAATTGTCGACCTCTCTCACAGAAGGAGGCTGCAGGTTGCTTTTGCAGCTCTGTAAAGCTGGCATTAAAGGGAGATGTTGTAGCTTTGCCTGGTGCTGTTAAAGCCGTTAGGAGATGCTCAGTACGCAGTACAGGTATGTTTGAGCCAATGCTTAAAGTGTCAGTAAAGGGTGCTTTTTCAGCCTACCACATTAACTGTCTGTTTCGTTCAGAGGAATAACTTTGTCAATTGAACTCCATTTATTCCTGGAGTAAATCTTAATTATTCAATTAGCTTTTTAAGTCATTTGGTTCATATATATATATATATATATATATATATATATATATATATATATATGTGTCAAAAAAGAGGACAGGAGGGGCGCTCCATAGTGCATAAAAGACAACTTTTTATTGAGAATAAAATCACAGGCGAAAAAGAGCAAACAAATGCTCGTACCATAAAAATAACTGCTGTGGGCTGGGTACCACAAGGTTTGTATATACAAATGCCAGGCAACCTCCTACCAGCCTTCCGGAGCACAATCGGCGTCCACCGATCACCCGCTGGGAATACCACAGTAAGAACAGCGTGCCGATGGACACTGTGAGGACAGAGGCGTGTAGGGGAGCCGGACCAAGGAGAGCAGACGTCACAGGTCCCGCCCTAACGCGTTTCGTAGTAAAACTTCGTCAGACGCCCTCTGACGAAGTTTTACTACGAAACGCGTTAGGGCGGGGCCTGTGACGTCTGCTCTCCTTGGTCCGGCTCCCCTACACGCCTCTGTCCTCACAGTGTCCATCGGCACGCTGTTCTTACTGTGGTATTCCCAGCGGGTGATCGGTGGACGGCGATTGTGCTCCGGAAGGCTGGTAGGAGGTTGCCTGGCATTTGTATATACAAACCTTGTGGTACCCAGCCCACAGCAGTTATTTTTATGGTACGAGCATTTGTTTGCTCTTTTTCGCCTGTGATTTTATTCTCAATAAAAAGTTGTCTTTTATGCACTATGGAGCGCCCCTCCTGTCCTCTTTTTTGACAGATCCATTTCCTCTCCCAGAGTCCAGGGAGTTTATTGGAGGAGGCTGCAATCTCTACATTGGATTTAGTGCTACTCGTTAGATCATATTGATCACCTGGGTTTCTCAATCAGCTGGGTTGCCTACACCTGCTAGCGCCGCAGGTCCACCTTTCCTTTCTATATATATA
Organism: Crinia signifera; assembly: GCF_055691185.1. Classification (NCBI taxonomy): domain Eukaryota; kingdom Metazoa; phylum Chordata; class Amphibia; order Anura; family Myobatrachidae; genus Crinia; species Crinia signifera. Next base: position 184,398,830 of record NC_139217.1, read on the forward strand.
TATATATATATATATATATATATATATATATATATATATATATATATATATATATATACATATATATATATATATATATATATATCAAAAAGAATGAGAAAAGCGCACAATGAGCAAAAGTATAACAGTTCTTTTACTGGATGTATAGGCTCACATACATGAAGGTTTAAAATTAACAGCTTGCCAGCATAGGGAAGATCACAGCATGCGGTATCACAGCTACACGGTCAAACAAACGTCCAGCGCCCGATCACCGTCTTCTGCAAACAGCCGCCGCTTGTTCTCCCTCACAGTTGGACGTCACTCTGTCCTCTCCGTAGGCCACGCCCAACGCGTTTCATCTATGGACTTCGTCAGGGGGGTGTGTCCATTCTGGTACTGACTGATCTTATATACCAGCTCTAGCTCAGCACTCACAGATGTACATAATTATCTACTCAGGCAGAATGCTAGTACTTCTCAGTATGCAGGCATTTACTTCATTAATATCAGCTGTTTACAAAGCACAAACCACACTTTACAACAATCACAATATACAAGTGCATAAAAAACACATAATAATAAAAGATACATTCTACATATAACACTTTTATTCACATAATTTATATAAACATTCCAAATAACACTAATCCTAAAATCCAGCATACAGTATATATATATACTGTAGGTGTCATGTTACCGGTAACCAGATTCAAAATCATACAATATATTACAAATAAATTAACTTAAATAAAAATTCTTTAAACATGTAAGATAAATGCAGTTCTTCTGTTTACATCACCATATATTCTCAAAGGGGGTAGAAAATATTTATTGAAGATATCCCTACAAACAATTAAAATTCTTCAAAATAAGACCCTTGTGCATCGACACACTTCTGCCAACGAGTTGTCCACGCTTGGAAGGTGCCCTGGAAGTCCTTTTCTGGAATGTCCTTCAAGCAGCGCATCAAAGCCACTTTGACCTCTGGTACATTGACATGGCGGTGTCCTTTGAGGGCTGTCTTCACTCGGGAAAACAGGAAAAAGTCCGCCGGGGCCTGATCAGGACTGTAGGGGGGTTGGGGAAATGTTGTGATGCTGTTCCGGGCCAGGTAGTCGTTGACTACAATGCTGGTGTGGCTTGGTGCATTGTAATAAACAGCAGCTTTTGATAGGCTTTCACTCCCGAAAACTCTCTGGTCATGGCTAACATCTCCATTGCCGATTTTCCGAGTACCACACAGAATTTAATGGCGTAGCGCTGTTCAATAGACTGTTGCATTTTTAAGCTTCAACCAAGCCTAGGGACAGGGGTCCACTAAAACCATTATATGAACCGCACAGAAGCTCGTAAGCGACTGACACTTGGTGTGTGTAGAAGCTGATGCACAGTCGCATTAGAAAAAAATTATTCTCATTACTTTTTATACAAACTCAAAAGATCTGTTCTACAAATTGCTAATGGTACGTAGAAATGGACTTCCAATAGTTTCTAAACATCTTAAAAGATAGAGGAAGAAATATTGTTATCTATATACAAATAAACCATTATTTTAATTTATATCTAAAAAGTTATAGAGAAAATGTATTTGGTCTCTAAAAGTTCTAGGACCTAAATGATATTACATCCGAAAATTTCCATATAATAACTTTTTTTTTTTATTAAGCAATACGTTTTAGAGAGTGAGGACCAATATCCATCTATCAAAAAAATTCAATCATACATAAAGTACTTACATAATAACAATACAACCAAATATTGTAAAAGGGAAATTATGAAATGGAAGCAACATAGAATTTATTTATTCAATCAAATTCAGAGGGAGTGTACAAGGGGCATATCTGGCCTCAAAGGACCAGGCATGTCAGAGATGTCCATGGTACCATCCTTCCTCATATGTTATTAAGTTCAATAGGGTAATTTAATCCATTTGGCATAATGAACCCCCCCCCCAATTTGAATATCCAGAATATTTATTTTCTGCATAATTGCCGGTATATATAATATTGTAAATCAAACATAAAATAATTGTAAGTCAAAATAAATTCAATAGATGATAAAAAATTTACGTCCGGTATCTGTGCATGTTTCAGCTTGTTGAAAATAATATTCATCTGCAGATAAACCTAGTGTGTGAGGAATATTGGTATGAATTGACTCAACTTCTCATGAATTGTATGTACTCTACCATTTCATAGTTTCCAATTTCTGCAAAAAGTGCATAGTTATTTTATAACTTTCTCCATTTCCAAGTGAGACAACTTTTTTGCAAACTGCATCTCTCTGGTGACTGCAGCCACAACGTGCAAATTAAAGCCATGCACAGAACCTTCCCTCAAATACTGGATGTCCATTCCAATCACTTCACCATAGCATCCAAATCAATAGGAATAATCCCTTACATAGAAACATGTTTGGCAGCTAGTAGACAGCTAAAATTCCTGATGGCATGGCTACACCTACAGTTGATGCATATGTGTGAATGAGCCCCATGGTTACATTTCCCATTGTAGGGAGCAAAACATTTTCCCTTAGCTCGGTTGACCTGTGAATGCCTCCCTATATCAGAAAACTGCCCTTGTGACCTCCTTGCTAACTTACCATTACTAGCTGTCCTGCTAGGCTGTGTGACCCTAAACCAGCATTCTACTGCCTTGCATTCAAATGTAATAACTGCATGTCGGTTAATATGATGCATTGCAATTTACTGTGAGTATGACACTATTACCTTTTCAACAATGTATGCTGTGAACAAGGAGAATATATTTCATGATGTCCAAAGAGTAATCAGGGTTTATTTCCAATTAACATGCTGCAAAAGTATACATGCCGCTAAGCCAATTGTCATTAGTGTGAAAGGCTTCTTCACTCATAAAACCTTAGATTTAGCAGCTCTGAGAGCCCTTTTAGTTTCCACTGTAATGAAAAACCTCACCAAAATATCTAGCTTTTGTTGAACAGCCATATTTGTACAGTTCCTGCCTCATGTTGCGTGTGTCACTTTCAACCTCATGCCTACTGTGTCAATTACCACTTTTTCTATCTGTATTACGGCCTCATACTCCATGTCATTTCCCACCTCATGCTGTGTCACATCCAGCCGCATCACATTTTTGTAACTCGCAGCCTCATGCCGCTTATATCACCTCCAGCCTCATGCTCCCATGTAACCTCCAGCCTCATACCTTTTGTATAATCTCTAGCCATATCCCCTTGTGTCATGTCGGTATGTGATCATTGGATAGACAGCAATTATGTCTACAAGCATTAAGTCGACACCACTAGGTCGACATTTATGAAGGTCGACATGACTGGTGTCGACCTAATGCTTGTAGACCTGGTGAATGTATCCTGTCATGTCCTAGAATATGACCCCTATATGATATCCAGCTTCATGTTCCATGTTAATTTTAGCCTTGTGCCCCCTTTGTCATTTCCATCCATATGCCCCCATGTGTCACCAAAAACCTATTATTTTTATGTCACTACAGAGCCGACATTTCCCCCCCACCTTATAGCCCCTTCCCTGTACCCTTCTTGTCCAGACTCCTTTAACTGACCATGTTCTTTGCCTTTGGGTGCACAGTGCCTGCCCGCTCTTCTTTGCAACTTCTTTTCCCTTCAGCAGTACAATGTGATAATGGCACAACTCTCTAAAGCAGCAGTTCTCAAACTGTGGGTCCTGACCCCAAAGTGGGTCCCGACCTTAGCTTTGGGTCACGACTCCATGTTGCTGACCATCAGACTGATTTTCTAATCTCAGTTAGTGACTCAAGGAGTCTGAAATATCTGTAAAACGGTCTGTTATTTTAGACTCCCATCATTCTGTGCCTCCACAATGCTGGCATGTACTGTGTGTTCTGTCTGCTGACTACACAGGTGATGTGATGACCTTATGCGGTAACTTTCTGGGGTCCTGTAATTATTTTTATTTTCTAGTGTGGTCCCAGAGCAAAATAGTTTGAGGACCCCTGGTCTAAAGAAAAAACACTGGGACATGCATCAGATATATTACCGCTTACAGGCAATTTAAGGAGCTAGTGGCTGCCTGGCAGACATCAGTGTCCCACGTAATCCATTGTGTTGGGTGGTGCAGGGCAGGCACTTTAACCCCTGCCTGTAGTGTCAAGGTCAGTTGGGGCACAGCTCCTGTGTGGAGCACTGAGAACCAGCACTGTATGTTACTGTTTTTACAGGTTTTCAGCAATTGGATTGAACTCCTTTGGCAGCATTACTGATACTACACATAACCCTCATTCTACATATTAAAAATTTAGTATCTGTGTATTTCCTCCAAAATACCACCAGCTTTTTTTCTAAACCTGTATACTCCATATTTTTAGAATCATGACACAGTAATGACACAGATTTGTCAAGTTTCATTTTCTGTTTTGTGTTTTAGAAATGATCTGCAAGGATAATAGCTAGAGTGAGACAGATAAAATAAAATTGGAAGACACAATGAAAAGGTAGAAAAGCACAATGGCATACCTTCTTTGTTGTTGACCTTATCAAGGGAGAATTAATATGCTTTATACTCTATTTGTGATGTCTCCCCAGAACAATAAATAACTGTTCAGAGTTGAATGAACATTTGTGATCATTTGCTCTAAATCCAAAATACATTACATATGTAGCTTAAATAATAATGCAAACAAAAGGTCTCAATGCAATTGCACATACCAAAATGTAATGCAATGAAGCATATACTATAGCCACCTGCTGTTCTTCCTTATCATCCTCAAACTCATTCACTAGTGTTGCATACATATTCATTGAATCTAAATAGGTATTTTCTTACAAGACTAGCAATGAGACATGGATACAATTATACTGGAACCATTGAATTGGAATATTGCTTAAAATATATTTTGATGTACATAATACACGCATGTATTGCTGACCTACTGTAGGTTCTGGTGTCTTGATAACTGCTGCCCATTGCTGTATTCCCCTTAAAAATATCTAATGTTGTATTCAGCTGCTATGTTTTGCAAAATATGTGTTGGCCGTTTCCTCTATGGCTGATTATGCAATTAACAGGGAACAAGCAGGGGAATTAGTGGGTGGCAGGTCAGGCTACATGTCATCAGGGAGCATTTCTCTTGTGCATGTCCTTATGCCAAATGTTGCTTTAATTCTACCTGTGCTGTGTCCATTCCATTTCACATTCTATTTCTAGGTCCATATATTTTTTGTGTGAAACACAGTAAATTGTGTGAAAGTGTGGCGCTGTATCATATCAATGAGTTATATACCCAAATATAATTTGCAGTATCCCTACTAGCATACTTTGGAGCAGCTACGAGAACAGCATAAAGGGTGAGCACAGCATACAGAGCACTCAAGGTCCAGCAAAAAGATACTTTATTGGTCTGCATTTATTGAGAATTGAGGGGTCTGGTGACTCACAAAGAAACTTTTACGAGTACAGTGCCACTGTGAAATTCGTAAGTGGGGTACAAAATCCTTTGGTGGATACGGGATCCCTGGTGATAAAGATACCTTTGAGAGGGAGTCACGTCATAATTACCTTTTAGTACGTTATTATCTACACATAAAAGATACCTTTATGTGTGGAATGTACTCCACTTTGGTGTGAGTATGGTATGCCACTGTTATTGAACCCCTTCTGATCACTGTTTGGACCTCACTAAAAGTATTTTTTCTGTTTTGACATATTACACCAGTGGTTCCCAACCCTGGTCTTCAAGTACCCCCAACAGTGCACGTTTTCCAGGTCACCCGGCAGGTGCACAGATTATTCAGGCACATTTTAAAAGATCCACAGGTGCAGCTAAATTATATGACTTGTGATTCTGTGTGGAGACCTGGAAAACATGCACTGTTGGGGGTACTTGAGGACCAGGGTTGGGATTACACTATATATACAATATTTTCTCTTATTTTCATACATAAACAATGGAGAGAAAAAAAGAAGAAACAACAGGACTCTCTGTAGGGGTCCCCATATTGCTTTTAGGTTGTGAGAGCTGCGTGTGACAGGTGAATAATTTGTTTAATGAATGTTATGTTATGTATCCATTTATCAACCTGACTTAATTGTTTTTATACTTACCAACATATTTTTTCCCTATGGGCAAGTGCTACCTACATTACTTTTTACCTTTACTTTTTATTTGACACATACGAAAGTCTATTGAAGGAATAAAAACATGTACTCAAATATGATTTATGTAATAAAAAAATTGTTCCTTTCAATTTCAGCAGCCAATATGCTGTATCCATACATTTCTCACCCCTGTTATTCTACCTTTTCCCTACCCAGTCCCTCCTCTCCTCCAGGGGTGTTTGTGAATGTCAGAACCAGGTGTATATACATTTATCTACTTTTTTGGGCATGTGTAGAGTGATGTTAGTTCTGCAACATAATCTGACATGTCTCACTGCTTCATCAACCCACATGTAGACTGTCAGAACAGCTTCAACACTGTTCTGTATAAAATCACTGGAGAATCACTACAACATAGGTCAGTAATATATTCAAAATATAGTCAGCAGGTGCTGTCAACCAGAGAAAAAAATATTCCAGAGAAATCAGATATAACCATTGCACTAACAGAGTTGAAGAGAAAATCAGGGATCCAGCTGATAATTAATATCCATGGATAATTCAAACAAGGCCCCTATTTTAACAACATAACTGACATTTTTTTCCCAAAAGCAGACAGAAAAGTTTAAAACTTTTTTTTTAAAATATCTTTTTAAATATTTTACTTCAAAAATATACCTAGGGGTGATTTTGACTCATCTTTCAACCTGTGTCCATACTTCCCTTTGTCGTTTTAATTTCCAGCCTCCCATCAAAAATATTGGTACTTGTGTATTATAGCGGCGCCCATCGCATCGTATACCATAAGGCATACGATGCGATGCGATATCGCGCGATGTTGTACAGTGGCATACAATTTTAAAATTGTATGACATTGTATGACATTTTATATGGCATAGAATGCATACAATGCGATGGGATGCGATTATAAATTGTATAAGCACCCTAATGGGTGCTTACAATGTTAAATGCACCCTAATGGGTGCTTACAATGTTAAATGCACCCTAATGGGTGCTTACAATGTTAAATGCACATTTAACTCCACGCCACCCCCACTATAAACGTGAACCCGAAGTGTGGCGAACGCAGCGAGCCCGCGACGGGCAGCGGTACGCGAGGGGCAGTGGTACGCGTCCTACGACCTTTTCATACCCCCACTATCCACGTCGGCGTGGAGTTGATTCTATATAGTGTGGCGAGCGCAGCGAGCCACCGAGCCCGAAGCGTGGCGAGCGAGCATATCTTCACAGGTATACGCGTCCCCTCGTGGGCTCGATGCGCTCGCCACACTTCGGGTTCACGTTCATAGTGGGTGCTTGTACAATTTTTAATCGAATAGTCGTGTAAAATCGCGTCGCATCGTATGCCATCGGTTGTATGGCATACGATGCGATGCAATAAAAACATCGCACGACCAACATCGGGGGCGTCGCTATAATACACAAGTACCAAAATATTCAACCTATTGGCATAAGATCCCCTGAATTGTCAACACCCACACCCCCTTGTCATAACAAATGCCCTAGCAGATCCCTCACCCCCAGTGTCAGTGGGCCCCAGTTATGTAACCCCCTCCACATGTGTCACTTTTTAATATTATTAATACATTTTCTCAATAGCAGAAGAGAACACAGTGGGGTTTGCGGAACATAAGTCCTGGGCAGGTAGCCCACTCCTGGCTGCAGTTACATGACATACTGTACAGTAGTGCTAGGCAAGTGGTAAAAGTTATTTGTTACTGCTTTAATTTAGTTGGGGTAGACTGCTTCTATGAGTAGATCCCACCACCCAGTCTTAGTACTACAGGTAGTTAACCACCTGTAGTATTCATGTGCAGCTGTTACTGGAGGAGTAGAGACGTCGGCTCTCCCAAGATGGCCTTGGGGAGTAGTAACATAACCTGCCATTGCCACAGCTAATACACAATTGGTAAGACTCAATGGATTTCATTAGTCTACAGATAGTTACTGTGACAACACAGCCGGCACCTCGTGTCACACAGTGTTAGATGACTGCGGTTTCTTTCATAGCCCTGGTCCTGCTCATGGACTCCACTTAATTACAGTATAGTACAGTATATTATTATTTATATTCTGTATAATATTATATTGTATAGCTATATGTTACCTGTTATATTTGGAATATGTACTTTATTTGGTTATACTGTGCTTAATGTAATTGTTAATATGAATACGTCTAGGCCAGAGTGTTATTTCCTATAGGTTAAGTTGCCCATTGTTCAAAGTCCCCTGACAATCAGATGTAATTAACATAAGTAGTAACCAGTGTATGTTTGGAGCTACAGGTAATCTGATCATGTACACCCCATTGTATGCAGGAACCCAGACAGTTCGTATCTGCATCTCATCAAACTCTCTAACATCCTGATTGAACTGCCTGGGTTATGAATAGACAGGGCTGGGTATAACAAGTGGAGTGATCTCTACTGGCGGAGAGATCAGCACAGGAGGTGCAGAGAGAGGAGTTAAGGCCCCCATACATTAGGCCGACTTGTCCGAAGGACAAGTCGGACCTAATCTACTGACAACTCCCCTGGGGGGTCACATACGATTTGGCACTTGATGTGCCAGGTTTTGCATGTGATAAATCGCATGCGATTTATCACATGCAGTCCCTCCGGGGAGCTGCTGTCAGCGGGAGCCGGGAGCTGAGCAGGGCATGGGGGCTGCAAGCAGGCAGCGGACGCAGCCTGTAGTACCTGCGGTGGAGGGAGCCAGATGCCGAGCGGGGGACTGCAAGCAGGGAGCCAGGCAGGGGAGGCAGTTGGCGCACTGGTGCAGGCGGTGAACTCCGCGATGGGACCAGAGAGCAGAGACCGGGTAGCGTAGGGGAAGCCGGGCAGCAGCGGGCGGACATAGAAATGAATTAACAGTCAGAGATTGGCTGAGAGCTCTCTCAGTCAGAGAGCTCTCAGCCAATTACTGGCTGTCCATTCATTTCTATGTGCCCGGCTTCCCCTACGCTACCCGGTCTCTGTCTCTGATCCCCTTGCGGTGTTCACCACCTGGAAGTATCTATTTGCGGCATTCCCCCCGCCCAGGATAGTGCGCCCACTGCCTCTCTAGCCCGGCTCCCTGTTTACAGTCCTCCGCTCGGCTCCCTCCACCGCACGTACTATACGCTGCGTCCCCTGCCCGCCTTGGGCTGCACATAAGATTTAACAAATCTTATGTGCAGCCCGTCCGAATCCGACCCGATGCGACCCGATGCGCACGGGACCGCACATCGGGTCGGATGGGATGTCTGCACATGCGATTTGGCCCGATTTCACGGCCCGATTCCTCTGAATCGGGTCAAATCTGGCCCAAATCGCATAGTGTATGGCGACCTTTAGACTTCTGACATACAGAAGCGGACTAGGCATTGCGGTGCCATCAGTGTGGTCAATTCATGGTGAAGAGCGCTGTGTGGGCTGGTATCCCAAGCCAGGGTACACAAAAATACTGCCAGCTTGTAATAGCAAGAGAAAGCAAGCATCGGTAATCATATACTACTGTGGGGACTTAGTAAGTAAGATACCTTTCTGGCTGGTAATTGATACTGTGATAGTGCACTGTGTGTATATATTTACAATAAAGGACTTTTGCCATGTTACTAAACTGTTTAACTGAGTGAGCAGAGAATCCATATCTTCACAGTTACACTCAGAAATGCATCAGGTGTTCAGCCATGGCATCAAGTGCTGCCCAGGCAAGATAGCGGAATAGAGGTGAGGGCTGAAGAACACTAAAGACCTTGCAACTTTTCATAAGATGCATCTTGGGTTGGTCAGAAGCATGTTAGATGTGAGGAAAATAGGAAAATGCATTCTGCTATATCAGCCAACTCCTTACTTGGCTAGCTATAATTCTGTTATTGTAGTCCGTGATGCTTGCCAAGCAGTAATGGTCATCTTTGGATGAGTGTGGCTGTTTTTGTATGCTTTTGCAACTCCAGCCATTCAGAGCTACAGTATGATATTACTTAACAGACGTTCACTGTCGATCAACTGTCATGGTATGTGCTGCATATTCAGTTAATATCATGGAGGTTTTACCATATAGTGAAAAACGTTGTGAACCTCAAAGTCTTCTGCAAGTGAATATAATAGTGTGATTAGAATAGAGGCACTGAACCCTAAGCATAATGAGTGGAGCGAGTCATGCAAGGGTACATGTTACACTAATTAGGGGTCCATGTTGATAGTTGTTGACATTGACATGAAAAAAGTGAAAAATTTATGTCAACCCTTTCATCAGTCTACCTTTTTCATGTTACATTTTTGACCCTGTCCACCTTTTGAGACTGTCGACTCATGGATGTAACTATAGAGGGTGCAAGGGGTGCCATTGCTATGGGGCTCAGAGGCTGAGAGGAGCCTAGACCCAGTTTATAAAGTTGCATACCAATTTACCAAATTTGCCTTGCAAGCAATTGGGTCTGAACCGTAGCCAGTGTGTGAAAATATATTTCCGGTGAGATGTGTATGCAGTGGGCGTAATAATGGTAAGGGTGCACTGTAACCTGGCATCATTGGAACTGGAAGCCACTGTACTATGGCACAATATGTATAAGCCACTGTAATGTTTCATAATATGATCTGCTCACTGTAACGTGGAGGGCACTATAATGTTACACTGTTATGTGGCAAAATATGAAATGGAAGCACTATAGTGGCTTTGGTATGGATGGTCCAATAGGAGAAATAATCAAAGTGGATTAGCAATCACTAGAACAAAATTTAAAGAATTCTCTACATACAGAGGGATTAGGGTGCTACCCCAATGGGTGGTTAACTTTAAGTGTAACTCTGCAGTGGGGTTTGGCCGGAAGTACTATTCCGCTATGACAGCCAATCAGGTTGCGGCAGACAGACTTCCGGTATTTAGGCATTCAAGTGGGGCGGGCAAGAAGTACATGTCCCTTCCGGTCAGCCAGCCGCATCAGAATCAATGGCCTATTGCTCATGGCTGGCATCACTTATGTCTGCTGGAATGCAGGTTCAGGAAGTAGATGCTTATCATACCACGTCTATGTCCCATCAGTGTCGCCCTTGTACCACATCATCAGTGGCCGTATGAAATGCACAGCGGGACGTGACTCCATCTGCTGGACCGCAGGTTAGGATAACCACCCTGGCATCACTACACGCCCACCCATGGTGTCACTGGCATCTTAAAACTAATATTAAGGAGTGGGAGGGTCTTTTCATTAAATAAAGTGAAAAACTATTATTAATAATCAAAATAATTTTCTATAGTGGATAAATGTAAAAAAATACTACTGGTACATCCAAGAAATTAAATAAAAATTAAATAAACATAAGGGTATGTGCGAAGCATTTATCTATATGCATACATAAAACTCAAATATTGCTGGATTCACACCTTTGCCTTCAGGAATAGGAGTACAAACAGTAAAAAAAATGATATTCTATCATAGGAGCAACAGTGAATTCAAAGAAATTAGGGAACATATTCCTAACAGTATATAAAAATTGATTTTTATTTTGTAAAAGAATGGAAATAATTATCATTCTATTCCGCAATGAGGTCAAAATTGGGGGAGGTGGTGGGGGGCGCGTGGGAGAGTGTACATATTGATTAGATGAACAGATAACAGTATTTGGCTCAAGAGATTAATTTAAACCTTTCGGGAACAAGAAGTGAGAGATTTGGTAAGAAATCTCCAGTTTGTTTAAAGCGGCAATCATTTACACTGCAAAATCAAACTGGTATTGCAGTCTAAATGATTGCCACTTTAAAAAAACCTGGAGATTTCTTACCAAGTCTCTCACTTTCTGAATCTCTCATCCTATTAAATTTCACCCATTGAGTCCATTTTAAAAATCCAGTATATTTCCTGGTGGCATAAAATGTTGAACCTGTCTGGTGGTGTTGGTGACATCAATACGTTCCAATCCAGTTACTTTTAAATCCCTATGGTCACTTCCATAAAAGTCTATATGGCGATGTGAGATGCTGTGTAATGCATTTTTATTAAAAATATTCCTCCAGTGTTCAAGGAATCGAACACAAAGGGGTCTCGTGGCCGTAGGTCAGTAGGCAGATCACATAGTCAGTATCACAGTTAATGGATACCTTGATTGCTTTTGACACACCTTCGATCATAAGGCCTTATTCTAGTTCCCTCTTTCTGACAAAATCCTTCTTAGATGGACAAAACCATATGCACTGCAGGTGGGACAGATGTTACTTGTGCAGAGAGTTAGATTTGGGTGGGTGTTTTACTTCAAAGTGAGATCTATATTGCAGTGTAAAAATATAGCAGTCAGTATTTACCCTGCACAGAAACTAAATAACTCACCCAAATCTAATTCTCTCTGCACTATGTACATCTGCCCCCTGCAGTGCACATGGTTTTGTCCATCTAGGAAGGATTTTGTCAGAAAGAGTGAACTAAAATAAGGCCCATAATTTCAAGGGTTCTATTAGTAATATAATTACACATGATGCAGGAATTTTGACCACATTTAAAGCAGAGTTTTAGAGGGTAACCAAGATGAGTTGGTCTTCATAGAATCAGTATGTCGTTCATATCTGAGGGAGCTGGGTGCTCGAAGGGATTTTAGTGACCTATTCTTTCTGAAAATGAAAGAGGGGTTGGCAGGTAACAAGTCACAAAATGTTGGTTGCATTTCTAGTGGCTTTAACATATCTGCTCCATCAACAGTTGATCTCTATCTTTCTCTCTGGCCTCCTTTACTGCTGCGTCCACCAACTAGATCAGAGATTTTTTAACTGTGTGTTATTAAAATAAGGGTATTTTAGTGATAGAATTAGCACTTGTCTTGTCTGTGCATTTTAAGACAAAAAATAAGGTTTCCACCTGTTGCTTTTATGTATTTTATGGTTATAACTCATTACCAATAACACAAAGACAAACAGATTTCTAGTATATCATAGCTGCTAGAGCTTAGATGTATGTTATTCCGGTTCATGGGAGCTGCTGGGAATTAAAGATTATAGACCATAGATTGTGATTTCCGCTTGAAGAACTTCTCTTTGTGACATTCGCGGATCATTAGCGGTCCCCTCCTAGGAAAGAGGCTGGGAGCAATCAAAGGCAACAAGGAGGCATCTATAAGATAATTTTGCTGGTGCTAGGCAGCATGTATTGTTCTTGCAAGGGCAGAAAGGGCCTTTGGACCCAGTTGGTTGTATCCCTATTTGTGTTGGTTGTGAAGAAGTTCAAGCTTCAGTTCCCCAAATATTTAGGTTCACCACTGCTTCCAATGAATTTTCCACTCTTGTTTTGGATCTATGCCGTCACATCTGATGCTGCCACATTCTGTCCACTTCAGAGATCCAATTTCTGGGTCATTGGAAGTCAGCAACTTTTCGGCATCATAGTTATCTGGGAAAATCGATTGTTCATCATGACATAGCATGTAAACCAGAAGTATTGCACTATTCGCTGTTTTTTTTGAAGGGTTGCTGGAGGGATTTGTTTCGTTATGCACTAAAGACATAAAGTAATTTAATTTAATGATATTGATTAGATCCTGTAAGCTTTTTTTGTTTTCCCTTCAGCCTGGTTACCATGTCTTGTCTTAATATCAAGTTTTTTGTTGTTTTGATTCTGTATCATTATTTTGATTGGAACATGTTAGACTATGCTTGTTTTTGAGCATAGTTAATTGGAAGGTTAGATTATGAATTGTTGTTATTTTTCCTTTCAATAAACAGTGTATATTGATGATAAATTCATATAAATATTTAGTTAGGGTTTTTGTTTTGTTTATTGTGCATCTATGTCTGAGGTGGCTTGATATTAATTTCAGTTTTGTTAGCAACAGATATGAATTGGATTAGGTTTCATGGAATATTGTAGGTGGTGAGGCTTTTTGATGCTCCAAAATTTGTGCTCATCTACCTTGAATGTGACTTGAGGGCCCATTAAGACCTGTTTGCACAGGCACCTCTTCCAATGTGTGCCCTTCCGCACATGTGCATAGTCTGTAATGTGTATGTGCAGGTCTCAGCTGGGAGCGCCTTCTGCAAATTTTTCATTTTCCAAGGTGCTTTCAGCCCGATTGACTTGCAGAGGGGAATCCCAGAGTGAACCCCTGGCATTTCATGAGTGTGCCCACAAAAACGGTGGGTATGCCCCTATAAACAGAGGTGTTCCCCTGTCTGCTTGGGCAGGCGCAAGATGTCAGTGCCTGCCTTGAAATCGCATCCATATGAGCAGCCGCCAAGTAACTCATGGTTCACGCAGAAGAGGACTAATCATTCGATGGTAAGTAACCCTCAAATGATTGCTAGGGAACAGATAAGTAACGGTTTCTAGGGAACAGATGAGTAACCACACACATCCGTTCGCAGCCCTGCACAAGGTTTTGGATGGCAGGGGGGGTGTATTTGGGGGGTTAACCTGCTTGCTGGGCTCCAAACACATGTATCCCAGAGAGCAGGTCTGAATCAGGCCATTGGACTTTTATTTAAACATTTTTGCTTGTCTTCCATCATACCACGCCATAAGTGGTAAGCTTTAAAACCTGTTGAAATCATGGATGAGGCGATGGACAGGATGAACTCTGCCGTAGCTAATTTATTATATATCCGAGGTGGTATTGGGTTGAGCAAAATTTAATTAGATTTAGATTTGAGTTCATTTGACAGCTAATGGGTCCCTTTCTTATTTATTGAAAATGTATTTCCTTAGAGGAAGCCACAGATTATGCTAGAAGTGGAGACATAAGTTTTGCCTGGATGAACACACAGACCCAGTGTACTGTACTGTGCTAGCAGTGCTGCATAACTATACTCTGGATGTGGTGATAGCGAGCAATGCCTATAATTGTTTACTCTGCTGACAGAGAACAGCTTAATTCAGGGGACTGTATATCGTAAATGGATTTATTGTAATCAGATAAAATTAAGAATTTCCTCGACTGGGTTTAAATGATCACAATCTCCCACAAGTGACTATATGCACACAATTCTACTACAGTTAGACATAGAGTATATGCTTTGGTCAGTTGACTTTTTTTTATATCCTATTTGGAAATAATCTTTCTGATAACCTGCTACTTATTGTTCTAACTGCAATTTAGAGTAGACGATTATTTGTCATTTGCTGCAAGGACTAAAACATTAACTCAACTACAGTATATTAAACATTGCATATTATTATTTCACTTAGAAGTGCACAATCTACATAAAAAAGAGGATGATAATTCCTTTTTTCTCTATTTTAAATAACTGTTCTACAGAAAAATTCATTAGAAACTGAATGTTTAAACGTTGCTCGAGTAGGAAACCATTGCTAATTTTATTGCTGGCCATGTCAAATGCTGCTAACAAATAGGTGGATATACTAATTCTATTACAAATTTTAGCTGGAGAGGTTTTATATTATAATATGTTGATGTTTGAATTTAACAATGGCCGTGAATTTAAAGTTTGATTGTATTTTACGGTTTCAATTGAGTGTCAAATGTACAACTTATAGCACTTTATTTTACTTTTTGTTCTTCTGCTAAAGTCAATGTGGGGCACTAGCATACTACACATTAGTATTTGAATCTGCAGTCAATACACATTGGGGTAGATTTACTAAGGTGCATGTTTTTCATATTCTAGCTATTATCTTCTAGAATGTTCTAGATAAATAATAAGCAGAACCTGATTGGTTGCTATGGGCAACATCTCCACTTCTAAAAAACTGCATCTTAGTAAAAAATACCCCATTGTGTGTAATTATTAACTGTTGGATCTATCATTCGCAGGAGAGGTTAGTGTCAGATGAAGGTTTCTTGAAGCAAATTAAAATTAAGTAAATGTTACTATTGAAGCGCATACTATAGTTTATTTTACTGGGTAATTGCAGCCAAGCAGTGCCGAATTAAGCACGGAGCAACAGGGGTGGTCGCCTCTGGGGCCCCACACATCAGGGGTCCCCACATCAGCAGTGCTGCAGCAGTGGTGGGTGGGTGACAGGCAGAGGAAGCAGGCAGCAGTTCCTGCGGCAGCTGGGCACTGCAGTAAGCGGCAGGGCCCCTGCAGCGGATGGGAAGTCAGTGGCAGAGTCCCTGTGGCGGATGGGAAGTCAGCAGCGATGTCCCTGCAGCAGTGCAGCAGATGGGAACTAGTAGCGCTACTAGTTCCCATCCCATGCAGGGTCCCCGCTGCTGACTGCCCATATGCCGCAGGGACCACCTGCCTCCATGGGTGATGCCCAGGTACCACCTGCCTCTGTGGGGAGGGGCACTGCAAATTTGTTGTCCAGAGCCCCCTCAGACCTTAATCTGGCCCTGCATATTATATTATAATATAATATTTTAATTCAAACATATCATTTTACATAAGAACTTGGATCAGGTGGTTTTTTAACTCTACACTGTTTCTATAGATTATAATTATGTAACTAAAACACCATCTTTAATCATATTGGATTCAAGGTCATGCAATATAGACATTTTCCAAAGTGCAATTGGCTGGCCCATAGCACAAATTAAATTTTGTGATTTCACGACTATTGTACGGAATTCATGAAAAGCTGTTTTATTTGCTACATATGCAATTTGGGAAAAGGCAATGGGGAAATTTATTAAGAATACGAATATGAAAATACGTTTTCGTATTCTGAATACGAATGAATACGACTGGCATCATATTCATTTACAAATTCATATTCCGGAAGGAAAATTACAAAGCAGTCATATTTGACTGCTTCGTATTTTCCGATGGCATGTAAATTTGTATTTTTCTGATACTAATTCGGTCAGATCCGTGCAGGCTGCAGTGTAAAAAAAGAGAAAAATAAATAATAATAAAAAAAAATAGCAAGGGGTCATCTCCCACGGCCGTAACCAGCCCCAGGCTCAAAGAGCCGGTCCTGGTTTTAAAAAATCAGGGAACAAACCGAGTAGAGTTCCCCTGTATTTTTTAAAACCAGGACCAGGCCCAAGGGCCAGTCATGAATCCCAAAATATGGGGAACAAAACGAGTAGGGGTCCCTCGTATTTTAATTACCAACACCAGGCCCAACCAGCTAGCAGGGTGATGCCACAGCCGACAGACACTTATTATATAAGGTCCCACAGCTAAAGCATTAACCCCCTGACTGGTCAGCCTGAGCAGGGATCCTGGGGAAGTGGGGACCCCCCCAATGAAGGGGTCCTCCCCCCCAGAACTTACCTGCTGAAGCCTGGGGATGTTCCCGTGGCCCTTGGCGGTGGCCATCGGGCTGATGATTGTGTAAAATTAGAAAAACACCATTGGGTTATGCTGTGGAATTATAAGTCCCAGCAAGCCTGGACCGCATACTGGGACTTGGAGAACCACAAGTTCTAGCATATGGCCCATTAATGGGCTTGCGGGGACGCTTAGTTACACAGCAGAACCAATAGTGAAATAAATATACAAACGCACAACAATTTTCCTCAAATGTGCCAACAGATATTTATATACTGTGTATTCTCACACAGTTTTCTGTTGGATTTGAAACAACAAAGAATACAACAACAATGGTGAGATGGTGCCTTGGGGTCAGGTCTTATTAATATATATTTAAAGGAAAAGAAGGCAAAGTCTCTATTTTTTTGTTGGGACACTCTTAAATGAAGATTAGATGATGTAATCTTTTGTTATTAGAATTGTAGTATATTGTACACTTCCTAACCACCGGGGAGCCCACACTTCCTCCCTCCTTATTGGTCAATTGTGGACATCTTTACTCTCTATTAAAATTACCTTAAGAACTTAACCTGTGGACTGGTTCATTCCACTATCCATTTCCCCTTACATAAAACTTATTAATATATAGCCTTGATTGGCACTCAACAATAATAAGCATAGATAGAATATGTTCACAGTAAACATAAAACCCAACGTGTTTCGTCAATATATGACTTCATCAGGGGTTGTTCTACAAACTTATAAAACAGTATGAGTACAATACGGCTGTACAATCATATAGTCATAGGATTTAGGGAAACATTATTATAACCATCTATAGGAAGATACAGAAGATACATAAGTAATGACAAACAAGAAAAAACATTTTTTGACAAACAAGAAAAAATGTGAAAGGTGAGGAGGAGGAGCAAAAAACAATTAACATATATATGTGTATACATTTTAGAAATTTTCGAAAACTTGGTTACTTCCATAGGTAAGTGCAATCTGAAGAGAAGACATACCAGTTTTGGCTATAAAATAGGTTCCACATAGGGGTTGTTTCACAGGTCATATGTGGTGGTAGAACAGTAAGATTTCAACAGTTCCTCTAGCGGAAAACATTAAAGGTAAATATACCATATTTACTGTCCAAGCTATTGGCCACCCAGTGGCCCAGCGACTCCTGATTGGCCGCTAGGCGGCCAATAGCGGTATTCGGGAGGATGAGCCACCAGATGTAAACAAACATCTCCGTCTTCTCCTCCTGTTAGTCCATACTGGCTCGGGTACTCGGTTTGTTATTTTTTCATCTTACCTGGATGCCTACATGGCCTGAAGCAGACCGATCTACGCCGGAGGACCCTGGTGAGTATAATTTCCTTCCACAGGTACCCCATGGATTTCCTCTGGACCAGCTGACGGACAGAGATAGACTTACCTACGCGGTCAAGATAGTTAATGTGCCATGAATACGAATTGACGTAATTTCAGGATATGCAAATAATGCAAAAATAATGAGCGATCACAACCTCAACCTAACACCCCATCCATTACCACACACTGCAAAAAATGTAGAAATATAATTAATGAGCAATTACAACACAATTCACCCAGCACACAGGGGAAATATAAGGAAACAGGTAGAGATCAACTTAAACATCACCACCTCCTCCAGAATAAACATGGAGCAAAATTCAGCACAGAACTATTACATATGGCAATAGGCAGAGGTTAACCCAAAACCCTACCTAAACATCACCACCTAGGAATTAACAAATTTAGTATGAATAAATTACGCAATCCCTAGTGAAACTAATGACCACATGAAACATGTGTCCATCCCACACAAATAGGTCATAAAACAATAAGACCCTCCATGAAAGGAGCAACCTCCTCCACAGCCTTTTTTACTTCACAGTAATCCCATCATTCCGGGGTGCTCATACGATAATCAGCAGAAACAATAGTCACCCAATCCATAGGAGCATGGACAAAACACTCACCTAGCAAATATCATCTCCCGGGCGAAGTCCACAACACAGGACCCCCGGAGACGGAGATAACTGCATTCCGTCACACAAGCAATACGGCTACATTACCACCAGGGAGAAGCCCCGTCACTCAGAACCTCCCACTACAGTGACAGTGAACCTGGCATCACTGAGGCCAACGTCATCAGTGATGATCAGCCAATCACCACCCCATACCTCACAGGGAAAGCCCCGTTACCCGGAACCTCCCATTACGGAGACTATGGAACCCTGCATCACTGAGGCCAACGTCATCAGTGACGATTGGCCAATCACCACCCCATACCTCACAGGGAAAGCCCCGCTACCCGAAACCTCCCATTACGGAGATAATGGAACCCCGCATGTTCAAGGCTGTACGTCACCAATGACGATCAGCCAATCACCGCCCCATACCCCATAGGGGAGTTAACTAACAAGGGGCTATATGAGAAGATCTCACTTGCCTTACGGTACTTGATGTGATCAAGCCGTTGGAAGGCGAAACGCGCGTCATCCTCCACACTGCCCGTCGGCGCCGGCGGGACAGTGTAACTTAGACTACCAGGCAATTTAGCCGCACACTAGAGGACCCTGTTTTAACGAAGGAGCCACGCTGTATGAGCCTGCCTGAAGCCGCTAATAGAGACCCAGCATTGGGAAAGGAAATCCCCTTCTCTCTCTCTCCACACCAGGCACTCTCCTTCAAGACAGGTACTCCACCGTTTTCTCCTGGCTGATTTACACAGACTGCCATGCTCTGTTGTTTGAACAACATGGCAGCAGTTGTCATCTAACAGCAACAGCAGAAACGGTGTTCTTTACTTATTCTACACCACATTGAGAACCTGTGCCCTTCCTCTCTCATTACCAAAGTCCGCTGCAGGAGCAAGACTTTTCTAAAAGCAGAAGGTGGCACTTGTTTCCATGTGGGCTACTTTAAATATCCTTTCCACACCAATATTATCATAAGTTACCTTACACTTTTCTATCTTCAAAACACTCTCTCATTGGCAATACCGTGGGGTTAGCTGCATTGCACTGTTAATTTAACAACAAGGCATTTCGCCCACTGTTTACCCAACAGCAGAAGTGTTATGACTTTACCTCTTTCCGACCTTATAGCACAGAGAAGGACTCTCTCATCCTGAGCCCAATGCACGTATGCAAGACTCAGTGACAGTAGTAGGTCCAATCTGACTCGCTAGATGGTCAATATTGTGAGATCAGAAATCTACACTAACCATTTCTTGACACAATTTAGTGTAACAATTTATTGCATAGTGTGGATGAGATTGATCGGAACAATTTATTGTAACTTATCACACAGAGCTCAGTTGGGGCGCTATTTACTATAACATCTCTATCCACACCACTGTGAAATACTGGCTTATTTACTGTCTTGGTGGCATAGCAACCAATCTACCACCACTGTGAAATATTGACTTATTCATTGTCTTTGTGGCATAGCAACCAATCTACCCCTCTCTCTCTACATAGAATTGAGGGCAAAAAAGTTTGCTTTGTGATAGCAATCAGAAATTTGCACAAACTTGTTGGGTACATTCCATTGTAACACACTCTATTGTAACAATTCATTGTATAGAGCTAAGTGTGGATGGGACTTATTACAACCTATCACACAGAGTCCATTTTCTGGATACAATTCATTGTAACAGTTGACTGCATAGAGCAGAGTGCGGATATTACTTGGTGCAATAATCCATTGTAACTACCACAGAGAACTCACAGAAAACTCAGTTTGGATGCTATTTACTGCAAGAATTCCACTAATATAACTGCGAAATATTGGCCTGTTTATTCATTCTCTTTCTGCAATATAGCAACCAACCAAACCCCCTTTCTCCCACATAGAATCGTGGGTAAAAAGGTTGCTCTATGAGAATGTATACCAATTATCGGATTTAACAAACTATTCAACTTGCAGCTAGTCTACCAATGTGTGGCAATACTGTTTAATATCTGATTGTACAGTGTGTTAATACTATTATTGTATATTGTGTGTGGAAAACCATTAATTGTTAACATTTTTTGATTCAAGTGTGCAAGCACCAGTCTAAGTAGGGAATTCTTTCCCCAAAAATTTAACAAAAACCCTTCAGACGATTCCTAGCTGACATAGCAATTAGCTATGCTAGGCACATCTCTTATTGATTGTTCTGACATGGAACTGAATTTCTAAAAAATCTGTACAGCATATTATAAAAGCTCACTGCAGAATTAATGTTGTTTGTCCCTCTGTTTGGTTTTGTTTTGTCTGCCAATGTATGTCCGCCCTATCTTAATTAATAAAGATTAAAAGTAAAGTTTTAAATCAGAATCATAATACAAAGAGTGCCCCACAAAAAGAGTCCACTTTCCTCTCTCCCTCCTAGTGCATATAATCGGACTCAGGGGAGCACCGCCAACACACAAAGACCACTTACCCCATTTAGGGACACAAGGTCTAACAAAAGTTGGTTTTAGGCAACACAGGCCGAATCCCACCAGTGTGGTGAAAGGGGTCTTTCTTGACCCAATTCACACCAGGTGAGCATTACCTTGTGCGGCTCCCAACCCCCTGCTTCCGTAATTTCAGGATAGTAAATCCCGAAAATATACGAATACGTATAAAATAGGCATATATTGGATACAAATACCCCTTTTTTTATACTTTTTTTTTTTGTTAGTAAGTTTAGTAAGTTTCCCCCAAGGAGTTAGACTGAGATAGTGGCTATTAATGCCCCCTTATGAAATTTTCTTCTTTATATAGAGCGTGTAGGTTGACAATGACAGCTCAGGTCGCTGGCTATTTCAACATTTGTTAAAATATGATGAAAAACATTAATGAGCTCAAAGTAATTTATTTGATCAGAGAGAATAGCTAGGAAACAGTTGCAATTTAATAAAATAATTAAAAAAGGGTATGAACATTGGGGTGTGGTATGTGACTCCGGCAGTCGGGATCCCGACAGTCATTATCCCGATGTCGGGATCCCGACTGCCCGGAGTCAGACAGCATGGCGAGCGCAAAAAAGCCCCTTGTGGGGCTTTTACACAGATTAATGCATGGATGTAAAAAATTACTGCATGTTCTGACAGAGGCTTAGATCGCTATAATGAAGATACTGTAAGTCACGCACATCTGTCGACCATTACTGCTACAATAAGAGAAAAAAATTGTATAGCAGAGTAGACTATCATAAAATGTGTAAAGTACATATTTAAAAATATATATTCAATTAATAATATGTAAACCTTGCACGAAGTACAGTGTGTGTGTTTTTAGCCAACAAAACTTTAACTAGCAGAATTTTCTGCTTTCTATTAGAATAAGGTATGTAGTAGGCCAAGGGTTAAATGTTTTATTCTGATTAGAAAATGTTTTATTAACAGTATTTTTAATGCTTAATTGCAAATTGAAATAAAAATATAAACATACAACTCACATTTTTAAATAATATGTACTAATGATGGTGTTAATGAAAAACTCCAAATGCATTACTTATTTTATAATTATTAGGATGAAGAAGGCAGATTCCATGCACCAATACACTTAATATCCTGGGCTGGTATTCAGTTCAATCATTCAAATTTATGGCAGCTGTGCAAGCTGGTTGCAGAGACATTAAATTCTCAAGCAAAGCTGTATAATAATTTCAACAATTACTGCAGTCAAGTTGTGATATACCGTAGTCAATATTTTAAGATATCAATGAATTTAAAGTACTGTAGTTAGACATTGCATATTAAACACATTACCATTATTTATTTATTCTAAGGCTAATTCAAATATGTATACATTACATTTAAAACAAAACATTTTGGTGAATTCAACTTATTTTAATTTGAGACAAAAGGTGATGGGTCCAAAAAATTTAGAGATGGGATTATTAAAATGGTCTGCATACTAATCTATTTAAATGCAGGAGTGGCCTCTCCATTGTATACAACTTCCAAGGTTTTTCCAAGTCATGTTATTGTGGATAATTAAAATCTCTAGTAATACCGTGTTCTCACTGCCAGTGAGAAATACATGGCTTTTCCCCGGCATTAAAATGCCGGGGACTGCAGAGACGGACCCGTTCTCACTGCAAGGCAAATTCCCAGGTGAAGAAGTTCTACCGGGTAATTTGCCTTTTAACACGGGTTTTTATGCAGTGAGATTGGGTCAACCTGTGTCTGCAAACACGGGTTAAAATAAGGGTTTTACCCATGTATGAGATGCGGGTATGCTACCCGTTCACACTGCAGAAAAACCCGTGTTAAAAGGCAATTTCCCGGGTCGACGTGCTAGACGATATCCCATCTAACCCTAAACCTGACCCTGTAATGAAGAAGAAATTCATACATGCATGTACCAAAGAGTTTCCATGCCTATTTTACTGTAATAAAAGAGCTAAAACATGAACGAAGCTGAATACAGCATTAAAGGGTAGAAAAACTGAATAGTGTATACTAAAGGGCAATCTTCAATGCACTGTAGCCCATGTAAAAAACCTATCATCTATAGTCTAGTATCCTTGAGTCTCCGAAACGCTGCCATCTGCTGGCAGAGAGTGAAACTACATCTTTTTCTCACACATGCACAAACACAGAAGGTAGCAGACTCGCTTTCCAAGCATTTACTTTGATCAGGCTTACTAGTGTAAATATACCAGACAATAAAACAGTAAGTAACCCCCAAAGTAGTATAACAATTCCCTGAAAGAAAAACTTTGTACTGTAGCTCAAAAAGGTACTATCACTAAATTCAATAGGTTATGTAATGTCTTAGTGTTGCTCCAGGATTAAATCAGCTTTCTTTCTTGCAGTCACAAAAAACTGATTTCACTTCAAATAATGGTGTATTTCTCCATCTAGCTCTACCACACACAGACTGGAGCTGTGAACAGCTTTATACAATAAAGGTTATTTCAGCTCTAGTTGTATTGGCTCATATGGTACACACATACCTATTTATCTTTTGTTCTATATATCCTTTGAAAATCCTGCATTTGCTCCTACTAACCTGCTACTGCCATAAATCATGAGATTGATACAGAGGGACCCAATATACACCAGAAAGTATCTATTTTACTTTTCTCCTGCTGCATATAGTGTAACAAAAAGACAAAAACATAAAAGGGATCCTAGCCACCTAGGAATCAAATATTCTGGTTGGATACTGTGAGCAACATTTACATTTCACTTTTCAATATGTTTTTGTCAATCTACAGCAACGTTTTTACTTGCTGACAGCAGAGCACATAGCATTATTTGTACCCTACTTTCCATTTGAAAATGGTTGATATCATGAAGACAATGTCGCTTGTTATCATGCATAAGTGATCTGTCATACACAAACAGAAATGTTTTACATGAGCTTTCTAAACCTATATAGTGGAAAAAATTGCTTCCTCATTTCTTAGACTGAGCTGAAGTAAAACTTAAGATGTAGATGAAGGCCGACAGACACTCCAGATACAATAAACCAAATCCCATTTTATCATGTTTTTATGCTGGATTGTTCTTTTATTTTGTTAATTCCACTGTTTATATGTACTTGTCAAGCTGTTCAAAGGGAAATGAAGAGAAACTGTTTATTTTGCAGGCTGTCCTTGCTATTTAAATAAAACATCTCTTTTCCTTACAAGATATTCGTGTGACAGTGGATATTGATTCTAATCCTGCTTATGTTCAGACATGATTAAATGTGGTTTCTAAATTACCTCTAAACCTAAAAAGGTTTTTTTCCATAGTCATATTCAAATGGCCATTGTCAATCTGTGCATTCGGTGTTCATGTGGCAGTATGAGTATCTTCTTTCTATTTGCCAAGGTTGTGGTTAACTTACCTTATCTGGAAGGGAGCAGTCAAAACAGCTGGCACAGATCCGGAGTAGGGGGGGGGGGGTCTGTGTGCATGGAGATTCGACCGCAGTCCATGTGCATGGAGATGTGATTGAATCATCATGGCCCCACCCACTGCTATACAATGCCCATATTACCAACATTGTAAAGTGGTGGGTGGGGATACAAGGACACAAATCAGCACAAATTCCATCATCGCCCCTCCTACTTTCCCTATATAATTGGTTATCTGCAGGGGATAGTAAGAGTTTCAGGCAGGTGTCAGGAGAAAGCATGAAAAATAACTACTTCTTTGGTTGCCACCTGATATTTGGGAGTCTCCATGCCATACCAGAAGAGTATGCAAGCATGGCCTGGTATAGTGTACAGACTATGGAGGTCATTCTGGTTATCACACACCATTGCAAATTTGCAACAGTGAGTGATGTTTTGCGACTGTGCATGAGCAAAACATCAATTCGTAGGTCTCCTACAGACCTGGCACTGGAATCCTTGTTTTCCACTGGCGTAACTATAGCACTGCAGCCCCAGCCACCGTGGGGGGGGCTGTGCATATGGGGGCGCCGGGGGCTGCGGTGCTATAGTTACACCTCCCCCAATCCCCCGCAGGCTTACCTATTTTGCTGGTCCCGGCGGCTCCGTTCTTCTGCTGAGGACCACCACAAAATGGCCGCCCCCATATAGCACACTGTTCTCTGAAACTGTCTGCTGTATGGGGGCGGCCATTTTGTGGTGGTCCTCAGCAGAAGAACGGAGCCGCCGGGACCAGCGTGAAAGGTAAGGCTGCGGGGGATTGGGGGGGTTTGATTGGGCGGCGGGGGGCGCCCCCCCTAATGGCGGGGGGTGCCCAAAACATAGCTATGCCGCTGTTGTTTTCCAATTCCCCTTCAAAGTGTCTCCCCAGACTGTCACTGTGCTCCAAGTCTGGATATCCTCAGTATTGTTTTCACTTTCCACTTCACCATGAAAAGATGGAGATTTGCTACACGGAGAAGTGCACATTGAATAGGGTGATTCGCTTTCTGACCCCAAAAAATCACCTTCCAACGCGAAAATAGCACAAATTAGCCGTGAAACAGGGCAAATTATCCTCATTGAATACTGCCCACTGACTGAGTAACACAATGTAAACAGACAGTATTATCAATAGTTAACTGTCAGTTGCTTAAGGTCAGTAGCTGGCTGTCAGGGCAGCAAAGGGTATACAGGGGTGGGGTCCTAGGGTGCACACCAATTGAGAGGTGCGACCTTGCGGAGACCTTTCAGTAGAACTGCATACAAAGTCAAAGTTGCAGGTACACAAATCAAACTCCCAATTTAATGAATATTGCAATAAAATTTTGCATTTTTAGCGAGGTTCTTCGCTTATTTATGTCCATAAGTAACAGCTTGCCCACCGCGTCCAGCTGACCTCATTAGTCAGGCAAGTCCCTAACATTTTGGGGGGTACAAATCTAGGGCACAGGGCACCCCAAAACGATGCAGCCGAGTGACCCCAGGGCAACACAAGACTGAAAGAAATATATGGTGAAACAAAGTGAGTATAGGTTAGTGAGAGAGGCTGCTAAAAATAGCAGGGGTAAGTAAGTGAGACGTAACAAAATGAGAGATAAAGTAGTGAGGTAAAGTAATGAGGTGAAGGTGAGAAATAAATAACATTGAAATACTGTAAAACACACAATAGGGATGAAATTGAATATAAAAATAAGTGTTAATTTGTGTTGCTCCTGAGGCCAAACAGCCACACCAGTCCAGGGGGCCCCACAACCCAGAAATGCACCCCCCCCCCATATGATAATCCATTGTACATTTGTGCAGGTCTCACCTTGCTCTGCATGCAGTCTAAGAAATGTCAGGAACCTAATTAAAACCAATATATAGGACAGGTGGGCGTGGGTGCTACCACCAGGCGCAGAAGGGGTCTCTGGCCTTCTATTGTGTATGTAAATACATGGCATTAGATATACAGGGGTGGGGTCCTAGGGTGCACACCAATTGAGAGGTGCGACCATGCGGAGACCTTTCAGTAGAACTGCATACAAAGTCAAAGTTGCAGGTGCGCAAATCAAACTCCCAATTTATTGAATATTGCAATAAAATGTTGCATTTTTAGTGAGGTTCTTCGCTTATTTATGGCCATAAGTAACGGCTTGCCCACCGCGTCCAGGTGACCTCATTAGTCGGGCAAGTCCCTAACATTTGGGGGGTACAAATCTAGGGCACAGGGCACCCCAAAACGATGCAGCCGAGTGACCCCAGGGCAACACAAGACTGAAAGAAATATATGGTGAAACAAAGTGAGGATAGGTTAGTGAGAGAGGCTGCTAAAGATAGCAGGGGTAAGTAAGTGAGAGGTAAAAAAAGAGAGATAAAGTAGTGAGAGGTAAAGTAATGAGGTAAAGGTGAGAAATGAATTACATTGAAATAAAACACACAATACGGATAAAAGTGAATATGAAAATAAGTGTTAATTTGTGTTGCTCCTGAGGCCAAACAGCCACACCAGTCCAGGGGGGCCCACAACCCAGAAATGCACCCCCCCCCCCCATCTGATAATCCATTGTACATTTGTGCAGGTCTCACCTTGCTCTGCATGTTTGGCACACCATTTTAGGGACTTGCCCGACTAATGAGGTCACCTGGATGCGGTCGGCAAGCCATTACTTATGGCCATAAATAAGCGAAGAACCTCGCTAAAAATGCAAAATTTTATTGCAATATTCATTAAATTGGGAGTTTGATTTGTGCACCTGCAACTTTGACTTTGTATGCAGGGCAGCAAAGGGCTAAGATTCACCACACCATTTAGTAAAATGGAAGTTCTATTGAATTATATATTTTATATTCTATAAGTTGCTAAATAAATAGGACGTAGAACCTGATTGGTTACTATGGGCAACATCCTATCTTCAAAAGAACTCCCATGTTAAGGCCCTCATACACCAGAACAAGATTGGACACAACCATCCAATCTTGACTGGTCATGTGACGGATAGAGTGCACACCATGTGCACATGATCACAGGATGTATACTTCTCCGGGTCGTAAGGTCGGCCAATAGAGGAGACGTGTTGCACGTCTCATCCATCCTCTCTCATTATGGTCCAATGAACAATCGTATGTGCTTTTAAGCATGTGCGATCGCTCCTTCGAACACAGGACGACCTGCATATGACCTGGTTGTATGCAGTTCGCCCTGATGTTTGGCCAGCTTTAGTAAATGTACCCCTTAGTCTACAGCAGTGGTTCCCAACCTTGCTCCTCAAGTACCTCTAACAGTTCACGTTTTCCAGGTCTCCACACAGAATCACAAGTGACATAATTAGTTCCAACTGTGGATCTTTTCAAATGTAACCGTAATGAGTGCACCTGCCTGGTGACTTCAAAAACGTGAACTGTCGGAATACTTGAGGACCAAGGTGGCAAACCACTGTCTAAGGAGCACTCAGAGTGAGGGCACAATAACTTATGGGAGAATGTTCTGCTTCCAGGAAATGCTACATACTGTACAGTGCCCATAAGGCTTCCATTCATGTTCTAGATCTGTCTGTTTGTTTTACCGGGCATATCTGAAATCTAATTTTACCATGAATGTTCCTTCTTGTATTATTAACATCATATTGGAATATAATTGTATAGTAGTTTTCAGCTTAATATGCTGAATAAAAGTAAACATCTAACAACTTTTAGTCTATTAACCCTTTGAGTGCCAAGTGAATTTGTCAAAATAGGTGTGAAAATCACCCAGCAAACATATTTATTTAAATTAATATAACAAATGTAAGTGATGCTTGCATTTTTAGCAGGTATTTTGAACATCTCTTACAGAGTTGTTGGCACTCAAAGGAATAAAAAAAATAGTGTTTAGCTTTCTTTTTTTAATGCATCAAATAAAAAAATGTGGACATTTAGGAGGACATTTACTAAGATGGGAGTTCTATTTCACATGGGGTGTTGCTATGGGCAACCAATCAGTATTTTCTACTTATTTAGCACCTTCCAGAAGATAATAGATAGCATCTGATTGGTTGCCCATAGCAACATCCCATCTGAAATAGACTCCCATCTTAGTAAATTTCCCCCTTAATATGCTGAAATAACTACTGGACATCGTAGTATATATCAATGTCAATTTCCATTGTAAGTGCATCTAATGTATTAATGGTGTTGCATCTATGTATAAAAATAGTGACTGCATTGTGCTAAATTCATGCATTACAATCTAAATGTTATTCAGTATCTGCAAAATATAATGACATTCACTGTAACAAGTGACTCATAGCAACTAAGTGGCCAATGGTTATTTTCCTGCAGGAGATAAAAGAATGTTTTCATTTATATTTTTGAAAAAGGATATCTCTGACGCAGTATCAGAGATTTCAATTACAATAAATTCTAACCTTCTGCTGCAATTTTCTTTTTTAACCTTGGGTACAATAACAAAAAATGCAGAGCAGAAATAGATCAAAGTAATAACTTTATTGGCTTAGAATGTTTGGGGAGGACAAGCACCTTTTCACCTGTTTGTACATTATAATCCCACCTTTACTCTGAGAACCTCTACAAATATTGATTGAATCTTCTTTATAGCTTTGAAAAATCAAACAGTGTAAGCAATTAAAAAAAGGTATGGCATTGTGATTTTATATATATATATATATATATATATATATATATATATATATATATATATATATATATATATATATATATATATATATATATATATATATATAAACAATGGACAAAATAAGTCTTATGGACATTACAAAAAAATGGAAATATAGAAAAGTATAATCAAAACTAATGGCTAAATTTACTATAATCAAGTTTGACTTCTAAACCAAATTACTATATATTGTCTTCAGTTTAGACCAAATACCAGAATTACTAAGCATCATTTTTCAGTTTATAGAGGTAAATTTAATAAAATTAGATTTTTTATTGAAGATATAATGTTGCCCATAGCAACCAATCAGCTTATATCTATTATCTTCTAGAATGTGCTAAATAAATAAGAAGTAGAAGTTGATTGGTTGCTATAGGCAACATCCCATCCTCACATTACATCTTAATAAATGTACCCCTTATTGTCTTCCAATGGCAATGCACATTTTTTTCTGTCTAAAACCTAATCAGATTGCCCTCTTTATAATAAACGCCAGTCAAATAGACTGAAAAGAAATTGAGTTAAACCTTTAAAAAACCATTACTGTACTATACATTTGAAAAAGTATGTTGTACCAGCGCATGCTGAAAAATGATAATAAGAACGGTATCCTTTACAATATATTTTATTAGTAGGATTAATTCCTATAGCTGTAATTTGATGGTTAGATAAGAATAATAAAAAGGGGGGTACAATAAAATCAGTGGACATTCAATACACATCACAATTGCAATATATAGAAGGGCATACAACTATGCATATTACCACATGGACTTCTCTTAGATGTATCCCATGGTAGCAGATAACCAGGTGGCCAATTTAGTCCCATTGTTGGAATAGGTTCCTCTGACGGGAAGAGATGGTATAACCTGGATGGCTTGGTCAAAGTCCAAATGGCTGCCTCGGATGGCTTATCCGGATGGGATGGTGCAAATGCACGTTCTGGTTACCTGGGTGCGTGGATTTATTGTAGATTGCTGTGGTGTGCTTGAAAGGAATGTCCAATTTAAAAGGGGCTCAACGCGTTTCTCTGGGGAAACCTCCCAGCTTCTTCAGGAGCAAGGTGTAAATGAATCCCCAAATAGGGGCTGTATATATACCTCAGTGGTAATTACATGATCAGGTACAGCTCAAGCAGGATCTCAGCAGGCTCACAACAAATCAGCTGCAGGTGATACATTTGAAAACCATTTCATTTTCATATTGGTAGAAGGCATCACATACTGTACAACTGATGAGATTTTTCTGTGGATGCTATTGATTTTAAAAAGATGATCCTGATTTTCCATTACTTTCCATATAAATATATGGGGCAAAATTTAATGGGCTGCGATTTCTAGTCATGTTTTAAAAATTTTGTTGACGATTTTTTGGTAACGTTTACCAAAAATTGCACCCTATTACTTTTTTGAGTTGTATACTTTATAATGGGAAAACATCTGGATGCGAATTGAATTGTGAACAAAAATCACCAGGTCAAAAGATTTTTACCGCAATTTGCACCCTATTAAATGTGCGATTTTCATAAAATGTGCGAATTCTGCCATTTTTGACCAAAAATCAAACCCTATAACATATGGCCCATGATGTTTAGTCTGATAATCCAATGCAGTTTATTGCCATTTAACATCATGTTTCATCTGAAAATTTTGCTTTTAGCATCTCTGATTTGCAAAATCAATGACACATTGCAGACAAATAGCAAATCGTCCAAAATCAACCTTCAAATGTTTCCCTACATTTTTATATACTGTACATGTTTTGTTTTGTCGTCCTGAGTCTGAAGGCTCTTCTAGAGCTTTAGAAGAATTGATTGATCTGAAATACAGTTTATATAGGAATAGTAGGCTGTTGTCTTCCAGGCAAAAGTCTGTTCTCATATTAATACATCTCTGTGTAACAATTCAGTTAAACATATTTTATATCATAATGTACTGTATTATTGTATACGTTTTATAGCAAAGTCTCAGTAAGTAAGATACTCTGTTGCATTGATCCATTAGTAGAAATCAATGAAAATGGATGAATTTGGGTAGAGTAGTCAGGTTAAATAAACACGCCATGGGTTGAAATCCTTGATTATAGGTTCTACTTGGCAGGCCAGGTGCTGCAAACATGGCCTTCCAAGGCAGTGATCGTAAGGGAATAACAATATGGGGACAATATGTTGAAAAAATTATATGAGGGCCTAATTCAGCATGGATTGCTAATCAGGGAATTCATAGTGGACTGCAATGAGAAATCAGCCACCCAGACAATAAGAAAAAATGCCCCTTGCAAAATTGCGAATGAATTGCGTATGGATCACTAATCCACTTGAAAATCCATATGCAGTTCCCGAAAGAGACTTTGCCATCTGTGCAAATGTAACTAGGTCTGAGGCTTCCACTAATCTGTGACTGGACAGATTAGAAGTGGTTAGCACTGACATCACAAACATCGGCATGCCTGCGTTTTTTCTGTCACACCCAGGGGACGACTGGTTATCACCCCTACATGCTGGCTTCCAGTTAGTCAAGCTCCAGCCACGTTTACAATCATAGACATTTTCACTCACTGTTTCCACTTGTGCATACACAATGCTTATGGTACACATGAGCAGTCGTTCGATAATCACTCGATTTGCAAATTCTCTGATTAATGATCCATGCTGAATCAGACCCTTAGTGCTGGCATTATACAGTGTATACCACAAATCTACCAGGAGGGAGAATATTATGGGGGAAATTTACTAAGATATGTATTCAACTTCACATGTGATGTTGCTATGGGCAACCAATCAGATCCTGTCTACTATCTTCTAGAGGGTGCTAAATAAATAAGAAGTAAATTCTGATTGGTTGCCCATAGCAACAACCCATGTGAAGTAGAATATACATCTTAGTAAATTTCCCCCTATGTGTATTGTATTTGTAATAAGAATACATGTTAGTATTTAAGTACATTTGATTTTGTTTATGTTGCATTTCTGTTCTACTTCTTATTTTATGTAGCCACAATTATACAAACAATCATTAATGTGCATTTTAATAAACAATGCTAAATCTCGCTTTTGAGTTTCCAATATAGTTAAGAAAAATCACTGCACTACTGGGGACATCTGTAACTGGCACTACTGGGGACATCTGTAACTGGCACTACTGGGGACATCTGTAACTGGCACTACTGGGGACATCTGTAACTGGCACTACTGGGGACATCTGTAACTGGCACTACTGGGGACATCTGTAACTGGCACTACTGGGGACATCTGTAACTGGCACTACTGGGGACATCTGTAACTGGCACTACTGGGGACATCTGTAACTGGCACTACTGGGGACATGTAACTGGCACTAAATATGTGCAAGAAAATGATTGCCTGGCATTCAAAGTCAGTGCCTGAGATAGTACACAAACTTTGGTTCAGGTTTTAAAACCTTGTTTCATGCACAAATAAAATCTATGTGTATTTTGTATTTTGTGTGTAAAAGCATTTTGTGTTCACACATGAGTCCGCCCTCAAAATACCTAATTGAAATATAAAAATATTCAGAAATAATAAGGAATAATCCGTTATCCATAATGCTTCTGGTCCCGAATATAAGGGAAAATTAACCTATATTACATTCCTACATGAACACCAAAAGAAACGTAATGTAATTTTACTATCCAGTACTCACAGTCACATTACTTTGCTGCAGAAGACAGTACAAATGCCAGAAGGGGAATCAACATCAGAGCCAGCTGCATAAATCGAATCTGCACATAAAATGTGCCGAATATCACAGGCTATATTTATCTATAAACATCCTTAATTAAATATGAACACCAATATCACCAAGCTCCCTCAGAACTAAAATTATGAATCAGTTTTATTGGTGTGTTCATTAGGATTCTTGTCAAAGTTAATGTGCTGCCTGCAGCTATGACTTTAATGTGTTGTATAATGATGCACGTATCTGTAATGTGTTGCTACTGCATCAAAAATCATACATGTATTTTATGTCATAATCAATATACAGAACTGTATTACATGTAAAGACAGGCATTTAACACTATGGTATACTATATGCTACTTAACCCTTTGAGTGCCAAGTGAATTTGTCAAATTTGATGTGAAAATTGCCATGCAAACATTTTTATTCATCATAATGACCTGTAATGTTCACCTTATATAGGACATCTAACCTTTTTTAACACAACATATTTTATTTGAATTTGTACAACAAATGTGAGCGACGCTGGCATTATCGGCAGATTTTTGCACATCTCTCACAGAGATGTTTGGCACTCAAAGGGTTAAAATCAACACCAATTCAAAATAATAATATTAACTAAAATCTTATTGTGCCTTGATCTCCATGGATTTTTTTTTTTAATGATAGTATTCACAGTAGGTAACACTGCTTTGGTGACATTACTATCTTTCTCACCCGGCATACAGTAAACATATTTTAATAGGTGTGCGTAGAGTCATGTCTTACGTTTTTGCACAATTCATTTTTTGTGTGCTATTATATTATGAGGGGTAATAATAACAGGGTGTACATATTCCCTGATTGACAATGATAAATATATTTTGCTGATGGTTGTTTGTCTGACATGAATGTGAACCAATCCTCAAATGAGGGTTGGAACTGGGGGCGCATGATAGGAGTGGCCTCTCATCAGCTGCTTAAAACATGTTAGTTACTCCTGTGTATATGTAGACAAAAAGAGAGAGGGATAGCGAATGCAGTGCTGGGATATCTTTAACCCCTTCCCGACATTTGACGTACATTTACGTCATGGCCGGGATGTACTTCCCGACACATGGCATAAATGTACGTCATGACTTTAAACTGTCACTGCGTCTCGAGACGCAGTGACAGAGGGACGATGTCTGCTGTCCCTGACAGCAGACATGTCCCTGCATGCCCAGGGGGGGCTGCGATGTCGCCCCCCCGTCGGCGATCGCTGTGATTGGCTGTTCAGTGTGAACAGCCATTCACAGCGTTTTCCTGTGTTACCAGCGAATCAGACGCTCGGTAACACAGGTGTCAATCACCGCCGGGCGTCAGGGGGCATGAGGGGGTCATCGGTGACGATGACACCTCACCCCACCCTCACCCCACCTGCCCCCAAGGCTGTGATTGGTCCGTGGGACCCACGGACCAATCACAGCCAAGGCGCGACATTTAAACTAACGGTGACTGCGCTGCAGACGCCATTCCGGTCTGGAGTAGCGTGCAGAGCGGTCACCGTGCCTATCTGCCGTGATACTGACCTGATCCTTGCTAATACTTACCTGATCCTTGCAAATACCTTACCTGATCACTTGATCACTGCTTGTAGCGTGCTGGACGCTTCCTGGATCTGACTTCCTGAGACTTCCTGCTGCTGCTGCAGTGTGATAGAGAGATAGAGAGATAGAGAGAGAGAGATAGAGAGAGATAGAGAGATAGTGACAGAGAGAGCTATATTTTGTGTCTGCTACCCCCCCTTTTTGGGGGTGCAGGGGTTTTTTATATATAAATAACTGTCACTGCTGCTGCAGTGTCATAGTGATAGATAGTGATAGATAGTGAGAGATAGTGATAGATAGTGAGAGATAGAGAGATTTGTGTCTGCTACCCCCCCTTTTTGGGGGTGCAGGTTTTTTTTTTTTATATATATAACTGTCAGTGCTGCTGCTGCAGTGTCATAGTGATAGATAGTGATAGATAGTGAGAGATAGAGAGATAGAGAGAGATAGTGACAGAGAGTGATAGAGAGTGTATATTTTGTGTCTGCTACCCCCCCTTTTTGGGGGTGCAGGTTTTTTTTTATACATATAACTGTCAGTGCTGCTGCTGCAGTGTGATAGATAGTGATAGATAGTGATAGATAGTGAGAGATAGAGAGAGATAGTGACAGAGAGTGATAGAGAGTGTATATTTTGTGTCTGCTACCCCCGCCTTTTGTGCTGATCACCATATCTGAGGTGATCAGCAACTTTTTGGGGGCGCAGAGGTTTTTTTTTTTTATATATACCTGTCAGTTGCTGCCAGTTGCACCAAAGGTTGTGCACCTGCTGCCCCTCACTGGTAATCAGTGTCGCATCACTGATCACCTTTTTTTTTTTTTGTGGGTGCTGTGTGGTCTTTTTTTAATTTTTTTTTTACACACACTGTGATTTTGTGGGTGTCCTGTGGCCACTGTGCGCTGATCAGTGACGTACATCACTGATCAGCTTTTTCGGCACAGGGTTGATCTATTTTTTTTTTTTTTTGATCAAATTCCTGTTGCCTTTGAGCGCTGTTCAGTGACAGACGTTACTGACCAACATCTGTGCTCAATTTTTGGCGCAGGACCTTTTTTTTTTGTTTTTTTAACCCCTTCAATTTTTTTTTTTAACCCCTTCAATTTTTTTTTTTAACCCCTTCAATTTTTTTTTTTTTTAACCCCTTCAATTTTTTTTTTTGGTATAAAGTATTTTTTTTTTCTGCACTACATACACATTACACACTACATTCCCCCCAGGTTGAAATAAAGTTTGTACCCCCCCCTACACTATACACGTGTTGAAACATTTCACTACCAGTAACACAAAAATAAAAATGGCATCCCAAATGTCATCCCAAATGTCATCCCAAATGTCATCCCAGTCATCCAGAAGAATGTATTCAGTGGAGGAGGCATATGCCATGCTTGCTTCTGACTCTGACACAGCCAGTGATGCAAGCGGGGAATTTGAAGGATTCGCCTTAAGCTCCTCTTCCTCCTCTGGTGATGAGGGACCCCCTCAAAGACGTCCCCGTAGAGCAGCTGAGACCCCCCCCCAATAATTGATCTCGTATGGACCCCACCACCAGACAATTTTGAGCCCCAGGTTCCTGAGTTTTTGGCCATGCCAGGAATCCAATTTGATTCCACAGGTCTCAGAGAAATTGACTTTTTCAAATTATTTTTCTCTGATGATTTTATAAATTTAATGGTGGACCAAACTAATTTATATGCCCAGCAGTTTATTGCTCAAAACCCCACGTCATCATTTGCTAGGTGGACCCCTGTAGATGCAGTAGAGATGATGACGTTTTGGGGTCTGGTGTTTCATATGGGCATAGTAAAAAAGCCAGAAATTAGGCAATATTGGAGTACAGATGTTCTGTACAGCACCCCATTTTACCGTATGGCCATGCCCCGGGCTCGATTTGAGACGATCCTTAAATTTTTGCATTACAACGATAATGCACAGTGCCCACCCAGAGATGATCCCACCTTTGACCGGCTATTCAAAGTCAGGCCGGTCATTGATCATTTCAGTGCCAAATTTGAAGACATGTACATCCCAGATAAATTCATTTGCATAGACGAGTCCCTTATACATTTTAAAGGAAGGGTTAAATTCCGCCAGTACCTTCCCAGTAAGAGGGCAAGGTATGGCATAAAAATGTATAAGCTGTGTGAAAGCACCTCAGGGTACACTCACAGGTTTAGGGTATATGAAGGGAAGGATTCAAGAATTGAACCGCCAGAATGCCCCCCCTCCCTCGTAGGTGTTAGTGGAAAAATTGTCTGGGATTTAGTGCACCCCTTCCTGGATAAAGGTTATCACCTCTATGTGGATAACTTTTACACCAGCATCCCCCTGTTTAAGGCCCTTGGTTCAAGAGGTACAGCAGCTTGCGGTACTGTGCGCAAGAACCAAAGAGGCCTCCCAAAAACGCACATTGCCCAAGTAATGAGAAGGGGTGAAAGCAGGGGAATATGCACCGAAAATATGTTGTTGGTCAAATATAAGGACAAGAGGGATGTCCTTATACTGACAACAATTCACGGAGACAGTACCACCTCCGTCCCTGTACGAGGTACCAGTACCCACACCTCAAAACCTAATTGTATCCTGGATTACAATAGGTACATGGGCGGAGTGGATCTTTCAGATCAGGTACTGAAGCCGTACAGTGCCCTGCGGAAAACAAAAATCTGGTACAAGAAGCTGGCCGTGTATATCATCCAGATGGCACTGTATAACGCTTACGTGCTATTCCGTTCTACCGGCCAGAGGGGGACATTTATGCACTTTCAAGAGGAAGTCATAAAGGGCCTAATATTTGGGAACCAGCAGGCAGAGGGCCCCAGTACTTCTAGTACTGGCCCCCGTATTGTACCAGGGCAGCATTTTCCTGATGAAATCCCCTCCACTGGAAAAAAGGGCAGGACACAAAAAAGGTGCAAAGTTTGCTATAAAAAGGGAATAAGAAAGCAAACTATTTTCCAGTGTGACACTTGCCCCGACAAACCCGGCCTATGTATAAAGGAGTGTTTTAAAATATACCACACATCTATGGATTATTAGGTTCATAATTTCACCGTGCTTCGGGGGTCTTGCTAATGCCACATAGCACCCACCATTCATTCCACCAGAATCTGAGCCGCAAAATCCAAAAATCACTCCTTCCCTTCTGAGTCCTGCCATGCACCCAGCTGGTATTTTTTGGTCACATGTGAGGCATTGCCGTACTCGGGAGAAATTGGGGCACAGATTTTGGGGTGCTTTTTCTCCTTCATACCTTTTAAAAATGAAAAATTTTGAGCCAGAACTGCATTTTAGTGTAAAAAAATGTAATTTTTCATTTTCACTGCCCACTTGTATCAAAATTGGTGAAACCCCTGGGGGTTTGAAATGTACACTATACCCCTAGATGAATTCCCTGAGGGGTGTAGTTTGCAAAATGGGGTCACTTGTGGGGGGGTTCCACTGTATTGGTGCTTTGGGGGTCTTGCTAATGCGACATAGCACCCACCATCATTCCACCAGAATTTGTGCTGCAAAATCCAAATATCACTCCTTCCCTTCTGAGTCCTGCCACTTTTTGGTCACACATGAGGCATTGCCGTACTCGGGAGAAATTGGGGCATAGATTTTGGGGTGCTTTTTCTCCTTCTTACCTTTTGAAAATGAAAAATTTTGAGCCAGAACTGCATTTTTGTGTAAAAAAATGTAATTTTTCATTTTCACTGCCCACTTGTATCAAAATTGGTGAAACCCCTGGGGGTTTGAAATGTACACTATACCCCTAGATGAATTCCCTGAGGGGTGTACTTTGCAAAATGGGGTGACTTGTGGGGGGTTCCACTGTATTGGTGCAACATATCACCCACCATTCATTCCACCAAAATCTGTGCTGCAAAATCCAAAAATCACTCCTTCCCTTCTGAGTCCTGCCATGAACCCAACTGGTATTTTTTGGTCACATGTGAGGCATTGCCGTACTCGGGAGAAATTGGGGCACAGATTTTGGGGTGCTTTTTCTCCTTCATACCTTCTGAAAATGAAAAATTTTGAGCCAGAACTGCATTTTTGTGTAAAAAATGTAATTTTTCATTTTCACTGCCCACTTGTATCAAAATTGGTGAAACCCCTGGGGGTTTGAAATGTACACTATACCCCTAGATGAATTCCCTGAGGGGTGTAGTTTGCAAAATGGGGTCACTTTTGGGGGGGTTCCACTGTATTGTTGCTTGGGGGGTCTTGCTAATGCGACATAGCACCCACCAAAATTCCACCAGAATCTGAGCTGCAAAATCCAAAAATCACTCCTTCCCTTCTGAGTCCTGCCATGCACCCAACTGGTATTTTTTGGTCACAT
Organism: Crinia signifera; assembly: GCF_055691185.1. Taxonomy (NCBI): domain Eukaryota; kingdom Metazoa; phylum Chordata; class Amphibia; order Anura; family Myobatrachidae; genus Crinia; species Crinia signifera. The sequence goes on from NC_139217.1 coordinate 184,438,159, forward strand.
GTGAGGCATTGCCGTACTCGGGAGAAATTGGTGCACAGATTTTGGGGTGCTTTTTCTCCTTCATACCTTTTGAAAATGAAAAATTTTGAGCCAGAACTGCATTTTTGTGTAAAAAAATGTAATTTTTCATTTTCACTGCCCACTTGTATCAAAATTGGTGAAACCCCTGGGGGTTTGAAATGTACACTATACCCCTAGATGAATTCCCTGAGGGGTGTAGTTTGCAAAATGGGGTCACTTGTGGGGGGGTTCCACTGTATTGGTGCTTGGGGGGTCTTGCTAATGCGACATAGCACCCACCAAAATTCCACCAGAATCTGAGCTGCAAAATCCAAAAATCACTCCTTCCCTTCTGAGTCCTGCCATGCACCCAACTGGTATTTTTTGGTCACATGTGAGGCATTGCCGTACTCGGGAGAAATTGGGGCACAGATTTTGGGGTGCTTTTTCTCCTTCATACCTTCTGAAAATGAAAAATTTTGAGCCAGAACTGCATTTTTGTGTAAAAAAATGTAATTTTTCATTTTCACTGCCCACTTGTATCAAAATTGGTGAAACCCCTGGGGGTTTGAAATGTAGACTATACCCCTAGATGAATTCCCTGAGGGGTGTACTTTGCAAAATGGGGTGACTTGTGGGGGGGTTCCACTGTATTGGTGCAACATAGCACCCACCATTCATTCCACCAAAATCTGTGCTGCAAAATCCAAAAATCACTCCTTCCCTTCTGAGTCCTGCCATGCACCCAACTGGTATTTTTTGGTCACATGTGAGGCATTGCCGTACTCGGGAGAAATTGGGGCACAGATTTTGGGGTGCTTTTTCTCCTTCATACCTTTTGAAAATGAAAAATTTTGAGCCAGGACTGCATTTTTGTGTAAAAAAAATTAATTTTTCATTTTCACTGCCCACTTGTATCAAAATTGGTGAAACCCCTGGGGGTTTGAAATCTACACTATACCCCTAGATGAATTCCCTGAGGGGTGTAGTTTGCAAAATGGGGTCACTTGTGGGGGAGTTCCACTGTATTGGTGCTTGGGGGGTCTTGCTAATGCGACATAGCACCCACCAAAATTCCACCAGAATCTGAGCTGCAAAATCCAAAAATCACTCCTTCCCTTCTGAGTCCTGCCATGCACCCAACTGGTATTTTTTGGTCACATGTGAGGCATTGCCGTACTCGGGAGAAATTGGGGCACAGATTTTGGGGTGCTTTTTCTCCTTCATACCTTTTGAAAATGAAAAATTTTGAGCCAGAACTGCATTTTTGTGTAAAAAAATGTAATTTTTCATTTTCACTGCCCACTTGTATCAAAATTGGTGAAACCCCTGGGGGTTTGAAATGTACACTATACCCCTAGATGAATTCCCTGAGGGGTGTAGTTTGCAAAATGGGGTCACTTGTGGGGGGGTTCCACTGTATTGGTGCTTGGGGGGTCTTGCTAATGCGACATAGCACCCACCAAAATTCCACCAGAATCTGAGCTGCAAAATCCAAAAATCACTCCTTCCCTTCTGAGTCCTGCCATGCACCCAACTGGTATTTTTTGGTCACATGTGAGGCATTGCCGTACTCGGGAGAAATTGGGGCACAGATTTTGGGGTGCTTTTTCTCCTTCATACCTTCTGAAAATGAAAAATTTTGAGCCAGAACTGCATTTTTGTGTAAAAAAATGTAATTTTTCATTTTCACTGCCCACTTGTATCAAAATTGGTGAAACCCCTGGGGGTTTGAAATGTAGACTATACCCCTAGATGAATTCCCTGAGGGGTGTACTTTGCAAAATGGGGTGACTTGTGGGGGGGTTCCACTGTATTGGTGCAACATAGCACCCACCATTCATTCCACCAAAATCTGTGCTGCAAAATCCAAAAATCACTCCTTCCCTTCTGAGTCCTGCCATGCACCCAACTGGTATTTTTTGGTCACATGTGAGGCATTGCCGTACTCGGGAGAAATTGGGGCACAGATTTTGGGGTGCTTTTTCTCCTTCATACCTTTTGAAAATGAAAAATTTTGAGCCAGGACTGCATTTTTGTGTAAAAAAATTTAATTTTTCATTTTCACTGCCCACTTGTATCAAAATTGGTGAAACCCCTGGGGGTTTGAAATCTACACTATACCCCTAGATGAATTCCCTGAGGGGTGTAGTTTGCAAAATGGGGTCACTTGTGGGGGAGTTCCACTGTATTGGTGCTTGGGGGGTCTTGCTAATGCGACATAGCACCCACCAAAATTCCACCAGAATCTGAGCTGCAAAATCCAAAAATCACTCCTTCCCTTCTGAGTCCTGCCATGCACCCAACTGGTATTTTTTGGTCACATGTGAGGCATTGCCGTACTCGGGAGAAATTGGGGCACAGATTTTGGGGTGCTTTTTCTCCTTCATACCTTCTGAAAATGAAAAATTTTGAGCCAGAACTGCATTTTTGTGTAAAAAAATGTAATTTTTCATTTTCACTGCCCACTTGTATCAAAATTGGTGAAACCCCTGCGGGTTTGAAATGTACACTATACCCCTAGATGAATTCCCTGAGGGGTGTACTTTGCAAAATGGGGTGACTTGTGGGGGGGTTCCACTGTATTGGTGCAACATAGCACCCACCATTCATTCCACCAAAATCTGTGCTGCAAAATCCAAAAATCACTCCTTCCCTTCTGAGTCCTGCCATGCACCCAACTGGTATTTTTTGGTCACATGTGAGGCATTGCCGTACTCGGGAGAAATTGGGGCACAGATTTTGGGGTGCTTTTTCTCCTTCATACCTTTTGAAAATGAAAAATTTTGAGCCAGAACTGCATTTTTGTGTAAAAAAATGTAATTTTTCATTTTCACTGCCCACTTGTATCAAAATTGGTGAAACCCCTGGGGGTTTGAAATGTAGACTATACCCCTAGATGAATTCCCTGAGGGGTGTACTTTGCAAAATGGGGTGACTTGTGGGGGGGTTCCACTGTATTGGTGCTTGGGGGGTCTTGCTAATGCGACATAGCACCCACCAAAATTCCACCAGAATCTGAGCTGCAAAATCCAAAAATCACTCCTTCCCTTCTGAGTCCTGCCATGCACCCAAATGGTATTTTTTGGTCACATGTGAGGCATTGCCGTACTCGGGAGAAATTGGGGCACAGATTTTGGGGTGCTTTTTCTCCTTCATACCTTCTGAAAATGAAAAATTTTGAGCCAAAACTGCATTTTTGTGTAAAAAATGTAATTTTTCATTTTCACTGCCCAGTTGTATCAAAATTGGTGAAACCCCTGGGGGTTTGAAATGTACACTATACCCCTAGATGAATTCCCTGAGAGGTGTAGTTTGCAAAATGGGGTCACTTGTGGGGAGGTTCCTAAATTTTAGAATCTTATGGTGCCTAGAAACCTACATGGTGCCTAAAAAATAATCTCATAAAAAGGAGGCTCCAAAATCAAGTAGGTGCTCCTTCTATTATGAAGCCTGTGGTTTGGTCAACGTGCACACTAGGGCCACATATAGGATATTTATGAAAACAAAAGAATTGGGGGAATCAATTTTTAGTCACATTTCTCTAGTAAAATGTACTGTGTTCCTTAGAAAAATGTATTAAAATTGCAAATCTGCAAAAAAAATGAAATTTTGAAATTTCACCTACACTTTGTTTTAATTCCTGTGAAACACCTAAAGGGTTAACAAACTTCCAAAATGCTGTTTTGAATACTGTGAGGGGTGCAGTTTTTGAAATGGTATCATTTATGGGGGTGTCTCACATACAAGTCCCTCAAAGTCACATCAGAACTGAACTGGTCCCTAAAAAAATCAGTGTTTGAAATTTTCTTGAAAATTTGAGAATTTGCTATTCATATTGTAAGCCTCCTAGTGTCCAAAAAAATTAAAAGGAAGTTGAAATAATGATGGAAACATAAAGTAGACATATGGTCTATGTTAGTTATTAACTATTTTGAGTGGTATGATTATTTGTCTCACAAGCAGAAAATTTAACATTTTGCAAATTGCAAAATTTTCCATTTTTTCACGACATTTTGGTATTTTTCACAAAAAAACACAGACTGTATCGCCCCAAATTTACACTAATTTTAAGTACAATGTGTCACGAAAAAACAATCTCAAAATCACTGGGATAAGTAAAAGCAAAAAAAAGTTATCCCCACTTAAGTGAGACATGTCAGATTTGAAAAAAAGGGCTCTGTCAGGAACGCAAAAACTGGCTCTGTCAGGAAGGGGTTAACAAATAATGATCAAAGAATAAATTGGATGTTCTTTACATATTTAATATAAAATAAGGTACTCGTGTAATAGCATGGCATCCGGCTACGCTAAGTTTTCAGCGTAGGCTAAGCTACGTTGTCAGTGTTGCCCAATGGCTGCCTAGCATAGTTAGCATAGTGTCTCCGCAGCAGCCCTGTGTAGTGCAGAGGCAGAACTCTGGGAGGCAATGGAGTCATCTGCCGCCGGGCTCCTGCTCCCAAGGGGGCACCTCACCTACCCCTGCAAGTTTAAATCAGTTATTTAAAAGCCAAAGATATTGCTTATATGGCTGAGTTCTGAAAGATATATGTGTTCTCTATCGATCTATCTATATTTCTTAACAAAATTATATATTTTATTTAAGGTTATATAGGCTTGTGTGCGTGGGGGGGGGGGCACCAATATATATCTAGCCTCCGGGCAACTGGAAAGAACTTATGCCACTGGTGTAGTCAGCATAGTGTCCCCGTCAGGCAGCTAGTCACCGTACTGTCCCCGGGAGCTGCAGCTCTGTCCCCGGCATCCCCGGCGTCCCTGACAAACCTAGTGAGCGCCTCTCACACAGCGCCGGTAACCGCCAGATAAAATGGTAATTTACCCACTTCCACAATTATAGCAGCAGTTGAGGAGAGTTTGTTCCTATTGTTGCCCAAACAGTATATCAAGTGAGTTAATTACTGCCCCTGGCTAGGTAGGCTGGTATGTATGTCCATAGAGTCCAAGTGGTCAGCGCAGAGCTGGCACAAATCACCGATATCCACTGAAGGGGAGTTGGAGGACAGTTGGATGATAGATCCTTAATTTCCAAGCAGGAATAATGCCTCGGGAGCGGTAGTTGTTGGATGTACAATATTGATAAATATGTTTATTAGACTTGTAGTGCTACATTCTTATAGAATTAGTATATGTGTATATAAGTTAGGGTAAGTACTCCATAATATATCACACATTTGAGCGACCTAAATAGACTTGACCACATATCCAAATACACATCTTAGCATATGTATTGTTTCTATATACCGCAGTCTATGTGTAAACATATACGGAATGATCCCTTCATCTGGTTCTTCATTATTCATTTATTTGTCATTACTACTGTATTAATAGAAGTATCAGAATAAATTTATTTATTTTTTATTTATTAGCAGTAGTATTTGTATTTATAATCCTGATGTACACAGGATGGAGAAATACTATTGGTTTTGAAATAGAGTACAGTAAATTGCCATGCATGCATGCAGCTCAAAGTACTATACAAATGTAAAGCCATAGTTTTGTGACTGAATTTGAATGCATTTCAGTTCAAACACTTATTTTATCTCTATTTTATAAAATCATACAACTACTTAGGTACATTGTAAATCTGCTTTTCAATTTATTTGTGAAAGTGCTTATTTGAGCTATGAGGATAATGGATGTAAAATATGTTCATTCTAGTGATGCATGTTAAATAATATATTTATAATGAATAAAAGCCCAGCCATTTTATGTCTGTAATGGGGCCTACACAAGGGGCGACTGTTCTAAGCGATCTGAGCAATGTAGATTGCTCAGATCGCTCAGTAAGATCGCTCAACACACAGCGCTGCACAGCATTGTGTGCTGAGCGATTTGTCATCAGAGAACACTGGCCCTGACTGGTGATCTGACTGGATTTATCCTACATACAGGATGTTAATCGCCCAATGATAGTGATGCGCTGGGTTGCACATCGCTATTGCTATGGCCCCTACACATGGAGCAATGTACGGTCATTTTCTAAGCAATCTAGTCAGACTGCTTAAAAATGGTTTTAAATTGTCCTGTGTGTAGGTTCCATTGCAGTATTGTAACTACCGTATGTGTAGCTGAGATCATGACTGCTGATTGTGCAGTGTGCAGTTGAGAATTTCTTCCACAAATATTAATTTCTGAATTTTTGACACTCTGCAAACCAAGTCCTCTTGACCTTATCCAATTTGAGTGCATTTTAAACAAGCTAACAATTAATAAATCATGTGTTATTCCTCAGAAGTTAATAGACATAGTTAATGCTTGGTCCTTAAAATTCAGTTTTTTCCTGCAACCACAGGCAGATCATTGGTGCATTTATGCTATCACCAGGGCCAGACTGGGACCAGAAATCGGACTTCCCCACAGACTGCACTCAGTGCAGGAGTAGTGCACTCACTAGTTTCACCTCAGGACCAGACGGGTGATGATGGATCTCCCTGGGGCGAATTACAAACTGCGCAGGCAGTGGGTCCTCTCCTGGGCTGTGTCAGATGGAGACCAGATCCAGATGAATCATGCTGTCCCGCCTTCTCCTTCTCCCAGCACGCTCCGTGGCGACTGATAGAGGGGCGGAACAGACTGTCAGTGACCAGCGTGGGATGCGCCAGTTACGTGGGAGTTCGTCGGGCAGAAGTGAAGAATGCTACTCGACTGGAGCCTGTGCCAGGGCAGCGGTCAGCAAAAATGAATCACAACACCCTGTATAGCTGCATCAGCGGCGCTACTGCATCCTCACAAAATCAGCCCACAAGGGCATTTGCCAGAAGTGCAAGATGGCCAGTCCGGCCATGGCTATCACACAGTTACAGTTTAATTATCATCCATAATGAGCTTCCTGAGTTCCTGAAATTATTCTCAGAAGTTCTCAGCATATTTCTATCCATGTTTTTTGTGAACTATTACTATTCTGCGAACCATGTGGACCTGCCATTCTGCTACTGGAGCACAATTCAGTGATCCTGGCTTTTTGCTACCCATGTGCAATTCTGCATTCCTGACATTCTGCTTTCAATGTCCTCCTGTGTCATACTCTATATATGCTATATGCTGTCACACAGCAAACTGGTTGTCCTGTTATCTGACATGGTGCTATAGTTATATGATATAGTCATCTTCCTCTTAAGCAGTCAGGATGTGTTCCAAGTAATAGCTATGCTAAGAACCAGTGGCGTAAGTTCGTCCCAGTTGCCCGGAGGCAAGATGTGTATTGCTGCCCCCCACACACACACACACACACACACACACACACAAAACCGTATATACACACCTTATATACACAAAAACTGTATATACTGTATGTCTGTTATGAAATACAGTATAACAGAAATATATACATATATACTGTATATATACATATAGAGAGAGAGGGAGAACACATATTTCAGAACTCAGAAGTGATATCAATGGCTTTCAATTAATGAATTCAAAATTGCAGGGGAGGAGAGGTGCCCCCTTGGGAGCAGGAGCCAGGTGGTAGATGACTCCATTGCTTCCCAGAGTTCTGCCGCTGCGCTGCTAAGAACTGTTTTATATCTTCATGTGGAGCTGGCATCTTGCCTGAGATCAGCTGACCACTGCTGTTCCAATCACAGACTTTTCGCTGCACATGACTCCAGCTTTCTATCAGCAGGACACCCTACAGATTTGTCCTTTTACATTGTTGCCGTGATGCATACTTAACACTAGCTCACGGCATACAGTAGCATAACATACACTATGATATGCATTCACTTCTATGCACATTGAAGTAAATGGGAGGAGGCAAAGCATACATGTCATGATAATGCTACAGTATACCGTAAAATGCAGCAAGACTGTAGCATCTGTATATACATCTCTCTGGTTACCACTTATTGCTACAACAGCACAATAATAGCTTATTGTGTGTCAGTGGCGTAAGTTTGTCCCAGGTCCCCAGAGGTAAAATGTAATTAATTTTTTTCATTCACATGCCTGTTATTCCCTTGCTAGTTTTGGTTCCCACCAGAATAATCTGTACTCCCTGGTCAATGCCATATACCTCAGTGTTAATCACTGACAGCGCTGTTTATCTTGAATAGATACCAGATATTGGTCCACCTTTAAGGGACATATTGATATCTCCTACTTGTACCCATGCTTTCTGGATCTTCTATTGATAGGTGCGTACACACCTAGAAATTGTGGTTAAAAGGTGTGTGATTTTTCCTGTCCCGGTCATACCCACACAGTTTTTCATTAAATTCTCTAATACTCATATTGTTATGTCACATGACAGTTGCCTATAGATATATACCCATGGACCATCATAAATGCTAGTTGAGTCACATAATCACCCACCAAGGTGATCAGTTTAAATGCACTTTTTAACACCTAAAGTTTTATCTCTTTCACTCTAGCACTCTCTGGGGCACCATTCTCATGTAATATGAGCACATGCGCCCTGAGATATATGGATTACAGCATCCAATATCTTGGTGAGCGCACGATGTAGCGGATATTTGCACTCTGATTAATATGCACTTGAGGACCTAAGAACATAATGGGCAAAACATGTGACATAAGTATTGCTGTGTTGTCTTTTTCTCTGACACACAGAGTCAGTGCGCAACAGGACCCGGTGGTGACGGTGATGCGCCCCATCTGCAGGAAGCACCGACTGTTGTGGAACAGCATGCGTTTCAACAACTAGGTGGCTGGGCGGGACATGCGTTCCACATGGAGGAAGTGCCACTGACATGAGCTGTTTTATGCAGTCCACAAGCCGGAAACTCCCTAACTAGCACTGGGAGGTGTCTAGCCTAATTGGCAATTACTGTGGGTATATAAACCCGGGACGGGCGGCTTACCAGTAGGTCTCTGCTTGCTGTCACAGATGGACCTCTAGATTGCTGACTCCTATTGAATGCTATGGATGTTAACCCCTTTTGACTTCTCCTTGATAAAGATCCTTGACAGGATTGAAACGTTGGACTTTTTTCTGACAGCTTCACTTAGTATGTCATTTTCAATTTTTTCATTGTAAAAATAAACCAAAAAAAAGTTTTTACAAAACTTATTAGGTGAGTGCTCATTTTCCTTAATTGGATCACTGGAAGAGAGAGAGAGAGAGAGAGAGAGAGAGAGAGAGAGAGAGAGAGAGAGAGAGAGAGAGAGAGAGAAAGAAAGAGAACACATACTGTATAACAATGTAGATGGCTTTCTATTAACGGATTTTAACTTGCAGGAGAGGAGAGGAGAGGTTTACCCTTGGGAGCAGGAGCCTGGAGGCAGATGACTCCATTGCCTCCCAGAGTTACACCTCTGTTGTGTGTAGTTGTTTAAGAATTGGTTGTACAGTTATGTGTGTTACTATCAGTAGCAGTCATTGCTAAATGGGCACTCTCCTAAGTTTGCCACTTTCATTCACATTCATTATGCCGACATGGTCAAAATACTGACACGGTCAAAAAGCTGCCATTAAAATGTTGACAGCTTGACATAAGTTTTAAAAAGGTTTTTATTTGAAACTGACTTCTTACTACACAATCCAATTGTTCTTACTACACAATCCAAGTCGGCATAGATTTAGATTATAATCCAGAGCATGGCAAGTGCAGCAAGCCATGCGAGGAGACGCTGTATGTGAATTTTTGAAATGGGTACTTGTTTCCTAGCACGGCGCCCATCGGGTCCCATCGCATACCTTAACTTAAGATATGCGATGGGACCCAACGGACCTGATTTTCTGGCTTTTTTTTAGGTTTCCCGACAAATGTAAAATCGGGTCCATCGCATGCCATTATAATGGCATGCGATGTGACCGAAACGACCCACCCGATTTTACATTGTAAGCATTGTATGTAATGTTAAATTCCTATGTAAAATCGGGTCCATTGTATGCAGGGCTATTTTTCAGCAGGCTCCAGCAGGAACTGAGGCCCTTATTCTAGTTCACTCTTTGAGACAAAATCATGTGCACTGCAGGTGAGGCAGATTTAAAATGTGCACAGAGAATTAAATTTGGGTGAGACATTCTGTGCAGGGTAAATACTGGCTGCTTTATTTTTACGCTGCAATATAGATCTTACTTTGAAGTAAAACTCCACCCAAATCTAATTATCTCTGCACAAGTAACACCTGCCTCACCTGCAGTGCACATGGTTTTGTCCATCTAAGAAAGATTTTGTCCCTGTGGTCTCTCTTACATAGGGAAAACGGAACGCCCCTTTAAAGATCGGATGATGGCCCACAGATCTTCTATCCACAAAGCATTGGAAAAAGGCAGTAGTGATCAACCTGTTTCTAGACATTTTTTAACGGCCAAACACAGTCTAGCTTCCCTGAAATATAGGATGATTGACCACGTACCAGCCTCCATTCGGGGGGGGGGGGGGGAACCGTGGCTTACAACTTTTAAAATGTGAGGCCAGATGGATCGCCAGATTGGGTACAGTGGCCCCTAGGGGATTAAACGAATATTCCAGTATCAGTGTCTTACTATAATGTATATATCTCTATATGAAGATTATGTGCAATTATGCATGATCATTTATAGTCCAATCTGCTGTGTATACATGTGTTGTAATTATTTATACACGTTACTATTTTTCCTTTCTTGTAATTATGATTATGCAATACATGTGTAATTCAAAGTGTTCAGTTTTGCGGTCTTATTACTATTAGGTCTGTAAATTGTGGGAATATTTTTTATGTTTTTGATTAATTATTAGTGTTTTTTCATGTATTGCTCCATACCTTTCTTTAGATTCATTCTGTATATTATATTGTGTTGCACGATAATGGGAGGACACGTAGGATGGTAACCCACGTTGTTGTGGGAATCCAATCAGCGTGACCTATTTTGATTCACACAGCTGGGTCGAGGGGGCGGTACTTGATGCCGTCCTCCTGACGCAAGACTCACATGGGGGGTATATAAGAGTGTTAGTTTTGTTTTATGATTGAGCCTGATGATAATACTGATGTATTGAAACGTTGCCGAGATGCTTCAATAAATTTGTTACAAGTTTGAAACTGTCTGGAGTGCCGCGTTATTGCAAGAACGTCTATATATATATATATATATATATATATATATATATATATATATATATATATCACTCCAGACGGCGGCAGGATATCCTGATGAAGAACTAAGTAAAAAAGTTTGAAACGTTGATCTACTTACCTGCTTGGACATTCCATTATTTTGTCGAGTGCCGCCGTCTGGAGTGATGTATGTACCCTGAGGGGGAGTGGAAGGCACTGCGTCCATATTGCTGATGTCAAGGCGTGCTGCTCTATACTTGGACTTTATATATATATATAAATATGTGTAATGGTCAGTCCGGCACTCTGTGTGCTAAGATAGCAGCTACCCGGGTGCCCTCTGGAGCTTTTGAATATCTTCAACGCAAACACAGGCAGCGGCACTCCCAGAGATTTTCAAAAGCTTTTATAAGTGTACCGACGTTTCGGGGTACTGGGACCCCGTTTTCAAGGTGATTGTTTTTTCACCTTGAAAACGGGGTCCTAGTACCCCAAAATGTCGGTACAATTATAAAAGCTTTTGAAATCCCTGGAAGTGCCGCTGCCTGTGTTTGCATCGAAGATATATATATATATATATATATATATATATATATATATATATATATATGGGTGGAATCAGTTGGTTTCAATATGCTAGTGACCCCCAGACTGTTAAACAGCTGCGACAAACTAAAACCCTCTGCCTTTCAAATTCTAAAATGGATATAGATGGGTGCCCACCTTAGATGATTATTTGCAGCTCTATGAACTGGCAATACATACCTCCCAACTTTCCCGCTTTTTGCAGAAATGTCCTGTTATTTGGGACCACTAGCCATAAAATGGGGTGTTGCCTCACTGAAATAGGCCACACCCCTGTATCTTCGTCTTTGGCGCACAAGGGGTCCCTCTTTGGTGCAGGACAAAGTTGAGAGGTATGGCAATGTTGTATGGGGGAGCAGGAAGGGGATGGGGACACTACTCTAGGTATGGCCAGATCATAAAAAGAAGTGACTGTCTATTAAGTGGCCTCACCGGTTCGCCGCCCTACTGGGAATCTTCCTGTAAGGTCTATAGCCAATCTGCCCCCGCAGGCCATACCTCCCACTAGTGGATGGGGGTCTTTAGTGTGTGTTGTTACAAGTCTGCAGTACCTGTTACTCCATTACTAGTAGTGTGTATCATAGTTACCCGCTGCTGCCTGTCCTACACTCAGTGCTATGCCATTTCAAGCACTGTGCTAAAATGCTCCTGTATCTTCCTGCAATCAGAATGGTGCATAGCCTTTTTAATTTCTTAAGTGTGCTTCTTTGATTCATCCTGCAAACCTGCTTGCGAGACTTTAACTTGCATATCCCTGCATGCGGTCTTAACCCTGCATATTCCTACCCTGCATACTCAACCTGTATTCTTCATGTTTTCTCTACCACTATATTCCTGCATTCCCTAGTTACCACTGTTTGCTAATACGATTGTGCAGTACCCATCTATCCCAAACATCATCTGCAGAGAGCAGACACTGTAACCGTAATGTGCTTTTACTCTTTCTATATTCTATATCCTTTCTTATTGTTTCATAGCACTTCTCTGGTTCAATATCCATCAGGAAGAACTGTTTTTTGAGAAGCATCACTCTTCTATTCATTCACTCCAGTTTTTATCTGACCTGGCGATTCGCCCTAGGCCCTAGGCTAGAGCACAAAACAAAACCCAACTATGACATATGGGAGAAATCATGAGTACCTGACACCCTGCCACAAAGTTCCTGACATTCTGCTATGTATTTATGAGACTCCTGCCACCTCTTTATTATCTACCACTCTGGCTTATTGACTCCAAGGGGGGGTCATGATTTACTAATATGGGAGTTCTATTTCACATGGGATGTTGCTATGGGCAACCAATCAGAATCTACTTATTTATTTAGCACCTTCTAGATGATAATAGAATCTGATTGTTGCCCATAGCAACATCACATCTGAAATAGAACTCCAATCTTAGTAAATTTCCCCCCAAGTATCAGCTGTAGTTTTATGTTTTAAAATATAATAAATAGTTCTACACTTTTACAGATTTACAATCACACATATTTAGTCATCAAAATACTAGCAGAACCATTTCATGTAAATGAGTATATACTGTATGTACACTGTCAATTATTTTAAATTATGTGAGACTGTAAAAATAAAATATGTAGCTGTGTATATTTAGTTTTCTACATAGGTTTACAAAGTAATTTATAGCTCTTTCTCAGGTTTTCATACAAAATATCACAGACTGACAAATGTAATACTGTAGGGTGTGAGAATCAGAAAATGAGAGCTTTAGGGAGAGTTTTCCCATTTATTTTAGAGCGGCAATCATTTAAAATGTAAAAAAAAAAAAAACAGGGTGATTTTGCCATGTTATTTATTGCCGCTTTAAAAAAAAATGGGCAATGTCCCAGGGTCTTAATTTGGAGATTAGAAGAATTATCGAGTAGAAATTTCTATTAAAAAAATGGTGGTGGGATGGGCTTGTCCCTTATGTTACAACTACATTTTATGATTTTATATATATATATATATATATATATATATATATATATATATATAATATACTCACGCTGCCTAAGGAAGCAGCTACAGCAGCACCCGGGATTCAATAAACGTAGATAGGCAGGTACACTTGCAACGTTTCGATTTTATTCAAAAATCGTCATCAGGCATAAAAACAAGCACAAACAATACACCTTATATCCCCAAACCCTAAGTGAGCGTCCACTTACGTTTCCCGCGTCTGGTGCCGCTCCGTGCAGCGCGAAACCTGGCCGCGTCATCTCCCTGCGCGCGGTCGACGTGAGGCATCTCATCCGTCACCACGGCAACCGGCACATGGCAGTGACGCACTCGCACGTGTGTCCAGACATCCAATGGATGCCCTTCCCCACGGCAAGAGTCAGTACCGCGTCCGTTGCCATGGCCACTAGACAGACGCCCGCAGCCACCGCTGTCAGGAGAGAGTGGCATAGACCAAGAAACACGCTGCCGGGCGTACTAGTAATCCCAGGCGGGATGTAAGTGCAGGCAATAATAATTAAAAATGGCAAGAATGGCGGAATAAAGATACTAGAATCTATAGATACAGTAATACAGTAAATGTACAGAATATGTATGCAAAATTCATATAAATACAGTGCCAAACTATCAAGGGAATCTCAACAGCAGAGTCAAAACACCAAATTGGACAAAGAGTAGGATTAAATAATAATTAGGTACAAATGCAATATCAATTAAGAATAAAAGATTACAACCATCCAGAAGTTAATAATCTACCACATATTTTACTTTATAAGAATGCATGTAGGCCGAGGTGGTCATTAAGACCATGGGGGGACATAGTCCTTAGTCTAAAAATCCACCTCGACTCACATCTCAGAAGAGCCAATGACCTATCACCTCCACGGAGTCTTTGGGGGATATGATCTATAATGATGTAGCGTAAGTTAGCCATGCTGTGGCCAGCCTGTGCAAAATGCCTTGCAACAGGCTGGTCACTGGACCCTGAAAGCAAAGCTGCCCGGATGGTAGATCGATGTCCTGCCATTCTATCCCGTAGATTACGGTCAGTCTTACCTACATAATGAAGTCCACAGGGACAGGAAATTAGATAAACAATAAATTTGGTGGTACATGTCAACCTGTGGCGAATGCTATATCTCTTACCGCTAAAGGGATGTACAAAGCTTTCTCCAGGGGTCATGTTCCTGCAAGTAGTGCAGTTGAGGCATCTGTAACAGCCATTACGCCGGCCCAAAAAGCCCGAAGAAGAGGGCTTATCTGGTGTGGGCGAAATGTCTGTCTTGACAACCCAATCACGAATATTTTTACCACGCGTATAACAAGGCATGATGGCAGTATTGGTTAAGCCCAAATCACGATCAGAACTCAGGAGGGGCCAATGTTTTCTGGCCACTTGTCGGATAACACCACTACAAGGATTGTAGTGGTTTACCCACGGCATCTTTTTATTAACAGTATGGTCCTGTTTAGTTTTAGGAGTAAGCAATGAGGACCTAGGAATGGCCAATGCCTTGCTTTTCGCTTTATGAAGCAAATCAAGGTCATACCCCCTCACCAAGAACTTGCTGATCATTATGTCAATTTGATGGGAAGCTTCAGACTGGCTGCTACAGATCCTACATGCCCGCAAGAATTGGGAGAAAGGCAACCCAAATTTTAATGGCTTGGGGTGAAAACTATCCGCATGCAGGGTGGTGTTACGATCAGTTTCCTTGCAGAATAAGGATGTGGAAATATATCCATCATTCAGACCCACTGCCACGTCCAAAAAATTAACCAAATTAGAATCAATATTGAACGTAAATTTTAAAGGGGAAGATGTCCCATTGTGTGCAACAATAAATTCCTCAAACTCATTTTTAGTGCCCATCCAAATGAGAAAGATATCATCAATGTATCTGGTGTAAAAATATATTTTCCCAGATACAAGAGGATTGTCAAAAAATATCTCCTGTTCTGCACCGAACATGTAGGCGTTCGCGTACGATGGGGCCACATTGGACCCCATCGCACAGCCTGAACGTTGTAGGAAAAATTTCCCATCATGCACAAAATAGTTATGGGTAAGAAGGAGACTCAATAAATTGCACACAAAGTTAACATCTGGACCCACATACAGTGGGTTATCGATAATGAGGTTGCGTACAGCCTGCACACCGGCATCATTAGGGATGACGGTGTACAGGCTGGACACATCCACACTACACAACAGACTGTCAGGTGGAACATTCTGCACTGCAAGTAACTTATTAATGAAGGATGTAGTATCCAACAAGTATCTTGGATGTTGTACAATACAGGGTTGCAGTAGGGCATCAAGGTACACTGCACTGTTCTGGAACAATGAATCATTGGCAGCAATGATAGGCCTCCCTGGTGGTGAAGTGGCATGCTTATGTATTTTAGGGAGGGTATAGATTACCGGTGTAACAGGGGTTTTGGGGACCAAAGCCCTACCCAACTCATCCCCTATAACTCCTCCCTGTACAGCATCTTTAACCATGGTACTCAACAAAGACATAAATTGTGTAGTAGGATCAACAGTCAAAGGTTCATAAACAGCTTTGCTTTCAGGGTCCAGTGACCAGCCTGTTGCAAGGCATTTTGCACAGGCTGGCCACAGCATGGCTAACTTACGCTACATCATTATAGATCATATCCCCCAAAGACTCCGTGGAGGTGATAGGTCATTGGCTCTTCTGAGATGTGAGTCGAGGTGGATTTTTAGACTAAGGACTATGTCCCCCCATGGTCTTAATGACCACCTCGGCCTACATGCATTCTTATAAAGTAAAATATGTGGTAGATTATTAACTTCTGGATGGTTGTAATCTTTTATTCTTAATTGATATTGCATTTGTACCTAATTATTATTTAATCCTACTCTTTGTCCAATTTGGTGTTTTGACTCTGCTGTTGAGATTCCCTTGATAGTTTGGCACTGTATTTATATGAATTTTGCATACATATTCTGTACATTTACTGTATTACTGTATCTATAGATTCTAGTATCTTTATTCCGCCATTCTTGCCATTTTTAATTATTATTGCCTGCACTTACATCCCGCCTGGGATTACTAGTACGCCCGGCAGCGTGTTTCTTGGTCTATGCCACTCTCTCCTGACAGCGGTGGCTGCGGGCGTCTGTCTAGTGGCCATGGCAACGGACGCGGTACTGACTCTTGCCGTGGGGAAGGGCATCCATTGGATGTCTGGACACACGTGCGAGTGCGTCACTGCCGTGTGCCGGTTGCCGTGGTGACGGATGAGATGCCTCACGTCGACCGCGCGCAGGGAGATGACGCGGCCAGGTTTCGCGCTGCACGGAGCGGCACCAGACGCGGGAAACGTAAGTGGACGCTCACTTAGGGTTTGGGGATATAAGGTGTATTGTTTGTGCTTGTTTTTATGCCTGATGACGATTTTTGAATAAAATCGAAACGTTGCAAGTGTACCTGCCTATCTACGTTTATTGAATCCCGGGTGCTGCTGTAGCTGCTTCCTTAGGCAGCGTGAGTATATTATATCAGCCCTACCTAGGGCTTACAGCTGGCACCGGGCTAAGATTGCTCTGGTCATCGGTTGTGCTGTGCCACATTGGACATTTGTATTGGTACTTCCCACAGCAGGAGTGGGATTTTTCTGGCTATCTGCACCCGACCAAGTTTGGATGGTATATCCTCTGAAAATCTTTCATCATTTGCTTCTGTGGACTGCGGTCTTCCTTGTTTTTAGTATGGCTGAAGGAGGCGATGGAGGTGATGCACCTATTGACTGCATTAATATGGCTAAAATGACTCAAGGTATCTCAACAACCTTCTCTGCATCCGAGGTTGAGGACATTTTATTCAAAGATATTTTTGAAGATGTTTCTGCTAAAACCCCTGATTTGATATATCGTGATTGGCTGAAGTTGAAACAGAAGGAATTGGATTTCTTCTATCACGGTGTGACTCTTACTGACTATTATAAAGAGAAACGTATACCGCGGGGCTTCAGGGTGAAGAATTGCCCGACTATTGGCCGTAATAACCTGTCATTTTGCAAACGTTGGATAGGTGTATTGAACCAATGCAGCTATGATTTGATCATCCTGGTGATTGAGGAGGCTGGCCGGGAACTAAAGTGTGTCCGTGAAAAGATTGTTCAATTTGAAACTGCTAACAAATCAGTACTTGAGACTGACACTGATGTTGATTGGACTAATAAATTACAATCTAGTCTATCTGCATATAAACGTGACTTGCTACAATTTAAACGGCAAAAGCTGGAAAAGGTCATTAATGACTATGAAAATAATACTGTTTATCAGTGGACCAGCTCTACCCCTGGGATCAGGGGTCGTGGCCGTGCAAGGAGACGTGGTCCTCGCCAACATTTTCCTCGTGCTGGCAGATCTGATGACAACTATAATACCAGTGACTCTGATTTCAACTGTGATCTCTCTCAGGATTCTGCATCCTCAAGCCGCAGGGCCCCTTTAGGGGTTCGTACACGGATACAACTGCAAAACGACACCGAACGCGGCGGGGAGGTGCCAAATCAAGAAAAAAGAAAGCCCGGCAGGCCGCCGCTCAACAGGAGAGGACGATAATTTTCAACTTATCATCCCATGAGCTGACAACATCTGAAATCAAGGTACTTAGTCGAGGACTCTCTTATGTTCCTACTACATCTTTCAGGAACTTTGACTGGCAGGTGGAGAAATATCGCCTTAACAGGCAATTACGCCTGCATGAACATTTTCATAAGAGCAATTCTCCAAGTGCGGCTGTTATTGGTCAGCCTGAACAGCTGGAGATTCCAGGACAATTGCGTAAATTGCTCCCTAAATCTCACTTTGAACCATTGAGTAATAATTATTCCATTAAATCTTTTTCTAGGATGTTGAATCATGATGTTGATAAAGCCATTAAACTTCATTCCACTCGCAGCAATCATGGTAATCTGCCTCGTATTGAATTTGATGCTTTGAAGGGTCTGTCTGCCAATACCAGTATCATCATCCGCCCTGCTGATAAAGGTGGGGCGGTGGTGATACAGGACTTGTCAGATTATAAGTGCGAAATCTCTCGCCAACTTTCTGACACCAATGTTTATGAACCTTTGACTGTTGATCCTACTACACAATTTATGTCTTTGTTGAGTACCATGGTTAAAGATGCTGTACAGGGAGGAGTTATAGGGGATGAGTTGGGTAGGGCTTTGGTCCCCAAAACCCCTGTTACACCGGTAATCTATACCCTCCCTAAAATACATAAGCATGCCACTTCACCACCAGGGAGGCCTATCATTGCTGCCAATGATTCATTGTTCCAGAACAGTGCAGTGTACCTTGATGCCCTACTGCAACCCTGTATTGTACAACATCCAAGATACTTGTTGGATACTACATCCTTCATTAATAAGTTACTTGCAGTGCAGAATGTTCCACCTGACAGTCTGTTGTGTAGTGTGGATGTGTCCAGCCTGTACACCGTCATCCCTAATGATGCCGGTGTGCAGGCTGTACGCAACCTCATTATCGATAACCCACTGTATGTGGGTCCAGATGTTAACTTTGTGTGCAATTTATTGAGTCTCCTTCTTACCCATAACTATTTTGTGCATGATGGGAAATTTTTCCTACAACGTTCAGGCTGTGCGATGGGGTCCAATGTGGCCCCATCGTACGCGAACGCCTACATGTTCGGTGCAGAACAGGAGATATTTTTTGACAATCCTCTTGTATCTGGGAAAATATATTTTTACACCAGATACATTGATGATATCTTTCTCATTTGGATGGGCACTAAAAATGAGTTTGAGGAATTTATTGTTGCACACAATGGGACATCTTCCCCTTTAAAATTTACGTTCAATATTGATTCTAATTTGGTTAATTTTTTGGACGTGGCAGTGGGTCTGAATGATGGATATATTTCCACATCCTTATTCTGCAAGGAAACTGATCGTAACACCACCCTGCATGCGGATAGTTTTCACCCCAAGCCATTAAAATTTGGGTTGCCTTTCTCCCAATTCTTGCGGGCATGTAGGATCTGTAGCAGCCAGTCTGAAGCTTCCCATCAAATTGACATAATGATCAGCAAGTTCTTGGTGAGGGGGTATGACCTTGATTTGCTTCATAAAGCGAAAAGCAAGGCATTGGCCATTCCTAGGTCCTCATTGCTTACTCCTAAAACTAAACAGGACCATACTGTTAATAAAAAGATGCCGTGGGTAAACCACTACAATCCTTGTAGTGGTGTTATCCGACAAGTGGCCAGAAAACATTGGCCCCTCCTGAGTTCTGATCGTGATTTGGGCTTAACCAATACTGCCATCATGCCTTGTTATACGCGTGGTAAAAATATTCGTGATTGGGTTGTCAAGACAGACATTTCGCCCACACCAGATAAGCCCTCTTCTTCGGGCTTTTTGGGCCGGCGTAATGGCTGTTACAGATGCCTCAACTGCACTACTTGCAGGAACATGACCCCTGGAGAAAGCTTTGTACATCCCTTTAGCGGTAAGAGATATAGCATTCGCCACAGGTTGACATGTACCACCAAATTTATTGTTTATCTAATTTCCTGTCCCTGTGGACTTCATTATGTAGGTAAGACTGACCGTAATCTACGGGATAGAATGGCAGGACATCGATCTACCATCCGGGCAGCTTTGCTTTCAGGGTCCAGTGACCAGCCTGTTGCAAGGCATTTTGCACAGGCTGGCCACAGCATGGCTAACTTACGCTACATCATTATAGATCATATCCCCAAAGACTCCGTGGAGGTGATAGGTCATTGGCTCTTCTGAGATGTGAGTCGAGGTGGATTTTTAGACTAAGGACTATGTCCCCCCATGGTCTTAATGACCACCTCGGCCTACATGCATTCTTATAAAGTAAAATATGTGGTAGATTATTAACTTCTGGATGGTTGTAATCTTTTATTCTTAATTGATATTGCATTTGTACCTAATTATTATTTAATCCTACTCTTTGTCCAATTTGGTGTTTTGACTCTGCTGTTGAGATTCCCTTGATAGTTTGGCACTGTATTTATATGAATTTTGCATACATATTCTGTACATTTACTGTATTACTGTATCTATAGATTCTAGTATCTTTATTCCGCCATTCTTGCCATTTTTAATTATTATTGCCTGCACTTACATCCCGCCTGGGATTACTAGTACGCCCGGCAGCGTGTTTCTTGGTCTATGCCACTCTCTCCTGACAGCGGTGGCTGCGGGCGTCTGTCTAGTGGCCATGGCAACGGACGCGGTACTGACTCTTGCCGTGGGGAAGGGCATCCATTGGATGTCTGGACACACGTGCGAGTGCGTCACTGCCGTGTGCCGGTTGCCGTGGTGACGGATGAGATGCCTCACGTCGACCGCGCGCAGGGAGATGACGCGGCCAGGTTTCGCGCTGCACGGAGCGGCACCAGACGCGGGAAACGTAAGTGGACGCTCACTTAGGGTTTGGGGATATAAGGTGTATTGTTTGTGCTTGTTTTTATGCCTGATGACGATTTTTGAATAAAATCGAAACGTTGCAAGTGTACCTGCCTATCTACGTTTATTGAATCCCGGGTGCTGCTGTAGCTGCTTCCTTAGGCAGCGTGAGTATATTATATCAGCCCTACCTAGGGCTTACAGCTGGCACCGGGCTAAGATTGCTCTGGTCATCGGTTGTGCTGTGCCACATTGGACATTTATATATATATATATATATATATATATATATATATATATACAGTAAACAGAGAAAAAATATTTTGACAAAAGAAATAAGCTTATTTATGTACTTTGTTATTACATTCACCTTTTATTTTTAAGCTTAGTGTGTTAAAAAAAATATTAAATTAATTTGATAAAACTTGTATAAAGTTTCATGGCATGGCAATGGTATGTCCGAGAAAATACTCACATTATTATTCACATACTGTATTTACTCAATTTCAATAGTGAAGATTGATTAGGGCATGGTTGATGTTTCATGTTGCAAAATAATTTTATACAGTTCATAACTTGGTCCAGTAGCTCTTAATATATATGATAACCACTTCATTAAATACTTCCAAATAAGTATTTAATGACATTTTCTTTTGCATTTTATTTAAGAAAGGTTTATTGAACTTATTTATAGACTTCTACAGATGCATGCGCATCCCATCAGGGGGATGGACAGGGTTAGGGTGGAGTGGGGAGGTGGGGGCGAGCATCAGGGACCAGCAGCGAGGTGGTGGGGACCTCCGTTGTAAGGGGACTCACACACGTCTCATGCTCGCGTGTCCCCTTCTGGCGGCTGGCGATCCAATCACTAGACCCCGGCTGGATGGAGTGAGCTCCATCTGTATAGCAACTTGGATAAAACTACTCCTTAATCTGGCAGTTGTTAAGATATCTGGTGATGCGTACACACAGATGAAATTCCTTAACTGCTCCAAGTGCCATCTTCTATAAATATTATACAGTAACATATAGTATACAGATATCAGCCCATACACTTTTCAGAACATATTGGGCCTTAAAACAGCTCCTCTAAATTGTTTTAATTAGCAAATAACTTATATTCTTCTGCACAAACATGGGACCAACTGTTGGGTTTTCTTAGAGTTCTGCCAATAGAGCTTTAAAGTGGGTGAAATATTCAGTGCTGTGGAGGGCAGCAGTTAATTAGTTAGGTGCATCGCCTCTCAAGACTCTTATAGCACACATTGTCAAAACCAGCAATTGGCACTAATTGCTAGTTATATGTATAACCCCATGATGCCAGACATTGTAACTTGTAAAATCTCATTGAGAATAAAAATGAGACAATATAACAATGTATTTACTGGAGTCATTTGCTTAGCATGAAAATTACAAATCCCAAAGCCCTTTCAGTTTGTAATATATAGAATAACTGTAAAGAGGCAAAGATTAGTGCCGGCAATCCCACAGAGACTTCTTGTTCTTCAGTAACACATAACTATTGGAGTGTAGAAGGCCAACAATTTAATCCATTATATACGGTAGTGTTTTAATCAGCTTTAGAAATTAATAATGATTTACTGATGTCATGGAATTGAACCAAATAATAAAGATAAAACACAAAATATGGCATTTGAAAACAAGCTGAAAGAGCTTGTTTTTATCGTTTGAATCAAAATATAAAAAAGTAATAATTTAAAAGAAATATTCATAAAATATTAAATATTTCCCAGGATCTGCAAATTCAATTAATGATGCACATAAAATAGATCAAGTGAAACTTGTCAGAAATGCTTTATTTTGATTCCATACTGTAAACTTTTTGGGCATAGTGCCCTATATATTGCATATAATTATATTCAATATAGGGCTCTAAGCCCAGAGAGTTTTTAGTATGGAATCACAATAAAGACGGACATTTAGGGCTTCCCAGAACCAAAATTAGGGATCGACCTAGACACCTTCAACCTAACCTACCCAAAAAAGGGATAATTTAAAACAGTTTAGTGCTGTTAATGATCTGTATAAAAGTATGAAACAAATACACAAGCTATTTAAAACATAGAAAAGTGTAGTAATAAAGTACCAAAATGATCTACATTTTCTTTAATATAGCGAGGCATATTGACTTGTGCAATGATATATTGAAATGAACAGTTCCTTTTACACCACTGATCTAAATTGACATTCTGTATAAAGCATCAGTACAGTATATTATCCCAAAAATAAATAATTGACATGTTAAATGATATAACCATGATCCCAGCTGTATAGCACAGCACAGCCAGATGCCAATATCACACATTTGGATATAATATAACTGTGAAGTCAAGGAAATGGGATGGAAGAAAAGATCCAAAAAGCTCCCAAATAGATCAATTGTATGGTATATAAATAAATATACTGAGCGAGTGAACATGTATGTTTAATGAGTAACTGCATTGACAGAAAGTAGTGGATTTGTGTATTAGTGTATTATTTTTAATCTTGCTTTTTTGTTTTGCAGGTGGTGAAAATGATGATTGTGGTTGTGGTGACGTTTGCAATTTGTTGGCTTCCCTATCATATATTTTTTATTGTAACTGCACTTGACATAAAAGTGGAAAGATGGAAATATATCCAGCAAATCTACTTGGCTATTTTTTGGCTGGCAATGAGCTCAACTATGTACAACCCCATCATTTATTGCTGTCTAAATAAAAGGTAAAGAAGAAATGATGGAGGATCTTGGACCTGTAACTATCAATTAGAGAGTTTGATATGACAATTATGCTTCAAGAATTCAATCATGTGTTGTAAATGCTTAACAAGGCAGGAAAAGGCAACTCTGTGGGGAGTGAGAAATTCCTTGGCAAATATCCAGACTGTTATCTGTGTCTTCTAATTAGTATTGGAAGTAGTTGGAGGCAGCGACCCGAAATAATATGCTTCATGTAATACATATCCATCATAAGCTGCAAGATGATAAAATATTTAACACTCCATCTGACGGATTCAAATTTGTGACTTAATTTCTCCTATTCCAAAATTAGATTTGAAAGGTAGATAAAACTGGTAGAAATTTATACAGACTGTATACGTACCTTACTTTGTTTCTATGCACCCATTGAAGCATAATATATTCGCTTACTACATAAAATTGACAATATTTTCATGGTGTTACCAATGCTGCTTCATAGCATTAATTAGTTAATTACATTCACTTTAAACATAAGCAACAATATAGTAAGTTACTTCAAAATGTACTCCAAAAACAGTGTATGTGACATGTCAGAAAGCATTGCCAAGACGGTCATCTTACATATAACCAGTGCCTCACTGTCAGTCCCTCTGTAATCTCCATGCAGCACTGACCACCATCTTGATTCCCTGTATCTACCGGGTGAACTATCTGGGACTCTCCTTCATCCAAACAGCTCTGCCCCTTTGTACTGAATATTGAATGGATCCCTATCATCTTAAAAAGATCCCTATGCAAATATTACAAGAGCCAGAAAGATATGAAATTATAAATAATTCAGGATCCATGAATTTTGGATATAGATAATTCATCCTGTATCCCCAAAATGTTGATCATCTTTTTATCTTTTAAATACTACTGTAGACCCTTAATACCAATACCATTTCATGCAAAACAATTAAGGATATGCAACAAAGCTAAAAAAAATTATACTTTACCTCATAGGGGTGTATTCAATGCTTTCTGCGATCTGTGGCAGCTTGCAATGCTGTTGCTCGCTGTCACAGCTTGCAGGGTCATTATTCAAGTTTCCCCCCTCACCAGGTTTTTGGAGCGAGTTGAAAATGGCGTGTGCGGCCGCTAAAAACAGCGAGGCTCGTGGCTAAATGCGGCAGGTTCACCACATTATCTGCAGTCCTCGCAGTTTAGGGGAATCCTTGCTGTCCTCCTACATCGAGGATTTCCCTGGTGCGTTGAATAGGGTGAGAGGCCGGCATGGGGGTTAAACAGCGAGGATCGCTGGTTTTCGGGATCCCCGCCATGTAACCCCTCGCCGGCTGCATTGAATAGAGACTGCAAGCTTAAAATATGAATATGTTGCTTTAAAATATACTCTTTTATCCACAGGTATATAATAATAAGTGCGATTATTCATTGAAGCAGATATGTGACATACAGGGAAAGCTCAAATCTAACATAAAGGATATGCAATTTACGTTGTATAGTCAATTTATTCTAAAATGTAGATGTTTTGGCACACCTTATCGGTCAGCTCTTAAATAAGCTGAAAATCTGACCACCATCTTGTTCATCCTGGACATTTTTTTGTGATCCCAGAAAAGGAGAGGGGCAGTGATATACACAAATATTTTTGCAGGATCCGTTCTCTAAAAAATTTTAAATTTGCAAATATTTTCACATTCACTTAATAAGTTTAACAATTTAAAATTGCCAGTTGAAATGTTTCAATTTTTCTAATTGTTTGTCTACAGGTTCCGTGCTGGATTCAAAAGAGCATTCAGATGGTGTCCTTTTATTGTAGTATCCAGTTATGATGAACTAGAGCTCAAATCTAACAGATTCCATCCGACAAGGCAAAGCAGTCTGTACACAGTATCCAGAATGGAATCCAGTATGACAGTGGTATTTGACCCAAACGATGGTGAAACCTCCAAGTCCATTCACAGTCACAAGAAAAGAGTTACTTCTAGCGAGTCAATGCTAAATGGATGCTCACGTAAAAACTCCACAGACGCCTCCACAAATTCAGTTATTATTAGCTCACCATGTACATCAATGGATTGCTATTCATGAATTGTAGGAAAGGATATAATAACTGCCTGTGTTTTTTATAATTATTTCAACATTTATTATAGAAAATGTTATTGTTAAAAAGTAGGCATGGAAATTAACACATGCTACAATAATTGGCTATATGCATCAGTGGAATTTAGTAGTTTCATACAGTATATCCTATCACTTTGTCTAAATGTAGAAAAGGGCTCAATGAGAGTCCCTTATTTCATACTATTTAAAATATATCAGGTGTTAATAAAGATGTTGCTAGTGTGCTCGTTGGTGCTGTTCTGTGCATTGACAGTGCAATAAGTGACATGTTTTGTGGAATTTGTTTTGGAAAAAAATTACAGAAATTATACAAATAACATTACAAGTATAATGTCAAACTTTTTTTTCTAAAAAGAGATGCTTAAGTCTAGTGCAAAAAAAATCAATGTTAGCATGCAGTTTATAATAGGTATTAATCTTAATAGCAATTTTAGTATAAAAACAGCATTAGCAATATTGAATTTATTTTGGGAATGTAGGAAGTACTTTAACAGGACATTGTGACATTCTGGAGATCATTTCAAAGTAGCCATTGACATGTATGTTTCTTCCAAGCACTACACACAGGCCTAGGAATAGAATACAATCTTGACAAGAACACACAAAGGAGGCTCAATGATTTTTTTTTAAAGTCTTCCTTTTCAGAGTACCAGTAGTTCCTTTCCTTTCTATAAATATTTCTCCTCATCCAGCTGTGGAAGCACAACCAAACTCTTGTGCCATGTAACTATAATAATATGTTCTGTAAGTCAGCGCTGGGCATGCCCATTGTGCTATAAAGTCCAAGAAAAAAATTGGACACAGAAGAATACATTGGGATGACATTGGGTAGCGCTGAAAGCTGCAGAGTCAACTCATTTGAATCAATTGCAGGACATTTTCCACACACACACACACAAAATATATATATATATATATATATATATATATATATATATATATATATATATATATATATCCTTTCCAAAGGCTTTGTTATGAGACTCATAGGTGAATTTACATATTTGCATTTCCATATTTTCTTGGAGATTTATCATGCGGTGTCCCATCAGAAGCAGGGCCGTGTTGAAGGAACAATTCTTAGATATGATTCAGCTCAAATTCCAAAATGGGGGTACAACAGCATTTCAGGGGTCAATGTGCAAAGATTTAGTATCTATCTATAGTATTCAGTCACACACCTTTCATACTAAACTAAGCATGTACCTTTCATACTATACTAGTCTTAATTTTATGTATAGTACATTGCCTTAAAACAGCTTACTGTAATAAATGTTAATTCTTGTTCATCTTTATTAATATTAGCCTAATCACATTAACTTGCACTCAATCATTTTTCAACAAGGTTAATTACAAGAATATTGTGCACAATAATCATTCATTTTTCAATAAGAAAGAACCAATGGGGTTAGTGTTTTAGGATTGTATCTTTTTTTTAGACTACGTGAACCTTAAATTTTCTTTAACCAAATTTGATTCATTCACTTTACATAAGCTGAAATGTGTGCATAGCTTTGCTAGTTTCAAATAAATAATAATAGGGAAATCCAATAAGTAAGGTAACATAATTTCCTCCATTCCATTTAATCTCCCACTAGGCCAGAGCAGAGCACTGCTGCCCCTCATGGCCATTAGACTGTACCAACATCAGTTATACTTTTCCAACATCAGTTTTAAGATGTGTCCTTTAGACACAGAAATCTGATTAAACTACAAACCTCAGGGTTTTCCAAGCTCCACCATCTTGTCTGAAATATGATGACTGGTTCTTATGGCTTTTGGCATGTGGTTTTCAAATATAACCACCAAGGGCGAAATGTACTAGAATGCAATTTTTGTCAAAAAACTGCCAAAATAGCACATTTACTGCAAATTACACATGCAATAGAGTCTGAGTTGTGGTAAAAATCGCAATTTTGCCTTGGGTATGCATATTTTTGCATATACGCCTGCGCAGAGCCTCAGCATCGGTCCCCAAACATAATTCTGCTAGCCAACTTGAATCACCCCTAATTGATAGTTCTTTGGTTGGCTGATTTGTGTTCTTGTTAAGCTCTTGTTAAGTTCTTGTATAAATGTAGACAGTAAACAGAAGGGTATACTGTGGGATTGTCAGCACCCTTAAAACCAATAGGCACCAACTTCACCAGTGCTGCTGTACCAAAATATTACTTTCCTTATGTATATCACAGTCAAATAGGGATTCATTAAAATTTTATCAGCATCATAGGTCCATATAAAAGAGAAATAGTGTCATAGTGTAACACAGTTTAATATACACAAATCCTCATAACATAAAACATATAAGATAACTAAAATAACAATCAGCGACACACATCAAAAATGATCCCAGATGGTGGTGAATGGCTGTAAAACTTATTAAACAGTTTCACCATCTCCTGTAATAGGTTTTACAGCCATTCACTACCATCTGGGATACTTTGTGGTGTGTGCCGCTGATTGTTATTTTAGTAATCTTATATGTTTTACGTTAAGAGTATTTGTGTATATTAAATGCTATGACACTATATTTCTTTTATATGGACCTATGATGCTGATGAAATTTTAATGAACCCCTAGTTGACTGTGAGATACATAAGGGAAGTAATATTTTGGTATTGAAGCGCTGGTGAAGGGTGCCCTTATATCTTTGTTTTCACTGTTTACAGTTGGTGCCTGCGGGTTTTGAGGGTGCTGACATCTAGGCTATATGAGATTAGATTTTCAGCGTTATAACAATCATGATAAATCCCTAATATTATAGAACTTTTACTTTAGATTGTAATCTTCTTCTAGACATAATTGTATAAATATATTTTAAATTGTATTTTTTATTTCTTTAACAAATGTTATTTATATTTCATATCAATGCCCTTTATTTCCCACCAAGTTTTAACTTCAGAAACGTAGTAATATTATTATATGTATACGACCATGAACAATGCATTAATAAATCTGTGACTAGTATTTATGGATGCTGTCTAATATTTGATGTGATAGTAGTAAACTGTAGCTTGAAAATATTAAAGGATGATTAACTATAATTGCAATGAAGCTTTCAAAGACAGAACCAGCAGGATGTAGTAAAGTCCTAGTTCGGACTCTGCCACATCTGGCCAGACTTTTTAAAACTCAAAATTAATTTACTTGATTTTAGAAATGTTTAGCATTTGCTATTCAGTTACATCTAATAATACTTATAAATTGTTTTTATCTTTCAATGACACATATGTTTGTGATACTGTGCAAAGGCTCTGAAGAGTACAATTTTCTGACGTGTTTAATTTGCTTCAGTTTCAAGGTTGCCTGTAGCATTTCTAAGAATATTCTTTTGGTACAACAGAATGAAGGAGAACTATTAAAGAGCTTATTAAGGACATGGTAGAACATTCTGCAGGAAACTTTAAGAACACGTTTTATACACTGTTGAAAATGAGAACAAAGTACAAGGTTTTCGATTTGCTTTTACCAGGTGCTGCCTTTCAATTCCAATATGTATTACTTTTACAGGGTTACTTATTACAGGTTGAGTATCCCTCATTCAAAATTCTCAGGACCAAAAGCATTTTGCGTAATGGATTATTCCATATTTTGGAATATTTTCATATTTCAGGGATGTATCCCGAGGACGGGACCCATGTGTGAACAGAAAATGCATTAATTTATAAATACATCAAATACATGAAATACACACAAATATATTTTATTTGTGCATACTACAAGGTTTCAAAACATAAAACAAAGTTTGTGTTCTATCTCTGGCACTGAATTTGAATGCTAAGCAATCATTTTCTTGCACATATTTAGTTATAGATGTCACCAGTAGCTCTTTATTTAAAAAAAAAAAAAAAGAACATTTCAGAAACAATGTTTTTCAAAATTACTGGATAAAAGGTATCCGGATAAGGAATACTCAACCTGTACAACTATTCCAATTATCACACATGCTTTAAAAAAAAAAATATTAGACCTATGAAATTAATGCATTTGCATTTAATATTTAGATTCAATATTATATTTACAACTTCAGTTTCCCCTTTTATTTATATAATAATGAACACAAGTTCACACATTATCACTGAGAAGTCAGAGAGCTTAGAATGTTCTTTAAAAGAAAAATATATAATAATTAAGTTCATTAATATGCACGTTCCATTTATACATAAGATATATGTATTTATATTCTATCTTTCACCATTTTATTTAAAGTAAGCATGATTAAAGTATTTATTAATTGAAACCAGTATTGTAATTTTGAGTGAATAAATGTTATTTGTAATGCCAACTTCTTTAGTAGTATTGACTATATCCACCTGCTTTATACATATCAAGAACCTCCAATAACTTACAAGAGACTCATAAATAAATGTTTTATGATATATTATGAAATAGAAGCAAATATTATATTTGATCCTTTGTCTTTTACATGTTGTATAACCTTTGTATACTATGATTCTATAAAATTAAGTTGTTAATTATGATTGTATATGTTGGTTGCAAGAAATAAGTATATACAGTACAGTATGTGTATTTTATTAATATGTATCTTATTTTACATCCAGCACTAAAAGCAAAGGTAATGTGTGTAATATATTTTTAATAATGCTTTCTAGACATCTTTTTTTTTTATTTGCAAACATTTTATATATTAATATGAATTCAAGTTTTCTATAATGTGTTACAGAATATATATAAAAATTTAATTACAAAATTGTCACTGGCTTTAAGTGTGTTGTGCCATTTAACATGAATGTGTGTTATAACTGGATAAATGGCAAAATGTACAGAACATTAAACAGATATTTGGAATAAAAGGATGAATTTAGTTTTGTGTGCTTAATTTTAGTTAATATATGCTCACATACATTTTACATATTATGTGGACATAATATGTAAAACGCAATGGATGAGCAGTGAAAAGCACTTTGAGTTAATGTAAATGTGCCTAAATGGTAAAGCATAGATCAAGGAGATTTCCTAATTATAAGACCCTTCAGCAAACTACATATGTGACTATGTTTGCAATAAAATACTGTAGAAAAATATAGAGCCATGCAATACAAATGTCTAAACATCAAATCAAAACTCCATAATCTTACACACTTAATTTAATTAAATTAGCCTCAGTCTTAAATTAATCATGAAAGACAGGGTACATCAGAGTTTGAATTCAAAGATTTTTTTTTATATACAGTACAGCAGGCATTCCCAACCCCGGTCCTCAAGGCACACCGACAGTGCAGGTTTTGTAGATATCCAGGCTTGACCACAGGTGACTTAATTAGTATCTGAGAGATTTTGATTAAACCATCTGTGCTGAAGCCTGGATATCACTAAAACCTGCACTGTTGGTGTGCCTTGAGGACCGTGGTTGGGAATGCCTGCCATACAGTCTAGCACCATTAAAATTGTATTTGCATTGTGACTAAATTTCATTTCAATAACCTTGCTCACAAATGATTTTTTATATTTTTAGCTACTCAACCAAAATTAGTTGCACTGTAGTGGGACTCTATACCCTCACTCAATACCCTCAAGGCATTCGCAGATCTAAGACACCTCTCTGGCAAAATCATTTGATGGTCAACTAAATACTAAACATCCATTTGCATTAGTGCAGGAAAATCAGTGTGCGAGGGGCGGCGGGCTTTTCTGCGGGTGCCAGGCTTTGCTTAGATGACCCGCAAAGCTGCGAATTCAACCAGAATCACCCCCATTGTTCTATTGTTTATACTATTGCTTTGTGTTTATCAATATGGATAATGAGAAAAAAGCAGTTTCACCAACCAAGATTTGTAGCTCCAGCCACCAGTCATGAAGATACTGGTCCTTCAACATCATCTACTGAAACCAATGCCTATGGGCATAGATGGTTTAAGTCAGGGCATCTAAAATAAAATTAAAAATATATAAAGTTATACAGAAAAAAACAGCTCTACAAAAGAGAAAGTTTGGTGCAAAAAAAAAACCATATACTTGCCAACATACCATAAGCCATACTAAGTACCAATAAAAGGATCATGCCTTGGCCTTCATTTATGAGTAGTGGTTCTGCAACCACCAGTGAGGCATCTTTCTGGCTCTTATGATAATGTAAGCACTTCTCACTCAAGATCTAGAAAATGTGTCAAAAACATGACAGCCCTTGATTCAAAAATCCTGAGAAGAATCTTAATGTGTCAACGAACGCTAAGTGTGAGACTGTGCTTTCTGATATTGTACCAGTAGAGAAGAAATGTGTGGATGAGCAGCACATGTCTACATGATGACATAGAAATTGAGGGTGCTAATGTAAAAAGGAAATATACTGAGCACAATAACCCTGAATATAGTCCCAGCTGCTATCTCCAAGGGATACTCAACCCTTGGTGAATAGAAGAACAAAGAAAGGGACAAAATAGACAGCGCTGCGGGACTATATTTAAAACTTAAAATAAATTTTATTTATACAACACAATATACTTCATATAAAAATCTTGGTCATATATGACACAATATCACCGGCCGGTGTTTAAGTAAAAAATTATTATTTTGTGTCCTTCTCCTTCTGACACCCAATGGTAACTTAATTTCAGATAGTTCTGCACACAAGAGCATAAAAGTCAGTTCCCACAGTCCTTTAGTGCAATCGGAACTGTGTTAGTAGTTATATTGAAACTTAATACAGGCAACAGTTTCCTGCTCCTCAGAGCCCGTGCAATTGCAGTTGTTAGTAAAGCAGGCAGTCAGCTGGTTTAGAGCTGGAGCTTTGATTAGTACATTAGCAACATAGGGTTAAGGATGCACGCGGTGCAAATCATTAGCAGTCAGCATATACTTGCTCTTTCCAAGCTGGATGGCACAGTCCCTTCTGGCTACGAGGAGCGGGTCCCCGGCTGCTAGCGCTTCCCAAATTATGCAGCCTTCTCTGGGAGTCCTCAGCTCCGGTTTCTGGGTCTCCGGCCGTGGTCCGTCTGTGCGTGTTGACGTATCCTGATGACGCGTTTCTCCGCCTTGTAAGGTGATCGGCGGCTTGTAAGGTAATTCCTCCGTCTGAGGAAGCTGCCGATCACCTTACAAGGCGGAGAAACGCGTCATCAGGATACGTCAACACGCACAGACGGACCACGGCCGGAGACCCAGAAACCGGAGCTGAGGACTCCCAGAGAAGGCTGCATAATTTGGGAAGCACTAGCAGCCGGGGACCCGCTCCTCGTAGCCAGAAGGGACTGTGCCATCCAGCTTGGAAAGAGCAAGTATATGCTGACTGCTAATGATTTGCACCGCGTGCATCCTTAACCCTATGTTGCTAATGTACTAATCAAAGCTCCAGCTCTAAACCAGCTGACTGCCTGCTTTACTAACAACTGCAATTGCACGGGCTCTGAGGAGCAGGAAACTGTTGCCTGTATTAAGTTTCAATATAACTACTAACACAGTTCCGATTGCACTAAAGGACTGTGGGAACTGACTTTTATGCTCTTGTGTGCAGAACTATCTGAAATTAAGTTACCATTGGGTGTCAGAAGGAGAAGGACACAAAATAATAATTTTTTACTTAAACACCGGCCGGTGATATTGTGTCATATATGACCAAGATTTTTATATGAAGTATATTGTGTTGTATAAATAAAATTTATTTTAAGTTTTAAATATAGTCCCGCAGCGCTGTCTATTTTGTCCCTTTCTTTGCTAATGTAAAAGTGCAACAGGATGAGAGGGATATTTCTGCAACTGACCCAGCACTAATGAGGATGTTATTGTGCAAGTTGGGTATCAATGGAAGCAGTTCTTGTCAAAGGTGGAAAAGAAAGGCACTCTTTTTGCTGGGGACATGCTTAAGAATATAAAATGTAACTTTTAATTCATAGTTAATAAAAGAAACAGGAAACTAAAGGTCCTATTTCAAAAGGGACACACTACACAACACACAACAAACACCCAACATAAAACACATATCATATACCAAAGGCAAAAATGTGTGAAAATTCACTATAAAGAAATCATGTTAATTGACTGAATCATAAAGTCACAATGGGTGAGTCAATTCACCATCATGGGGTATCATAAAGCAATTTCTGTCACAGGGATGTGACACATATGTCAAAGGAAAACAATGATGAAAGACAGAGAAAATGTTCAAAGATTTGAAAAATGTAATAGACTCACTGTAAGGTTTTAACATTTGAGCAGTATACAGCAAAAGGGGTTAAAGTGGAATTCCACACTTTACTGTATATTCTTCAAGGGCTAGAGCAGTGGTTCCAAACCCTGG
Organism: Crinia signifera; assembly: GCF_055691185.1. Taxonomy (NCBI): domain Eukaryota; kingdom Metazoa; phylum Chordata; class Amphibia; order Anura; family Myobatrachidae; genus Crinia; species Crinia signifera. The sequence continues at coordinate 184,472,252 of NC_139217.1, forward strand.
TCCTCAAGTACCCCCAACAGTGCACGTTTTCCAGGTCACCTGGCAGGTGCACTCATTATTCAGACACATTTGAAAAGATCCACAGGTGGAGCTAATTATAGCACTTGTGATTCTGTGTGGAGACCTGCAAAACATGCACTGTTGGGGGTACTTGAGGACCAGGGTTGGGAACTACTGGGCTAGAGGAACAACAAAAAGTCACATACTGTAGCTACACAACAAGAAATTACATTGGTAGAGTACCCTACCTTAGCCTAGTGCAATGGAGAATACTTCTTACAGTATGTTGTGTTGAAACCCTTCAAAGTAGCCTCTTGTGAAGTGAGTTAAGACATTGCCAGCTTGAATTAGGTAATTGAACTAAGTAGACTTTTGGAAAAACAGCTGAAAATATTGAGAAGATAAAACAAAGTGATTCCACTAAGTATGTTGAAGATAAATTAATTTATTTGCTTCAAGAGGATCCAAGGGTTGTCAATTTCTTGAAATTGGATGACTAAATTTTGGGGGATACAGTCATTGAGTAAGAGCATTGGGTCAACACTGTTAGGTCGTCATGGGGATAGGTTGACATGGTACTAGGTCAACATGGGTCAAGGTCGACATGGGTCTAGGTTGATATGGGTTTAGGTCAACAGGTCATTACATTGACACAAGCATTAGGTCGACAGTCAAAAGGTCAACATGGGGTTTTTCACTGTTTTTTGAGCCGACATGTGCTGACAGGCAGTATTTGATGCCCTATCATCCACTAGGGCATGGTGGTAAAGTAAAATAGTGTGCTGCACGCAGCGAGGCACTGTGCCCGAAGCTTTGTGAGCAAAGCGGGGGGATGCGGTGCACTGGAAACTGTGTTCATGTCGACTGTGTCGACATTCGGATAAAGAAAACAGTGAAAACCCCATGTCAACCATTTGACTGTTGACCTAGACACTGTCGACCTAATGCTTGTGTCGACCTACTGACCTGTCGACCTAAACCAATGTCGACAATGTCCCATGTCGACCTAGAATCATGTCAACATTTCCCCATGTCGCCCTAACAGTGTCGACCTAATGCTTGTCGACCAACATGCTGTAGACCAAACGATCCCAACCCCATTTTGGTTACTGTGCTTGATCCTAGGTTTTAGTTGTACATCTTGCCTTTCATTCCAACTGACACAAATCTTAAGCGTCTATGGTGAGAAAATTGTCAGCTCAAGTGATACATGCCATCTCTTCTCCTTGAGTTTCCCTGGCACATAAAAACATTATCAAGAGGTGCAGAGGAGTTAAGACAATGTTTTTATATCTGTCTAGGTCTAAAACAATTGGACAAACTTTTTGAAATTTTAATCATAACTTTATTTGATATGGAGAATGAATGGTGGAGGATTACTGGAGGGCAATGTGGACAAATAGACATGTCACAGAGTCCCTTTGTTCTTATTATCAGTGTTCTTAGTGCTTGAAGTGTGCACCTGCATTTTGTTGGGTATAAAACTCCCAAACGTGATTTCTTACAATTAATGTTAATCCCAAAGTTCTGACACCATTATAATTTACTTTTGAGACTGTCACTTTTAGAAAATGTTTGCTTGCTTCCAGTCTTCCAGTCTTATCCCCAACTGAATTCACAACCTATTGTAATCAGTAACAGTAAATTCAAAAATTCCCCATCTTAAATGTAGATTCATAAAAGCATATCTGGCATTTGAATTATTTAAGAACACAAAGGCAGTTTAATCACAATATGACAAAATCTCACAATGCTTATTGAATAAAAATGCTGATATGAAATTGACATACAGAGAATATGAATGCAAAACTGTTTCTTAAAATAGAACAAGAATAACATCAGAGATGTTCATTGTAAACTATATTATTTGCTGCCTGGGGAAGGATGGAAGGACAGAATAGTGAATTAGGAGAAAGGCAGAGCTGAAGGACTGTAACTAACATATTTGCTACAGTATATATTTTTTTAAAGACAGCCTTCTTATAGTGTGTACACACGGTACTATTTGCCTTCCGATGTTGACGATATAGTCAACATCAGATCGGAATCGGATGCAGATCGCAAGGGTTTTAACCCTTGCGATCCCGATCCTATCCCGATGCGCGTTAACGTATCGCAAGGCAGAAAGTCTTGTCTGCCTTGACTATATGGTGCAGATCTGCACTATATAGTCAGACTTGTATGCAAATCGGATGTGCCTTGCGATCTGATTCCGATCCGATCGGATCGTGGACAGTATCTTAAGGCACATCTGACCGCGTGTAGACACCATTAGAACTGACAGAAGTGTCATGTAAAACTTACATGATTTCGATATCCTTCAAAAAATATTTCTAGAAAATAGATATATAAACTATAAACTTTTAGAACATGAAGAGTAATGAGAGGCTGTTTCTGTAAGCCTGATGCCTTTTTAAACCCAGATGTATCGTATAAATACATTTTGTATGTTAGGCTCTATAGGTGACCAATTGTGATGGCAGTTTGATCTCAAGTGCCTAGTGATCACAACATTGTGCAGTATTGTTCTCAGTTACTGTAGGCCTGATTTAGAGGACACAATGGCAGTGTTTGCAGTGGACTCCTTGCATCTGGTGATTCTAGATCTCATGCCACTGGGATCTGCCACTTCAGACTAATCGCTAGATCCCTCCAGAATCCAATTTGGTGCAAGCTATTGGTGGACATTCTTTTACTTCTACTGAGACTTCTGTGTCCTCTAGTAATGCTGCATGGGAGAAACAAAAAGCAAAAGTGTAGGCTAGGCTTAGGACAAACAGACACAGCATCCAGCAATGAGAGTAAAGTGTGCTGTGATAACATATCTTTTTTACCGTGTTTGCATTGCATGTGTGATTGCAGAGGAAAATTTATACAGATGTGGGACTGGGACATGTGAGCTACTCACACACGTGTGTGTCCCCTTCACACGGCGGTGGGGAGCGGAATCCTACCCTGTCTCCATTTCAGGGAGATGGGCAGGGTTAGGGGCAGGGGCGGATCCAGGAAAAAATGACAGGGGGGGCACCATGAAAAAAGAGGGTTTAGGTGGGGGAGGGCCAGTGTTAGTGGTGCCAGTGTACATGCTAAGAGAGCGGCAGAGAGAGGGTGGCAATGGGATTCAAAATAGGCCCTGGCATTTAAAGTACGCAGGCCCACCATGGCAACAAAAGTGAAGGATGTAGTTGTGCGCGCGCCGAAGGCACGCTCTGGAAAAGGGGGTGTGGCCACTCAACAGGGGGCGTGTCCTTGAGTGTAGTGTACAACACCATATACAACTTCTACACATTATGCAACAAAATACTAGACCCCATTATACTTGCCCCTTACACATGATGCCAAATGGAATGAGCCAAAATTCAAGCAATGCCACATGGATTGAGCCAAAATTCACATAATGCCAAATGGATTGAGCCAAAATTTACATGATAACAAACCGATTGGGCCAAAATTCACATAATGCCAAATGGATTGAGCTAAAATTCACATAATGCCAAACGGATTGAGCCAAAACTCACATAATGCCACATGGATTGGGTCAAAATTCACATAATGCCACATGGATTGAGCCAAATTCATAAAATGCCATATGGATTGAGCCAAAATTCACATAATGCCACATGGATTGAGCCAAAATTCACATAATGCCACACGGATTGAACCAGAATTCACATAATGCCACACAGATTAAGACAAAATTCACAATACGCTTCATAAACAGGGACATTGTCCACCAAAGGCGCGCATTAAACATTTACACCATAATGTCCATTGCACGTTAAGTTACACGGCATGATGTCCATTATGTATTATGCCAAACACCATAATGCCTATTAAAAATTATGCTACATACAGTAAGTGCTGCTTATCTACATGCTCATTGCCAAGGGTTCCATGCTCATTGCCAGAGGTTCCATGCTCGTTGCCATGTGGGATTACATGCTCATTGCCAATGGGGAATACATGCTCGTGGTAAATGGGGGACAGCCGCCGCCAGGCAGAAGTGATAGCCACTGACAGGGGCAGAGCCTGGCTGTATTCCGAGCACTGCAGGTCCCAGCTATTTGAAATAATACCCATTTCACACCAGAAAATGCATTCCCAGGTTGGCCCCTTTTAAACCAGCCTAGTCCCTGCATTTTCTGGTGTGAGGGGGAGAGAAAACCACCCCTCCCCCCTTTAACCAGTTATCTCATTTAACCGGCTATATCTTCGGAACTAACTGACCCATTTACATGAGACAAGTATCATATTGAAGAACTTTTGAGTGGGCTTTGAATGATTTTGGTCCAGTGAAACTGGAACGTTTGGTTCCAGAGTAATCTGCCCTCAAAGAACATGAACAGCCATGAAATTAATATTTCAAACATAAAAAAAGATTTATACGCTATATCTCTGGAACCGATTGACCGATATGGACCATCCTGGTATCATATTGAAGGCCCAGCGATTTGGAATTGAATGACATCAACAACAAGCTCCTGTGATGCCAGGGAGGGAACTGGCAGTCGTCGGAACCGGGTGGGGGTCGGAATTGACGGGTCCCATATTATCCTATGGGGAAAAAATGTTACAGCTTTACCAGGCGATATCTCCGGTTCCCTGGGGGCTAGAGACACGGGGCTGGGCTCGTTGGAAAGCTCTGGTCCTCATCTACAAAATTAATGACAGGGGGGGCACGTGCCCGGGTGCCCCCCCTGAATCCGCCACTGGTTAGGGGGGATGCGGGCAGCTACGAGGGAGAAGTGGGGAGGCGGCAGGCTCTGTCTCGTGCGCTCCCTCCAATAAGAGCTGATCCATCTGTAGATCATTTGGTACTTGTTTCCAAGAACGGCCACAACGATTTAGATCGTTGTGGTCGTAAGATAAAAAATCGGATCGATCGCATCGCATGCGATTTGGTCGCATACGATGCGACCGATCCGATCGACCGATTTTTCACCCGATTTTTTTTTTTTTGCACCAGATTTGTTTAAATTGCCCCCCCAAATGTTAATAAGTGTGCTAGACCCCACGATAGACGTGAACCCGAAGCGTGGCGAGCGCAGCGAGCCCGCGAGGGGCGGCGGTGCGCGTCCTCCGACCTTTTCATTCCCCTACTATCCACTAGGGCGTGGAGTGAGAATATAATAGTGTGGCGAGCGCAGCGAGCCACCGAGCCCGAAGCGTGGCGAGCGCAGCGCGCCCCGCGAGGGGACGCGTCTAACTTCACAGGTATACGCGTCCCCTCGCGGGGCTCGCTGCGCTCGCCACGCTTCGGGCTCGGTGGCTCGCTGCGCTCGCCACACTATTATATTCTCACTCCACGCCCTAGTGGATAGTAGGGGAATGAAAAGGTCGGAGGACGCGCACCGCCGCCCCTCGCGGGCTCGCTGCGCTCACCACGCTTCGGGTTCACGTCTATCGTGGGGTCATGGCGGGCACATAAAAAATGTGAAATGGGTCATATTGGCCCATTTCACCTTTTTTATCATTTTTCCCTATGTGAGATGGACTTAATCAAGTCCATCTCATCTTGTGCCATTATAATGGCACAAGACCGACCGATTTCAATGTTAAAAGATTTTTTAACATTGAAGTCTATGGAAAAATCGGGTCAATCGGTCGGTCGCATCGCGGCCGATTTTAATTGGTCGCGACCGACCGATTGACCCGATTTCTGTCAATCAAATGGAAAAAATTGTAAAAAATCGGCCACATCGTGAGGATCGTGTCCCTTAATTAAGAGCCACGATCACTCACGATTGTGGCCGTTCTAGGAAACAAGTACCGATCATTTTGTCTACCTGCATCTTCTAAAAAATCTTTAACCACATCACAGCTGAAAATATTGCTATTCCAGTACAAACAGTAAAATTTAACCCTCCCCCCCCCCCCCCCCGATGAACACTTCTACTGAGAAATGGGTCATGTGCCACAGAATGGTGTGTGGTCTTGCCAGAAAGACTGCCTTGCACCCTACATTCACAGACATTGGCCATCACATTAAAAAAATCCTCATTCATGCCCTACTTATTTGTCATTTTCCATCCTTGAAGTGATGCCTCTACACATAATGTTCCACTAAGTAATGCTGCTTACACATTGGGGGTTATTCTGTTTCACTCACAAAGGCAAATTCCTTCTCAAATGGACAAAACCATGTACACTGCAGGTGGGGCAGATGTAACATGTGCAGAGAGAATTAGATTTGGGTGGGGGTTTTACTTCAAAGTGAGATCTATTGCAGTGTAAAAATAAAGCAGTCAGTATTTTCCCTGCACATAAACAAAGTAACTCACCCAAATGTAACTGTCTATGTACAAGTTAGATCTGCCCCACCTGCAGTGCACATGGTTTTTGAGAAGGAATTTGCCTTTACGAGTGAACCAGAATAAGGGCCATTATGTACCACACTGTAATTCCCTTGCATCATACTAAGCACTGTGCAGTAATGCCCCATTTAACATATTATTCCATACACAGTCCTTGTGGCTCAGCAGTCCCGGTACTTCTAGGTATTGCTGTACTTACCTGCCTCCTATCCTTTAGTAATTTCCCCTCACAAAATAGCTACTGCCTCTTCTAAGAACTGTTGTCTGTGAGGCGGCGAACATTTTTGAAAGACATTTTTAAATGTACTCCATACGGACGGCTAGACCACATGGAATACTGGGCAGATGCTTGCCGTAGGCACCTCATGGGATTGTACAGCTACAGTAGCCTGCCCTGAAAACAGCCCTGTCAACTCTCAAAGCATAACCACATGTAATGAAACATGGACTCTGCTTTACAGATCAGTGTAGATGGGCTGTTACTGCTGTCAAGAAAGGATCATTTATCCAATCAGCAGTCTTCCCATATATTTCAGTGGGAATTTGAAATGGTGCCAGAATCCAAAACATGTGAGATTAGAATCCAGGAAGATCCACTTGAAATTGATACTGGATTTTACAGTCACATTAGCAAGGTACTGGTACTGTACGTGGCGTTTTCAGTCTACTCGCAGTTGAATATTTGTTGCCCTACAGCCAGTCTATTAATGGCTCTATCAGCTCAAATCAGAAAAAAAGAGATCCTCTGCCCCCATTTACTACTTTTAACCCCACTAATATTCCCACCATGGGGTGGTTTCAAATGGGAGGTCCCTTTGCCCACATGCCCAGCTGAATCGGATTTCCACTTACCAAGGTCTTTCATTGGTCTTTTGATTGTACTCAGCTCATTTGAAAGCACACTGCCTAGTTTGAATCCGGCATTCCATATGAGGATGTGCCTAAATGAATCTACAAATCCCAGTATGCCTTAGCATCCACAGTTTATAAACAATATAACAAATGAAGACACCCCCCCCCCCCCACACACACACACACATACACACAAACACACAGTGATCCCTTCCTATTTCTAACAGGATCATCTTCTTTAATACAGTTTTATTCCAAAGGCAATACAAATAGAAGAGAACGTCTTATGCACACAGCAGAATTGCTCCTTGCAAAATCCAATCACAAAGGACATGCCAGGTCTCAAATATATATTGTATACACTGTATTTCATCAGCAGTATAAACTTCGGCAACCATTGTAAGGTCTTTGCTGTTGGCTACTTCCAGGTTTACAAGCTTAAATCATAGGCGTGCGCAGCACATTTTTTTAGGGGGTGCACTGTCAAAGGGGTGTGTGTAGCTCCACCTATTGGGCGTGTCTAACACCTCCAATCAGGCGTGTCTCCCGTCAACTATTGGCACTCACTACATTAGTAGCCACACCATAATTCCCTGCCTATTTCAGTTTTACTCTAATTACTCTGTGTAACAGTACATGCAAATACAATCATAAAAATATATGGATGACACAGGTATGTAGTGATATGACAACGGTCTAGTACAATTAACAATGAAAACACACATAATTGATTGATGGGCGCTTCTTTAAATGGAATACAGTTCTAAAAAGCAAAAGTCTTTGGTTAAAGGTATTGCTGGCATTTCTAGCGGCAGAGGTGTTCATAAGGGTGGGCACAGCATTAGGGGGTGCCTGTGCACCCCTAACACTCAATGTGCGCACACCTATGGTTTAAATATGAAAGTCAAAAAGAGGTTGTCAAATATTTCCTGTCCCTATTACAGATAGGAATACAGCTTGTTTGGCTGTAGTATACAGCCAATCAAGCTTTCCTGTACCGCAGATCAGCTGATGAATCTGCTTTGTTCAATGTTATGTATTATTTTAAAGCAAAATAAGTTTACTGTTTCTAGTACTTTCTTACAGTGCAAGCTTTTTATCATCTTTATTTATGACGGTTCTTGATCTTTTAAAGGTAAAAATATAATTATTTACACACCATTGTAAATGTCTGATTTAGATGATCCATTCAAAGACGTCACTCAGAAGCCTGCACAGCAGATAATTAATGTGTTTGATCAGCCGAAACAAAAGAATGATTGAAATTTAGATATGATCCATCACTTTGAATCTTTCCATAAGTGTAGGATGAAAGGGAAAACAAGAGTCTCAAACAGCTGGAAAGGTTTATGAATGTGTGACCTTGCAGCAGTGACTCACTGACATTTCATAGATTCAAAGCATAAAGTGATACCACATAATTCCACTCCAATTGTGTGCTCTTGGTTAAACACACTCTATAGTATTACAAATGGGCCACCCTATGTGCAAGATTTGCCAACATACTGTAGTTGCGCTTTTTTGCCTTGACTGCTCATGTACATGGTTATTAACTGTTGCATTTTATAGCATTTTATAGCAACTTTATTCATTGCATTGTACTTTCTGCTTTAGTATTCAGTATACATGTTTTAGAACGTTGTTAAATACCAGAGGGTTCCTAAATTAATTTTACTTGTTTGTTATTTATAGCTGCATATGTTAAATATTCTTGGAAAATCAGAAAAACTTAATTAGCTTTACAGTGAAAGCGATTTGAAAAGTGTAGAATTAGAATAATTTTCACATGTTCGTAGAAAGGAAATGCAAATTCATATTACAGATGCAACCTTCCTTATCTAGCCTCCGTATGTAATGAGTCATGGCACACAGGGCACAACAAAGCCGCCAGCTCCCATGCGACTAGACAAGTGCAGAGCGTCTTTTATCCTTTAAACACTTTAAAGTAGCATTTTATATGCAGATACTGGTGCAGAATATAGGCCCTTATTCTGATCGGTGCGGATATTCCCGAATTCTTTCGGATGGCGTTTTTTAGCCGTCTGCGCATGCGTGGAGAACGCTACGCGCATGTGCCACGCATGGTCTCCTTACTTGTTCTCACTAATACCGTACAGAAATGTGCACCGCAATCACTCGGCCAATATGGGTGTGTTATGGGCGTCATGCGGAATGACACAGGGGCGTAGTTTCAAAGTGGGCTAAACTGGGCGGAAACATGGGCGGACACGGGGGAGTACACACATTTTGGTAGGCGTGCATTCGGACAGCGCGCCGAATGCACGTGAGCGAAAAGGGAAGAAATGTGCGGTGTACAAAAGGTTACTCTTTCTTTGCGGACACCACTCGGTCATGCGCTAGGCAATCGGAACGCCTAATCAGGACGAACGCACCTCAACCAATGTCACCTGAACCCAACACAATCACATACTTTACCCATTACTTGTTAATGACACGCTTCTCACTGCTACAATTGGAAGCATTGCAGCTTAAAGGGAACATTACATGCTGCACTTGTCACACACTTTTACACTGCAAATAATCAACACAACTTAATATTAATAATACTAATACACATGGCACTTGTGCATGTATCAATTAATACCGACATTTGGGGGGCCAACATAACATTTATTAAACAAACTTTGGTACAAATTTCAAAACCATATCAAAACAAATGGTACCATACCAGGACAAAAATGACATAATACATAATAAATAGCCACAGCAGAATCATTGGGAACACATCAGGTGGCTTCACAACAAAAGTACAGCACCAACACTTCAAGTACAGCACACAGTAATGGTAGCCGAAACAGGGCAACAGGTGAACCAAACATGACATTTGAACCGCGGGCAAAAGTGGTGACCCTGGGCACGGATTTGGACACAGGATGCTGACACACACAGCTCAATGGAAGATTTGGGAAGACATAACGGAGGAGATTAATGGGGACACAAGTTCATTTGCGAGCACGTTTGCCCCTGGCAGGCTCCTTGCCACGTGCAGCAGCTCTTCGACCTCGTCCACGGCCAGAGTCCGATGGTGGCTCATGTGGAGCACGTGCTGGTGAGGGGGTGGATCTTCTTCCCCCTCTGGCAGCAGGGAGTGATGAGGTTGGTAATGCACCCGAAGCGGGTGACATTAGGGCCCTATTGCTGTTAACTAGCTCCACCATAAGTTCATTATGGCGGAGGAGGAGGTCGTTTTGCCGCAGGGCTTGATCAGCCAGCACCTGCAGGCTACCAGCAATAGCTTGGTGGCTGCCAGCCATAGCTTGCTGGCTGGCACTCATAGCCTGCAGGCTCTCAGCAATACTCTGCTGGCTGCTGGTCAAACCCTGCAGCACCTCCTCGGCCCTACGCACCCGCTCGAATGCCGACTCTCCCTGCTGCACAATACTATCCAGCACACGGCCCCACATGGACAATTCAGCCGCAGACAATCCCGGCGGCTGCTGCACGGGCCTGCTACTGGGGCAAGGTGGCACAGACTCCACAACCTCCTCAAGAGAATCTTGACCAAGCGGTGGCGATGCTGTTAGACAAGAAAATTCCAATTACCACACATTCCATGCAAAATGTAAAACATCTACTTATGGCCTGGCAAATAATTACCTTCAAGAGTAGAAGCCATCACTTCCGCTGGGGACTCGCTGTCTATAGTGCTCACCCCCCGGACCTCCTCCACTGCTATACAGCACTGGGCCATCTCTTCCAGGGGGGTGAGCTCCAGCTTGGCAGGCATGGGGCCAGCCCCAGAGGTCTGGCTGTGTTGCCACCGCTCGGTCAATTTCTTCTTGAGGTTGCCTTTGAAGTCGTGCCACCTGCAATCAAAGTGTACATATTAATACATGTAACTCCTCCTGTTTGCTGTAGCACCCATTGCAATCTGAAACATAATACAACATGTGCCTACTGACACCAAACTTACATTATATTCTTTTTTCAAACCAACCCTTAGAAGATACAAAAACAGTCACCCTCCAATAACTATCAATTCAATGTCATGGCCAACATGTCTGTGTGTCCAAGCAACGTGAACACCCATTGCCCAACTCCATCTAATATTGAATGTAAACATTACTGGACTTGTACTACTCAAATGTTACACACATGTACTTGCCTCTTCTTAACGTGCTCCGTCTGACGAACTTGTGGAGCCACTGCATTAATCTCCGCTGTTATCTCCTCCCAGATCTTCCATCTCCTTGTGTGTGTCAACTTCACCGCTGGACACTCAATTAAATCACGTGCCCGGGTCACCAGGATGTCAAGCTCCCGCGGTTCATATGCCATGTTTCGTGTTGTTGGTTCCCGTGTTGCCCCACTGCGGCCACGGGCACGGGCACTGCCACGGCCACGGCCACCGGTTGCTGTACCTGAAGTGCTGGGCTGGCTACTCTGTTGGGAAGCCACCTGCTGTGTTCCCAATGATTCTGCTGAAGTTGAGGATGGCCCAGCAGCTGATTGGCCTGATGTTGATGGGCCATCTGGGTCCTCTGGGTTGAGGGGGACATAGGTGGTGTTAGCCTCCATGCGTGCCAAGAGATTCTGCACCACCTGGTCTTCTTCTGAGTCTGTGCCTGGCATGTTTGCAACAACTGTTTGCCTTTCTAGGACAACTTTAAATACTATTTCTGTAATTGGCGTTAATCAGCTGCAACCTGCGTTCCGTACGGCCGCGTCCCGTACGCCAGCGTCAACCGTGCGGCGCATACGGCCCACCCATTGGTGTTGACAAATAATTCACAAAAACATGGAAAACTCAGTAAGTCTGATTTATTTGCTAAATGCAGATTCCAACACCAATGACCAAATACAACTGTGGTCAGACATGCAATGTATATTTGCATGTACTTCTGTACTGTGCACTTGTTTGCTATGTAGTACAACTGACACTACTCATTCCATATGTCAATCCAGTCCCCCACTTAGCCACAAGTAATCAGTGCTAGCATCCAAATCACATGTGAAAGCACTCCACATTCAGGTTAGATGCTAGCTACTTTTAATTCCACCTCTGTAGTAGGGGCCAGTAGAAGGTAAGTGTACACATGGCAGCATGTGGAGTTAGGTGTAAGTGTCTAGAGATGCACACTATTTCACCTGTTGCTTATACCCATGTTTGGTGAATGTTATAGATTAGATATAATATGTTACCATCATATTTTACACTGTTTAGGATGGGTGTGCGATGCAATAGGTTAGCCGTCTGTTCGGGCGCATACACGCTGTTAGTGTAAAAATGAACAATAAAGTTAATACCAAATATCACTCTGATCAACCAATGACAGCACATGATTGTTTGATTTGTGCCACTCCTAAAATGGCGGCTTATGGCAGAGCAGCACCCTTTTCTGCAGCCGAGCTGAGGGCACTGGTCTCCGTTATGGAGACCAGGCTGGGGCGTGCTGGCCCGTTCAATACAAATAGGCAGAAACGTTCTGCCTATGCGGTGGCCCGCCGGCGGATATACGCCCGCACCAATGTGCGGCGGACCATCGCTCAGCTTGAGCGGCGGTGGTACGACCTCCGGCGCAGGGAGCCAGAGAGGCTTCAAAGCATAAGGGCCAGCATTGCGAGATGTGAGTATTTCAACAGTAAATGTGGATTTGTACATGATTGCTTACCTGACATTATTTAATCCACTAAGGTCAGCAGCCTGATCATGAGTTAAACATGGCATACACTATATGTGTGCTACTTCCTGTTTGACACCCTGTAATGGTCATACAATATGTTATTGGGGAGGATTAATGCTTGTGATGCTTAAAATGGCCCAAATGTCACAGCATACCTGCCATGTTACAGGCTGTGTTTTTTAAAGGCCACTGAGGAGCTGTTTGCATGTACAAGTATCAGTACCTCTAACCTTTGCATTTATAGGTTGATAAGGCTTAATACAAATTACCACTAATTGGCACTTTTTTGATTTTTCCCAAACACAGCACGTGCACGAGCAAGGCAGGCCCGGGAGGAGGCAGAGACAGGCCAGGCACAGGAGGAGGCGGAGCCAGCGATGGCCGAGGAGGAAGAGATTGAGGATGGGGTGGCCGATGAAAGTGAAGGAGTGGAGGAGGCTGAGTGGCCAGTGGAGGCAGAGGTGGCAGCCGAGGAGGAGGTTGTGGGGGTCGAGGAGGAGGTCGTGGTGGCCGAGGAGGAGGTCGTGGTGGCCGAGGAGGAGGTCGTGGCGGCCGAGGAGGCCCAGGAAGAGGGGGAGGATGAGGAGGCCTGTCTGGTGGAGCAAGCGGCCGAAAGTGGTATGTATACATAAAGATTCGATCTTCCTTTTTTCATCCACTATTTGATATGTAGCACTGTTGATTCAAATGTGTTTGAAAATACTATAAAGGCAAACAACAAATTGGGTAGCAACAGACACACTTTGGGGTTAGATAGGGTGGCCAAACCATCCCTTTCATCCTGGACACATATTAATGACACAGGTTGTGCGGATGGCTTTCAGGTCGAATTGATGTGCCACTGAACCTGTGTAGTTAATCTGTATCCAGGAAGAAATTGATGACTTGCTCATGTAAGGGTTACATGTCCCTGCTGGTTGCATACAATCTGTAGGCTCATATAGGTGAGTAGAGTTTACTGGTGAATGATCTTTGTAAACTAGATTCCGTATGGCATCAATGGAGTATGGCCAGGCGTGGCTTAGACTGGAGTAACAAGTGGTGAGTGCCCCTGGGCCCTCCTCTAGCTAACCACCCCCTGCGGTCTGCATGTATGTTTTTCACCATAATTGTGTGTGTATTTGGTGTTAGTAATGCTTTTGAGCATGGGAGTGGGTTAGTGCTGCAGCTTCCCCTAACTGGCATTCTGACAATGATTTCTGGAGCAAACCATCAGCAGCCAAGCCATGCTTGATTGCACAAATGTACTGAGCATTCCTGAGAGTTGTGTAACTCCCCTGCCAGGCTCCATCATATAACAGACACTGAACTTTGTTTGCCGATTTGTGATTGGTGCAGCGCGTGGCATGCTTCTCAGAGCTTAGTCATGGGTGGGTTTGGATTGAGAAGGAGCAGTATGACTGTGAGGTGTTCGACAGAGTAAAGGGTAGAGGGCCAAAATCAGGCTTTCCATGTAGTATGTATGCATGTATGTATAGGTATATGTCTCATATATATAGGTAGATATGTGTGTGTGTATATATATAGTTATATATAGAGATATATATATATATATATATATATATATATATATATTATGTAAGACAGTGGCAGGGAAAGTCATAGACGGCAGGTACTTTTCCCCTAGAATCCTGTCTTATGGCATATAGACTGCAGGCTATTTCAATCTGTGTGGTAAGCTCCGGCTTACAAAGGGTGTTCTGTCCTGGGCTGGTAATCAGGAGAACACCTGATTCTTTAAAAAGGAGTCAGCCCTCTCCTTAGAGCTCTCTCTCTCTCTCCCTGGGTGTTGGAGGCAGTAAGCTGCTGCTAGAGAGAGACAAGGCTGTAAGTACTGCATTACTTGATCTATATCTGCTGTGTGTGTCCAGTGTCACATAGTGTGGCCCTGGTATAGAGAGGGACGTTTATTCTGTTTAGTTAGAGCTCAGACGAGCAGGTTTTTGTTTTCTGTTTTGCCTGAAGTGTAAAGGCTGTTGTTAGTTTCTTGCTCTGAGTGCTGCAATAAAACTCAGGCAAGCCCTGTTTTGGACCCAAGCCGTGATGTCACTGTCTAAGTCTGTGCCAAATCCTCACCTGTGCCTACCCGTTTGATGCTAAAACCCCACATATGGTGGAGAATGCGAGCAAGCATCTCACTTAAAGAGACATACATCGAACTATAGGACTTTTGCTACAGCAAGCTGGAAGTTGCTGCTAAAGGCAACCAGCCACAAGTGAGTGTCTGGAGTGCACTGATACTTGCATGTCCTGGCTAAAGGCTGCTGTAACACTGCAACAGGAGACTGTTAAAATGGAGGACCTTTTAAAACACTTGGTGCAGGCAAATGAGCTGCAGCGGCAGGCCAACGCACATCAGCAAAAGGTGCATGAGGAGGCCATGCGTGCCCAGGCTGAAACCAATGTTTTGCTGCTTGAATCCAACAGACTAGCCTTAAAGGAACAGCAGCAAATTAATCTGCAATTACAAGAGCAAATACAGAATGTGGCTAAGAGTGTGGCGCAGAGTGTGCAAACACCCCAACCCTTGCTTCCAACCACACGGGCTGCAGTACAGAAATCTCTGCAAAAGATGACTCTCACGGATGATGTAGAGGCCTTTCTTGCGGTGTTTGAACGTGTAGCAGAGCGTGAACAGTTACCCGTGGATCAATGGGCAGGTGTGGTAGCACCTTTTCTAACTGGAGAACCACAAAAGGCGTATTTTGATCTGAGTGAGCAGGATGCTAACGACTACGCGAAACTCAAGGGAGAGATCCTTGCTCGCTTAGGCGTAAACATGAGTGTGCGTGCCCGGAAGGTGCATAACTGGACTTTTTCTGAACAGTTACCTGCGCGGTCCCAAATGTATGACCTGGTCCACCTGGTAAGGAAATGGCTACAGCCAGAGGAGTCTACACCAGCGCAGATCGTGGAGAGAGTCGTGCTGGACAAGTACCGTTGTTCCTTACCTCCAAAGGTTCAGCGCTGGGTCGGTCAGGGCGACCCTAATGATGCCGAGGGGCTTGTCAACTTGGTTGAGAGGTACAGAGCTACTGAAAATCTACTCCAAGAAGTGCCTCCTGGACATTCCACCCTCAAGAACAGCAAAGCGGCCGGATCATCTGGTAAGACTGTTCCGTTTACTAGAGGGGTAAATAATGTTGTAAAGGGAGGTGGCCTAGATGGGGAACAAACAGTGGAGAGGCGTTCCCAAGGGACAGTAGGGTCCAAACCTGGGTCGCAAAAAGACTGGGGCCGCATACAGTGTTGGCGTTGTCATGGACCTGGGCATATTGCTGCCAATTGCCCCCTTACTTCTGAGCCAATGGAGTGTGATACAGCCAGGCGAAGCTCTTTATATGCACGTTCTGTTTTCTCTGCTGAGACTGTGTCAGAAACTGGACAGCAAATATGTCATGTAAAGGTGGATGGTTATCCCGGGAGGGCTCTACTGGACTCTGGGAGTTTAGTTACACTCATCCATGCCAGCTTGGTAGACCCTCGGACACTCACAGGACGTTACATAGGGGTCTTGTGCATACATGGGGACACCAAGGAGTATCCCACAGCTTTAGTCCAGCTAAAGAGTACTTGTGGAACTGTGTCCCATGAAGTGGGCGTGGTAGAGACCCTGATGCATAGTGTGATCCTGGGAAGAGACTTCCCATTGTTCTGGGACTTGTGGAAACAGAATGTACACTGCACTAGAAATGCTGTTAATAATGAGAATGTGTGCCCTGTGATTAGTCCTGAGCCTTTTGATCAGGATACTGAGGTTCAAACGGTAGGGGTGACCACTATTGAATCTGACCGTTTTCCCCTAGCTGTTCTTGCAGGTGAAGCTGAGGAGCAGGAAGAAGCGTGTGACATGCCTGAGCTAGAGATGTCACGTGATAATTTTGGGACTGCTCCACTTAGAGATCCCACCTTATTAAGAGCTAGGGAAAATCCTAAAGTCATAAATGGTGAGCCCCAATACCCCAATGCTGACAAAGAGTTCCCAAATATGGCCATTAACCAGGATCTACTGTATCGGGTAGATAAAAAAGTGGGAAGTGTAAATTATAAAGTGTATCAACCAGGTAAACGGAAGCCAGAACAGTTGTACCATGTGAACTTAATTAAACCCTGGAAAGACAGAGAGACTCTGACAGCTGTAAGTGCCCCCTCTAGTGATAGCCCAGAGGTGCGGGTGTCAGAGACCCTGTCCAAATCCCAGAAGCAGGAAACTAAAGAGTTAGTACAAAGGAATTATGATGTGTTCTCAGAACTTCCAGGGCGCACCACAGCCATAAAACATGACATTGTCACCGAACCTGGAGTTCGGGTACGCTTAAAACCCTATAGAGTACCAGAAGCGCGTAGACAGGCCATATCTGGGGAGGTCCAGAAAATGTTAGACCTGGGGTATGTTATCGGGAGAGGTATAATAAAGCCACAAATAAATAAAGTGGAGGCTATCCAAGACTGGCCTCGTCCTTCAACAAAAAAACAAGTCAGGGCTTTTTTGGGAATTCTGGGGTATTACCGTAGGTTCATTCCCCAGTTTGCAACCATGGCAGCGCCCCTAACCGATCTTACCAAAGGAGGTAGGGCAGTTATGGTCAGCTGGAACCCAGAGGCTGAAAGGGCATTCCAAGAATTAAAAGTGGCCCTTTGTAATCAACCAGTCCTGATCACTCCAGATTTTAAAAAAGAGTTTGTCGTACAGACTGATGCTTCTGATGTGGGACTAGGTGCTGTCCTCTCCCAAGAAGTTGGTGGAGAGGAACACCCGGTAACATATTTGAGCAGGAAGCTCACACCTACGGAGAGAAACTACAGTATAGTCGAGCGGGAGTGCTTAGCAATCAAGTGGGCCCTTGAATCCCTAAAGTACTATCTCTTAGGACGCTCCTTTAGATTAATCACTGACCACTCCCCACTTACATGGATGTACCAAGCCAAAGAGAGAAATGCAAGGGTCATGAGATGGTTTCTAAATTTGCAAAATTTCAAATTTACAGTGGAACACAGAGCAGGAAGGCTTCAGGGTAATGCCGATGCCCTATCCCGAACATACTGCCAGTTGGCAGACAGTGTCCGACCCCACAGGTTCGAACAGAGGGGGAGGGTATGTAAGACAGTGGCAGGAAAAGTCATAGACGGCAGGTACTTTTCCCCTAGAATCCTGTCTTATGGCATATAGACTGCAGGCTATTTCAATCTGTGTGGTAAGCTCCGGCTTACAAAGGGTGTTCTGTCCTGGGCTGGTAATCAGGAGAACACCTGATTCTTTAAAAAGGAGTCAGCCCTCTCCTTAGAGCTCTCTCTCTCTCTCCCTGGGTGTTGGAGGCAGTAAGCTGCTGCTAGAGAGAGACAAGGCTGTAAGTACTGCATTACTTGATCTATATCTGCTGTGTGTGTCCAGTGTCACATAGTGTGGCCCTGGTATAGAGAGGGACGTTTATTCTGTTTAGTTAGAGCTCAGACGAGCAGGTTTTTGTTTTCTGTTTTGCCTGAAGTGTAAAGGCTGTTGTTAGTTTCTTGCTCTGAGTGCTGCAATAAAACTCAGGCAAGCCCTGTTTTGGACCCAAGCCGTGATGTCACTGTCTAAGTCTGTGCCAAATCCTCACCTGTGCCTACCCGTTTGATGCTAAAACCCCACAATATATATATATATATACACACACACCTCTCAGAATGCATGTTTAAAATGTAGGTTTGACTATGTTAAATGTATGCAGGAATATCATTAGTCATTTTTCATTTTGAATTTCCTCCACAGATGAGCCTGCCCAAGCAGAGGAGGGTCGCCGTGGGGCCCTCGTAAGACTGCGAGGCCTGATGCGCCTCATGCTCGAGGAAATGGACCGCCTAATAGATGCGGAGGATTAAATTATTTTTTTGTTGGCATTTGGTTAATAATAAATCGTTATTTAAAGTTGAAAGTTGTCAGTGTTTTTTTCTAACATGCTAAAGTATATGTGTAAGTTGTTTAAAATGTTTAAAATAAGCAAAATGTACATAGTAATAGCAAATTATAGAATACTGATCGCGCTCCAGACACTGCAGCCCTAGATAAACCCCAAGACTCCTCAAATCTTGAACAAAATCTAGCAAAATACAATGGGCAATCTTAGGCGCTGTGTCTTTCTTCTCTTTTCTTTTCGCAGTATGTTCAATCCCTGCGTCTTGATGCTCAAAATAGGACACTGTCAACTGACCTGTAATCAGTGCCCTATGTGCACATAAAGGTTTCTTTTGTATTCACACGGTAACAGCTGGGCATAAATTCCACACTCCCACACTCTGAATCAACTAATAGGATAGAACTCACCGAGGGTCAGGGCCCTATGTTCATCCAAAGGTTTCTTTGGGGGTAAGTTCCCTGTACCCCAGGAATCACCGATATCCACTCCAGTTGGTAAAGTAATACACTTTATTCAACACTCCAATAAAATACGGTTTAAAAGTCCAAACAGGGGGATACACCTGGCTCCTTGCAAGTTCAAATGAGTAACTTTCCAATCCGGATAGAAAGTTCCCCACAGCCGAAGATGAAGAAACAGCAGGAACTAAGCAAGAGTACTCCAGATGATCCACCTCCTCCCACCAACGCGCTTCAGGCTATTACTAGCCCTTTTTCAAGGTGTGGAGGTAACTGGTCAGTGAGAGGTTTTTATACCTGTCTCTGCCAGGCAGTACATAAAACATGGTAAATCAATCCAATGTTAACAGTTCAATTACATCAAATATACACGTAATCCAGTAAATGGTAATGCTCACATAACATACACATACATCGCTAATACTAATACATACAATTATACCCTATCTAAATAAAAACGTACTGATATATTTAGTGTGGGTCAGCGATTCCATGTTTCCACATTTTTATGGAGCCGTCTATCCACAGGTGTAGTACTCATTAGTACAGCGTCACTCACGCTGTCCAATTGCTTCCGGGGATATCTGTATATACTTCCGGTTTCAGCGTTGTTTGCTGGCTAACGTTACCATAGCGCCGGGCGGAAGTGCGTCATTCTCTCTGCTGGAACGCACTCTTCCTGGTGTTCAGCGCTGTGTGGATGGCGTCTCCTTCATGCCAGGCGGAAGTGCGTCATTTAGCTTGCTGGAACGCATCCTTCCTGGCAATTGACCCGCAGATTGTGTTCCATTTAACCACTTCCTCATTTATAATGCCGCTTGTGGGATCGTAATTCATACAGTAATTGACTGCATGTAGCGTTTATCTCCATTATCGATGCGTTTGTCATGCAAAGAAAAAATATATGTTAAAACAACGAAGTGTATTTCTAAATATTTATAATAACTGTTGGTATATCAAATCATTATTTTCTGCTAGTAATGTACAATTGCATAAATAAATATAGACAATACAATATACCGATGTTACGGTTATATCAATCAAAGTATTGTATAAAAATTAAAAACAGTATAAAATAGTATAAGAATAATATAAAAATAGCGTAAAAATAGCAGCACTTCATTGGACATAGCAGCTTAACATATGGACCCATAGTCATCCATAGGGAATAGCAGCATTATATTAGCAGCACATTATAGGAAACATTTGAGCTCAAAGCTCACATTTAAACCCAATGGCTCAATAGTTTTCAGATTATAGATAGTGCGCATTTCCAGTTGTGATAGACGCTTTTCTCTATCGTTTACACGCCAATTATCGGATACTGTCTTAATACCACAAAAGCTAACAAGATGTTTAATGTTACTTTCATGTTTTTTCTTAAAGTGCATAGATACATTATGGGACTCTACTCCTTTACCTATATTCCGGCAGTGTTCAGCCAGTCTGACCTTTAGCTGTCTAATGGTCTTTCCAATATATTGTTTACCGCATGAACACTCCAGAAGATAGATGCAAAATTTTGTGTTGCACGTAATGAAGTCCTCAATATCATACATGACATCATTATGCATGGATTTATATTGTAGTACCACCTTAATTGTGCTTCTACACGCCCGGCACATACTACATGTGCCACATCGAAAAAATCCTTTGGATTTTATATAATTCAAAGGACTGGGTGTGTTGATTGCACTTTTCACTAACTTATTTTTTAAATTTTGTGCTTTGCGGTATATGAAAGTCGGTCTTTCTCTGACGTGTTTACTGACTATTGGGTCATTACGCAGAACTGGCCAGTGTTTCTTAAAAAATGTTTCTATTTCCTTGGACTGGCTTGTAAATTTAGTGACAAAGCACACCCCAAGGTCTTTCTGTGTTTCACGAGTTCTACTAACCCCTTGTCCTCTTTGTTCAATGAGTTGGGAACCTTTTGCTCTTGCTTTGGCGACTATTTCTGTCCCATAGCCTTTATGGATGAATTGTTGACTTAATTTGTCTGCATGTATTTCGTACACACTTAGGTCCGTGCAATTTCGGCTAATACGATTAAATTGTCCATTCGGTATGCTGCGCAACCAATTTGAGTGGTGATTACTTTTAAAATCTATAAATGAGTTGCAATCTGTAGGCTTCTCATAATTTCTGGTTTTTAACCGCCCATCCTCAACATATATGTGGAGGTCTAAAAAATTAACATCAGTGCAACTTACTTGGAATGTGAGGTGTATATTAGCAGAATTTTGGTTAAGGGATATACAAAATTCATTGAGTGATTCTCTATCACCATTCCATATGAACAGGATGTCATCAATGTACCGACGATAGGAGACCAGGCTGGCGTCCAGGTGGGGTTGGCTCCAGATCTTACTCTCCTCCCACCACGCCATAAATAAATTGGCATAACTGGGTCTTTAAATAAGACCTGGTTTGGACTACCATGGGTTGTAATAGTGAATCTATATAGTGGGATAGATTGGATAAAGATGAATTAATTCATCTTTATCCAATCTATCCCACTATATAGATTCACTATTACAACCCATGGTAGTCCAAACCAGGTCTTATTTAAAGGATACTATAAATACTATTAGTGTGCTTAAAGAAGTGGGGTGGCAGTCCAATTACTGTTTAATTACAGCGGATGTCACCTCACTGTACACAATTATTGACCATGAAATGGGCTTACATGCTGTTAAATTTTTTCTTGATAAGGAAGAAACCCCTCAGGAATTGAAAAACTTTATCCTAGAGGGGATAGCCCTTATACTGAAAAATAATTATTTTTGGTTTGCTGATGATTTCTTTCTGCAATTGAGGGGTACGGCGATGGGGACCAGGCTGGCGCCCAGTTATGCCAATTTATTTATGGCGTGGTGGGAGGAGAGTAAGATCTGGAGCCAACCCCACCTGGACGCCAGCCTGGTCTCCTATCGTCGGTACATTGATGACATCCTGTTCATATGGAATGGTGATAGAGAATCACTCAATGAATTTTGTATATCCCTTAACCAAAATTCTGCTAATATACACCTCACATTCCAAGTAAGTTGCACTGATGTTAATTTTTTAGACCTCCACATATATGTTGAGGATGGGCGGTTAAAAACCAGAAATTATGAGAAGCCTACAGATTGCAACTCATTTATAGATTTTAAAAGTAATCACCACTCAAATTGGTTGCGCAGCATACCGAATGGACAATTTAATCGTATTAGCCGAAATTGCACGGACCTAAGTGTGTACGAAATACATGCAGACAAATTAAGTCAACAATTCATCCATAAAGGCTATGGGACAGAAATAGTCGCCAAAGCAAGAGCAAAAGGTTCCCAACTCATTGAACAAAGAGGACAAGGGGTTAGTAGAACTCGTGAAACACAGAAAGACCTTGGGGTGTGCTTTGTCACTAAATTTACAAGCCAGTCCAAGGAAATAGAAAAATTTTTTAAGAAACACTGGCCAGTTCTGCGTAATGACCCAATAGTCAGTAAACACGTCAGAGAAAGACCGACTTTCATATACCGCAAAGCACAAAATTTAAAAAATAAGTTAGTGAAAAGTGCAATCAACACACCCAGTCCTTTGAATTATATAAAATCCAAAGGATTTTTTCGATGTGGCACATGTAGTATGTGCCGGGCGTGTAGAAGCACAATTAAGGTGGTACTACAATATAAATCCATGCATAATGATGTCATGTATGATATTGAGGACTTCATTACGTGCAACACAAAATTTTGCATCTATCTTCTGGAGTGTTCATGCGGTAAACAATATATTGGAAAGACCATTAGACAGCTAAAGGTCAGACTGGCTGAACACTGCCGGAATATAGGTAAAGGAGTAGAGTCCCATAATGTATCTATGCACTTTAAGAAAAAACATGAAAGTAACATTAAACATCTTGTTAGCTTTTGTGGTATTAAGACAGTATCCGATAATTGGCGTGTAAACGATAGAGAAAAGCGTCTATCACAACTGGAAATGCGCACTATCTATAATCTGAAAACTATTGAGCCATTGGGTTTAAATGTGAGCTTTGAGCTCAAATGTTTCCTATAATGTGCTGCTAATATAATGCTGCTATTCCCTATGGATGACTATGGGTCCATATGTTAAGCTGCTATGTCCAATGAAGTGCTGCTATTTTTACGCTATTTTTATATTATTCTTATACTATTTTATACTGTTTTTAATTTTTATACAATACTTTGATTGATATAACCGTAACATCGGTATATTGTATTGTCTATATTTATTTATGCAATTGTACATTACTAGCAGAAAATAATGATTTGATATACCAACAGTTATTATAAATATTTAGAAATACACTTCGTTGTTTTAACATATATTTTTTCTTTGCATGACAAACGCATCGATAATGGAGATAAACGCTACATGCAGTCAATTACTGTATGAATTACGATCCCACAAGCGGCATTATAAATGAGGAAGTGGTTAAATGGAACACAATCTGCGGGTCAATTGCCAGGAAGGATGCGTTCCAGCAAGCTAAATGACGCACTTCTGCCTGGCATGAAGGAGACGCCATCCACACAGCGCTGAACACCAGGAAGAGTGCGTTCCAGCAGAGAGAATGACGCACTTCCGCCCGGCGCTATGGTAACGTTAGCCAGCAAACAACGCTGAAACCGGAAGTATATACAGATATCCCCGGAAGCAATTGGACAGCGTGAGTGACGCTGTACTAATGAGTACTACACCTGTGGATAGACGGCTCCATAAAAATGTGGAAACATGGAATCGCTGACCCACACTAAATATATCAGTACGTTTTTATTTAGATAGGGTATAATTGTATGTATTAGTATTAGCGATGTATGTGTATGTTATGTGAGCATTACCATTTACTGGATTGCGTGTATATTTGATGTAATTGAACTGTTAACATTGGATTGATTTACCATGTTTTATGTACTGCCTGGCAGAGACAGGTATAAAAACCTCTCACTGACAGTTACCTCCACACCTTGAAAAAGGGCTAGTAATAGCCTGAAACGCGTTGGTGGGAGGAGGTGGATCATCTGGAGTACTCTTGCTTAGTTCCTGCTGTTTCTTCATCTTCGGCTGTGGGGAACTTTCTATCCGGATTGGAAAGTTACTCATTTGAACTTGCAAGGAGCCAGGTGTATCCCCCTGTTTGGACTTTTAAACCGTATTTTATTGGAGTGTTGAATAAAGTGTATTACTTTACCAACTGGAGTGGATATCGGTGATTCCTGGGGTACAGGGAACTTACCCCCAAAGAAACCTTTGGATGAACATAGGGCCCTGACCCTCGGTGAGTTCTATCCTATTAGTTGATTCAGAGTGTGGGAGTGTGGAATTTATGCCCAGCTGTTACCGTGTGAATACAAAAGAAACCTTTATGTGCACATAGGGCACTGATTACAGGTCAGTTGACAGTGTCCTATTTTGAGCATCAAGACGCAGGGATTGAACATACTGCGAAAAGAAAAGAGAAGAAAGACACAGCGCCTAAGATTGCCCATTGTATTTTGCTAAAATGTACATAGTGTATATAGATGTATGTTAGGGTCACATGCTGTAAGGGTTAATGTGTGTCATGAATGTAGTAGGAATGTGGGTCAGTATAGATGAGCATTTAATTGATTGAAATTGCTAACAATCCCTTTTTCAGGAGGTTGCCTAATAGCCTAAGTGAGTCATGTGATCGCTGTGTGTACTCAGTACAAAAGTGTTGGATTGTGCGTAAATACTCCGCATCGGGGCGTACGGACAGCTTTCCGTACGTTCTCACGCGGTAAGACCGTGCTTGTGCGGGAAGACCGTGCAAGAATCTGTACGTTTCCCCCGCACACGCACGGTTTGTATGTCGTCCGTACACACGCCCTGTTCTTAAAGAGTGACTCCGTCTGAATGCGGAGGACACGTGGGCGTTTCTACGGACGATGCCCGCACGCCGCCGCACAGCGATGCGTGCGGCCCGCACCGTAAGAATTCGGGAATATCCGCACCGATCAGAATAAGGCCCATAGTCATGCCACATATAATTTTAATCAGTATAGTTTGCTTGTGTCTCACTGAAATAGCGATTGAAATATTATGCATCTTGGGAAAAAGTCACAAAAATGTGCTCACATGTAGTTTTGCCAAAAAAATGTTGACGTGACAGCAATAGTGATCTGGGTCATCCCATCTGTAAATCAAGATAAAGCCCCATACACACTTGCACAAATGCCCCCCCCCCCCCCCCCCCATATTGGCGACATTGGGAACCCGGCAGGAGGCAGGCATCAGCAAGTGCATACACACAGTGGTGTAACTTGTGTAAGGCCGCCCCCGCCCTGTGCACTGACAATCTGAATGTGACTGACATGCTGCCACAGTGCCGCCTGTCACTGCCCACAAGCTGACTGAGAATGGGAGGCGAGTTGGCCGTGGTGCGGGTGCGGGTTTGACAGCCGTTATCGATGACCTCCGGACAGGCTGGACTAGGGAGGGGGACGTTAATGGCAGAGAGTGTACACACTAGGCGATATTGTCCACAATATCGCTCAGAAAGCCCTTTCTGAGCGATATTGTAAACAAAATTTTCTAGTGTGTATGGGGCTCTAAACGATGTAATAGCAAATAGTTAGCTATCATATACAATTGTAACAAAAAGTTTTACAGTAGTTATGCCTACCACAGAATGGGATGAATAGTTTTTTTCTCTGAAAAATCAAAAGAAGACAAAAGAAATGCTATTCTTTTTTTAGGTTCTTCACTATGCAAAACTTTGACTGCTTATATGATTATCTGAAAGAACTACCAATGTAATGCTATCACAAAGACGGCAGGATATTAATTTTTATCAATGACTGTAGTTAGTCTAGCCACCTTAAGTACTTCCTCATCATTATCCTTAGACTGATTTTTCTTTTGGCAGCGGCACAACATTTATATAGTATAATTTTCAGTGCCAGTGAGTCTGGGCCCCACAGAAAACCTGGAAAAATACCTTTTTTCCTGCATTGTTTATTTTATTTTTTATTTAATTGGGATTCTAGGTAACAAGGAAGCAACAACAAAACATATTTAAACATAAACAATGATATCATTTCTTATATTTAGCATTTAAATTATGCTACTGAGGAAAGACAGTTATGAAATATTTTGTAGACAAAAAATAATCCTATCTAACAAAAAATATTTTAAAGAGACTGAGCAATTATATATATGGGGACGCCATATCATAAATATCTTCTTTGTATTATTCTAAATAATTTTTTTAAAGTCAAAGGTCTAAAGTAAAAAGTATATGATAAGTTATGCACATCACTGATAGACCTCACCAAATTTCCAGCAGTATTATATATAGTGCTGCACCTGTGTATAATGCCCACATAAACGCATTGGCTCATATATTGTGTGTAAATTTGGCTCTGGTTCTTACCAGTGACTCACTAACCATTTATCTCACATCCCTGCTCACTCTCTCTGGATCCTAAGAATAAACGCAACTCAACAGTGGAACCAAATGGAACCAAAAGCAATGTATATTTGTATATATCTGCATTAAGCAGGATGGAATATGTATTTTATAGCCAAAAAGAAACACCAGAATGAAATGCACCATTAATAGAGGTGTGTGCTTTGGGTTTGTATAAAATCTAGCATAAAACATTATTGGTCCAGATTCAGTAAAGCAAAAAGGCAAGTAATGTTGTGTCTTGAACAAACCATATAGCTAAGCAAAGACCCCAATTGATTTTAAAGTCAGCCTGAATTGTTAGTTCCCACCATAGATGCCTATGTTAAGACCAGAGCTGGCCCTAGGCATAGGCATACTAGGAAATTGCTTAGGACGGCAGCCTATGCCTAAAGGTGATAGCTTTCATGGGGGCTAATCTAAGGGCCGGGGTGGTCCGGGGGTGCCGGTGCACTGGACCACCCATTAGACCACCAGCCGCACACAATTTAAAGAAATGACAGCCGGTCAGACAGATCTGTCCACTGCCCGGCTGTATAGTCTAAGCAGGTCCATTGATATCTTCAATTTTCCCGCTGGACTACGAGCCAACAGGAGCTCGCAGTCCGGCAGCCAATCAGGAGCAGCCACCAATACCACAAATGCTGCTCCTGATTGGCTGCTGGACCGCAAGCTCCTATTGGCTCGCGGTCCAGCGGGAGAATTGAAGATATCGATGGACCTGCTTAGACTATACAGCTGGGCAGCGCACAGCTCTCTCTGCCCAGCTGTTGTTTCTTTAAATTGTCTGCGGACAGCGGCTGTTGACTCGGTTTCACTCCCCTTGGCAACGAGCAATTCCCTGCCCATTGACAATGAGCGATTCCCTCCCCTTGGCAACGAACAATTCACTCCCTCTTGACAACAAGCATTTATTCCCCTGTCAGCACCAGGGTTTTCTGTGTTCCCTGCTGTGACCATGTTGGACCAGTGGGGGGCACTGGGAAGTGAAATAAGGGCTGCTTGAGGTATGGAGAACTCATGCACTGGGACACCATGGAGCAGCTGGACCAGAGAGTTGGCAGAGACCAAGAACAGGGGAACGGAGTCTAACCCATCAGCAGTATTCACCAGGGAGTCTGGCAAGAAGCTTTGGACTTGGCTGCATCTGACGAGCAAGTCTCGGCCCCCTGCCCTGGTCCTCTGGCAGCAGCTGGCTGGTGCTAAGGATGTTGACAGGAGACTGAGGGATGTCTTGTATGCCTGAGAGCCGGGGATGACAGGTAATGGCCTATGAGCCGGTAGGAGTTTGTCGATGACCTGGAAGCCAGAGAAAACTGATGACGGCCTGGAAGATGGTAGATGTGTCAATGGCATGGGAGCCGGAGATACTTGGAGATGGCCTGGGAAATGGTACAAGTGTTGATGGCCTGGAAGCTGGAGATACTTGGAGACAGCCTGGGAGCCAGTATAACCTTGTAGATGGCCTGGGAGCTGATAGGAGTGTCAACGGAGATCAGCTAGGACAGGGATGGTAAAGTCTCTGGTGTACACAACAGCCGGTGGTTGACTCAGGGTGTCGACAGTCAGGACACTGAGGGTAACTGTCACTGAAACAGGGTTTGATCAATGTGCTACTATCTGCAGCTGGTACTGGGACTTGTCAGGTACCAAATAAGTGTAAAAGAGAAAAAAGGGGGTGTTGTACCAGCGCAGGCTAAGAAATGATAATAAGAATGGTATCCTTTACAATAAATTTTATTATTAGGTTTAATTCCTATAGCTGTAATTTTAAGATTCAGTAATGATAATAAAAGGGGTATAATAAAATCAGTGGACATCCAATAATATACAAGACACATCACAGTTGCAATATATAGATGGGCATATAAATATGCATATTACCACACGGACATCGCTTAGATGGATCCCATAGTAGCAGATAACCAGGTGGCCAATTGAGTCCCAGAACAGAGTCTAATGTTGGAATAGGTTCCTCTGATGGAAAGAGATGGTATGACCTGGATGGCTTGATCTTAGTCCAAATGGCTGCCTTGGATGGCTTATACGGATGGGTTGGTGCAACTGCACGTTTGGGTGTCCTGAGTACGTGGATTGCTGGTGATTGGTGTGATGTTCTTTAAAGGAATGTCCGAATTAAAATGAGCTCAACGCGTTTCTTTGGGGTAACCTCCCAGGCTATACCCTGCTCCTGAAGAAGCTGGGAGGTTTTTCTCTAACTGTCACTGAAGACTGTAGTAATGGGTAGTCAACCCAGTGTTGACGGTACTGTCGACAGTAAGGACTTGAGATGGTAATAGTCTCTGAAGGCTGTATCAATAAGTAGCCGACTCAGTTGTAGTCGGTACTGTCGACGGTCAGGACTTGAGATGGTATTAGTCTCTGACGCAAGGTAACAGGTTGGCCTGGGAGCCAATATAAAGTTATAGCCTGAGAGATAGCAAGGGACAGCTAGCCAGGGCCAGCAATGACCTCTGCTGGGGATAGTTGGGCACACTCAACTGCAGGGATGGAATAAGCAGGAGTACTGGTAGATGGTGGATGAACCAGGTAACAGCAGGACACTGAAAGTGGAATCGCTGGGAGCACTGGATAGACTGGAGCCTGGGAATCTCTGTCTCTGGGGCAAACACACAGGGAGCAGAAGAAACAATTGTTCAAGGCCAGGAGGCTGGGCTAGAACCCTGGCTTATATCCCCCTTGCCTATGTCTGATTGACTGCAAGCAGCAGCAGCAATCAGAACCAGGAAGTATCTAGAATTACCTGAATTCTGACACAGGTAACAGGGTCAGGGTTCTGGCCAGCAGACAGCGCAATTGGCCCATACTGTCAGCTGACATAGGTGTCATGGCAGTGCCCATGCAGCATAGACCCAGTGTGGAACTGGCACAGGACTCTGTGTAAATGCCCAGGCGGGGCACAAGGGACACAGGGGACATCACACCATGAGCTGCCTGAAGTGACACAAGCAATGGGCCTGTTACGCAGCGCGGACCAGCGCAAAGGTAAGATGCTTGGGCACAAGCGGGACCGCGCACCACAATTTGTGACACCCCCTTGGCAATGAGCAATTCCCCCCTTGGCAATGAGCAATTCACTCCCTCTTGGCAACAAGCATGTATCCCCCCTTGGAAACCAGCATGAAGCCGCCTTGGCATCGAGCATGAAGCCCCTGGCATCGAGCATGAAGCCTCTGGCGTCAAGCAAGAACCCCCTAGCAATGAGCATGTAGGTACAGTAAGCGGCACTTACGTGTTAAATATGTAAAGGGTATTACATTGTTATATAGTATGTAATGGCTACATGATGTGTGGCACAATGTGTAATGGGCATTATGGTGTGTGGCATTATGTGTAATTCGCATTACGGCATGTCACTTTATGTGTAATGGGTATTACGGAGTTTGCTAATATGTTTAATGGGCATTACGGTGTGTAGTCTAATGTGTATTACCACGCCCCTTTTTGACATGCAAGGGTCCAACCTGCTTGAGTATTTGGATCTGGGACCACCCTTTACCATATTTCTAAATTTGCTTGGGGCCCTGGCACTGCAACCGCTGCTTTAACCTCTGCCTGTCAGAGGTGTGGCGAGGATTCCCCAGAACGGCGAGGCTCACCAAAAATCTAGCGAGCCCACTGCATATAGAGCCCACTGCATTATGGTGTGTGGTATAACATGTATTATGCATTACGATGTGGCATATGGTAAAATAAGCATTACAGTGTGGCATAAGGTGTAATGAGCATTAGCTTATGGAATAATGTGTATGCCACACAATGTGGCATGTGTATGCCACACATTACGGTGTGTGGCATAATGTGTAATAGGCATTACAGTGTGTGTCATATTGTGTAATGGGCTTTATGGTGTGTGGCATATTGTTTAATGTGCATTGCAGTGTGTGGCATAAAGCAAAATTAGCATATCGGTGTGTGGCATAATATAGAATGAGCTTTAGAGTGTGTGTAGCATAATGGCCCTTATTCTGATCGGTGCGGCCCGATCAGAATATGCGGCCGCGACCGTGCAGGCGAATCCCCGCCTTCCATACGGATCGCCACCTGCCGTCCGTACGCGGATATGTGGCGATCCGCATGAAATTGGACGGGGATACGCCTCCTCCATGGTGGGAGCAGCCCCAGCATTCGATGGTCGCCGAACATCGAATGCAGGGCCGCACGCTCCACCAGGTCCCGCAACACAAGACCACACGGACACTTGTCCGTGTGAAATCTTGTATGGGGGCGGGCAGCTGACATCCGGCGATGTCAGATGCCCGCCCCGTACCCACGCGTCACGGCCTCATTACCATGCATACGCCCCGCGTTTGCATGGGAACGCCCATGAAACGCGGGGCGTATGCATAGGGTAATGAGGCTAAGTAGCCCCTCACGCCCCTCTACGCCCCCTGTGCGGCGTATAGAGAATCCTTGCGGCGAAATCGCCTGCACATGCGCAGAGTGACCTCTGCACATGCGCAGAGGATAAACATCGGCGGCCCGTACGCAAGCGGGAATATCCGCATCGATCAGAATAAGGGCCAATGTGTAATGGGCATTACAATGTGTGGCATAATGTGTAATAGGTATAACAGTGTGTGATATAATGTGTAATGGGCATTAAAGTGTGTGCCATAATGTGTTATAGGGGTTAGTGTGTGGTATTAATTGAAAAAGGCACTATGGTGTGTGGCACAATGTGTAATGGACATTACGTTGTGTGGCATGTGTCATGGACATTTCAGTTTGTGTGGCATGACATGAAAGCCGCATTACTATAAGAAGAAGAAAGAAAATTACTGGGGGGGAGGCATACCCTTGCTCCTGACACCATGGGTGACATTTAATAGAATGAGAGTTTTTCACACTTAGTAAAATCGCACCATATCGCCGCAAATTTGGTGCGATGTGGTGTGAGATTATGACACAGAAAAGTGCGATTTAATGCGCCGGTCATGTGCGAGTTTTGGACCAACCGGAATGCGATTTACAACACTGCCTCCGCATGCCAAAGAACCCCCTAACCTATTGGCCCACCTAAGTCCCCTACATTATGCATCACACCCCCTATATAAAGGGGCACTGGCGCCATTTTAATCTTTGATAGGGAGTAAGGAGCATGGAGAGGAGAGGAGCACTTGGAGTGAGAGGACAGAGCAGTGGAAGGGGACTTGGAAGAGGCAGCATGGGGCCAGTCACACCCAGCACTACCAGAGGAGCCAGGGGGAGAGGCAGCAGAGGTATGCTGAGAGGCAGCAGTGGAAGCAGAGGCAGAGAGAGAGGCAGGGAGAGGCAGCAGTGTGGTAGGCAGCATGGCCACAGCAAGGCCAGTGCAGGCTCCGGAGGAGCAGTCCCAGATGGAGGAGGTGAAGGACCCTCTGGCATCCCCATCACAGTCTCTCACCCAGGATGTGTTCACCCAGACAGAGGAGGAGGCCCACATCGTATAGGGGTGATCTACAGACCACCAGGTCAGGAAGAGGAACTAGACAAGAGCCTATTGCAGGACATCAATAAAATGGCATTAAAAGGAGAGGTGATATTCATGGGAGACTTTAATCTACCTGATGTAAACTGGGAGCTGACTGTTGCAAGTTCCACCAGAAGTAGGGACATGCTGAATTCCTTGCAAGGAGCATCCCTCCAGCAATTGGTGAGGGAGCCCACTCGTAAGGACGCAATATTAGACTTAATACTTACAAATGGTGACAGAATATCTGACATAAATGTGGGTGAAAATCTGGGATCCAGTGACCATCAAGCAGTATGGTTCAAAATAAAGACAGAGACTGACTCATTGCACACAAAAACAAAGGTGCTAGATTTTAGGAAGGCTGATTTTGTAGAGATGGGAAACTCTGTAAGGGATTCTTTGGCAGAGTGGAAGAACTTGGAAGGAGTGCAGGATAAGTGGGAAAAATTAAAAAGGGCAATTCTAAAAGCAACAGAACTTTGTGTCAAAAGAGTTAGGAAAAACACAAGAAAAAGAAAGCCATTGTGGTTTGCAAAAGAAGTAGCAAGTATTGTGAAAGCAAAAAAGTTGGCCTTTAAGAAATTTAAGCAGACGCAGAAGAATGAGGACAAAGAGGTGTATCTTGTTAGACAGAAGGAGGCTAAGAAGGTAATCAGATGTGCAAAAGCACAGGCTGAAGAGAAAATGGCCCAGTCAGTGGGTAAAGGGGGGAAAACTTTTTTTAGGTATATAAGTGAAAGGAGAAAAACAAAAAGTGAAATAATTAGACTGAAGACAGAGAGTGGAAGTTTTCTTGAGGGGGACAATGTAATAGCAGATAATATTAATAATTATTTCTGCTCAGTATTCACTGCTGAAAGAGAGGGGAAGGGGCCACAGTTAAGTTGCAAGTATAGTCAGAAAACTGAGGGAGAGACAAGTACATTTACAGAGGAGAAAGTCCTCACAGAACTCTCAAAACTGAAAGTGGATAAATCAATGGGGCCAGATGGGATACATCCAAGGATACTAAAATAGCTTAAAGGGGAGCTGGCAAAACCAATAACAGAATTATTCAACCAGTCACTACCTACTGGAGTAATCCCAGAGGACTGGAAAACAGCGAATGTAGTCCCACTGCACAAAAGTGGAAGCAAGGAAGAGGTAAGCAACTATCGACCAGTGAGCCTTACATCAGTAGTAGGGAAATTGATGGAAACACTCTTAAAACAAAGAGTTGTAGAATATCTCAAAACCAGCAATTTACAGGATCCAAAACAGCATGGGTTTACTGGGGGAAGATCATGTCAAACAAATCTTATTGACTTTTTTGACTGGGTGACTAAAGTAATAGATCAAGGTGGGGCTGTAGATGTAGCTTATCTAGACTTTAGTAAAGCTTTTGACACTGTCCCACATCGCAGACTGTTAAATAAACTTGAAAGCTTGGGATTGGATTCTAAGATAGTTGAATGGATAAGAGCGTGGTTGCAGGACAGAAAACAGAGAGTTGTAGTAAACGGAGTACAGTCAAAGGAGGGAAAGGTTACAAGTGAAGTACCCCAGGGATCTGTACTTGGACCGGTGCATTTTAATATCTTTATTAAGGGATCATATGTAAAAATGATTGAAACTGCTATATAGTCCAAGTCAAGAACTCATCATTATACCTTAAGGATTATTTCATCTGGTCATATAATTAATAGTTTCCTTAAAGTAGATTTCAAGTGTGTATGTGTGTGTGGTGAAAACAACCGTTGAGTTAGACTCTGTGCCCCTGTTCCTGGTCTCTGCCAACACTCTGGTCAGCTGTTAACGGAGTTCAGTCAAATTACGGAGTACAGTCAAAGGAGGGAAAGGTTACAAGTGGAGTACCCCAGGGATCTGTACTTGGACCGGTGCTTTTTAATATCTTTATTGGTGATATTGCAAATGGAATTAAGGGTAAAATGTGCCTTTTTGCAGATGACACATAGGTATGCAACAGGGTAGACACACCAGGAGGGGTAAAACAAATGATTGAGGATCTAGGCAGATTAGAGAAATGGTCAAGAGAATGGCAACTACAGTTTAATGCCAAAAAATGCAAAATCATGCACTTGGGTCTCAGAAATCCAAAGACTCAATATAGTATAAATGGCACTATAATGGAAACTACTGAGGAAGAGAGGGATCTAGGTGTCACTATTTCAGGGGACTTAAAAGCAGGTAGGCAATGTAATAAAGCAATGAAGAAGGCAAGTCAGATGCTTGGTTGCATAGGGAGAGGTATCAGCAGTAGAAAGAAAGAAGTAATAATGCCACTGTATAGGTCATTGGTACAACCTCACCTAGAGTATTGTGTTCAGTTCTGGAGGCCATATCTCCAGAAGGATATAAATACATTAGAGACTGTACAAAGAAGAGCAACTAAAATGGTGCATGGCCTACATCACAAAACGTACCAGGAAAGACTAAAAGATCTTAATATGTATACTTTAGAGCAGAGAAGGGAAAGGCGGGACATGATAGAAACTTTCAAATATATCAAGGGCTTTAACAAGGTACAGGTGGGAGACATTCTTCACAGGAAGAGGAGCAACAGAACACGAGGACATGCACTGAAACTAGAGGGAGGAAGATTCAGGGGAAATGCGAGAAAGAATTTTTTCACAGAAAGAGTAGTAGATAAGTGGAATAGCCTCCCAACAGAGGTGATAGACGCAAATACAGTAGTACAATTTAAACATGCTTGGGATAAGCATATTGATATCCTTACAAAAAAATAAGGATCAAATATGGTTTGAGGTAACATGTTTAAAAAAGGGGCAGACTAGATGGGCCAAGTGGTTCTTATCTGCCGTCAAATTCTATGTTTCTATGTTTCTATCTCAGAGGTCAACTGGGGTGAAGTGGGGGAAGATGGAGGTGAGGAGGAGGAGGAGGAGGAGGAGGGGGAGACTGGCCTGGAGGAGGTGGCAGACATGGCCATGGAGGAGCTGGAGGAGGATGGAGATACTGGCCGCACCCAAAGTGGCCGCAAAGAGGGCCATGTGGCTGGCCATTACTCAGGCCGTCAATGCAGTGAGCAACCACAAGCGCACTGTGAAAAATGTCAAGAAGCGCTTCAATGACAGGCCAAAATGGGCGCTTAAATTAAAGAAGCTAACCGCACTGGGGGAGGAACTGCCAAACAAGTTGCATTTACCAGTTATGAGAAGAAACTGAGGAGAATCATACCTCCCGAGGTGCTTCCTGGCCTCCATGTGGGGGATATTGATAGGCCACCAATGCCACCCTGCGCTGGTAAGTTCAACAAATGTACAACTGACCCATACATTGCAATGTTTTTTAGATCTAATGCTGTCTTATAATGTTAGCATAGCAATAGTGGTGGTGTGGAACTACATATCCCAGCAAGGTCATTATAGATACATGTAATGCTCATACATTCAATCTGTTCATTATGCTGGGCCATGTAGTTCCACACCTGCTGCTTTAACACAAATGTATACCAGTTTCTGTAGCAGCTTAACATGGATTTGAGCCCACACTTTGAGGTCTCCTGGTGCTATTCCATAATTGCCTATATACCAAACATATCATGCCAGTCCACAGTCCAATGCAAGATTTTTAATGGCACTCAGTAATTTTTAATAATTTTCACAAATGCTGCCCATGCATGGTCCATAAAGTCTGTCCATCTTTTCCTTTGCAGATTATCCGTCCCGAAGTGCAAACGCACCGCAGCGCCCCAGAAAAGTGCCCACAGAAGCAGAGGCTGCAGGTAAGGAGAAGCAAAAAAGCACCATTACACATACAGTACACACACCCATATCACATACACAATTGGCAACATTACATTCATATCCGGGTGCCACATGGCTACGGAAATGAATGTAATGACAACCAGCCATCACTCTTGTTAGCAATGCTACCATGACATGAAGTCACAGGGTACATGTGTACGTACATAATACCCATTGGTATGTGACATAACCCTCAGTATAGCTTAGTCACATCTAATAACACTTAAACTGCACTATTATACTTCAATACTTACCATTTTCTATGTATCCACAGGACAATCACAACTAGGGCAAAACCCCACAACATCATCAGAAGTGGTTGAGGAAGATATGGAAATCATTCTACAGCCGGTGGACTCCTGGGCACCTGAGGAAGAAAGCATGCCGACATCAGAAACTCAGAATGCTGCAAGTGTGGTGACCCCAACACAACCCACACCAACCACATCGAGCCACCCACCAATTACACCCACAGAAATTGCTAACTCATTGCATACTTTTAAAACTTGTCAGCTTGAGTTTATGGAGATGCAAAGTCACCAAATAGGTAACATCCAAGGCTACATTCGTAAATTGTTCCAACAAGTGAAAAGATTAGGCAGCAGTGTCCATGTTGCTGTGGGCACACAAGTGAGGATGGCTAGTACCCTAGACACCCGTTTGCCCGAAATAAGTAATGGCATACGGGAGCATAATACTCATATTGCCACACTTACTGAAACCAATATTGGGCAAAATCAAGCTCTAACTGCGCAAACAAATGCATTCATTGGTATGCATGCGCAAATTAACCATATGGACCTCAATTTTGTAGGTGCACCTACCTCTACTGTTAGTAGTGTGTCTAGCACACCAGTTAGTGGCTCACCCACTTCTCCCCTACGTCTGAGTGTTAGGACCAGGGGCGGACTGGGCTCAGGTGCCAAGGGAG
Organism: Crinia signifera; assembly: GCF_055691185.1. NCBI lineage: Eukaryota > Metazoa > Chordata > Amphibia > Anura > Myobatrachidae > Crinia > Crinia signifera. Next base: position 184,509,051 of record NC_139217.1, read on the forward strand.
GGTGTGCGTGTGCTCAGCCATCTCAAAAATAATGGAATTTATCATTAATTTATTATCACATTTATGGGATAGTTTATACATGTATATTTTTGACAATTTTTCTTCTTGATTTTTGAACATATTTGTAAACATTGTTCATGTTTGCCCATAAAAAGGTGGCATTTGTTGAGATTTTTCAAGTAAAAATGACATGCACCAAACTGAAGTTTCTGTGGTCAATTTTAATTACATATTTTGTGGCTATGGCAGAAAAGGTATCATGCTATATAAATGTTCAAAATGTGTAGGTATATTAGAAAATGTCACCACTCCCTTACCTTGTAAGTGTAGTAGGTATACAACTATGGAGTTGAAGTCATGGGCCTCCAGTTGCTGCGTAAGTACACATTCCAGCATGATCTGGCACACCTTTCATACAATGGATTGCTTAAACTGTGCCTGGGCATGCTGGTATGTGTAGTTGATCAGCAGCTGCAGACCCATGAGTGTGATGTCACTGTTATTTCCAAATGCAATAATGTACTTACCAGCATGCTGTCACCAAGGGAAACGTCAGGATGAATGATTGTCATCAACAGGCCTCTAACTACTCCCCTATATCTTGATGAGAAAGTATGGTATTTGGGTCAGTTTATGCATACACACTTACAGGCAAGGTACAGGGTAGGTAAAAAGACACATTTACTTACCTGAAAAGTAGCGCCTGATGATCTCCCTGTGCATCAGATCCCCCCTCTGCGTACCCCGTACTACCATTGCCAAGGTAGTTTAAGCTTCCTGCATGACTGCTGCATCAGCATCCTCAACATAGGAAGGTTGGGACAGGGCAATGTTGTGTAACATGCAGCAAGCCTGGACGATCATGACTACTTTTGTTGGGTGGTATTCCTGATGACCTGTCCAAACACCTGAAATGACTTTTCAGCACCCCAAAGGTGCGTTCCACAACATTGCGGGTGGCAACATGTGAATCATTATAGCGGTGCTGTGCAGGGCCTTCTGGGATCGCAGAGGTGTTATGAGCCACGGAAGACACCCATATCCTGAGTCACCTTCACAGAAAAGATGCAGTCAGTGCAGTATAGTATATGCTATCAGCATTATTTGACACAAAATTAATGGATATTGTAATGTTAATGAGGATTTAATGGAGGTGTGAATACATTTCACAGACACTCCACAGGAGAAGATATTTAAATAATTAAAAATGTCCTTACCAAGTAGCCAGCCCTCTGGCATTTGTTGTTCGTGGAATCGGTCCCAAAGGGCTGAGTGCCTCAGAATATAGGCGTCATGGCAGTTCCCCAGGTAGCCTGTCTCTACACTTAGGATTTTGAGGCTGGCATCACATACCACCTGCACATTGAGGGAGTGGCGCCCCCGCCTATTGACATAGATGTGACCCCTCATGTGCGGTGCGCGAAGCCCAATGTTTGTGCAATCTATAGCTCCCAGCACGTTAGGAAATGGTGAGAGCCTATAGAAAGCCACCTTAAGGTCCTGCCACTCTGACTCAGAACGTGGGAATCTGATGTATGTGCGCCACAACAACTTTAAAGCAAGTAACACTTGAGTGAAATGCTTTGAGAAAGTGGCTTGTGATACCCCCAAGGACCATGAGGTCACAGACTGAGTGGAGCCTGTGGCCAAGTATTAGAGGGCACACATTAATTTCTGCAGCCCAGACACTGCATAGTTGCCCCCCCGTAAGGGTCCAAATCATCTCTCACCTGCTCATATAAGTCCAACAGGTTAATGCGGTTCAGCCTAAACATCCCCACAACCTTTTGATCCTAGAGGGAGTCCAGGTACAGCCTAGCACAATACATACGTGAAGCCCGCAGTAGTCGGGGTACCTGGATCTGGCGCGCAGCTTCCTCCCTCCTCCTGCGCAGCTCCTCCAAATGGGCATAATCACATAGAGCCAACTCCAAACTACTCTGCAAAATCTCCATCTCTGAAACCCTCACAGGTGTCCTTAATGATGTTGGGGTATATGTGGGGGAGTTTCTGATTAAAAATTAGGACACCTGTGATGAAATTAACCATTAGTGCACTTGACCAAAGTTAGTTGTGGGCCAAATCGCCAATCAGAACCTGGTCTGAAAAAAGTGCGATTTATATCGACCAAAAAAATGCGATTTCCGTTTGCGCATGCCATTAAATAAGCGATTTGTATACTTTTCTGTGCGAAAACATCTGGATGCGAATTAAGTGTGATTTTTTTACGCACTTTGAGAAAGTGCGATTTATCGCCCAAAAAAATGCGAAAAACGGACCATTTGCAAAATGTCCATTTGCAAATGTGCGATTTGGCCAAAAAATGAGAAAAAAAGAGAAATCCCTGTTTTTATGCGAAAATATCGCACAAAAACAGAAATCGACTCCTATTAAATGTCACCCCATGTCACCTAGTTGCACCTGTGCCTAGAACGTCCTCATTTCAAGATTCCATTGCACTGATCAGATTTAAAGACAACAATAGTCTGTTAAACTAAGTGGAGTTACAACCCCTTTATAGCAAAGCTGTTTGCTGTGTTTGGCTGTTAGAGAAAATATGTCCATTTGCACATTTAGATTTTGGCAGGTACCACAGCTGATATACTGCATTCGCCAAGAGGAATTAAAGTAGTAATGAAAAGAGGGACATTTTGTATTGAGGTAGATGTATTTCCCCACTCACATATTAATAGTGCTGCCAGGCAGCTTTCCCAATGATAGAGAAACTGTCCTTAATGAGATTGTTTTATTCTTTTCAGTTCTGTGCCATTAAGCAATTTGCAATGCCATTTATTAATGCACTAAGGCAAAGAGAAGATATTGATTCATTCACAGCTCTGTGATGTTAGTAATGGCAGTTCGGTACTTGTGAGTTATCTGGGCGTCCGATTTTTTGATTGTATGCCTTAAGTTAAGGCATACAATCAGATGCGATGCGATGCGATATCGCATCGCATCGCATCGCATCGCATCGCATGCGACCATCGGATGCGATGACCCGATTTTTCCATAGGAATCAATGTTAAAATGGACTGAGTCCATTTTAACATGGAATTCAATGGGAAAAAGGGGTCCTTTTCATACCCCTACTATCCAAGTGGGCATGGAGTTGGATATAAACCTGTGGCGAGCGTAGCGAGCCACCGAGCCCGAAGCGTGGCGAGCGAAGCGAGCCCCGCGAGGGGACGGTATTCTGTGTCCCCTCGCGGGGCTCGCTACGCTCGCCACGCTTCGGGCTCGGTGGCTCGCTACGCTCGCCACAGGTTTATATCCAACTCCATGCCCACTTGGATAGTAGGGGTATGAAAAGGACCCCTTTTTCCCATTGAATTCCATGTTAAAATGGACTCAGTCCATTTTAACATTGATTCCTATGGAAAAATCGGGTCATCGCATCGCATCGCATCGCATCCGATGGTCGCATGCGATGCGATGCGATGTCCCGATCCGACCCGATTTAAAAATCGGACACCCGGATAACTCACAAGTACCGGCAGTTCTTTTGCATTGTGGGAGATGATCAGGGCACTCACTTAATGGTCAAAAAATAAGCTGTAAGATTTACTAGATACCAATATGCATTTAATTAATTGCAGCATCTAGTAAATGTACAGGTACACTACAGTATGTATAGCTGTAAACAATGTAAAGGCCAGATGCACTAAGCTTCAAAATGGAGAGTGATAAACAGCCAGCCAATCAGCTACTACCTCCCATGTAACAGTATGTGTTTGAAAAATATCAGGCAGGAACTGATTGGATGCTTGTTTATCACTCTCCATTTTATCACTTTTGAAGCTTAGTGCATCTGTCCCAAAATCTATCAAGAAATCCTGTGATAAATCCTCCTAGTGATTGTAATGGTAAAGCCAAATTTTAAATTTTTCTTTGATTCAGCTTCATGACAAGTTCACAAATTGCAGAAGCCTGACCTGTGTGAAGTCTTCAGTAATCAATACCAGATGCAAAGGGTCTCAAAGGACTTGTAGGATGTGCTTACTTGTAACAAGACTGAAGTCAACTAATATGTGCTCTTTTTACAATGACTAAACTGAGCATTAGAGAGCTGAAAAAAAACTACAAAGTTAAAGACTAAAGTTACTTATTGTAGCACTTTGTCCATGATTTCAGTATGCAAACAGCCAAGGACATAGCTACCAACATCAGCTGATGGTACTTTGGGCAGAGGGGCATGACTATATGGTACCAAGCCGGGGACATAACATCATCATAGTGGGTGTGGTCATAACCGAATACTTTATTTTCATATAAACTTTTTGATGGTATTTCTTTGAAAATACCTACCACAAACAGTTCACTTGTTTCTGTAGGAAGCCACTGTCAAGTGCACCTGTAACGCCAAGGAAAAACAACGACAAAGCAATGTGAGGCAGTCACAAACCAACCTTTTCTGGTACTTTTCTATTGGTTTGTACATAACCCTATTTCTTGTCTTTATGTCTGTTCTTTAGGGGTTATTCAGACATGTTTGCTGCTCTGCTAAAATATATGCTACCTTGCCAGTGTAAAATCACACCCTGTGCAAGCCTGCAAATTGCTTAGAGCGGCTTGTGAAAAGTAGCTGAGCAAGAAATTAGCTGCAAATCCATTCGCAAGCTGCTAACCTTCTCATGATTTCTCCAGTGTGTGCAGTCTGTGTGTAGCCCAAGCCTTACTCGGCAGCTGCAGTAGAAGTAGTCAGATTGAGGCCGGAGATGATGTCAAACACCCTCCCTGGGCGCTCCTGCATTTTCCCTGACATTTACAGAAAATGGACTGTTACCACCCCCAAACGCCGGCTTTCTGTCAATGAACTTGCATGGTCAGTGATCAAAAAAATGTGCAGGATTTTATTGCAGGGAGGCCTTGCACATGCAGACTATGATCCGTATGCATGTGCAGTCTATTGATAATCATCCGGCCTGCTAATTCACAGCTATGCATTCAAAACTGAAACCCCATCATTTTATGTCAGTCTGAAGAGTAAGAATAGAGATAATGGTGAGGAAGAATCTAGCCAGAACTATTGTCTGTCTTCTCCAAGGTGGCAGACATTTTTGCAGGGGCCGCCTCTGACAGAATGTGAGTGCGGCCCGCTGTGGAATGCATGCAGCCTCTGGTGTGGGACACTGTTAGTAACAACCTGGCAATGAGCATGCAAGTTCCCTTGGCAATGAGCATATTGCCTCTCCCACTGACAACAAGCATATAATGCCTCCCTGGCAACAAGCATGTAAACCTCCACCAGCAATGGGCATGTAAAGCCCCCTAACTATGAGCATGTAACTTCCACCCTGGCAATTCCCAATTGCAATGAGAATAACCCCCACCCCCTGGCAAGAAGCAGGTAACCCCTGGCAACAAGCATGTAGGTAAGCATCACGTAATAGGCATTACGGTGTGTAGTATAATGTGAAATGGGCATTACAGTGGGTGACATTATGAGTTGTGGGCATTACAAAGGGTGGCATATTCCCCATTGAAATGAGAATGAAACTCATGGCAAGAAGCATGTAACCCCTGGCAACAAGCATGTAGGTAAGCTTCATTTAATATGAAATAGGCATTACGTTGTATAGTATATTGTATAGTATGCATTACATTGTGTAGTATAATTTTTAATGGACATTATGGTGTGTGGCATTATGTGTAATGGGCATTAGTGTACTGTCCCTTTATCTACTGTGTGTGGGGGTAATGATTCATTCTGAAGCACACACACATAAATAAGTCACCTATTTAGTTTGCATTGAAGCCCAGTAGGTAGTGATAGACCACCTCCAATGGTGCACCCCCTAAGAAAATGGGCTGTGCAGGTCTAAACTAATTACATGTTGTCAGCACCGGGGTCTGTTGTGTTCTCGGATGTTACCCTGGTGGACCAGTGGAGGGCGCTGGGAAGTGGAAGGAGGGTGGCTTGCTATATGATGTAGTCAAGCACTGGGATAGAAACTTAGAAACATAGAATTTGATGGCAGATAAGAACCACTTGGCCCATCTAGTCTGCCCCTTTTTTAAACATGTTACCTCAAACCATATTTGATCCTTATTTTTTTGTAAGGATATCAATATGCCTATCCCAAGCATGTTTAAATTGTACTACTGTATTTTCCTCTACCACCTCTGATGGGAGGCTATTCCACTTATCTACTACTCTTTCTGTGAAGTAATTCTTCCTCAAATTTCCCCTGAATCTTTCTCCCTCTAGTTGCAGTGCATGTCCTCGTGTTCTGTTGCTCCTCTTCCTGTGAAGAATGTCTCCCACCTGTACCTTGTTAAAGCCCTTGATATATTTGAAAGTTTCTATCATTTCCCCCCTTTCCCTTCTCTGCTCCAAAGTATACATATTAAGATCTTTTAATGAAAAAACAGGTATGTGGGGAGCGCTATTAGCAGCAGCTGGCAAGGGGTTGTCACTCCCCTATTAATCTAGAGAGAAATATATACAAAGGGCCAGCGTTGGCTGAATAATTGTTCAGACGGTAATCCGAATAAAATAAATTTATTTAACTCTAATAATAGCAAATGTAAAGCACAATAAAATCTAACTTAGACAATGTACAACAAAATACATAAAAATGAAAATAAAGGATGGGGGAATTGTCACAATGGTGACATATAGTGGTATGTAGCAGGATTTAAAAGTCAAATGTCATAAAACATCCATGATAGGAACTTATATTACCGATTGGGAAATCGCTCCACTGATGAAATTGGATGAGGGATTGTAGGTGTGTACCCTCCAGTTGTAGATGGGCGGAGGATTGTAGCGATGATGGGCTCTTGTATGCAAAGAGCTTGGTAGAATCCTGATGGCAACCACTTTTTGAACTGGAAAGTCTCTTAGGGACCTGGCTAGGTGTCCCAGCATCTCTGTTTGAAACTTTAAATCCAGAATTTGGCGGTGGTGCTCTATTATTTTCAGGGATCAAGGATGACCATCAGTGAGAGCACAAGGGTCCAGCGTGATGCTCAACGTGTTTCCCCGGATCAGTAAAATTCCGGCTTCCTCAGGAGCGAAGGAGCCATCTGCAAAAAGGCACATTTTACCCTCAATTTAATTTGCAATATCACCAATAAAGATATTAAAAAGCACTGGTCCAAGTACAGATCCCTGGGGTACCCCACTTGTAACCTTTCCCTCCTTTGACTGTACTCCGTAATTTGACTGTACTCCGTTAACAGCTGACCAGAGTGTTGGCAGAGACCAGGAACAGGGGCACAGAGTCTAACTCAACGGTTGTTTTCACCAGGGAGCCCCGCAAGGAGCTTTGGACTTAGCTGCGCCTGGCGAGCTGGTCTTGGAGACAGAACTAGGGAACTGGTAGTCTTGAGATGATGGACAACTGCTGGCCTAGGAGACAGAGGTGAGTAGCAATGACCTGGAAGCCAGGGATGGCAGTAGGCGGCCTGGAAACCGTAAGAGTTGTTGATGGCCTGGGAGCCTGAGATGACTGTTGACAGCCTGGGAGCTGTTAGGAGTTGTCAATGACCTCGGAGCCAGAGATGACTGTTGCAGGCCTGGGAGCCATTAGGAGTTGTCAACATAGGGTGGACCAGCACAAAGGTAAGGAATGTGGCTGCAGACTCAACCGCTGTTTGTGACACATGTAATGAGAGTTTTTTGCAGAATCTTGGCTAAAGTTATGGGATTACCCACAATGTCCAGGTAACCTCATCATCATATTTAGATAAATTAACATCCTAAATTTCCAAGTAAAGAATGTGGGACACTTCTAAGCCAGCCCGACCAAACCACAGCAAGGCAGCACACAACTGAGAGTGGTGAAGACTTAAGGTGCACATACACGGTGCGATTTGCGAATGCAATGCGATGCAAGCACATCCCATCGCACAGATCAAAAAGTATGTGCTGCACATACTTTTTGAACTAGGTCTCGATCGCATTGCATCACACACGATCTAGACCAAAACGCATGTCAGAAGGGTGAAATATAAATGTGTGAAGTATGTGATGACTTGAAGCAGCCCAGTCAAAACAGCGCAGGGGGCCCCATTCACTAAGACTCACCCGACAACTGACATACTATAAAGTGAGAGGTATTGCCAAGAATTGTGCCTTATTCAATATGAAATCAACAAATGCAAGGATCATGCAGGCACCACAGACACATCTCTAGGTATGGCCTGGCGAATAGTCACTATATATTTTGTTATGTATTCTGCCATACTACATACAGCGTAGTATCTAAGGAAGGTGTATGTTTGTGTGTATGCATTTAGCTACTGGTAATACATTAGTACATTCCAAGCTTCAGTGCATTTCAACACTTAAACTCTAATGTTGCTGTTGATGCCCCCCCCCCCCCCCCCCCCCCCCACACACACACACACACACACACATACACACTTGAAATCTACTTTAAGGAAACTATTGATTATAATTATATAACCAGATGAAATAATCCTTAAGGTATAATGATGAGTTCTTGACTTGGACTATATAGCAGTTTCAATCATGTTTACATATGATCCCTTATGTGACCCTGAAGGAGTTAAATCCCTAAACTGCTCTGCTGCTAATGCTTCAGTACAGTATATTAGGAAAACAATGAAAAGTTTTATGAACCATGACATGCAAGATGGGGAATTCACTAGAATCTAAAGGGGAATTAATTATTTTTTTTGTTATTGTCAGCAAATAAAAACTTGCTGGATCTGCTTACAAAAAAAAACACATTGCAACTATCGTTGTATTTGAAGAAACTATGCTCATGAGATATATTGACAGTAGCATAAGTTCGGCCGAGTGGCCCCCACACCACCCTTATATTTTTTTTTAAACTTGGAACAAAGAGTTTGGCTCCATATAGCCTTTTCTCAGGTACAATTTCACCAATAGGGTTTTGTTATTCAGCAGGAAGTATTGTGGCCGAAATTTGCTCTAATGAACATATTTTATAACACTAAAAGAGATGTACTTGTGTAATTTCACGGGGTCCAATATATCGGATGCGATATCGGGCGATATATCGATGTGATCCAAAGCGATTTTTTACCTGTTTATAACCCCACTATCCACTACGCATGGAGTTGATTTTATATAGTGTGGCAGGCGCAGCGAGCCACCGAACCCGAAGCGTGGCTAGCGGATGCGGATTACTGCGCTTGCCACACTATATAAAATCAACTCCATGCGTAGTGGATAGTGGGGTTATAAACAGGTAAAAAATTGCTTTTGTATCGATATATATAGGCCGATATCGCATCCGATATATCGGGTGCCGTGAAACTACACAAGTACCAAAAAATATAAATTCAAAAATGTCTGACAAGAAAATATATGTAATGTAAGTGATTTAGTCAGTTATGATAGATATATAGATAATACAGAAATTACAGATCCTAATTACTTAGCTATTACATTTATAAAAATTATTTTCAATTACTCATGTAATACCCAGGTACCTTTAGATGTGCTTCGAAACCAGCTGACACAAAGTTTCTTCGACTTCTGTCAAGTCTTCTTTTCCTTTGTCGCAAGCACACCGTGACAGAGAGGAAAGTGTAATACTCTCCTTTTAGTAGCAGACACAATATGACACCATTATTTATTAAAAGTTTCTTATATAGTGCACACATATTCCGCAGCGCTTTACAGAGTATAGTTGAACATTCCCTGCCCCAGTGGAGCTTACAATCTATATTCCCTACCACATGTACATGCACACACAGACATTTTAGGGTTAATTAGTTGGGTGCCAATTAGCCTACCTGTATATTTTTGGATTGTGGGAGGAAACCAGAGTACTCAGAGTAAACCCACGCAAATACGGGGAGAATATACAAACTCCGCACAGTTAGGGCCATGGTGAGAATTGAACCCCTGACCTCAGCGCTGTGAGGTAGTAATGCTAACCATTACACCATCCATACTGCCCCACCATTTTACATAGGTGCAAAGGGGTGCAACTGCTATGGGGCCCAGAGATGAAGGGGGCCCATCTTTACAGTCTAAGCGGTATATGTGCTATATTCATTTATTACCAAACGTTGCTAAATAGGGGGCCCATACAAACTTTTGCTATGGGGCCTACAAATGTCTAGTTACGCCTTTGGTAATAAGCAATATTTATGTAGGTATACTTGAGATAAGCAGGTAACGGGGTTGCAGGCTTCTATAGATGCAGTCACTGAGCAACCAACAGGTATAAGCAATATTCAATTACTATACACAATCCCTGGTTCTCCAAAAAGACTTATATCACCAGCTTAACTGCAACAATTAAATACGTACCTAGCCTGAGGGTAACCCCAATATGTGGCCCAACTGTGGGTTAGTTTATCCCCTAGGGTTAAGACTGTGGCCCACTAGTAAGAAAACAGCAACTGAGGGGTCACTAACACTTCATATCCCACTGTACGGGTACCCAGTGCTCGAAGTGGGCCGATATACAACGGTATAGCATACCGGCACTTCCTTCAAGCACTGATTTTTTATTATTATTATTTACTGCAGTGCAGAACCTGGCTTCCCCTCTCATCCACAATGGGGAACCAGGTCTGCTTCACACAGAGCTGTTTCTGTAATCCTGCGCATTGCGTGACTACTGCATGACATCACATGGACCTGCCCGCAATCCCAAAGCCCCTGTGACACAGGTATTAAGCCTGTGGCACAGGTATTAAGCCGAATTCCAAAAGACCTAAAGTCTGATTCAGATTTGTACGCAATGCCGATGTTGATGCAGCTGAGCATTTATCGGTATACTGTGCACAGGCGAAGGTACAGTACTCTATCGATGCTGCCTGTAATCAGCAGCAACAAAAATATGACTATGGATTGTTTGAGGGAGGAGGGCCCCCAAACTGGTTTCTGCCTCCACGTGGGCCCTCTTCTGTCTGTACCCAGGAATCCAGTACCCCTGGTGGCAGGCCTAGGATGGGAAATCAGTGATTTCTTCAAACTTTCATATGGCCACTGTAAATACAAAGAAAAGAGTATTCCTGTCTACAGTACTTTAAGAATGCTGTAGAAAAGCCATATTTTTGTTTATTAAATATACCACTTAATACATGATCTTGTCACATCTTGGATTACACATTTTTAAAATAACATTGGTTACTGTGTCTTACCAGTATATATTTTTTTAATATGGCTTTACTTATTCTCTGCATTTTAAATGTGTTAAAAATGGAAATGAAATATTAGCATCAATCAAGTCCATATTACTATTTGCACAGAAAATATTCCTAGCAAAAAAGACTATACAGCCTTTTATCTGGAACGTCAAGTCAAACATTTAACATGACACGCTTGGAATTTGAATGCACCGAATATGTTATTTCTCCTATTTAATCCACATCAATCACATCCTATTAAGATTTTGATTGACTTGAATCACTGGCTATAATAAGGATATTGCTGTCAAATTAGAAATGTAACTAGAATGATGATTAATATGTTAGTTTAAATATTATTTATAGATTGGTACAATTTACACATATATCTAGATTTGTAAATCATTTATTTTGGAAATGATAAATGTCTGCCATTGCATCAAAATATCTCATATATGCTATTGTAATACATCCACTGAATTTATTTTATTTAAAAATAAAGGCCAGCGTTTTTTATATAATTCGCCTTTTGAGAAAATTCATTCATTATTCAGACTACTTTACACAATAAACCAATAAATAACTAATTGGTTGAAAAAAAAATGAAAATAAAACAAAATAAAGGAGCCCATACATGGTCCGTTGTGTATGGCTCCGTTCTGTACTATTCGATGCACATACTTTTTGTACTAGGTACACATCGGATCAGATCGCAGTGCATGCACACTGCATGCACTAGGAATCTGATCCGATCCGATGTGTGCTAATTAAGTCCCAAACGGATCCGTTAAACGGACCGTGTATGGGCTGCTTTAGGCTGATGCAGAGTCCAAAGCAAGTTGGATGCACCTGCATTAAAAATAAATATTTCCTCCAGTATGCCAAATTGTGCATATCTTGTGTAATCAGATCACCCCTATCTGTACACGGGTATGGACAAGTTGGAGGCCTTGCAATATATTATACATGAAAGCACTGTTCAATAAAAGCTTTGTTAATTATTGTAAGAAAAATGGGTACTTATGTAGTATCTGGGCTGCCGATTTTTTGATTGTATGCCTTAAGTTAAGGCATACAATCAGATGCGATGCGATGCGATATCGCATCGCATCGCATCCGATATCGGATGCGATATCGGATGCGATGACCCGATTTTTCCATAGGAATCAATGTTAAAATGATTCCTATGGAAAAATGGGTCCTTTTCATACCCCTACTATCCAAGTGGGCATGGAGTTGGATATAAACCTGTGGCGAGCGTAGCGAGCCACCGAGCCCGAAGCGTGGCGAGCGAAGCGAGCCCCGCGAGGGGACGGTATTCGTCCCCTCGCGGGGCTCGCTTCGCTCGCCACGCTTCGGGCTCGGTGGCTCGCTACGCTCGCCACAGGTTTATATCCAACTCCATGCCCACTTGGATAGTAGGGGTATGAAAAGGACCCATTTTTCCCATTGAATTCCATGTTAAAATGGACTCAGTCCATTTTAACATTGATTCCTATGGAAAAATCGGGTCATCGCATCGCATCGCATCGCATCGAATCGCATGGTCGCATGCGATGCGATGCGATCTCCCGATCCGACCCGATTTAGAAATCGGCAGCCCAGTTACTACATAAGTACCGAAAAATGTTACAGCGTGTGTGTTAGCAGGAACGCATTTAGAACAAGTAGATGCTGTAAGATTTGCAAGAAGAACGTTTAATGATGAACATATAACTTGGATGACATGCTGCACTCTGGACTTGCTGCATCACCAGCTACTGCATAAAGATCAGTGAGTGAGAAAAAAAGGAAGTACCTGAAAAACTCAACAACTATCAGACATACACTGACAATATCTATCTATAAGCACAGTTGAGAACAGTGGTTGCTATAATAAACATACAGAAGTCTAACACCCCCACTCAACTACTGCTTCTCAAACAAGTCCCATTCTAGATCTGATATCCTCAAACTTTGGCTTTGGTACTGGCTTTGTCATAATATCAGCTAACATATTGTCAGTCTCACAATATTCAAGAAGAATTACATTTTGCTCCACTAGATCACGTAGAAAATGATGCTTCACATCAACATGTTTGGTTCTAGCATTTATCTTTTCACTGTTTGCAAGTTTTATACATCCCTGATTGTCCTCAAACAATACCGTTGGTTTTGCTACTGACTCTCCAAAATCCTGTAGTAACTGACGTAACCAAACAACTTCTTGACTGGCATAAGCTGCTGAGATGTATTCCGCTTCTGTTGATGATAAGGCAACTGACATTTGCTTTTTGCTGGACCATGATATTAGGCTGTCTCCAACCTTGAATAGGTAGCCACTTGTTGACTTACGATCCTTGTAATCACCTGCCCAATCTGAATCCACATATCCTGTCAATTCAAGATTTCCTTTTTCTGACAATGTCAGGTTCAAGTCCTGTGTGTGTTTAAGGTACTGCATGACTCTCTTGATTGCATTCCAATCTCTTTGACGAGGTTTACTCACACGCCTACAAAGATGAGACATGGCAACTGAAATATCTGGCCTTGTAGTGGTTGCCACATATATAAGTGCCCCCACTGCTTGTCTGTATTGTTCATTATTGGGCAAGAGATCATCTTCTCCTTCCAGTTTGAGATAAGCTGCGTCCATTGGCGTAGTCACACCTTTAGCCTCTGACATTTTAAACTGATTGAGAATTTTAGTAATTTTAGCAGATTGATTGAGCAGAAAACTTCCATCTTCTTTCCGCTGTATCTGGATTCCTAGATAGTATGTCACCTCTCCCAGATCTTTAGTTTCAAAGTGTGAATTCAGAACTTCACTTAACTTTTTGATTTCTTCATTTTCTTCATGGGCAATAATACATCCACTTCCCATCTTCAAACTTGGAGTATAGGCATGAGTCTGCCTTACTTCTTGTGAACATTTCATTTAGTAAAAATTCATTTATTTTACTGTTCCATGCTCTAGCTGATTGTTTGAGACCATAGAGAGATTTTTGTAATTTGCAGACAAGATGCTCTTTGCCCTCTACTATATAACCTTCAGGCTGAGCCATGTACAATTCTTCTTCAATATCACCATTGAGAAAAGCAGTTTTAATGTCAAAATGCCTTACTTCCATATTTCTTAAAGCAGCTATGGCCATCAAGGTTCTGAAAGTACTCTGTTTCGCAACTGGTGCAAAAGTTGCATCATAATCTTCACCATATTTTTGAGTATAGCCCTTTGCTACTAATCTTGCTTTAAATCTGTGGACTTTACCTTCAGAGTCATATTTGGTTTTAAAACCCCATTTACATCCAACTGCATGTTTTCCTACAGGTAACTCTGTAAGTTCCCATGTCTGGAGCTGTTTAAGAGATTCCATTTCTTCATCAGCTGCTTTAATCCATTTTTCCTTTTTATTAGTGGGCAGTTTTTGCATGTCTTTCCAGGATTCTGGTTCAGGTTCTGGTGCTGTTCGTGCAAGATAAGATAGTCGCTTTGGTGGAATATTCTTATTACACCTTGTAGAACTCCTGACTAGAGGTAGAGGTAATCTTTCCTCTTCAGCAGTAACAGGATCACTTATAGCAACTTCAATATTATTTTCTTCTACTGACGGTGGTTGTTCTTCAAGCTGCACTGCCTGTGTCATTTCTTCAAATGTAAGATACACTGAGTTTTCATCAATTATAACGCTTCTACTTATTGTCACCTGGTTGGTTTCTTTATGTAGAATTCTGTATCCCTTTTGAGACTCACTGTAACCTACGAGCACTCCCTCCTCTGCTCGAGCATCCCATTTTGAGCGCTTTTCCTTTGAAACATGTACAAATGCTTTACTTCCAAATATTTTAATATGATGCAGGTCAGGCTTCTTTCCATTCCATAGTTCATATGGAGTCTTTTCAGTTGTTTTACCTAATAAACGATTTTGGAGATAACAGGCTGTCATGATTGCTTCTCCCCAGTAAGTTGCTGGCAAATCTGCATCAAAGAGCATGCTCCGCCCACTTTCACATAGTGTCCGATTCATTCTTTCAGCGACACCATTTTGCTCTGGATTATATGGTACCGTAGTCTGGAATGTAACTCCATGTCTTTTCAGAATGGTTTGTGTTTTGCCACTCTTGTATTCTGTGCCATTATCTGCACGCATTATTTTTGGAAATCTTCCGAACTTGTTGTTTACTTGGGCAAGATATTCTTCAAGTTTTTCTGAGACTTCATCCTTACTTTGCAGCAGGTAAAGAGTTGTGAATTTGGAGTAATCATCAATGAATGTAAGAAAATATCTTTTCTGTCCTGGGGTCATATTTTTCATTGGTCCACATACATCTGTGTGAATTATATCCAGACAATTTTCAGCTCTACTATTACTTGCTTTTGGAAAAGGTTTTCTTGTCATTTTCCCTTTTAGGCAGCTGGTACACTTCATCATTTGTGTGCAAGGATCAATTTTGATACCATTTGCATGTTGTTCTTGGGCTAGTTTTCTTATTGCTGCTGTATTTCTGTGCCCTAGACGACGGTGCCATACATGGATGCAGTTAACATGCTCCTGCTTAGCGGTATTAACAACTTCTCTGCACTTTAACTGATATAGCTCATCTTTGATAGTTCCTTCTGCAAGAATGTGGCTTCCATTTGTAATAATACACTTGTCACCTTTAAATGTCACAATATGTCCTTGTTTGGCGAGCTTTTTCACTGATAGCAGGTTAGTGTCAAGATTGGGCACATACAGTACATTCTTCATAAATATTTTTCTGGTAAATGTTGGAGAGACTGGACAGTAAAGATAACCTTCCCCTATTCCTCCTGAAACCATGTATTGTCCATTAGCTGTAGCTATTCTTTCTGAATTACTTTGGTCCAACTGAGTAAAGAAATTTTTATCATTAGTCATATGACTTGTAGCTCCTGAGTCAATGCACCACGCATTTATCACTGATGTATCGCTGTTACTATGAAAGGCAAATTCAGCATTAGAAGTGTTTCCTGGCTCTTTTATAGCACATTTTGCTTCTTGCTTAGCATCTTGTTTCTTTAACTGATCCATTCTGGCTTTCCAAACTCTACAATCTGCCTTTAAGTGACCGGGTCTCTTGCATACAAAACATTCACGTGTTTCATGTCTCTGAGTGGATTTCTGAAAACAGTTCTGCACCTTTAATGCCGATTCTGCTAAGGATCCTTCATCCTTATTTGTGCTCTCAGTCTTGCGCTTATATTCATCCACAAGTTTGCCTTTCACATACTCTAATGTAAGTTCATCGTCTGGTCTGGCATCTAGCGCAGTTACAAGTGTCTCATAACTATCTGGGAGACCACTGAGTAGCAGGGCTGCTATACGAAAGTCTTTTATTTCTTCTCCTATGCAACGCAGACGCTCTACCATTTCTAGAGTACATCTTATATAATCCTGCATGTCCTGGCCTTTAAGCAGTTTAGACTGATACAGCTTTCTGATTAAATATAGCTTATTGCTTAAATTTGCTCTCTCGTGCACTTTCTGCAGCACATCCCACATATCTTTTGCACTGTCACAGTTACATATATGCACGATCTGATCATCATCTATACTGAGAGAGATTGTACTCTGGGCTTTCTGATCTCTCTCAGTCCATTCCTCTGTGACTGGGTTAGGTTTAGGTTCTTGTATGCATTTCCACGTACCTTCTCTTACAAGCAGCATCTTTACTTTGAATTTCCATGTCTGGTAATTCTGGTTAGTCAGATTCATCACTGTGAATTTGGCTGAGGCACTGTTAATGGCAGCCATGTCTCTTCTGGGTTCCGCCTTTCTGTTTGAGTACTTTTAACTCTTGTTACTTCTCTTTCTGCAGTCCTGGGCCCATAACCTGTTAGCAGGAACGCATTTAGAACAAGTAGATGTTGTAAGATTTGCAAGAAGATCAGTGAGTGAGAAAAAAAGGAAGTACCTGAAAAACTTTATCAACAACTATCAGACATACACTGACAATATCTATCTATAAGCACAGTTGAGAGCAGTGGTTGCTATAATAAACATACAGAAGTCTAACAGTGTGCAATCTCTTTTGACATCTAGGTGGAGATGCATTCAACCTTTTTAGGTACTTGTTTCCTATCTGGGCGCCCAGGTTTTCTACGTACGGCACCGTAATTATATCGGATCGCATCGCATCGGATTCGGTACTCGATGATGTACGATGGCATACGATGCTATCCGATCCGATTTCATTTTAAATCGGATCGCATCGCATGCGGTGACGCGATCAACCTGATTTTTACATTGGAATCAATGTTAAATGGTCCCTGAGACCCGATTTGACATTGATTTCAATGTAATAACCCAGCAAACCCACGATTTGTATAGGAAACCCCCCCTGATGGTTTAAAATGCGCCTCCAATGTTAACGCCACCCCAGTATTGACGTCAACCCGAAACATGGCGAGGGGCGGCGGTACGCGTCCTCCGACTTTTTCATACCCCCACTATCCACGTCGGCGTGGAGTTGAGAATAGAATAGTGTGGCGAGCGCAGCGAGCCACCGAGCCCGAAGCGTGGCGAGCGCAGCGAGCCCCGCGAGGGGACGCGGATACCTGTGAAGCCCGCGAGGGGACACGGATACCTGTGAAGTATCCGCGGCCCCTCGCGGGGCGCGCTGCGCTCGCCACGCTTCGGGCTCGGTGGCTCGCTGCGCTCGCCACACTATTCTATTCTCAACTCCACGCCCACGTGGATAGTGGGGGTATGAAAAAGTCGGAGGACGCGTACCGCCGCCGCTCGCCACGCTTCGGGTTGACGTCAATACTGTGTTTCTGTGCAGATGTGACAAGGGGAGGGCTTTGAAGGGTTAATAAATACAGTAGTGTTACAGATGGCCCATCCTATGGGCCAACCATAAAAGCGGGAACGAAATCGGATCGGATCGCATCGCATCGTTCCATATCGTGTATGTGCATTTGTGGTATCCGATGCGATGCGATCCGATTTTGATACGGAGAATAGCATGGTGCGCAATTAACTTAGCGGGCGCCCAGATAGGAAACAAGTACCCCTTTTTTTTTTTTTCATATGCATCCTGTAACATGATATTTATAAGCTATTTGGGTGGTACTTTCTCTCAACTTAATATTTTCCAAGCTTATATACTGTAGGGGAAATTTACTAAGATGGGAGTTCTATTTCACAATCGATGCTATGGGCAACCAGATACTATCTATTATCTTCTAGAACCAGGGTGGTCAAACCGGTCCTCGAGATCTACCAACGGTCCACGTTTTCCAGGTTACCTAGCTGGTGCACAGCTGTAGTCATTACTAACTGTCACATTTTCAAACATGCTGCATTCATTCCTACTATAGATCCACAGGTTGCCTGGAAAACATGCACCGTTGGTAGATCTTGAGGACAGGTTTGGCCACCCCTGTTCTAGAAGGTGCTAAATGAATAAGTAGATTCTGATTGGTTGCCCATAGCAACATCCCATGTAAAATAGAACTTTTATCTTAGTAAATTACCCCCTGTACATCTTACCCATGTAAGCAAATTACACTGGTATGATAAGGATAAACAATTCCACTGTGTAATTTTTAATAGTATCTTTCACTCTCCATTTGTAACCTCAAACGGATACAAATAGTACAACATTAAAAGACCATTGCCAATACAACAGTAGTCACACACTTACCCAGGAGAGTTTAGCTTGCAAGCCTTGGCAATCCTGGGTGATCTACATGCCTGTCTGCTGTGTCTCCGAGTGTGCTAGTTAATGGTAGTGGGCAGGACTGAACTAGCCCACAGGGGCACAAGGGACACTTCTGGTGGGCCCTACTGCCTGGGGGCCTAGCTTGTCCTCTAGGGATAAGGTTCCAGACTATGCATTTGAATTATATTATACATTGTATATTTGTTACCTTATACTGTACAGAATATAATAGTGTATTTTCTACAGTGTGTTGCTGTTATTAATCTGGTAAATTATTATGCATGCACTACCAGTATTTAATATATATATATATATATTTTACTGGGATCTTCTGGGCTGTGAGGACGTAAGAGTGTACCTGTCTTGACAAAGGCCGAAACGTCGACTACAACTGCTGAATTAATGTTAGCTGTATATTGATCTTTGAAGTACAAATAAATGCACATCTTGATTTCAAGTTTGTGAGTGCTCCTTGTTGACCTGTTTAAAGTTCTACACCCAAGATATATATATATATATATATATATATATATATATATATATATATATATATATATATATATATATATATATATATAGTGTCTATATGTGGGAAACGCACACTTCCAATGTATTCCAATGTATAATGGCGGGGTGCAAGGACAATATAATGATAGTGGAAGCCCAACAGAAAAGGACAGATGTCCCTCTGATCGACGGGACCAGCACACCCTTTTTAGTAAATAACAAAGATAATTTATTGAAGCATGATGTCAAGTTGTAGTAAATGAGCCAATATACTTAACAGTGGCTGGCAGCAGGCTGAAGACAGCAACATAGCAATATGCAATGGTATATATATATATATATATATATATATATATATATATATATATATATATATATATATATAGAGAGAGAGAGAGAGAGAGAGAGAGAGAGAGAGAGAGAGAAAGAGAGAGAGTAGCTTACAGACTGGCACAATCCAATGCACATACAGATTTACTTAGCTGGGTGCCTTCATATAGAAGTGGGTAAAATCAAAGTAGATAGATGCGGCACTCACAGCTAAATAATGTCATTGCAGCACCGGGTTATAGCAATGTTTCAATCCCTTTTTTTAGGATTTTCCTCAGGCTTAATACCTTTTATAACACCCAAGTGCTCCGGAAGCCACAGTGCCATCACTCTTCCAGATCCCAAAGGGATGATGTCATCCCATTCCTGGTTGCACGTGTGGCGCCGCATCACCAATGTGTGCCCATCACTATACACCAGGGGTGTCCAAACTTTTTGCGACGAGGGCCAGATTTGCTGAACTGTAAATGTGTGGGGGCCAACAATTCAGCCTGACATTCTTTAAATCATTAATCACATCAGAATGGTCCCTGCTCTGCCCCCATTCACTCTATGTCCCCAGCCTGTCCCTTCACTGTATTTTCCCCAGCCTGCCCCCATTCACTGTATGTCCTTCCTTCACTGTATGTTCCCCACTCAGCACCCATTCACTCTGTCCCCCAGCCTGCCCTCTTCTCTTAATGTCCATTAGTGCCTCCATTCATTGTATGTCCCCAAGCCTGACCCTCCATTCACTATGTACCCCACTCTGCCCCCATTCACTATGTCCCCCAGCCTGCCCCCTGCTGCCCCTTCTCTGAATGGCCATCACTACCTCCATTCACTGTATTTCCCCCAGCCTCACCCTCCTTCACTGTATGTCTCCCACTCTGCCCCATCCCTTCTCTGTATGTGTCCCAGCTCCTTGTGTGATCCAGAGGACAGAGAGGCAAAGCAGGCACTGCAAGGACAGGAGCGGCTTAAGCTCCCGCTGCTGCCTTCCTCCACTCTGCATGTTATGGGAGCAAGCTTCCCCCTTGCTGCCCCCCCCCCCTCCCCAAACACTGCTATCACTGTGATTGTGGAGTAGGGTGATATACGATTGCAGCAGCAGGGGTAGGACGCCAAACACAACTGACTGTAGCACCATCTTCTCACTGCAGCAGACAGCAAGGTAAAGGCGCGCTCGCTGGGGCCCCACCTTTAGTGTCCTGTGCTGTGCTTCCCACATCTGATGCTCTGCCCGCTTCCAGATGGAGGCTGCGGGCCGCTTGAAATGACAGCACGGGCCGCAATTGGCCCCTGTCCTGACTTTGGATATGCCTGCCATCCACCATACTGACTGTAAACAAATACAACAACATTGCAATTACAAATACTGCTAATACATGTTATTTATCCCATCACTACATATTTTATATGGCAACATATCTTAAAGGTGTTAGTAATAGGTAATTTAAAAAGACAGTAGTTAACAATATATAACTGGGAATATTAAAAGTAAGACTATACTAAATACTAATGCCCAATGCTTCATTCTACAAACTCGCCTCAATAGTATTGAGGCGAGAAATCCCTTGTGTATGCTTTTTAGGTCATATGCCATAGTGAATTTCACTGGGCAAATACACTGATTATGTTTATTAATGTGGTCAATAAGTATCTGTATAGGGCCTCTCCAAAAAATAAGTAAATCATCAATATATCTGAGGTATAACTTATTATTATTAACCATGCATTTCAAGTGCTTTACAGTACATGGTACTCCATATGGAGGTGTAATTCAATACCCCAGTTGATTTTAATTGCGTGCTTATACATGAGTTATATTTTGTTAGTGTGACAAATATGGCAAAAGTGAACTACCCATCCCTAAACATTTTTTACTCATCCCACCAAACTTCAGGGGTGGAGACCGTGGCCTCTGATTATTACAAAGCGAGGAAAGATAAATTTTTCACCTAGATACTAATGCACCCAGAGGTTTCAATGAATCATTGGGCATTATGTGTTTGATACACAATATATTTTTAATTAGGTGAATACTGATTTAGTATTGGATATATGTATGTAGTATTACCTATAACCTTTCCTACAGTTCTGTTATATATATCGTTAACTATTGTTTTTTTGATCAACTATTACTAACGCTAAATAGCCTTTAAGATATGTTGCCATACAAAATATGTAGTGACAGGTTTTAGATAACATATATGTATTTGCAGTGTTTTAAAATGTTGTTGTATTTGTTTACAGTCTCTATGGTGATGTGCACACATTGATGATGTCATCTCTTTGGGACCTGGAAGCGGAGCGATGGAGCAATGGCATGCGGAGCACTTGGGTGTTATAAAGGGTATGTTTTGTTTGCTATTTCATTGAGCCTGAGGAAAATCCAAGTAAAGGGATTGCAACATTGCTATAACCTGATTCTGCAGTGACATTATTGAGCTGGGAGTGCCGCATCTGTCTATTTTTATTATAGATAGATAGATAGATAGATAGATAGATAGATAGATAGATAGAGAAACTCAAGGAATCCGCACACTTAAAGGGCTGAGTATTCAGGTCCAAGTCCAGGTGTAATCATAGAGAAACAATATATCCAATATGAATGGGACAGTACTCCTTTTTACAGTGAATCCAGCACAAGTGATTTAATAGATCAATTCCAAGTATCAAAATGTCAAACAAGCTGCTTAACAGCAAAACAATGCCATTGTATATAAAAGGTCACAAAACATATTCACCCAACCTTAACATGGCTTTCACCAGACAATCGACAGTCAATGAATCCATTTCAGCAACATATGCCGTTTCCACAGACTGACCCATATATAGATAGATACAGTAGATAGATAGATAGTTAGATAGTTAGATATATAGATAGATAGATAGATAGATAGATAGATAGATAGCAGGTGGCCAGGTCCATGCACTTTAAAAGGGTTAGGCAAACCAATATGGTGGCTGGACACACCTACTCTATAGACTGTCAGACCCCCAAGTATTGGCCCTTCCTGCTGCATTTCATGCCCCAGTCAATCACTGGTAGTGTGATATACAGCATACCACAGGCCACTTTATCATGCTCCAGCACTCAGAATAACCATGTCTGACTAGATAGCCTAGTCACTGTATTGCTATTGCAATTCTCTTAATACATATCTAACAGGCACAATGCTTAGGCTTATCAGTGGTAAGTAAACTGCCTATCAATGGAGAAAGTACAGCCCTGTGGAGATTCTCCTTAGAGAAGTCGTTCTGCAAAGATGACTGCAAGAGCACAGTGCAGAATACTCAAAGAAAATATAATATTCCTAGAATGTCTCATAGAAACTTGCAGAAATCTCTGTAACTTGCAAAATAGTTGGTCTATTGATAAATTAAAAAGAAGTGTTGAGAGTGGGTATACCCTCTCTAGTATATCGTTGCATCATTCACTAAGAAAGACATTGTACAGTAGGTGTTGAGTCGAAATAATGAATTATGTTAATATAATTCACATCAAAATCTATGCTTTTCATTAACCTAAACAGATGGGGCCAAATCACGGTATTGAAGGACTTCTGCATGTCAAGTCTATCCAAGATATCTCTGTGTTCCTGAGTTAACGTTCAATAAATGCTCATGTAAATGATCCTGACCCCTGGCAGGATGTGGAACTGTCCCAAAAAAGTGACGGTTTCGCGGGACAGTTGGGAGGTATGCTCATTATGATCTCATTCACACTACTGTATCACATCAAAGGTAAAGCTTTTAGTGCACTTCAAAAGCATTGGGTACTGTATGAATAAGTGGAACAACACACTGTAACAGTTTAGCAATATAACATGTTACATTGGAAAATAGACACCAGAATGCACTATACAGTCAATGGCAAGCTGTCTCCAGAATCAATATGTCAATACGCCTTTGTTCCTTTTGTCATGTGAATAATGATCAAATAAAAGCTGCAAAAATGGACATACTCTGTAGGGTGACTGAATCAAAAAAAGTACAGTATGTAATGTATGTTCATATATCCTCATCTATCAACTGACCTCCAGTAACATTACCTTTCACTTGCTAGCTTATTTATATAAATTGAGCCTCAATATATCCATATTCTACCATGTATTGTATAGTCTACAATGTTTGGAAATATTTGGTTCTTGTTTAGTTTCACGGCGGCAGCATGGCCACCCGCTACTTCCGGGTTCGGCGCTCGGAAAACTATCTAAAATAAAGTCCATGCTAGCGTGACTTGGTTCATACCCCCACTATCCACGTTGGCATGGAGTTGATTTTAGATAGCGTGTCGAGCGCAGCGAGCCATCAAGCCCGTAGCATGGGCGAGCGAAGCGAGCCCCGCAAGGGGACACAGATGCTGCTGCGACTGAGACGCTGCCGCCGTGAAACTAAATAAGTACCAAATATTTTTATATGTGTGACACAGTTCAATCTATGGGTCAGATGTATCAAGCTTCAAAAAGTGATAAAGTGGAGAGTGATAAACAACCAGCTCCTTCCTGTCATTTTACAAACCTAGCCTGTGACATGACAGGTAGGAACTGATTGGCTGGTTGTTTATCATTATCCATTTATCAATTTTTGAAGCTTGATACATATGGTCATATATACTGTATGTATATAAAAGTAAAAATGTGTATTTGTTCTTCATAGGCTTTTACAGGGTTTGATGGATTGGGACAAAACTTGGAAAACCCTTCACTATCCCTTCACTATCCAACTTAAAATACTGGTGGACCATGGCCATACATATCTGATATTTCAAATGAATTGGTCTGTTTGTTTGTCTGTCTGGTTATGCATACCCATGTGGTCCAGTTGGATTCTTACCAGGTTTGTGGGGGGTTAAGGTTAAGGTCACGATCAGACCTCACAAATACTAGAATATTTATAATGGGTGCAGTGTCCAGAGGGGCCCACACCGCACCCATTTCTCAAATACTTACCCATCCTGAGTCCTGCACCACAGGCAGCTGAAGAAATCTAATAGATAATGGCATGGCTACCATTTTCCCAATGTAATGTTCATATGCAGTAGTAAAATCATCAGGAAAATTATGCTCCAGTGCTCAGACGCTACAGTGCTGCTAGCAGAGCGGAGGTGGACTGGATACTGCACTTAGACCTCCTCCTCTCTTTTTAAATGCCCCTGCTCATGGCGGAATGCACCGGGAAAACCTTTGATCAGTGGCGGTTTTTACCTATGGGCTGCAGGGCTGCAGCCCCCTCCACAGGTAAAATTTACCACTGTAGTGAATCCAGGTGCAGTCTGTGAGACTGCACTGGCTTCACTGTAACAGGCAGTGACTTCCTATAGGAAGTTCGACCTGCCAGTCACAAAGGCAGTCCCATTGGGAGGTGTTTCTTCCCTCCGGCGATTGCACAGTACCAATATCGGTACTGCGCACATGCTGGTCCCGGTGTCTGTCATTTGTATTGTACAGGACCAAGATTCTTTCTATGGGCTGTTGCCATAGCAGCCCATAGAAGCTGGCTGCATGCACAGTACAGATGTTTGTACTGCATGGGACCAGGGAGAAGAGGCAGCAGTGGCGGCTGCAGCGGTGGCGACAGGGGGAGTGGTGGGCCTGAAACACGATACCCCCGCTGCGGCCCAAGAAGGTACGAGCCACCACTGCCTTTGACCCAGTGGAGCCTGTACTGGGCCTGCCCCTGGATGTTTTTGGATGAAAACATTAACTAATAACCATAATTAAATGACCTGAAAGAACTTACTGAAATAAACAATAATTAATTAACTAAAATAACTGACAAAAGACAACCCAAAAGCCTTGAAATAGCAACATTGATAACAGTAGGAAATCTTTAAACCTATCTTGCAATGTAAAAGTGGTTATAAAACTGATTAGAAACAAAAGGTGGGAATCAGGACTACTGCCAACACCCCAAAAACTCTACTGCGCAACCACCTCCTGGGTGTGTTAGAAGAGCAACTAAGCTACTGTGTACAGCATTTTTAATACGTTGGCAGGTATATCCAACTCTTCAATAACTTAATAATTGGAACAATGGGTATGCCAGCTAGTTTACTTAGTAAAGAAAGTATCAGGAAAAGTGATAGATTTGAGATGGAACACCTCTCAGCCAGCGCCAGGGCTAGACAGAATGCCCCTGGTGGCGAGCACCGGCGGAGAGGCGCTCCTTCTGACTGGGACGCATGAGCGTCTCACACGCACGTGCGTACCAGTTTTCAGGCGGCGGGGGATGCAAACCCTGCCCGTCTCTGCTTCAGGGAGACAGGCAGGGTTAGGGCGGTGCAGGGAGGCGACAGGGACTGGCAAACAGCAATGGGGAGCTCCGTCAGAATGGGACACGTGAGCGTCTTGTGCGCATGCATCCCCTGCCAGCGGCTGGCGAGGTCTGGCAGTTGGCGATCCGTCCCCCAGACCCCTGCTGAATGACAGCGGCTCTATCTGTGTACAGAATTGTAATATTTTTGCAAACAGTATAGTGTGTCTCCAAGAATACTGTACACTACAATGGAAATATGTTATACGGAGCAAGGACTGACAATAAGTGAAGTACAAGTTTGATTCCTGTGTACAGTTGGCAAATAAAATACAATGTTAATTTACACATTAATGTACAGTACACTGCAAGCTTAGCACAAGTATGACAGAAGGCTGCATAGTCATAATGTTGTCAGTGATTGGGTACAATGGAGCAGATATATGAAGGTGCGCTATGGGGTATGAGTGCACACGTTATCTGCTTCTCCCTTATGTATGAAGGAGCCGGTGTGCGCTAAATGATAGCAGGACAATATGCAGAGCAAATGTATGAACGGTCAGCAGCGCTGAATGTTCTGCCATTTGCTGCTATACGCTTCGACAGCTGCAGGGTGGCTAAACCCTATCCCCTCAACAGGGACAGCGCTGTCGCCGGCTCCGGGCTGTGCTGGAGATGTTGTGTGAGTAGCAAGATCTCGCGCTTGCCCAGTACAGCCGGCTGGGGGTGAAGGAGACAGCACGTCAGTGTGAGTTCATGTGCTCTCTCCTCATTTTTTTTTTTTTATTCTAATTATTACATTAGTTTTAGACACCAATCTTATATTTGACTATGTACCATTGCGTATGGTATAACACTCTGACATCGAATCCCGACTGTCACAAGCCCAACAGGGGGTAAACGCATTGAAGCCCCTTTCAGGCTAGTTGTGCTCACTATCTATTCTGTTCTCCCTCTATGGGGGTTGTGGACCCCCATGAGATAAAAAAGCCCATGTAAGTCAAGTTTCCGACTGTCAGGCTCTGGGATTCTGATGTCGGAGAAACCAATGTTGGAATCTCGACTGTTAGTGAGTCATCTGCTACCCATGCCATTAGGATAAAATGAGTGTGGTAAAGACAATAAGTCTATTAGAAATCTAGTTTAGCTTTGGGTTCCTGTTCTGTTTGCTTATCCATCAAACTTCAATATAAATGCTTTCTGTTCTCTACAATTTGTGTATGTTTTTATTTTCCTTTCCATTGAAACTTCTAAAGAGATTTGCATTATCTGTAATATTAGTTAAAGAAACAAGGAAAGCCTATAACACTTAAGGCAATCATTAAAATGGAAATGAAATGTTAATGCACCATTACATATTTGTGGAATATAATTTTCATGATTTTACTGTGCATCTAATGTAATATCAATCTGTCTTTATGTCAGAATATGCAGTAAATATTTCCTTCCAAAAGAACTTGGCTCCAAGCAGAGGTGTAACAATAATTTACGCACCCCCACCCCCCCAACCCCCCACCACCAGGAAAGTTTAGAGGATGCTAGAGGAGGCAATGGCCTCCTCTAGCATCCTCAAAAACTGTCTGCTTTATGGGGGTGGTCATTTTGTAAGTGATATCTTTCATAAGGAGACAGCTAGAATCAGCGCTGGACCTGGTTAGTAAATCTACGGGTCCACTCCCGGCCACAAGCAGCATATCAATAGCTCCCGCAGACCCCCAGTGCCGGGCGCCCACACTTGGTCAGCGCCTCCCCGCCATTGCGGGGTCTGCGGTGCTATTGTTACGCCACTGGCTCCAAGTAAGCTCTTCACACTATTTTTGGAACTTAACAGAGCTGTAACAATGTAGCTACTCCTTTAGCGGGTATAGAATCAGAGCTGTTGTGTCCTTGTAACAGTTTGGATCTATATAGCAAAAAAAGATATAACAATTTAATTGTATTGCATATGATTGATTGTGATACAATTTATAAACAGTATGTGATTGTTCCCAGTGGTATATTCTACAGACTGTATATAATACCAGTGCTCCATGAATTAAACATTTGTTCATCTCCATTTTTATTCCTAGCACATCTGTGTAATTTTTGGGGCATGCTTAGTGCTCCCATGGCAGTTACATAGTTACATAGTAGGTAAGGCTGAATAAAGACTTGCATCCATCTAGTTCAACCTAGGTTTTAATAGCTTATCCCTTGTTGTACTGTATGTTCTGAAATTATTAAAGACAGATTATGATTACTATTTGTACCCATTGATGTTTTTAACCAATAAATGTTTATCCAACCTTAATTTGAACGTATTTATTGTCTCTGCCGACACCACTTCCCCAGGAAGATTGTTCTAAAGTTTGACTGCTCTAACCGTAAAGAAGTTTTTTCTTCTAAGGGAACAAAATCTTTTTTGCGCAGTTTATCTCAGTTGCGCAGCCCCCGACTCCCCTCCTTGCATGGCATCTATTCAATGATCACTAGCTGCTCTGAGTAATTGGGGCAGTTGGAAGGTATGCATTCAATGCAAATGTAACAGATATGGGCAGTATTCGCTCATCAAACTTTAGATGGTAGGAAGGAGCTACAATGCTGCTGAGGACCAGGTACACAGGAAGACAAGAGCCCAACTCTCTAGAGAATAGCTGCAGCAGGCATTAGAGAAAATGGCAATTCACCATATCTTTGAGGGAGGGGAGTACAGGAACAAGAAGAGTCACCCTTGGTGGGATACCACCAAGGGAGCAAAAAAGGGGTCAACCGGGAGAGCCAACCTCCCCTTGTAACATGGACAGCTCTCTAAAGAAGTGCCCCATTAACTATGTGCCCTGGTGGTCTAGCAAGGTGCAGGTGGCCTAAACATCCTCTGTCAGCACCTCTGGTGGTCTCCAGTACCTACCTACCTTGAAGCTTACCTGTACCCCATGGCATCCAGCTGCAGATCCTTTCCAGCACTGGTAGTAGGTGAAGAGGAAGCACGAGTTTTCTATAGGATGCATAGCACTGCTCACTGTAACAAAAAGTTGAAGCTGGTTAAAACATGCTGAGCTGAAACTACTAGTGTGTGACAGTATGTGTATATACAGTATGTGTGACTATACAGTATATTCATATGCACAGGTGTGTTATTTTATGTATGTATGCATTGTTTACTTTTTTTTAAACTGCAGTCCAAATAAGATTAAAAATGTATGAATATAGTTAGCCAACCAACGTGACAGGAGCCCTAGTTTCTGTCCTGCCCCAGGTCACCTTTCTAGCAGTCCAGTAATGGGCACAGTGCACTGCCAGTTTATATTCCAGCATATGGGTGGGTTTGATGGTGGTTGAAGGGCCCCAAGATTTCTGTTGCCAGCCCTGCCTATACCTACTGTCTACAGCATATGTCCCCTATGGAGAGATGTAGAAAGATAAAAAAGTTAACTTATAACTAACATTGAAAAAAAAATAGTAGAACATGTACTGAACCCTGGAGAGTTATAAAATAGAGAGAGATATAGGCTTCAACAATCAGTAGTGCAGTTTTCCAAATATAAGGAAACTGTGCATACAGTATATAGGACACTTTCCGTATATGTGCTATATATGTCCATTAATTTACTGTATTGCAAACACCTCTGCCTGATTGACAGGTAGAGGCATTCGCAGGAAGGGATGGAGCAGAAGTAGCCAGCATTTGGGAAAATGGAGGCATGACAACACCCATTTTCTGGGTCATCGAGAGGCCAAGTACTTAGTGTGGAATGCAGTTTAGAAGCCTGCATAAGGTCAGACTTACTCTGCAGTCACAGATGAACATCATCACCAATAGCTGAAATGATAAATGTACCCCTACTACCCCTTTCACCCTGCACAAATTTCTTAGGTGGACCCCGGGTTTTTGTTTATTCCTCCCGGGTGAGCATGCATTGTAAAAGGGCCATTTTCAATACCCCGGGTCCAGCAATCTGACCCAGGTTACAAGCAGTGTTTTACAGGTCTGAGCCAGGTTGCTTTGCAGTCTGGACGGGAACCCTAGGTTGAGCAACCTGGATCCTGATCACTGCTATGGGGGAGGCAGCACCATCAGTGCTGCCTCCTCTCCCACCCCACACAATGTTTCACTGCTCCCCCCTCTCCATCTGATGTCAGTGCCTGCCAATATGCCGGGTGCTGACAGGGCACGAGTTATCGCAAATGCCGGGTCACTCCCGGGCCGGAACTGGGTCCAAATCCTGGGGGTGACCTGGCATTTGCGATGTGAAAGAGGTATAAGTCTCATGTGTTGGAATGAGTGTGACATGGGCATTTAGGTATAGATAAATACACTTAATGCAATGAAATGATAATGGTTTGTACAACAGCCATCCAACTAAAGTTATTATAGTACGAAAGTACACATCCTGAACACACATAAAAACAATATTTTTATGGGCAGAAAAATCTTCAGCCATTCAATAATGTATATGGTTTTCTTTTCTCCTGAATATTGTGAATGAACATACACTTCACAAAATAAAACTATTCAATAGTATATAAATAGCTCTAACCATTAGATTTATACTTCTGAATGCAATATGAACCTTTGCTTCTAGCTTGTCAAGTACCCTGCATCATGTTCTTTGGAAAAGTAGCTCGGAACAGGAAAATAATCACTCATAGCTATTATCAGAATTGTTCTCATGCATCCTCACAATGGGGGTTATTTTGGTTTACTCTTTCTGACAAAATCCTTCTTAGATGGACAAAACCAAGTGCACTGCGGGTGGGGCAGATATAACATGTGCAGAGAGAATTCGATTTGGGTGAGTTATTTTGTTTATGTGCAGGGAAAATACTGTCTGCATCTTTTTACACTGCAATATAGATCTCACTTTGAAGTAAAACCCCACCCAAATCTAATTCTCTCTGCACAAGTTCCATCTGCCCTACCTGCAGTGCACATGGTTTTGTCCATCTAAGAAGGAATTTGTCAGAAAGAGTGAACCAAAATAACCCCCAATAAGAAGTGTACAGTATTTGTACCACACACATACTTTATTTTACAAGATTTCCTGGAAAAGGATATACCATGAAAACACAACACAGTGGTTCCCAAAATTTCATGAATCAAGGCACCCCAAAAATATCAGCATTTTATTTCTCAGAACCCCTGGGATAAAAGTTTTAACATTTTAAAGATTATATTAAGTAAATTGTGCAAAAAAAGATAGAATAGGACTGTCCCCTAGGGGTTAGAACTTGGGGGCGCTATGTCACGTGTTGCTTAACCTGCAGCTGTTCGGTAGACGGGGTAGTTAGTCCTGTATAGAAGACAATGGAATAAAGCAAAAAGTGAACAGCGCACTAGTGATGAGAATCGATATAACAAATTTATTTAAGACAATATGTAATGAAGGTAAAAAACAATTAATAAAAATGCATATATTAAAAGGGGTTGAAATAATTTGCACAATTGATAGCGGATCGGTGAATAATGAGGGGGTCCCACTGCAGTTGAGAGGAATGCTGGAGAGTCCGTTCCTATATTCCCCTGGACAAAATTGTAAATGTCATAATTACCACCCTTGATGGATTTAGGGATGTCCTCGTCCGAGTGTCCACGGGTCGGCCCAAGAATGGTACAAATTACCGACGGTGGAATGATGGCAAGATGCTCGGGTGCTCCCAAAAGGATAGATGATAAACGCTGAATTACCGGGTGTTGTCCTTATGGTAGAGGCACGAGGAAACAATATCCTTGGGTGTGGTATTTGTAAATCCAGGGGATGGTTCGGGCTGCAATCCAGAAGTTTAGTGGCAATGAGAGGGGGGGGTCCCCAGTAGCTCACTGACGCGTTTCGCCACTCCTGGTGGCTTTATCAAAGGTGGGTAGTTAGGTCTGTCCATGTTGGTCTTATATACCCCATAGTATAGGTCACATGGCTAATTAGCCGCAGGTGTGGTGCAAATACTCACAATAAAATAACATATAAACTAAAAATTTGAACAGGAGGCAAAACCTGGAATAAATGGATCTTTCTTTTAATACATCTTGGTACACAAAATGATAATAATAAATTACATTTGGGCCCATAAATAACGGGACCATAGCTCAGTTAGACATACGTGGGCGTTCTTTGTAATTACTCACAGCTGTGCACTATGGCTGTGCACTATGACGTATGACTCCCGTTGTCTTGGGAACCTTCATTGGGAGATTTTGTCTCGTGCATTGTGCGTCCGGCGTCTCTGTTGCCAGACAACGGGAGCGTGTGGCCGGAAGTCTGCCCGGCTGTTCTATAATACACTGAAGGCCGGGCACTGGACGTTGTCACGTAGATCATGTGACTACATCCGTACGAGTATGCAAGACTGTTACGTCTTCCTAGCATTTCTATTGCTAGGTTACCGTTCTAAGTCAGTTTAATCAGAGTAAGTCTCATATCTACGGAAGCGCCTTCTAACACTTTCAGGAGGAGCATACAGTAAATAACGTGCTGGTAAGACCGTATCTAAAGTTATCTTTTGTGGACATTGGTAAAACAATTCTTTCATATATAAAGCGATGGATCTCATAACTAGTACATACAATCAACAGTGGCATATTATAAAGGAGATCTAATACAACTTGTAGCTGACATATAAAGTCATAGATGGCATATTATATGGAAAAACATGCTACAGCATATAGATATATAAGTATCGGAGAAAGGCTCTATATGATGCATAATAAGTGGTCAAATACATTTTTCATTCCTCTCAACTGCAGGGGGACCCCCTCATTATTCACCCATCCGCTATCAATTGTGCAAATTATTTCAACCCCTTTTAATATACAGATGTATCCGGCCTTACTGTTGCTGGCGAATCGCCAGCAGCATGCTGCTGGCCATCCGCCAGCAACACGGCGCTCCAACTGACTGAGACGCGCGTGCGTCCCCCACGCACGCGCGTCTCAGTATCCGGGCGGCAGGGCGGCGAGGCAGACGCAATACTGTCCCCCTCCCGCTCGAGAGGGCTGGGGGGGACCCGAGGGCACTGCGGGGGGTGCGGACAGCACAGTCGGAAGGGGATGCGCGCGCACCTCGTGCGCGCGCGTCACCTTCCGGCATACAGATGGCGCGGGGCAGGGGATGGCGGCTGGTGTCGCCATTGCCATCCCCTGCAAATATGAATCCCGCTACATCTGTATGCATTTTTATTAATTGTTTTTTTACCTTCATTACATATTGTCTTAAATAAATTTGTTATATCGATTCTCATCACTAGTGCGCTGTTCACTTTTTGCTTTATTCCATTAAGTAAATTGTGCCTACTGTGCCTGTCATCCTTATGATTAGTTATGTGGTGGTGTACAATTTTACTTCTGGTTGTCCACACGTTTTATGATTGACCATAAACATTTTGATTTGGTCATGGACAACCAACCCAATTCACCACTGCAAGAGACTTGCTGATCCCGAGGGTGACTAGGC
Organism: Crinia signifera; assembly: GCF_055691185.1. NCBI lineage: Eukaryota > Metazoa > Chordata > Amphibia > Anura > Myobatrachidae > Crinia > Crinia signifera. The sequence goes on from NC_139217.1 coordinate 184,542,302, forward strand.
ACACAGTTTGGGAACCACAGCTATAGAACTTTTTATAGAATCACAGATTTAAAAGCATTTATTAGTTGACTAGAATAGTCAACCCATCGCCCGAGAGCCACTGATAGCTCGCTCTAGCGATCAGGGTGGTTTGACCACTCTGAAGTTGCACACCCCCCCTCATCCTTCCATCTACCACCGCCCATCCCTTCATCCGCTGCTGCCAGTCGCTTCATCTGCCGCCGCTGTTTCAATCATGAGGGGAGGAGAGCACATTGCACGTCTCTCTTTCCCCTCATGTCACCGTGACTGGGCTGTCAGGCAATCCGAGCAAGCTTTGATTGGCTGACAGCCCAGTCACAGAGACACAGTGAGGGGAAGGAGAGATGTGCGATGTACTGTGCTCTCCTCCCGTCAGGAAAGCAGCGGCAGCAGACTCCAGCAGGGACACCTGACTCTCCTCTCCCCGGCAGCAGCAAAAATGGTGAGTTGTGCAGCTGCTAAGAAATTATGGAACATTGGGGGCATATGTGTTTCAGGCACTGTGGGGGCGTTCCTGAAACTGTGGGGGCGTACCTGACACTGGGGGCATACCTGACGCTGTGGGGGCATACCTGACATTGTGGGGGAATACCTGCCACTACCTGGCACTGTGGGTGCATACTTGGTGCTGTGGGGGCATGGTGTCATGGGGGACATACCTGTTTCTGGCACTGTGAGGGCGTACCTGGCACTATTGGGGGCATATGTGTATCTGGTACTATTGGGAGCATATGTGTATCTGGCACTGCGCTATTGGAGGCACATATGTATCTGGCACTGCACTATTGGGGGCATATGTGTATCTGCCACTATTGGTGGCATGTGTGTCTCTGGCAATATATGGGGCATATGTGTATCTGGCACTGCCAATAGGGGGCATACAGTATGTGTATCACACACCCATTTTCATTGGCCATACCCCATGTGGCTACATTTCTTAAAGCACTGACCATGCCCCCACAGTGGAAAAAATGGGGATATGGACTTGCAGGAGTACCATGGTAGTAGGTGATCCCCCTAATTTTAGCTGCATGCCTTCAGCATACGCAGATGTCCCTTCTCCACTGCCTCCAGTCAGGGCTGGTGCTACCCACTCAGCAGCTCCTACAAAGCAGGGAGGTGCCATGCTGAAAAGGCGCTGTCTCCCTCCCTGCTCTGCTAAAGCTGCCTCAGCCCTTACTGTCACTGCCTCCACCGCCCGCAGCGCATGTTTGGCAGCGGGCGGGCGGCAGTATAAAGAGCTGCTCCCTGCACCGTGAGTGCACACAGCCTGCACGCAGCCCGCAGTGCCTGTCTGACAGCAGGGGCGGCAGTATGGAGAGGCTGAGCAGCTCCCTTCACCGCGCACACACTGTCCTCCTCCTGCGACCTTCCCTCACGGACACTTGTGCTGAGGCATGTAGCGCTGTCTGTGAATGCCTTGATGACATGTCATGTCTGGATCCACCCCCTACCCATTGCTCCCTGCGCCTGTCAGCTGTCAATCATATGACGAACAGGCAGCAGTGCCGCATCTCCTTCCTTCCCTCTTCTCAGTGTGCTGTGCCAGTGCCACTGCCAGTCCTCAACACTCTGCCCCCTCTATCTCCTCCCCTCTTCTTCCATCTCCTCCTTCTCTCCCCTCCTGTCCCCCTCAGTCACAAGAGGGGTGTAATGGCGTCCTCAGCATCCTGTCTACGCAGATAGAAGAGAAGGGACTGCACAAGAGTTAAAAAGCAAAAGAACAGTGAGTCTTTTATTATACATGTTTATAACAAATTTTTTAATAATTGTATATTATTTTATATTAATTTAGACACTTTTTAAATAATGGGCTGGGTTATGTGCCTAAAGATGGCCATACACGCTGCAATAGAAGCATGCGATGTGATGTGATGTGCGCTCCTGCGGGCATTGCATCGCACAGACCAAAAAGTATGTGCTGCACATACTTTTTGTACTGCTTTCGGATCGCATCGCACACACATTCCATGCCAATAGAAGGCCGCCTAGCGGCCAATCAGGAGCCAAGAAAGTCGGCTTCTGATTGGCCAGAATTCATTCTGAGTAGAGGCGCAGAGGAGGAAGGATCTCTGCGCCTCTAACAGTCCGCAGCGGGGAGCTTGCCGGAGTCGCCGGCAGCTTGAAGAAGATGCAAGAAAACCTGGACTACATCGGATCAAGTCTGAAGAACTTCCATGGAGGACCTGGGTGAGTTGGATTTCCTTCCACAGGTCCACCATGGATTTCTTCGGACCCCGGACCGAACGCCGACACAGACATGGAAATCGACATGCTGAAGAATGGCGACATGGATCCGGAACCCGGACAACGCACCGGATCAAGACTCTGGGACCTACCTACGGGATCAATATAGGTAAGTATCAGTATGTGTGTAATGTATGTATTAAACTTTTATTTTTCATGTGTCAGTGTGTATTTATTCCACTATTTTTTTTACTGTGGAACTACAAGACCCAGCGGGCCCTTTAATGCCTCGCAGACTGGGACTTGTGGTTCTCCAAGTCCCAGCTTGCGGGGGAGGCTTGCTGGGACTCATAGTTCCACAGTTTAAAACAATAGTTTATTCATCTATTTTTTTACACCAGTATCAGCCCGGTGGCCACCGCACAGGGCCACGGGGGACAGCACCAGGCTTCAGCCTGGTCAGGTAAGTCCTGGAAGGGGGGGACCCCTTTATTGGGGGTGTCCCCACTCCCCCAGGGCCCCTGGCCAGGCTGACTGGTCAGAGGGTTAATGCTTTGGCCGGGGGGACTTGTATAAAAAGTCTCCCCCCCGGCTGTGGCATTACCCTGCTGGCTGGTTTGGCCTGGGGCTGGTTCTTAAAATACGGGGGACCCCTAGTCATTTTGTCCCCCGTATTTTGGGAACCAGCCCCGGACCTGGAGCCTGGGGCTGGTTGTTAAAAATCGGGGAGCCCCTATTTGTCGGGTTCCCTGATTTTTGATTACCGGCCCCGTCTCTTTCAGCCTGGTGCTGGTTACAGCTGTGGGGGGGACCCCACACTGTTTTTTATTTTTTTTTCTATTTTTTTTACACTAAAGCCTGCACGGATCAGTCAGAATATGACAGGACAATCAAGGTGTATTTTCCTGCCGTATTTTCGTGGCTGTTTTACACCAATTAGCAGCCGTATTATCAATACGGTTGCTTAGTAAATCAGGAACCACCATTCTAATAATGGTGATTCCTGTCGTATCCTATTGATGGTGTAGACATTCGTATTTATAATTACAAATATGAATGTCCCATCTTTAAGAATACGAATTGCTGTATTTTTGAGATAGTAAATCCCGAAAATACAAATGTGTAAAAAAAGGTGTATTTCTGCCTACGAATACACCTATTTTTTACGAATTCATATTAGTAAATTTCCCCCATTGTGTCAGGGGCATTGCGGTGTGTGGCATAATGTGTCAGGGGCATTAGAGTGTGTGGCATAATGTGTAAAGGGCATTTTTTGGTTAGTATGCAGATTTTTTATTTTTTTTTATTTTAGAAGCTCTTCGGGCGGTTTATTTTGTCACGGGTAGCTCCTGGCCTAAAAAGGTTGGAGACCACTGAGATAAGTTAATCTTACATTTTCAATTCAGTTTTAAGTGGCATTGGTTGTAGGATCAACAAGGGTATTCAGTATTCCTCAATCAAACAATATAACAAATTATGTAAATATCTATTTATTTTGGATTTACTGAAATGTATACTTATAAAGAACTACACTACCTTAACCCTTTGAGTGCCAAGTGAATCATCATAATGTTAACCTTATATAGGAAATATAGGGACAAATGTGATATGGTGTGAGAATCATAAAGTGAGAGAGTTTGGGAGAGTTTTCCCATGTTTTTAAAGCAGCAATCAATTACATGGTAAAATCAACCTGTTTTTTCAGTGTAAAAGATTGCTGCTTTAAAAAAAATGGGAAAACTCTCCCAAAATCTCTCAATTTCTGATTCTCACACCCTATTATATTTGGCCCATAATCTTTTTTTACACAACATATTTTATTTGAATTTATATAACAAATGCAAGGTTATATAAGGTGAGTTGTGGCAATGTGTTCCGACCTATGCTAATATAATATATTTATTATTCAATTCAGCAGGTTACCACACATGCCTTGTTATGGATTTGTGACATCATTGTCAGCATTTGATATGGACAATTTTTATACTGACTAAACAAATATCAATATGAAGCAAACACAGTTATGAAATAATAAAGAACAAATAACATATGTGATTTGTGGCACCGCCAATATCATTACAATAATGTCGCTGCTCCCGGATGAACTATATAAAGCATACACACTGAACAATACCACTAACGATATAATTCAGTGACATCACCTGGCCCCCGCTGCGCATGCAATCATTGACGATATAGGCAGATTTCACTGCGTGTTCAGATGACAGGGATTGTTAAAGACTCACGGGAGTGTGCATTGTTGACAACATAATGTGTACAATACAAACTATACAATATGTGCAATAATATTATTAACTATATAGTTATCATGCATATAGTTTTTAAAAAAATCACAATTAAGGATTTGTGAGACCCAGTGAACTCCTCATCTCCATGTATCACTACAACTCATCTCACGCCCTCCTCTATATGGTTAGCCATTGACAACGATTAATGGTTTTACACCAATGATCTATGACTTTTTCCATAAATGGTGTAGACCCCTTGGTTTGCTGCCATTGACTGCACAGATACTGTGCATCAATATGATTTTTGCTTTTTCTGATATAAGAAACATGGAACAAATTAATTTTCCTCCTTTATGCTGCTCAGCTCTGTATATGGTTGTACATCCAAGGGTCAAACCAATAGTGCTTTCCCATCAGTGGTTTCATGCCATTCATGTTAAGCACCAATTTCACCATCAATGGTAAACCATAATGTTGGTGGCTATACCAATGTTTCTCTGACAGAACAAATAACAGAGCTGTATCACTCGGTCCCTCTTTTCACTATATCAATAAGCCTCTTGTCACAGGGGGAGGGGTATTACCAAGGGCGGATTTGGCAACCCGGGATACTGGTAGGCTGGTCAGATCACTCCCTGCTGGACTGGCTATCTGTGCCTTATGGGACAGACCATACTGCCTATCTGCCACACATAGCATGTACCGGGTTTTGCGTTCCATATTGTGGATTTATCGCATGTAAAAGATCTCCAGGGGAGCAGCCCGTGCAGTTCAAGGGAAATCATATGCCATACATGTGCCTCTGATGGTCCGATTACTATTTAGAAAAGGATATATATAAAATACATAAAATCCTTCCTGTTTTTTCTGTTCAGTCTTACCCTGTTCATCCTCTCTCCCTGCGATATCCCCTGTTTCTTTTGTCTACCTGTTACTCGACCCTCTGCCATCTCTCCCTCTTAATCCTCTCTCTCACTCTCTTCTTCCGCACTTTCACAGCTCCCCTTATTATTCCTCTCTCTGTCTCACCTCTCCCCTTATTTCTCCTCTCTCTGTCTCACCTCTCCCCTTTTCCTTCTTTCTCCATCTCACTACTCCTCTTATTCCTCCTTTCTCTCTGCCTCATGTCTACCCTTATTCATCCTCTCTCAATCTCATATCTCCCCTTATTACTTCTCTCTCTGTCTCAATTTATTCCTCCTCTCAGTCTCACGTCTTCTTTGATTCGCCCACTCTCTGTCTCACATTTCCCCTTATTCCTCCTTCCTCCACTCCCCTCCCCCATACCAACTCAACCAACTCCACCTCCATTGCCGACTCATCCCTTTTTGTAGGGCTGCTTTCAAAAAATTTACGGGCTGGTTTGCCATCCCAATCTGTCACTAGGTGTTACAATACATTAGTCTATATGGGGGATGGGACAAATGCATAAATTAAGATTTGATTGTCTTCAGCTCAGGAGAAGGTTTCTGAGCAGTCTCTGATCAGGCGTATTTCTCTAAGGCAGCAATATAACATTTCTGGCTTTGTTCCAGAGTCTACTTGCTAAGATCCACCTCCAGCGGATCGGTGTATATCCGCTGTAATATACTCTGTTTGTGGTTTGTATGGTTCCCCGGATCAGTAATCCGGGTTTTGCTGATCCAGCTCCCTGGGTTTCATGCATACCCTGCTGTTTGGGTGTGGCTCATTAGGCTCGGTTTTAGTTCTGCTTTAGTCTTCTCAGTTTTGTTTAAGCCTTGTCGTAGTCTGGTATAAGTCTTGTCAGAGTCCTGTCATAGTCCTGAGTATTCCAGCCGGCACTCCTGCCGTATGTCCTGTGAAGCCCTGCCTGCACCAGTGAGACACTGCTGTAATCTGAGAAACCCCGTATGACTGCAGACCCTGTCTGACAGAGATAAGTGCTGGTTTTTCCATCTTCAGTATTTCAGCTTATCCCAGTTAGAGTTTAGCTGTGTGGAGTATATGTTCTCTCTTATTAAGGGTTTTGCCATTCAGCTTCACACGGGTTATATATTGTCTATTATTACCATCTTCATGCACATTTATGCCATTAGCCTGGACATACTGTGTTTGCATCCTGCTGTGTCTCTGTAGTGACTAGTTTGGGTTTTTGTGAATTACATTTCCAGGTTCCAGCTGTGCATTGTTGCACCCGTGTGTTCATTTCTCCACATATTGGTAGACTGGGTGTGAATGCCATCTCACCCCAACTTGCCATGTTTTCTACTTCCCACGGGCTACCTTGTCCCACTGAAGTGGCACCGGTCTGGGACTGGACTTAATTGGGTCCCACAAACGTGGCTGTTATTGGTTAAGCCTTAACCCGCAGGAGGCCAGCTGGACCGTAGAATCAAAGCAATCGGGTCCACACACCCAGTTTTCCCTAACACTATTGAGTATGTACGAGTCTCTGAGAACATGGTGGTCAAAAACTCACATGGGCTTATATCTGGTGACCGTGCCCGCCAATCCACATCTCCCCATAAAGAGATCAAGCACCCAGGGAATGTTTCTCTCAAACTTGTTCTGTATAAACATTATTTTTAGTGTGGATCTAGTTGCCTGAAGTTTAGAAACCCAAAGTAAAATTGTTTTCCAATCTGGTACAAATGCATTTGGAGTAAGCGTGAACCCTGAACCATTTTCTATGTCGCTATCACAGAACGGTTGTTTTCATAATAGGCTTGAACAACAAAGCCACGATGTTAGCTGGTCCATATCATAATGAGAACTGGAAAAGATAGAGTCTACCAAATCAGACCTGCCTCACCGATCTAACCCCACTACAACCAGCACAGTTCCATCGCCAAAGGTGGGAGATATTTATTCCCAGCCCTGTATAACTCATCTGATTCCTTTGAAAAAGCCGCTGATAGCGCAAAGCAGGCGGGGAAACGCGTCAGTAACCATTTATCACACCTTTCGGATGCCCATCTTTATCACATATTGGCAGGTACCTACAGTGGACACAGTCCAGCTACTCTAAATATCAAGACTCCGGATAAAGCTGCACACTTTTGGTAATTCAGCATCAGCAGCTGGGAGAATTGAAAGTCGACACTACAGGTACCATCCACACAATGTCTGGCCAGACGTTAAAAAAAGGATTGTATCACTAACCTTTCCAGTGTTGGAGGCACTAACAAACTAATCCTTGCTTACTAAAAATCAATTGTGGCAATTAACATCGCTTACTAACTTTGCATAAGATCACCTTCAAATCTGCCCAGCTGGGAGCCATCTTATTCCATTTACTTTGGTGGTTTTATTTATTTCTTGTAGTAACCTATTAAGGCCTATTGTGACATTGCTTTTATTAATTACATTTTTGTGTATATATATATATTCTTATTGAATTAAAATTTGTATTAAATATTATTAATTTATTTGATTCAATTCTACTCCAACCATTGCACAGTTCTGATTTGTTGTGTTTTCTGTATAACTATACAATGTTAACGGCAATATGGTCTGCATTCAGTTCTATTTAACATAATGTATACGCTAAAGGAACCATTCTTGCTTACTGAAGTGTATATTATATTTAGCTTTGTTATTATAATATATTTTCAGTCATTACTTACATTGGAATAAGCTTAACTCTCAACCAAGTAGTATTTGTCCATATGAAATCTATTTGTTTCAGGGTTTTCTTGATTACTTCGTTGCTTAGATAACCTCATTTATCCTACAAAAATCATTAGCAATACCTATGAAGAGTTGCAGGTTTTATTTAAAACTTAGACACTTAACTAATTGTATATTGTAAGTAAGCACTTTTATAAACACTCTAATTGTGAGCTTCAGATGATTGCTTGCAAGATATAGATTTACAAATCCAAACTACTGTAACTCACATTAACATGCTTTTATATTGGATCCTTTCCAAAGAATAAGAACATTATATAATAGCAAACCTTTTTATATTATATTACGATACGGCAATATTTTTATCTTATAACTACATTTATTATAAATTGTTAACGTATAAATAAGGAGCATTTACTGTAGCTATGTACAAGAATACTTTCAGTAGTTGTATTACATACATAAAATGGGTGTGGTATAGAAGATCTACACTATCTACATAGACAGTAATTAGAATGACCTCATATCGTTGACGTGCATTAGGTCAACAGTCAAAAAGTAGACAGTTGTTATGGTTGACAGGTATAAATGTCACAAGGTTCAATGATCAAGACCGATTCAGACTCTTATGCTTGGCTGCGAATTTACAGCCTGAACAATAATCGATCTACTTTGCATGCGCACTAGATGGAACCCGGCCATTTAATGGGAGTTCCATTAAATTGTTCCAAATCAGATGTGTTTTACATCTATTCCGGCCAGATGCGCGGTCCAGTGCGCATCATGTCAGAGACGGGAGGCCAGACGAGCTGCACAAAATATATCGGATCTGGTCCAATCCAATCCGCAGGTGTGTGAAGCGGTGGGTGGGGGGCAGGCAGTGAGGTCTGGCTATAGAGATCCGGGCAGCAGGGTCTAGGCAGCAGGGTTCTGGCAGCGGGTTTGAGCAGCGACAGGGGTTCCAGCTCCCCAGGATTTTTACACATGCAATACATCGCATGCAAAGTTTTGCATGGAAAAGATGACACCTCAAGTGCCAAATCATTAGTGAACCCTCCCGGGAATCTCAAGGGGTAAACTGGTCCGACTAATGTATGGGAGCTTTTAGATCACCAATGTAATGGAGTCCAAGTTAAAAAGTTGGTGATAAAACAGCTCTTTAAAGTCAGACATAATTAGAACTTTTTCTTTTTTGGGGGGGGGGGGGGGGGGAGTTGTATATGGAAATGTTCAAATCACTTACATGTACACAATTACAGTACATTTGTAATAAAGAAAAACATTTTTATTGTTTTAAAAAAGTACTTCAAGCTGTCAAAATGTACTGTACATTTGTAATTGTAATTTTTACAGCTTCTGCTGTTTACAATGATGTGCAGCATTTCTCATCATGGGTGGATTCAGGGGGAGGCACTCAGGCACATGCCCCCCTCTATCATTTCTGACTTAGCTCATTTTGTAGCTAAGGCCCGGGGCTTTCCAAAGAGCCTGGCCCCGCATTGCTAGATCGGGAACTGGAGATACCGTCAGGCACACCTGAATGCACACCGGCATCACAATCAGTGGTTGATGATATTCAAACCCAAATTGCTGGATCTTCAATATGATACCAGGCTGGTACATATGGGTCAATTGGTTCCTGAACTATTGTGGGTAAACATCTTTTTCTATTTCTAAAATGTAATTTCATGGCTGTTAATGTTATTTGAGGGCAGATTTCTCTAGAACCAAATAGCCCAGTTTCACAGGACTAGTACCATTCGAAGCCCACTCAAAAGTGCTTCAAAATGATACTTTACTCATGTAAATGGGTCAGTTGGTTCCAAAGATATAGCCAGTTAAGGGGGAGGGAGAAGGAGGTAGTTTTCTCTCCCCTTTACACGGGAATGTCCCTGCATGATCCTGGGCCATATTCCCAGGTAAGTCACTGCATTTTCTGGTGTGAAAGGGGTATTATTTCAAATAGCCCTGACCTGCTGTGCTCTGAATACAGCCAGGCATCCCCCTCTATCTGCCTAGCTGTCAATGGTTGTCACTTCTGCATGGCGGTGGCTGTCCCCCAGTTACGCGAGCATGTATTCCCCGTTGGCAATGAGCATGTAATCCCACATGGCAATGAGCATGAAACCCCTGGCAATGAGCATGGAACCCTTGGCAATGAGAATGTAGGTAAGCAGCACTTATGTGACATGCCACCTTTTGAGTGGCCACACCCCCTTTTCTAGAGCGCACCTTCGGCGTGCGCACAACGACATCCTTCCCTTTTGTCAAAGGTGGGCCTGCATACTTTAAATGCCATAGCCTATTTGTAATCCCATTCCTGCCCTCTCTCTGCTCTCCTCTATCTCACCACTCTCTTAGCATGTACACTGGCACCACTAACACCCCCCCCCCTTCCATCCCCTCTCCTATCATGGTGGCCCCCCTGTAATTTTCTCGTGGATCTGCCCGTTTCTCATCTACATAATGCTGTAAAATAATTTGGTATGTAGATAAAGTCACATACAATGGTATGTGGCATGCTTATATTTTATGTGTAATTCTGAATGTATCTGCATACGGATTGTACTCCTGCACTGAGATGCACACTGGATTGGATTTAAACCTCTGCCCCTTCTGCTAGGACTGGCTTTACATCCTCAGGGAACATCACAGAACAAGGTACTGGAAAAACTAACTATCTCTATCAAGGTCTCCATTGCCCTCAGTTACCTATGCTTCCCGTCCAGTTACATATATTTCTCTGTTCAGAAAAGATTCTCTTAGATTCCCTTAAAATAATCTAAAATACAATATCCCCAGCCCCTGGATTCCACAATTACACAACACAGGGCCCTAGTTTATTCCCAAGAGACATGTTATCTACTGTATACAAAGAATATACACTTCAAAAGCCTCACACTGGGATTTCACACCTATATGGGCAATGGCTTCTAGCACCTCTCCACAAGCCTGCTTTGTTCCTGAATAACTTGTGTGACTAAATCACTAAATTAGCAACTGAAAAGGAAAGTTACTTGTAGTTTATTTAATGAATATCTGTCCAAAATACATCTTTGTACAAGAAAGAAGCAACCAAACACAGCAATAACCTGGAGCACTCACAGACTTGAGTAAAAGTGTTTTGATCATACTGGATACCACAAATATGGCGCCGCAGAAGGCTGCCTCGGAGCTGTGCAGCTCAACCAAACTACATGTCTCCCCTTGTCTCCCCCTGTCCTTGTCCTCATTCATCACCCCCTCGAGTGTGATGACCCTGCCAAGTGTGGTAACCAAGCACAGCAGAGAAGCCCTTCTGAAATGGAGCTCACCCCTGGTGCAGACCACCCATATGAGCCTGACGGAGCGGGACGTGGGCAGATCGGCAGCCCTCACAGTCCATGCTGCCCTTGCTGCCCTGTGCAGAAAGGATGCAGCAAAGTTGAATGGCAGTTGCTGGAGAGTGGACCGGCGACCATGGAGAACCATTCACAGAGGTAGCAGAAAAGTAAACCCCCAGGGCCTACTTATGGGGGCCCAAAAAGGAAGTGGTGTGACTCAGTGCCCACCTGAGAAGATAGCCAGAACTGAGCCCTTGACAACAATGAGGGCAATCCCAGCCATGCCGCTGGCTCCCTCCAGTAGGAACAGACATGCCCCTACCACCGCCAAGTGGCCTGGAGGGGCCACCCACCTAACAGCTAGGCTGACAGGAAGATATGTGAGGCTCAGGACTCGCAAGAGGGGCCGCCGTGCTGGGGCCCTAGTTAAGTGGAGACGCAGAGGTCACAGATCTGCACTCCCAGCTATCCTACTCTCGAACACCCGATCCCTTGTAAACAAGATGGATGAGCTGTCCCTGCTCATAAATGATGCAAGATCAGGCACTGCTGCTCATCTATCCTATGCTTTACTGAGACATGGCTAGATGAACTCATTGCCGACTCCTCTGTGATGCTGCCGGGCTACAGTCTTCTCAGGGCTGACCGCGACAAGGAGCTCATCGGAAAAACCAAGGGAGGAGGTATCTGCTTCTTCATAAATGAAGGGTGGTGCACCGACGTAAAAACTCTGAGTAAATCAAGCAGCCCTCAACTGAAGACACTCATCATTAAATGCAACCCATTCTACTCCCCCCGGGAATTTGCCTCAATAGTCCTGGTGGGGGTGTATATACCTCCCCAAGGAAATGCGAAAGAAGCCCAACTCCAACTGGCCACCAGGATAACAGACACAGAACTCAAACATCCGGAAGCACTGCTTATAGTGATGGGTGACTTCAACAGTGCCAACCTGTCCCAAGAGCTACCGAAGTACAGACAGCAAGTCAGATGCCACACCAGGGAAGGACGTACCTTAGACCACTGCTACACCACTATCAAGTCTACTTACCGGGCTATCCCCCGGGCAGCTCTGGGCCTCTCTGACCATTGCATAGTCCACCTTCTACCAACTTACACCCAGAAGCTAAGGTCAGCTAAACCAGTGGTCAGATAAGTCAAAAGCTGGACAAACGAGGCAAAAATGAAGCTTCAGGCCTGTCTCGAATGCACAAACTGGGGAGTCTTTGAATCCTCCGCTACAAACCTAGACGATCTGACAGCCTACATCAGCTTCTGCGAGGACCTGTGCGTGCCAATCAAAACAGCACGCACTTTCAACAACAACAAGCCATGGTTCAGCGGTCAACTCAGGAAGCTCCGTCGGGCAAAGGAAGAAGCCTATGGCAGTGGTGATATTGTCCTGTACAAACAGGCCAGGAACTCCCTAACACGGGAAATCAAGCTGGCAAAAAAAAGATTCTCAGACAAGCTGGCGAACAACCTGTCAACCAACGACCCCGGAGAGGCTTGCAAGCTATAACCAACTACAAGATCTCTCGAACCCCCTCCACCATGCACCAGAAACTAGTGAATGAGCTGAACGATTTCTACTGCAGGTTCGAGAAGGATGCTACCTGCATCAGTCCTACCCCTGACCGGGGCAAAATGGCTTGCCCACCCTCCTTTCAAAACTACCACCCCCAGACTCTCCAGGTGGACCAAACAGAGGTAGAAGGAATGTTCAAGAGGGTCAACCCTAGGAAAGCTGGAGGCCCAGACGAAGTGTCTCCATCTGCCCTCAAGACCTGTGGAACACAGCTCGCCCCTATCTTTACCAGGATTTTCAACACTTCACTAGAAATGTGCAAGGTCCCCACCTGCTTCAAAGGCTCAATTATCATCCCGGTTCCCAAGAGCTCAACTGCGAAAGACCTCAATGACTACAGGCCGATTGCACTAACATCGGTGGTCATGAAAGTGCTTGAACGTATGGTGCTGAACCACCTGAGAGTTGTTACAAATGCTCACCTCGACCCCCTGCAGTTTGCCTTCCGAGCAAACAGAAGTGTCGAGGATGCAGTCAACCTAGGGCTGCACCACATTCTACAGCACCTGGACAGTCCAGGCACCTATGCAAGGATACTATTTGTTGATTTCAGCTCGGCATTCAACACTATCATCCCTCACATCCTGGAGCCAAAACTCTGTTTACTAGGAGTCCCAGAACCTACATGCTCCTGGATCACTGACTTCCTGACTGAAAGGAAACAGGCGGTGAAAGCAGGAGCATTCATTTCAAACACATGCACAATTAGCACCGGTGCCCCTCAAGGATGTGTCCTCTCCCCCCTCTTCTCCCTCTACACAAACGACTGCACCTCAGCAGAACAGTCAGTAAAAATTATAAAATTTGCAGACGACACAACGGTTATCGGCCTAATCATGGATGGAAACGAGTTGGCATACAGACGGGAAGTGGATCGGCTAACTAAATGGTGTAGCGGAAACAACCTTGACCTCAACCCCCTCAAAACGGTGGAGATGGTGGTGGACTTCAGAAGGAAACCAAATGCCATGCGCCCACTCATAATATCTGACAGAGTAGTGTCGAGGGTCGACTCCTTCAAATTCCTAGGAACAAAGATTTCCAAATGGGGTCCCAACCTCATTACAACTGTCAAGAAGGCTCAGCAGCGGTTGTTCTTCCTGAGGACACTCAAGAAATTCAACATCCCGCAGAAGCTGCTGCTCATCTTCTACACTGCCATAGTAGAGTCTGTCCTTTGCTCCTCGATCACAATCTGGTTCGGAGGAGCAAACGAGAATGACAGACGAAGGTTGCAAAGAGTGGTGAGGATGGCAGAAAAGATCATTGGGGCGGAGCTCCCCACTGTCCAAGAACTATACCTAGCCAGGGTCAATAAGCGTGCAGGAAAGATCTTGGCGGACAAGCTACACCCTGGCCACAACCTGTTTGAACCCCTTCCGTCAGGCAGACGTTTTAGGTCCATCCCAGCAAAGACGACAAGAACTACAAAAGGCTTCTTCCCAATAGCTGTCCACCAACTAAACCGTATTGAACATACCAAATACTAAATACTAACTCGAACTTTTCTAGATACATGTGAAATATATGTGATGTATGTTTATGCCTCTCTTCCCACCCCCTTTGTGTTCCCTGATTGATGCTGCACTGTTACCACAAAAAATTCAAAGCATACGCAAGTGTACCTGGCCAATAAAGATGATTCTGATTCTGTTTCTGATTCTGATATCAAATTACATTACATTTGCCGAGCTACAGGAAAAAGTCAGATATTATAATACTCAACTTCTACTACCTTTTTCCCGGCCTGCTAAAATTGTCTGCCATTACATCCTCCTGGCCATATTGTTTTATATCTTCAAAACCATGGAAATGTACCAGACTGAATGTACCAGACTGAATACTTAGCATTTGCTCAGGCCCATGGTGTTTGAGGAAGTTTCTTGGATTTCTGAATATAATGTGTTATTTATGGGTCTGATTTTAAATTAGGAATAAATAAGAAAGAGCAATTCATTGTTCTGTAAAAAAAAAATGTGCACTGAAGGAGGGGCAGATTTTAATGTGTAGAGAGATTAGATTTGGGAGAGACTTGTCCTGTTATTTGTGGTCTACATGCTCAGTTTAGACCCCACTGTATATCATTATTTTTATCTTGATTTTTTTAGCAAAACACCATAAATCTCTGACAATGCTGGACAGTTATCTTTACAAAACAAAATAATTATAGATATCAGATAATATATACCTCCCAACATTCTTAGCGGATAAACTAAAAAGGGGGCATGACCTCTGCAGAAGGGAGCATGATCTTATAAGAATGCTGTGACAACGAGCTACACCCCCACTTTTGCCACTATGGGGAGCCTGCCCAGGGTTCTGTGTGTTACTGGCCATGCCTCCAGTACCAAAGTTTCCTGTGGAAAGACAATGAGCACTTGGACACAGCATCTATTTGCAGCTACTCTGAGCAGAGCAGCAAGTGACAGGGGGCCCCCTGACTGCCTGACCACCACGGTGGGATAATGCAGGTGGGACAGTGGGGCAGTCCCAAGAAAAACGGACTGCCCTGCAAAATCAGAGCAGTTGGGAGGTATCTATAATATCAATGATGTAAATAATAACAATAATAACAATGATGTAAATCCAAAGCTGCTGATGAGAGGATGCAGATGTGTTGCAGAGGATAGGGAACAGTACAGGGAGAAAAAACTTGGCATAACATTGAATAAATAACAAAAATAGAGCACAAATAAAGAGCACCACAGTTCAATACACATTACAGCTTAAATATAAGTAGTGAGGACTCAATCAACATAAGAGGCTTGAGGCCAATGATGGAGATGCGTATTCGGACGAAGATGGTCACTGAGTGTTTGAGTATAGGAGAGCTGTGAGTGAAATGTGAAGAGAAGAGGGCTTTAACAACAAGAGGGAAGAGGGCCCTGCTCTGAGGAGCTTACAATCTAGTAGGAAGGGGAGACAGACAGATTACAAGAGGTGCAAGCAAGTGGGTGGTGGCTAGATAGCAGGATGTAAACAGGCAAGGGGTCGGAGAACCAGCTACGCTTTGATGAGTACCCTTCCAAACAAACAAATATAGAGCTATTTGGTCTTGGTTAAAAAAAAAAAATTAAAAACATGTTACCATGGATGTATTTTTTTTTTTTTTTTGTGCATGCATGTACTGTAAACACTCGCTGATTTTGCATGTAACAAAAAAATACTGTGGAGCTTTGTATTTACTTTGCAATATTTAGAATTGGACTAGGCAGAACTCTTCAAAACCAGGGGCAGAATAATAAGGGACAGAGTGATGTCATCAGGCTTTGGGGTCTGTGTACTAAGCCTTGGAGAGAGATAGAGTGCAACTATATAATGTATATAATGTACTAACCATTCAGCCCCAAGCTGTCATGTTACAGGCTGTGGTTAAAAATTGTAGTTAGGAGCTGAGTAGTTGGTGTTTGGTCTAGTTATGTTAGTCAGCCAGTGCAGCAGGAGGCATAACTTCTCCCTACTGAAGATGCTGGAGCACTGTGTTAAAATGTAGGAGGTTGGAAGGCACTAGTTTGACTTGGGGGGGGGGGGGGGGGGGGGGGGGGCAAGACACATAACAGAGGTGACTCGAGGGTGACCAGAGTGGATGGAGCACTATGAACCTGCAGGGATTGGGGATGAGGGGGACAGGGCTTAGGGAGGGATGAGTGCACATGACACAGAGGAAAGCAAGAAAGTACAGGGACAGAAACAGGCTGAGAATGGACAAGGAGAATAAAATAAAAAACAATAGAAAGAGACAGCATGGAGGATAACCAAAGTTTGAAAATTTCACTCATTAGGAACAAAGATAGTGTAAGATCCTCCAAATACTGCAGACTTCAGCTAGTCACCTCCCCTTGGCATTCTGATGGCTTATACCCAGTCATGCTCAAGAGAGTAGATAAACAACTCAATCCTTCCTATGAATGCAAACTAACACCTTAAAATCACCCAAAATTCAGTACAACATAATCATACTAGCAATTAACAATCCCAGACTGTCAATTATTACCTTCAGGATCATGGGCGGGATGCACTAAGATTCGCCGCCCCTCTCCGCCGCACATCACCCTATGTTCACACATTTTCGCTCAGTGCATCCCACCCTATATGTCCTAATCAAATTACTGTATGTAATATCAGTGTTAATCAATTTAACATTTATACCCAAATAACATTTAAGTACAGATAATGTGTCCTACAGTATTAGAATAAACAATTCTAAACATAGAGGGTAATTCAGATCTGATTGCATGGCCACGATTTTTCACAGTGGTTGATTATAAATACACTGTGCACATGCATAATGCCTGGCAGTGATGAACTTCTACTTATTTTTGATCACTGGCCGCAAGGTATTTGACAGGAAGTCGGAGTCTTTGGGTGGTAACCAGCTGTTTAGTGGGAGTGCTAAGAAAAGTGCAGGCGTGCCAAAATAAACGCTAGGCATGCCAAGTAAAATGCAGGCATGCCTAGCGGTTAGGCGAGGGTGTATGCTACAGGCCGGATATGCCTGTTTTCATTGCAGCGCCGATTAAGACTCTGGCTAATCTGGTGCTGCGATGATTAGTGCCCATTAATTTGCTCGGTGGGAATTCATGCTGGCCATTGTGAATTTGTGCCCGTGTTATCAGGTCTGAATTACCCCCATAGGTTAAATGGGAATTGAAAACATTGAGACTTAATCACCTTGAAGATCTTAAAGAATTTTTATGTGGGTTTCCTTAGGTTTTAATACATAGTACTTGTCTCGATTTTTTTTATATTAAAGTTTTCTAACAATCTTTTACTTCAATCCATACAGTGCATTTTGATTTTTATCATGGTGGCAACTTACTTGAAACATTTATTCATACTGTACAGACTGTTTTGTGAGCTTAAAGTGTGATTTAAAATATCCATCTCCTTTTTTCCTCTTGCTGACCTTGTCACAGTGATTGTCTCTACTTAGGCCAATTGATGTTATGCTGCACTGATTTGTAGCACATAACATTTTGTTCCCCAATAATTAGCTTGCTGAAGGGAGAATTTTAGTGAGCTGCAAGGACTCTACACTGTGCCATGAAGCTAATGAAGCTAAGCAGTGCAAAGGTCAAACATACTACAGTATATCATTTTTCTAATGAAGTATTAAGGCTTAATGGTGAAGCTACTGTCCAAATGAATTATCTTTTATGAATAAAAAAAGACCTGTAACCTTTTCTTTTTTTGCATAATGAAAATCTTGAATTAGGACATGTCATGTGGCAGAGAAAATGCAACCATATGTATGATTTTGTGATACCTTTGTACATGCTTGCCTACCCTCCCGCGCTATAATTTTTACATGAGCCTCTAACTTCCCCGCAAACCCCCTCAGTCCTTCCAGCATCGGAAATGCCAGGAGGAGGGGCATGCAGGGAAGATATCATAGCCGGCCACCATGGGGTTGTGGGTAGAGGTGGAAGTAACATCAGGAGAAGCAGGAGACCCAACAGCCAGGGCTCTTCTTCACTGAAGATGGCCCGCACTGACAGTGGGCTGTGTGCATCAGGCCAGCCTGCTCCCCTTACTCCTCTTCTCTGCCTGCGGTGAGCTGTTTCCTCCCCACACTGACACTGACAGGTCTCTGCATCTCTCAGGAAGGGGCAACACAGCCAGGTGAGTGCTGTGTGTCCTGCGGAAGTGGGGGATGTGTACAATGGAAAGTGTAGGCTGTACATACTACTGGGGCAGTGGGGGCTGTGTATAATGTAATAAAAGGGTGCATATCCTGGCTGTAATATGGGGGGATGTGTGTTATGTAATATAGGAGTGCAGTAATGTAACTATGAAGGTGGAGGGGTTGCAAATGCTATAGGGCCCGGATATTTGAGGGCCCAAAAGGCCCAGCAGGCACTCCCCGGCACTCTTTTGAAGTTTTTATTTTATTTTTT
The DNA here is from genome assembly GCF_055691185.1 of Crinia signifera. Lineage (NCBI taxonomy): Eukaryota > Metazoa > Chordata > Amphibia > Anura > Myobatrachidae > Crinia > Crinia signifera. The sequence goes on from NC_139217.1 coordinate 184,561,158, forward strand.
AAAATGTAGTAACGCAGGCTGCAGAGCCTTAGTCCCATGTAGTCTGCTAGGAAGAGTGGAGGCGTGCTGCGGTTCTGTCTTTCCTCCTCTTACCTCCCCCGGACTTTTATCTGTGCACTGCAGCGGGCAGGCAGCCGGGGACAGGTTGAAGAAACTACCGGTCTGCTCTGTCTGCTAAGAAGAGTGTAGGCGTGCTGTGGGACAACTGCTACTGTGCACTTCACTTCCCCTTACCTCTGTGAATTTGTCCATTACAGCCGCAGCTTCCAGTGACAGAATGGGAGCCCTGTATGAAGTTCAGTAGCAGTAAGTTGCTTTTGATTTATTGGACCCCAGTGCTGCTGCTTGTTTAATACTAAGTGGAGAGCTGGTAATTTTGTCTACTATATATATCAGCAATGTCTGTACTATATATATCAGCAATGTATCACAAATATTTACTAATATAATAAAGGTCACGTACCCAGGGGTTAAAAAATGTATGCTTGCCAGCCAGATCAAGTAACCGTCACAGCACAGACTGCTGTGTAAGGGAATCACCGCCGCTCAGCTGTAGTCGGAAGACCTCAGACTGAGACACCGCACCACTCACACAGGATCAGGAGGAACGCCGGCTGAGACACAAGATGGACGTCTCAACGTCGGACCAAACAAGCCAAGCCCAAGGCATTTCGTCACCAGGAAGGACTTCGTAAGGGGGTATGGTAACCTCAGGTGAGTATCAGGTATTTATACCAGCATTTCCTTTGCAGGTGTTTGCATTATATAATCATCGTAACACTCCAATATTCAACCTTATGGCAGCATACAGATATCCAAGCATTACAAATAAAAAAATGCTACATACATAATACAGAAAAATATATAAACATATAAATGCACAAAATCACATATATAAAGTGTATTAAACAATGAATAAAATAACGCAGGTTTTCACCGACATTAACCACATACTGTATGTGTGCCCTCGGTCTTTTGGTTATCTATTTAAAAAACAGGAATAAAAACATATATTGCAATGTGCAAAAATGCATATCTAGCAGCACTTGAAACCGTATTTTAGCGCGCATATGATATTATGGAAAATGTCGACTTCTACCTGCAAAGAAACACAAATTAATACAAATATATATATTTTATGTATACATTTAAAACAATTCAGACACAATGTCACATAAATCAATAAAATAATATTAAGACGGCAGATAGAGGCTATTAAGCAAGTACTAAAGTTTTGTAAACTAGCATGAGAACACTGATAAACTCTATTATCGTTTCATGAACATCAAAACTACAAAATCGGCATGGGGTCAAAACCTTCCTCTTTAGGCTAGGGATACAGAGCAACGCTCACCAGTATACCCCCAACCAAGAAAAGATGACACACATATGTCAACTATTGCAGAAAAGAGGTGATGTCACAACCTTCATTTAAACCACGTGGGGATAATGTATAAATCCAGAAGGTTTCCCTTCTGCTCAGTTTTTTCAACACATCTCCCCCACGTTCATCTAAGGTTATATGCTCAATGGCCTTAAATGTTAGATGTTCTAAGTTGGATTCACAGCAAGACATAAAGGGGGACATTTACCAAAATGGATTCGTAGAAAAAAGGTGTATTCGTAGGCAGAAATACACCTTTTTTTTTACGAATTTGTATTTTCGGGATTTACAATCCCAAAAATACAACAATTCGTAGTCCTAAAGATGGAACATTCGTATTTGTATTTACAAATACGAATGTCTACACCATAGATAGGATACGACAGAAATCACCATTCAAAAGAATGGTGGTTTCTGATGTACTAAGCAGCCGTACTGATAAGTGGTGTGAAACACCCACGCAAATACGACAGGAAAATAGAACACCATTTTCCTGTTCTATTTGCTTTAAGCCTGCACGGATCAGTCAGATCCGTGCAGGCTTCAGTGTTAAAAAATAGAAAAATTTAATAAATTTTAAAAAAAAAACGGCGTGGGGTCCCCCCCACAGCTATAACCAGCACCAGGCTGAAGGAGCCGGGGCCGGTAATTAAAAATCAGGGAACCAGACAAATAGGGGTTCCCCGATTTTTAACAACCAGCCCCGGGCTCCAGGTCCGGGGCTGGTTCCCAAAATACGGGGGACAAAATGACTAGGGGTCCCCCGTATTTTAAGAACCAGCCCCAGGCCAAACCAGCCAGCAGGGTAATGTCACAGCCGGGGGACACTTATAATATAAGGTCCCGCGGCCAAAACATTAACCCTACCGACCAGTCAGCCTGGCCAGGGGCCCTGGGGGAGTGGGGACCCCCCCAATGAAGGGGTCCCCCCCCCTCCAGGACTTACCTGACCAGGCTGAAGCCTGGTGCTGTCCCCAATGCCCCTGGGCGGTGGGCATCGGGCTGATTCAAGTGTAAAAAAAAGATTAAACTATTGTTTTTTACTGTGGCACTACAAGTGCCAGCAAGCCTCCCCAGCAAGCTGGGACTTGGAGAACCACAAGTCCCAGCCTGCTGGGCATTAAAGGGCCCGCTGGCACTTGTAGTTCCACAGTTAAAAAAATAGTACAATAAACACACTGACACACATGAAAAATAAAAGTTTAATACATACAAAGCCCACACATACTAATACTTACCTATCTTCTTTCCGTAGGTAGCCCTGGTCCTGATGTCCTGCAGTCCTGTGTCGTCTTCGGGATCCATGTCGACCGTCGCTGTCCATGTCGGCGATGGCGTCCGGAGTCCGACGAAATCCATGTGGAAGCTGTGGAAGGAAACCATACTCACCTGTCCCAGCGCGACGTAGTCCAGGTAAGGGTCTTGGCAAAAAAACAAACTGACTCCCGAAACCAGACCGGACAGCTGAGCCGCACGGCGTTTGTGTACATCGTACGGCTCCGCCCCCAAATGCCGCTATTGGCCGCCTTGCGGCCTAGCGGCCAATCAGGAGTTAGGTGATAGCCTTGAAAAAGCTACATAGCGAAATGCGCATTGGCAGCCCTCCTCTGTGAATTTGTAGCATTTTAGCCTGTAAATAATTTAATGTCTGTTTGTTAGATGTAAAAATTTCTCTGGGTCTTGACCGCTCAGCAATTCCCGTGCGACTAGCGCTCAAGCGCAGCAGCACACGCTGGCTAAGGGGATTATATCCCTGGCGACAGGCGATAAAGGGGAAAGTGAGCGTCTCTGCCTTAACGGGCACACAGTCACTGCACGCTCAGGCGGGCAGTTACCTGTGCAAACACACATTTGCTTAAATAGCACCAAAGAGCAAACGCTTTTGTCACGAATACACATACAGTGCTGCTGGCTGCAATCAGGGAGATCCTAGTACAGGACTGCCCTATGTGTATGCCGGACAACGTATAACGAATTTCTCTTACGAATAACATATGTATGATATAATCTAAACTGCCCATAAACACCCAATCCTGGGATTGCTCTGTGTGGACACCAGGCAACGGATATAATCCAATAAAACGCAGGAGCTCCTAAAAATTAATCCTATGGTCCCGTGCCCATTCATGTGTGTATGTGACATTCAAATTGTTTATGGCGCATAACTTAATGCCTAGGTAGATTCAATCCCAGGATTGCCTCATGTGGACGCCAGACAATGCATGTATGTGACAATCAATTTGTGTATTGTGAACAACTCAGAGCCAAGGTAGATCCAATCTTAGGATTGCCTTGTGGGGACGCCTCTGATTGTCTTATATTGAGTCACTGTTGTATGTGACACACGGTGGCCGAATAACACAATAGAACAAGCACAGGAGCAGATCATACGTGCTCATTAGCAATAAATCTGTGGATTGTGTTCAATAAACTGCCCGGGTGAATCCAATTTCAAGATTGCTCTGTGTGGACATAGGGTAACAGATAAAAAGCACGAAGTGCAGTAGCTCAGGACTAGTCGATGGGAAGATTGCCCTGTATATACGCCAAGCTACGAGTGCAATCATAACACCAACTGATATGTGAAGGATTATTCTATCCCTACACATTCATCACTGCACCATTTGTTGTATGTGTCCCATGTCTGTTTGAGACAGCAATGTATGCCTAATACTGGTACTGATCTAAGCGATCTATCTGTTTCACTAAAAAATCTGATATATAGCAGCAGCGTCTGCTAATCACAGGGAAGTGCATTTTTTAACCCCCACGTAAAAGGATCCAATTTATGAACTGTCTTTGGTGGAGTAAAGCCAATTCCACGACAATACACCATGTACATGTGGCATTAAGACACAAAATTCAGACATCATTTATTATTGGACCACAATAAAGCAGACGGCAACACATCCAACAACTCTTTCAACAGACAGTGAGAATATCACCGTTATAAATAAAGGAAATAATCCAGGCACCGAACATATTTACTAGTATACCTGCGGAGTATAAGCAGTAACTAGACAATTACACTCAGCTACAAATTCACAGAGTGATTTTTTAATCTTTAATATTTCTTTTTCTCTTTATATCTATATCTTGTTTTAATACTTTCGCTACTTACCATTAAGGTCTCACATTATTGACTGAATTATACAGCACCTATACAGAATGATGACCTGCTAGTTTAAAAAAGTTTAATAAAAAAACTTAAAAATACTAAAAAACGAGATTTAATAAAATATACACCTATCTGTAGGTAAAACTCTATTTTATGAAGTGGAACAGGAGTGCATCCCAGTCTAACTGATTCACCTTTTTCTCTCCTATCATTACTGATCCGTGCAGACTGCCTGTACGAATTCATATTAGCGTCCGTATATATGTGCCACTAATACGAATGGTTACACCATCGGAGGGTTACAAAGCAGTCGTATCTGACTGCTTTGTAATTTCCCCTCCGGAATACGACTTTGCATACGACTAAAACAGTCGTATGCAGCCGTAGGGGAAATACCAATATAATACCAATACGAAAAACTAGGTTTTTCATATTGGTAAATTTCCCCCAAAATGACCAAGGACGCTATGTAGGGAGATTTTATTCATAATGCTACGAGCATGTTCTAAAATACGTATTTTTGCCTTTTAGTTTTTCCCACATAGCGTTTCCCGCATCTACATTCCAATAAGTACACCATGATTGTAGTAGTGCAACACATATGACTTTTTATATTAAATGTCTTACTCTTATCATGATTAAAAAATCTGACCCTTTCTTTACTAGCATGCCGACATATCTTACATCTATTGCAAGGAAAAAAAACATTCGTTCGGCTCAGCCAATTAGATTCATTATCGATTGTTAAATTACTAGGGGCCAATAAAAAATTTGCCCTCTTAAAAACTACCTTAGTTTTTTAGGAATAACAGTCCTCAGAAGCGGATCTAAAAGTAAAATATCCCAGTGCTTACTAAGTATATTTTTAATGTGACCACCAAAGGAATTATAGGATGTCACGAATGGTACAAAAATCTCTGTATCATCTTTGATTTTAGCTTTGTATTGCAATAACTCATTTCTATTTAAATTGTTAGCCTTATTCTTGCATTTTTTAACCAAGGAGTCAGGATAATGTTTTTCAGCAAATCTGTTATCAAAGATCTTAGATTGTTCATCGATGTGTTCTCAGAACTACAATTTTTCCTAACTCTCATATACTGAGAATAAGGGACATTGTCCAGCCAGCCCCGATAATGGCAGCTGTGATAGTTGACGTAGCTATTGCTGTCTACGTCCTTAAGAAATGAATAAGACATAATTTTAGGGTTAGTGGGCCATTCTCCCGTATCAAAAACAAGATCCAGAAATTCAATTTTAGTTTTATTAACATTACTGGTAAACCGTAAATTGTATTTATTAATATTAAGTTTCACCATGAATCTCTGAAAGGAATCTACATTGCCCTGCCAAACAATAAGGAGATTGCCTATGTATCTCTTAAAACACTTCAAATTATCCTTGAAGTGCACTTTTATTTCCTCATTATTTTCTTCCCATTCGCCCAAATACAAATTGGCGAGGATTGGGGCATACAGAGTCCCCCTGACGAAAAATGCGAATAGACATTTGAAACGTTGGCATCATGCCGCTTGTTGTCTCTAATGATTTCTGAGTGCCGCCGTGTTGTGGATCTATTCGGCTGGATTATGCAAACTGCAGATGCAGCTGTTGGAAGGCACCAGAGGCATTACCAGAGTATGCAGTGAGTGCCGGAGCTTATCTGGATTATATATATACAGTATATATATATACAGTATATATATATATATATATATATATATATATATATATATATATATGTATCCCCAGTATTCCAACTCGCGCTATACAGTAGTTTGCAAATTTGATTTTAAATATTTGGCAGCCTCACCACTCGGTTCCCTGAGGGGTAGGGAACAAACAAAACCCAATCCAATATTTCTACCCAATAGTGGTATGGCGCCTGATTTTAGAATATTAATGTCCAAATACAGTTTAAAAGGTCCACATCCAATGAAGCGACAAGATGATATCTTCCGATATTTGTTTATTAGTCTTCACAGGATTATCGAGAATAAAAAAACGCATGTAGAGAAATCCTAACGCGTTTCGTCTCACAGAGACTTCATCAGGGGAATATAACAGTCTTACGGTTATAATTGTGTTATGTGCATAAAGTTGAAAAGTTCTTTAAGTGGTCAATTCTTTCACACTCTTTTCACGTGCAGTGAAATTTGTTTCCTATTTATCCACTATAACTGTTTATTCAATACGACTGTGTATAGCGACATAGTGATAGCTGATATAGTGATGGCAGTATGCTGCCTAAAATGTAATTGGTTCAGGTATTTCAGATAACCTCCTCTGATATGGGGTTTAGTAGCTAAACCTATGATATGGATAAAAATTCATCCGGTGATAAAAATATATAGGATCTCCCAAGTCACTTCTGGTCTCTCCACTCTGGAGAGACCACACTGTGTGTCAACTAATAAATTGTGTCACAAACTTCAGAGAAACGCATATGTATCCACCAGTGCCTACATGTATTAAACAGACAACAAAATTGTGAATTCATGCATTTACCTGAAATCTTTACATAAAATTATAAATATAAACACAACACGGAAGGTACACGTGACAGTGGGGTCTCACGTTGCAGGGATAGTCATATCCCGTTTTAAATACATGTTTGTGTATGTATGTGTAAATTTGTGTTTTTTATTTCGCTCCTTTTAGAAATAATAATTAAAAGCTAAATTTTATTTAATATTTCTCTTCTGGTTCGCCACACAGAGACATTCTTCTCTCTGTCCACCGTCTTTCTGTCATATCCAATGTCCAGTGGCAGCACACCCTCTTGTTAGCATTTGCAACACTTTGTACCATACCACAAGTGAGGGGTCATACAATCCATTTAAAAATTCTCTCCAGTGCGATTGGTCCTTGCTTTCCTTTGTGCTCAAACCTAGTGATTAATTTCACCTCTTACCAATCAGCACGGCACATTGTGTGGTTACAATAAAAACAATATATACATATAAAATCCTGGGAAGAGGTTCCCGGATAGCTTTCCTTAAATACCACCAACATGTCGCTCTTTCCAACGACATCGTCGACACCGTCCACCTTTAGTTTGAGTGAAGAACTGAACAATAGACAAACCAATTTCCAAAAATGTTTAGAATCTATGTTAGTAAGGGACATTACCCAGATTGACACAGCCAAGGAAGATTGGATATCAGACATACACACCCTTAAAACTGTATTAGCAAAACAAACAAGAACTTTTTGGAACAAGGCCACGTTTGAAAGTTATCTTAAACAGCAAATTACACTCGAACTTGCGAACGAATCCCTTAAGAATGAGTGGGAAAAGACACTCACAGCTTGCTCACTAAACTTGATGCACATACTCATCAAACACGATGAGATAGTACTGACCAAACTGGCCCAAGAGATCACTTTTCTCAGTGACAAATTAAAAAGTTTCGAAAACTTGGATCAATTTCAAAAGACCTATTTAAAAATTAAATCAGAACTGGAGATTATGGAAAAAGAGGTCATAAGTCGAAAGAAGAATAAACTCCAGAGAGACCAGAGAGACTTCCAAAGTCAGAGAGTTTATAGGTGGAGTCACAACAATAGGAGGAATAACCCCAGTAACACCATGGGGTACACCACCTCCGACATCGACTCGTCAGACACTGACCAGACAGATTCATCCCATACCGCTAGATCTAGACGTGATTTTTTAGGGGTAAGTCCCAGGGATCTCAGAGAGAACCTGGGACGCGATATAGGAGGATTAGGAGGGGGAAGAAAAGGCAAAAGAGGGCAGAGAGAATGGCGAGAGGACAATCGAGATGTCAGGCGACACAAGAGATAATCCCAAATGATTCGTTGCGGATAATCAACCTCACAGATCATGTCCTAAATGAAGCCCAAACCTCTGTCCTGAATAGGGGCCTCAGCTTTTCCCCCACAAAATTCATGGATCGTTTTGAGTACCAGAAAGATCTTAATCTGTACATAAGGAAGATACTATTAAAGAAATTCTTCATGAAAAAATCAGAATATGTGACAAACATACAATCAATACCCTTGACAGATCCAACTGACACTGACCCCTCACAACCACGAATAGACCAATTCTTTGACAACTATAATATTGGGATATTGGAGATTTTGGAAGATCTAGCCGAGAATAATGAATCAGCAACATCTGACATGCCCTCAAGCAGAAATGTCGACATAAACATGTCAACACTAAAGAGAAAATCCATCTTTCTCCCAGATTTGTCCATATGCCCCCAAGCCAGGGTATTCATGGAAATGGTAAGCAAAGACCTTGACAGAATAGAATCCAATAAACACTTGTACAGGTTTGAAGACAACCTCAACCCCTCCGAAAGGAAAGCACTGAAGGAGATAAGAGATTGGGAAGACACCATCATAAAACCCTCAGATAAGGGGGGAAATGTAGTCTTGTGGTCCAGAAACAAATATAAAAAAGAACTGGAACGCCAACTAGGAGACAGAGGCTGTTACAAGAAATTGGTCTTTAATCCTACTCATGATTATTTGGATCTTTACCAAAAAATGCTTGAACGGGCCAAAAGAGAAGGAATTATCTCCAAAACTCAATATGAGTTCCTGGAAGTCAAAACACTCAAAATCCCCACCCTATACCTGCTACCGAAGGTGCATAAAAATGAAGACAACCCACCCGGTAGGCCCATTGTATCTGGTATAGGAGGACTCACTGAAAAGGCCAGCCAATTTGTCGACCACTATTTGAGGAGATTTGTGTTGACACTGCCTTCATATGTACGCGATACAATGGACGTATTTAATAAAATACAAGGCATCACCCTAAGTACAGGCACATGGCTGGTAACCTGTGATGTTGAGAGCCTGTATACCAGCATTATACACCAATATGGTATACAGGCGGCACGATATTTTCTGAGTATGGACAGAGATCTCCCACTCAACCAGTTCATCATTGGCCTACTACAATTCGTATTATCTAAGAACTACTTTGTATGCCAGGACCAGTTCTACCTCCAGGTGCGGGGGACTGCGATGGGGAGCACTTGTGCCCCCACGTATGCGAACCTGTACCTGGGGTGGTGGGAACGGGAGAGGGTATTCACGGAACATCACGACAAATACACCCGGTGCATACTGTTATGGTTACGCTACATAGATGATTTGTTCATCGTGTGGGAAGGTGATCAAGACCTTCTGATCGAATTTATCAACCTATTGAATGAGAACGAATTAAACCTCAAACTGACATACCATGCCAGCCAAACAGAGGTCGACTACCTAGACCTGAAGATCAGCGTAGAACCAGATGGGTCGATGTCAACAGATCTGTTCCGGAAGACCACTGCCACTAATTCTCTACTCCATAATAAAAGTGCCCACTTTCTGCCAGTGATTAAAGGGCTACCCAAAGGGGAATACCTGTGGACCAGGCAAAACTGCTCCAAAGAGACTACTTACCAGGAAAGGGCAGAACAACTGGACCTCAGACTGGAGAACAGGGGATATAGTAGAAGGAGCATCCGCAAAGCAAAGAAAGAAGCCAACAAGTACGAGAGAGAGCAACTCCTTATCCCTAAGGACAGAACCACGAATGAACCAATGGAGAAAATACGATTTGTCGGCACTTTCTGCAAAGAGTGGCAGGAGGTACAAACAACACTGAACAAACACCTTAATATTCTGAAATCAGACAAAGACTTGGAGGGCATTCTCGGTGACAAAATAAACATCAGTTGGAGGCGCAGCAATAACCTCCGGGACACACTGGTCCATAGTCACTTCACCAAAGAGACCACAACAAAAATTTCCAAGAAGGGATCTTACAAATGTGGCACCTGCAGAATATGTCAGTACATGACACCACAAGAGTCCTACACAGACAGGTATGACAAACAATGGAAGATCCAAAAATATATTACATGTGAGAGTGTGGGAGTGATATATAACCTGGAATGCCCCTGTGGCAAACACTATATCAGCAAAACCCGCAGACCTCTAAAAAAGAGAATATCGGAACACCTGCTGAGCATTAAAAATGCCACAAGAGATCAACAACGCTTTAAAACCCTTACCCCCGTAGCGAAACACTTCTCAAGGTACCACCAAGGCAGTCCCAAGGGTCTGAAGGTCTTTGGAATGGCCAAAATAGAGATGGACATACGGAGAGGTGATTGGGATAAAGAACTACTAAAGCAAGAAACCCGGCTGATCTTCCTCATGGGAACAATGTCCCCGGGAGGACTAAATGAAGAAAATAACTATACGGTTTTCCTATAATTTCCTATTTTTTCACCACAAGGATTCCTCATAAGGATTAAGCTAACTACAATCTGTCATTTTGACCCTAAGAAGACATCCATTCTATTATGCCTTCCTATACATATCAAATCCTCTCACAATATTAAGAGGTTCTCACAGTGTGTGTGTCATTTGTGTTTTTTTGTTTTGAATTATTCACTGTGTTTTCTTGTTTTTTGAACATACCTCTAATAAGTACACTTATTAACTAATGTCCTAAAATTTATCAGCACTACACTTCCATCCCGTATGGGATACCCAGTGTCCACCACGGCGATTAAATCGCAGAAGCATCACAACAATCCTTTTTTTGACAAATTGTCACACTATCCATGAAATATACTCATGTTTCTCGCTTTCACCCACAGTACATACTTACCACCAAAATATATGGGACTTTTGCATTGATTGATCGCACTTGCTTCTCTATAGCAACGCATCAGCAGACTCTCTGTAGCTGTATTCCAGCTTCACGTATATGTCACTACACTGGTACTTGTTGCAACAATTCCACCAATAATTACCACATGGACCCCTGTATAATTCCTGTCTCACCCATTTGCTCTTAGCAACACATCAGCAGAACTCATGTAATTGCTGTTCAAATCTTATGTACAAGTCACTATGCTGACACTTATTGTATTATTTTTTCGTAGGACAAAAACATGCTTTAATCCTTATGACCATTCCTAAAGAGGAACTCAGTGACATTTTTAAAAAAATCTGACTTATGTCAATAACTCTCTAGCAACATTCTCATTAACAGTAATGAATTCTCATCACCAAAAAATTGCCTGGCAAGTACCACCAGAGGAAATTGCATGGTGTGTACCCCGGGGAATGATAAACAGAAATAATTTCATATAATGGAAATCACCTGATGTGTACCTCAGGAGGAAATTGCCTGGTGTGCCTGGTGTGTACCTAGAGAAACAATACAGCAACTAAGAGATCTAACGGGGAAATATTCAGTTTTACTTTCTTTTACTGACGCTGGAAAGAGTCCTCAACATATCATATCTTTCCAGGGGTGCATACCTTCGAGACGATGACAACTATCACATCAAGTGATAATAGATCATATCATTACGCATATGAAGGTATGACACCATACACAGGTGTGAACTGATACTCCCACTTGATTAACCAATCATGCATATTCATGAGCGGCATAGGTATTTAAACAGCTTCCGGCCACCCCTCCAGGTTGGTCCTGACGAAGCTCCCCAGCGAAGCGTGTGCTGACCAAACACTCCGTTTGACCCCCTGTTCCCTTCCCCAATTTTGAATGCATTTTGAACTGTTTAGATAGGGCTGATTACTAAAGTGGTGCATCGCACTCTGAAGCGGCTGAACCTGAGGCGCGGCACTTGACGTCCGTGACCGCGACCTCTGTGCTCAGCCACTCAGGCGCATACCCGGCGGCATTCTCCCCCCGGCGCTGCAGCCTGCCTCTAAGTCACCAGCGGCTGATAGACTCTGCATGATAGACGGGATACCGATAGACAGACTACAGTCTGCTTCGGATCTCATCCCAGCAGGACAACGGAGGCTTAGACCCCTAAATAACCGTTATTACAGCCAGTGACTGAGCAGTATTTACCTGCCAGAGAAAAAAGAGTTGTGTAATCCCAGATGGGGAATTAACCTCACCTGGGTACACAGAACCCGGCGCTCTGTGAGTATAAGAAAAGTAATGGGTAGTATTCAACTTTCTTGCTCAACTGCTGCACACATCCAGTGAGCAAGCCAGAACTCACAGAAACAGGGAAAATTGGATTAAGTACAATTGGATGATATTGCGCTGTTGAGAAGAATAGTATCTGAATTATGTCTGCTGAATAGAAATGAGTTCGGACTATAGAAATAGATCAGAATATAGACCACATTATAATAATCCCTATGAGAGAGATAGAAAATCTCCTACAAATTCACAATTAATTTCAACATCTACCACCAGACCAAAAAGAGATCAGGTTTTTCAGTTACAAACATGGCAAGATCACAACCCCTACTCAAATCTGTCCCATCACACCCCCAAAAGATATCGAGAAGGAGAGGGAGAAGAGGAGGGGGGAAGGGATCAAAGAAAACCCAGATTAAAATAGACGAAACAGGTCTTTTTAATCTAACCTCACACCCACTAACGGATACACAAAAGACCCTACTCTGCAAGGGTCTCAATTTTGCCCCTAAACAGGATCCAAATATTTTCGAACTCTTTGTTGATTTAAACAAATTTACAAGGGATCTCTGTAGGAAAAGATACTTCGCAGCAAAAAAACTTAAACAACCTACAGATGAAGTAGTACAACTCCCAATAATTCTGGATAGTGAGGATCTTACATGCCTATCAACCCTAGAGTCACTATTAGATGAAAATACCCCAATGGAACTTGAATTATTTAATATCAATACTATGGACAATTCCACAACTAAACCCCTTTTCAAAAAGAAATCGAACTTTTTTCCCCTAGAACATAAAAGCCCAGCCATCACAATATTTTATAACAAAACCTTAGAAGAATTCAAAAAACTTTGTTCTCAGACTGATAAGAAAAAGAAACAGTTCACGAAAACAGACAATCTAACTAAAAATGAACGTATGGAACTTAAAAAACTCAAGAATGATCTGTCATTGGTTGTGAAACAGGCAGATAAGGGGGGTGGGGTGGTCCTAATGGACAGAGAAGCATATCTCTTGGAAGCATTTAAACAACTAAATGATGAAAAATATTATACAAGACTTCCATCCAACCCCACCACCTCTTATCAAATTCTGTTTAAAGAGCTGCTGGACAAAGCAGTTACAGAGAATGCGATATCCAGGGAAGAATCACAATTTCTGTTTCCCTATCACCCGGTCACACCCACTTTTTATTTTTTACCCAAAATACACAAAAACCTCACGACACCTCCTGGGCGACCTATTATCTCTGGTGTAGGGTCCCTCACTTCTAATTTGTCACATTTTGTTGATTCACACCTTCAAAAATTTGTCACTGCACTCCCTTCACATATTAAGGACACGACCCATATTTTACAAAAAACTCTTGACTTAACTTGGACTAAGGGGTGGGGTTTCCTCACCCTGGACGTCCAAGCACTATATACAAATATCCCACACAAACAAGGACTTGAGGCTGTTAACCACTATCTAGACACAGATAAAGAAATTTCCTCACCTCTCAAAAACTTTATTTTGGACTCCATATTTTTTATACTCACTCATAATCATTTTCTTTTTGAAGACACCCACTTCCTGCAGCGCCTTGGAACGGCCATGGGGACCAGATTCGCACCCAGTTTTGCGAACCTCTATATGGGCCGCCTAGAAGAACATCTTATATGGGGCGGTCCATATAGAGAGAATCTGGTCCTCTATGGCCGTTTCATCGACGACCTCTTTATAATATGGAAGGGGGGACAGGAACTGGCCTTGGATTTTGTGAACCATCTTAACTCCAACACTTTCAATCTCACCTTTACTCACACTTTTAATTATAACACTATTAATTTCCTGGATATCGCATTCTCCATCGAAAATGATGTACTGATTACATCAAATTATTGGAAGCCAGTGGGCACAAATAACTATTTACATTTTAATAGCGGTCACCATAGACCATGGATTAAAAATATACCTAAAAATCAATTACTGCGTTTACGCAGAAACTGCACATTGGATTCAGAATATCATACCCAATCACAGCTAATGACAGATCATTTTAGAAGACGCAAATATCCAGAATCCATCTTGAATGTGGCTCTGAATGAGGTGAAAAAAGTAAAAAGAACCAGTTTATTATCTCCCAAAAAAACATCTGAGAGAGATATAATAACTGCCAAAGACACAATGAATTTTGTGTCCAAATTCAACACAAAATCGAATCAAATCAAAAAAATTGTGTTGGATAACTTTGAAATTCTTCATCAGGATAAAATACTCCAAAGTCATCTTATAAAACCGAGAGTGACTTTTAGGAGAAACAAAAATATTAAAGATTACATTTCACCAAGCCTACTTCCCTCGCTGAAAACAGAGCCACAGGCAACATGGATTCCAACCAAACCCAATGGCAGCTTTAGATGCAATAAAAACATCTGTTTAACTTGCAAACAGATCACTAATAAAAGAAACTTAATGACCTCAACAAATAATAAAAAAACCTTTCCAATTAAACAATTCATTAATTGTGAGACATCATATTGTATTTATGTCCTAGAATGTCCATGTAAGCTGCAGTACGTTGGACGTACGATACGCAGCATAAAAACAAGATTTAGGGAACATAGGAATAATATACTAAGAAAAATCCAAAATCATAGTATCCCCCGACATTTCTGTGAGCAACATGAAGGGAACCCCAATACTTTAACAATTACACCAGTTGAACATATCACCAATACAAAAAGAGGGGGAGATCGCTACAGAAAACTATGCTTAGCAGAAACATCATGGATTTTTAAGCTAGAAACACTGAAACCTCAGGGACTGAATGAGGCCCTTGACTTTGTAGGAATGGACTAACATATAAGATTCTCTCTAAGACGAAATAAATCCCTAACAAGATCATGGAGCTCCATGCGGGTTGGTGGAATTGGGGTCTACCATCTGTGCGTTTTTTGAAAGCGACACTGACGGTTTGCAGTCCCCTCCTCCCCCAACCCCTATGGGTTTCCTCCACTAAATATAATAAAATATAATAAAATAAAATAAAATAGGACCTTATTCTTACTAAGGGTTAACTAAAAACTCATATAAATATTGAAGCGACCTCAAAGTTGCTAAAAATATATATATATATATATACATATCTTCCTCCCCATTCTTCCCCCTTTATGCCCTTGGATCAATTTATTCGTATATAAAAAAAAAAAAAATTTTCTTTGTATGTGGAACTCTAATTAAGGAATGCATAAATATATAGAATGTATATAGACTTTATACGAATTTCCCGTATATTCTCCTTTGTACTCTCTCTATTCTCTGACCATCCCCGACTTAGCTAAATAAATGTATCAATTAATTCTAGATGTATATCTTTATATATAATTTCTATAAAAAAATCCTTTTGCAATCAAATCAGCTCTCCCCTTTCTTGATATGTATTCAGAACATATCTTTATTGTTAAAAATCCATTCAGAACCATAATGACACGCATTAATTTTTAAATACATGCTCTCAACATGGACTACTTGATTTATTACAAATCCAACCTGAGCTAGTTATATCTATACAGGTTCTTTCTCTATATATCGGTTTCTCTCTGTATACTAGCTCCTTTATGTATATTAGTATCTCCCTGTATATTAGTTTCTCTCTGTATACTAAGTATTCTTTGTATATTAAATCTTTTAAATATACCTGCAAAAATGTTTACATTATATGCATATACCAGATGCTGCCATCCTCGATGTCCTAATTCTTTGAAACTTTTTATTAGAACAATAGGCATTGTCCAGAATTGAATGAATTATACTTATATTAGATTAATATCAGACTCCTACTGACATGACGGTTATGAATAGGATGTATTATATTTATGACCAGTATACTAGACTTCAAATACCGGACACACTGCTCTTTATATGAATTTGCTACATGTGAATATTTTTATGTGATTTTTTTCTTATAATTGAATTTACAATTAATAATTGGCTAATTGAGAACCAGCTAAGCAAATTCAGTCTTTAAATAGCCTCACTACCATGGGAGGTTACCTGTCTTGAAAAAGTTTCCCGCAAGCAAAGGGTTACGAAACGCGTTGACGCAATCCCTGTCTCCTGTTGAGCTTCACAAATCCGACTGAGCTCTGCTACATCGCTCCACCTGCAAGACTGCCTATCCAAGTGCAACCAGCGGCAATAGCCCTCCACAGCGCAGAAGGACCTGATTGTCCGGTTCCCGGGACGCCAGCGTGACGGCTCATACAAACGAGCACATCCACTAAGGCACACATCGGCTCTCCTAGCCAGCCTGCAGCCGGCGCTTCCAAAGTTCTTTATCCCGACTACACTGAACCGGACACCGACTCTCAGTAGGTGAGCACAAAACACCCTATCAATTGACACTGAGTAGTGGACACACGGTCCAAATACAAATTGCGCTGCTCAGTCCGTCTCTGCATTATTACAAACTCTGCGTGTCACTTACACGCTAAAGGATGGACTGTTTACACCTTATTTGAAATATATTGCCCGGAGTGTTATAGATTGATTATTGGTCACATGGACTGCCAGACAAACCATTGTTGCTTTCTGTAGCACCTGAGATCGTTCTATAAAAAAACAGGAGACATATAATCCCTATACCCCCATTAGAGGGAACAGATATTCAATTTGCTACTATTGGCTGTAATTTTTATTATGTGTATATTTTTTTCCTTATTTCTTTTTATTGATTGTATGTGATGTATATTTCTATGCATTTTTTATTGATTATAAAATTGTTACATTTATAGCAGTGTGTCCGAACTCATTTCTATTCAGCAGACATAATTCAGATACTATTCTTCTCAACAGCGCAATATCATCCAATTGTACTTAATCCAGTATTTACCTGCCACCCGACATATCACTGACAAAGATTAAAAGTCAGATTTACTGACAAACCGACACACTGTGTGTCAACTAATAAATTGTGTCACAAACTTCAGAGAAACGCATATGTATCCACCAGTGCCTACATGTATTAAACAGACAACAAAATTGTGAATTCATGCATTTACCTGAAATCTTTACATAAAATTATAAATATAAACACAACACGGAAGGTAAACGTGACAGTGGGGTCTCACGTTGCAGGGATAGTCATATCCCGTTTTAAATACATGTTTGTGTATGTATGTGTAAATTTGTGTTTTTTATTTCGCTCCTTTTAGAAATAATAATTAAAAGCTAAATTTTATTTAATCTTTCTCTTCTGGTGCGCCACACAGAGACATTCTTGTCCACCGTCTTTCTGTCATATCCAATGTCCAGTGGAAGCACACCCTCTTGTTAGCATTTGCAACACTTTGTACCATACCACAAGTGAGGGGTCATACAATCCATTTAAAAATTCTCTCCATTGCGATTGGTCCTTGCTTTCCTTTGGTTTCTGTATTAGGCACAGTCCATATAGGCAGTAGCTGAATCCAGTTTTAGTCCAAAATAGATGTATGATGGTTAGAAGTCTGGCTGGTTCAGGTCACTGGTCGGTATTCCTTCGGTCCAAGTAGATAGGAGGTAGATTGCTAGGTGAAATTTACACATTGCTCAGCTAAGAAGCTTTTGTTGCAGGTGCTGGGTGCAAAACACATGGACAATACCAGTTGCAATGAAAGTTAGCAGAAGTAGATGCAAGTATGCATCCAAGGTACTTGCTAAGACAATGGGCCAGATACACTAAGCTTCAAAAGTGATACAATGGAGAGTGATAAACAACCAACCAATCAGCTCCTGCCTGACATTTTACAAACCCAGCCTGTGACATGGCAGGTTGGAGCTGATTGGCGGGCTTTTTATCACTCTCTATTTTATCACTTTTGGAGCTTAGTGCATCTGGCCCAATATCTGTTGTATTGGATTAAAGTACTGTATATCAAAGAAGAGTTCCATTGGTTTTCAAGGTATACTCCAATATATAAAAATAGCTAATGCATTTCCCTGATAAAAAATAGTGTAGCTATCTTTGGGGTTTTGCTCAATCTCCTTTAGCAATGTGGCTGCCACACTAACTGCTGCAGATGTATTTTCACCTCATAATATTATGGCTCTTGGAAGGTGGAAGATTATTTGCCCAGGTAAAACTATGGTTGGCATTGTTAACTAGAAAGCTTCAGCCAACTTTTATTGTTTCAATGGCCATGAGAGATTTTCTATTTTTTTTACAGTACAAGAGGACCTAATTAGCTATGGGTACTCTCATAGGTTTCATTCTTAGGTTGGTTGTGTAGGACATGAGTTTGATTGCAGTGGCTTGCTCCAGTGGCATAAGCTTGTCCTATTTGCTCAGAGGCAAGACAAATATTGGTGCCCCCCTTCTCGCACACTCACAAACACATACATACACCACCTATATAAATATATGTATGCATGTTTATATGTAGGTTATGGATATTATGTTTAAAATAAAGAGAGTGTGACATATTTGGTCCTGCTAGGAGGGGAGTCAGCCACAGAAGCGATATCAACGGCTTTCAATTAAGAATTGAAAGCCCCTTAGGAGCAGGAGCCCGGTGGCAGATGAATCCATTGCCTCCCAGAGTTACACCTCTGTCTTGCTCCTTTTTCAGAATATAAGGTCATAAATTGGGCCCCATCACCTTTTGTATGGTTGAAACCTCCAGAATGGATGTGTCCAGACAGAAAATTAATCCTTTTTGAAAAACAATTCTTAAAATATAAACAATGTAAAGAATTCCACATAAAGCAAAACAATATAATACACTATACACATACAGTGGTTTTAAAATATTCCAACATCATTCTAGTAAAATTATGTTATTGCGGACAGCTGAAGGGACTTCTCACAGTGATATTGTAAACATGTAATTTGTCATTTATGAAGGTAATGAAACTACTGTATCATTTGTACATTGGATTAGCTTTTTATCTTCTTTGGCAGTGGCTGTAGCACCATGTTAGTAGCAGTCAAAACAATTTGTTTATATTAGACCCTTGGATAACCTTGACACTCCAGATGTTTTTAAACTATACATCCCAGCATGCTTTGCTTCAGTTCTGCTATTTTGGCCATGCTAAATCTGATGCAGAGCATGCTGGGATTTGTAGTTCTACAACAGCTGGAGTGTCAAGGTAAGCCATAAAGGTACTAGACAGTTAAAAGATCTTGTATTGTGCAGCATTCCGTTTCTGTGCTTCAGAGAGGAAATCACAAATGTATGCGTGCTGTGAAACCATAAGGTTAGTGTCTGTTACAGACGCAGTATCAAAGGCTTATACCACAATTGTTTTTATTTATGCTACGTGAAATCGTTTTTTCTATGACAACTGGAGTGTGAAATAGCAGAAACATTATATCCTTCAGATGTTGTAGGGATTTATTTTTGCAAACAAGAAGAAAAAATGTTTCTACTTGAAGGAGATCCGCCAATGAGATCTATAATTATACTTTCTCGATGGCAGGGATTCATTTTTAAGAAATAAAAAAAAGCAGTTCCACATTGCAGTGCCATAACCAGATTGTGTTGCACCCTGTACCAGCCACACCCTGACCACCCTCCCGGACCATCACAAAGGTGCCAATGACATCACGAATGGAGCATGGCCATCTTTGCCCAGAATGTTCTCAGGTGCCTGTCTAGAGTGTATAAGACATTTTGTAGCCAATTCAGAGTGGGAAATCGCTTCTGGTCATGTGGTAGTCCTGAAATTGCAATCACAGGAGTTTTCAGTTTCAATGATATTGTGTTTTGTGGGATTGGTCATGACAACACAGGTGTATCCTCACTGCTTGGAGGGAGGGCTGTGGCAGCTGAATGACATCACACGCATCCGCTGCGATCCAGAATATGGCCGGCATGTGTGCAGATGGTAATGTTGCAGATGGTCATTTTTCAGCACTGGCTGTGACCATAAGCACCTCTTGCAATTGCACAGCTACAGATGGAGCCGCCTTTATCCATACTGCTCTTGGCGTGACATACACCGAGGCATCAGGGACGTGCAGTGAGGTAAATGGCTCAAGAGTCTGCGAGGCACTCCGAAAACAGGGCATGTGTGCGTGTAAGACACTTGAGTGCCCCATTCACGGCAATGGACATGCAAGTGTGTGAGACACTCTTGCATCAACATCTCGGCGAATGGGGCTCAGAGATGTATCGCCTTGGTGGGCTAACGGGCTCCATCTGTTGCATGGCCATAGAAATGTTGGCAGTTGAGTTTTACCCACGCAGTCAGGATCACCTTCTGTATCAAGCTTCATTCAGTAGACACACACTGGAAAGGTCTTTGTGGTATGATTGGTTTTATATAAACTGGAACTGGTCATAACATGAACTTGTAATGAGAACAAGGTAACTGTACATGAATAACTTCTCACTGCATACTGTCTTTCTCCTTCATGTAACCTTCAGACACAGGAAACAACAACAAACAAGTATATACATACATCACAGACTGTAAGACATACAAACACATATGTGACAGCACCGCCTGCTGTCCCTCCAGTGTAATTGCAACTTAAGTCTCATCTGATGTAGTTTTCTCAACACCCCTTCTCAACAGATGAGGCTTGATCCACGAGACCCATCTTTCTGGATAGTCTGTGATGTCTTTCTCCAACCAATGGCTTGGTGAGAATGTCCGCAGTCATCTCTTCTGTTGGGCAATATTCCAAGTTAAGAAGACCTTGTTCCTGTAGATCCTTCAAGAAATGGTATTTCACATCGATGTGCTTGGTCCTTGGATTTACCCGTTCGGTTTGAGCTAATGCGAGACATCCTTGATTATCTTCAAAGATTTTTGTAGATTCTACTTGTTTCTGTCCCAAATCAGCTAACAATTGTCTCAGCCATATTAGCTCTTGACTTGCTTGAGCTGCTGAAACATACTCTGCTTCTGTTGAAGAAAGTGCAACGCATGATTGCTTCCTACTTGTCCAACTGATCGGTCCTTCACCAAGTAGAAATATGTGTCCACTTGTAGACTTTCTGTCATTAGAGTCTCCAGCCCAATCTGCATCCGCGTATCCAATCAGATCACAATTTCTGCTTGCTGGAAGATTAAGCACTAAGTTAATGGTTCCCTTTAAATAACGTATTACCCTTTTCACAGCATTCCAGTCCATCTGACTTGGCTTGGAGACCTTTCTGCTTAGAGTTGATACTGCTGTAGCGATGTCAGGTCTGGTAATAGTGGCAATGTACAGCAATTTTCCTATTGCCTTTCTGTATTGGTGATTATCTGGTAATGATGTACCTTCATTGTACATTTCCTTTATGTAGTTGGTTTCCATGGGAGTACTTGCCGGTTTTGCATCTTGCATCCCAAACTCTTCAATGGCTTCCTGTATCTTTTGTTTCTGGTTTAAGGTAAAGTCGCCGTTTTCTTCTCTTGATATTTGAATACCTAAATAGTGTGTTATATTTCCTAGGTCTTTTGTTTCAAATTCCTTATTCAGGATCTGCAGTAATTCCACTTTATCCCCTTCTTGTTTGAAACATACTAGAAGATCGTCCACATAGATTAACAGGTAGATCCACCTGTCAGTTATCTTCTTGACATATAGGCAGGGATCTGCTTTGCTTCTCACGAAGTCTTCCTGTATGAGGATTTCATTTAATTTTGTGTTCCAGGCTCTTGCCGCCTGCTTCAGACCATATATACTTTTCTGGAGCTTGCACACTAGGTCTGGACTTTCAGGGTCTTTGAAACCCGGTGGCTGTTCCATGTAAATATCCTCTTTTAGCTCGCCATGTAAGAACGCTGTCTTTACGTCGAAGTGTCTTACTTGCATATCCTTTGCTGCTGCTACTGTAAGCAATGTCCTGATGGTTGTGTGCTTTACTACTGGAGCAAATGTCTCATCATAGTCCTCTCCATATTTTTGTGAGTATCCTTTGGCTACTAGTCTGGCCTTGTATCGCTCCACTTTTCCATCTGTGTTGTATTTGACTTTGAATGTCCATTTGCTGCCTATGGTTTTCCTTCCTGATGGCAGTTCTGTTAGTATCCATGTCTGATTGTCATGCATGGATTTAATTTCTTCTTTTGCTGCTTCTATCCATTTCTCAGCTTCCCTTTCTGGTAAGTTAGATATTTCTTCCCAGGATGTGGGTTCACATATACTAGTGGTGCTAGCTTTATATGGGAGACGCACTGGTGGTTTGCCTTTGTTCTCTCTGCTCGAGCGCCTTACTTCACCTGTTGTGCACTCTTCCATACCTTTGGTAATTGGTTCCAGACCGACTTCAACCTCTTTGATGGTATCTGTTGTGGTGGTGTCACTAGAGTCAGCGTTGTCTCCTTTATCCAGATCGGCTGGAATCATTACTTCATTTCTTAGTTCCTCTACAAAGGTCACGCTGTTGCTTATGGTTATCTTATCCGTCTTTGGGTTCAGAATTCTGTATCCTTTGGAACATTCACTGTATCCAACGAAGATTCCTTCTACTGCGCGATTCTGCAGTTTACTTCGTTTTTCTGCTGGAATGTACATAAATGCTTTACATCCAAAGACTCTTATGTGTTTCACATTTGGTTTCTTGCCATGCCACAACTCATATGGTGTTTTCTCCACTGTTCTTGAGAATAATCTGTTTTGTAAGTACGTGGCTGTCATTACGGCTTCACCCCAGTATTTGTCAGGTAGTCCTGAATCTGTTAACATGCATCTGATCATTTCTGTCAGAGTCCTATTCTTCCTTTCAGCTACCCCATTCTGTTCCGGTGAATAGGGTACGGTCTTGTGGTGCTCTATACCGAGCTGTCTCAGGAAGTGTTCTATTCTGTGACCTGTGAATTCACCTCCATTGTCGCTACGAAACACTAGTGGATTTCTTTGAAATTTATTTGTAGCCATTGTTATATAATCCTTTAACTTGTCCAGTACTTCATCTTTGCTTTTGATGAGATAAGTGACTGTGTATCTGGAGTAGTCATCAGTGAAAGTCACTATATATCTGTTACCGCTTGGTGTATGTACTTGCATTGGGCCACACACGTCGCTGTGTATGAGATCTAGAGGTCTCTGGGCTCTGTTCTCACTTTGTTTTGGAACTGTCATTCTTGTGGCTTTGGCTTTTATACAGCATTCACACCTCATGGTTGTTGAACAGTCTGATACTGTGAGATCCTTCGTTAGACCTCTCTTTTGTAGTTCCTTAATGCTGTCTGGATGCCTATGTCCTAGTCGTCTGTGCCACATGTGAATACAGTCGTTGTGTTCGTGTGTGCTTAATCTCACCTGTTGTACTGTCGTGTCTAGGCGATACAGGTGTTTCTCTGCTTTGGCTGTGGCTACTGTTTCTGTTCCATTCTGGATAAGACACATCTTGTCTTGGAATTTAACAGTAAGTCCTTTATCCGTTAAGCACTTTACAGATATTAATCCGCCTTCCAATCTGGGAACATATAGTACATCTTTAATTGGTATTGTCTTGTCACTTTCATTAGTACTGGAGCATATGAGCATACCATGCCCTTTACCTTCTGCAGTGATATTGGTACCATCTGCAAGATAGATTGCTTCTCTATGACTTGTGTCAATCTCGGTGAAGAAATCTCTGTCGCTTGTCATGTGACTTGTTGCTCCTGAATCTATGAACCAACTAAAGTTTGTATGTGTTACTGTCGCTTTAAAAGTTCCATTCCACTTATCTGTGCATATATCTGTGAGTGCAGCTTTCACTTTCTGCTTGGACCCTTTTAAAAGTAGTTTCTGCTGTTCTTCTTTCCATATGGAACACTGTCTTTTTAAATGCCCGATTTTCTTACATCTAAAACATGCTCTTGTTTCTTTGTTATGCACCCTGATGTCTGTAACTTTGAGAGATTTTTCAGAGTCACTGTCCATACAATCCTGTGTGATTTCTTTCCTGCGCTGATATTCATCTATAAGCCTATTTTTCACAAAGTCTAGTGTGAGTTCTGTTTCAGGTCTTGTTTCCAAGGCATTTATCAGTGCACTGTATGTGTCTGGTAGACTGCACAGGAGTATGGCTACTATGTGACTGCATTTCAGCTCTTCTCCTATAGATCTGAGCTTTGCTACCATTTCCAGCAATTTACTTATATGCTCTTGCATAGTCTGCCCTTTGCTAAGTCTCATCTGGTACAGTTTTCTTAGCAGGAATAATTTGCTGTTTAAACTGCTTCTTTCATGTAGCTTCTGCAATGTCTCCCACATGCCCTTTGCAGTGTTTTCTCCATTTAGATGGACTAATTGATCATCCTCAACTAATAAGCCTATAGTTGCACGTGCTTGTCTGTTCTTCTTGTCCCATTCCTGGTAATTATCACTTGGTCTGTCTGTAGTTATGACTTCCCACAAATCATCTTTAGTCAGCAGCATTTCAACTTTAAATTTCCACAGTTGGTAGTTATCATTAGACAGCTTGGTTACTGCAAGTCTAAGATCTGTGCTGCTTGCCATCTCTTCTGCTTATCTGCTATTCCCCTTGAGTTATACTGTAATACTGGGTTTACTCACAGTTGCTTTGCAGATCTCTCAGAGATGTTTCTGGTGTCTTAATCCTTGTAAGCTTTACTCCTGGTAACTGGGATCCTCTTGTCTGTGTCTGGGCCCATAACCTGTTGGCAGTTGAGTTTTACCCACGCAGTCAGGATCACCTTCTGTATCAAGCTTCATTCAGTAGACACACACTGGAAAGGTCTTTGTGGTATGATTGGTTTTATATAAACTGGAACTGGTCATAACATGAACTTGTAATGAGAACAAGGTAACTGTACATGAATAACTTCTCACTGCATACTGTCTTTCTCCTTCATGTAACCTTCAGACACAGGAAACAACAACAAACAAGTATATACATACATCACAGACTGTAAGACATACAAACACATATGTGACAGCACCGCCTGCTGTCCCTCCAGTGTAATTGCAACTTAAGTCTCATCTGATGTAGTTTTCTCAACAAGAAATAGAAAATAACCCATTCTGTTCGGAAGCATACAAAGAAGACACCTTCATTTGGTGTCCAATATACTGAATACACCTACTTGCAACACAAGGCCAGAACAAATAAAATAAAATCAAATTGTGTACATTTAATAAGATTGTGTATAAGATTGTGTACACAATCGTGTACATTTTTATTACTGTCATCAATATCTTATGTAGGGTACACAACAGGACGACCCGCTCACGATGCACATCGTGAGCGGGTCGTCAGTGGCTCGTCCGACCCGCTCACGGTGACGCGGGGGGGCACGACCCGCTCACGATGTGCACCGTGAGCGGGTCCGATCCGATGGCAACCCGCACCCGGCTGTATGGTCGTCATTGAGATCCTACCTGCAGCAGGTAGGATCTCAATAACGACCGACCGACCCGCGGGACCGCGCATCGGATCGGTATCGGTCCACACCAGGACAGAAAAGGGCCCAATCAGCACACAATCTACATCCAATTGGTCGGAATTGGATCTAGATTGAGGGGATCGGGCCCTAGTCATCCTGGTGTGTACCCAGCATTAAGAGCAACAATGCTTTGTTATACAGGGAACAAGCATGAAAAGGTATTTTTTGTTAATGGTGATGGTTATGTAGCATAATATAAATATAAATAAATCAGAAATGGAATGAAGAGTGTCTTCAGAAAAGCTCAATAAAGAACAAATAGCTGAAGTACAGATGGAGCATAATTTATTTAGACTAATGGTGTTATCCTGCTCCTTCCTAAGATCAGCGATGACGGGGACTTGACAGCACAATCTGTAAATAGTAAAGATTGACAATATACTGTAGATTGGAAATGTCTGATATATTACAAATGTCTGTTGCAGACAACAAATGACTTTAACAAACTTGAAAAACAAAAAAATGTAGAATTTGGAGAAACTGCTTTCAAATGATATACACAAGTGCAGAGCATTAACCTAGAGATACCTCATGTTCTTATGGATGTGGGGTAACACCAACAGTAATGTCATATAAAAGATAACATTTATGAACTGCTCTAAAAATCTTTTTTATCTGCTTCTTATTTGCAACTCGCTTCCGTTTGCTCTAATTTGAATATTTCTTATTGCCCATATACAGTACATGCTCTACAGGGCCCTCATGCAAAACAATATATACTGCTAAATTTACTAAGCAACTTTGCTGCGACTTGCTCATCAGTTGCCTATTTAACAGCCCCATTCTATATACGGTAGAATGTTCAATTTGAAAATCCAGTAAAGACTAAACTGTATGTGGTATAGACCAAACTGCCTGCTAAATATCAATGGAAACAACCATTTTTACTCATTCCATTGCACAAGAACTCAATGCTTCTCAACCTTGAGCCCAATTATCTATGCGTGGCTGACCAATTAATTGAGCATCTGCATCTATACTGGACATTATTCATGTCTGTTTGCAAATGCAATTGCAATCAAGATTTTCCTTCTACAGAAATGCTAATGTTAGCAAGTGAAGCTTCGGCTCAGTAATGCATACCACCCAGCTTTGGCACTTTAGCAGGCGGGACGCTGATGCTGCGCGCCTAAGGCGCGTTGAAATTTTCGGGAGGCGTGACCTAATTTGGGGGCGTGGCCTATACTCGCGGCTCTTCCGTGAGGCCACGCCTCCATTTTGCCGCTCTGTGAGCCTCTAGCCATGCCCCCAGCCCCCTGGCTGCGGGAATAGACGCTGTGCGCATGCGCACAGCGTTTATTCCCCGCTGCTTAGCAGCTGACAGGGGGGACTCCCAACAGCCCCCCCACACCGCGGGACACTGCCGCCCGCGGGTGGGACAGCGAGACAGGCCCTGACAATCGGGACTGTACCGATAAAATCGGGACTGTTGGGAGGTATGGTAATGCAAAGAGAAGCCCACCAGATCAATCACAAACTTATTTAAAATTGCATACACATTCACAGCCTATACAATAAATGAAGGACATTGGGGTTAATGTTTGGTCTATGGCTACGCAGCATGGACACAGCAATAGCGACTCAAGTTTTTGTTTTTGCTCTCACATCCGCCAGCAGACACACACCCCAAAATAGCCATGACAAGCCTGCGTTTCCATAAATCGTGTTCATTTCCTTTTTTTATTAACGGCCTCTTTTATATAGCGCAGCAAATTCCATTGCCATTTACATTTGGACACATTGATGCAACACACTGCATAGTCACAAACAGTCAAAACGGTGGTCAAAAATAACTACAGTATCTGTTTCTTGCATGTCTTTCCCAAAAGAAAATTACAGTATGATGTCTTCCCATATACTGGATAAGAGCAGACATTCCGTTATTTGTTATGTGGTGACCGTGAATGCTATGGCAAGTGACCTGTATTATAAATACTGTAAGTAATTTCCTGCCAGCTGTTTGCAAATTTACAGATGATGGAACCTTCGAATATTTACACTCTTCCTCTCGCAATATAATATTTTTTGGAGGGCAATGTATTTGTACTTTCCAGACATAATTGATAAGGCAATTTTGGCTTAGCATGTCATTATCTGTATCTAATTGCATGATTGTTATCTCTTCATTATAACCGCTTAGTAAAACTCCTAAGCTTTTGCAGACAATAGTGTGGGGGAAATTTACTAAGATCACTGATCACGTAATCAGCCTGAAAATGCAGCCTGAGAATTCGGCACATTTACAAAGCTGCCGAGTTCTCAGGAATTGTATTTTCCAATTTCAATGCCATTTGTATTTGTATGACGAGTTTTCCAATAGCCAAATACGGATAATCCTGAAGCGATGCTTCTTTGTGTAAAAAATAATAAAATTAAATAAATTTAAAAAAACTGCGCAGTGTCTCCTCCCCCCACGGGTATAACAATCCCTGGGCACTTTGAGCCGGTGCTGGTTTTTGAAATGCAGGAGAAAAAGACCTGGGTTCCGCCTGTATTTCTAAAACCAGCACCAGGCTCTTGGCCCAGTCCTGGTTTGCAAGATATGAGGGATAAAAGGAGTAGGAGTCCCCCATTTTTTGGAAACCAGCACCGGGCTCCAAAAGCCATCAGAGCGATGCCACCCATGGGGAGACATTTTATATAAGCTTCCCCGGCCAAAACATCAGCCATGTGGCTGTTCAGGGATAAAGGGGTGCCCCCACTACAGGCCACCCCAGGCACCCCTGGGCTGAGTGTTCCGGGCTGATCTTTAAAGTGTAAATTAAGATTGTTAAATTAATAACATGCATGCCTATGGAGGAGTGCACAGCCTATCAGGAGCGGAGCTTCCCTGTAGCCTGCTCCTGATATCACTGGGATTTCCCTCATTCTCGGGGAGGAGCTGCTTGTGAAAACAGGCACTAAAATGTTGATTACTTGCTCGGGTACCCTCCAAGGTGCAAAAAGACCATAGATACAGCAGATGATGGCAGCAATCACAGGACACAAAAGAAAGAAATCACAACCACTCAGTGTTTCCTTGTTGGACACTTCAGTCGCAATACGTTTTTTAAGAACTACTGCATACAACAAGCAAGTGGCACTACACTACATATATACATACAAGTTAATTAGAATATAATAGAATAGAATTCCTTTATTTGTCTCACAATGGAGAATTTTTCAATTGTTACAGCAAGGTTCAAAGTACAGATAAGAGGTAAATAGCATAATAAGAACACACATGGTATGAAGTCCAAACAATGTAAATCTAGAACCTAAGAACATGAAGATCTACTACAGACCATGACAGTTGTACATTCTAATCGCAGTGGGAAGAAAATACCTGCGGTATCTCTCCGTAGAGCATCGAGGGTGAAGCAACCTATCACTGAAAGAGCTACACAGTTCCGTCAAAATATTCTGGAGTGGGTATGATGCATTATCCCATATGGATGTTATCTAGCTAATCATTCTCCTCTCTCCCACCTCTGCCTTCCTCTGTATACAGTATTTTCAGTCATTGACTGTAACTTAGCTAAAAAGTTCTTGGTCAGAGATGGACCCATCAGAACTGGAGTCAGACATGTTTGCAGCAACCTTTCCTTCTAGGCGGTTACCTATATACTGTATTGCTAAATCCCACCTTCTTTGGGGGGCGAAACTCCCGCCTAAAAAAACGGCGTAAATGACGCCGACTTAATGCACGTGTGCATGTGTTTGTTTGCAAAATGTGTGTGTATATGTGTGTGTATGTGTATGTATGTGTGTATGCAGTGCTATTTTTGTAGGAAAATAGGTTCATGAACTGTGGGCGGGGCAGAAGTGGGCGGTGATGTGGGTGGAGCTACCAAAAGGGCGGGGTATCAATTCCTGCATAAACTTTTTTTTTAACACATAATGCCCTCAGCAGTTCCTTACATACACAATGCCCCCAGCAGTGCCATATATGCACATAATGCCACCAGTAATGCCATATATACACTTGCCACCAGCGGTGCCAATTAAACAATGCCCCTAATAACCCCAGTAATGCCAGATAAACAATGCCCCCAGCCAGTTGTGCAAGTCTAAAAAAATACCAAGTGCTACTGTGAACATGCCAAAAAATGGGCATGGCCATATGGGGCTTGGCCAATGAAAATGTGGGCGTAATACTCATATTACCCCGATAGTGCTGTCCGTGATGCCCATTATACATATGCCACACACAGAGATTCCCATTATACATATGCCACACACAGAGATGCCCATTATACATAAGGCCCACTCCGTAACGCTTATTATTCATTTGCCATACACCGTGATGCCCATTATACATATGCCACACAGAGATTCCCATTATACATATGCCACACACAGAGATGCCCATTATACATATGCCACACACAGAGATGCGCATTATACGCAGGGCCCACTCCGTAACGCTTATTATACATATGCCACACACCGTGATGCCCATTATACATATGCCACACACAGAGATGCCCATTATACATAAGGCCCACTCCGTAATGCTTATTATACATATGCCACACACCGTGATGCCCATTATACATCTGCCACACACAGAGATTCCCATTATACATAAGGCCCACACCGAGATGCCCATTATACATAAGGCCCACACCGAGATCCCCATTATACATAAGGCCCACACAGAGATGCTCATTATTCATATGCAGGGCCGGCAACAGAAATCTTGGGGCCCCATACATTGATATTTCTGGGGGTCCCCCACCCCTTAAGCATTAGTAGTTGTGTGGAGCAGGGAGGGATGGTGGGCATATTGGTGGCAAGAAGTCCCATTTAATAGCTGCCCCTAGTGCAGACAGTCTCACTTCTGAACTGACAGCTACTACACATTATGCCACACACCGTAATGCCTACTACACAGTCTACCACACACCGTAATGCCCATTACACATTATGCCACACACTATAATGCTCATTACATATTTTTCCACACACTATTATGTCAATGACATATTATGCCACACACCATAATGCCTATTACACATTAGGCCACAAACCAAAATGCCCATTACATACTATACCATACATGTTAATGCCCATTACTTATACCACACACCATAATGTCAATTACACATTAGGACACACGCCATAATGCCCATTACATATTATGCCACACGTCGTAATGCCCATTACACATTAGGCCACACACCATAATGACCATTACATATTATACCACATGCCATAATGCCCATTACATATTATGCCACATAAGAGGCACTTACCTACATACTCTTTGCCAGGGGTTGCATGCTCTTTGCCAGAGGTTTCTTGCTCAGTGCCAGGGGGGTTACATGCTCGGTGCCAGGGGGGTTACCCTTGCCTGGGTTTTATGTTCCTTGCCATGGGGGAGTAATACTTGTTGCCATGGGGGAGTACATGTTCATTGCCCAGTGGGAATTACCCATTCAATGAGGGAGGATTACATGCTTGTTGCCAGATGAGTTAAATGCTTGTTGCCGGGGGGGGGTTAAAGGTTTGCTCCCAGGGGAATTTACATGCTTCATGCTCAGGGGTAACCTGTGCACCAGAGGGGCCCCAAATTCAGCCACGCGTCCCTTCATTCAATGTCCCTTCATTCAGCTACCCGGCACTAGACTAAAGTGGGCGGCTGGCACTTGATATCCCCCCAACAAGAATTTTTGTATCCGCAATGCTGGACTCAGGAGGTGGCGGCTGACACATAAGCCCCCCCACATACAATACATTTTATGACCATAGCGCTGCAGGCACTTGGGAGGGGGCGGCTGACACATAAACCACCACCACCCCCCTAACAAGAATCTTTCTGGCCGCAGCTCTGCAGGGACTCGGGAGGGGGTGGCTGACACATAAACAACCCCCCCAACAAGGATTTTTCTGGCCTGGCCACAGCGCTGCAGGGACTTGGGAGGGGGCGGCTGACACATAAACCAACCCCCCTATCAAGCATTTTTGCTGCCGCGGCGCTGCAGGGACTTGGGAGGGGAAGCTGTCTGGGGATGCCTGGGAGGACATGCAGCTTCCGGCTACCACTTACACACACTGACATGAGCCGGCGCTGCTGCGGCGCTAATGTCAGTGTGTGTCAGCGGCATACCCACAGCTCGCATGCCAGCTGACAGCTGCCGCTCACTCACTTACCAAACTGCCGGTGTCTGCACTGCACTGCGTCTCTCACATTTCTCAGTTCTCGTCCCCCGCCTGCCAGCAGCCGCTCACACACTCCCGCTTACCAGCCGGCGTCTGCACGGCGTCGCACTCAGCACACAGCTCTCACTTCCTCCTCTCACTTCCTGTCCTGGCATCCACCCGGCCGCCGCGGAGACAGATAGATTTGTGCTGCGCTAAATGGAACTTCCGGAACGCCGTTCCTGGTGAGGTAATTTTTCAACAGAACTGCAGGAACGGCGCTCCGGAGCGTTCCGCCCGAAAAATAGCGCTGTGTGTATGTATTTATTATATTATAAAATTGATTTAAATTTTGTTGTTTCAATTAATTTTTTTATGTTTATTTTTTTTTCTCCAATTCATAACCCAGCACCTTCAATAACACTACAATCAACAGTCACATCGAAGTACGCACCATGGCATGCATCAGGGCAAGAGAAGCTCACCAGCAGGAGGAGAAGGAAGAAGAAGAAGAGGCAACCACTGGGCCCGCTGGTGCCCACCCCACCTCTCCCTCCAATGGCCCCACCCACTCCCCTGCCTCCACCCACTCCCCTGCCCCCATCCACTCCCATGCCCCCACCCACCCCCAACCCCTACCAATCCCCACCATACCCCACAACCTTGACCCCTACTCCCATCCCTGCCTCAGCCTTAATTGGTCCCCCATCCCCAACCACACCACCTCCTAGAAGTGGCGAAAATGTCGAGAATATCAACATGGATGTTGATGGCTTATGTAAGTAAACAATGTACTTAATGTTGACATACACAGTTACACACATTTACATTAACAACACCAGAATATGTCCACTCCAAAACATTGGTAGTCACTCCACAACACTCCACTCCCACCATGACCTGTTGGGTTTGGAGTGTGCCCATGCATCACCCCTTCAGTGATTGACACACCTTACATCCGTTGAAAGATCCGAGAGCAGTGGTGTTAAACTCATGGGCTTCCAGCTGTTGTGGAACTACACTTCCCAGCATGACCTGCCACATACATTTAGATATTGGCTTGTTAATACTGTGGCAGCCCATGCTGGGGCATGCATTTCCACAACAGCTGGAGACCCATGAGTTGGACACCACTGCCCTACAGTTTGATAAGGATAAACCTGTAAAGCATCAACAATGTAATGATCCTTTCACTGTATACCTTAGTCCAGAGGTTTGACCTGTTTTCCCCAACACAAACCTCCCAAATGTGATGCCGCAAACATTCAGCAAAGAAGGCAAAGGGCACTTATGTCATGTCATATGTTTGTGTCAACATCATAGTAGTTTGTAACATTTTCATAGCAGGTCCATCTTTAATGCTCTTTTAAAATGTGTGTTGCCTTCACATTACACAAAGTGACCAAGATTTTGTGTTAAACTTATAAAATAAAATATTTTTTTTCCCTGCCCAACAGAAATTCAAGAGCACCAGGAGGCCTTGGCACAGACAGTGCTTGAACTACAGGGGGCATTTGAGAATGCTGCCATGCTGCTGGCTCGCCTGCACATTATGTTTTATTCTATTAAATAAAAGTTTCTTTGTCGAAATCCTCTATTTTCTCCGCTTCTGGCCACTCCTCCCTTCCTCCTGTAACATTAAAATGGTCAGAATCATTCAAATACTTGGGGATTTGGGTAAGCAGAGACCCTCAGGAGTATATCCAACTGAATATACAACCAGCAATTAAATGGATGGAAGGTAAATTCAAATCCTGGGGTAGATTGCCGGTAACGGTATCTGGCAGAGTAAACCTGGTGAAAATGATCATCCTCCCTAAATTATTATAGGTACTTGTGGAGTATCACGGCTCCCACGATGGCCATCGCACGGGAAAAAATCGCATGCGAATTGATCGCATGCGATCGCATGCGTTTTTTAACAGAAAAGCATCCAAATGCATTGAAATTAGTATCAAACATGTTCAATGGCCCCCAAATGTCATTTTTGAGGCTGTACCACCCCCACTATCAATGCGAATCCGAAGCAGGTATAAAGTCAATGGTAGACACGGGGGTCCCGAGAGAAACCCTTATAGTTAAAGGTTGTATTTTGAATATAATGGAAGGGAATGGTATCTCTCGGTATAATAGATTGTATATTAACATCATGTGCTCGCTAGCTAAAGTAATGGTGGCCAGACAATGGCTGGCCAGTAAGGCCCCGGAGTTTAATAGCTGGGTGGCCTTAGTTAATTACACAGCATCACAGGAAAAACACCTGCACATTAGCCGAAATAATATAAATAAATTTAAACAGAAATGGAATCCCTGGTTGTCTTATTATAGAGACATTAGTGAACACTGATCTTCACAAATATTTTAATTGGGCATTAAGCACAGAAAGTTGCCTCTAAAATAAAAGTCACTGACAGGATACAAGATAGCTGATTAATAAAACTTGTATGTAAAAGTTTCATAATTACAGAGATAGCACAATGCAAAACAAAAACACCATGATTCACAATTATTAATCACCAAATGTATATAAATTTAAAAAAAAGGGGGCAAAACACAAGGCACCGAACTAAGAAATCCTTTCACGATCGTATTGTATTTAATCACATATATGACACAAAACAAGTTAGCAAATATATTTAATAAATTAAAAAAAAAAATGGGGGGGGGCGTGGCCTGGACGCCATAGGGAGAAGACGCCTGAACTCAGTGCTCCCAGCCCAATCTCCTGCCTTGTTATAATATAGGCATCAAAAGCAGTCCCCAGCGCTAGGGCAGGGGCCCCGGACACCCCAGGAGCCCTCTCCTGCTGTTTTCGGGTGGTTGCGGAGTCGGGGCGGCTGCGTGCAGCTGCCTGCGGATTGCGGCCTACCCGGGAACCGGGAGCCGGGGCCTAAATTTCACTGCAAGCCCCGGATTTGAGCTCCGGCGGGAGCGCACCGCGCGGAAAGGCCGCGGAGGACACCCCCTGTCTGCCACACACCCAACCTCCTTCCCTGGACCCTGGGGTACTCCTCCATACCTCGGGTGAGTGCCTGGGGACTCCCAAATAAGCACTATTTCATGCCTGTTCATTCAGGAACCAGGCCTGTAACCAGCGGCGGCCATCTTGGAGGTGGCAGGGATACCCTGCTAATCCCCACACACGAGTGCTTCTTCACAGGGGCAGTGAATCCCTTTGTACTACCTCCCATTAATAAAAACACCCCTCTACCCTACAGGAGAGAACATTAATTGGCTGACTTTATTGCATCTATTGCCTCCACTTAACCTGGGCCGACTTGCTCACACCTCCCATCGGCCGCTCCTACTGCATATCCACCCCTGTGCAGTCATACTATACACTTAAGAGGGCTGACTTTGGCTACCCTGCCTTGCATCCCTGAGGCTACCCTCGCTTAGCCCCCCTGACGTGACGTGACACGCTTGTCACACGCTCCACATTAACCATAACCTTGGCAACCCTCCCCTTTAATACCACCTGATGATGTAACTTTAAGCGGAGTCTACCCCCGGGTCGTATACACAGGACCACAACTTCCACAGATGTGACTGTAAGGGGTTCTCCTTAAATAGCTGTACCGACACTAATCCAACTCATATCGTATACCTGTCACCATGCCTAAAAGCAACAAGAAAACAGCAGGGGCAGATGTCACTCAAAGCCTCAAAAAGTATGCTTATTCAACAGACAAACCCCCATCCGAGTCCGTATCCTCCCTGTTAGAGGCCTCAGACTCTGAGGAGTCCGATCATTCCCCCCTAACCAGAAAAGATCTACACTCCCTATTCCGTGAGATCCAGGAGACCAGAAAATCTGTACAAGCGATACAATCTGAGGTCCGGTCGGCAATCAACTCTATAAAAGCCGATGTAAATGACCTAGGCTCCAGAACAGATCACCTGGAGTCTAAAGTTGATGAAATAGTTGACGCCCAGCAGGAACAGTCCGATGAGCTACAACTACTAAAACAAGAGATCCAAGATATAAAAGACCGACAGGAGGATCAAGATAACAGGGACAGACGTAATAATCTGCGGATCAGAGGGATCCCGGAGGAAATCGAGCACACGACCTTGAACGACTATCTCAAAAAGCTCTTCACTTACATCTCCCCGGCAACACCAGAAGATCAGCTCCTACTGGAGAGAGCACATAGAGCTCTCCGACCTCGGTCCCAAGATCCCTCCCTCTCCCGAGACGTAATTATACGCTGCCATTACTTCTCCACAAAAGAGGATATCCTGCGAGAGGCAAGAAAGAAACCAAATTTACAGTTTCAAGGCCATTCCCTTCAAATCTATCAGGATCTGGCCCCAGCCACCTTACTGAAAAGAAAAGACTTTAAACCGATAACCTCAGCCCTCCGGGAGAAGGGGATCCGTTATAGATGGGGATTCCCCTTCCGCATCCTTGTATGGCATCAGAACCATCTTCACTCGGCTAAAACAATGGAGGAGGCCAGACAGCTCCTGGCCGCCCTGGACTGTCCCCTCCCAGCACCATTGTCCACCCCTATATCTCGCCTTCACTCGGCCTC
Source organism: Crinia signifera (assembly GCF_055691185.1). Classification (NCBI taxonomy): domain Eukaryota; kingdom Metazoa; phylum Chordata; class Amphibia; order Anura; family Myobatrachidae; genus Crinia; species Crinia signifera. The sequence goes on from NC_139217.1 coordinate 184,597,646, forward strand.
GCCATCAGATTCTTCTACCACCCCGAGACGACCTCTGAACCGTGACTGGACGAAGATACCCAACTCCAGAAAAGCCCTGTCGGTACAAGCTCCAACTTGAATGTCGATGGACTCTAACGGCAACTTCCCACTCTGCTCTACTTTGAGCTGAGCCTTTCACTGGGACTGGTATAGTCTACCTTTTTCTTGGTTGTTATTTGTCTTTGTTCCTTGACAAGGCTCTAATTCGCTTACCTTGTCCCGTATAACAAGTATGTTACTGTTAGACGTGCTGTCCCAGCAATGCACATTAGTCAATAGTTACAATACTCCCACTTACTGTGAGAGAACCTGTTGTTATTATATGTCCTCTTGTTGTTTTTTGATGTTTTCTAACTACGAAATTGACCCGGGATGACTACCCTACATGTTTTCGCCACTAACCACCAGGTTGCTGGTGGACTGTCCAGGCCATATCCCCACCGGTGGGTTTTATGCCCGCAATCGGTCTCCACCACTGAATGTCATCCCCTTCCCTGACCGATATCCTGGGCCAGAGGTGGGTTTCTCTGGCCTCCAATTACCCCCCCTCCCTTCCAATCTTGCTGGTCCCCCCCTAGTAGTGTGCACCACAGCAATTGTTTCACGCGATACCTCTCACTCCACCTAAGTTGCATAAGGGCCTTCATACTTCTTCTGCTCCCCGTTATTCCACTATTATCTCACCTGCCAAAGTTAGTTAACATGGGTCTACATAATATACCAATTATTCAAATGACATGGCCCTCAAACTCTTTTCCCTAAATGTTAAGGGGCTGAACTCCCCAACTAAGCATACTAAGTTATTTATTACTATCCAGCAATCTAAAAGTGACGTTGTTTTTTTACAGGAAACTCACTTTAAAAAATCTCTTCACCCAGACTTAAAATCAAAACACTATCCCCTAACCTTCCACGCTTGTGACTCCAAACAGAAAAAAAGAGGTGTATCTATTCTCTTTGCGTCTCATATCACATTTGATCTAATAGATTCCCAGTTAGATAAGGAAGGCAGATGGCTCATCTTAGTGGGCAAACTCAATCAAACCCTTTGTACCTTGGTTAACATATATGCCCCGAACCAAAATCAAACAAGCTTCTTCAAAAAACTAGACTCCCTTCTATCCCAGTTCAGCAAGGGCGAAGTGATAGTAGCAGGTGACTTCAATGAGGTCCTGGACCCTGCAATTGACCGCTCTGCCCCTTCCACCTCCTCGACACATAGATCATCTTCCCCGGCCACCGCGGCCCTGTCAGATTTAATGAGAAAACACCTCCTATTCGATTCTTTTAGACTGTTAGAACCCCTGACGAGAGACTACACGTTTTACTCAAACGTTCATAAGTCTTACTCTAGGATAGATTTGATCCTACTTAGTAAAGGACTGTCCCTCCAACTTGACTCAGTCGGCATAGCTCCCATGATTTGGACCGATCATTGTCCAATATCGGCGGATCTAAAATCTCTCGCCTCCCGCCCCCCCCCCTGCCTCCTGGAGGCTGAACGACTCCCTCTTACACTCTCCTGAATTTTTTGATTTGATTAAATCCCATCTCACAGACTATTTTCTTTTCAATGATCAACCCAGCATATCTCCAACTACGCTATGGGAGGCTCACAAAGCTGTCCTCCGCGGCCATCTGATTAGCCATGCCTCCAGGCTTAAAAAGTCACAAGACTCCCACTTCCTCTCGCTCTCATTAAAACTTCAACAACATGAGCTTCAACACAAAATATCCCCTACCCAGACTAACTTAGATCTCTTGCAGAAAGCTAAATCAGACATTGCACTTTTCCTCTCTGAGCGCACAGCGAACACCTTGAGAAAACTTAACCAAACCTTCTATGAAAAAGGTGACAAAGCAGATAAGCTTCTTGCCTCCAGACTTCGAGCTAAACACGCCCAGAATAATATTTTAGCCATTAACTCTAAATCAGGAGTAACTTCATATAACCCAGAAGCTATCAATAGGGAATTTCAAGATTTTTACTCTTCACTCTATAATTTACAAAGTGAGACAGAAAGGCAATCCCCCCCTGACGCCTTGATTTCTGACTTCCTGCAACGTGCCCACCTCCCCAAACTATCGACCCAGACAGCGACAGATCTGAATAGAGATATTTCAGAGGAGGAAATTGCCACCGCTATTAAAGAGTTGAAGACTTCCAAAGCCCCCGGGCCAGACGGCTTCACCGCCGCCTATTATAAAAAATTTGCTCATATACTGATCCCCCACATCAGCCGCCTATTCAATGCAGTTCTCCACGGCACCCCTTTCCCAAGTACAATGTTGGAAGCTAAAATTATAGTCATCCACAAAACCGGTAAAGATCCCCGTAGCTGTGCCAGCTATAGACCGATCTCATTACTCAACCTAGATATTAAGATATATGCTAAAATTCTCGCTGGCCGCCTAAACGAGGTTCTTCCGGATCTGATCCACTACGATCAAGTTGGCTTTGTCCCAGGCCGTCAGGCTAGGGATAATACCAGAAGGACTATCGACCTCATACAAATTCTTAACAACAGACAAACACCCTTTATCATATTAGCACTAGACGCCGAAAAGGCTTTCGACCGTATCTCCTGGCCCTTCCTGTTCCACACTCTTCGGGCGTTTGGGCTATCAGCGGAATTCCTGACGGGGGTCTCAGCCTTATACTCCTCCCCTATAGCTAGAGTCATGACTAACGGAATCCTGTCCCCCCCTTTTTCCCTAACCAATGGCACCCGCCAGGGATGCCCCCTGTCACCCTTAATATTTGCCATGGTCATAGAACCACTTGCAGCCATGATTAGATCCTCTGAGAATATACGTGGTGTCCCTGTTGGCCCCCATAACTATAAAATCTCCCTCTTTGCAGACGATGTTTTATTGACACTGACCGACCCCCAACAATCCCTACCAGCCCTCTACGACATTATAGGAGAGTACGGTAACATCTCAGGCTACAAAATCAACTACTCCAAATCAGAAGCTATGCTGCTGCACGTTCCCGCCAACCTGAAATGCTCCCTAAAGTCCTCCTACAACCTTACATGGCAGGAATCTAAGATCAAATATTTAGGGGTATTCATCACCTCAAGCTATAACTCTCTCTATACGGAGAACTTCCCTCGTCTCTTCCAAAAGCTAAAATCAGATCTTACTAAATGGAAATCCCACATTATTTCATGGCTAGGGAGGATTATCGCTGTAAAAATGACCCTATTGCCGCAGCTGCTATATCTCTTCCAAACCCTTCCTATTAATGTCCCTGACGCAGCCCTTAAAGGTATCCAAACTTCCATAACAAAATTCATTTGGAAAGATAAACCCCCAAGACTAGCATTCCACATCCTTAGACGCCCGAGAGCTGGTGGGGGCAGAGGGCTCCCCGATATTAGGTTTTATTTTCTAGCTTCACATCTAAGCCAAATAGCTGCCTCCTTCGCGCCCCATGGTAAACTAGCGTGGCTAGACCTGGAGAGGGCCTATCTTAAGCTTAATTCCATCGCTTCTATTTGGGGCATGCCTAATCCCTCGCAAGGCTCCAGATTGAGCTCCCTCCCCTCCCTCAAATTTCATTTCACCTTATGGTCCAGATCCATACCCAAATATAAACTATCGTCGCAATGCTCCCCTCTCACCCCCATATGGGATAATCCTGATTTCCCTCCAGGCCTCCCAACCAATCAATTCCAGCAATGGAAGTTGTCCGGGATCTACAGAGTATTCGACCTCAGATGCAGCAACGCCTGGTCATCCCTCGACGATATCAAATGTAAGTTTTGCCCGCTCTCCCCCCCTCTTTTTGAATTTTTTCAAATACGCCACTTTTTAAACTCCCTCCCCCAGCCAGACGCTTGTAGAGATCCCTCCCCCCTCGAGAGACTATGTATAGATAGCCCCCTGAAGCGGGGCATGATTTCCTCTATATATTCCATCCTAGTAGAGACTACATCTGCCACGCCACCACGTCACGAACAGGCCTGGGCGAGGGACCTCGGACCCCCCCCGGATGGTCCCTGTTGGGAAGAAATTAGAGAAAATATCGCTAAATGTTCTATCTCCACCAGACTAAAAGAGACTTCCTATAAGCTATACTATAGATGGTACTACACCCCGGACAGATTATCCAAGATGTTCCCCTCCTCGTCCCCTGTCTGCTGGCGAGGCTGTGGACAACGTGGTACGCTCCTACACATCTGGTGGAACTGTCCCCAGATAACCCCCTTCTGGCATAAAGTCCTAGATATCCTAACATCCCTCTCTGGAATAACGATACCATTGGATCCCTGGTCCTTCCTGCTAGCTCGCCCTTTCCCCAATCTCGACCCCAACATGAACAAACTGCTATCTCACGTCTTGACTGCGGCTAAATCACTAATTGCCAAGAACTGGAAATCCCCTGGTGCTCCTCCCTTCCCCGCCCTAATCAACTACATTTGGTTCGTAGCTAACATGGAAAAGGTTACTTATTACCTGCACGATTGCCCACAGAAATTCGTTTTGATATGGGGCCCCTGGCTGGAATTCATGTCAGACCCTCCCCCCCAGCCTCCTGCTACACCCCATATAGTCAACCAAACACACAATGCCTGAACGCATCCTTCTTAGTTTGCACACTAATGACCTCCCCCCCCCCCCCTATTCTACATTTAGTGTCTATCTGTATTGTTATGTTAATTATATGTCTGTTTCAGTTTACAAAATTGTAGGAGAATAGCGTATCATCTACGTGTTAACTTTTTCTATTTGATGGATCATCTCAATGCCGTTTTGCCTTATGTACCTGACCTTGTGATTACCTATTGCTTTCTCCTTACTTAAATAAAGTATTTAAAAAAAAAAAAAAAATGGGGAGGTTTCCGTTAAGACAGCACGAGGGGATAGATAGGAAGGGGCGGTCATGTGCACGACGAGTAGTAGACAATAACTGAGGTGGTACCTGGAGGGAAAAGAGCCGCAATGGGTGTAGAGGGGGTTTCAAAGAAGATGGTAAATAGTAGGCAACTGCTATGAGATGCAATGTACAAGGAATGAATGCATGGTGCAGTGGGTAAAGTGTCTACAATATATTGAATTGTGAATCAACTGGGAATACCAGACACTGAATGTAACCGACGCACTGGATGTTTTAATGTATTGTTATGTATGTCATTTTTTACAAAAACAAATAAATATCTTTAAAAAAAATAAAAGTTTCTTAATAGTTAGAAGTTGTCTGTGGTTTTTATAGTAATTTGTTAGAGTGTCTCTGAGGCAGCTGGACATAGGTACATGTACACATGTGTAATGTAACTTATATATGTAATTTAAAGTGAAGGGTAAGGAATGAATGTTGTGTGCATGTGTGGGTTTTAGGCTTACATTTAAATAAATGTTCATGCATGAATGTTAGTTGTTGGTGGAGTAAAACATCACACATATCATTAGGGAAGCGAGACATGTAAATAAATAGGGACATAATATTTGTTAACATTATTGACAGCATGCATACAAACACCAAAAAAAAACATTGGGGGACACATAGATAGTGAGGAAAGTGCCACATTAGAACACAATAAATATACATGTAATGAGGGTTCAATTGTAGATTAATTAAGGGAGGCTAATGAGGTAATATAAAGAAATCAATCAATAAAACTTAGCCTAATTGGGTAATTGTTAAAAGGTAACTTCAAAGGGAATAATTGCTGGACCAAATATGTGAAGCGTACGCCACCATGATTGGATGTACGCTTCCTCCTACGATCGGACAAACACACTCAGTTTCCGACCGAAAAGGATGAGATCTGTCCGAGCACGGTAGCGTACGCTCATATACATGCCACTCCCCTTTGCTGGCTTTTCCCACCGACCGTGCACGGATGTTCTGTGGCAGACTTACGCTCACCGAAAGAGTGAGCGATCCATTCGGACTGTACGTATGCACACGTCGCCGTCCGATCCAACCTGAATAAGGGTCACACAGTCGACGGTTAGTAAGGTAATTCAGGATCTAGGTGATTAGATGATGATCCACCCCAGAATCAACCAGCTTTTCCCCCAGAAGCATGGGCTGAATGGTGTTAAAAGCACTGGAGGTCAAAGAACATTGGGGGGTTATTGTGGTTCACTCCTTCTGGCAAATTCCTTCTTAGATGGACAAAACCATGTGCACTTCAGGTGGGGCAGATGTAACATGTGCAGATATAATTAGATTTGGGTGGGGTTTTACTTTAAAGTGAGATCTATATTGCAGTGTAAAAATAAAGCAGTCAGTATTTTCCCTGCACAGAAACAAAATAACTCACCCAAATCTAATTATCTCTGCACAACTTACATCTGCCCCCCTGCAGTGCACATGGTTTTGTCCATCTAAGAAGGAATTTGCATTTGCGAGTGAACTAGAATAAGGGCCATTATTCTGAATAAGCACCACGTAGCACATGGGTTCCGCGCTACAGGATGACGTCAGCCTACACACACTGGGCAGTGTGATTGCACAGCGTGCATTGCTGAGATCTTCTGCCGCCCACCAAATGACGCACTAACCTGTCACAGGTCTAAACACGTCAATCACGCTGATGCACTTCACCACAGGGCGCTGCCGCCTAGCTAGGTTGGTTGTCATAGTAATCTGTGATGTACTACAGACATGCTGTGACACAACTGACACCTCTAAAACCAAAAAAACAAACGTGTGCAAAAAAGATATGAGAAAACACAGAATATATAAAAGACAAAACACTATTTTACAATATTTTACAAAATGGAGGGAACACCCACCAAGGAGCAAAGATCCTTGTCTGAGTGTTGACATACACTGTATACAGAGGCGTAACTCTGGGAGGCAATGGAGTCATCTGCCGCCGGGCTCCTGCTCCCAAAGAGGCACCTCTAGTCCCCTGCAAATTTAAATCAGTTTATTGAAAGCCTTCAATATAGCTTCTGTGGCTGACTTACCCTCCTAGTAGGACCATAGACATCACACTCTCTTTATTTTAAACATAATATAAATAACAAACATACATACACACACAAACATTCATACAGGTGCTGTGTGTGGGGGGCACCAATATTTATCTTGCCTCTGGGCAGCTGTGGCGAATTTATGCCACTGACTGTATACTATAGCTTTAAGGTATATGCAGGTTCATGTTCCGGCTATATAAACTGTAATGCCGACTACTACTGACTGGCACTAGGTCACTATGTGAAAAACTGTTTATATATCAAATTGCTAAAATGTAACTATACAGAGGGCTGAGACACCAAGTGGCAGACCTATAAATAGCTGGGCTGGTAAGTTAGATTAGGTTCAAAATAAAATAATTGATGTTAAGACAGAGAGAGGAGGCAGGAACAGATAGGGACTGGGGGTGGGATGAAGAGTATGTGGGCTAAAAAAGGTCACAGCTCAAAGTGACAAAGTACATTACAGAAGCTGTCATTGTGACAGGGTTGTAACTAATGCTATACAATAGCCCTGTTTACAGGTGAGAGAAAATGTAAGAAAAAAACACAGATTGTGAGAGACATTGAAAGCTTTATAACTGCACATTGAGATAAATGAGTTAATTAAGAGCACTGATTAACTACATTCATATATTTTCATATACAGTACTGTAGGTCAAAAGCTAGGCTAATCTCTGCTCCATCAGCATTTAGTGCACTTGTCCATATATTCAGCATTATAAATTATGCCTAAAAATATCAGTGAAACCCTAATGTTGTATTAACATAACATTAAATCAGTATTTCTTAAACTGTGCATATATTCAATCATCTACTGTAGTTAGAGCAGTACTAATTATTCCCGAGGACACCTTGAAAACATACTGTTAGGGTTTCATAAGAAATTATTTTCACAAACGCTGCACTACATGTTGTACCGTATGTATTCATGCAGTAACTATAGATCAGTCCAGCCCAAGTGTTTTTTGCTTGTTATTATAGTAGGTTATCATAAAGTGGCTATCATCAAATGAGGGCTAATGACCAAACAATGAACATTTATTTATTTTATTTATTTATTTATAGTTTCTTATATAGCGCAGCAGATTCCGTTGCGCTTTACAATAGTAGACAGTGATAAGACAAACTGGGTAACAACAGACAGACTTGGAGGTAGAAGGGCCCTGCTGCAAGCTTACAATCTATAGGGATATAGGGGGGAAACTTAAGGACAGGCACCAGTAATAGCATAGCAGTTACAAGTCCAGAAGGGAAGCTATATAATACATAAGTGCCTCGGAGGGTTATGCATGTAGAACTTAAATATGATAGGCTTGCCTGAAGAGGTGAGTTTTCAGGGAACGCTTGAAATTTTGGAGACTGGTGGAGAGTCTTAATGTGCGTGGAAGGGCATTCCATAGGATGGGAGCAGCCCGATAAAAGTCCTGTAATAATGAATGGGAGCTAGTGATCCGTGCAGAAGAGAGACGCAGATCTTGTGTAGAGCGTAGTGGTCGAGATGGGAAATATTTTGTGATAAGTGCAGAGATATATGCTGGTGCAGTATGGTTAATAGCTTTATAAGCAAGTAGAAGTGTTTTATATTGAATATGGTAATATACAGGCAACCAATGGAGGGACTGGCAGAGCGGATCAGCAAGGAAGATCAGCCTAGCAGCAGCATTTAAAATTGATTGCAGTGGTGAGAGTCTGTTCTTGGGATGACCAGTTAGGAGACTATTGCAATAATCAATGCGGGATATAATGAGTGCGTGGATAAGAGATTTGGTAGTGTCTTGTGTAAGATAGGGTCGTATTTTGGATATGTTTTTTAGATGCATGTAACATGATTTGGAGACAGATTGAATGTGGGGAAGAAAGGACAGTTCAGAGTCGAGGATGACCCCTAAGCAACGAGCTTGTGGGGTAGGGTAGATTATCGAGTTGTCAACAGCGATGGAGATGTCAGGATGGTAACTGTTCTTAGTTGGCTGGAATATAAGTAAATCCGTTTTGGAAATATTGAGTTTGAGTTGGCGACAAGACATCCAAGATGAGATGGCAGAGAGACAATCAGAGACTCGACCCAAAACCACTGGTGACAACTCTGGGGTTGATAGATAGATTTGAGTATCATCAGCATACAAGTGATATTGAAATCCGAAAGAGCTGATTAGTTTGCCAAGAGAGGAGGTATAGATTGAGAAAAGCAGAGGCCCTAAGACTGAACCTTGCGGAACTCCGGCTGACAGAGGCAATGAAGAGGAAGTAGAGTTAGAAAAGTGAACACTGAAAGAGCGATCAGATAGGTAAGATGTGAACCAGGAAAGGGCTGTATCATTAAGACCTAGGGAGTGTAGTGTTTGTAAGAGAAGAGAGTGATCGACGGTGTCAAATGCAGCAGAAAGATCAAGAAGAATAAGTAGTGAGTAATGGCCTTTAGACTTAGCCGTTACCAGATCTTTCACCACTTTAGTCAGTGCTGTCTCAGTGGAGTGTTGAGAGCGAAAACCTGACTGAAGTGGGTCTAATAGGGTGTTAGAGTTAAGAAAGTTTGTGAGGCGAGAGTAGATAAGTCTCTCCAGTAGCTTGGAGAGGCATGGGAGCTGAGATATAGGACGATAGTTAGAGAGAGAGTTAGGGTCAGAATTCTGTTTTTTTAGAATAGGAGTTATCACTGCATGTTTGAGCAGAGAAGGAAAAGTACCAGTAGTAAGAGAGAGATTGCAGATTTTAGTGAAGGTTGGAATAATCACAGGATCGAGAGGAGAGGTAGTAGAGTAAGAGGATAAGAAGAGTGCGGATACTTCCTTTTCATTTGTGGGCTCAAATGAAGAGAAAGTGCCAGAGGGTTCAGGGGGGAAAGAAAGTGAGTTAGAGGTTGTGGAAGAGCATACCATTTCATCTTGGATGTTATCAATCTTGTCCTTAAAGTAGGAGGCAAGTTCTTGTGCACTGATGGTAGCCGGTGGGGGAGGAGGGGGAGGGTACAGAAGAGACTTGAAGGTGTTAAAAAGTCGCTTAGGGTTGGTGGCATGAGAAGAGATGAGAGATTGTTAATATGTTTGTTTGGCAGTGTCCAAAGCATTGCAGTAGGAGTGGTAGCTAGTTTCATATGCGAGGAAATCAGTCATACTACGAGATTTGCGCCATTGGCGTTCTACTTTACGTGACTGATTTCGTAGTTGTCTTGTTGTTTTGGTGTGCCACGGTTGGCATCTAAGCCTACGTGGGGTGTAATGGGTAGCTGGAGCCATGTCATCAAGGGCTGTTTCAAGAGTCTGGTAGAGGTGGGAAACAGCAGAGTCAGGAGAGGTAAATGTAGAAATTAGTGAGAGCTGTTGTTGCAGGGAGGTGGTAAGTTGTGTAAAATTAATTGCATTAGTATTTCTGCGGGTTATAGTAGGCTTGCATGATTTCAGTGTCAGTGAGCTTGGGGTAATGGAAGAGAGTGAGAGGGTAATGAGATTGTGATCAGAGCGAGGGAAGGGAGTGTTAGTGAAATCAGAGACTGAGCACAGCCTGGTGAAAACAAGGTCAAGGCAGTGGCCTTCCTCATGAGTAGAGGAGTCAGACCACTGGGAGAGGCCGAGAGAGGAGGTTAGAGAGAGGAGTTTGGAAGCATGCAAAGATGGTGGACTGTCAATAGCAATATTGAAGTCACCCAGGATGACAGTGGAGATGTCAGAGGATAAGAAATGGAGGAGCCAGGCAGAGAAATCTTCTAGAAATTGAGTTTTGGGAAGCACAGGTGGGCGATAGATAGCAGCAACACGCAGAGAGAAAGGGGAAAAAACCCTAATAGAGTGAACTTCAAATGATGTAAATGTGAGTGAAGGAGCAGATGGTAGAACTGAGTATGTGAAGTCTTGTGACAGTAATATACCAACCCCACCTCCTTTACAGTTACCAGGCCTGGAGGTGTGAGTGAAGTGGAAACCACCATGTGACAGTGCTGCAGGCGAGGCCGTGTCTGATTGTGTGAGCCAGGTTTCTGCAACTGCCAGCAGGTTGAATTTGTGAGAGATAAAGAGGTCATGGATGGATGTTAATTTATTGCAAACAGAGCGTGCATTCAATAGGGCACATTTAAGTTGTTTGGAGTGTGGTGGGAGGCATGTGATATTTATGAGGTTAGCCGAATTTCTAGGCATACAACCAGTAAACTCTGAGTGGGACAGGTGGTTTGGGCCTTGGTTTGGTGATATGTCACCAGCTAATAAGATTAGAAAGGAGAGATAGATAAAGGTGGAAGTTTGTGTTTTCTTGTATTGTTGGTGGGATGTGGATGTGAAAGTACAAGTAGAGAAGTAAGTAAAGAGCTCATGAGTGTTTAGAAGAGGGGAGTTAATAATAGAAGAGGCAATGTGCACAGAGTGGTGAGTGTCAGGGAGATTACAGGATGAGTGAAGTTTGGTGAAAATTCCATGTAATGAAATGAGAAGTAGTAGTTTGGTGAGCATGATGTGATAATGTATATTGTATTTACATTGCTTGATGTTGTTCAATGTTTTCAACAGTTTTTTTAACTGTTCTTTAAAAGTAATATCACTTAGTAGATTTCTCACTTAGAGAACTGCCCAGGCAGAGGACTGCCTTATAAGTGAAGATATATACCAGGTCTGATTAGAAGAGGCTACAGCTGAGGGCACATGACCAGCTAATCAAAGGACATCAATTAGCTTGTTTTAAATAAACACTAGCCAAAAATATATACCCCAATAAATTAGGCCTCACTGACAACAGCTTCAAACAGGTTATGCAAAGGCTAGAAACATCCTTAACAATACAACACTGGTTCTGCAATTGCCATAATTCAGATTAGCAGTTAAAAGTGATTTCACATAATATATAATATAAATAGGCAAGGGGCAGCCTTTACTGTTGTGCTTAGGGGTGCCAACACCCTGAAATTTGCTCTTGAGAACACCATTGTAAATATTAGTGAAGGTATGTGTGTTTTCATAAATCCCCTCCCTCCTTGTGCTCTTTTTTCTTATGTCTTATACTAAATGAAGGCATTGGATACCAAGGTTGTTCCACTCATTTTGATCTTGTAATGTATGGTGGTGATACAGTGCACACAAGAGTCACAGTATACTCAGCAGACACAATATTCAGTGAAAAGAACGATGTAGCCCCTGTCACACTGCACCTCAATTGTACTGTTCAGCACTACCAAATTCAGTATGTCCACCTTGTAACAAATACTCTGATTAAACATACCCACATCATGTTTTCGGGTTTTGGTACAAATTTTTCCATCGTGTTTTGGTGTTGCAAAACCACCCTCAAGAATTTTGGTTTTGGATCTTGATTTTTTTTTTGTTATTATACAAACAGCTAAAATCATGCAATTTATGCAATCCAAAAGCTGAAATTTAAATTTAGAAACCGAATTCAAAAAATCCAAAAAGACCCATCATTCCTTACAGGCTGTGTTTGAAAAATGGGTAAGAAAAAAAGTGTCTCTGAAACTTGGCAGCCTGCCAGAAGCTCTGTTTAACTGTGCGCGTGCCGATCTAGCTCTGTCTGACTGTGCGCTTGCCGCTCTAGCTGTAAGCTACTTATTGTAAGCTACGTTATCAGCGTAGTGCCGGGCAGCAGCGCGCTGCCCAGGCGCTGACAGGTCACTGTGGTACTTGTAGTTCCACATTGAAATAGGCAGCCCTGTGCACCGCTGACAATGAGGGCATGTAAAAGTGGACACCCCGGGCACACCGCTGACGTGCCGGGGCTTCTAAACTGCACACCCCGGCACATCGCTACCAAAGGGGGAGTCCCCCATGCAGACGCTAAATTTAGACGCAAAAGCGTCTAAAAACCGGACTACCTGCAAGCCGCTAAGAAGGTAAAATAAAGCGTCTGAAACCCAACTACCTGCTAGCCGCTACGAAGGGGTCAGGTCCCCCATGCAGAAGCTAAAACATAGACGCTTTAGTGTCTGAAAACCGAACTTCCTGCTAGCCGCTAACAAGCCAAAAATGTCGTCATTACTGTCTCAGGTGTATGAGTGTGCAGGTGTGAATGTGTTCCTGAAACAGCACCACTATCCACGCCAACCCGAAGCGTGTCGAGCGCAGCGAGTCCTGCGAGGGGCGGCGGTATGCGTCCTATGACCTTTTCATACCCCCACTATCCACGTCGGTGTGGAGTTGATTTTACAAAGTGTGGCGAGCGCAATGAGCCACCGAGCCCGAAGCGTAGCTCCGGGCAGCAGCAGTGCGGCGACTTAATCAGCAATAATTAAAGGTAGCCTTATGGATCACAATAAAATGTTTGGTGTTAATGTGGTGTACTGTTCATTACAAAGTTCAGTAGCCAATACAAGCAAATTGAACAAATTATAAAGAAACATTGGAATATTTTAACAGGTGACCCGTCAGGCAGCGTAGTCAATGTACTGTCCCCGCGAGCTTCAGCTCTGTCCCCCGCATTCCTGGCAAGCCTAGTGAGCACCTCTCACATAGTACCGGTAAACGCCAGATCCCCTGCGCTGGCGGACGCCGGCAGAGAGGCAATCATGCGGCGCCGGTGGAGAGGCACTCCATCTCCATCTGCTCCAGTGTGTCATACGCTTGTGCATCTCAGTAATTTGTGCGGCAGGGTACGGCAACCCTGCCCGTGTCCGCTTCAGGGAGACGGTCAGGGTTAGGGGTTCGGTAGTGCATGCGTCTCATGCACAATAAAGGATGCATTTGCCAGTGCTCCATATTAAATACTGGCAAATGCCTCCATTTCAGACCCCCACTATCCACATCACCACAAAACTTTGCGAGCATGCACGGTATGCGTCCTCCCAACCTGTTCATACCCCCACTATCCACGTCGGCGTGGAGTTTACTTTACTGCGCTCAAAGCGTGGTGAGCGCAGTACGCCCCGCGAGGGGACGTGTAAAACGAGCCCAAAGCACGGCGAGCAGACGTGGAATACACATCAAGTAATCTGGTCCCCTCGCTGGGCTTGCTGCGCTCGCCATGCTTAAGGCTCATTTTACTCATCCCCTCACGGGGTTCACTGTGCTTGTCACACTTTGGGCTTGGTGGCTTGCTGTGCTCACTACACTTTATAAAATCAACTCCACGCCGATGTGGATAGTGGGGGTATGAATAGGTCGGGAGGACGCGTACCGTTTCACCTCCAGGGGTTCACTGCTCTCATGCTTCGGGCTGACATGAATAGTGTTTCAGGAACACATTCCCACCTGTCATGTCAGGCAGGTTAAAAATGCTCAATGGTTCCCACACAATGTAAAAAGTGCTGACACAATGCTGACTGACTACGCTAACTACGTAAGCTCTGGTTTGGCGCAAACGTACACTTAGTCACAGACACAAGCTGACTACGCTGACCGCAGTAACACTACACTGATTCTGACAGGGACACTAGGCTGACTACGTAACTGCCACCGTGAAACTACACAAGTATCAAAACTCTTTAGTGTCCCTTTATTGTTACCACCCAATCCATCCATAAAACCAACAATGATTCTTATTTACTGTATTTATTTTATACTTCACTAACACACAATAATTTTGACTTTCATGTGAAATTCTGTTTACAGATGAGTGGAAAAGCACTGGGAAGAAGGTCTACAGTACATACATATATATAAATGCCTCAAATATTACAGTAAATGATAAATGGGCCCCCTTGTCTGCTCTCCTCCTCCTCCCTGCATCCGGGAGAGGATTTACAGTGCAGGGAGGAGGAGGTCACAGGTCCGGGCAGCACTGCACTGTGCTGTGTGCTGAACGGACACAGATGAGGGGGGGGTCGGTATGATGCGGTGGGGATCCATGCGGGGTGGCGTGAGTGGCGTTAAGAAGCCCATAGGCTTCTATGGGGTATCACCAGCTTATGCTGGTGATACCCCTCACAGCGAAAACCCACCAAGCGGGTTTTCATGCATTATACAAAAAGATAGAAATAGTCGAATTAGCGCTGATGTTGTTCCCATGGAAATAAAGTCAGTGTGATAAATCACAAATCAGTTCAAAATAATGTCACCAATGGGGTCCAAGATGAATGGGAATCCTATTTAGTACGGATCCTCAATAAACCACGTCCACTCAGCAGTGGAGTACAATATGAAATGACACAAATAAGAAAGTATAGTGCATAACTTTTTAAACAGTGAGTTTTAATAAAAGATGTGCACTTACAATTTGAAGAACAAATAAAAGCATGGATTTAATGATCGCTCAAGGCAAAGCCTTGGTCCAAAAGCAGGGTCCAAGGTGCAAAGTCCCACCAGGTCCGGAAACTGTCAGAGGCTGGAGCCTTGAATGTCCACAGAACAAAGTCCTTGGGTGAAGTAATTAGGCAAAACACGCCAAATGCATTTCGGACCGAATGGTCCTTCCTCAATAGCGTGTTAAGTAATTCTATGGTACTTCCTTATATACGGTGGCTCATAATAGACAAAAACACAATTGTACCTATCAGTACACGCAATATGGCTGTGCGTTCCAAGCCTATATCACGTGTTGCGCTCCATATCAAGCGCGGCTATGACAGCGCCCCTGCTTCCGCCTTTCGGCTTGTATAACATGGCCGTGCGTTCCACCCTATGTTAAGGGTGCGTTCCAAGCCCTCTCCAGAGTACGGAGCGCAATTAAAGTATTGGGAAAAACAATTGTGGTAGAATTTACAGGAGCCAAGCTATATATCTATATCACAATATATATAATAAATAGCGGATAAAAAGTCATTGTGAATAAAAATACAATGGTCATTTCATAAATCTAAAAATATATCTAAAAATATGTGAAGAGATGGTCAGGGAATACCATAAAACCAATATCTAGCAGCATACAAAAAAACAGGTTAGATATAATAATGTTTAAAGTGGCAGAGTGTTTAGCAGCAATAATTTTTTTCAAAAAACAGGAGATATATAGCAGCAACACATGAATTTATGACAGAAAATGTTTCAACTCGAATTCACCGTTTAACCCCTCGGGAACAAGGGTGTTGAGACGGTGAATCCATCTCATTTCTGTCTGTGCCAGTCTTTTGTCCAAATCTCGTGTACGCCATCTAGGGGTAATTAACTGTATCCCCCAAAACTATGAGACAGCATTCATTAGATTGGTGTTCATTCTTAAAGTGCTCTGATAAAGTATGACTCGCCAGACCCTTACGAATATTGTAGACATGTTCAGCGAGTCTAACCTTTAATTGACGACTGGTCCTTCCGACATAGAAAAGGTGGCATGAACACTCTAACAAGTAAATAATGTTTTTAGAGTGACAGGTTATAAACTCATTGATTTTAAATTTTTTATTTTTTACTTCAAAATCAATCATTTTGCGGTGAGGAGTTTTAACTGATCTACACATAAGGCATTCCCCAAAGCGGTGGAACCCTTTCGTTCTTATGCTTTGTCTAGGCTGGGCCAACATCGATGGTACTTCTTACTAGATGACTTTTCAGTGAAGGTGCTTTTCTATAGATAAAAATCGGTTTATCCGGAATTATGTGCCCTAAGATGGGGTCTTGTTTAATTAAATGCCAGTTTCTTTTAAAAACAGTCTCAATTTTTGAGTGGAGATTATTAAACTGTAAAATGAAGGCCCATTGAAATTTGTTGTCTATATTGTCAATGGGCGTTTTTTCTTTTAAAAGATCACTCCTTTCTAAATTTTTGTGATTAAGACATCTGAAGAGTAGCCTTTTGATACCAATCTTTCAGACACTTCCTCTATTTGTTCATGGCACACCTCCAAATTTTAACAGTTTCTTTTTATTCGGGTGAACTGGCCAAATGGAATACCCTTAAGCCAATTAGTATAGTGTTGGCTTGTCGTATCAATGTAACCAGTCGAGTCTGTGGGTTTCCTGAAGGTCTTAGTGTTTACCCTTCCATTGTCAATATAAATAGTCAAGTCTAAAAATTATATTTCTACAGTACTTGTATTAAAAGGCAGATTAATAGAATAGTCATTAGAATTAAGAGCATCACAGAAGGTTAAAAGGTATTCCTGACCATCTCTCCATACAAAGAAAATATCATCAATAAAACGCTGCCAGAGCACCAGACCCGCCCCCAGCACGCCACCCTGCCATATCCTAAGATGTTCCCAATAGGACATGAACAGGTTAGCGTAACTGGGGGCAAATCTGGTGCCCATAGCAGTCCCAACGCACTGCAGATAAAAACTTCCGTCATGGTAAAAATAATTATTTGACAGAATAAAATCAATACTCTCTAAAATGAAGCTTTTCAGATCTGTATTTAATGAGGACATATCAAGGAAGAAGGAGACATATCAAGATCTTTACGAATAATGGTATAAAGAGTGCTAACATCTGCACTACAAAGAATGTCTCCTTCATGCCACTCATAATTACTTAGATTTCGGAGTAAATTACCAGTATCTTTCAGATATGCCTTTGTAGTTGACACAAGGGGTTGTAAAAAATAATCTACATATGCAGAAAGGTTACTGGTAAGGCTATTACAGCCTGAAACAATCAGCCTTCCCGGGGGTTTGTTAGCATCTTTATGAACCTTGGGTAGGATATACAGGGAAGGTACCGAAGATTCCTTTATGTTTAAGAATTCAAACTCTTTTTTGGAGATGATGTTTTTCGTGAGAGCTTGAGTGGTCATTTCCAACAGGGCTTTGCTAATACGCATTGTTGGATCACTTTTCAACTTTTTGTATGTATTATCTTGAGTTAGTTGTCTATTGATTTCTTCCACATACAATTCTTTTTTCATAATAACAACACCACCTCCCTTGTCGGCAGGTTTTATAACTACCGACTTGTCCTCTTTAAGGACTTCTAAGGTTTCAAATTCTTTTTTTGTCAGATTACACTTTTTCCTGTATTTAGAGTCTCCTTTATTTAAAATTGTATTAATTTCATCCAAGACAACTTTATTGAAACAGTCTAAAAAACTACCCCTGCAGTGCATTGGGTAAAAAGTGGATACAGGTTTAAAAGGTGTTAAAGAATGCAGTAAAAACCCTGATAACAGGGTTTTTAAAGCATTTTTCGTTTAGAGAATCCGACATCTAGAGAGGCTGTGCTTGCTGAGCTTAGCTGATGTCACCGTGACTTACCAAATGCTGCCAGTCAGTGATGTTTTCACACTTCTGCAGCGTCGGCCAGGGTGGGTGTAAGTAGGATCAGATAGCGGTTGGGCTGCTTCAGCTGCCTCAAAGACTGATTCCAGTCCCATTTGCTGCCACTCTTCTTAGGAGTCCAGGCTGTGGTGGCAAGCATAGTCAGTGAGCAACCGGCACAGCAAAATGACAGCTCACCATCATTAATGCCTTGCGCAATGACCAGGACCAAGGCATGTAATAGCAGTAAACGGAGGGGACTTGGAGTTACATTGGGGGCAGTTTGCGGTGCCAATCACAGTAGCTGTCAATTTCACTATTAGATACTGTACTACATGCAGCAGAGACACTGTTTCTCTGCCCATGAAATCTGAGGCCCCTCTGGACCTTTGGGCCTGCTACAGGTGTACTCCTTGACTCCCCTGTCACCAGGCTTGGCTGGGCTGCTAATTTGCAAAGTACTGTGATCAGGTAACCACCACCCAGCCAGAATAAAAACCCTGTGCAAGCCTGCAAATTAATGTGCAAGGCTTGCAAAAATATTGCAGCCAAACCATATGCAAGCCGCCCACCATCTAATGATTTTTCCAGTGTGAAGCCCAAGGCTTGCTCAGCAGCTGCAATAGAAACAGGTTGATCAGGGCTGGAGCTGGCATCACATAAATTCCCTTTGAAATGCCTAGGCATGCCGGCTTTTTCCCATAAACTCCATGAAAATGTCTGGTTACCATCCCCAAATGCTGGCTTCCTGTCAATCAACTTATCGCAGGATGGCCTCGTGCATGCGTACTACAAGTCATACGCATATCCAGGGCCAAATATAATAGGGTGTGAGAATCAGAAAATAGGAGAGTTTTCCCATTTCTTTAAAGCAATAATCATTGAAAAGCCAGGTTGATTTTTGCCATTTAAATGATTGCTGCATTCGTTGTCCAGCCTGCGAATTTGCAGCCATACGATCAGGTTTGAGTTAGAGATGTGGTTAGGTTTTATCCAGATTTACTCAGGTCTCAAAGTGGGATCTTATTGACTATCAGCTATCGGGATGCAGTTAAAATCCCGGCGGTCGGGATCCGGGTGTTCGGAATCCCAACGCTGGAATCCCGACCGCCGAAATCCCAACACTTTCTCCCTCCGTGGGTGTCCACGACACCCCTGGAGGGAGAATAAATTAGCGTGCCGAGCGTAGCGAGGCACCGGGCCCGCTGCATGGCGAGCGCAGCGAGCCCGCAAGGGGGGGCGATCCACGTCCCCCCCTTGTCGAGATTTCAGCGGTCGGGATTCCGGCGTCGGGATTTTGAACGCCGGGATCCCGACCGCCGGGATTTCATACTGAATCCCAGCTATCACATGTTTTGGATAGCCAAAAAGTTCCCGCTTTGAGAGCCGAGTAAATCTGCATAAAACCGAACCCACACATCTCTAGTTTCATTATCCCCCTATATTAAGACTATAGCACCTATGGTCCTGCCACTGAATCCTAAGATTTGTCTTTTATATATATACTGCATACATATCATCTACAGTATGTATATGTCTAGTGTCTGTATGTCTTGGAAACTCTGCCATCTGTTGACAGAGAGTGGAACTGCATCTTTTTCTCTTTCACATAAGTATTTGCTTTGACCGGGCTTACTAGTAAGTATATATATACCAGGGCCAGCTGTACCATTTCAACAGAGTGCCGATCACCGCCAACACACACACACATATATATATATATATATATATATATATATATATATATATATATATATATAGTTTAGCAGATCTGGCACTCTACAATATTGACAGTGGCAGCTCACCCAGGTGCCCTCATGTGACCAGTCCAGTCGAGTAGTATAGCAGCGTACAAAGGCGGCACTCAGGGATTTTCTTTCCTTAATGATTTATTTAAATGGTGAATGCTGGGAATGCTGTAGATTTCAGTGGCTTGCGCGCTCATTGCATGCAGTGTGGCGTCACGGTGATCGGCCTCGGTCTTGTCCTGCACTGCGTAATTTTCAGGTGACACATACAGGTGATTTCTAGCACATTCACAGTTAAGCAGTGTAATTTGGCAACAGGTAATGGACCACGAGTTTATGTAAATGCAGGTAAGCAGGTTATGTCAATCACTGTTGATTATGTATACTATAAATATCTGGATATGCCTATGGTCACTCATGCTCCTGATGATGGTAAGACCACATCGAAATAGCCATCGTGCATGAGTGACTACCAGTGGATAGCCATATTGATATGTCTCTGCAGGCTTTGGATTATGGCAGGGGTTCCCAATCTTTTTCGAATCACAGCACCCTAGAGTATCAGAATTTTTCCATGGCACCCTTAGGCCCCCAAAAATATCTTTAAAATTAAGTAGATTGTGTTTATATGTGCTTCTTCAAGGACATGATTTGCTTCTGATTGCACACATATTTTATGACTGGCAGCCACCAGCACTGGTTTTGTCCATAAATAATTGATCATGAATAATTTGAATTGGTCCTGGACCACTAGCCTGTGGCACCCCTGCAAATGTCCTGAGGCACCACAGGGAGCCACGGCACACAGTTTGGGAATCACTGCCCTATGGTTAAACAGTGTTGACGGACATTGCATTGAATTTTTTGCTTGGTCTATCCACTGCTGTGATTTTTCCATATATGGAATTCATTTCTTTTTTGCTCATATAAAAAACTTTTTTCTATACTGAATTAGATGTGCTGGCTTCAAAATGTTATATATATATATATATATATATATATATATAATTATTTTATTAAGCCCGTCGTCAGGCAGTACAGAATCAAATAAACAATGTACAACACATACCTTTATACCAGTTGCATCCCCCGCTCTCGATCCGTCCAGGTCCCTGACTTCCGCCCTCCACAGGAAGCATGGGGCTTCAGACACTCTGTGGAGGGCGATAGTCAGGGACCTGGACGGATCGAAAGCAGGGGGTGCAACTGGTATAAAGGTATGTGTTGTACATTGTTTATTTGATTCTGTACTGCCTGATGACGGGCTTAATAAAAAAGCCTGAAACGTTGCAAATATGCACCTCTGAGTAGCCTTGAAATTCTTCTGGAAGGAGTGAGTGCCGGTGTTCTACTGTATATGACATTATTCTCTCCGGGCACCTTCATGTTGCAGCAGAGAGCAAGTGCCGAGTACTCGCTACATACATATATATATATATATATATATATATATATATATATACTGTATTATAGCAGCATTAGGCATTTCAAATTTTAGGATAAGGCTGTGCCTTATTAACCAAATGGGAATTGGGTCTTAAGTCCTAAAACTGTCTTACTGTTTGTTATTCAAATCAAGGCAAGCTATTAATGACTGGGAAAACTTTCAAAATTCATTAATTGCTTAAATTCTTTCTGATTGCAAATCAAGAACGATCAGGCAACCTATCAATTCAAATACAGTTCTAGAAATAGCATGGAGGCGAGACTTCAATCCTGAAAGGCGTGATTCTGTGCATCAGTGATTTTTTACATTTTTTTTTTATTGAACAGTACAGATAATTATTGGTATCATTAAAGCAGCAGGCGATCAGAAAGTATTTAACATTTATACACGCTTTAATTATCTTTTCTAGGCAATAATCACAATCATTTACATACTGTATATTTAAAAAGATCTTGCAAGAAAACTTCTGACAGAGACCGAATGAACAAGATCTATTTCCTTTTCATAGCTTCCGTTTCACTCACATGTGTACTAAGGGCCAGTGCTAGGGTGTCTGGAATAAAAATGGTATTTTACTATGAATAGCCCCCCTCCTATATATGTATATGTATATACACCCCCACATTATATAGATAAATATAGACAGGCAGATAAATAAATAACAAAAAAAAAACAAGCTGATAAACTTAGGCGCACACACAGGAGCAGCTACAATAGTGTAAATCGAGTATGGAGTAGGAGATCATCAGCTAAATAAATAAATAGACAGACAGACATACAGTAGATATAGACAGAAAGACAGACAGGAATACAGGAAAGAATACAGGAAAAAACACACGTGCAAAAAAGAATAAATTAATAATATAATCGATTATTAATATGAATAAATGTATAAGAAAATATTTTATTATATGCAATTAGAAGCAATTAAAAGCAATATGATAGATTCATTTATATCTGCCATATCTAGACAGCAAATTTCTCAAAATATATATACAGTATATGACCCTTTTAGATCTAAGTTTTATTTATGCTTTGTTCAGATTTTGACATTGTTATGTAGAGTCGCTATGATAGCTTTAGATTATTAGGTATACATAATCACGCATTTAGTCAGATGTGTTGTTTAACATGATTTTCACTTTGTTTAATATTTTTTATCACTGTATTTATCATGCATTTATTTTTTATTAATTATGCATAAGCAAATCAATGTTATTGTGTTGTCTGGGATAGACGCGACATAGCATGCATGCTGTTGCTTGATAATATGTTGACTTGGTTACATCAAACAATTAAACCGGCAATGGGAGGCACCGCGTCTCCCTGACAACCGTTGTATACACTGTTCAGCAGTCTGATGCCGTCTTCTGATTATGTCACTGTTTCTGATGCTGTTTCCGGTGGGACGGGTTTCCCCCACGTGGGGCCGGCGTTTAGTGCTTTTTACGGTTGGTTATATTGTATATATGGTGAGCCTGACAAAAATATGAAATCGTTGAAACGGTGCTTTACCTGCTTCCTATTTAAAAGTTTGTTTTTTTCACTAAAGTTGGAGTGCTGTATTTTTTGTGGATTGTATTTGTGCTGGGAGCGGCATGCGGGCACCCTCTGGGAACCTTTGTTAAAGTGGCAGTGCCGGATCTTCCACATCCACGCACGCACACACATACATACATCTATATACACTGCTCAAAAAAATAAAGGGAACACTAACATAATACGTCCTAGATCTGAATGAATGAAATATTCTTATTAAATACTTTGTTCTTTACATAGTTGAATGTGCTGATAACAAAATCACACAAAAATGATTAATGGAAATAAAATTTATTAACCCATGGAGGTCTGGATTTAGAGTCACACCCAAAATTAAAGCAGAAAAACACACTACAGGCTGATCCAACTTTGATGTAATGTCCTTAAAACAAGTCAAAATGAGGCTCAGTAGTGTGTGTGGCCTCCACGTGCCTGTATGACCTCCCTACAATGCCTGGGCATACTCGTGATGAGGTGGCGGATGGTCTCCTAAGGAATCTCCACCCAAACCTGGACTAAAGCATCTGCCAACTCCTGGACAGTCTGTGGTGCAACGTGGAGTTGATGGATTGAGCGAGACATGATATCCCAGATGTGCTCAATTGGATTCAGGTATAGGGAATGGGCGGGCCAGTCCATAGCATCAATGCCTTCATCTTGCAGGAACTGCTAACACACTCCAGCCACATGAGGTCCAGCATTGTCTTGCATTAGGAGGAACCCAGGACCAACCGCACCAGCATATGGTCTCACAAGGGGTCTGAGGATCTCATCTTGGTACCTAATGGCAGTCAGGCTACCTCTGGCGAGCACATGGAGGGCTGTGTGGCCCCCCAAAGAAATGCCACCCCACACCACTACTGGAGGATGTTGCAGGCAGCAGAACATTCTCCTTGGGTTCTCAGGATTCTGTCATATCTGTCAAATGTGCTCAGTGTGAACCTGCTTTAATCTGTGAAGAGCACAGGGGACGCCAGTTGCAAATTTGCCAATGAGTGTTCTCTGGCAAATGACAAACGGCCTGCACGGTGTTAGCCTGTAAGCACAACCCCCACCTGTGGATGTCGGGCCCTCATACCACCCCCATAGAGTCTGTTTCTGACCGTTTCAGTAGACACATGCATATTTGCAGCCTGCTGGAGGTCATTTGCTCCTCCTGTTCCTCCTTGCACAAAGGCAGAGGTAGCGTTCCTGATGCTGGGTTGTTGCCCTGCTATGGCCTCCTCCACATCTCCTGATGTACTGAACTGTCTCCTGGTAGCGCCTCCATGCTCTGGACACTACGCTGACAGACACAGCAAACCTTCTTGCCACAGCTCGCATTAATGTGCCATCCTGGATGAGCTGCACTACCTGAGCCACTTGTGTGGGTTGCATACTACGTCTCATGCTACCACTCGAGTGAAAACACAGCCAGCTTTCAAATGTGATCAAAACATCAGCCAGAAAGCATAGGAGCTGAGAAGAGGTCTGTGGTCACCACCTGCAGAATAACTCCTTTATTGTGGGTGTCTTGCTAATTGCCCATAATTTTCACCTGTCTATTCTATTTGTGTGATAACCACAGATGTATAATAATGTGCTTTCTCTTACCGGTGTTGCCGCTGGGATGGTGCTGCGTGGCTAAGCGATGGCAGGAACCATCGATGAGGGATGAGCCGATGGCCATCCCTACTGCTCTCCTCATGAGCCCAGCAACTTCCTGGTTTCTTTCTCTGTCCTGCAACTTTATTTAACAAAATGCAAAAAGGACAGTTTGGCTGGGATAGTCCATTCCCTCCATCCTGGGCATTTACCTTTTAACAGAGTCCAGTCTCATTCAAATAGGGAATTTAATGCATGCTCATTTTAAAGGGGACAGCAGGGGAAAAGATGAAGGGTGTCACACTTCCAAAAAACTATGCTTTTTGGAAGTGATACTTAAGTTAATGAGGCCTGATGAATGTCTACAAAATTCTTATTGAACTAACAGAGAATTCAATGCTTAATTAACACAGTTGATATTTTTATCATGATGATCAGACCCCTTCGAGAATAGCATCTCAAAGCCAAATTGTTAATTAGTCATTATTCTCAGGCATATTTAATATCAATTATGCCTTATTCTCAGAGGCACCGATGCTTCTATTCAGGTGGCTTTCTCTATTATTGTGGTATTTAAAATATCTCAGAATAAATCTACACACCCATTAACGGGAAGAAAGATTGTCACATACACACAAAAGCTCTTATGAGCATATCTTTGTCCCCAGTGTGCAGCTTTATATGGAAATACTTATCATTGTAGAGAGGACTTTAAATAAACTTGTAAAAAATAACATTAAACATTGAAAAAGTACATTGAGGGGTTAAAGGTGTAATTAAGTACATCTGTATATAGGTTTATTGAAGACGTGTCAGGTTGTAAAGCCCACATTCTAAGTTTGGTTATGCCCAGCATTTAAAGGGCAATGATTTAACTAGCAAAATATGGCTAGTGACAGAATTGCTATTTTAAATATTGGGCACAAACACGATCCGAAGCCATGGGTTTCACAGTCCATGGCTTCAGAAAAAAAAACATTGGAGGTTATTTTGGTGCCTAAGTTCTTATTAATTATTATATAAGTAATTATTGAAAATCATTGTGTCTTTTCTGTGATTTTACAAGTACAAATACAGCCCTTTGCCTGATTAATCACAAGGGCTAAAGATTTGTGAAATACATTATTGTAGAAAGATTTAAGACATTGATGTTGGTTAGACCAAGAACAAGCAAGTTGGATTTGCAATTTAACAAATTGCTGCTTAAAATATGGATTATTTCACCAGAACCAGAACAGCTAGCAGAGGATTACATAAGGTTATCTGTATATTCAGTCTGTATTGTGTATTGTGTTCACTATTTATTAATCTGGAGACTCATAGGTGCCGATTCTGTAGGTGCTTGAGGGCCCGAACACCAACGTAAATTGATGAGCACCCACCCGCTCAGCAGCGGCCCACCCGCCTGTGCCCCATTGCACTCCCCTCCCTTCTCGCTTGCATAGGTATTGTGTGGGCATTTATGTACCTGCACTTTGGGGTAATTTATGTATTTGGCACTGTGGGGGGGGGGGGGGTTGTACCTGCACTGTGTTGGCATTTATGTATTTGGCACTGTTGCCATAATTTGAATATTGGAGACAACTGTGCTGCATATAAATCAGTATGAATTTGTGGCCACGCCCCTTTCCCATGAAGTCACTCCCCTATATTTTTGGCTTGAGCACCCACCAGCAAAAACATAAATTGGAACCTATGTTCCTTACCTGATTATCATTGGCACCAGCTTCTTTAACCTCTTGAGTGAGTGGTGGGTTTTGCTGGAGCAGGACAAACCTACCAGGGCAGGTTTGTCCTGCCCCAGCAAAACCGACCACAGGAAGTTGGAAGCCCCCCTCACCTCTGCTCTGGCGTTAGTACGCCGGAGCTTTCCTGCAGCCGCTGTCCCCGCTGCCTTAGTCGCCTGTCACATTCAGCAGTGACGTAGGCGGCAGGCTCTGGGATGTTCGTGGTGGCTCGGGAAGACTAGGGTGCCTGAGCGCTCCCGAGTCCTCTGCTCCTTCTCCACCTGTGTCTCTGCCACCTTCCCCACCAGTACTTCCTCACCTCTCACCACATGTTTCTTCATACTGTGCCTCTGCGCCCTTCCCAGCTGTGCCACTGCTTACCTCCACACCTGCCCCATCACCATTTCAGTCTTTGTTACCTTTACCACATTTTGGTCTGCTCCCTTCACTACATGTGCTTCAGCCACACTTGCCAACTAGGCATCTGCACCATCCACTTCCTCCACCACTAGTGTTTCTGTCCTCTATCACCAACTGCAGAGTAAAGAAGTTCCTGCTACAGCAGTGCCCAATGGAGGAATTGTAGCAGCAGTTTCATCAAGGAGACAGGAGTCATGTAACGGCGCTCTAAACAAAGTGAAATCAGGCCAGTGGTCTGTTTTGGGGGTGAGAGTATGTGACCATGCGCATGTCTGAGCCAGACACCCATGGGTTGATGCACTGCAGTGAGTAAGCAGGCATACAGAATAGTCCATCCCCAGGACCTCCCCTTCTTATCCCCTATGCTACCTGGACACCCTAGTACCCCTGTTATCCATACAGGTGGGAATGGCATCGAGGGACCGACTAAGCGACGAGGGACCTGTTGGGCCTATATGGGTAGTGTCTATATGGGTGTCTATATGGGTGTATATGGGTATATATGGGCCTATATGGGTAGTGTCTATATGGGTGTATATGGGTATATATGGGCCTATATGGGTAGTGTCTATATGGGTGTATATGGGTATATATGGGCCTATATGGGTACTGTCTATATGGGTTTATATGGGTATATATGGGCCTATATGGGTAGTGTCTAAATTGGTGTATATGGGTATATATGGGCCTATATGGGTAGTGTCTATATGGGTGTATATGGGTATATATGGGTAGTGTCTATATGGGTGTATATGGGTATATATGGGCCTATATGGGTAGCGTCTATATGGGTATATATGGGCCTATATGGGGAGTGTCTATATGGGTGTATATGGGTATATATGGGCCTATATGGGTAGTGTCTATATGGGTGTATATAGGTATATATGGCTAATGTATGCATTTGTGTGTAGCATATCTATTCGTTTGCATGATATTTTAATTAGTTATATGAAAAATGTACTGTTATGAACATGACAAATGTGAGATTATTTTCCACCATTTTCATGATCCGCAACCTTCAATATCAATACCATCAACATGAACATTTCAGCACGCGCCAGGGCACGCATGAGGGCCAGAGAGGAGGCCCAGCAAGAGGAGACCCAGCAAGAGGAGGAAGATGTTGTGGGGACCACCTTGGGGCCTGCTGGTGCCCACCCCATCTCCCCCTCCACTTCCAGCAGTCACTCCTCTACCCCCACCCACCCCCCTACCCCCACCCACTCCTCTACCCCCACCCACTCCCCTCCCCAACCCCATTTCCAACCCCCCTACTACTCCCCACCACCCACCCCCAACCCTTACCAATCCCCACTCCACCCCACCACCTTAACCCCAACTCCCATCCCATCCACGTTGCTCCTGCCCCCCCCCCCCCCCATCCCCAAACACAGGACCCGCATCCAGCAGTGAGCAGGATGGGACTGGCAGCCGTAAGTAAACAATGTGCCTAATGTTTACATACACATTTTTACACATAAACAATCACAACACCCACATATGTGTAGCCCACATCATCATTAGTTGCAACAAATCACTGCAGTGCGACCCTGAGCTGTGGCCTGTCCTCCTCCAGGAACAAGGGTCCCCTTGGTGTATATTTTGAGTGTGGGCATGCCTCACCCCTTGAGTAATTGACATAACACTACATCCAATGACATATCCTACAGTAGTGGTGTTGAAGTTATGTGGGCCCAGCTGTTGTGTAACTACACTTCCCAGCATGATGTGCAACATTAATTTATATATTGGTTTGTTAATAGTGTGTGAGGCCATGCGGATGCATGCTTTTCAAACATAGCTGTAGGGCTATGATTTGTACAGCAATGTCCTACATTTTAAAAAGTAAGGAGTGGTTAAGCCTCAACAATGTCATTACCCTTAAATAGCACAGGTTAATTCTGAGGTTTGAGGTGATTCCCCCAGCACAAACCTCCCAGTTGTGATGCAGCATACATTCATCAAAGAAGGAGGAACTTACTTATTTGATGTTATGTCATATGTATGTGCGTGTGTAAACATCATAGTAGCTTGTACCATGTTCAAAGCATTCAATGTTGAATAAAAAATTGTTTGCCCTTCACAGTTAACTCACAACTTCTTCTTCTTTTAAAATACAACAATCATTTGTGTATATTATTACATAACTGTAATTCATTTTTTTCCTTCACCACAGATAATCAACAGCACCAGGATGATGTGGCCTACACGTTGGGTGAGATCCACCTCACCATCTTATACCTGGCAATCCTCTTTGCCCAACTGGAGGACCTAATTTAATTTTTTTTTTTAAATTATTATGTTGTTATAAATAAAATTTTATGTACATTTAGAAGTTGTCTGTGGTTTTTTTAAAAATATGTTAGAGTGTTTGTAAGGGCAGGTACATACAGATGTGTAATGTCACTTAAATATGTAATGTAACATGAAGGGTAACGAATGAATGTGGTCTGAGTGTGTGGGTTGTATGGTTAAAAAAAAATACAGTAGTGTAAAAGCATGATTGTTTGTTGTTGTTACATTCAAACATCACACATAACATTAGGGTAGGTATACATGTTAAAAATGAGGAACCAACTAATTATGGGCATAATTTAGTACATACACACAAACACCAACATGACTTTATTTAAAAGTTAATCCAATGTGGGGACACATAGATAGTGATTAAAATGCCACATTAGAACATAATAAATATACATGTAATGAGGGTTAAAATGTTGTTTTATTAGGGTGTTTATTAAGGTAGACAATTAAGGTAACAGTAAACAATTATTAAATAACAGTTAAAACAATTAAGTAATTGTCTTAATTATACTTCAAAGGCAAGATTTGCAGGCCGATATATGTGAAGGGTAAGCCACCGTGCACGGACGTACACTTCCTCTCACGATCGGTGACACACGCTGAGTTTTCCATTGAAAAAGGAGAGACCCGTCCGTGCACTGTGGTGTATGCTCAGATATACGGAAGGTGTAGCGGTGGAAAAACGGACGAGATCCGTCCGTGCACTGTGGCGTACGCTCTGATGTACACCAGGTATCGGTGGCTAAGATGGAGAACCGTCCCTACAAGGTGGCGTACGCTCAAGTGTACGCCACTCCCCATTGTCGGTGTCTGTGACCGTCCGTGTGCGGCTGTTCTATGGGCGGACTTACACTCACCGTGAGCGTACGGAAAACGTACGGTGTGACGGACCGTACGTACGTTTCACCGTGCCAAACAGAATAACCCCCCAAAATATCTTGTGGCCTAAGTGAAGGCTCATCTCTGGTACTGAGTAAATTTATTAAGCTAAAAGAAAAAAGATTATATTATCCCTTTTTATATTATCTACACTATGAGAAGTGCGATTGTTTTGTGTTTTTTTGAGGTACTCGAACCCCTGAAGAACCCTCCGACATCAAGTAAAAAGGGACATTTATAACATCTAATACTATATACCCCAAGTGGGAGCACCTTACCCAACGTTTTTTCTTTTGTGTATTATCATTGTGATAGTGTGGTGACTATCTGTTGTGGTAGGGCTGCACCCTTTGTTTAGAGTGCAGGTTATCTAAAACCTTTTGACTGTCGACCTAGACCATGTTGACCTAATGTTGTGTTGACCTAATGACCTGTCAACCTAGACCCATATCGGCCTTGCAGTATGTCGACCTAGTGGTGTTGACCTAATGACTGTCGACCATCTTTAGGTCGACCAACCGGCTGTATCCCCCTCTGTCATCCATGGCTCTCCTGGTAATATTTGGAGAATTTACACACTTTTCTGTGTGCTGTTAGTTATACTTCTATATACATATACTACTTGTTGACTGGCCTTATTGTTAAATACAGTACTTCATTCTGTTGATCATTTGGAAGTTACTCTGGACATCAATTTTTAACTACTGGAATGCCTATGGCTCAAAGGCAAATATCAGGAAACACAATTCCCCATTGATCTTCGTCCCACTACGGATTGTGTTCTCAAAAGCAGAACCCATCTTCGAAGACTAAGGGGTACATTTTCTAATGCTTTTAAAACGAAAAAAGAGGATGTTGGCCACAGCAACCAATCAGATTCTGGCTGCCATGTTTTAGGCTGCAATAGAGAATTGATACAATGGGGGAAATTTACTAAAGGAAATTTGTAAAAAATAGGTGTATTTGTATCCAGAAATACCGTTATTTTTGATATTTACTATCCCGAAAATACGGCAATTCGTATTCGTATTGATAGAACATCAATATGAATACGAATTGCCGTATTTTCGGGATAGTAAATGTCAAAAATAAGTGTATTTCTGGATACAAATACACCTATTTTTTTACAAATTTACTTTAGTAAATTTCCCCCACAGAATCTAATTGGTATGCTGTGCTTGTGACCTTTGTACCCTGTACCAATGCTATCTGAAATGAAAAACGTACTTAAAACATTTAACACTTAATAGTCAATTAATTCAGAATCTTTCCAGAAAAGCAGACAAAACTCAATGAGGTAGAGTCAGTTCTAGCTCATCAGAACCATTTCCAAAAAAGCAGCAACATTTCTTCTACAAAAGACCCATCTGTTAATCTACTTTATGTTCCCAATTTCTACTCAAAATGATATGGTTTACAATCTGATACACTTTCTTCTCGGGATTTAGATACTAACATTTTTAATTTACAGAGTTACTTCCTACATCATTTGATTGTGTTGCTCATTATGGACAATTTTTATACTCAGATATCACATTTATAAAAGCTGATTCTACTGAGTACAAACTATTTTTACATGCCAATGATATTCTTCTCACCATTGCTAAGCCCCAGATATGGCTCCCCTCCTTCTTGAATAAAACTACACTCTGTGGACAACTATTCCACTGTAAAATTAAGTCATCAATATACTTTACATTAATATAGACCGAAATGAGCCACAGTGCTGCCAAGCTTCAGTAACTTTTGGTTTAAAAGTAGAGAAACTGTGCTGCCAAGCTAAAACAGACAGAATACACTGTGCTGGTGAACTAAGTTTGTATATAATACTCACGCTTCTGATTAATACGCAAGACACATTGATTCAAAGAACAAATATATATATATATATATATATATATATATATATATATATATATAGGCGGGGGTGAGACGGTGGCACTCGCAATGTAACAATGAAAAACCAGGAGACAGAAGCTGTAAACTCCAACGTTTCAAACCACAGCGGGTTTTTTATCAAGGTGCATTAGACAAACAATACATGCACAACCACATACCTTTATGCAGGTCTCCGCCATTCACGCTCTCCCCCGGCGTCCCGCCCGGCGCTGTAACGTGACGTCACCTGAGAAGGCAGCCGACGGAGTCCGTGAAGGGCTTCACTGACCTGGACAACACAAAACAAAAATGCAAACGCAAAATCAATATACATCATGGTTACCTGTAAATACGTATAACACAGTGAGTGCATTAAGGCAGATAACGCAAAAAAATAAATATGTACAGGTTAAAAATGCAATCCACCCCCAGGTCACCTGACCTGGCGCTGTCAGACGCTAAATGTGGACGCATAACATACAACACCCAATGAGAAAAAATGTGACAGTGCATCTATGGGTCCCTGCGGGATCTGGAATAAGACCGCTGGGGTCCTAGGGGGGGACTTGTCTAATATGAAAAAAATGCCCCTGTATCATACCTCATCCGAGGAACAACTCCTGTACAAAATGAGGCTAACCCCTGTAGCAATCTAATGAAAAAAGGTATAGTGTATATCCAAAAAGAATGGTTTAATATACACAAAAAGCTGGCTTCTCCTGACCAGCGCATAAGTGTGACAAGGACTGCAAAAGAAACTTATAGAAAATAGGACATGCCAGAGTGCTCATTAAGCCCCCGTGGGGCAAGTGTGTCAAGGCGGAAAATCCAGCGACTCTCCGCCTGGCACAGTTTGAGCCCCCTGTTCCCACCACGTTTGAGTGGGGGGATTTGTTCAATAATCCTGTATTTGAGGGAGGACAGTGTATGGCGTGCCCTGGCAAAATGCCGGGCCACCGGTTGGTCACTTGTACCCGAAAGTAAGGCGTGTTTAATGGCTGAGCGATGGCCTGCAGCCCTGTCTTTAAATGGCCTGATGGTTTTACCAACATAATGTTGGCCGCACGGGCAGCTGATTAAATAAACCACGTAACTTGACGAGCATGAGACTCTTTGACGGATTTTAAATGGTTTGCCCGAATACGGCCAATCATCAAAACGGAACCGTCCTTACGTTCCCTAAAAAATTCACAACTCATGTGTGCCTACACTAGGGGAAAAAATCTTAAGGATTTCTTAGTGAAAAATGATGTGAATTTTTATACTCAGATATCACATTTATAAAAGCTGATTCTACTGAGTACAAACTATTTTTACATGCCAATGATATTCTTCTCACCATTGCTAAGCCCCAGATATGGCTCCCCTCCTTCTTGAATAAAACTACACTCTGTGGACAACTATTCCACTGTAAAATTAAGTCATTAATATACTTTACATTAATATAGACCGAAATGAGCCACAGTGCTGCCAAGCTTCAGTAACTTTTGGTTTAAAAGTAGAGAAACAAGACGGATTTTAAATGGTTTGCCCGAATACGGCCAATCATCAAAACGGAACCGTCCTTACGTTCCCTAAAAAATTCACAACTCATGTGTGCCTACACTAGGGGAAAAAATCTTAAGGATTTCTTAGTGAAAAATGATGTGGTCGACACGGTGTCAACATCAGTCTCTCCGTTTTTCAACACCCCGAAATTAGGATGTTTCAAGTGTAGCGGCTGCACTACGTGCGGTTTCATGACCACAGGAGACACCTTCTATCACCCGGATTCGGGCAAACCATTTAAAATCCGTCAAAGAGTCTCATGCTCGTCAAGTTACGTGGTTTATTTAATCAGCTGCCCGTGCGGCCAACATTATGTTGGTAAAACCATCAGGCCATTTAAAGACAGGGCTGCAGGCCATCGCTCAGCCATTAAACACGCCTCACTTTCGGGTACAAGTGACCAACCGGTGGCCCGGCATTTTGCCAGGGCACGCCATACACTGTCCTCCCTCAAATACAGGATTATTGAACAAATCCCCCCACTCAAACGTGGTGGGAACAGGGGGCTCAAACTGTGCCAGGCGGAGAGTCACTGGATTTTCCGCCTTGACACACTTGCCCCACGGGGGCTTAATGAGCACTCTGGCATGTCCTATTTTCTATAAGTTTCTTTTGCAGTCCTTGTCACACTTATGCGCTGGTCAGGAGAAGCCAGCTTTTTGTGTATATTAAACCATTCTTTTTGGATATACACTATACCTTTTTTCATTAGATTGCTACAGGGGTTAGCCTCATTTTGTACAGGAGTTGTTCCTCGGATGAGGTATGATACAGGGGCATTTTTTTCATATTAGACAAGTCCCCCCCTAGGACCCCAGCGGTCTTATTCCAGATCCCGCAGGGACCCATAGATGCACTGTCACATTTTTTCTCATTGGGTGTTGTATGTTATGCGTCCACATTTAGCGTCTGACAGCGCCAGGTCAGGTGACCTGGGGGTGGATTGCATTTTTAACCTGTACATATTTATTTTTTGCGTTATCTGCCTTAATGCACTCACTGTGTTATACGTATTTACAGGTAACCATGATGTATATTGATTTTGCGTTTGCATTTTTGTTTTGTGTTGTCCAGGTCAGTGAAGCCCTTCACGGACTCCGTCGGCTGCCTTCTCAGGTGACGTCACGTTACAGCGCCGGGCGGGACGCCGGGGGAGAGCGTGAATGGCGGAGACCTGCATAAAGGTATGTGGTTGTGCATGTATTGTTTGTCTAATGCACCTTGATAAAAAACCCGCTGTGGTTTGAAACGTTGGAGTTTACAGCTTCTGTCTCCTGGTTTTTCATTGTTACATTGCGAGTGCCACTGTCTCACCCCTGCCTGCATACAAGCACCTGCATCGGCAGGTGTACATCACGGAGGGCACCGCTTCTCCCTGCTAATTGGAGTGCCTTACCCATGAACAATACTATATATATATATATATATATATATATATATATATATATATATATATATATATATATATATATATATATATATATATATATAAAGCAAAAATGTACACAGTAATAACGGAAAAATTTAATAAAAACAAGAAAATATTAATTATATGCAAAAGTGCAAATTTACAGTCATTCCATCCACAATAGCAAGTATTACTTTAGGAATGACTAATTATAGCTGTCGTCCCCCAGCTAAAATAAATGATTAACAGGTGCAGTCATTAGTATCTATGTAACTTTAGCCAATGCTGATGTTAATGCCAGTTGCCAGTAGTGATTCTAAGATTAGTCATTAGTAGAAACTTAAATGTAGCAAGAACCTTCAATTAGCAAATATGCTGGCACGCATAACAGTGCCTTTATAGTAGCTGGAGATCACAGTTGAGTAGGGCATGGATGGCAAGGGTCAGGGCAACAAAGCTGGATGGAAGTGTGCCTAGACGAAATTCTGGAAATAGTGTAGGCGGAAGTGGTGCATTTTCGTCTCCATGGAAACCGAAGAATCCTAATATATCTGGAGCTCTGGCAAGCTTTAATACACTTGCAGTAGCTGTATTAAGTGTTCATATACTTAACGTTTTTTTACGTTGATTGCAAAACAGTGACAGGGACTTGAGTTTGGTTTGGATCCAGTAGCTAAAACCAAACTCATCCGCCATTTATTTATCTTTTTAGTGCTGCCAAGGTGCCTTTTGGAATACCGTAAATGGCATCCCCAAAAGCTGAAATACCTAGGTTATTACCTAACCAAATGCTACAATAATCTTTTGCTGCAAACTTTCCTACTGGGGAAGAAGTGCATCCATTAATTTGATCGATATTTAATTTCTGTCAACTGCCGCTTGTAAAGTCTCCTGCAGCTGTTTTTTGAAGATGGACGTTGGATCTTCACTTAACCGGCTGTAGGTCGACTGGTCCTGCAGATGTTTCATCACCTGGAGATGATATTTGGTGCTATCCTGGATTACCAGGGCACCCCCCTTATCAGCACATTGAAATGTGAGTGCTTCATTGTTGGCCAGTCTTTCTAAACATTTACTCTTCTCTAGAAAAATTGTTGTACGATTTTTGTGGCATTTTTTTGTGATGTATCCACGTCTTCATTCAATAAACTCATAAAGGTCTTAATCGATTGGTTGAAGCCCTGAGGGTCAAAATTTGACCTTGGCATAATTTTTGACAGCTGTGGCGGCAGCGGA
The DNA here is from genome assembly GCF_055691185.1 of Crinia signifera. Taxonomy (NCBI): domain Eukaryota; kingdom Metazoa; phylum Chordata; class Amphibia; order Anura; family Myobatrachidae; genus Crinia; species Crinia signifera. The sequence continues at coordinate 184,633,392 of NC_139217.1, forward strand.
CATGGATCAGAATACGTTGAGGGACTTCTAGAGAAATGCTCCTTAAGTTTTAGTTTATAATGCAATTTGTGTGGTTCAATAGTCCAAATATTTTTGTTGAAAGACACTGCAGGCACAAAGGAAAGACCTTATATATATATATATATATATATATATATATATATAGGTGACAGTCCCATTGCGCCAATTCCCAGCTCCAATAAGACAGGCGGCACTCCAAAGGATAGAGGTATGAAAAGTACAATTTTATTCCATAAATGCCTTTGCCTACGTTTCAAGACCTAAGTCTTGTCATCAGGGCGTGCACAAATATAAAGTGCTGTGCACAACAAGGCGAGCGCAGCAATCCATGACCCCCCCCCTTGTGGGGATTTCGGCGGTCGGGATTCCGGCGTTGGGATTTTGAACGCTGGAATTCCAAGTCACCAAAGACTTTTTCTTAAGTATAAAACATTATAAAATACAAATTTAAAATAAAGAAACAAACTATTCTTGGAAATAGATCTTGTAACAAGTAACCGACGCGTTTCGTCTGTTTGTGAGCCTTCATCAGGGATGAAACACTTTTTATACAAATCTACAAAAGTAGAACATGATGGTAAGAATACATCATACAATAGGAAAGACATTCATTATATTTTACAATGTGTTGTTTTTAAAAGATTAATGATAAGGAACAGATGGATAGGAGACATGCAATAAATAATGTAGTTAACTAACATTATAAACAATGGTATTGTATAAATTCCACTAGGTATTTACCGCATACTGGGAAGAATGGAAATGGTGTGCCTGGGAAGTGATACCTATTAATCACATGTTTAAGGCCATCAATTCTAGGTAAAAATAATATCCAAAGATCTAAAACTTATGGTAAATAATATATTTGATACACTCTGATATATACATTTTTATTTTTAGTAAAACCTTATCTTTACACTGAGAATATTTATGGTTGAACGAAAAATTTATTGAAACCTTATTAAAGTAAATTTGGTCGAATCCTCACAAATTAAAGGTACAGTACTTATATTATGATTATTAAATAGTATTAAGAAATATCTTCACAAATTAAAGGTACAGCACTTATAGTGTGATAATTATTATTATTAATAATAAGAAATATCTAAGGGAATATAAGATTGATCCCAAGAAATATAAATACAAAATACCATTGTTTATAATGTTAGTTAACTACATTATTTATTGCATGTGTCCTATCATCTGTTCCTTATCATTAATCATTTAAAAACCACACATTGTAAAATATAATGAATGTCTTTCCTATTGTATCATGCATTCTTACCATCATGTTCTAGTTTTGTAGATTTGTATAAAAAGTGTTTCACCCCTGATGAAGTCTCATAAAGAGACGAAACGCGTCAGTTACTTGTTGTCATCCATAATCGGAAGAAAATACTCCGGATACAAGATCTTTTTCCAAGAAAAGTTTGTTTGTTTATTTAAAATTTGTATTTTAATAAATATTTTATACTTAAGAAAAAAGTATTTGGTGATTGTGGATATATAGAATTAGGAAATACAGGAATTACCAATTGACCATCGTCTTATGGGCGCTGTATAGCACTATTGTGTGGTTATTTGGATTGTGGGGGTCCCTCTAGTAGGGGGCCTAGCATTATTAGCGACCTTAACAATTAGAGCAGATTCTAGGGATTTTGTGTTTGATATATACATATATATATATATATATATATATATATATATGTATATACACATATATACACAGTGTATATATATATATATATATATATGTTTCTATCACTTAAGAACAAAGTAGACGGCACTCAATGAAAAAAATGCTTATATTGGTATAAACAAAACTTACATTACATGGTGCTCAACGTAGTCAACGTCCTGAACCAGGACGCTGACCATACATGCACTGAGACTACACTCTATAAGTAAGGTAAGATTGTTCTCACAGATACTTGCCTGTATCTAGCACATTGCACCTTTTCATGCTGCTATCCTGAAGAAATGGCCTGGTGGGCCAAAAAAAGTTGATATGAGCACCATGTACATACAGTATTTACACCATGTACATACGCCATTACATGTACCATGTAAAGTATGTTTTATTTATACCAATATAAGAATTTTTTCTAAGAAATCTGTTGAGTGCCACCTGCTTTGTTCTTAAGTGACAGAACTATACTATATGCAACTTGTTCAGCATAGCACCCCGGTAACTGATTTATTGTTGCGTTTCATCAGCGGATGCCCTCAGACAAAGACTACTGATGAAATGCCAGGGTGTGACCTGCAGCACTCATCCTTCCTGCCTTTTTCACCTGCCAATTTTCCGGAGATCGGCCTCCTTGAACACTGCAGCACGATCCAATGTCCTTGAACACTGCAGCACAATCCAATGTGTGGATGTTCCTGGGGACCCGCTGACAGACTAACCCTCCGGATGTAAGCTGATTGCTATGGGAATAGAATTAACACCATGTGGTAGCCAGCGCACAGCACTCCTTATCTCAGTACGAGCACCTACATGTAGTACCCTGTATATGTTTATATGTATCAGTGGCGTGCAGTGGGGTGAGGCACAGCCTTTCCTGTCATACTAGCGTATATGCCGGCATTTTTAATTGATAAAGTATGTCAAAAATACAAAGAATATTTTAAAAAATCCTTATTTTTATTATTTTAAGAATTTTTATTGACAAAACTCTGGAGTAAAAAGTCTATGGAAGGGAAGGCAGTACCTCATCTGGCTACCTTTTCTGCACATCTCTTATTAAAACTCAGTGAATCTCCAGCAGTGTATACTGCTGCACATGTGTATAATGCCGGCATGTACCCCTGGGCTCATATATTGTGTGCAAATCTGGCTCTGGTACTTGTCAGGGACTCTTCAGCCATTTGACTCACCGCACGTCCCTGATATGTATCAATAAAGAAACTCTTTTAATGCACCACAAGGTGACCCTTCCCGTTTATATACTGTAAATGTGATAACTTGGGCCAATCAGTCCTCATAGTGCCCATACCGTTATGCGATTGGATGTGATATAACATCACAATGCAATGTCCCATCACATTTGATCACAACTTGTGATGCCTAGCGTGGTTTTTCCAGCACCCAATGTTGCATACCATTTGCAATGCCACATTGGGTGCTAAAAGAGGGCTGGTGGCGGTGGAGTGGGAACCGTAGCACAGGTGGCAGTGGAGCAGGGACCAGAGCAGTGAACCTCAAACTGTGAAGGAGCTCAGTGGGGGTGGCAGAATTTGAAAAAACTATTTAAAACACTGGGAGGCCCTCTGATTGGCTGAGAGATCTCTCTCAGCCAATCAACAGCCTCAAATTCAGACAGCCGCTGACTGGCTGAGAGAGCTCTCTCTCAGCCAATCAGAGGGCCGCACAGTGTTTTAAATAGTTTTTTCAAACTCTGCCACAGCTGCAGAACCCTGCCACTGCCGCCACTCCCCGAACCTGCCGCTGATTACATTCCTGCAATTTGATAAATATTATGGGCAGCACATAATTTGTTTCGATGTGACACGCAGATGTGGTCGAAATCAAAGCATTGTATGTGATATCGCCCTAGTTTATGGGCTACATTAGCCTCAAGATCTTAACTTTTGAGTCTCAGATGGTCTGTTCTTTCATCGTTCTTGGACAGAGAGACACTAGTATTAAATTTTTTTAGGCTGCAAATGACTTTCAAATCTCTTCAATTAATTCAAAGAAGGATAAAGCATCAGTTATGCACAGCAAGAATTACAGCCTATAAATTACAAATACAATTTACATACGTTCACTAACAATACGATGTCACCAAAACACAGAACTTTCAAGTTGAACAAACTCTATACTGCTATCATAAATAGATTCAACTAACATGTATACAATTATATACAATGTTACTACTGTGCCTTGTAATCTTTAAAATTAGAGTTTATGACATCGCAATTAAGGGATTGCATTTGTTGCAAATATACTTTAAAGCTTTAAAGTGTTGATCTTAACATTCTCACTGTGTACACCACGGATCTAGTCCAAGCCGTTGGCCATGCTACTACATTGGTGCACTTAAATTTAATGTGAAGAGTAGTTACTAATTGTTAATTGCTATTAAAGAGGATTTAAAGCAAAGCAGTTAAGGTGCGTACATGTTAGCCAATTATCGTTAACAATATGCACGATAATGATATCATTTTTGTGCATATTGACTAATGTGTATGCACTATGGCCATTATTCAGACCTAATCACATGACAAATTTGTTCTCAAAATGGGCAAAACCATGTGCACTGCAAGTTTGGCAGATGTAACGTGCAGAGAGAGTTAGATTTGTGTGAGTTATTTTGTTTCTGTGCAGGGTAAATACTGGCTGCATTATTTTTACACTGCAATTTAGATTTCAGTTTCAACACACCCCACCCAAGTATAACTGTCTCTGCACATGTTACATCTGCCCCACCTGCAGTGCACATGGTTTTGTCCATTTTGAGCACAAATTTGTACTGCGATCAAATCTGAATAAGGGCCTATATCCTAAACGATGCTCATGGGTCATTATCGATTCCTCCTACGATCACCTATTATTTATATTTTTCATATTCTGTATACTACTGGTTTTTAGGCAGATGTGTGACTGAACCAGAGGCGTAGCGAGGGCGGTGCCGGTGGACCACACGCTCCAGGCGCATGGAGCTATCGTGGCGCCGGAGCGTGTCGGCACCGCCAGCTTGCCCACTCTGTCTCCCCCGCCAGCTCTTCCCCCGTCAGCGCCCGTTCCCCCGCCAGCACCCGGCTCCCCGCTATGTACGGGAGACTCGCTGGACCGCGCTAGCCATTAGGCGCTTGCGGTCCAGCAGCCAATCAACTGGTGGCTGCTGGACCACGAGCGCCTATTGGGTAGCGCGGTCCAGCGGGAGATGTGATTTTTAAACAGCAGCGCACGTCTCCAGGACACAGCGGGGAGGGGGTGCGCCGATAGAGGCTTCCGCTGCGATGGCTCACGAGGGGGAGGGGACATGCCCATGGTCTTCCTCTCGCCATCCCGACTCCAATGTGCTACAGGCTCTGAACTTACGCCCCTGGGAGGAGGACGGTGCTGGTGAGTAGCTGCTGGAGTGGGGATAGAGTTATCATTGCTATAGAGAAGCAGGGCAGCCGCTGTGGTAACAAAGGGGTTAAGTGTCATCTGCAGCCTGACAGCTCGCTGGTGTAGTGATCACTGACTGGTGCATCCTCTGTTATATGCTGCACCATGTAGTGGGGTTTGCCTATTGGTTTGTGCCCATCAGTGAAATCTCTGGGTACATACAGTATGCATTGTGTACCTTTTGCAGCTAAGGTACAGTGTTGACTCCCAAGTAGACAGAAGGGTTAATGTGCTTTCATTGCTCTAGGCTGCCAGTAGCCGTAGTAATGAATGAATATGCTCTGCATAGCCTGGCACCAATGTGCCAACAGGAGGGAATAGGTTAATGCAGCTTCAAATGCCATCTATTACATTACTGACTAGGGCTGATGGAGTTCATCTAATCCTGTTGTGTTTGTTAAATAGTATGTAATGGGCATTACGGTGTTATATAGTTTGTAATTTGCATTACGGTTTGTAAAATAGTATGCAATGGGCATAACAGTGTTTTATATAGTATGCAATGGGCATTGCGGTGCGTTATATAATATGCAATGGGCATCATGTGTGGCCTTATGTGTAATTTGCATTATGGCATGTGGCTTTATGTGTAATTGGTATTACAAAGTTTGCTAAAATGTGTGTGGTATAATGTTGGGCCGTGCCCACATTTCACTGTGCAGGAGTCTCACCTACTACAAATTGGGGGGGGGGGGGGGGCGCGAAACATGCCCTTGCTCCGGGCGCCGTGGCACCTAGCTACACCACTGGACTGAACATATGCTATGCATGAAAGTATGCACATATTTATTTTCCTACTTACATTGAAAGTGGAAATGTTTTCAAAAGTACATGAGCTTCTGCCTGTTTACGTAAGGAAATACATTTATTGGAAAAATGTGTGTGTATAATACATGCAGCCCGCTATATTTTATTCACCATTATATTGATAGAAAAAAGAAAGGAGTGTGCCAGCGCTGGCTGTTTCAATAATTACATGGTTCTCTGAAATGATTATTTAATAAGAATTAACATATAAAATACATGAAATACATTTAATATGAAAAAAAAAATGATCTAATACTGGTGAATCATTTATAGATATATCACTTTGGAGTGTGATCTCATGAGAGATATCGGCGGTTGGCGGGGACGTCAGTTGGGGTAAGCCTGTCCGCCTGACCCGCACATTTATGTTGACAAGGTCTAAACATAACGACCTCAACGTTACACTAAGTTTTTAAAAAATCGTGCCCCACTTCCGGGTCACGTGACTTGAGTGTGTTTTTCAAACCTTAAATGTAAAATTGTGTTTATCTAAAGTAAAATATATGTATCTATTTGAATATTGCCTCCTTTATGAATGTAGATTATTATTTATTATTATGTAGTTATTATTATTATGTAGTTATTATTTTTTACATGGTTCTCTTAAAAGCAAAGTTTATTGTACTGAGTTTGTCCACATGTGAATCATTGAGTCAATTAGCAGCTTAGGTATAAAATCCAAGACTGGCTGCACCACTATCACACTTGCTCCTGAGGAAGCCGGAGGTGTATATTCCGGGGAAACGCGTTGAGCACACCTGAAATTGCTGTCTTCATCCTTTAAATGTGACAAAGTTCATCATCCCTTTGACGTCCCTTATCGAATATCTGGATACAATCTTGTGGGTTACAGCATTATCCCTAATTCAATCCAAAAGAAAGGAAGATCGTCGCATGGGAGTCCTGAGCCTTTGAAATAATAAGGCACTGCAGAACTATCGTTGTCACAGACATCTGGCTTCAATTCCACCAGAGAAATTGGATGGTAATATATCATTACATCTGTCAGCTTCAAACATTCCCCTACTGAGGGACTATTCTGATGAGATCACACTCCAAAGTGATATATCTATAAATGATTCACCAGTACTAGATCATTTTTTTTTTTCCATATTAAATGTATTTTATGTATTTTATATGTTAATTTTTACTAAATAATCATTTCAGAGAACCGTGTAAATATTGAAACAGTCAGCGCTAATACACACCTTTCTTTTTTCTGTCCTAAATTTAGTGTTCTGACAAACCCTGTGCCAGCAGTTATTGATTGCGTTACACACACTAGCTGATTTTTTCACCATTATATTGATGAATGGCACTACAATGGAATCTTCTATTATAGTATGAAATTTTGCAGTAAAACTGTCATCCCCGACTGAGCTGCAGTCTCTGTACAGTTACTGAAAAAGCCATGTGATCCTTATCAGTGAGTGTAGGAGATTCTAGCCCAGGGCTGGGCAACACCGGCCCTCCAGATGTTGATGAACTACACATCCCAGCATACCTTGCATCAGTTTCAGCATGGCCACATAGCAAAACTAATGCAAAGCATCCTGGGATGTGTAGTTCATCAACATCTGGAGGGCCGGTGTTGTCCAGCCCTGTTCTAGCCTGTACCAGGGCCGGTGCAAGGCACCGGAGTGCCCCAGGCGAGGGGGGCGCCCTGGTGCCCACCCGCTACACGGGGGGGTCTGCACGGTCTGAGGGGTACCTCCCCAGCAACTTACAGAGCCCCGTCGGGTGCCGTCGTCGGGCCAGAAGAGAGGGATCCGCCCGTTGTACCGCCCAGCCAGAGTGAAGTGCTGCCGTCCATCATCATCCGCCGGGTAGCGTCGTGCGAAGCGCTTCTGATTTTGAAAACACTGGCCGCACGCTGATTGTCTGAATCTCAGCCAATCAGCGTGCGGCCAGTGTTTTGAAACCCAGGAGCGATTCCCGCGCCGCCGCCTGGCGGATGATGATGGACCGCAGCGGGCAGCACTTCACTCCAGCTGGGTGGTACAACGGGCGGCTCCCTCTCTCCTGGCGGCTCCCTCTCTCCTGGTCCTGGACGATGGCACCCGACGGGGCTCTGTAAGTTGCTGGGGGCGGTGGGGGCGCCGCAGGTACCCCTCAGACTACGCGGACCCCCCCTGCTGCATATAACCCACCCCGCCAGATGGCTCCGTGGGGTCCCCTCTGACGGACCCCCCTGCTGCATATACAGTAGCGGGGGGGGGGGGTTTCACCTCCGCTCACCTCCATCGGGGGGGGGGGGGCTGCTCTGAACTTCCGCCCTCCGGTGGCCGGCACCCTAGGCAAATGCCTAAAGCTAAAAAACAAATTTGCCTAAAGCTGCCTAGTGGTGGCGCCGGCCCTGCCTGTACCATTTCTTACAGACCCTTCCACAAGTAGGAGGTAGGACAGGTACTGAGGGGGCTAAGGACAGAGGACAAAGGACAAGGAGTTTGGCAATGTGATCTGAACTAGATGGAGGGCGCAAGCTAGTTTCCCAGAGAGAGAGCCAGTGCTGGGGCTGTGGAAAAGTGAAATTTTGCACCACGTCTCCCTGGCATTATGGAGCAGTGTGTGGGTGTCACAATGAAGAGCGAGAGATTCTATATTTGCAGTGTGAAAACAGCAGTATGCTGAAATCGGTGGAAGGAACCAGGTGAGTCCCAACCTTTAGGGATACACTAGCAGTAGGAGAAGTGTGAGTCTCTGGAGAGGAGAATCTGGGTCAGTGGTTGGAAAACGCATGGTTCGAGGCCTCCAGTAACGAGTCCATGAGAGATCCCAGTTAGATACACTGTAGAGAACCCCAGTGGTAGTGTATTGCTTTCTCATAATTGTTTATGCTGCGAGTAAAAGGAAACTCTGAATTGATGTAATCTGATGAAATATATATGAATGTTGTGCTGGAGGAGTAGAACAATGAATTATATGGTATTTCTGTGATAACCCTGCTTCTACTTTAAATAAACTGTTTGTGTGTGATGAGATGGCCTGGCATACCATTCTTACTTCACTGACATACCCAGCACTGGCTGGGTATCACATTACAATGTTATATATCTGATTTATTCAATTTATGAATCTTCCACTGGCACTAACCTACTGTACCAGCCAGTCAAATGATAAAACAACATAACAGTAATGTCAGCAACACTTGGATTGCTCCTTTGGGCTCCATCTAGTGGCCACTGATGCTCAAAGCACTTTATTCCCCCCAGTAGAGGTGAGGAGCAATGTTAGCCTTTTATTATGTAGGATGATAAAGATGTTCTTACAGTACTTCTTTTTATAAATGCAAGCCCATGTTTAATATAAAGCAGACCATTGGGTTTGGATAAACGACAGCAGTTGGAAGGTGAGGAAATGTGACTATCATGTGCCTACTTTGAGTTTGATCACGTTTTATTACTTGTCATTTTCAACAAATTGTAGTTACAAGCTGTAATGCTGGTCAAATAAAGAGCTGAAATAAGTGCACAGTATAATGACACAAGCTGCAAAACACTGGTAAGTAAAATAATGTGCTATTATGCCAATTCACCATGGAAAATAATGCCACGACACCCTCCAGAGTGCAAGCAATTAACCATCTTGTCCTTTCACATTTATATCACTGCTAATGAAAGTGCATGGTTATTGGCTTGATGTAAGTTCCATAGATAAGCTATACACACCACCTGAGACCTATGTGTTCCAATTAATCAAGAGGCGAGAGATAAATAGACTGAAACATTCATAAAAATTTCCTTAAAAGAAAATACTCAGAATCCATTTTATCTGATTGGTTTCTTTCTGTTCAGTATGCAGAGTAGGACAGTGTGTTACAGGCACCAGTTATCTGTGTAGTGTTCTACTTTAAAACCGTTTCTAAAGTTTGGAACAGAGCCAACAGAACTTTTACTACACATGAATATGTGATTTTCACGCTAAACTGATCACATTTTAAAGTAATGTTCAAAGTAAGAAATCCTTTGCCGAACAATCTAAACCTAGAAAAATCCCACTCAACCAAGTGGCATATTTGACATCGCTCACTGAGCAAGTTTAATTCCATTTGCAAGACACTGGTCTGATAAAACAATATTTTTTTCTCCATTACAGAAACAAATTTAATACAATGTTTGACTAAGGAAAGTTTTAGTTTGAATACAACTTTTAGGTTTACCATAGTAATGTTGGAAATGATGTGTGTGCGGTATATGTTATTACAGAGCTAAATACCAGTTATGTACAGAGCCTCCCCTGTCATACTCAGCTACACTGCAAAGGTCAAGGACGGGTATTTGTGCCTTCTCTTTCATCTCCTACTCTGTGGACTCTCTCAATTTGGGGAATTTTTTTGATTCTGGAATATATAAAGCTAAAGCTATGGATCATTTGATTTCATCTGTTTTCTTATCAATATGCGGCATTAGAACCAGGGCCAGATTATAATGGGGGCACAGTGGGTCAGTACCCCTTGGCTCCCCTCTATCTAGGGGCCCCCTGTGATTGGAATGTATTTAAAAAAAATATATATATATTTTTTTAGCTAATGGTTTTGTGCATGGGAGTGGGGTAGTGCTGCAGCTTCACTTATCTGTCAATGTGACAATGATTAATGGTGCTGAGCATCAGGAGTCAAGGCACACTGTCTGCACAAGTGTGCAATGCATTACTGGGAGTTTACTAAGTCCCATAACACTTTGCACAAGAGGTCAGAGGCTGAGAGGCTTGTGCTGAGCTCTGCTTGGTGGAGCTCATCATATGCTTCTCAGGCCCATGAAGGATAGCAGCAGCAGCTGCCTTGTCATGGGAGGGTTTTTAATCAAAGGCAGCGCTGAGCCTGTCAGGGCTCCTACAGAGTAATGGAGTAAGGTACAGAGGGACAGACAGAGGCTTTTCATGTGGCATTTTATATACAGTATATATATATATGTTACAAGAAAAAGAATACCCCTTCAATGCGCTGTACTGGAAATTTAGTGGGCAGCAACTAAGTTATTCCTCTCTGTTAGCAAGGGAGGCAAAGGTGAGAAAAATGGATAGCAGAAAACAAAGTGCGCCCCTAGAATGACTTCCACCACCAACATCCAATGTCAGGAACCGAATTTACAATTTTTCAAATCACTGATCAACAGTTTATTACAATTTTTCATAAAATACAATATAAAAATGCATTTTCATCTGTGAGTATTCGATAAATTCAGTTCTACATATGCAAGGAAACAGACCCAACGCGTTTCGTTGTAAAACGACTTCTTCAGGGGTAATACTCTAATGGGTGGAGAGAAGCCAAATTACTTTCTTTACAAATGAGATAGACTCTATTGTCATAGAATGTGCTATTAATGGGAATACATACCCAAATGCATACAGAATACAGGTATAGATGAAGTTAAATGCCTCATAAAATGGATCCTTTGAAGATCCTGGTAAAGGGATGCAAGCCTGCATCTAGAATATATATATATACACATGTATGAGGAGGAGAGCAAGATTATGATACTGAATACGGAATGAACAGGAATTGAACACATACCAATTTCCATAGAAGTCCTTATAAAAAGTATGGGTAAAATCACCAAATTCTGAGGGAAATCGGATATACACCTAAAATATCAATAGGTAATAGCTTCAAAAATCTCATAATGTGATGAAGATTATGACCGTCACCAAGATGTATATACTAAGAACTTATAAGTGACAGTGAACGGTATGAGCTTATAGGTAACAGTGAACCTAATATATATGGAATAATGGTCCATCATCAACCATTAGTATCAGGTTTAAATATGCTCACTTCGGTACTTGTTTCCTATCTGGGCGCCCATCGCGGGCATCGCGTGTACATCGCATGCCATTATAATGACATGCGATGCGACCGACGCGATTACCGCGATTTTACATAGGGAACAATGTTAAATGTCCCAATTGACCCGATTTCACATAGGGAACAATGTTAAATGCCCCCCCCCCCCCCCAATTGTTAACGCCACTCCACGATCAACGTCAACCCGAAGAGTGGCGAGCGCAGCGAGCCCGCGAGGGGCGGCGGTACGCGTCCTCCGACCTTTTCATACCCCTACTATCCACTAGGGCGTGGAGTGAGAATAGAATAGTGTGGCGAGCGCAGCGAGCCACCGAACCCGAAGCGTGGCGAGCGCAGCGAGCCCCGTGAGGGGACGCGGATACCTTCAATGGTATCCACATCCCCTTGCGGGCTTCACAGGTGTCCGCGTCCCCTCGCGGGGCTCGTCACGCTTCGGGCTCGGTGGCTCGCTGCGCTCGCCACACTATTCTATTCTCACTCCACGCCCTAGTGGATAGTAGGGGTATGAAAAGGTCGGAGGACGCGTACCGCCGCCCCTCGCGGGCTCGCTGCGCTCGCCACGCTTCGGGTTGACGTTGATCGTGGAGTGGCGTTAACAATTGGGGGGGGGGGGGGGGGCATTTAACATTGTTCCCTATGTGAAATCGGGTCAATTGGGACATTTAACATTGTTCCCTATGTGAAATCGGGTCAATTGGGACATTTAACATTGTTCCCTATGTAAAATCGCGGTAATCGCGTCGGTCGCATCGTATGCGTTTTTTTGGTCAGCACGCGACGCGACCGACGCAATTTTTTTGCTTGCGATGTCCACGATCAGAATCGTGGGCGCCCAGATAGGAAACAAGTACCCTCACTTCTGGTGCATCCATATAATATAACATATGAAGTTAAACATAACTTCAAACAAATCCATTAGGTACTTGTTTCCTATCTGGGCGCCCAGGTTTTCTACGTACGGCACCGTAATGAAATCGGATCGCATCGCATCGTACACATACACGATATTGAACGATGCGATGCGATCCGATTCGATTTCCCATAGGAAACAATGTGAAATGGCTCAATTTAGCCAAATTATCATAGTAACAATAGTAAATGGGCCAAAAACACCCCTGAATATTGAAATGTCCCCCCAAAAGTAGTTGACGCCACCCCACCATCAACGTGAACCCGAAGCGTGGCGAGCGCAGCGAGCCCGCGAGGGGCGGCGGTACGCGTCCTCCGACCTTTTCATGCCCTACTATCCACTAGGGCGTGGAGTGAGAATAGAATAGTGTGGCGAGTGCAGCGAGCCACCGAGCCCGAAGCGTGGCGAGCGGACGCGGATACCTTCACAGTTATACGTGTCCCCTTGCGGGCTTCCCAGGTGTCCATGGCGACGCGGACACCTGGGAAGTCCGCGAAGGGACGCGTTTACCTGTGAAGGTATCCGCGTCCGCTCGCCACGCTTCGGGCTCGGTGGCTCGCTGCGCTCGCCACACTATTCTATTCTCACTCCACGCCCTAGTGGATAGTAGGGCATGAAAAGGTCGGAGGACGCGTACCGCCGCCCCTCGCGGGCTCGCTGTGCTCGCCACGCTTCGGGTTCACGTTGATGGCGGGGTGGCGTCAACTACTTTTGGGGGGACATTCCACTGCTCTGTGGGTTTTTTTGGGGTTTCTGGCCCATTTACCATTCTTCCCTATGCTGATTTGGGTAAATTGATCCATTTAACATTGTTTCCTATGGGAAATCGAATCGGATCGCATCGCATCGTTCAATATCGTGTATGTGTACGATGCGATGCGATCAGATTTCTCTACGGAGAATAGCATGGTGCGCAATTAACTTAGCGGGCGCCCAGATAGGAAACAAGTACCATCCATTACAAAAGTGCAAAAAAATATAAAAAAATATTTATAAATATACAGGCCATGTGAATATTTGAGAAAAATATCAGCCCCCTACATACCTCAGGAATACGTCTTAGCAGGTTAAGGTTCCAGACCAAACTGCAGGTGAATCTAAGGTCTGGCTATATATAGGGGAATGGTGGAAGACGTCACTTCCTGTCTGATACCAGCCCCAATCGGGAATTAGCGGGTCTAAAACACCTATTTAGTGCAGTGTGATGTGTGCATTAAGACATTCTACCTTCATATACGGCGCCGATAGAGGAATAAATTTAATAGCCGCGCTGCTAGCTGTTTATTACAGGGAGTTAATCCGTATATTTTGTGCGTGCGTTCCACTGCGGGTCAAAGGACGTCACTTCCGGCGGTGATATCGCCGTCCTTCCTAATGCCTGTGTGCGTTCCAATACGCGGGTCAAAGGACGTCACTTCCGGCGGTAAAATCGCCGTCCTTCCTAGTACCCGTGTGCGTTCCAATATGCGGGTCAGGGGACGTCACTTCCGGCAAAAAAACGCTGTGTGTGTGATGGAATAATAATTTAAATCCTAGCGGCTATGATAATACCTAACGGGTGCCCCTTATACATGTGTCGGGGTATGTGGATAAGTATAACATATGGTGTATTACACATATCAATTCACTTCCGGTATGCGTTCCACTTGCGGTTCACGCTATTATCGGTATAGGTGAACGCCTATAACCTAGTGAACATAAAGCGATACAATAAATGTGCACAGGGGTATTTGATACCCTCATATTATGTGTAAGATATGTGTGTGTGTGAGTATATAAAGTATTTGTGAATAATATTAAGTGTGCATTAGTGCTACAGTCTATAGAATTTCACTAGGTGTAAGGGATATTGCTATGTATATATATAGGGTAACAGCTACCATAAGTGGTATGCTTCTATTGGTAGCTGTACAGCTACCAATGGAAGCATACCACTTATGGTAGCTGTTAAACCATGGACCATTATTCCATATATATTAGGTTCACCATGGACCATTATTCCATATATATTAGGTTCACTGTTACCTATAAGCTCATACCGTTCACTGTCACTTATAAGTTCTTAGTATATACATCTTGGTGACGGTCATAATCTTCATCACATTATGAGATTTTTGAAGCTATTACCGATTGATATTTTAGGTGTATATCCGATTTCCCTCAGAATTTGGTGATTTTGCCCATACTTTTTATAAGGACTTCTATGGAAATTGGTATGTGTTCAATTCCTGTTCATTCCGTATTCAGTATCATAATCTTGCTCTCCTCCTCATACATGTGTATATGTATATATATATATATATATATATATATATATATATATATTCTAGATGCAGGCTTGCATCCCTTTACAAGGATCTTCAAAGGATCCATTTTATGAGGCATTTAACTTCATCTATACCTGTATTCTGTATGCATTTGGGTATGTATTCCCATTAATAGCACATTCTATGACAATAGAGTCTATCTCATTTGTATAGAAAGTAATTTGGCTTTTCTCCACCCATTAGAGTATTACCCCTGAAGAAGTCGTTTTACGACGAAACGTGTTGGGTCCGTTTCCTTGCATATGTAGAACTGAATTTATCGAATACTCACAGATGAAAATGCATTTTTATATTGTATTTTATGAAAAATTGTAATAAACTGTTGATCAGTGATTTGAAAAATTGTAAATTCGGTTCCTGACATTGGATGTTGGTGGTGGAAGTCATTCTAGTGGCGCACTTTGTTTTCTGCTATCTATATATATATATATATATATATATATATATATATATATATATATATATATATATATGTGTGTGTGTGTGTGTGTTTATATTAATCCCCTTCCCCCTCCAGTTGACCATTGACCAAGTTTATACTGCTTTTACTCTTTGTTTTGACAGTGTAATATTCTCCCATGCAGTTTGCAGCCAGTAATGACAAGTAGGAGGGGGCCCCCCATTCTAAAGTGCCCCGGGCCCCCCAAAGGCTTAATCCAGCTCTGATTAGAACCTAAGATTTCTTTTGCCGTTTGGGATAAATGTTCAATGGGGTCAGAGTGACTTGTAGTTTAGCCATCATCAGTGGTATGGGTAGGGTTGTGGTTGTGGAGTGGATGTATTCCCTTTTTAATCCTGGGGCATTTTTTCAATCCCGGAATTCAGGATTGAAAAGTCCCCGATCCCAGTCTAATCCTGAAATTGTAGGATTGGAAACTCCAATCCCGGGATCGAAATTCTGGCATTTTGGGGGGCAAATCCCGGGATCCCGCCGATCACTATCCCGGGATTGGCCATCCTAATTCCTTTGTTTATTTTTTGCACCCCATTTTGTTAACAGTAGGATAAACCATTGGTGCGCTTGTGGCAGCAAATAAAATTTAAAAAAGTAACCATTAACTATATTAAAAATAAATAAATAAAGGCATTCACTGCTGTTAAGAGAGTTGAGTATGGAACTCTGGGAACTATCCACTAATCAGAAAAAAATGTTTAGTAGAGAAGTGGTCATATAGATAAGTAAGATTAAATTCCCATAAATGTTTCAGTACTATGACGAGAAGAAAAGGAGAGAACCTTGACCATAGTTCTGGTTACAGCATAACATTTGTTAATAGAAGCAGATTCTTTGAGAGTAACATAAGGATACTGTAAATTTTAGCAACAATAGAATGATATATGTAATATAAAAAAAAAGTCAGGTTCACAACATAAGTGTATGCTCAACAATGGTATATACCACAATTAAGTGGTAAAACAGTATGGTACAGTAGTTACCACAAATTAGAGTAATCCCTATTCAAAAATTAGTTTTGTACACGAGAGGTTCAACATATAAAATAATGTGAATCACCCACACTTAACTGAGTGAAATCTTGGTTTGTTCTCTTTTTCATACCTATTCTCCCTTTTCTTCACAACATTTATTGTGATATTCAATTCTTCCCCTTTTTTTAAAATTTGACATTTTTATTATTATTATTTTTTTTTTTTTATTGAAGCAATGCATCTTAAAAACATTCAGGGGGAAATTTACTAAGAATACGAATACAAAAAATCGTATTCGTATTCTTAATACGAATGAATACGACTGCATACGGCTGTTTCAGCCGTATGCAAAGTCGTGTTCCGGAGGGGAATTTACAAAGCAGTCAAATACGACTGCTTTGTAATCCCCGATGGTGTAATGATTCGCATTAGCGGCCCTATATACGGCCACTAATACGAATTCAAGCAGGCAGTCTGCACGGATCAGTCAGATCCGTGCAGGCTGCAGAGTGTAAAAAAAAATAGAAAAAAAAATAAATAAAAAAAAAATGGCGTGGGGTCCCCCCTCACCCGTAACCAGCACCAGGCTGTGAAAAGATAACCTAAGGGCGATGTGGAAATTTTTGAGTATATGTATCTGAGAGTGGAATGTGCAAGGATGTTTATCAACGTTTTGCATGGTGTTGGTTTATTTATTTAAATATTTTTTTTCAGATGGAACTACAAGTACCAGCTGGACCTTTACTGGTATTTGTGGTTCTCCAAGTACCAGTATGCGGTGGAAGCTTACTGAGACTTGTAGTTCCACAGGTAAAAATTTGTTTTTTACAACAAATACTATCAACACTTCACCCAACATTCAGGGGTGCATGTGATAGCCCCAAGCTTCAGCCTGGGAAGGAAAAGGGGGGCTTTATTGGGGGTTCTGATATCTGTGCATGCTTCTGCAAACCTGGCTGCCATAAGGTAGTATATTTGTTAATATGAATATTAGTAAATTTCTGTGGAGTGCTGGTTCCTATGGCATACAGGTATGCTGAGTTTGTTTGATGGTCTATTGATTCATATATAAGTGTCTTCCCATGATTTTTATTCATATGCGAGCAAAATCGGTTTATTTATATGGTGCCATAAAGGTTACGCAGCACCTAACAATACATAAATGAGTAAAAAACAGATAACAAATTACATTACAAGAAAATTTAGGACAAGTACATGGTAAATAAGGATAGTTGCATCCGGGGACAGGGCACTGAAGCAATTATCAGTTTGGCAGAGATATATACTGTATATTCTAAGAAAAGCACATGAGGAGAGAGGATCCTGCTCAGGAGAGCTTACATTCTAAAGGGGAGGGTCAGACAGACAGAGGTGACACAGAAGGGGTAGCAGTGAGCATAAACAGATGATAGTTCGGTTTTATGTGGGAGGTTGGGAAGTTGATCAGCTCAGTCTTAGATATTTTAAGTCTAAAAAAGCGATGGATTTCCAAGAATAAATAGACAGTTGGAAAAATAAGTGAGGATAGAGGATGAGAGATAAGGGGTGAGATTTAATAGGATGAGAGATTCAGAAAGTGAGAGATTTGGTAAGAAATCTCCAGTTTTTTTAAAGCGGCAATCATTTACACTGTAAAACTAGTTGTAAAACTAGGTGTAAATGATTGCCGCTTTAAAAAAACCTGGAGATTTCTTACCAAATCTCTCACTTTCTGATTCTCTCATCCTATTAAATCTCACCCAAGGAGAGGAGAGGTAGATTTGAGAATTATCAGCATAGAAGTGATATTGGAAGTCGAGTGAGCGAATAAGCTCACCCAGAGAGGACATGCAGAGATAGAGAAGAAGAAGAGGGCCAAGAACAGAATCTTGAGAGACACCTACTGTAAGTGAAAGAGCAGGAGAGCAGGTGAAGTCCTTAGAGGTACAGCTGTGCATTTTCAAAACTGACAGTGCAATACAAGCATTAACAGTGATAGTCAAAGTTTTTGTATGGCTTAATGGAACTATTATTCCAGTAATGGCATCTTTTTACTGAATGCATCCAAGAAATACAGACCACAGCCAATCATTTAATAATATGCTAAGTGCCAGTACTAATATACTATATTCTAACATACTATGGGCCATTACTGTATACAAGTATACCAATATACTAAGGCAGCCATTCCCAACCACGGTCCTCAAGGCACACCAACAGTGCAGGTTTTAGTGATATCCAGGCTTCAGCACAGATGGTTTAACCAGAATCCTTCAGATACTAATTAAGTCACCTGTGCTCAAGCCTGGATATCTACAAAACCTGCACTGTTGGTGTGCCTTGAGGACCATGGTTGGGAATGCCTGTACTAAGGGCTAATACTAAGACTTGAAAAGTGATAAAATGAAGAGTGATAAAGTACCAACCAATTAGCCCCTAAGTGTCATTTTCAAACACATTCTGTAATGTGGCAGTTTGGAGCTGATTGGCTGGTACTTTTCAATGCTTAGTACATATAACCCTAATTCTTTAACACAACGCTCATAACAAGCTTGAAAGTTCTTCCTTAAAAAACAGGACCGCTGAAACCATCCAGCAAAATATTTCTAGCGGCTGACACATCATTGCTGCGAATGGGGTGCGCCAGCGTCTATGCAACAAATTCGCAGACGGGCCTTGGAGAATGGTGCACTGAGGCCCGGTTAGATGAGGATGGCTGCATCTGTACGTTAACACAATAGTGAACTCTTGTACAGCCTGAGATGTTATATGTCCACTGGGAACCCTCTTGGATGCGATATGTATATCAAATGTTTGATTAACGCTCAAATTTCTTTTTAATATACTTTTTTTACATTGAAAAAAGTTACTGTACAAGTTTCCTCCAAGTGAAAGTTTTAAAAATAAATCTGCCTTCATTTGTAACAGAATGGTGGAATAATTAGGTGTCCACGACTATTTCATAATTGTTGTTTAAATTACTTTTAAAATTTGGGCATAATGAGCAAAAATATTATATGGGTTACATTGCTTTGTATATTTTCTTGCATTATCAACTGACATCAAAAGTTTGCCCTACTTTTAACCCCACCCCCATCAGCATAAAGAAAAATGAAAGAATGTAATTATGTGACATTAGTTTGTATATTTATTCTTTTGTATCCTACAATGGTTTCATTTTGTTTCGGTTAGGGGAAGTATGTTTCCTTATTGTATGTATTATTTGACTTTAAATTGCCTTTTGTGTAGCATAATGTGTTCTAATTAAAGCTCTCATTCTCAATAACTGCCACATAATTATATGGCAGACTCATGGAACATTGTTACTGTATGAATGGTTTCAAAATTGGTTACAATGCACAGTAATACATTAACCGCTCTCCCTGCTTTGCTGCTATTGCCAATGTATAGACAGGCTTCTTTTCATTTGGAGTCTTGTCAATGGATATGTTAACTTTTTTATATGCAAAACAGTTAGACATAGATTGTGAAGTTACTTTACTTTACTTTAATTTTACCTACTTACTTATACTTACTGTAACAGCAGCATCCATTTCTTTAAAAGAGAAAGTTTTGATGATAACTATATTATATTCACTAGAGATGTTTTACAGAAAATGTTAAGAAGAATTTAATAGACCTGTATGCATTTTGCTATGCTCAGACCGATATTGTATAATATTGTGTTTAAGTAAATGAGCTGAAGACTGTAGTAGTTTGTAAAAAAGAGTATTAGCAGAAATGAATCTGAAAGTACTTACAAAATATTCACAGAGTTACTTATCTCCTACTGTTTGGTACATTTTAGGACATACTGTAAAAAAACTATACAGCTTTAATAACTACTCACGTTTAAAGAACATGTTTTAAGAACTAAAATTAAAGAAATGTTAACTTACTGTCTATGGGGTATACGGATATATCACTCACCCAGGGCCGGAATAAGGGTGGGCTCAGGAGGTCATTCCCCTTGCCCCCTCTATCTAGGCCCCCCCCCCCCCCCGTGGTCGCCATGTGTTTTAAAATAAATTATTATTTATTTTTAGCTAAAGGTTCTGTGCATCACAGTGGGTTCGTGCTGCAGCTTCACTTATGTGCCAATGGGCCTTATTCTAGTTCACTCTTTCTGACAAAATCCTTCTTAAGGGGCATACACACGTAGAGATCTGTGCTAAGCAATTTTGCTAAGCAATTTTTCTGGTGTCAAGATCTCCCATGGGGAGCACATACACATGCAGAGATTTGTGCTAAGCAATTTTGCTTAAGCAAAAAAAGGCCGGGTAGTTGTTCAGAATGAGAGATTGCTATCAGTATCTCTCATTCTGTACACACAGAGAGATTTGCAGTCATTTGCTAAGCAATCTGACTAGATTTTTAATGCATGCACTGACTTAGTTAGCAAGAGATATTTAATCTCTCGGAGCGCACACACGGAGAGCAGTGGCGTAGCTACGTTTTGGGCGCCCCCCCGCCGTTAGGGCCCCCCCCCGTCTCCGCCCAGCCGAGCACCCCTACCCCGCCGCCCCGCCGAGCACCCCTACCCCGCCACCCCGCCGCCCATGCAAACCCCCCCTCAATCCCCCGCAGACTTACCAATAGCGCTGGTCCCGGCGGCTCCGTTCTTCTGCTGAGGACCACCGGAAAATGGCCGCCCCCATACAGCAGACAGTTTCAGAGAACTGTGTGCTATATGGGGGTGGCCATTTTCTGGTGGTACTCAGCAGAAGAACGGAGCCGCCGGGACCAGCGCTATAGGTAAGTCTGCTGGGGATTGAGGGGGGGTTTAACTATAGCACCGCAGCCCCCGGCGCCCCCACATGCACAGCACCCCCCGCGGTGGCGGGGCTGCGGTGCTATAGTTACGCTGCTGACGGAGAGATCTGTGCTTACTTTCTAAGCAATCTAGTCAGATTGCTTAGAAAATAGCAAAAATTTGCTCTGTGTGTGCACCCCTTTAGATGGACAAAACCATGTGCACTGCAGGTCGGGCAGATGTAACTTGTGCAGAAAGAATTAGATTTGGGTGGGGTTTTACTTCAAAGTGAGATCTCTATTGCAGTATAAAAACAATGCAGCCAGTATTTACCCTGCACAGAAACAAAATAACTCACCCAAATCTAATTCTCTCTGCACAAGTTACATCTGCCCCCCTGCAGTGCACATGGTTTTGTCCATCTAAGAAAGATTTTGTCAGAAAGAGTGAACTGGAATAAGGCCCAATGTCACAATGAATAATGGTCCTGAGCACACTGACTGCACAAGTGTGCAGTGCAGTACTGGGAGTTGACTAAGTCCCATGAGACTTTGCACAAGGGGTCCGAGGCTAAGAAGCTTATGCTGATCTCTGATTGGTGGAGCCAGTGGCGTAACTTCAAAAATTGCGCCCCCCCCCCCCCCCCGCCAGAGGTTTCTGGTGCCCCCCCTCCCGCCACCTGCCTGCCACCCGCCACATATAAATACATACTATATGTATACTTACATATTCAGGAGTCCGGCTGTCAGCGATGTGGGTGGGAGTCCGGCTGTCATCGGCGCAGGTGGGAGCTGGGATGCCTGTCAGCGCTGCAGTGGTCCCGGGCCCGGCTCCCGTCCTGGCTTCATTCTGATATGAAGAACGGACCATCGCAAAATGTCCACCCCCATACAGCAGACAGTTTCAGAGAACTGTCTGCTATATGGGGGCGGACATTTTATGATGGCCCGTTCTTCATATCATAATGAAGCCAGGACGGGAGCCGGGACCACTGCAGCACTGACACAGTGACAGGTATCCCAGCTCCCACCTGCACCGCACCGCTATTACAATAGCACCGCAGCCCCCCGGCGCCCGCAACTTACACTGCGCCTACTGGGGATGCGGTGCTATTGTTACGCCACTGGGTGGAGCTCATCACATGCTTCTCGGGCCCGTGGAGGACAGCAGCATGAGCATCATCATGGGAGGGTTTTTAATCAGAGACAGCGCTGAGCCTGTGAGGTCACCTTAAGAGTAATGTACAAACACAGGCTTTTCATGTGGTGTATATATATGTTTTAAATACCCTCTGCAGTTACCCATGGACCCATTGACCAAGCTTTTACTCTGTGATTTGACAGTGTAGTTTGCGGCCTGTACACACCTATTCAATGCTGCGGTTAACAACAATGGACTTCCTGAACTGAACTTAAAAGCATCCAAGCATAGGAGTATGCTTATATTGTTCACATTTTGTATATATAAATAATCTCTGCCATTCCTTCACATAAATATCCCATGTTTTATTATTTTCCTGTCATCCATTTTACATAATGATACTGGAAATTTACAGTGCATTACTCATAGACATCAATGATTCATGTTTTGCATCGGTTTAAGATGCTTTCACCATTTAAAAGTTGCTATTTTCTAGACCTCATATTACCTCTCCCAAATACATTTGTCATAAAATATCTGTCAAAATACACTTTGCTACTACACAAAGGAATAATAACATACTTAGTTCTTAACATAATTAAATATTCTTCATACAAAGGAGTCCCTGGTCATATTTGCTAAAGCCGCAGCAATCACAGATCGAATATAACAGGTCGCCATATCAAGGGTCTGATTCAGACCTGTTAGCAAGGCTGTATCCAGAGTCTCAGAAACACCTATCTATCTATCATCTACTGTAAGTGCCTCTCCAGGCTTGTGATAAGGTGTTCTCCCAACAGACTGTCATACAGTACCTCTGCTCTGGATGCGCCACCATCTGGTGGTTCCATGCTGCATCTGCCCAGTGGCATCCCTGCTGTCACCTCTGTGCTTACTAAGCGCCCCTGTGTGTGGTTCTGCTCCACCTTGGACCTAGGCCACAGTGGTGTGCTCAGTATGCCGGGGTTCCCACCGGTGCTCTGACATGGGCACAGCCAACTTGCCTTGTCTCACATGATGTGCTACAACCAATCCATTCTGCCTATTGCTGACATCACTCTGCTGCCTCCAATCAGTTTCCACTTTAAAAACTCCCATTCAAATCAGTGGGCGGCCACTGATTGGCTGAGATTTAAATGGGAGTTTTGAAATATCCTGTCCCTGACCGCCTCTCTCCCTGGCTGCCAGCGGCAGGGGATAATTAGTATGTGGTCTTGGAGGCGCATAACCTTGATCTCCCCTGGCAGCTCCCCAGGTCTTGCCTTGCACCTTCAGACAAGTCGGTCCTCTGTATGGCCACCTTTGGACCCACTCTTAATTTGTTTCTGTGACTATATGCTCTCCCCTTCCTCCATGTATGCCAAGGCCATCTATATCCATGAGACGGCTTCTCAGCACACATGACAGAGGGCCACAACAATGAGACAGAATGGCAGGTTGGACAGAGAGGAGAAGAAGGGGGACTGATTAACCAAGAAGGGGGAGATAGTGAAGGTGTATAGAGAAAGTGTAATAGGAGAGAAAGAAAGCAGGGAATAGAAAAATAGAAAATGGGGAGAAATTGGGGAAGCGTGTCAAAGTGATATAGAGGGAAGGAGAAAGAGATGGGGATAGAGAAAACAGGGAGATGGAGTAAGAGGGGGATGGAGGAAAAAAATTAGAAACATACAGTGTATATTTCAAAAAATTTGAATTAGTGGAACTGAAAGCCCAAATCTGTGATTGCAGTTCCACTGTGCATGCACATGGTTGCTAGCTTACTTATGCATGTACTTATATCCTGGACCTGTGCTAAATGTTTCCCCCCCAGCATAACACACATACTGTAAGTGATGCCTCTGAGATGCCTATCAGTAAAAATCTGTGTGCCGTAAGGCATGTCGCAGCTTAGCTGCTTAGGGAATTATTCAGACCTGATCGCAAAGCTGTTTTCTCAAATGGACAAAACCATGCCATAGTGGCAAACGCAGGATTTTTAGAGGGGGGTTTCCACATATAATCAAAATTCTCCCACCCTGCAGTGCATTGGAGTAAGTAAGGGAGTATGGGGAAGTGGTAACAGTTCTGAAAATTAGTATTTTTATACACTGGACACTGTGTGGAATACAGTATTAATATTTAACAACATAGATGGTCTATAGTTTAGGTTGTTTCAAACATTTAAATAAAATAAATGGAAAAGAAATGTTTAAACATATCATAATAAATAAATACACAGACATACGTAATAGAACCATTACTGCACTTTCTAAGCTCATGATCTCCCACTTTATGGTAAGACCCCTGTCTCTTCCTTCTGGCAGCTACTCTCTGGTCCATTGAGATGTTTGAGGGCTCAAATCCATATACACAGTAAATGTGGTAGAAGAAGCTGCTACCATTGGTCATGTGCAGGAGCTCTGCTCTGTCCCTTAAACTGCATGATGTGGTGGGAGCCAGTGGCGCAACTTCAAAAATTGCCCGCCCCCCCCCCCCCCCGCGCCAAAGGTGATGATGCGCCCGCCACATATACATACATAAATACTACATGTATACTTACTCAGGAGTCCGGCTGCGATGCGGGTTGGAGTCCGGTTGTCATCGGCGCGGGTGGGAGCTGGGATGCATGTCAGCGCTGCAGTGGTCCCGGCTCCCGTCCTGGCTTCATTCTGATATGAAGAACGGACCATCACAAAATGTCTGCCCCCATACAGCAGACAGTTTCAGAGAACTGTCTGCTATATGGGGGCAGACATTTTATGATGGTCCATTCTTCATGAAGCCAAGACGGGAGCTGGGACCATTGCAGCGCTGACAAGCATCCCAGCTCCCACCCGCACCGTACCGCTATTACAATAGCACCGCAGCCCCCCCCCCCCCCGGTGCCCGCACTTACACTGTGCCTCCCCGCGACCGCGGGGGCTGTGGTGCTATAAGGCGCCTATTGAATTATGTTGTTGTTATTCATACCCTTCTAACACTTATGCCTAGAAATAACTGACACAAAACACCTTATCTATAAATAAAGACACTGACACCAACTGCGTAAGGTTAAAAGGTCATATATGTTTATTTAAGTGGTATGACCCCTATTTGTAATAAGGGATGGCAAAGAAAGCGCTTGAGACCAGCCCACTCACGGGTGTGCCATGGTAGCGACCTTAGCGCCCCCAATGACCACACCCCTTCTTGTGGGTACAGCCTGCCCTGTGACGGACATACCGCCCCCTTCTATTGCATGACGTGGCCTTCCAGGAAAGACCAACGCCCCCAGCCGGAACTGGGGACTCGCCCGCCTTCTTGGCAAAGGGGGGGCAATACCGCACAGAGACCACCTGACAACCCACCTGTTTGCTGGTCGAGAGCGCCTTCTCGCCAATTTTTAAACTATAACTATGGAAATAGAGTACCAAATTTGATGAAAAAGGCTTGATGCCAGGTAGCACAAGAAAAAACGGGTAGGGAGGGTGGGGATCCAGCTTCAAAGAGGCTCATTTCCTGTCTCTTGCCCACTAATATAACCTCACTGGCTACCGCCCACTCCTTCTACCTGATTGGCTAGAACTAACTGCCACTCACTGCTATTTCCATAGGCTTAACACTGCTGCTGATCTGATCTACTTATGGACAACAAATTCAAAGGCTCTTATATTCCCTCCAGCCTATGCGGCCCTCGCTCTGATTAAGGCGCCTATTGAATTATGTTGTTGTTATTCATACCCTTCTAACACTTATGCCTAGAAATAACTGACACAAAACACCTTATCTATAAATAAAGACACTGACACCAACTGCGTAAGGTTAAAAGGTCATATATGTTTATTTAAGTGGTATGACCCCTATTTGTAATAAGGGATGGCAAAGAAAGCGCTTGAGACCAGCCCACTCACGGGTGTGCCATGGTAGCGACCTTAGCACCCCCAATGACCACACCCCTTCTTGTGGGTACAGCCTGCCCTGTGACGGACATACCGCCCCCTTCTATTGCATGACGTGGCCTTCCAGGAAAGACCAACGCCCCCAGCCGGAACTGGGGACTCGCCCGCCTTCTTGGCAAAGGGGGGGGCAATACCGCACAGAGAGCACCTGACAACCCACCTGTTTGCTGGTCGAGAGCGCCACAGCCTGGTCACGCCAACCCGGTAGGGTCACCTCGTGTACCCAGGCCCCGCCATCCCAAACAAACACCCCTACGCTAACTGTACTAAACTAACTTAAGGAAAATGTCCTGCAAGAACACAGCCATGCCTACGTCCGAAAGATGGACACCATCAGGTCTGTATAAATCTACTGAGTCTGTGACGATGGTGGGATGCCTAACCGCCGTGCCGCCCATAGCTACCACATGCCTAGACACCGCATGGTTCAACTTCCTCCTGGCTCTCTCGACTGCTTTCACGTTCCGGCAGCCCCGCCAATTAATGCGGGGAACTATGTCTGACCACACAATCCTCACACCGGGCCAGAGGTCTGCCAGACGTACCAAGTCCGTCTTGATTCTGATGGTGAGCTAAATGCCTGTCCTTTTGACCAGGTCATTGCCTCCTAAATGCACAACCAAAACATCCGGGCGGCCCCCTTTACTGGCTTTGGCGGATAGCAGCTCCCATAAACTGTCCCAACGTAGGCCCCGAACTCCCAACCATTGTACACTAAGTGCCCTCTCCAGTACGGGAGAACTGGAGGCTAGTGGATGCCTAGCAGCCCAAAAAAAAAAGAATGCCCTACCAACCAAACCCTGCCCAGAGCCGTGAGGGAAGGGGGGGGAGCTGAAAAAGAGAAAAACCTAGCGGTTAACATATGTAACTGTACACACAACAAAATGCATTATCTACGGCCCAAGTGAAGGTGAAAAACTTAAAAAACCTCCTGTGAACTTTAGGGGACAGCCAATTGAATTAGTTCACAATGAAGGAAAAAGTAAAAAATTCCCTTCACACCGTCGATTCCGGAACGCTTATCGTTCCAGAACCGATTGTAAACAATCGTTTTTGAGCCGGCGCAACAGGCGCTTAACTACTACTTATCTAACTTATCTAATCTCACATAACTCTTGTAGGCGGAGGATTTCCACCTACCAACTGCTTGAATGGCAGAAGGTGAAAATCCTGCCGCTGCTGCGCAAGTAGCAGCCCCAATTCGGAAGGAATGCGTTCCGAAATCCTGCTCCCGCAGGCCCAACTCAACCAGACATCTCCGAAACACAGCAGAAAACTGGAATCGTGTCAATGGTAGCCCGTCGGCGTGCGACAAAAACTGCAAGGCAGCCTCAGGCCTGTGGGAGTTATATTCATTAGCCCAGGAAACTGGACACACGGCCGCTTCAGCCTGTGCGTTAAGGGTGACCCAGTGGCCCCTACCCTTCTGATCCGTTTTGGACCTGTTAATCCTGCATAGCACCTGCCCCTCCCGGAATACTACATTGTCCCCCAGCAACCCTGAGGCGGAGCTTTTGCTGGCTGCTACTAGCTCACTAATGCGAAAAGCGCCGTGAAACGCAAACGTAAAAGCCACCCTGAACAATGACATTTCGTATACGCTCTCCGCCACTGTGGCCAAACAACCGACTAGGTCCCTCAGTAAGCCTATATCTATGGGTTTGCGGGAGTCCGGGGGAGCCGGACGCACCCGTGCCCAACCCCTCATGGCCTTAGATAACACAAATGACTTTGTGGGGTCAGGTTCGCCACGCAAGCGTGAATAGAAAGCGATGCCCGCCAATGCCGCCGCCATAGCCGACTTTGACCTGCCCCGCCTATGGTGACCCCATACAAACGCCATCAGCCTGTCCTCGCCCGACTTACCGCTAGCTTCTGGGGAGCCCTGAAAGTCCACCCAATCCCGCCATGCGGCACCATAAGTTCTGCGAGTGGAGGGAGCCAAGGACAGTAGAGCCAGGTCCATCATGCCTGCTCTATGATCTGCCACACAAAAGGGGGACAAGTAAGCCCTATGGGGGAGGCCTCTGGGGCCAATTCGCGAAACCTTGCGAATTGAAACCTCGAGAGGGCATCAGCTATGTTGTTCTCCACCCCCGGGACATGCCTTGCTTTAAACTGAATGTTATGCCGTAAGCAGAGCAGAACCAAATGCCGTAGAAGGCGCAGAGCCTCGGGAGAAGCTGCCCTCTGGTTATTAATAGCATGCACCACCCCCAGGTTATCACACCAGAACACTATGTTCTGGTTGGCCAGCCTAGAGCACCACAGCTCCGCAGATACGATGATCGGGAAAAGCTCCAGAAGCAGCAGGTTGACCGTGAACCCACGATCAACCCACGACTGAGGCCACCTCGACGCGCACCATTCCCCATGGAAATACGCGCCGAAACCCGTGGACCCCGCCGCATCCGTGAACAGCTGAAGTTCGAGGTTAGAGGCGGGGTCGGAAGGCCAGATGAGTTCCCTATTAAACTGGTCAAGAAAAACCGACCAGACCAAAAGGTCGTCTCGAATCTCTCTGCACAGTCTGACGGTGTGATGGGGGTGCCTAACCCCCGCCGTCGACCTCTCTAGCTTAAGGCAAAACACCCTACCCATCGGGATGATGCGACAAGCAAAATTAAAAGACCCTAGAAACGACTGTAATTGCCGTAACTTGACCCTCTTCCTCTGCCCGCACTCCCTGATGAGGGCCTGCAGCTTGCATACCTTGTCCTCTGGGAGCCGGCAGCAACCCGCCGCCGTGTCTATCTCGATGCCGAGATAGGACAGAACCGTGGTAGGGCCCTCTGTCTTATCCTCGGCAATGGGTACGCCTAAAGACTCCATTACTTGCATTGCGGCGGCCAGAATGTTTGCACATGTGTCGCGCCCCCCAGGTCCCACAAAGTCGTCCAAATAATGTGCCACGCCACTACAGCCTGTGACGTCTTGAATGCACCAGTGTAAAAAGGAACTGAATTTCTCAAAGTAGGAGCAGGAGACCGAGCAGCCCATGGGCAAACACTTGTCGATAAATATACCCCCGTCTAGATGGAAACCCATGAACCTAAAAGACTCGGGGTGTAGGGGAAGGAGCCGGAAAGCTGATTCTATATCCAATTTGGCCATAACTGCCCCGTTGCCAAAACCCCGGACCATGACAAGAACCTCGTCGAATAATTGATACTGGACGCTACAAAATTGCTCGGGGATGGCGTCATTAATGGACGCCCCGTGGGGGGTAAGACAGGTGTTGAATCAGTCTATATTTGCCTGGGGTTTTCTTCGGAACTACCCCCAGGGGGGAGAAACACATCCCCGGTAGCGGGTCAGCTGCAAAAGGCCCCGCCATACGCCCAGCTTGCACCTTGGTTCTTACCACCTCGGGGAAATCCCTTGCCGACTTAAGGTTCTTATGGGACACCACCGAGACTGCCTGGGGAATGGGGAGGCGAAAACCCTCGGAGAAACCGAGACCTAAAAAACTAGCGTCAGCCCCATTTGGGTAGCGGGTTAGCCTGCGTATCAATTCCGGGACAACAATAGGGGAAGGAGCCTTACTTACTGCTAGTGCCGGGCTCACCCTGGTCGGCTTGGCGACCTGGTGCCCGACAGGACTTACCGGGGTGGCCAGCCCCACAATAACGGCACTCGTGACGGAAGCGGCATTTTGCGCCTCGGACACATTTGCCGTCGTTAAATGCAAAGCACTTCCCTTTGCTGCCGGGCTTAGCCCCGGGTTTACCCCCGGGAAAAGGCTTCTTAGTGGCGGGATCAGAGGATGGCTGGCCCTTACCAATAACCTCCAACCAAATCTCTACGTGTTTGCACCCCATTGGCATAATCTTGGACCCGTCGTGGTTAAGACGAAATTTTTCGTCGTAGTCACGCCAGGCGGTGCCCTTGTAGGAAATGAAAGTCTCATTAACTAAGTAAAGATAACGAAGGACATTAGCATGCTCTTCTGGCCTGGTGCTGGTGTAACATGAGGCAAAGACTAAGAAACCTTTGAGCCAGTTGTGAAAACTTTTAAACGCAAGCTCTCCATTACCGGCTGCTTTCTTGGCCTTATCTAAGTCCTTCTTCATGTCAGTGGTGAGGGAAAACATGTCTACAAACTTGCCCCTCCTGATCTTATCCCTAATGCCCTTGCGCAAACCCCGCGATATTGCGGTGTTTGAGCAATGAACCATGTCCCCGGCGGGTGGACCCTCGCCCTGTGCACCCTCCTTCCTATTGCGTTTCTTACCCGCCACCTTCTTAACTACCGCGCGGGCCACCATTTTCGCAAATTTACGCGGGCGCTTAGGGGACCCTGAACCATCGCTGCTAGCAGATGATTGACCAGATGATGATTCACACCCAGAAGAGTCAGTATGCTCACCACCCGCAGATGTGTCTCCCTGTTCAGCCGGCGTGGAGGCTATAGGCACAGGATCCGTGACCCCGATGGTTGAAGCCAACAACTGGGCCCTCGGCGGTGTGTTGGGCAGCTCGCCAGCTGCAGCACTGGATGGGCTCCCACGTCTGCCCGCCCCCGAGGTGTTTGGCGTAGGTGGTCTAGATGACTGCGTCCCATCCTGTACGATCACCTGCTCACTGCTGCCGAAGGATCCCCCAGCTCTAGAGTCATGCCCAGCACCTGTATTGGACCCGGGAGACAAAGGCACTGCATTAACTGTTGAAAAGAAAATTGATGAATCGCCTGCATCACCCCTGCGCACTCGCCGACCTGCCCCGCCCCCTGCGGCCGGGTAGTGGGGTTGCTGTGTAGCTGCAGACTGCGGCTGAGCGTAAGGGTGAAAATATGGTGTCCCAGGGTGACCTTGCTGCTGGCCGGCCAGTATTGCCCGGGGTGCTGTGGGTAACCCACGCCGCTGTGGCCGTGAGGCCCCCCAGGCACCCCGCTTGTCCCAGCAAAATAAGGGAAACCCGGTGCAGGAGTAGGAGGGGTATTAAAGGCCCAAGGCTGTGGAGCCTGCGGTTGGGGAGCAGCCTGTTGGAAAGGGGGGTATCCTGCCGACATGCCAGTGGCGCCATAGACATGTGCGCCCTGTTGATGAAAATCCTGCCCTTGAAAACCACTCTGAAAACCAACACTCGGACCCGTACCCTGGAACCAGTGTTGTGGCTGCGCAAAACCCTGAGCTGCTGGCTGTGCAGGTGCTGGGGCGCCGGATTGTCCCCCAGGGTCCCGTGTCACCTGCACTACCAGAGCTGCAGTGGGGAAGATACCGGTTGCTAACCCACCCCTAGGTGGCGCCAGTCCACCCCCACCCATGGCGATAACTGGGCCCTGCCCCATGGGGATAGCCCCCGCTGCGGGGCCCCCCGAGATCTGTTGCATAGGGCTCCCCGCCGGCGTGGATGAGCGGGGAGGCCCCCGGCTCTGGGGAGAAACGGGGGCTGACATCCCCCGCGTGTCAAACAGGTTCCTGACCTGGGCGCCAGACGCCCGCAGGCCAGGGCCTGACAGCGCGTCCGCAGCGTGGTCAGAAACGACCACCGCCGCGCTGCTGGGAGGTGTATCGGGGAACAGCGTTCCCCCGTCACTCCCCGCTGCGAGGCTCGCGGCCTGCGACGTCACAGGTGCGCCGGCGTCAGCGCTACGTGTTGCGGCAGCACCCGCTCCCAGCGATGATGTGCTGGGGCGGGCAGGGGATCCAGAGGGAGAAGGGGCGGTGTAGTAGCTGCGGCCGCGTGGCGTCCGTCCGCCACCGCGCGCCGCAGCGCTGGACAGCGGGCGGGCAGCATCTGCCAACCAGCGGGGAGGGGGAGCTGAGCGCTTGGGGCGGCCTGACATAGTTGTACGCAAGAAAACAGTAAGTAAGAGGACTACTTAGCTTCAGCTGCACCGCGACTTCTTTCCACTGGATCCAGCTTCAAAGAGGCTCATTTCCTGTCTCTTGCCCACTAATATAACCTCACTGGCTACCGCCCACTCCTGCTACCTGATTGGCTAGAACTAACTGCCACTCACTGCTATTTCCATAGGCTTAACACTGCTGCTGATCTGATCTACTTATGGACAACAAATTCAAAGGCTCTTATATTCCCTCCAGCCTATGCGGCCCTCGCTCTGATTTGTTACGCCACTGGTGGGAGCTCTATTGATAATATTATATACCGGTGCCATTGTTGTCATAATTTAAGGCACTTGCCAAGAGGAGTGGGGTTTCTGGGCAACCAGAACACACGTTTGCCTATGTGCTGCACTGCAGGTGGAGCAGATGTAACATGTACAGAGAGTTAGATTTGGGTGAGTTATAGTGTTCTTTGCAGGGTAAATAATGGCTGCTTTATTATTACACTGCAATTTAGATTTCTATTTCAGCACACCCCACCCAAATCAACAAATCGTACACACGGGGCAACGGGAGCAGTGTGCTGAGCAATCTAGTTAAGCACAGGGGTGTGGATCATATTGTCGACCCCACTTAGGTCGACAGTCATTAGGTCAACACCACTGGGTCGACAGGCAACTAGGTTGACAGGGTTCTAGGTCGACATGGATGAAAGTCGACAGGTGTCTAGGTCGACATGGGACAAGGTCGACATGGTTCTAGGTCGACAAATGCGTTCGGTCGACATGGGTTAGGTCGACAGGTTGCGAGGTTGACGGGTTTTTTCACTGTTTTTTTACCCGAATGTCGACAAAGTCGACATGGACACGGTTGGAAGTCAACCGCAGCCCCTCGCATCACTCGATTTGCTCACAATGCTTCGGGCACACTATTTTATTCTCCCACCACACCCTAGTGGATAGTAGGGCATGAAATACCGTCTGTCGGCACATGTCGGCTCAACAAACAGTGAAAAAAAACATGTCGACCTCGCAACCTGTCAACTTTGTCCCATGTCGACATTCATCCACGTCGACCTAGAACCCTGTTGACCTAGTGGTGTCGACCTAATGACTGTCGACCTAAGGGGGGTTGACAATTGGACCGTTTCCCAAGCACAGATCACTGAGCATACAGTAATGCACCAGTGATGTGTGCTGAGCAATCTGTCTCGGCCAGTGTTCTCAATTGTCAGAACACTGGCCCTTATTCTGATCGGTGCGGCCGGATCCGAATATGCGCCAGGACCGTGCGTCCGAAACCCCGCCTTCCATACGGATCGCCAACTCCGTCCGTACGCGGTAAGTAGCTGTCCGAACGTGTATTTCTCATGGAATACGCCTCCTCCTCAATCTCAGGGAACCTCCCCCTTCATTCGATGGTCGCAGACCATCGAATGCAGGACCGAGTGATCCGCCAGCTCCCGCAACCTCAGACCACACGGGCATTTCTCCATGCAAAAGCAGGGATCTGGGCGGGCAGCTGACATCCAGCGATGTCATATGTCCACCCCCTACACGTGCGTCACGACTGCATTACCATACGTACGCCCAGCGTTTGCATGGGAACGCCCATGAAACGCGGGGAGTATGCATATGGTAATGAGCCCAAATAGCCCTTCACGCCCCTCTCCACCCCCTGTTCGGAGTGTTCACATTTCATGCGTAATTTTTCCGTACGCCCCGCTCGCACATGCGCAGAGACGCCTCTGCACATGCGCAGACACAAAACATCGGCGGCACGAACGCACGCGGATATTACCGCACCAACCAGAATAAGGGCCTCTGGCCATGATTAGATTTATACTGCATGCAGTATAAATCTAGTCAGGCGATAGCGACATGCGGGAACGCACATCACCGTCGCCGGGGGCCATACACATAGAGCAATCCGTGCTTCATTTCTAAGCAATCTAGACAAATGGCTTAGAAATGGGGCTGTAATCACCTGTTTGTGGGCCATTACTCTCTCTGCACATGTTACATCTGCCTCAGCTGCAGTGCAACATACTGTAGTTTTATCCATTTCAGAAAAAAGCAGCTTTGCGATCATGTCTGAACTATACCCTTAATCTGTGATGTACCAAGTTCAGAAAAGGTTAGTGAAACTTTAAATGGCTGTATGTTTACAATCACATCTCTCATACTGTAGGCCTTAGTTTAGTTCACTCTTAGAGGCAAATTCCTTCTCAGGTGGACAAAACCATGTGCACTGCAGGGGGGGCAGATGTAACAGGTGCAGATAGAATTAGATTTGGGTGAGTTATTTTGTTTCTGTGAAGGGAAAATACTGACTGCTTTATTTTTACACTGCAACATAGATCTCTCTTTGAAGAAAAACCCCACCCAAATCAAATTCTATCTGCACATTTTATAGCTGCCGCACCTGCAGTGCACATGGTTTTGTCCAGCTAAGAAGGAATTTGCCTCTAAGAGTGAACTAGAATAAGGCCCATTATTTGGTTATATGCTGTTCGGGCAATTGCCCTCCCCCCACCCCCCCCCCCTCCCCTCAGTGCACATGGTTTTGTCCATTTGAGAAGGAATTTGCCTCTAAGAGTGAACTAGAATAAGGCCCTGTGTCTGCTATATTATATTGTAGTACAAAAACATGCTGTTTAATGTTTATTTTGTATTACTTATTTATATACAAATGAATTGTATGACATTTTGCAAGTGGTTCCTTTTATCATTCATCAAATTCCTGTCAAAACCAAGCACTGATATCACAATGTTATCTCTTGCTGCCACTCTTTGATGACTTATTTAGTGGTAAATAAAATATGTGGTTGGAATCTGCTGCACATGAACACAGATACTGTATTTGAAGAGTGACCTATAAAGGATCTGTAGCTAGAACGTGTTAAATATAATAGAAATGTCATAGTTAAGATTACCCATTCTTCCCATGGTTTTAAAGTATATTATTGCATATTACAGTAGATAACATAAGATACTTACATTTACAATAAATGTTTATACAAATAATCTCAAAGAAATGTTGTTTGATCAGCCACAAGTACTTGTCTCTGCCAAAAGAACAGGCTGTTTGTCTCCAGAGATAGTGAGGGCTATTTTTCAGTAGGCTCCAGCAAGAACTGAGGCCCTTATTCTAGTTCACTCTTTCTGACAGAATATTTCTTAGATGGACAAAACCATGTGCACTGCAGGGGGGGCAGGTGTTACTTGTGCAGAGATAATTAGATTTGGGTGGGGTTTTACACCTGCCTCACCTGCAGTGCACATGGTTTTGTCCATCTAAGAAATATTTTGTCAGAAAGAGTGAACTAGAATAAGGGCCTCAGTTCCTGCTGGAGCCTGCACAAAAAATAGCCCTGGATACAGTATTAACTCAAACAAAACTGTAAAATTTGGAGCTCAGCTCCCAGGTGTAAGAGATAGTTCTATTGAAGTTCTATTGAAGATGGGATGCCCCATAGTAACCAATCAGATTATTTTAAGGTGCTAAATAAGTAGAATCTGATTGGTTGCTATGGGCTCATCCCATCTTCAATAGAACTCCCAATTTAGTAAATTTGCTCTTCAGAGTTCCAGAGTTCTGTTAAGTTTGTTTGACAGATGAGATCAATACCGCTAATGGAGTCCATCTGTACTTACAGAGCAGTTAGCCATCATTGCTCCACTTTATCTGGGTCCACACTATCCTATGGGTGCCGCTGATTCTATCGATGTAGCGATTGCAGGTTGTGTGCACTACCATACACACTAAGGACCTTATTCTGGTCCATGCGCACTATTGCGAATTTGCAATGGTACGCAATGTTTCCTTACTGTGCATGCACATTTCTGCACATGAGGAGGTGCATGCACTGGGTGCGAGTGGCTATGGCGAACAGAGGTGTTCACTGGGCACTTGCAGCCACCAGAGTGGGTGGGGGTGTGGGGTGGCGGGTAGTCGCGCCCATGGGAACACCCAGCGTTTCATGAGCGTTTCCGTGAAAATGCTGGGCTTTCTCATGTTAACGGGCTGATGATGCAGCTGCCAGGGGCGAACAGCTGACATCACGGATGGCAGCTGCCCGCCATGTTCCCGTCCAGGACACACGCAAGCCTAAGAAACCATTATTAGATTAGCATCTGTCTTAAATTAGACAATGTGTACCCAGCACAATATTGGGAGTAATGGGACCCAGTGGGATAGCCGGCATCGGAAAGTGCATACATTTGCTGATGCTGGGCTTGACAGGGGGACTGGTGGCCATGCTGCTTTCCGCAACATGGCTCTCACTAGTGACATATTTCGCTGGCCTGCATTTACACATGACAGAGGACATTGCTAATGACTGGTGGGAGCACACATTATTATTAATGATATAGTGAGTACACACTAGACGATATCCATGAAAATATAATTAAAGATGTCATTTTTGTTCATATTGTTTATTATACTGTCTAGTGCAGTGATTTTCAACCTTTTTTGCCTTGCGGTACATTAAATAAGATTTAAAAATTGCCAAGGCACACCATGAGATCCCCACAGGGCAAAAAACATTGGCCCCCACAAGAAAATAATTGAACCTATTGGCCTCCATATAAAAACAATCACAATGGTCCCCACAGGTAACACAAATAAAATAAATTGGCCCTTTACATGAAAAGAAGAGCCCAGTAAATAACAGTTGACCTGGCGTTGGCTGTAAACTGGTTTGGGCATCCCTAGATCTGGGGGCACACTAGAGAACAGCTCAAGGCACACTAGTGTGCCACGGCACAGTGGTTGAAAAACACTGGTCTAGTGTGTACGCACCTTAAGAAATGTCTTACAATTCCTGAACATTATTGTACTTGTGCCCTTTGAATGGGATTGGTAGGTCATTTGAAGTTTACGCAATCTTAGCCCAATCTGACATTGAAGGAGTGTTTGAAGCCCTTAAGCACTTTCAGACATTCACAATGCTCCTGCAGACACATTGGGCCTTATTCTAGTTCACTCTTAGATGCAAATTCCTTCTCAGATGGACAAAACCATGTGAACTGCAGGGGGCAGATGTAACAGGTGCAGATACAATTAGATTTGGGTGAGTTATTTTGTTTCTTTGCAGGGAAAATACTGACTGCTTTATTTTTACACTGCAATATAGATCTCACTTTGAAGAAAAACCCCACCCAAATCTAATTCTATCTGCACATTTTATAGCTGCCGCACCTGCAGTGCACATGGTTTTGTCCAGCTAAGAAGGAATTTGCCTCTAAGAGTGAACTAGAATAAGGCCCATTATTTGGTTATATGCTGTTCGGGCAATTATCGGCTGATCAGGTCGATAATTGGAAAGTCTGTACCCACTATATAAGGCTATATATTATTATTCTGAACATTACATTGTACAGTGAACTGCTAAATTCTGCTTTTATGAGAGCACATTAATTATTGGCCAGCTGAAGTTGTTTCGTGAAAAACTAAATTTTGAGAAAATGTATAGAATTTTTCTGCATTCACAAACAAATCCTGATAAGCCATGTCAATCATTTGAAAATACATTTATTCATTTAGGCATTTAAAAGAGCAAACAAATGCAGTCTGATCACTTTTTGGCACATATTTTGTTCTTAGTAGGGCAGAGATAAAACTATTTATAAAATACATTCATGTCTATTTCTGTATTTCCAGATTGCCATTTTTTTTAGTTCAGCTTCCCACTGAGAAATCAATGTTGAGTATTCAAGGCGTTTTTTCTCCATGTGCAGCGAATCCTGTTTAGGATTCGCTGCACATTCGCAGGGTTCCGAGGGCTGCAGCATTTGCTGCCAGCCTGCCCTGTGACCCTATTCAACGCCACAGGGGCTCGCTGCCCCTGACGGTGAATGTTAAATATATATTAATGAGCTTCAAGCACATAAATAATAATAGCATGCCCCTTCACAGAAAAAAATAATAATTTTTGACACCAAAAAACAAACAAAAAAACTTTATTTTAAAAGATCACTTTCCAGTTTACCTAAAAAAGATGTGGAATGCAAAACGGTGAATCATGGCAAAAATCAGGAAGAAAGCAATTCGCCATCCTAGTATTGAATATACTCTCGGCGAATCACAGTGAAAACCCCATTAAAATACATTAGCGAATTGCAGCGAGCATGAAACTGAGAACTGGCCGGCATTCACTGTTTGCTTAAAAAGATCACTGCAAGGAGTGAAAATAGTCTGATTTGCCCCAAAAAATGGTGAATCGGGAGCATTGAATAATGGTCAATGTAGACATTCTGGGGGAAATTTACTAAAGGAAATTTGTAGAAAATAGGTGTATTTGTATCCAGAAATACACTTATTTTTGACATTTACTATCCCGAAAATACGGCAATTCGTATTCGTATTGATGTGCTATTATCGTATTTTCGGGATAGTAAGGGGGAAATTTACCAAAATGGATTCGTAGAAAAAAAGTGTATTCGTAGGGAGAAATACACCTTTTTTTTACGAATTTGTATTTTCGGGATTTTCTATCCCCAAAATACAACAATTCTTAGTCCTAGGAATGGAACATTCGTATTTGTATTTACAAATACGAATGTCTACACCATCGATAGGATACGACAGAAATCACCATTCAAAAGAATGGTGGTTCCTGATTTACTAAGCAGCCGTATAGAAAATACGGCTGCTTTTGTCCACGAAAATACGGCAGAAAAATAGAACACCATTTTCCTGTTGTATTCTCGTTTTAGCCTGCACTGATCAGTCAGATCCGTGCAGGCTGCGGTGTAAAAATAAATAAATAAAAAAACGGCGTGGGGTCCCCCCCACACCCGAAACCAGCACCAGGCTGACAGAGCCTGGAGCCGGTAATTAAAAATCAGGGAACCCGACAAATAGGGGTTTAATGATTTTTAACAACCAGCCCCAGGCTTCTGCTCTGGGGCTGGTTCCCAAAATATGGGGGACAAAATGAGTAGGGGTCCCCCGTATTTTAAGAACCAGCCCCAGGCAAAACCAGCCAGCAGGGTAATGCCACAGCCGGGGGGAGACTTTTTATGCAAGTCCCCCCGGCCAAAACATTAACCCTCTGACCAGTCAGCCTGGCCAGGGGCCCTGGGGGAGTGGGGACCCCCCCAATAAAGGGGTCCCCCTCCAGGACTTACCTGACCAGGCTGAAGCCTGGTGCTGTCCCCGATGCCCCTGGGCGGTGGGCATTGGGCTGATTCAAGTGTAAAAAAAAGATTAAACTATTGTTTTTTTACTGTGGCACTACAAGTGCCAGCAAGCCTCCCCAGAAAGCTGGGACTTGGAGAACCACAAGTCCTAGCCTGCTGGGCATTAAAGGGCCCGCTGGCACTTGTAGTTCCAAAGTTAAAAAAATAGTACACCAAACACACTGACACAAATTTTAAATAAAAGTTTAATACACACATCACACACACACTGATACTTACCTATCTTGATCCCGTCGGTAGGTCGCTGGCTCCGGTGTCGGCGGCTCCGGTGTCGGCGGCTCCGGCGTCCTGTCTGAAGAAAATCCATGGTGGACCTGTGGAAGGAAATCCTACTCACCAGGTCCTCCATGGATGGTCTTGTGTCTTCTGTCTTCTTTTCCAGGGCTTATTTCTTTATCTTCCTTCTTCTTCTTTACACTGCCGGGCTCTCGGGACTTTCAGAGCTTCAGAGATGTTTCCTCCTCGACGTCTGGACTAAGAATGAATTCTAGCCAATCAGGAGCCGACTTTACTGGCTCCTGATTGGCCGCTAGGCGGCTCCTGATTGGCTAGAATTCATTCTTAGTCCAGACGTCGAGGAGGAAACATCTCTGAAGCTCTGAAAGTCCCGAGAGCCCGGCAGCGTAAAGAAGAAGAAAGAAGATAAAGAAATAAACCCTGGAAAAGAAGACAGAAGACACAAGACCATCCATGGAGGACCTGGTGAGTAGGATTTCCTTCCACAGGTCCACCATGGATTTTCTTCAGACAGGACGCCGGAGCCGCCGACACCGGAGCCGCAGACACCGGAGCCGCCGACACCGGAGCCGCTGACACCGGAGCCAGCGACCTACCGACGGGATCAAGATAGGTAAGTATCAGTGTGTGTGTGATGTGTGTATTAAACTTTTATTTAAAATTTGTGTCAGTGTGTTTTGTGTACTATTTTCTTAACTGTGGAACTACAAGTGCCAGCGGGCCCTTTAATGCCCAGCAGGCTGGGACTTGTGGTTCTCCAAGTCCCAGCTTGCTGGGGAGGCTTGCTGGCACTTGTAGTGCCACAGTAAAAAAACAATAGTTTAATCTTTTTTTTACACTTGAATCAGCCCGATGCCCACCGCCCAGGGGCATCTGGGACAGCACCAGGCTTCAGCCTGGTCAGGTAAGTCCTGGAGGGGGGGGACCTCTTTATTGGGGGGGGGTCCCCACTCCCCCAGGGCCCCTGGCCAGGCTGACTGGTCAGAGGGTTAATGTTTTGGCCAGGGGGACTTGCATAAAAAGTCTCCCCCCGGCTGTGGCATTACCCTGCTGGCTGGTTTTGCCTGGGGCTGGTTCTTACAATACGGGGGACCCCTACTCATGTTTTCCCCCGTATTTTGGGAACCAGCCCCAGAGCAGGAGCCTGGGGCTGGTTGTTAAAAATCAGGGAACCCCTATTTGTCGGGTTCCCTGATTTTTAATTACCGGCTCCAGGCTCTGTCAGCATGGTGCTGGTTTCGGCTGTGGGGGGGACCCCACGCCGTTTTTTTTTATATATTTATTTATTTATTTTTCTATTTTTTTTTACACTCTGCAGCCTGCACGGATCTGACTGATACGAATGAATACGACATCGTAGGGTTACAAAGCAGTCATATATGACTGCTTTGTACATTCCCCTCCGGAACACGACTTTGCATACGACTGAAACAGTCGTATGCAGTCGTAGGGGAAATACCAATACGAAAAACTAGGTTTTTCATATTGGTAAATTTCCCCCTAAATGTCAAAAATAATTCTGGATACAAATACACCTATTTTTTACAACTTTCCTTTAGTAAATTTTCCCCTAAGTAACAGATTTGCTTATTATAATCTAGCAGTTGCACTGAGCATTGGCTGGGTAACTTTCTGTTTACTCTTTTTTCCTTTACATTGTATTTTTCTTTGTGGTGTTTGTCTCACACTGGCCCCTGTCTCTGTAGCTTCCTGTTACCTATACAGCCATGCC
Organism: Crinia signifera; assembly: GCF_055691185.1. Classification (NCBI taxonomy): domain Eukaryota; kingdom Metazoa; phylum Chordata; class Amphibia; order Anura; family Myobatrachidae; genus Crinia; species Crinia signifera. The sequence goes on from NC_139217.1 coordinate 184,674,568, forward strand.
TAACTTAACAGCCAAACACAGCCAGCTGGCTCCTGTCTTTCAAGTTCCTGTACCTACCATCTCCTGTCTCACAAATTACCCCACCCCCCATTCACAGCTTTATCAACCACAGCAGCATTCAATTTTTTAGTGGTCAGTCTTGGGCAGAAATGGACACTTTAAATCATGACATATTCCAGGGTTGCCAACTCTCCCGGAATGTCCGTGAGACTCCCGGAATCATGGGACATCTCACAGACTCCCGGAGGAGGGCCCCTTTCTCCCGCAGCAGCTGCCTGTCTCTTGCGCGATATAAAGTGTGCATGCGCTAGATGCCGCCAGCGGCAGCAGCAAGCAAGCCACCTCTTCCTGCGGCTACATACGCTTTCCGGGTCCGGCCCCCTGTCCCTGCTGCTGCCGACTGGGCCTTTACAGTACCTATCCTGTCCCCAAACGGGAAGGAGCAGGACTCAGGAAAGGAGCAGCGCTGAGCGCAGGCGGCGGCCGGGAGCTGAACAGCGGAGGCAGGAGGAGGAGAGGATTGCCAGTCTCCTGTGTCTGCCGGAGCCCCTGACAGCTCTGCAGCTGTGGCGGCTGGACAAACACAAGTACAGCGTGTCCGGCTGCTCCCTGGTGGAAGATGCAAATCTTCTGGAACTGGCTGGTGATGAAGGTGCTGCTATGGATGGCCCCCAAAACTATCACCATGGTGGGATTGGTCATGAATGTGATCACCACCCTGCAGGTATGTGTGTGTGTATAGGGAGGGAATAGGGTCTCCTGGTCAAATCTCCAGTCATTGCAGTTTTTGCCCTCCCTGTTGTGTCACCTGCACATTCTGCCAGCTCGGCATCCATCTGACATTCCACATGCCCTGGTGTCCTAAGTGTCCTGCTAGCTGTATATTTATATATAAATAGCTATTTTTAATCCTTGCTGCTCTGGGGGGTGGTTAACGGAGGCAGTGGGCTGCTTCTTTGTGCTGCCACCTGCGCTGAAAGTTGCCAGCCAGCACATGCCTTTGCCTACTCTCCCAGCACTAGCCTGTTCCTACTACTCATTCCTTGCCCTCCCCCTGACTCCAATCTGCCTGGTCTCCCAGCACCATCCCCACTAGACTACTCCTTCCTTGCCCTGTCCCCTGACTCCCCTCTGCCTGGTCTCTCAGCACCGTCCCCACTACACTACTCATTTCTTGCATTCCCCTGACTCCCCCACTGCTCATTCCTTGCCCTCCCTCTGACTCCCCTCTACCTGGTCTCCCAGCACTGTCCCCACTACACTACTCCTTCCTTGCCTTTCCCCTGACTCCGCTCTGCCTGGTCTCCCAGCACTGTCCCCACTACACTACCCATTCCTTGCCCTCACCCTCTGCCTAGTTTCTCAGCACTGTCCCTACTACCTATCTGGCTCTATGCTTCTAAAAATACTGTAGTTGCCCCCTGGCAACGCAAGGCCCGCCCACTGGCAATGCAAGGCCGGCCCCTGGCGACACAAGGCCCGCCCCCTGGCTTTTATATTTCTCCCTGAAATGATTTTTCAAAAGTAGGCAACCCTGACATATTCTCTGTCCCCCAAGAGAAATGTCATATACAGTAGATGATCAGACTGTACATTTATATAGTAACTATGACGGCTTAGTGTCTATCTGCTCCTACCTCCAATCGCTGTCTTCACAGCTCTCTCTGTCCATATAGAGGAAGTTTGAAACATATAATTTTGGTTTTACTTTCTGTGAAGGAGTAATTTGGTCCATTGAGGGGTAGTCAAACAAATGAGTACTAGAGTGGATGCTACGGTTGAGTGCAAATTATATTTGTATATGCAATATTTCATGATGGAGTGGCTATTATATGGAAGGAGTTAATTAAACACCACATTCAGGCAATGCTTAACTAGAGACAGAGAAGGGTTAATGTTTCTTTTTATGAGGTTTTGTTTTGGGATGGGGAGGTTGGTTACCCCATAGTTTGGGGGTACAGGTTAGGAAACCACAGTATTTTTAGAATTTGCCATGGCATCCATTTTATGGTTATATATAGTGGTGGGCTGGGCCGGGCGGCAAGCTGCAATGTGCCCCCCAGGCAAGTACATTTATGCACCATAAGGGCCATGATTGCATATGACTGACATCAGGGAAGGATCTTCTGCTTGTCCTGGCTGTCAGTTTCAGGCAGCGGCTCAGTCACTGCTGTGACTGGCTGCTTAGCAGAGGTGCAACGTGAGAGACAAGGGCTTAACAGGACTCTGTAAGGGCTTGGGGCTTAGTGGGGCTCCATGAGGGGCGGGGCTTAGCAGCTCACCTCCTCTTCCTTACCCTCCCATTGACCTTTCACATGACTCAGGCCATAAGCCCTGCCCCCACCAGGCAATGAGGATCTGATGGGTTTAATGCAGCTTAGCACAACGGTTAATGCCAGTGTTGTAGTCAAGGTCCAATTGTAAAGCGCAATTAATCTATTTGGAGTCCTAGGATGTTGATGCTGCACCGATAGGCGGGCAGGAGCTGTCAGCCTGCTTAAGCAGCAGAGACATAACACAGTAATTTGAAATGTGGGGCGGGCTGCCAGCCAGTCAGAGTTTATGGACCAGCAGCCGCTGCTAGCAATCGGCTCACAAACTGCAAGCTCTGATTGGCTCTCCAGCCGGTATCATAAGTCCACAAGACTCATCTATAGGGGAGCAGAAGCACACCCTGTGCTCCACTATCCTCCACTTCCATCATAGCAGGTTCTTCAACAGCGGTGGAGAAAAATGCCAGACTTTGCGGTGAGCAGCAATTGAGATATATACTAAGTGGGATGAAGTAGGGGCATTGGGCCTTATTCTGCTTGGAGCGTCCGGGCCGTACGCGTACGTCCCGGGGTTTTTCACGATCTGCGCATGTGCAAATACGCTAATGCGCCGGCGCGAGCACTCCACAACGCTTACGGCCGGTGTCTCAACGTGCGAAAAAACCTGTACGCGAGCGTACGGGTAATGGGGCGGCATAGGGGCGTGCTGATGGGAGCGGCAGAAATAATGAGGGAAAATGGGCGTAAATATGGGCGTACACGGGGGTGTGCACCAGAAATGAGCGGTGCTACTACCGCACGATCGACTGAGGCACCGTTCGTTTCGGACACCAAACAGGCGGCCGCCAACCGCCAGCTAAAACCACTCCTACAGATACCGCTTGCCAGCGTGCGCCTGAGTTGGCTAATTAACGCTGATTAGTACTCAAACACATACACCTGAATGTAATAAGCAATGCTGCAGTCTATTAACTCCAAACCATGATTTCACTGCCTGCAAGCCACACATGCAGCACGCAAACACATTGGAAGCTTATGTTTCTATACTTCTCCACATTTAAAGGTTTGTTTAATTTAAGGTAAGAATCTTTTTATACGCTAAGGTAGGTATTTGATAAACAGACACATTCACTACCTGCTTTCATAGACTTTACGCAGTAGCACACTCAATCTACACAAGTCGACATGTGTCAACGTGTTCACTCTAATACTAACATAGGTTTTGTATTTAGGATACAATAACATAAACCACATCTAACACCTACAAAGGATGTTTCAGCAATGTTTTAAGCCCATGCCCACTATTTTGCACATTAATTAATTCAATCAATTAATTAACTTTCATAATTATAGTTGAAAGGCAAGATTTGCAGGTCCATATATGTGAAGGGTATGCCAGCGTGCACGGACGTACGCTCACTCTCACGAGCGGTGACATAAGCTGAGTTTTCCATTGAAAACAATAGGGACCCGTCCGTGCAAACTGGCGTACGCTAAGATCTCCGCAAGAAGGCGGTGGTGAGACGGAGGAAAGACGGCCGTAGACGGCGCCGTACGCTCAGTTGTACGCCTGTTGTAGGAGTGCAAGGGCTGGGCCGTCCGCGTACGTTGCCGTACGCTCATTTGTACGGCACTCCCCTTCTACGGTATTTCTGGCCGTACGTAAGCGGCTGATTTGTGGGTGGACTTAACCCTAACGGCCGCGTACGGCTAGCGTGCGGTAATGGCGAACGTACGCACGTTTGGCCGCTCCGATCAGAATAATGCCCTTTGTGTGTATAAGTATAAGTACTGGGGTATTGTGGTTTTGATTGTATAATATGTAATGGGCATTATGGTGTTTGGCAAAATATGTAATGTTCATTGTGGTGTATTTAGCACTGCAGTTTTTGGCATTATGTATAATGGTCATTACAGTGTGCTTAGTCCTGAGGTGCTCCACCTGGGGCAGGATGTCTTAGGGGATGTAGCTGGCACAGTTTGTCTAATAAGCTGTAGATACCTAAGTGTTCCAAAGGAGGTCTAGCTGGCGCAATGTGCATAAGTGGCACTACAGTGTGGTGTTATGTGAATAACGGACATCACTGTGTGGCATATTGGGTATTTAGCACTGCAGTGTGTGGCATATTGTGTAATGGACATAACTGTGTGCTTAGTTCTGAGGTGCTCCACCTGGGGCAGCATGTCTAAGGGGCTGTAGTTGGTACAGTTTGTCTAATAAGCTGTAGTTACAGTACCTAAGTGCACCTAAGGAGGTCTAGCTGGCGCAATGTGTATAAGTGGCACTACTTTGTGGTGTAATGTGAATAATGAACATTACTATGTGATGTAATATAAATTGGTACTTTTGTGTACCACGCCCCTTCCCCATGAAGCCACAACCTAAAATTTTGGTTACGACTTTCGTGCGCACTGTGCCTATTTTTATGTGTGTGTGTGTATTGGGGATGCAATTCCTTTTCTGGCACAGGGCACCTACATTTCTAGTTACAGTACTGCTGCTTCTGGGCATATTATGTGTATAAGAGGCACTACTACTACAGGTTGAGTATCCTGTATCCGTACATCCATTATCCGAATTATTCCAAAAACCGTGGTTTTTGGAATCATTCGATTTTTTTTTTTTTTTTTTTTTACCCCCCTAACCCTCTTTTCATACTTACCAAGTCCCAGGGCGTCCACAGCAGGCCTCCAGCATCTTCTCCAGGGCCTCCAACGGTCCCAGTGTGCGCGCGCGCCGGTGACGTCACCGGTGCGGGCGCACATCCGCGCAATGCATTCCTGGGACCGCTGGAGACCCAGAGAAGATGCCGGAGGCCTGCTGTGGATGCCCGGGGACTGCATGGATGCTGAGGGACCACCGGACACCATCGGGGGACAGGTAAGTAAGCCGAGCATTTCAGATAGGGGATACTCAACCTGTACTATGGGCATTATCCACTTTTTTTCTCTTTGTAAAGTATGGGAGGACACAAATTTATAGTTTGCAAGGGGGGCGCCGAACACCCTAGCAATGGCCCTGATCAAAAGAATATGTGTGCTAGAAGAAAATACAGGGACACTTGCTAGTGTTTGCCCCCATAGGCTGAAAGGGGCCAGCCAGCCCCTGGCTATATTCATCTGTTTCTGTGCAAGGAAGTGTGTCTGCAATTGTAATTTAAAAAAAAATTGCGGTCTGCTGTGTTGCATTAGTAATTCTGTCTCCTTATTCTCCCAATATATATTTCTCCTAATGTATGGGCATCACGGGTTTAAATGGACCAGAAAAGTTCCACAGTAGTAGGGGCCCCACAGACACAAAGTTCCACAGTAGTTGAAGTAAGAATTTGGAAAGAAGTTCTACAATTAGGACTCTTTCAAAACTATGTCATCTCCTTATAGACTGACAGTGTTAATTTAGCAAATAATCTTTTCTGGATAATGGAGTATCATTCCCAAAGTTATAACCAGCAAATATGAAGAGACTGCAGCAGACTGATTCCAGCTGTTCCAAAATAACTATCAGGAAAACACAGACATGAAAGCATAGGTTTGAGCAGAATGAATACCATACAGTTTATTTCTATAGCACATATTTTAAAGCAAAACAATACGTTTACAGCCAAATCAGCATCATTATTTTAATGAAAGACATTAAAACAAAAGGGGAAAAGAACATATAAATTAGTTAGTTGATTACAGTATTCAAACTCTTTCAAAGGAAATGCAAAGTACAAAGTACACTTGTTGTCTACCTTGTTTTCATCCTGAGAAATTACTAAACACTGGTTTAAAGGCTCATTTATATATTTACTAGAGATGAGCGGGTTCTGTAACTGAACCTACCCAAAGTTACGTGATCCGAGGAAACATCCGAGCAGTTTGATCCTTCGCACCATTTTTCCCAATCCAGACTGAGGCCAAACATCATCTTCCCAATGTCGGAATCTTGTTAGACCTGGTAATCGTCGCATCTCCTGCAGCTGATTTCAGGGGATACAGTCATTAGGTAGACAAGGGGAAGGTCAACAAGCATTAGGACCACATGGGGAAGGTCAAAATGGGGTTTCCACTTTTTTTGAGCCATCATGTGCCTTACCATCCACTAGGGTGTGCCGAGAGATTAAAATAGTGTGCCAAGCATTGCAAAGCACTGCGCGAGCCATGCAAGGGGACACAATACACTTTTTTATTGTCCATGTCGACTGTGTCAACAATCAAGTAAAAAAAGTTAAAAAAAAACCATGGTGACCTTTGACTGTCGGCCATCCACATGTCGACCTAATGCTTGTGTCAACCTAATGCTCAAGTTGACCTGACATGTTGACCTTCAGTCATGTCGCCCTTCATGCATGTCTAACTTCAGTGGTCGACATAATGCTTTCAGACCTAATGCTTGTCTATCCTATGATCCATACCCGATGTCCATGCTGTATGCTGTGAAGGGCCATCTATGGGGGGCTGCTACTATTGGGGACACTACTATGGGCGGACACTACAAAGGGGGACAACTACTATGGGTGACAACTACTAAGAGGGTACTATTAAGGGGGCACTACTAAGGCTATATGCCTTAGGGCTATGGGGCACTACCAGTGTTAAAGAGCTGCAATGGGGCGGAACTGCATTCTGTCAGGTCCATTTTGGTGGCGAAATGGTTCTGCCTCTGTCCGATCACCTTGCCCCGCTCCATCTCCCGAGACCTCAGCCAACAGCTCCTAATAATTGCACACCTGTCACCCGCCTGTGTTGTCTGACATCAGTGCTGGGCAGGTTTGGTAGGGCGGAGACAAAGGCAGCGCATTGGGAGCAGCTGCCACTCCTCCACCAGACTGTGCGCAGAGACAATAGATGACGGCTCCCCTCCCTGCGGGCTTCCATTTTAATCCCCATTCCTGTGCTGTCTGTTTGAGCTGCTCCAATGTCCCTGTCGCCTACAGCCGGCTGCAGCTCTATCCCTCACACAGGGAGCAGGGAAAAATGTAATTTGTCAGCTGCTGTGCGCTGTGTCGAGGGGATGCGACAATGGGCATTAAACAGGTATTGCTGTCAGCTGTTCCCTGCACCCCCCTCCTGCCTCCTCCCCCATGAGACACTGCCCCCTGCTGCCTCTCCAGCCCTTGGGTATTATCACCCCAGGGACCATGTAACAGGCACTGCCGGTATTATTTGACTAAGCACCGGGCTTCGGGAGCGCTGACCCAGGCCATACTGCAGCACCAGCACTGACCCTCCTCCCTACTTCCTGATGATGATGGCAGTGGCATTTTTAACTGTTCGCACTGAGGCCTAACTAGTCTAGAAATGGCCCTGCTCACAACCTGCCAATTGGAGCTCGCACCCTGGCAGCCAATCAGGAGCCACTGCTGCCTCCTAAGGACCCGGCTTCAATTTCTAAGTAAAGGGAGGAACTTCAATTCCGCAAGGATTCTGGCATTTCCATATCTCATTCGCACAACTTGGATGGACTTCCCCAGTACTGGTGGATAAGCGGGTGACTATCCAAACAAAGGTCATTGTACCTATTTATTACACCATTGACATTAAAAAAAAAATTATTGATTGATTTTTTATGTGTATTGTCCTGTCAATATGTTATCATTTATGTAATATTAAATTCGTATATTGTCATACATCTAGCGCAGTTACCCACCTTCCTGTACTTGTTTGTTCATAATTGGGAGTGACTATCCCTTTTTTTCAACTGCTGCTCATAGCAAAGCACACTCATACTAAAGCGCCCTACCCCTTGATATCTTGTTATCAATCCAACACTGCTGCCTGACTGGCTGCTCGGAGGCAAGCTCTGATTTGCTCATGAATCTTGAGCTGGCGCGTCATTTGAATTAGCCACACCGTGGGCGGATGGACCTGCTCTGAGACAGCAGGGTTTCCCACTACCTGGCTGTCTCCTTTACCGCACAGTGCAGTGCACACAGTAACTTACCCCTGGCACTGAGCATGTAACCCCTGGCAAAGAGCATGAAACCCCTGGCACTGACCATGTAACCCCTGGCACTGTGCATGGAAAAACGGGCAAAGAACATGAAACCCCTGGCATTAATCAAGAATACCCTAGCCATGAGCATGTTGGTAAGCGCCACTTATGTGGCATAAATTGTAATGGACATTACAGTGTGTGGCATAATGTGTAATAGCCATCACAGTGTGCATAATCCCCTGTCCAACAAAGCCATGCCCTTCATATTTGCAGGGCACTTTTTTTGTCCGGTGTTGTGTTGGGTATTATGTGGCCTGCATTTTTCTTTTCATGGGTGTGTGGGATACACAATACATTTAAACTTGCAGGAGTTGCTGAACACCCTAGCACCCACCCTGGCTGTGACTGACATACGGGGGAGAGAGAGGCTGGAGAAGTGAGTTCCCCCACCTCACTAGGACCACTTTAAGCACTGTGACACTACTGAGGGGGGGGGGGGGTGGCTACTATATTGGGACTGCTGTGGGGACCACTAAAAGGAAACAACTAAGGGGGGGTCTTTTAAAAAAATTCCATTTTTTTACTACAGAACTACCCTGTGTGGAAAATAAATCCTGAGGTGCCGTCATGTGTTCAACTTTTTGAACTGCAAGAGTGAGGTTAAGTGTGCCAAATGAGTCCAGGGGTGCTGTATAATTCCAGGGTCACTGACATGTGTGTCGCATAATTCCAGGGGTGCCTTATGTGTGTCTTATCAGTCCAAGGGTGCAGCCGCATGTGCCAAATCAGTCCAGGGGAGCTGCCCCTTTTTATTAAAAGGAAAAAGGGTATTTTTTGTCTGCTACGATGTATCAGTCCAGGGGTGCTGCTAAGTGTGCAGTATCAGTCAAGATGGCCCCCCAGCATGTTAAAGAAAACAGTTGCAGTTTTTTGTGTTTTTTTTCCCCCACAAAAATGCAACTGATCAGACCCAAGAAACCTGCTCATGGTGCAGTGAGAGCAAAGTTGTTTCTTTTAGAACAAAATGTATACATTAGAAATGTGTATTACAAATTAATGTAATTTAGCAGTTATGCACTCAATTAATAATTCAAATTAAACTCCCAATTTAAAAATTTAGCAATAAAATTTTGCATTTTTAGCGAGGTTCTTCGCTTATTTATGGCCATAAGTAACGGCTTGCCCACCGCGTCCAGGTGACCTCATTAGTCGGGCAAGTCCCTAACATTTTGGGGGGTACAAATCTAAGGCACAGGGCACCCCAAAACGGAGCAGCCGAGTGACCCCAGGGCAACACAAGACTGAAAGAAATATATAGTGAAACAAAGTGAGGATAGGTTAGTGAGAGAGGCTGCTAAAGATAGCAGGGGTAAGTGAGAGGTAAAAAAATGAGAGATAAAGTAGTGAGAGGTGAAGTAGTGAGAGGTAAAGGTGAGAAATGAATTACATTGAAATAAGACACACAATAGGGATGAAAGTGAATATGAAAATAAGTGTTAATTTGTGTTGCTCCTGAGGCCAAACAGCCACACCAGTCCAGGGGGGCCCACAACCCAGAAATGCACCCCCCATCTGATAATCCATTAAACATTTGTGTAGGTCTCACCTTGCTCTGCATGCAGTCTAAGAAATGTCAGGAACCTAATTAAAACCAATATATAGGACAGGTGGACGTGGGTGCTACCACCAGGCGCAGAAGGGGTCTCTGGCCTTCTAATGTGTATGGAAATACATGGCATTAGATATACAGGGGTGGGGTCCTGGGGTGCCCAATTGGTGTGCACCCCAGGACCCCACCCCTGTCATTTTCATAGTCATCAGGAATTATTATTAATTAATTAATTTATTCATTTATTATGCATACTAACAACAAAAATGAGAAAATCCATTGGAAATATTTAAATAAGTAACCTCATTAGCATGAGAATGCCTAGCATTGTCATGGAAACGCCCATGAAACTCAGGGTGTTCCCATATCCTAATGGTCCAGCCCGCGCCCCCCTCCACCCGCAAAGATGGGAGCATGAACCCAGTGAACCCAGCGCATGCATATGCGCAAAAATGAGCAAAGCGCAAACATGTAGCCATGCGAACGGACCTGAATAAGGTCCTATGCACATAAACAGACAAACAATGAGAGCAATTTACACCCCATTCCTATGCTATCTGACAAGGTCGCTTAAAAATTAAGCACGGATCGCTCCATCTGTATGGCCCCCGGCGATGGCGATGCATCGCTACCACTGAGCTAGATATTTCAAGCCTGCTAGTCATCGCCCATGTTCTCTCTGTTGAGAACACAGCCGGTGACAGATCACTCTGCCCACATTGCTGGTGCAGCACTGTGTGCTGAGCGATCTGTGTTGAGTGATCTGTACTTGTATTTTCTTTGATATTAAATGAATTGCATAATTTAGCACAGATGTGGCTAAATAAGGATAGGGAATAAGTATACAGTAGAATGACTTCTTATGTAATACTTGGAACCCAAAATAAAATATGTTCAGTCTTCTACAGAATGCACTGTCCTAATTTTTACATACTGTATACCTAATTAATATTTATTACTAAGAAAAATCGACTTTGGAAGATATTATATTCACTACGTTGTCAGCAAAATCTTGACTTTCTTCAAAAAAATGAGGAACTGGATTAAAATGAAAGTATTCTGGTTAGATCAAGGAATGTTTCAAGTCAGTTCAAAATCTTCCAGATGTATATGGCTTTTCCCAGTGAACAAGTGTGCCACTTTTAATAGAAAGAGGCATCATTATTTATTGATCTGACTAGGTAATTTTGATGGTATCTCATATCCATCCTTGATAAATATCTTTCAATATATATGACTAAATCACTATAACTCCTGAGGCAATGCTGTTTCTTCAGACAGCAAACTGTTTTATTTCACATCCAGATCATAGATTTGTCATTGCAATATGTATTGGACTTGGCTTCAAATCATTTTCAAGAAAACCCATGTGCATAATGTAAATTATCTTAAATAATATACTTTTATATAAAAAAAACTCTTCTAAAATAAAAGAATATAATATTTCACATGGGTTAGCTTTTTGACCTTGCAGCTTATTAATCAGATCTCAAATAACTTCTTGACCTCATACAACATCTAGGTGGGGGTTAGCAGTTACTTTCTGGCGGAGCTATCTGAAATTTGCAGCTTAAGCAGTTAGATTAAGCGAGGGCTGCCTAAGCCAGAGCGTACTTAAGAGCACTGGCGTAACTATAGGGACGCAGCCCCCGCGGTGGCGGGGAGGCGCCGGGTGTCTGCGGGCGCTATTTTTTCTCAGCCAGCTCCCCACTGCTTGTGGGTGCAGCGGGGAGCTGGCAGGGGGGTCCGTGCGGCGCGGAGGTACCTGTATTCAGGCAGGGAGAGCCTGGAGGTCCCTGCGCCTGCGGCGCTGAGTAGGATGTTGCCGGCCGGGGTCCCTGCAGTGAAGTGGAAATAACGCGCTATCTCCGGCGGAGATAGCGCGTTATTTCCACTTCACTGCAGGGACCCCGGCCGGTAACATCCTACTCAGCGCCGCAGGCGCAGGGACCTCCAGGCTCTCCCTGAAATTAATACAGGTACCTCCGCGCCGAACGGACCCCTGCGGGGGGCAGCGGCAAAATTGTCGGGGGGGGGGGGGGCGCGAAATTGTCCCGGCGGGGGGGAGCAAAAATTTGCGTTACGCCACTGCTTAAGAGGCTTACATTTTTTGGGTTGGCAGGAAAGAGTTAATGACTGCTAGTTGACTAAGTTAGTTTCAGTTTTGTGGTTAGCCCATGGGAGAGCTTAGGGGCGTGAGCTTAGGAGAGGGGTATATAGGCAGGTCCTTTCAGGAAGTACTTCCTCTTGCAGAAATATTTCAGCTCCCTGGCAGAAGTACAGCAGCTCCAGCCTCCAGACCAGCCTTACTGTAGCTAAGTCCACTGTCTGTTGTTGTTGGGAAATCTAGTTCATGTTGGTGACTAGTTCAACCAAAGGATAAGTTCAGAAGATTAGTTTGTCTAGTACATTTGGTTCATTATTCCAGCACTGGTTTAGAGACTGAGAGGAGCACATGGAAGTGTATGAACTAGACTAGATTATTACACACAGAGCAGGCATTTCTATTACCAGCTCATGGCAGCAGTTACAGCCTTGTTAGAATGATCATACAGGTTTAATAAATCAGATTATTTTCTATTTTAGAAATGCTAAAGGATATACAGCACCCTTATAGTGACCTGTTCAGCTCTGCACTATTAATCCCATTGTGGTTACTATTTTTACTCCCATAATATGCAAGTAAAATACCCAAATTCAATTTTTTATTTTTATTTTCTTCTGCTTTTCAAATATAGTAATTAGAAAGAAAACATGTCCCCTTTGCCCCAATGCAACTGACCTTAGAGAGAGAGATGGGGTGTAGAATTTGAGGGGTATCAGGTCTGCTCCTGTAATTTATCTTGCACAGTCTGGGATGTGACATTGGCTGATTGGTTGCTAGGGGCAACTGCTCCACTTTATGTATAATGAGTTTCATACATCTTAGTTTTGTGGAGTAAACAGAGCTACAGTATATAACATGCAGCAGCCAGCACTGTGTCTGTGGCTTATTGGGAGTACAGCTTGTGACCTAATATACTGGGAGAAGAGAGCATGGCAGTATACAGTATATAACATGCAGCATACAGTATATAACATGCAGCATACAGTATATAACATGCAGCATACAGTATATAACATGCAGCAGCCAGCACTGTGTCTCTGGCTGATTGGGAGTGCAGCTTGTGACCTAATATACTGGGAGAAGAGAGCATGGCAGTATACAGTATATAACATGCAGCATACAGTATATAACATGCAGCATACAGTATATAACATGCAGCAGCCAGCACTGTGTCTGTGGCTTATTGGGAGTGCAGCTTGTGACCTAATATACTGGGAGAAGAGAGCATGGCAGTATACAGTATATAACATGCTGCATACAGTATATAACATGCAGCAGCCAGCACTGTGTCTGTGGCTTATTGGGAGTGCAGCTTGTGACCTAATATACTGGGAGAAGAGAGCATGGCAGTATACAGCATATAACATGCAGCATACAGTATATAACATGCAGCAGCCAGCACTGTGTCTGTGGCTTATAGGGAGCGCAGCTTGTGACCTAATATACTGGGAGAAGAGAGCAGGGCAGTGCATAGTTCTGCTCCATACACACAATACATAGTGCCACACATGGTAGCTCAGAGATACTGTACAGACACAGACTCATTATGGCTGTAGAGTCAGTGATTCGTTCAGAGATCTGTATGACTCTGTTAACTAAATGAACTATTTAAGTAATTGCATGACTCATGAGTCATCAGAACACTAGATCCGCAGAGTACAGTCCAGGTCTGAGCTCAGCACTGCCACCTGTTGTAGTTACCATGTACTGCCTCTTTAGTATTTTTTCTGCTTTATTCTACTAATGTACATATATTTTTTGATGGCAGACATTATCCTATATAAGTTTAATATATGATTACAGACCCAATTATTTATTTATTTATTTTGTTTTCGAATCGCCCGGGGCCACCGAATCTCCACGGTGCAGCTGGGAATGCAGTAGGGTCGGACGACCCATCGGCTCACATTTCGACTCCGGGTGCTCCTGCCGTTCCCGTTCCGGGTGCATCGGGGGCCACTGCTGCAGCCAAAGCAGGGACTTCCACTCTGCCTGTGACTGTGGGGCCTTCTTCAGGAACAGGTGAGCTGGATAATGCACTTGCCTCCACCTCAGGGCCTTCCTTTACTGACCGCTCCGCTAGCAGCGACAAAGTCACCAACCAGATTACCACAGCCGAGTCGCTAGTTAAGCCCTTTCCAGGTAAGGAGGGGGCCACGCCCCCTCCGGCAAAAGAAAAGTGCTTTGTGTACATGGACTCCGATTGCACACGAGGCGCTAGTTGTCGGTTCCGACATGCACGCTGAGTGGGTGATGCATATCACCTCGCCGAGGATTGTAAGGCTGCCGCGGCCCCCGCTATCTACAGTGAGCCCTCTGCCGAGTCTAAGTAAAGGCCCATTCCCCTATAAGGGTCCCTGCTAGGGCGCTTTGGCTGGCGATGCGCGAATAAGCGGGATGCGCAATTCCTCCTCGAGGGATTCACATCCATTACCAGCTTTTCAGTAAGGCCCCGGATATAATCCTGGGTCTCGGTGCTGATCCTCTTTTGGCGTCATCACCGCAGGCCTTGCGGCTGCTGCAATATTTAGTGCTGAAATTGCCTGTTGGGGCAGCTACCTGCGCAGCTGCCGGCAGGCTTCCTGACTTTTCCATTCAGGCAATGGGGACGATGGAAGTCCGCTGCATTTAGGTATTATATAAGGTATATAAGATTTAGTTGTAGTGCGCCTGTGGCGCTGACCCAAAAACGCTGTTTACTCGCTGGTTTTGGAACAGCTAGTGTTCCGGAATCAGGGGTGTGAAGGACTTTCTTGCATTTTTTACCTCCGTGGGTCCTTATTAATTTCAATTCGGCCCACCTCCCCCTTCCGGGACACACGAGAGGTTTTTTATCAAGTTTTCGACTTCACTTGGGTCCATTGTACTAACTTACCTTGCCGTACTAATCAATGCAATGTATAATTTCTGACGGTTAGGAACCTTTTCTTTCAGATCCCCCTTTTTGGTTTGAGGTTATTGTTGAGGGATAGTTTTCGGGTTAGTTTAGGGAGGCGGACACTTAGGTAGTTCTTCGTGGGTGGCATGCGGCGGCTCTTGGAGCCTATATAGCGGCTCTTAGAGCCTGGCGGTGGCGGTAGGGCGTCACGGTCCAGCGGTCACTTGTGGCATGAGAGGGCGCTGGGAGGCACTACCCCCGGGAAAGACGGCGGGGTGTCCTGCCTTTGCGGGTTGGCGCTGTGGGCACTTCGTCAGCGGAGTGTCCACACCAGCCAGAGAAGGGGTGGTGAGACTTCCCAGCGTTAGGTTGTGCCTTAGTCGGATGGGGCCGTCTCAGTCGTCCCCATGTTAATATCAGTCAGTTGGGGCGTTTAAGTCGCCGCCATTTTTTGATGTGACTAGAGCTGGTCATCCGTGGCGCCTTATTGCCAGCCCTTTACGAAGAAGGGTCATGCCACATAATAAATACTATATGACCTTTAAATCTAATTGTTATGGTGTCTGTGTCTTTATTGTGTCAGCGTCAGTTATTCTTTAGTTAAGCTAGCTTAAAGTGTATGTTAAGGTTCAAGCCAAATAAATGTATAGACGGCTTAGATTAAGCGAGGGCTGCCTAAGCCAGAGCGTACTTAAGAGGCTTACATTTTTTGGGTTGGCAGGAAAGAGTTAATGACTGCTAGTTGACTAAGTTAGTTTCAGTTTTGTGGTTAGCCCATGGGAGAGCTTAGGGGCGTGAGCTTAGGAGAGGGGTATATAGGCAGGTCCTTTCAGGAAGTACTTCCTCTTGCAGAAATATTTCAGCCCCACCCACCCTCCCTTGCCTTCGGCATCTCAATTTATAGTCCATTCTTTGGTACATTTACCATTTCCAGAACCGGGGCGGTAGGGCGTCACGGTCCAGCGGTCACTTGTGGCATGAGAGGGCGCTGGGAGGCACTACCCCCGGGAAAGACGGCGGGGTGTCCTGCCTTTGCGGGGGGGCGCTGTGGGCACTTCGTCAGCGGAGTGTCCACACCAGCCAGAGAAGGGGTGGTGAGACTTCCCAGCGTTAGGTTGTGCCTTAGTCGGATGGGGCCGTCTCAGTCGTCCCCATGTTAATATCAGTCAGTTGGGGCGTTTAAGTCGCCGCCATTTTTTGATGTGACTAGAGCTGGTCATCCGTGGCGCCTTATTGCCAGCCCTTTACGAAGAAGGGTCATGCCACATAATAAATACTATATGACCTTTAAATCTAATTGTTATGGTGTCCGTGTCTTTATTGTGTCAGCGTCAGTTATTCTTTAGTTAAGCTAGCTTAAAATGTATGTTAAGGTTCAAGCCAAATAAATGTATAGACGGCTTACTGGCTTTAGCTACAGTCCTCTTTAAGAGTGGAGTCAATAGCCAAGTAAATTCTGCACATGCACAAGTGGCTGAGGTGATGGGAGACTGCAGGGTTTGCTGGGAAATCAAGGAGGTGGAGCAAATGACAGGTGGCAGGGAGCAGAGGGCAGAGGGCAGTGCTGTTTATGTTTCCTGTACCGTTGGCTCTGCTGCATCATCTAGCTAATCCTGTGCTACCTGCACTGCTGGTGCTGTTCCCACAATACAGCTAATCCTGTGCTATTGGCACTGCTGGTGCTGCTCTGCAATCCAGCTAATCCTGTGCTACCTACACTGCTGGTGCTGCTCTGCAATCCAACTAATCCTGTGCTACCTGTGCTGCTGGTGCTGTTCCCACAATACAGCTAATCCTGTGCTATTTGCACTGCTGGTGCTGCTCTGCAATCCATGTAATTCTGTGCTACCTGTGCTGCTGGTTCTGCACCACAATCCAACAATCTGTGTTATCTGTGCTGATGGACCTGCTCCGCAAACCAGCAATCCCTTCTACCCTGTGTAGGTACTTCACAAAACCCACTGATTCGGGCAACCTTATCTGCATATACTCTATGTCTATCTATGAGGAGGAACTACAGTATATTAAGCCACCCAGTTTCTTACATGTTACCAGACCATCTCTAATAGATACTGACACAAGTATGAAGACATCCACATTTCAAGTCATGACATTTCAATGTTTCTGTAGGCAACATTACTTATTTTCATTTTAGAAGCTTTAGTAAATGTACCCCTATATGTGCAAGAAAGGCTCCATTGTACACTCCTCTCCTCATTACATGTGTAATTGCCAAGCCTATGGATCCAGGCACACTTACTGATATATGATTCCAAAAACTAGTATCCTCACAGTTTCTACAATTAATCCAAAAAACTAAATCTGTCCAAACAAGTGGCAGAGACAGAATCTATTTGCATGAGAGTAATGTGGAGGATCCAGACCTGATTTTGAAGCAGCAGCAGCAGAAGCAAGGTTCTGTGATAAGCATCACCTGTGATCTCCTGATATAAGTGTTTCCAGGGTAGAGTGCAAATGCTCTTGATGGTGAGGTGTTGGCCGGGGTGTGGGCTATGGTAGGGACCACTGGAGCATTTGCAAGAGTCTGTTCAATGCTGTGTTTACCTGTCTGCTGCTGCCTGTAACTACGCCTGCCTGTGAAATTGATCTGGTATGCTGTGACCTGCTTTACAAAATAAAGACCAAAGACTTCATTTGAAGCCCCATGTATATGATCCTTTTTACACCTTTTTTGCTCATTGATAGATAAGTTTGTTCCATTAGGAAGAATCAGATCTCGGTGACTGAGTACAGTGTCTTGGTCTGAATGTATCAGCAGGACATTCACCACGTAGATTATGCAGTTAACTAATTTATAATGAATAAGGGATACTACTGCTTTTAAGTGAAGGTGTACTGTATTAAGAATCGTCTAAACACTTCAGTTAATGGAAAGCAGGCAGTCTCATTGTTAATACTGCAAAAGACGCCTTCGGTTAGGGTTGGTTGAGACTGTATGAAAAACCTCCCATAGGTCTAATTTGAGGAAAGCAAAAAGATAAATGGATTTTTGGAATCCCTTTTATCCTGAAACTTTTCTCTTGTATGTTAATATTCAGTGCCTTCATAGTTAGCACTGGTGGCTGGTGAACCATCTGACTTTACTGACTCACCAAGCCTTTGAAGGCTGAGTTTGTCAACTCTATCTTCCCTGGCTCCCAAGCTATAATAACTGTTTATCTTTCACATAATTGCAAATCTTTGAACAATAATATGTATGTAATGGAACATGAATCAGGGGGAAACTAAGTCTGTTTGAATTTTTTTAGTAGTTATCTGTCTGAGAATGGCATGTGTTCCTTGTAAAGAGCTTTGACCTACAGAAGCAAAGATACTAGTACATATGGCGCTTTCCAGGGTGTAACTTACACTATTATTGTGCAAGTGTCCATAAGAGTTTGTAGTGTGAATTCTTTCAAAGATTCGGCCGATCCTAAGGGTGTTTCACATAGGTCACCAAAATCTCCACGGACTGTGAAATATGCTCTAAAATGGAAATAGAAGAATAGTGCAACACCTTTTTCAAAAGGGGGGGAACAATTTATTTTGCACTCACAATTTCCAGGATAAAAAACAGCATATAATCACCAGCCGGTGATAACAAATGGGAGGTTACACCCAGGGATTACTTCACCAAAGTAGCCAGGCTCCGGACACCTTTCCTCTTGGGGTGGAAGCTCCAGGGGTTATCCCGTCCCAATAAACACAGTGGATAAGCAGTAATTCTTCCAGCCACGGGAACACCTGCTTAATGCATTTCGGACTGTATAGCGTCAGAGCAGCGTACTGCTGTTTTTGGCGCTCTTTTTCACTATTTATATCCCTGCCAGCCACGGGAAACATCATGCTTTTGAAGAAGGACCCCAACGGTCCGAAATGCATTAAGCAGGTGTTCCCGTGGCTGGAAGAATTACTGCTTATCCACTGTGTTTATTGGGACGGGATAACCCCTGGAGCTTCCACCCCAAGAGGAAAGGTGTCCGGAGCCTGGCTACTTTGGTGAAGTAATCCCTGGGTGTAACCTCCCATTTGTTATCACCGGCTGGTGATTATATGCTGTTTTTTATCCTGGAAATTGTGAGTGCAAAATAAATTGTTCCCCCCCCTTTTGAAAAGGTGTTGCACTATTCTTCTATTTCCATTTTAGAGCATATTTCACAGTCCGTGGAGATTTTGGTGACCTATGTGAAACACCCTTAGGATCGGCCGAATCTTTGAAAGAATTCACACTACAAACTCTTATGGACACTTGCACAATAATAGTGTAAGTTACACCCTGGAAAGCGCCATATGTACTAGTATCTTTGCTTCTGTATTCCATATTTTTGAAAAGTTGGTGAACTTTTCTCCACTAGTGCTGGCTGCTTCCGGGCATCAGCGCAAATAATTGCACATTTTTTGCCTTTGTAAGAGCTTTGACCTAACATATGAAATTTAGGTTTAAAGAGGTCTACATTTATCAGATTGTGCATGTCAAAATGCCTTGGATTACTGCATATTTGGAAACTATTAGACAGACCTTTCTTTCTGCTCTACCAAGGGCAACATCAGCTATGTTATATTATTTACTTCTTAATGGTTTGTCCATGTGGTTGCTCTGAGCCCTATCCCCCACAAGTTAACATAAGAAGGGGATCTTCATTGGCAAATGGTGCAGAACCACATCTGGGATCCAGTGTAACTCCTTAAAACCATTATGTACTGTTTGATTAGGGAAGCTGTACAACTTGTATATATCAAAACTCTAAAGGGGCCTACACATGGGGAGATGTTGCTGATTGATCTGAGAAATGTAGATCACTCAGAATCGCTCAGCAAGTTTGTTCAGCACTCATCACTGCACAGCGTTGTATCAGCGCTGTGTGCTGAGTGGTCTGTCAAGGCCAGCTATCGCTATGGTCCCTACACACATATCGATCTAGGGGCAATTTCTAAGCGATCTAGTTAGATCACTTAGAAAATGCCCTAAAATCGTCCCCTCTGTAGGTCCCATAACTTAGTTCCAAATGTAATGTATATAATTAAGACGCCTAGTGCCATCCTGTCCTTCTGTATGTTAATGTATCTCTTTTGTAGAGCTAAGGACTTTTTCTCTGTCTCCCTTTACCCCTCCATCCCCCTGTCCCCCCTTCACCTCTATTCCCCTGCATCTCTCTGTTCCTCTGTCCTCCCTGCATTTCTTTATGTTACTCAAATAAAATATATATATTAGAAAAAAGTCTATTTACCTAAGTTAAGGCAGACAGCAGGTGGAGGATGGGGCGGGCCGCGTGTGGCAGATAGCAGATGGGCGGGCAGAGGAGTTAAAGTGCCACTCTAACAGCAGCGGCTGTGTCCCTGGGCTTGAAAGGTTCTTTTACCCACTTGGATTGGGCAACTACCATAGCAGTAGCCCCTGCAGACCCTGTAGGAGCAGGAAGGGCTTGTGGAGGGCTATTGCTATGCATCAACAGGGACTCCTGAGTAGCTACAGCAATTCAAAGGGATTACAGCGAATCACCGTGCTTGCAAATAAACACCTAAACTACACATCCCAGCCTTGCCTTGCCATAGTTTTAGTATTCCCTAATAGCAAAACTGTGGCAAGGCATGATGGGACTTGTAGTTTCAAAACAGCTGGAGGGCCATAGTTTGGACATGCCTGCCTTACAGCAACCTCTTGCAGAAGAATCCAGGAGATTAGAATTACAACTCTGGGCAGCAGATTCATAACTGAAATCCTGTAGGATCCAGAAGGGCACACAACTTGGTGCAGGATGTATGCACTATATAATTACTGTTAATAAAAAAATCTAAAATGTTATTTCACTAAGTGTTGTTATTAGCTTTAAATTCTGCAGCTAAACAAAATGTTCAGAATGTATACTCTCTCATATTTTCTTTGTATAAAGAGAAACGTTGTCATATCTTTAGGATGGACTGGGTGGAGACCATGGGGCCAAATGTAATTAGGTTTGATATTGTGTAATGTGCAAATGATTTTTTAATCTTAAATTGACCCTTATGGTCCAGCCTGGTATAATTTTGAAGGCCTGGCAATTTGGGTTTGAATGAAACCATGAGCTTCTGTATTGTCGGGGCGGCAGCCGTCAGAACCGGGTGGGGGTCGGAATTAGCGGGTCCCATGTTATCCTATGGGGAAAATGTTCCGGAGGTATTTCTGGTTCCCGAGGGGTAGCGACGCAGAGCTAGGCTCGTTGGAAAGCCCCGGTTCTCAGCTACAAAATGAAAAATGACAAGGGGGGGCACATGCCTGTGTGTTTTACACCTTTTTAGTATTTGTTCTTCAGTATCTTGCTTCAATAAAAAGAAATGAAAGAGCACAATAGGATGGTATGTTGGAAGCTGTTAAACTGTATAACTCACCAGATTGACTGACAGTAGAGTTAAGCATTTTTTTAATACAACATCTTTGTTTTATTTTTAATTAAGTTCAAGGTGTTGCCAATGCCTTTTACACTGTAAAAAAAATTATGTACTGCCACCTAATCTAATATAAATACCCTAGAAATATAACAAAATAATAATGTGATTAACATTAACAGAACTGCCTTCCTAGTTAGCACTGGTGGCTGATGAACCATCTAACTTTACTGACTCACCAAGCCTTTGAAGGCTGAGTTCGTCAACTCTATCTTCCCTGGCTCCCAAGCTATAATAACTGTTTATCTTTCACATAAATGCAAATCTTTGAACAATAATATGTATGTAATGGAACATGAATCAGGGGGAAACTAAGTCTTTGAATTTTTTTTGTAGTTATCTGTCTGGCATGTGTTCCTTGAAAGAGCTTTGACCTAACATATGAAATTTAGGCCAAAGAGGTCTACATTTATCAGATTGTGCATGTCAAAATGCCTTGGATAACTGCATATTTGGAAACTATTAGACAGACCTTTCTTTCTGCTCTACCAAGGGCAACAGTAGCTATTTTATATTATTTACTTCTTAATGGTTTGTCCATGTGGTTGCTCTGAGCCCTATCCCCCACAAGTGAACTTGTAAGGTGATCTTCATTGGCAAATGGTGCAGAACCACATCTGGGACCCAGTATAACTCCTTAAAACCATTATGTACTGTTTGATTAGGGAAGCTGTACAACTTGTATATATCAAAACTCTAAAGGGGCCTACACATGGGGAGATGTTTCTGATTGATCTGAGAAATGTAGATCACTCAGGATCGCTCAGCAAGTTTGTTCAGCACTCATCACTGCACAGCGTTGTATCAGCTCTGTGTGCTGAGCGGTCTGTCAAGGCCAGCTATCGCTATGGCCCCTACACACAGATCGATCTAGGGGCAATTTCTAAGCGATCTAGTGAGATCACTTAGAAAATGCCCTAAAATCGTCCCCTGTGTAGGTCCCATAACTTAGTTCCAAATGTAATGTATATAATTAAGATGCCTAGTGCCATCCTGTCCTTCTGTATGTTAATGTATCTCTTTTGTAGAGCTAAGGACTTTTTCTCTGTCTCCCTTTACCCCTCCATCCCACTGTCCCCCCCTTCACCTCTATTCCCCTGCATCTCTCTGTCCCTCTGTCCTCCCTGCATTTCTTTATGTTACTCAAATAAAATATATATATTAGAAAAAAGTCTATTTACCTAAGTTAAGGCAGACAGCAGGCGGAGGATTGGGCGGGCCGCGTGTGGCAGATAGCAGATGGGCGGGCAGAGGAGGTAAAGTGCCGCTCTAACAGCAGCGGCTGTGTCCCTGGGCTTGAAAGGTTCTTTTACCCACTTGGATTGGGCAACTACCATAGCAGTAGCCCCTGCAGACCCTGTAGGAGCAGGAAGGAGGGCTATTGCCATGCATCAACAGGGACTCCTGAGTAGCTACAGCAATTCAAAGGGATTACAGCGAATCACCATCCTTGCAAATAAACTCCTAAACTACACATCCCAGCATGCCTTGCCATAGTTTTAGTATTCCCTAATAGCAAAACTGTGGCAAGGCATGATGGGACTTGTAGTTTCAAAACAGCTGGAGGGCCATAGTTTGGACATGCCTGGCTTACAGCAACCTCTTGCAGAAGAATCCAGGAGATTAGAATTACAACTCTAGGCAGCAGATTCATGACTGAAACAGGAGCCTCCTGTAGGATCCAGAGGGGCACACAACTGGGTGCAGGATGTATGCACTATAGAATTACTGTTAATAAAAAAAATCAAAAATGTTATTAAAAATGTTATTTCACTAAGTGTTGTTATAAGCTTTAAATTCTGCAGCTAAACAAAATGTTCAGAATGTATACTCTCTCATATTTTCTTTGTATAAAGAGAAACTTTATCATATCTTTAGGATGGACTGGGTGGAGACCATGGGGCCAAATGTAATTAGGTTTGACATTGTGTAATGTGCAAATAATTTTTTAATCATAAATTGACCCTTATGGTCCAGCCTGGTATCATTTTGAAGGCCTGGCGATTTGGGTTTGAATGAAACCATGACCTTCTGTATTGCCGGGACGGCAGCCGTCAGAACCGGGTGGGGGCGGAATTAGCAGATCCCATGGGGAAAATGTTCCAGGTTTGCCTGGAGGTATTTCTGGTTCCCGAGGGGTAGCGACGCAGAGCTAGGCTCATTGGAAAGCCCCGGTTCTCAGCTACAAAATGAAAAATGACAAGGGGGGCACATGTTTTACACCTATTTTAGTATTTTTTCTTCAGTATCTTGCTTCAATAAAAAAAAATAAAAGAGCACAATAGGATGTTATGTTGGAAGCTGTGAAACTGTATAACTCACCATGTAGAGTGGGTGAAGGGGACCTTTAGCGCACTGGGTAAAAAGTTCTTTGATCTACAAAGAATTCCGTCAAGGTTTCCTTAAAATTCAAAATTCATTTATTCCATATAAACATAGACAAAAAGGTTGCACATACAAAAATGTACACAGTAGAAATGAATAACAGCAAATCCCTCCTTACCCAGCTAGAAAGGTGGAGCCAGGATGGTAAAGACAGAGTGTTCCAAAGATGGGCTCACCCTGTTGGTGTTACGGGCGGCTGAAGGACAGGGCGACGCGTCCGTTCAGCCGCCTGTCCTTCCGGGTCTGACGTCCAGTTTCTAGGCAACCAGGGACGCCGGAGGACGCGGCGGCAGGACGCAACGCCCGACCTTCAACCCAGCATCTCCCAGCAACCTGGGACGCTGTCAGCCGCCGGAGAGACTTGCTGCTCACGGCGGTGCCGTTGCTTAGCAACGGATGACGCCGCCGGGCAGAGTAATAGGGCAGCCTCTATTCGGCCTAATCACAAACGGACCACAGGTGTCCGGAGGGGGCAATTAATGTAGGTGAGGCTGGACTCCCCGTTCTCATTGGTCTCTCAGGGTCATTTAAGGGAGCCAGCCCAGCAGTACCCCGCCGGTGATAGCTTCTGCCTGACTCTATCCACCTGCCGGTGTCCTTCTCTGTGTTCCTTGTGGATCTTCCCCGTGGAACGCTGTTCCCTCGATACCCCTGGTTTCATGAGTTACCCCAGCAGGGGGTTATCCTTAGTTCCTGTATTCATTCCCTGCATTGCTATTTATTCGCAGCCGGTCAGGTTAGTCTTGTTTATTTTTCGGGCCTAGCAGGCTTTTCCTTCCTGCCCCCGTTCCCATGGGACATTCCTTCCCCTGGTTCTTCTTTACTGTATTTTTGCTGTTTGGTTATTGTGTTTGCGACAGGTATTGCAAAGTCGTAGCGACTAGGTCGCTGGCGCATAGTAGCGTTAGCCAGGGCCTGGCTAGTCGCCATTTGGTTAAACTTTAGTTAGGCTCCTTAGTTAGTTTTTCCTGTTTACTGTACCCTGGGGGGTCCCCAGCTCCTTGTTTATACGTAACACCTGGCTGTACCGGAGTTAGGGCGGGCTTAACTCGCCCTTCCAAACGTGACGGCTACAGGCGAAGACTAGAACACCTGCAGGAGTCGGTCACCCAGCCTGGGGGGTATAACAGAGTCAGAATAGGGTTTTGCCATGGCTGTCCTGAACAGCAGTCCTGGCTACGGGGTAACACCCGATACCTAACAGTCAGCTCCACAGATTTTGGCTGGGCAGAGGTCCTTCTTAGTAATCTGCAATCCTTTGGTCCAACGCGTTTCGAGTCTTGGAGACTCTTTTTCAAGGCCTTGGAATTCTTTGTAGATCAAAGAACATTTTACCCAGTGCGCTAAAGGTCCCCTTCACCCACTCTACATATTCAGCAAAACCAGTGTTTGGGAAACACCAAGGAGGTAGATCCTAGCAGCAAGGGGGTGCGCAGGAATACACAAGATCACTATCGTACAATATTGTATAACTCACCAGTTTGACTGACAGTAGAGTTAAGCCTTTTTTTAATACAATATCTTTGTTTTATTTTTAATGAAGTTCAAGAAGTTACCAATGCCTTTTACACTGTAAAAAAAATATGTACTGCCACCTAATCTAATATAAATACCATAGAAATATAAAAAAAGAATAATGTGATTGACATTAACAGAACTGCACAGCTCCGGGCTGCTCATTCATGCCAGCCATCTCACACTGTATGGTGTATTGAGGCTAGATATATTAGGACACATCTGCAGTGCTAGACTACTGAGTCAAAAATCCGGCTTCTTAGTTCCCCTCCTTAATGTGTCATAAGAACACGTGTGATCAATTTAAACACACGGTCTCAGGCAAAAAAGAGGAGAAAAGAAGAAAAGCCAAAAAATCCGGCGCACAGTCAAATACAGGTATTAATTTATACTCGAATATTTGTTATGAATAAGTGTTACTTGCTGCTCTCGATTAAGGCTCTCTGCAGTCCTCAATGTTACTAAATACAAAAATAAGAAAAACAATATCTAGAGAACGCAAGAAACACTAGAGCTTAACTGTTATAAAATTAATATTTATTAATAATATAATACACACAAAAAAAAAATTAATAAAAAATATATATATAAATATACATATATGTATAGATCCCTAAATAATCCAATTAATATGAATGCATATAAACAAGAGAAAAGGACTGTAGACACTTTGCCAATGCTGCCAACTAATGGTATATTTCAGTAACCTTTATTGACCATATACTCCAATAGCAAATTTTTTGATGATCTCTCAGTTTAAACGTGAGATTTCTACGGGAATGCAGTACATCCGGACTTTATGTTATATTTAATTTGTAAGAGTGGAAACAGTCCAGGTAGTCCCGTTTTTAGTCTTGGTCTGTAGCTTTGCGGCTACACATGGAGAGATATTAGCGGTCAGTGAATTTTAATTCACTATAGGAAAAGCACCTGTGTAGCCCCTCGCGGGGCTCACTGCGCTCGCCATGCTTCGGGCTCGGTGGCTCGCTGCGCTCATCACACCATATAAAATCAACTCCACACCGATGTGGATAGTGGGGGTATGAAAAGGTCAGAGGACGCGTACCACCGCCCCTCGCGGCATCGCTGCGCTCGCCACGCTTCGGGTTGCCATTCATCATGGGGTGGCGTTAACAATGGGGGGGGCCATTTGTCATGTAAAATACCCATAAGGGTGGGTATACAATGAAAAATCGGGTCCATTGGCCCATTTAACATTGTTCCCTATGTAAAATCGCGTCCATCGCATCGGTCGCATCGCATGCCTTAACTTAAGGCATGGGATGGACGCGATTTTTTAACTGTCTGGAAAAGGCTAAAAATAGCCCTAAAATCGCGTCGGTCGCGTCCATCGCATACCTTCAGTTAAGGTATGAGATCACCTACGACCGGCGCCGTGCTAGGAAACAAGTACCGTTTCTTGCGCTCTCTAGATATTGCTTTTCTTAATCTGCAAGCCAAAATCAAATATTCACATGAGGCAAAATAATATTTTCCCAGAAATCTCAGATTTCACATGGTTCAATTGTATAATGCAATCCCGAGGTGAAGCAGGTGCGTGTGTGTGTGTGTGTGTGTGTGTGTGTGCGGGAAGGGGGGGGTGGGTGGGGGGGGGTTGCTCTTCATCTCACTAATATTATTATGAAAGATAAAAATTAAACAGCCTTTCAGAATTAGGCTTTTTCTGTAATAAGAATTTCCAAGTGGGACCTTGAAATGTTTACGTCCTGTTAATTTACATCTTACTCTATTCTCCATAGTTACTGTATGTAGTGGGCACACCAAAGTTTGGGTTACTAAGCTGGCTGGTATTTTATTTTATTAAATACAAGGGGGGGAAATGTACTAAAGGAGGTATATTTGTATCCAGAAATTACCTTTTTTTTTTGTTGATGTGCTATCAATACGAATTGCCGTATTTTCGGGACAGTAAATGTAAAAAATAAGTGTATTTCTGGATACAAACACACCTATTTTTTTTACAAATTTCCTTTAATAAATTTCCCCCAAGGTATCACTGTCAGTCTCACTGTCTGTACTGTGTTCTCTGTGTACCTGCTGTACATTAATTGTAAAATCATCAGACTGTATCACTGATGGATCAGTGTAGGGGTCAGGATGATTATCCAGGAACACTAGCATCAACATTGTTAGCAATTCCATGTTTTCTACTAGTGGTAACAATGTTCATTTGGGAACAAGAAAAAGTTTAACTGATGAGGTTGAAAATCACAGTCTTGCTAAATGTCAAGTAAAACATCAGCTGGTGTATGTGACTGGCAGTGAAAATGTCATTGCTGATGAATGCAGTGATTTGGTCAAACGAAGGACAAAAGAGGGACAATAGTAAATATTCCATACACCATCCATAGTGGCAAAGAAAGGCTCAGGGCATGGCCATTTTTTTGTTGTTGCTTAAAGTGGTGCTGCTACTAGTAGAAAGAAGGCCAGGTCATAGGTCAGTGGCACATGCAGGGGGGTTTCAGAGTACCCAGACACCCCTCTGACTGAGCAAATTTTTTCATGCTGCCCCCTATGTTGCATGCCCCGTCCATTCTGGCATTAAACTACGTCCGTTTCAAACACCCACAAATTGCTGGTTGTGCAGCAAATCCTTCCTGATGAGTCCTGGTGAATCCTTATGATATACACTTCTGTCCCTCCACTATAAGACTCCCTGCTGCTTCCAAAGATGTATCGGCAGGATCCCGGGAGTTGGCCCTAAAAATGGTCAGATTTGAAACCCAGGATTGGCCTGAGCATGTGCAAATATAATGCCAGGCAGCTCAGAGGAAATGTCTAACCGGATTAGAAACGCGTCAAACCACCTCCTCCGCTGTTACAGTGTGGACATATTTGGACCTCACATCAATTTAATGAGATAACTGTGTTCATAAAATTTATCCATAACTATCATTTGGTTCAAACCACCAACAGCTCTCATGTGCTTCATCAATTTATCCAAAATTCTCCACTTTATACAGTAGA
This sequence comes from Crinia signifera, assembly GCF_055691185.1. Lineage (NCBI taxonomy): Eukaryota > Metazoa > Chordata > Amphibia > Anura > Myobatrachidae > Crinia > Crinia signifera. The sequence continues at coordinate 184,702,666 of NC_139217.1, forward strand.
CTTTGCTTAATCCGGAGACTATTGAACTTTCTTTTATTTATGTGGATGTTGTATTCATGATATTAGAGGAAAGACCTCTTGTTTTATCATGTCTATGCAAGTGTATATTTTTTTATTGCTGATTATGTAAAATTGTTTAATTTATATATCAGATTAAATCTTGGTTTTAATTCTTTAACCCCTTCATGACAGAGCCAGTTTGTGCCTTCATGACAGAGCCCTTTTTTTTCAAATCTGACATGTCTCACTTAAGTGGGGATAACTTTTTTTTGCTTTTACTTATCCCAGTGATTTTGAGATTGTTTTCTCGTGACACATTGTACTTCAAGTTAGTGGTAAATTTTGGTCGATACAGTCTGTGTTTTTTTGTGAAAAATACCAAAATATCGTGAAAAAATGGAAAATTTAGCAATATGCAAAATGTCACATTTTCTGCTTGTGAGACAAATAATCATACCACTCAAAATAGTTAATAACTAACAAAGACCATATGTCTACTTTATGTTGCAATCATTATTTCAACCTCCTTTTCATTTTTTGGACACTAGGAGGCTTCAAATATGACTAGCAAATTCTCAAATTTTCAAGAAAATTTCAAACACTGATTTTTTTAGGGACCAGTTCAGTTCTGATGTGACTTTGAGGGACTTGTATGTGAGACACCCCCATAAATGATGCCATTTCAAAAGCTGCACCCCTCACAGTATTCAAAACAGCATTTTGGAAGTTTGTTAACCCTTTAGGTGTTTCACAGGAATTAAAACAAAGTGTAGGTGAAATTTAAAAATTTCTTTTTTTTTGCAGAGTTTCAATTTTAATACATTTTTCTAACGAATACAGTAGATTTTACTAGAGAAATGTGACTAAAAATTGATTCCCCCAATTCTTTTGTTTTCAAAAATATCCTATATGTGGCCCTAGTGTGCACGTTGACCAAACCACAGGCTTCATAATAGAAGGAGCACATACTTGATTTTGGAGCCTCCTTTTTATGAGATTTTTTTTTAGGCACCATGTAGGTTTCTAGGCACCATAAGTGCTAAAAGTTAGGAACCTCCCCCACAAGTCACCCCATTTTGCAATCTACACCCCTCAGGGAATTCATCTAGGGGTATAGTGTACATTTCAAACCCCCAGGGGTTTCACCAATTTTGGTACAACTGGGATGTGAAAATGGAAAATTACATTTTTTTACACAAACATGCAGTTCTGGCTCAAAATTTTTCATTTTCACAAGGAATGAAGGAGACAAAGCACCCCAAAATCTGTGCCCCAATTTCTCCCGAGTACGGCAATGCCTCACATGTGACCAAAAAATACCAGTTGGGCGCATGGCAGGACTCAGAAGGGAAGGAGTGATTTTTGGATTTGGCAGCACAGATTTTGGTGGAATGAATGGTGGGTGCCATGTTGCATTAGCAAGACTCCCAAAGCACCAATACAGTGGAACACCCCCACAAGTCACCCCATTTTGCAAAGTACACCCCTCAGGGAATTCATCTAGGGGTATAGTGTACATTTCAAACCCCCAGGGGTTTCACCAATTTTGGTACAACTGGGCTGTGAAAATGAAAAATTACATTTTTTTACACAAAAATGCAGTTCTGGCTCAAAATTTTTCATTTTCACAAGGAATGAAGGAGACAAAGCACCCCAAAATCTGTGCCCCAATTTCTCCCGAGTACGGCAATGCCTCACATGTGACCAAAAAATACCAGTTGGGCGCATGGCAGGACTCAGAAGGGAAGGAGTGATTTTTGGATTTTGCAGCACAGATTTTGGTGGAATGAATGGTGGGTGCTATGTTGCATTAGCAAGACTCCCAAAGCACCAATACAGTGGAACCCCCCCACAAGTCACCCCATTTTGCAAAGTACACCCCTCAGGGAATTCATCTAGGGGTATAGTGTACATTTCAATCCCCCAGGGGTTTCACCAATTTTGGTACAACTGGGCTGTGAAAATGAAAAATTACATTTTTTTACACAAAAATGTACTTCTGGCTCAAAATTTTTCATTTTCACAAGGAATGAAGGAGACAAAGCACCCCAAAATCTGTGCCCCCATTTCTCCAGAGTACGGCAATGCCTCACATGTGACCAAAAAATACCAGTTGGGTGCATGGCAGGACTCAGAAGGGAAGGAGTGATTTTTGGATTTTGCAGCACAGATTTTGGTGGAATGAATGGTGGGTGCTATGTTGCACCAATACAGTGGAACCCCCCCACAAGTCACCCCATATTGCAAAGTACACCCCTCAGGGAATTCATCTAGGGGTATAGTGTACATTTCAAACCCCCAGGGGTTTCACCAATTTTGATACAACTGGGCAGTGAAAATGAAAAATTACATTTTTTTACACAAAAATGTACTTCTGGCTCAAAATTTTTCATTTTCACAAGGAATGAAGGAGACAAAGCACCCCAAAATCTGTGCCCCCATTTCTCCAGAGTACAGCAATGCCTCACATGTGACCAAAAAATACCAGTTGGGTGCATGGCAGGACTCAGAAGGGAAGGAGTGATTTTTGGATTTTGCAGCTCAGATTCTGGTGGAATGAATGGTGGGTGCTATGTGGCATTAGCAAGACCCCCGAAGCACGGTGAAATGATGAACCTAATAATCCATAGATGTGTGGTATATTTTGAAACACTCCTTTATACATAGGCCGGGTTTGTCGGGGCAAGTTTCACAGTGGAAAATAGTTTCCTTTCTTATTCCCTATTTATAGCAAACTTTGCACCTTTTTTGTGTCCTGCCCTTTCTTGCAGTGGAGGGGATTTCGTTGGGGAAATGCTGCCCTGGTACAATACGGGGGCCAGTACTAGAAGTACTGGGGCCCTCTGCCTGCTGGTTCCCAAATATTAGGCCCTTTATGACTTCCTCTTGAAAGTGCATAAATGTCCCCCTCTGGCCGGTAGAACGGAATAGCACGTAAGCGTTATACAGTGCCATCTGGATGATATACACGGCCAGCTTCTTGTACCAGATATTTGTTTTCCGCAGGGCACTGTACCGCTTCAGTTCCTGATCTGAAAGATCCACTCCGCCCATGTACTTATTGTAATCTAGGATACAATTTGGTTTTGAGGTGTGGGTACTGGTACCTCGTACAGGGATGGAGGTGGTACTGTCTCCATGAATTGTTGTCAGTATAAGGACATCCCTCTTGTCCTTATATTTGACCAACAACATATTTTCGGTGCATATTCCCCTGCTTTCACCCCTTCTTAGTACTTGGGCAATGTGCGTTTTGGGAAGGCCTCTTTGGTTCTTGCGTACAGTACCGCAAGCTGCTGTACCTCTGGAACCAAGGGCCTTAAACAGGGGGATGCTGGTGTAAAAGTTATCCACATAGAGGTGATAACCCTTATCCAGGAAGGGGTGCATTAAATCCCAGAGAATTTTTCCACTAACAGCTACGAGGGAGGGGGGGCATTCTGGCGGTTCAATTCTTGAATCCTTCCCTTCATATACCCTAAACTTGTGGGTGTACCCTGTGGTGCTTTCACACAGCTTATACATTTTTATGCCATACCTTGCCCTCTTACTGGGAAGGTACTGGCGGAATTTAACCCTTCCTTTAAAATGTATAAGGGACTCGTCGATACTAATACATTTATCAGGGATGTATAGCTCTGCAAATTTGGCACTGAAATGATCAATGACCGGCCTGACTTTGAATAGCCTGTCAAAGGTGGGATCATCTCTGGGTGGGCACTGTGCATTATCGGTGTAATGTATAAATTTATGGATTGCCTCAAAATGAGCCCGAGTCATGGCCATACGGTAAAATGGGGTGCTGTACAGAACATCTGTACTCCAATATTGCCTAATTTGTGGCTTTTTTACTATGCCCATATGAAACACCAGACCCCAAAACGTCATCATCTCTACTGCATCTACAGGGGTCCACCTAGCAAATGATGACGTGGGGTTTTGAGCAATAAACTGCTGGGCATATAAATTAGTTTGGTCCACCATTAAATTTATAAAATCATCAGAGAAAAATAATTTGAAAAAGTCAATTTCTCTGAGACCTGTGGAATCAAATTGGATTCCTGGCATGGCCAAAAACTCAGGAACCTGGGGCTCAAAATTGTCTGGTGGTGGGGTCCATACGAGATCAATTATTGGGGGGGGTCTCAGCTGCTCTACAGGGGCGTCTTTGAGGGGGTCCCTCATCACCAGAGGAGGAAGAGGAGCTTAAGACGAATCCTTCAAATTCCCCGCTTGCCTCACTGGCTGTGTCAGAGTCAGAGGCAAGCATGGCATATGCCTCCTCCACTGAATACATTCTTCTGGATGACTGGGATGACATTTGGGATGACATTTGGGATGCCATTTTTATTTTTGTGTTACTGGTAGTGAAATGTTTCAACACGTGTATAGTGTAGGGGGGGGTACAAACTTTATTTCAACCCGGGGGGTATGTAGTGTGTAGTGTGTATATAGTGCAGAAAAAAAAAATACTTTATACAAAAAGAAAAAATTGAAGGGGTTAAAAAAAAAAAAATTGAAGGGGTTAAAAAAAAAAATTGAAGGGGTTAAAAAAAAAAAAAAAAAGGTCCTGCGCCAAAAATTGAGCACAGATGTTGGTCAGTAACGTCCGTCACTGAACAGCGCTCAAAGGCAACAGGAATTTGATCAAAAAAATAAATAAAAAATAGATCAACCCTGTGCCGAAAAAGCTGATCAGTGATGTACGTCACTGATCAGCGCACAGTGGCCACAGGACACCCACAAAATCACAGTGTGTGTAAAAAAAAAATTAAAAAAAGACCCCACAGCACCCACAAAAAAAAAAAAGGTGATCAGTGATGCGACACTGATTACCAGTGAGGGGCAGCAGGTGCACAACCTTTGGTGCAACTGACAGTGCAACTGGCAGCAACTGACAGGTATATATAAAAAAAAAAAAACCTCTGCACCCCCAAAAAGTTGCTGATCACCTCAGATATAGTGATCAGCACAAAAGGCGGGGGCAGCAGACACAAAATTTAGCACTCTCTGTCACTATCTCTCTCTATCTCTCTATCTCTCACTATCTATCACTCTATGACACTGCAGCAGCAGCACTGACAGTTATATATATGAAAAATAACCCCTGCACCCCCAAAAAGTTGCTGGGGGTGCACAAAAGGGGGGCAGCAGACACAAAATAGTCTCTATCACTCTCTGTCACTATCTCTCTCTATCTCTCTATCTCTCTATCTCTCACTATCTATCACTCTATGACACTGCAGCAGCAGCACTGACAGGTATATATATATATATTAAAAAAAACCTGCGCCCCCAAAAAGTTGCTGATCAGTTAATTTATACTGATCAGCACAAAAGGGGGGGCAGCAGTCAGTTATATAAAAAATATATAGCACTATCTGTCACTATCTCTCTATCTCTCTCTCTCTATCTCTCTCTATCTCTCACTCTATTACACTGCAGCAGCACAAACTATAGCACTCTCTGTCACTAGGCCTCTCTATCTCTCTCTCTCTATCTCTCTCTCTCTAACTCGATGACACTGCAGCAGCACAACACAGCACAACACAGCACAGGATGTCACAAGATGAAGCAAGATCCCAAGCAGTGATCAGGTAAGTATTGAGCAAGGTTCTGGTCAGTATATGGCGGCAGCTGGGCACGGTGACCGCACTGCACGCTATTCCAGACCGGAATGGCGTCTGCAGTGCAGTCACCGTTAGTTTAAACCCCCCTCCATGGCTGTGATTGGTCCGTCGGTCCGACGAACCAATCACGGCCTTTGGGGGCGGGCGGGGTGAGGTGGGGTGACACCAGTGTCACCCTTACACCCCGCGGTGATTGGTGCTGTACTTTACAGCACCAATCACCTCCGATCCCGTGTCACCGGCGAACGTTATTCGCCGGTGACACAGAAAACGCTGTGAATGGCTGTTCACACTGAACAGCCAATCACAGCGATCGCCGACGGGGGGGCGGCATCGCAGCCCCCCCTGGGCATGCAGGGACATGTCTGCTGTCAGGGACAGCAGACATCGTCCCTCTGTCACTGCGTCTCTAGACGCAGTGACAGTTTGAAGTCATGACGTATATATACGTCATGTGTCGGGAAGTACTTCCCGGCCATGACGTATATATACGTCAAATGTCGTGAAGGGGTTAAAATAGTGTTTATATATATATTTTTACTTTTTATTGCTTAGCACTTCATCGCAAATATATCTTTCTTGTAGCAATCATAAGACACCGGAGGAAATTTACTAAGATTGCCGATGACAGGTGTGACGAGGCCAACCATTTTAGGCTAAAAATACGAAAGGAGAATATGGCTAATTTACGAAGCTGCTGTATTCTCCTGATTCATATTTTCCGATGCCCTAGCCATTCGTATTTTGCTGCCTAATTTACAGCAGCCAAATACATACGAACCACCATCATCACATTTATCAGTCGTTTTCGCTGTAAAAAAAAGATAGAAGAAATATATAATTTTTTAAATCAGCCTGCGGTCCTCCCATGCGCCAATAACCAGCCCCTGTAGAAATACAAAAGAGAAAAAAGCTGAGGTCCCCAGCTTCATGGCACAGTCCTGGTTCCCAAAATATGGGGGGACAAAATGACTAGGAGTCCCCCCGTATTTTGCAAACCAGCACTAGGCTTAAACAGCCAGCGGTGTCATGTCAAAGCCAGGGGATACTTATTATATAAGGTCCCGTGGCCATAACATGATCACCCTGGCTGGTCAGCTCAGACTGGGTCCCTGGGGGAGTGGGGGCCCCCCAATAAAGGGGAACCCCGGCAGCCTACAACCTGATATTACATTTGGATTCACCATTCAAGTGAATGGTGAAATACACGTGTTTTTTTGATGGTGTATTAATTTGTAAAAAAAGAAAAAAGGAATATACTGTTCATAAAACATATAACACACGTATATTGGCCATAGTAAATTAGAAAAAGCTCATTTACATCCACTGAATTACATTGTGCATCTGTAACCATTCAATCTTAGTCAATTTCCCCCACTGTCTTAGTTTTTTGCAGGCTTAAAGCTCCTGTCATATATAACTCATATTTACATGTATAATAAGGAATTTGAAAATTTTTCATCAAACATCTTTGTAATTGTGTTTTCAGGTTATTTCTTCAATATGCATTTATATAGAAACATAAAATTTGATGGCATATACTAAGAACCACTTGGCCTATCTAGTCTATCCATTTTTTTATCTTCAGGTAACAGTATAATCTCAACCCTTTTTGATCCTTGGTTCTTTGTTAGAATATTCAAATGCCTTTCCCAAGTATGCTTAAATTGTTTCACTACCCTTTTTGTGAAGTCATTTAATTAAATTTCCCTTGAACCTACCACCTTCCAGATTCAGTGCAAGTCCTTGAGTTCTAATCTTCTCCTACTTTGAAGAATGACCTATAAAAAGGTAGTATTACTTATTTCCAGCTATTGATTCATCTCCGTATACAATCAAACATAATTTCTTTGTTGCATTGCTTTGTTGCATTTCCATCACTTAAAATAGTGACTCCTAAATCTCTTCTCTCCTCTTTAATCTTCATTATAGTAATCTTAATACTATATTTAGCCTCGGGGTTTTTGAGGCACAAGCGCATAATTTTGAATTTTTTAGCATTGAACTTTATTTGACACATTCTTGACCATAGCTCACATTGGATGAGATGGTATTTCAAATGCATACGATTTTTACCTATTTCACCAAATTTCTCAACCCAATACATCGGCATTGGGTGATATCTGCCAAAAATCGCAGTATGGGGTCTTTACTGTAGCAGACAACGTTGCAACAATTCTAAAAGAATGTGTGTATTCTATGATTGAGACAAACTGAGGTCCAGGGTGCCACATTTTCAGGACCCAAACTGATATATTCAATTCAATGGAAATCGGTCCTCATACATTAGCCATGCCACAACTATATATAACTATAAAAGTAGATGACAAAGGTACTAGACACATCTGCATATCACTGCATGCAGACAAAGAAAACCAACAAACTCTATCTAATTGGTCAGTATAGAAATGGTGATTTCTTCATAAAACTTCACTATCCATCGGATGTACGCAAACCCCACTCATTGAATATGAGCATATTCAATCTCCCACCACTATTCCCAATGGGGGAAAAAGCGGCGAGGCCCTATTCAATGTTGTCTTCCCTGACAGCATTGAACAGGGATCTCGGCAGAATGGGACAAATGGTCGTGGATTGTCGAGCTCCGGCCGCAGCTTGACGATCCACGGCCGTATCTCGCGTCCACGCCCCCTTTTCACCATCCGGCAGGTGGGACATTGAATCTCACCTGCCGATTACCAGTCGAGCCGGCCGAGAACAGAATAAGGACACGGCTGACAGGCCATCCCAACAGTCATGACCCGGAATTGAATATCCCCTTAAAGCTTTCATAATAATTAAGCTCTCCATGATGCCTAAGGCACTACACAAGCCAAAGAAATATTAATTTGGGCTAAATACTTTAGTAAAATGGATGTTTATGACCTGCCAAATAAAACCTCCAAACCAAGGTGAGCATTATTGGATAATGGTTTTTCCTCTATTACAGTTATACAGCGGTCTCAAAACTGGGGCCACCTTATTATAGAATATGTTCTATCAGTCTCAGGGACTACAGGTCAGCATGCTAAGCTCATGGTGAAAATTTCAGTGACTGAAATATGCTTCGTACTGGCAGTGATATTGCACTAGATTACATTAATAGTATTTGTTATTGTAACAAATATATAGTGCATTAATTAATTTAGGAATAAAACATACCTCAGAGAACTCAAAGGTCTGATGACAGCTTGTATTACACAAGGATGACAGATGTAATACATTCCCAAGGTGAGCTGCTGTTTGCTTGATTGTTTTGATGTTATTTAATTAATTTCTTGTGACCACCATGTGTAATTTTAATTAAAATAATTCCTTCTCAAAAGGGGAAGGGAAATATTTCTGTCATTTTTATATTTACCTCCTTATTCAATCATTCTCTATAATACTGTATGGAGAAAAATTGGAAAACCTTGAAACATCCAATTTTCAAATGTAATGTCTAATTCAGAGATGTATGTAAGCCCGATGTTTATGTACATTTCCCATATTTTTATATCTGCAGCCGTGCCATTGTGCATTGTGCATGTACAGATTCAGAGTTGCAATGATTCACATGTTGACCTTTGGGAACAATGATCAGCAGGATGACATAAAATGAGGTGTGTGTGTGTGGGGGGGGGTGTTATTATTATTATTTTTTTAAATCAGAAATAGTCCTTTTCTTTACAAAAAAAAATGTATTGTAGCTAACTGAATCCACCATAAGTGTTTAATATTGAGTTACATTGCGGGCAGTCAACAACAGAACTATTTTGATGGGTTTTTAAACATAATAAAGTGAGTTGTTTTCTTATCTGTTCTTGTATTTTTGAATTTGCAGCAAAATTTGCAAAACAATTTTTACAGTATGCTACAAAATAGCTATAGTATTTTTGAGGGCTCCTGATTCATTTTCATTTCTTTCGTCTCCATTGACACAAACACACTGCATGCAGTACCTTAGAAAACACAAAACGACATTGAAAAGGTAAATTCAGTAACGTATGCCTGTATTGCACTTCTTTTTTCTTCTAATTGACGTAGCTAGTCGAAATAATTATGGCACTGGTCTCCATAGTAACATTAAACATACCGTATTTTAGAGATGATCCATTAGGTAAATCTACTCTATAACAACCCCATCATAATCCCTGTGACAGTGGGTCACTTTATGGTCTATCTTAATGGAAAATATTTAAAAATGAACCATAATATTGATATTTTTCTGTATGCAGGCAAAATTGTACATTTCCTTAAAAAAAAAGTCTCCAAATCCCTGTATAGCTGTCAGAAATAAAACATTTGAAAAGCAAAACCATTTTAGTGTGAAGAAATGCAGGTTATGAAAATGAAAATTAAAAAATGCTTTATGCAACTTTAATTTAGTCTCCACATGTCACATTTCCTTGCATGCGTCCGCTAGCAGGAGGAATTATTCGATGGTTGCTGACCATCAAATGATTTTTCCTGCCTTTGGAAATAAAAGTTAGTCTGAACTGACTTTTATTCCTTAGGTGTCCGCTGAAGAGGAGCAGGCACTGACATTATGTGACATCAGCAGCCTACCCCCAGCAGGCACGTGAGTAACTAGCCAAAGTAGCTCGATGCCGGGGTTTGCACATGGGCAGAAATCACATGTGCAAACCCCAATCATCAGGGCTGGAGCCGTAGTTCGGGTCACATCAAGTGATCCTGAATCGGCACCATTAGAGAATTGCGGCTTTCAATGTTTTCAAACCACCGATATACAATATTAAAGGCTAAATCTATATAAAATCAATTACTTTTAATCCTGACATGTATATGAAATACAATATGAAAACAACCAATAGATGGACATTCTGTACAAAGATAAGGATTTGGCAATTGCAGAAAACACAGTGAAGAAACAATGAGAACGAAGAGATGGCAATGACATTTTAGATAGTGGAAACTGAAGTTGAAAACATTTATTTGCTTGTCTGAATATTTTTGAAAAAAAACGCCTTCCATCCTCCTCACTAACAAGGTTCTTTAGATATACTTAACATACTTTCATTTATTTTACATCTGAATCTCCCTGGGAGTAGCCTATGTTGCTTCAATGGGATTTAATTGAAAGGAAATATTTTACATCCGATCAAGAAAACTAGGGGATTGTATTTGAGTAAATGATGCCACTATTCTAATCAAAAAATTGGCGTGCCAATAGGTAGCAGAAATTGTAACAATATAACAGGGAACAATATTTATTATAATACTATCACCGGTTACACTATTTAAGCATTATTACTATCAATAATACAACAGGGACTTTTTTAACTCAATAACACCGGGGTCAAAACTTTATTCTAATAATATCCAAATAGGCAATATTAATTGAAATTATAGTAATGAAGATATATTAATGTTAAGTATATCAGCAGGGACAATAATTATAACAGTAATTATACTAAGTATATATTAAACATGAGATCTGTGAGGCACTATTATTTTGTTTCACTGGAGGTGCCTAGAAAATGATATACATAATCTGGTTGCTATGGGAAACATCCTCAATTTTCACATTTAGAAGCTTTAGTAAAGTATCCCCTTAAGCTGATGCAAAGTGACAAAGACCATTAATTAGGGGAAGAGAAGACTTTGTATTTTTACAAGTGGATGTTCCTTTAAATCTCACAAGATTTAAGTTTTTCTAAACCACTGATGTTGTGGCATGGACGCTATAAACCACTGTATAAAAGTATTGTGGATTGGAGCGAAAATATTGATGGTGATGGTGATGCGCACAGGTTTTAAATTCAGCAACAAAAATATATATATATATAAATAGATAGATAGATTTGAGGTTGATTCGTTTTCCTTTTTAGAAGATGAATCTATTTCAGTATTTTTTGATAGTATAGTTCCAGATCATTTGAAAACCTGACAGAGTGTAATGTATTTCTTAAGCACATAGTTGCTGCCTGCCATCTTATTTTGGTGACTTTATTGCTGCTGTGTAAATTATACTAGCAACAGTGACAACTCCCTTAGCAATGGTCCTTGACGTCATCCACACCATTCATCATCTCCTAAAGGTACTGTACCTGTACAAATTACCTAGGGACCAGTGAAGTGCTATTTCTCCTTGCTCTCTGGAAGATTAGCAGTACAGGTGCTGCATATTAAATGTACTTCCTCTGAGTCAAATATTTTTCTGCTCTCTCAGCGTCTGTGCTCGCGTCTAAAAAAACAGATTATCTTCTGCTTCAGAGAACTCTGGTAACTCTGCTTAGTTATTGGTCATGTGATAAAAGAGAAAAAAAATTATACAAAAAATATATTGTCAAGTACCAATGGAAATAAAGCACTGGCTAACTGGAGTCTGCTCTTTCCTGTTGCCTGCCCCTGATCTCAAATTGTTACTGGACCATAGGTGTGAGCAGTACATTTTATTAGGCGGTGCAATGTCAAAGGGGTGTGTCTAGCATCACCTATTGGGAGTATCTAACACTGCCCATTGGGTGTGTCTAACACAGCCAATCAGGCGTGTCTACCATCATCTATTGGCACTCGCTACAATATAAAACATCTATCAGCCACACCATATCACCATGATAAAGATGACAGGTGTTCAGCGAAATGCGTAGGTGCATTCTGGATTCCCCCCTTTGTCGCAATTGTGGATTGGACTTGGACCTGAGCCCCATTTCCTTGGAGAACTTCTCTGCCATTATATTGGACTTACACGGCATATATCATTGAGGTTTCCAGTGTTGGGTACACTTTGCCCTAATTCAACAGGATCAAAATCACCTCCAGTGGCATTCCAACCTATTGGTCCCCCCAAGGATTTCCAAGAAGGGACTATGTCCGGTCCAGTGCAGGTTATATGATCTAATGAGCTCTAAATCCACACCAACCATCATTGTTTTTATCTTTCATTTACCCTTTTTTATATTGTGTTTTATTTAGTATTGTGCCATTAAATATGTTATAATTTTACATTGATCCATTTGCAAGATTAATCCTTTTTTAGCGCTGCTCCTTTATTTTTCTTTGTTACACCATAATCTCCTGCCTATTTCAGTTTTAATCTTCCAATTGCTCTGTGTAACAGTACATGATACAAATAAAGTATAAAAACACATATGGATCATGCAGGTATGTAGTGTTATGACAATGGTCTAGTACAATTAACAATGCAAAGCACACAATTTATTAATGGGCACTTCTTTTAATGGAATAAAGTTCTAAAAAAGCAAGTCTTTGGTAAAAATGTATTGCTAGTGGCAGGGAGATGTTCATAATGGTGTGCACAGCATTAAGGTGTGCCTGTGCATCCCTAACAACCAATGTGCACATGCCTATGTACTGGACCTGCACTCCTATGCAACTTGCCCTAACCTCAGTTTGTCAAATAAAGTCACTACTGTATTTGTGACAGCCTTGTATCTAGTTTTTCTTATGTATGATCTGCAATATCTCCTGTGCTTGTCTCAACCTTAACTAAAATCTGCAACCTCTCTTACTACTGGTACTTTTCCTTCTTTGCTTAAACATGCAGTGATTACACCCATTCTGAAACAAAAAACACAATTCTGACCCTAACTCTCTCTCTAACTATCGTCCTATCTCTCAGCTTCCATGCCTCTCTAAGCTACTGGAGAGACTTGTCTACTCTTGCCTCACACACTTTTTTAACACTCACACCCTATTAGATCCGCTTCAGTCAGGCTTTCGTTCCCAACACTCCACTGAGACAGCACTGACTGACTAAAGTGGTGAATTATCTGGTAACTGCCAAGTCTAAAGGCCATTACTCTCTACTTATTCTTCTAGATATTTCTTCTGCATTTGACATTGTTGATCACACTCTTCTCATACAAACACTGCACTCCATAGGTCTTAATGATACAGCCATTTCCTGGTTCACATCTTACCTATTTGATCGCTCTTTCAGTGTTCGCTCCTCTTCACTAACTCTGTCAGTCAGAGTTCTAAAAGGCTCAGCCTTAGGTCCTCTGCTTTTCTCAATCTATACCTCATCTCTTGGCAAACTCATCAGCTCTTTTGGATTTCAGTATCATTTATATGCAGATGATACTCAAATCTATCAACTCCAGAGTTTTCACCAGCGGTTTTGGTCCGAGTCTCTGAATGTCTCTCTGCCATCTCATTTTGGATGTCTTCTCGCCACCTCAAACTCAATATTTCCAAAACGGAAATACTTATATTCCCACCAGCTAAGAACAGTTACCATCCTGATATTGACTCTGAACTGTACTTTGTCTCCCACATTCAATCTGTCACCAAATCATGTTACATGCATCCAGTGCTATTTTTCAGTAGGCTCCAGCAGGAACTGAGGCCCTTATTCTAGTTCACTCTTGTCTGACAAAATATTTCTTAGATGGACAAAACCATGTGCACTGCAGGTGAGGCAGGTGTTACTTGTGCAGAGATAATTAGATTTGGGTGGGGTTTTACACCTGCCTCACCTGCAGTGCACATGGTTTTGTCCTTCTAAGAAATATTTTGTCAGAAAGAGTGAACTAGAATAAGGGCCTCAGTTCCTGCTGGAGCCTACTGAAAAATAGCCCTGCATGCATCTAAAAAACATATCCAAAATACGACCCTGTCTCACACAAGACACTACAAAATCTTTTATCCGTGCACTCATTATATCCTGCATTGATTAACTGGTCTTCCCAAGAACAGAATCTCGCCACTGCAATCCATTCCAAATTCTGCTGCTAGGCTGATCTTCCTAGCAAGAAGCTCATCGTCTGCTGATCCACTCTGCCAGTCCCTCCATTGGTTATCTGTGTTTTACTGTATCCAATATAAAACCCTTCTGCTAGCATATAAAGCTATTAACCAAACTGAACCAGCTTATATCTCTTTACTTATCTCAAAATATCTCCCATCTCGACCACTCCGCTCTGCACAAGATCTGCGTCTCTCTTCTGCATGGATCACTAGCTCCCATTCACTATTACAGCACTTTTATCGGGCTGCTCCCACCCTATGTAATTCCCTTCCATGCACAATAAGACTCTCTACTAGCCTCCAAACTTTCAAGCGATCCCTGAAAACTTACCTTTTCAGGCAAGCCTATCATATTTAAGTTCCATATACATAACCCTCTGAGGCACTTATATAGCTTCCCTTCACTGGATCTAAAAGCTATGCTATTACTGGTGCCTGTCCTTGTGTTTCCCTCCTATATCCCTATAGATTGTAAGCTTGCAGCAGGGCCCTCCTACCTCCAAGTCTGTCTATTGTTACCCAGTTTGTTTTATCTCTGTTTACAATTGTAAAGCACAATGGAATCTGCTGCGCTATATAAGAATCTATAAACAAACAAACAAGAAACAAATATTATACAGCAATTACTGCAATGTTCTTTGATTATATGATTGTCATTGTGATGTTCTCTGCATTAGATGACTGTGATGCTCTCTGTATTGTGGCACTCACTGTGATGCTCTCTGTATTACAGTATATGTTTTCTGCATTATACAGTATGCCATTGTTATTCTCTGTGTTGCATGTTGGTAACTGCGATGTTGTGCAATGAGGTCATATATTCTGTTTTATTACTTATGCATTGAAAGGATTGAAAGATTTGTAATGATGCCAAAATGACTGTATCAACCAAACGTTCTTGATGTATTGTTCTCAAAGGACACATTTAAATACCTGCAAAACTTCTTGCCAACATTCTTTTATTTGTGCAGATGTCCTTTACTTCACATTTTTTTTATAAACCCTTCCATTAACTGACGTTTTAGGAATTCTTTTAAATATTAAAATAAATTGTGCAAAAATAAACTTTTAAACATTGCCATTGAATTACTAAAATATTGATCATCACATGTCAAACACTAGTTAGGGGTGTTTAAATTGACATGGTATATTACATTTAGACAATAAATCAGTGGCTGGCCTTTTGCCAAATTGTTCCAAAAATAATATTCACTGCTTGTATCACATTGTAATCACAATCAAATGACAGTGATGAAAAGTTACAGCAGTAGCTAACAATTTCAAATATTATAAATAATATAAGATACCAAAAACAGAATCTCTTTCATCCAGTTCTGTATCCCAAATTTGTATGGAACTGATAATTTCTTCATTTGACAAGTAGAAGACTTGAGAGATTGACAGACAAATAGTTATCAGGGATATTCAAGTACATTGTTTCAGGTGGCCACCTTTTCCACAACTGTTCCTGCTGTTGCTCTCCCTTGTGAAGCTGCAGCTGCTATTTCATCAGTGCTCTGCTTGTGTGTTACCAGATTTATCCCTTATATATATATATATATATATATATATATATATATATATATATATATATATATATATATACATATATATATATATACTACATGGAAGAAAGTCATTGGACACACATGTCAACGGAAAACATGCGTTTATTTAAAATCAATATGGCGTAGGTCCACCTTTTGCAGAAATAACAGCAGCTACTCGTCGTGGTAAACTTTCCACAAGTTCGTGTAGCACACATAGTGGGATATTGTGCCATTCCTCCTGCAGTAACCAACTGTGGTAGTGTAGAAGGGTGAGGTGATCGCGACCGCAACCTGTGCACAAGTTCGTCCCTCAGGGGTTCAAATCAGGGCTTTGCGCAGGCCACGCTAGTCGAGCGAGGCGATTTTCGTCATACCAATCCATTGTAGCCCTCGAAACATGACACGTCGCATTGTCGTCCTGGAACACATAATCGTCGTTCCCATAGAAACACCACAACGTAGCTTACATGGAGTTATCCAGAATATCTCAGTAGGTCATAGTTACATAGTTACATAGTAGGTGAGGCTGAATAAAGACTTGCATCCATCTAGTTCAACCTATGTTTATAGTAGCTTATCCCTTGTTGTATAGTATGTTCTGATATTTTAAAGACAGATTATGTTACTTATTCGTACAGATTGATGTTATTAACCAATAAATGTTTATACAACCTTATTTTAAACGTATTTATAGTGTCTGTCGACACCACTTCTTCAGGAAGAGGGTTCCAAAATTTGACTGTTCTGACTGTAAAGAATTTTTTTCTTCTAGATGAACAAAATCTTTTTTCTTCTAATCTAAACCCGTGCCCTCGCGTTCTAGATTCCTTTCTAGTAGAAAAAAAGGATGTTTAACAGTTCCTTATATTAGCCCCTAATATATTTATACATGTTAAGCATATCCCCCCTTAAACGTCTTTTCTCTAGTGTAAATAGTCCCAAATTGTTTAATCTTTCCTCATAGCTTAAATTCTCCATTCCCCTAATAAGCTTTGTTGCTCTTCTTTGGATTTTTTCTAATTATATGATGTCCTTTTTATAGTGCGGGGCCCAGAACTGCACTATGTATTCGAGGTGCGGTCTAGCCGATGTCATGTTACCATGCACCTGTATGAGTGGGCCCAAGCCATGCCAGCAGAAACAACCCCAGAACATGATGCCTCCACCTCCAAATTTTACTGTTGGCACTACACATTCAGGTAACAGGCATTCTCCAGGCAATCGCCATACCCACACTCTCCCATCTGATCGAAACAATGTGAAGCGTGATTTATCGCTCCATAGGACTTGTTTCCATTGCTCCACCGTCCAATTTTTCCTCTCCTTACACTAACAAAGTCTCTGTCGTTTATTGGTTTTTGTGATCAGAGGTTTGTGAGCCGCAGCTCGACCATGATAACCGAGTGCGTTTCATGTCCGTCATTTTATCAGCAAATGATCTGCTACGACGCTTGCTTCCATATTTTTTTTTTTTTTTTTTTAACAACTTTTTTATTAAGTCAAAGCATCATTTCATAATAAAACATATTGCTGAACATTCAGGCATTTGTTACAGATATAGAGCATTCAAGTACATGAGGTAAGATTGAGTTACATTTTAGACATAGGTTTCCGTATTTTTAGAGCATATATATAGGATGTCTATCTTAGCATAAAAGGGGAGCCCCTTATTCTAGGATTAGCGGAGGATCATTGAGTAACATTTGTTCTTCGTACCAGCGGGTATTCTGGAAACATTGACGAAGAGTTTGCTTGGTTGACATGGGCAATGTTTCCATGTAGCTGTTCCAAGTAGCAAAGAACTGTTTGGTACGTGAGTCCTTTTGAAGGGAGGCCTCCAACCAATCCATGTGGAAAATAAAGAATAATTTATCTTTGAACATTGCCAGGGCTGGAGGGGTGGTTTGGATCCACACTTGAAGGATCGTTTTGCGGGCAGCTGAGGAGATTGCCAGCATTAATTTTCTGATGGGTTTAGGGGCTCTAGTTTCCTCTGGTAGGATGCCAAATATGGCCCATTCCGGGGTGAATGGAGTGTAATTAACCAGATGTTCGTTGGCAAAGTCACGGACATCTGTCCAGAATTTTTTAACAAAAGGACAGGCCCAAAAACAGTGGTATAGGTCTGCGTGGGCGTTATTACATCTGGGGCATCCTGGGGAGTCCAGGATTTGCATCTGGTACCCTCGTGAGGGAGAAATGTATGATCTGTGGAATATGTTTAAGAACATTTCCGAGAATTTGGCCATTGGGAATGTCGTGATTGAGGTCTGTAGGGTCTTTAATAACGTGTCTGTTGTTAGGGAAGGGAAGTGTTCTAACCATTGGTTAAGGCCTGTGCGTTGTGATGTATAGTCCATAGGTTTTCGTAGGAATTTGTAGTAAGTGGAGATCGCTTTTTTGGGTAGGGGGGGAGCCAAGAGTACATTGTCAAGGTCATTATTCCAGTCTTTTTCCGGGATAAGTTTTGAGATTTTGTCAGCATATGATTGGGCTTGAATAAAGTTTAAATTAAGGGTGGTTATAATTGGGTATTCTCTTGAGGCTTCCATGAAAGTGAGTGGTTTGTGAGTGTGGGTGTCTATTAATTGTCCTACTCTATGCAGTCCTGCATTTTTCCAGCTCGTGAAGAGAGGTGGAGCATTACCATCATGAAACTGGGGGTTACGTAAGAAAGGCAGGTGTATGGAGTGGTTTGGGTTCAGTTTAAAAGTGTGACGCAGGGTTAGCCATAATTTCCGGGCGGACATTAGGAGGGGATTGAGTTGTATTTCCGGAGGGATGTCTCTATCTTCTAGGTGTAAAAAGGCGGTTAGGGAGATATGGGGTAGGAAATTTTGTTCTAGAGTAGTGTTAGCATAGGTATGATTTGTAAGTAACCAATCTTTGAGGTACCTAAATACCGCCGCTTGATTGTATACCGTAATATCTGGGAAATTGATGCCGCCATTCCATTTGGGTTGAGTTAATTTTATCATTCCAATCCTTGCTCTCCCCTTGTTCCAAATGAAAGTTCGGAACAACTTCGTGATAGTGAGTGTGTCGGGTTTGGTGAGTAGGAGGGGCAGGACTTGGATTTGATATAAGAGTTTAGGGAAATATATCATTCGTAGGAGGTTCGCCCTTCCCAAGTAGGACAGCTGAAGGTGGCCCATTCTATTCAAGTCTCTGGTGAGATTTTTGATGGTTTTGCTTATATTAAGGGTATATAGGTTTTGTATATTTTTGGGAAGGGTTATGCCCAGATAAGTCAGGCGGCCCTTGGCCCATCTCATGGGTAGTTGTGAGGCCCACTTGGGGCGTGTGAACCCCCGTTTTAAGTATAGAATTTCTGACTTTTCCAGATTGATCTGGAAGCCAGATAGTCGGCCTGTACTACGTAATAGATCTAGCAGTGGACGTAGAGAGGTTTTAGGGTTTGCTATGTAGATTAAGACGTCATCTGCGAATGCGGTTGTTTTAATTTCCATGTCGCCTACCCGTATTCCCTGTAGGGTGGGCCAGGATTCGATTAATCTGAGTATGGGGTCTAGGGAGAGGTTAAACAGGATTGGAGAGAGGGGGCAACCTTGCCTAGTCCCTCTGTGCATCTGGATGGGTGTACTTTTGGTTCCGTTAATAAGTAAGGAGGTGTTAGGGGTGTTATAGAAGAATTTAACCAAATTTATGAAGTGAGGTCCAAAAGAGTAGGCTGATAGTGTTGAGAGTAAGAAGGGCCATGAGACGGTATCAAATGCTTTATGGGCATCTAGGCTCAATAACATGTGTGGGGCGTTGGGTTGGAGATTGGATGTAATTACCGAGGCAATAGCTGTGCGGATACCCTTAACGGATTGTCGTCCCGCGACAAACCCCATTTGTGAAGGTGAGATGATTTCCGCAAAAAAGGATTGTATTCTAGTTGCCATAATTTTGGATAGGAGCTTAAAATCTACATTCAAAAGGGTAATGGGGCGATATGAGTCCAGCTTTGTGGAGTCACGCCCGGGCTTGAGAATTAAGGTTGTATATGCCGCATTAAATGTGGGATATGAGGGTTGGGACTTATGGATAGTCTGGAAGAGTTCTAGCAATGTTGGGATGATGTCAGGTTGTAATATTTTGTAATATTCCCCAGAGAGTCCGTCCGGCCCCGGGGATTTATTTGTTTGGAGGGACGAAATGGCTTGAGTCACTTCCTCAGCTGTGATATCTTTATCTAGCATTTCTATTTGGGATTGTGAGAGGGATGGTAGTCTAGAGTCTCTAAGTAGTTGGTCTATTTGCGTACAGTCTGGGGGGTCAGCCGAGTACAGTGTAGTGTAGAAATTTTGGAATGCATTTACTATATCATGCGTCTTTGTTAGTAGTGGGGAGTCAGTAGTTTGTTTTATGGATGTGATGTGGCTTCTGCGGTGGAAGGGTTTTGTGAGGTTTGCTAATAGGCGTCCAGTGCGGTTTCCCCATCTATAATATCTATTCTTCGTAAAATCAAGGTGCCTTTGAGCTTGTGAAAGCAGAAAGTCTTCAAGAAGGTGTTTCGCCTGCTGGTAAGCTGTGTGGTTGTCATCTGTGGGGTTAGAGATGTAAGCGTTGAGGCAGGAGTTCATATTGGTGTGAAGGGAATCGTATTGAGTTCTGGAGGCTTTGTTTCGTTTGGCCACGTATGCTATTATGTGTCCCCTCATTACTGATTTTGCAGCTTCCCAAAATAATACTGGCGTGTCCCAGTGTTCGATGTTAGTGTCTACGTAATCCAGCCAGTGGTGTTTTAGGTATTGGCGAAAGTTTTCTGAGTGGAATAGGTAGGAGGGAAATTTCCAAGATCTGTGTAGCGGGTTCGTGGTAGATATGTTGAGAGATATGGTTATAGGAGCGTGGTCAGAGATTAAAATGTCTCCTATGTTAGCTGAGGTAACAGAAGGGATAAGGTGGTCCGCTACTAGGATGTAGTCTATCCGTGAGAATGAGTGATGGACTCCCGAGTGGAATGTGTATGATTTGTCCGTAGGGTGGAATAGTCTCCATGCGTCTGTCACGTGTGTTTGAGTCAGGAACGTGTTGAATGCTGTCCAAATGTTGGAAGAGGTAGTTCGTGGGGGGGGGTAGTCTATCCAATGTGGGATCCTTGACTACATTAAAATCTCCTCCTACAATTAATGAGGAGTGTGATCGTTGTGCTAGTAGTTGGGAGATTTGGCAGAGGAAGTCTGAGGTCTGGGTGTTGGGGGCGTATATATTTAAGATAGTGTATGCCGAGTCTCCTATCCGGATATCTAATAGCAGGAATCTGCCCTCAGGGTCTGAAATTGTGTCAGTAATAGAATAAACCAATTTTTTGGAAAAGAGTATGGCTACTCCTCTTGATTTGGTGACATAAGGGGCGGATATGCACTCTGCAATCCATGGCGCTCTAAGTGTTGAGTCTTCACCAGCCTTCCAGTGGGTCTCTTAATAGGGTGATATCTGGGTCGTGGTGTTTTATGTGGGTTATTATTCTCCTCCTTTTGATTGGGGAGTTTAGGCCGCACACATTCCAAGATAGTACGTTAATAGAGTGTGGGGGAGATGAGTATGGTAGGGTTGTGGGGATGTGCGGTGTCATCCTATTCCAGCCCTGGCAAAGATATTAGGACAGAAATTAAACATATAAGACGGTCCTCCATCCCAGCGAGTGTGGGACCGTGTCTTAATAAATGGTAAACCCCACATCAAGTAAGTTAAGCATGCCTGATATAGCAATATTCTTCGGGTATTAATAACTAAAAAGACATAAGTTGTAAATAACATGTGAAGCTTTGACAACATTTTCCATTTTTTCCAAACCAAACTTTCCCGGTGTGTTCTGATTGGGGTATCAGAACCGACCGGATGCGAACTATATAACAGTAACAATATACCTAACAGTGATAAACTTATCATTGATCAATATCTAGCATAGGGAGAAACAATAAAGACCAGTGGTGTTTTGGATAGGTTCAGATATTTAGGTATTCACCAGTGAGCCAGGAGAACCCATTGATGGCATAAAGTGCGCTCTTGCGGCTTCAGGGTCATCGAACAATAGGGTACGTCCATTGTCCGTCACCCGTAGCTTAGCCGGGTACAATAAGGCGAATCTCCTGTGGGAGTCCACCAAGAATTTACAAATTGGGGAGAATGCTTTGCGTTTCTGGGCTACTGCCACAGAGAAATCTTGGAATATGAGTACACGGATGCCATCAATTGTAAGTTGTTCCATTTTCTTGTAAGCACGTAATACCATTTCTTTTGTTCTGAAATCAAGGTACCGTGCTATTACTGGTCTGGGGCGTGAGTTGGGGTCTGATTTTTCAGGTCCGATTCTATGTACTCGTTCTATATGTGGGAAGTCAACTGCGTCCGATATATCTAGGGCTAGTAACAGTTTGGAGGTAAGATAATCTGACAGCATATTTGGTTTAACACTTTCTGGGATGCCTATGAATCGGAGATTGTTCCTCCGATTTCTGTTTTCTAAATCCTCAATTTTGTCTTGAAGTTCTTGTATCATCATAGTTGAGGCGTCAGAGGAGGATTGTGCACTAGTGATAGCGTCTTCTGCGTCACTCACTCTTTGTTCAAGGTCGGCAATACGGGAGGTATTAGATGCAACTTCCCTGACTGTAGTCTGGAAAGAGGCCTTGAATTCGTCTAGTTTTTTGTCAATGTGTGGCATCAGGACTGAAAGTATTTCCTGAGCTGTAGATGAGAAGCCTGCCTGGCTATCTGAGGGGGAGTCATCGTCGGGTGGGGGGTTCACATCCGTGGTGGATTGTGAGGAGTGGGGGGTTAAGGGTGTCTGTTTAACGGTTCTATTGCGGCCCATTCTAAGCTCGTCAAGCGATGAGGTAGGGCGTGAGCGTGGCGGGGACAAGAATCTGTCCATTAACCGGATTAGGTATGGGGGGGGGGGGGGAGTAGGAAAGGCAGGGGGTGGGGTGACACCTGGAGTATAGAGTTAGGTAGTGGTCAGGACAGTTGACGAGTGAAAACTTGTATTAACAATAGTTTGGGTGTGCCGAGTGATACACTTTTTCTTGGTTCACCTTGTCTCCTCCTTTTCTTAAATAATTAGGATCGGACAGCAGGAGTCTGAAATAGAATCAGGCCCACTAGTGGAGGTCAGAAGCGAGTATAGTCAAATATCACCTTATCATATTATAGCAAGTGAGTGTTTCCCCCTACTGAGGGTTATGGTCTACATTCTACCTATGCAGTAGTCTATGATTATATAGTAATAGGCACTTTGTGTCTTGCACCCTGTGTTCTAAACCGCTATAGGTGGGCTAATACCCTAGCTCTCCTGAGGGGCAGAAGTAGGGCATAAATATACAACGATTATACAGAGCGCCAGGTTTTTTAGTAGTTTTTAAAGTATGAAGTATGAGCTGCTGGATCTGATAAACTGAGGTAGTTTCAGTTTTCGCCACTAGATGGCAGCATGTGCTTAATAAATGTGCCCAACATACAGTGCTTTTATGTAGAGGTATGAGAAAGTGAGTTTTTTTTTTAACCTGTACAATGTTGGATAATTCTGCTGCTGTTTCTTGCTAGTTTGTTATGTTATTCAGTACAGTATTGAGCAGTTTTAGAATACTTAGGTGGCTGTGCACAAATATTATAACATTAAATACTTATTTAGCATCTGTTCCAATAGTACAATTCAATGAAGCATTAAATCATCTGAGCATTAAAACGACAGGTATATTCTAAAGTAATACAAACAAGAGGATAGAGTGTGATGCCTCCGCTGTTACCAGTTATCACGGAGTGTCCGGGAGGATGACGGCTGATTCACCCAGTGTCTGCAATTTTTTTGTCACAGGGGTTCAGGTAGAGAGAGCTCCCGGGGAAGGGGGGAGCGGTGTTGGGGGAGATGGGGGGGGGGCAGGGGCACCTGGGTGGTATAGTGCGAAGAGAGTCCAGGTGTTTCAAGATGGATGTTGGGTAGCAGTTCAAGTCTCTTCTCTCTAGTTGCAGAGCGTGTCACAGCAACTGTTCACAGGTTGTGTGCTGGTCTGGGGATTTACTTTGTGTAGGCTGGGTGCGTTTGCCTGTTAGAAGAGTGTTCGGGCATTAAAGCAGGGGGTCAGAGGAGCTGGCCTTCCTCTGTGGGTATGGCAGTGAGGACCGGGACTCTGTTCAAGAAGAGGGGGTAGTGGATAATGGGGGCTTCCCACACTCCCTGGGCTCTGAGGGTTGGTCTCGCGCCTCAGCTTCTGCTGTCCCTCAGTGCAGAGCTGTGGGGGATATCCCCAAGTGTTCTGTCCACTCGTCTGCAGCTCGTGGGGGGTCAGAGCCAGGGGATGATCTGCCCTCCACCCCAGGGATCAGGGTCTATGAGCGGGGGGTATATGCGGCGGCGGGGGGCTTCCACGCCGCACTGTCAATTACCTTGGGGCGTTCAGCCCAGTGTCTTCCGGTGCCGCAGGTGGATGGCCGCCCGACGGTGTCCAGTGATCCGGTCTGCGGGGATCCCCTGCGTCGCCTCTCTGGAGCCGCGGAGTAAGCAGCAGCGCGGCGTCAGTCACCGCTCCGGGAGTCACCGCCTGTCACTTCCGTCCCTCTCTGACCGGCCGCAGGGGTCCCCCCAGTGTATAGAAGGTGCGGTGGTCCAGGTATGAGGGAAGATCTGGAGGGCTCGGCGTCTTCAGCGGGGGTGACCGGGTCGCGCGTGTCCCCTGTGTCCAGGGGTCTCGCGGCGTGGTGTCTTGAGGGTGTCGCTTCCCTGTACCGTCTGACTGCCGGTGTCCAGGGGTGTTCTGCGTCCGCGCGTCTCCAGGCACCTCCACCGGACCAGCCGATTACCCTCCCTGGTCCTCTTCTTCCGGCTGTCGGGGCTTCGCTGCGGAGAGAAGGTAAGATGGACGAGGTGCGGAGGGGGCTCCGGGGGGACCGGTGTCTGCAGGAGGGGAGGTCAGGAACTCTCGTCTCCCTCTGTTTGGCGGCGTCCCACGTGAGGGCCCGATCACGGGCCAGACTTCGGCGGTGTGAGGCTGTTTCAGCTTCAAAGTCCACAATATTGGTATCAGGGTGTTCCCCTGGTGTTTGTGGGGAAGCCGGGCACAATTATCAGCCCGAGTCTGGGTGGATTCCGTGTGGATTTCGCTGGATGCAGCCTGGATGAGCAGAGCTCTAGTAAAACGTGGCCATCTTGGATGCGCCACCCGCCGGAAGTCTGCTTCCATATTTATACATGTAGGAAGAGTCCATATTCACGTTGTCAGGAAGATTCCATTATTTCAGAGTTAAACCAGGGTGTCCAATGACTTTCTGCCACATAGTGTATATTTTCTGTAAAGTATTATGGTGGAAAATAAAGTGAAAGGCTCTCAATTATCTCAGCTAGCAATGCTAGCAAATGACCATTTAAGTTGCAGTATATACCTATGTGATTTGCACTATTATTTTCTTACATTAATTTTGTAGGTCCCTCAAATCACTTTTATGCTGATGAGAGACCCTGTATCTTAAATTTTTACATTATAATCTCTTGCTTGTCTGCCACATTCCCTTATACTCTGTCCATGTCACAAGCATGCATGGTCAGCACATACTGTATCTGCCTTCCACAAGGTCAGCACATTTATGTCAATAATATTCTATATTGTGGTGAACATTTTCATAATCTGATTGGGTACAGGTCAATCTATACTCATTAAATTCATAACACAGAAATTAATGAGCATGAAAATAAAACTTAGTGAGCATGTGCCATGCACAACTAATGCTGGTGGCTGCAATCATAAAATATGTGGACAAAGAAACACAACCATGTTCATCATCAAATAAGTACACTTATTATTGTTATGATAATCTGGGGTGACCTCGGGGTAACCCTTGCTCTGACTGGTAGGTCTGTAAGATGTTGATTATAGCCTGAATTGTGCTTCTGTGGCCGAGGTGGTGAAGTCACAGCAGCACCTGAGCCTGACCATCACTCTATTACTATACCCTGAGTTGGTTGGACCTTGCGCAGGTCTTAGACTTTGCCAGTAATGGCCGCCTTTCCAGGGCAGACTAGCTCCACTCTGTGCTCATATGCCACCTGGTCTTTTGTGGTGAAACAAAGTCCCAACCCGGTCAGGGTACTAGTAAGAGGATAAACTGTCAAGACAACACAAAAATAACCTCGGCTCTGCACATGAACATGGACTAAAATATGTAACCTTACAGACAAGGACTGAACACAGAATTTGTGGCCTTTACCACCATAATGCAAATCCGTCACAATAAACCAAACAAAAACTATAACCAAGTTATTGCGTATAGGTTTGTAACTTAACCGCCTAAGTGACCCTGTCGTCAGGCTAGACCAGGGCTGGGCAATTGCGGCCCTCCAGATGTTGATGAACTACACATCCCAGGATGCTTTGCATCAGTTTTGCTATGTGGCCATGCTGAAACTGATGCAAGGCATGCTGGTATGTGTAGTTCATCAACATCTGGAGGGCCGCAATTGCCCAGCCCTGGGCTAGACCAATGCCTCTGGCATCTGCCGTGAGACAAACAAACAAGAAACATACACAAGACAAGCCTAACCACCTCCATGTCTCAGGACAAGAGTTATGGCTCCATCTGGCGCTGTGAGAATACCAACGGCAGACTGTAATGAAAGGTGCAACTTCCACCACCATGAGTGGGGAAGCCACAGGTACTCACGGAAGCTGGACACAGACAAGATCTCACACACTGGAAGCAGGGGTTCTCTGACACCGAAAGGATTTCACAGGACATCCGACAGGTGTTTTTGCGGGAATACTTAGAAACAGACTGGAGCAATCTAGGACACAGCTGCTGCACTAGATACACAGGCTGGAATAAACTGAATAAGCTGAACTCTGGAGTAATCCTAGTTATACCCCTTTCACACTTGCAAGCCGGGTCGCAAGCTGGGTTCTAAGTTCCGGGTGCGACTCAGCTTGCAAGTGCTTTCACACTGGCCACCCGACCCGGAATGAAGTTGGGCGGGTGGCATCATCTGGAGGCTTGGCCTGGGCGGTGCTGGGAGATGTCAGCACCTCCCAGTGGCGCATTTTCACTGCAGTGAACGGGATCTAGGTCATGCTGACCCGGAATACCCATTCACACTTACCGCATCCCATGTCGATTCCGGAATCTACCCAGGTCAGGACCTGGGTAGAAATCCCGGAATGCTGAGCACGGGATGCGGTGACAAGACCCTTTCACACTGAGCTAAATTCCGGGTTGATGCGCATTCATGTGCAAAAACCCGGGATATTATTGCAAGTGTGAAAGGGGTAAACGCTAGGAACTCAGAGAATCTTTGGAAACATAGAAATCACCAGGAACAAGGAGTATTATAAAAGTATCACATGAATATAACCATCATGTTCTGACTGCTGAGAGCATACCTATATACGCTTAGGTGGCAGCCACACCCAAAGACTAAGATATGCATTGAAACAAGGCAAAGTGGATCAGCCAAAACCTGGATCTCTGATCCGGATAAGTACAAAACCCACACTGAGCATGAACAACAGTGACTGCTTCAGTCGCAGCCCATGACAATTATTAATAATAGTAATTTAATTTGTATATGCATTCTTTCTGCAAAAGGACTCAAGGTGCTTTACAAACATCGAAAACAATGCAAATTATACTAAAGACTTAAGTAATACAATAATAGTCAAGACAAAAAAAAACTAGAGTGTACCACAAGCATAATGCACTACTGACGTAGGCATTTTGGGTAATAACTTCCATGGGTTGTGCAGGGCTGAATTTATGTTTGTGGGAGCCCCCTTGGCTAATTTTATTATTTCCATTGATTTGATACATGTGCTCATTTGAATTTGACAATTTATTAGAATAATAAAAAAGCCACTAACTATGATTATTTTTTAAAATGTTTACTTATGTAGACATACAGTATTTACTAAGTAGGACAGCTTATAGATGCAGTAGGTGCATGTCATGTCGCATTCACTGTATTCAAGATGGCATTTGGTACAGTACAATGGAAATATTTAGCAGTTACTGGTATACTGTAGACTGACAGTACCAACACAAACATCCAAGTGCAGCCCCCTAAAAGTGCCGCCCATAGGAACGTGCCTCACATTAAGTGGGTTATAATTTTTGCTGAAATCCTCAGTAAGAAACTATTGCTATTAATCTAAAAGTACCCTGAGAAAATGATGATGCACTAGGATGCCCTTGTTCAAACTGTAGACAGGCACCAGGTTGATATCCTCAAACTGTGGGCAGTTAGGGCTAGGTGACACCAGGAGGATAAGAGATACAG
The DNA here is from genome assembly GCF_055691185.1 of Crinia signifera. Classification (NCBI taxonomy): domain Eukaryota; kingdom Metazoa; phylum Chordata; class Amphibia; order Anura; family Myobatrachidae; genus Crinia; species Crinia signifera. The sequence continues at coordinate 184,730,829 of NC_139217.1, forward strand.
TAGGCTGCTGGCAGCAGATATAATGCCAAGCAACATACAGTAGGCAGATGCTTAGACGCATAAAAAGAAAATATTTATTTTAAGACTGGATGGTTATTAAGGTAGACCTGTACGTTATTTTACCAGTGAATGAGTAAGCTGACGAATTTCATTTAACCATTACCAAATGTACAGTAAATGCCCCCATTTCTGTCCTCTTCAGGAATATCTGGTAGAGAAAGATAGTTATAGCTGCTATACCAATTGTGGGCCATTGAATGTAGTCAGTACGTCGGCAGTCAGTATGTCGATACTTCAGTGCCAGCACCAGTTTCCCAACATGTGTCAATGTTAATTAAGCAGTTTTTCCTTACCCCACCACTAATTCATCCCCACCCATGTTTTTGCATCTTGTCAGGGTACTTATATGTTAGTTGGGTGCCCACTATAGTTAGTACGCTCATACCCCCACTATCCATGTCGGCATGGAGTTGATTTTCTATAGTGTGGTGAGCACAGCGAGCTACCGAGCCCGAAGCGTGGTGAGCGTAGAGAGCCCCGCGAGGGGCCGCGTAAATCTAAGCAAATAGCTTAGTGGGCGCCCAACTAACATATAAGCACCCTTGTCAGCAAGGGGAGCCCTAAATCTGTATTTTGCTAAGGTCTAAATCTGCCTCTGGGGGTAAGGTTAAGTTGATTGGGAGGGGGGGTTAGGGTAAGGTCCAGGAAGAGGGTTCTCACCGGAATGCTGCAGCATCACAGATCTGCACCAGAAGTGACTGTCACTGGACTGCGGGGACCAAGAAGAAGACAATATAGCCACCTGGGGAAGGTAAGAAGCCACCAGGGACAGTTTTTTGACAGGTCATCATGTAGACATATAATCCAAATGGAACTTAAGACCGCCATCATGATCAGCATGCCGGCATGCTGCATTTCAACAATTCGACCCTGTTGACTCTTATGTTGTCCTGATGACTGTGAACCTGATATCTGGTCTGAAGCATGCGAAGCGAAGCAAGCCACGAGGAGCGGATTCAGCACACTAATTAGGGGTCCACATGCTCATGTGTCGACATTGACACAAAAAAGTGAAAAACTCATGTTGAACTTTTCATGTGTGGGCCTTTTCCATGTCTACATTTGCCTTGTGTTGACCTTTTGTCAATGTCGACCTTGTGCATGTCAACATTTTGCTGACGACATAGACATGATAACAAACCTAGACTATTTGTGAGTTATACCACACATCCCACTCATCACCTCTACTCATTCTACATTGACTATCACATTTTCTAAAAAGTATTTTTAAACCTTCCAAGCAGTGCTTATGTTAGTAGTTATATTTTTTATATCCCACTCTCCTAGGTTCTCATACCTAGGACTTCCTTTTTCCACTCAGGCCAATCATCAATCCTCTACAGACCATGGAGCCTAATTCAGACTTGTTCACAGGGCAAATTGGACAAAACTATGTGCACTGCAGGTGGTACACATGGAAACACATGCAGAGAGAGTTAGATTTTGGTGGGGTGTGTTGAAACTAAAATCTAAAATAAAGCATTCAGTATTTACTCTGCACAGAAACAAAATAACTCCCCCAAATTTAACTCTCTCTTCAAATATTACATTTGCCCCACCTGCAGTGCACAGGGTTTTGCCCATTTTGAAATCAAATTTGTCATGTGATCAAGTCTGAATTGTTCTCATTTCCATAAACCTAGTACAACATCACTGCAGCAACGTTCTCCAACCAGATGAGTATAAGGGCCTGTATTAAGCTGAAAATGCGGTAAAACCCCCGTTTTACTGCATTTTCATACGTACTAAAACCCGGCCGCACTGTTACCACCGGGCAGGGTATTGCCACCTTTGGGTGGTGATACCTTAAAGAAGCCTATGGGCTTCTTTTTGCTGCCCGCCGCCTCCGCTGCAAACCTACTGCCTCGCTGACCCACCTATCCTCCTCTCCTGGCTTACCTTCCTGCTGCAGTTCCTCCTGGACCCCGGAAGGTAAGCCCCTCCTCCCCCTAGCAAGGAAGATGGACATAAATTGCATGCAGCTTCTGGAGGAGAGAAGATTTGAAAATTGGCATTTAAAAGAAAAGGGGACACTGATTGGCTGAGAGAGCTCTATCAGCCAATCAGTGTCCTCCATTCTTTTGAATGGGATTTTTTTGAATCTCCTGCCCACCCACTGAAGCACCGCTACGTGTGACCCCAGTGGCGGGGTGAGAAAAGGGCAGGTCTTGGAGGCACAGTGCTTCCCCGTTCCCAATGTCTCATGAATTATTTCATTTAGCAGCTCATAGTTTTAAACTGTTTTTTATTTGATTGTCCTTACTTCATGTTATTAATTTATCATTTAATTGTGTTTTTTATTACTTATTAACATTTGACTCTTTAATACTTACCATATATGTGAACGTAATTTGTTAGCGCGGTGTATACCCACTTTTTTTTTACAGTGCTTCCCCGGTCTGCAGTCCGATCCGACAGATCATATTTACTGCACATATGATCTGTAGGCTCCGATCCGATGCACATAGGAAAACACATTTGATTAGATCAGATGTCAAATATCTGATTTGGCCTATTTTCATCTGATATATCGTCCCGATCTGATGAATTTGGCTGAAATCGGACCTGTGTATGAGGGCCTTTAGACTCAACATTCCAGTTGAAGACACCTGGGCTTTGGTCGATTCTCTCGCTAATGGTTTACAAAATGGTCAGCCCATGGATTTGCAATTCCCTAAAATAACCATTAAGCTTCCAATCATTTTATGCTATTTTATCCACTGCATCTGGGTGTTTGTAATTAGAATAAATCACAACTGATAGTCACAGTATCATTTACTGACAAAAATACAGTATCATTTACTGACAAAAGTCATTTTTGCCAGCAAGCAATAAATAGGCTATGTTAAGTATATGTTAGAGGAGATAAGGTGCTGTAATACACAAGCAGTGGATTTATTATCTGCTCATTTTATAATTTTTTTTTTTTTATTGGGATAATTAACTGTGATGAAATAAAAGCTTTTTGAGGAGCACCTGTCTCTTGTGTATGTGCACTTAGGGCATAATTAGAGAATTGTTTATGTCCTTCAATCAGTTGTGCTTTGGTGTTTAAGCTAAGTGGCTAGTGTATTTTTTTTTTCAATTGCGTAAATATTTTATTGACATTTTTTTTTTACAGAGCAATAAAGAAAACAAAGGAAACATACATAACATACAGTGTAATGTAAAAGTGTAGTCAAAAGTATTCATAGGCGTGCGCACGGGGGGTGCCAGGGGTGCACAGGCACCTCCTAATGACGTTCCCCTCGCTGCTGCCGCCTCCTTCACTTTTAAAACGCTGGCCGGAAGCTATCCCCCGCTCTGCGCCTCCTTTCCCCCCCTCCGCCCGGCACCTCCATCCCTCCTCCGCCAGGCCAGCAGCTTTTTCCTCCCTTCACCAGGCAGCACAAGGGCCGCCTCCTTCCCCCCCTCCGCCCGGCACCTCCATCCCTCCTCCGCCAGTCCGTCACCGGCAGCTTTTTCCCCCCTTCGCTGGGCAGCATGAGGGCCGTCCCTCTTCCACCTGGCGCCTCCTTCCCTCTTCTGCCTGACAGCGGCAGCTTAGTCCCCATGGCAGTGCTCTCCCCTCCCTCCGCAGGCTCAAGGCAGCTCTGACCCATATACACGCCACTGTGTATATGGGACAGAGCTGTGTATATAGCACTATGGGGGCATTACATTGCATGGCAATATGGGGGCATTATGTGTGTGCCATTACAGGGGGAATTATGCATGTGGCACTACAGGGGTATTATGTGTGTCACTATGGGGTGCAGTATGTCTATGGCACTATTGGGGCATTGTGTGTGACATGAAAGGATTAGCATTATGTGTGTGGCACTAGAGGGAGCATTATATGTGTGGCACTACGGGGGGCATTATGCATGTAACACTATGGGTGGCATTATGCATGTGACACTATGGAGGGCATTATGCGTGTAGCACTATGGGGGCATTATGTATATAGAACTAAAGGGGGCATTATATGTGGGCAATAAGCATGTAATCCCCCCAGACATTGAGCATGTAATCCCCCAGGCAACGAGCATGTATTACCCCTGGGCAGCGAGCATGTAATCCCTCCTGGCAATGAGCATGCAACTACCACTGGCAACGAGCATGTAGTCCCTGTGGCAATGAGCATGCAACCCCCCCCCCCCCCCACGGCCATGTCAAGGAGCATGTAAACCCTGCAAAGAAGAATTTAAACCCTGGCATCGAAAATGTAATTCCTGACAACGAGCATGTAGGTAAGTGTACTTATATGGCATAATATGTTAGGGGCATTATGGTGTGTGGAATAATGTGTAATGAGCAATATGGTGTGTGATATAATATGTAATGTATACATGTATACACCATATACATATGGTATAATGTGTAATGGGTATTTTGGTGCATGGCATAATGTGTAATGGGCATTGCTGTGTGTGGAATAATGTGTAATGGGCATCACAGCATGTGGCATAATGTGTAATAGGTAATTCGGTGTGGGGCGTAATATGTAATTGGCATTACGGTGTGTGGCGTAATAGGTAAATGGCATTACGGTGTGGGGCGTAATAGGTAATTGGCATTACAGTGTGTGGTCTAATAGGTAATTGGCATTACGGTGTGAGGCGTAATGTGTAATGAGCATCACACTGTGAGGTGCAACATGTAATGGGCATTACAGTGTGTGGTATAACATGTAATGGGCATTAGAGCATTTGGTATACTACTGTATGTAATGGCTGTGTGACGTGTAATAGGCATTATGGTGTAAATTTTTGGCGCATGCCTTCGGCACGTACTGTCACTATTGTCCCTATTTTACCAAAAAATGGTCAAGCCCTGGCATAATGTGTAATGGGCATTTCAGTGTGTGGCATTATGTGAAATGGGCCTGTTTCTGGTATGTGTGGGTGGAAAAGCCCATGTACATAAATAAGTCACCTTCTATCTAGTTTGCATTTATGCCCATTAGGCGGTGATGGACACGCCCAGTAGGTGGTGATGGACACGCCCAGTAGGCGTGATGCACACGCCCCTCCAATGGTGCACCCCCTAAGAAAATGGGCTGCGCACGCCTATGAAAGTATTGGTAACATTTTTCTCTAAGCTTCAATCAAAAGAAAAGTGAACATTAAAAGAAAAAAATATTGTGTAAGGTACAGTCTCTGCGTGGTTATTGTAATCAGGGGATTATCCGCCGCGGACAGAAGGAAATTGCATAACTTTTGCTGAAAAAATGTGTTCCAAGCTTTACGACATAGTTATTAGTGCCTTCGGTGAGTTATTCCAGCAGTCCCACTTGTCATGGCACCGCTGAAGTGTACCCCGGGAGCGGTAAGTATACCTTTCATGACCAGAGACATCATTCACTAAGGCCCACCATTGATGTATAGAAGGAGGGGTCTCAGCGAACCAATGGCGTGCTATAATAACTTTAGCCAGGGTGGTGAGGCACAGGACATATTTATAAATTGAGGGTGTGTGGCGTTCCTCAATGTTGAGGGCAAACATACAGACAGCCGGCAATGCCGGGGGAAGGGTAGGTTCCGTTGTCACAATATCCGCCAACGTTGATTTCCAGAAACAAATATCCCAGGGCAGTGCCACAGTAGGTGCCAGAAGTTAGCATCAGGCGAGGCGCATCTAGGATAGTTTGCAGTAGACCTAAGGCCCGCTCTGCAGTATTACAGGTGTGCGATACAAACGATGTAGAATATAGAAGAATACCTGCTGATATCTAATGCATGGGGTAGTAAACTTAATTGAGCCCAGAACCTGCACCCACTGTGCTTCCTCTAAGCGGCCTAGATCGCCCTCCTATTTGGTTCTAAGGCTATTTAAGCAGTGGGGGGAGACATGTAAACGGAGAGTAGCATAAATATTGGAGACCTGCTTGGTCTGAGGTAGGTAAAGGAATAAGTCCTTGATAGGAGATTGTGAGATAGTTAGGGCAGTGCCGCCAAACTGCGACTGTATTTCATGGTAAAGTTGGAAGTATCTAAAAAATTATTTATTGGAGACCCCAAACTCCTCGCTTAGTTGTTGAAAGGATATCAGAGTGCCATCTATGTATGTTTGTGCAACCAAGGTACAGTAAGTCCCACTTTTAACCAGATATTATCTATTGACAATGGGAACAGGTCCTTAAACGCAGAGTTATTCCAAAGTGGAGTATCCACATCCAAAACCCTCCAGCCATATATAATGTGTGACTGTCTCCAGACCTCTAAAATCTGTTTAAGGGAAGGAGGAAAGGCCCTATGGTTTGAGTTGGATAAAAGGAAGTGCAGTGGGGATGACGAGGAGCCCATGTGTGCAGTGAAAAAGGCAGAGAATGAGGGACTATCCTGACCCTTAAGCCAATTGGAAATACTGTATGCATCAGTTGGGCTGCCAAATAATATAAACGGAGATTTGGTAGGCCAAGGCCTCCATCACATTTATCGCGCATCAAGGTCTGAAGGGCTACCCTAGGGGAACCCCTCCCCCCAAATAAATAAGGAGAGAATACTATTAATTTTAACAAACACAAAGGGTCCACTGCAATGGGCATGAATTAGGTAGATATCCAGGGATAGTCCCCTTGAGTGGAAAAACATTGGATTTATCCCAATTAATAAGGAGGCCAGAAAAAGTGCCAAATAGATTGACTGTCTCAAGCAGGGAGGACAAGGAGTAACGCATGAAAGAATGAGAGAACTAAGGAAGGATTCAACCACAGAATAATAACCTCTATATCCAAGATATAAACTGAACTGTGAGGTAATACAGCTAAACACTAAATATAAGCTGATGACTTTTCTAATCTCAGGCAGTGATTCAAGGCATACCTCCCAACTGTCACTTCTTGACCCCACAGCACACACTACCTTCTCACCAATCCTCCAACAGCCCTCACTTTTGACCTCAGAGCACTCACTGTTTGCTTCACAGCGCTCAGTTCCACCCTCAGGGCTAGATATACAAAGCTTCAAGAAGTGATAAAATGGAGAGTGATAAACTCCAGCCAATCAGCTCTTACCTGTCGTTTTTCAAACCCAGCCTGTAACATAGCAGGTAGGAACTGATTGGCTGGTGGTTTATCACTTTCTATTTTATCACTTTTTTAAGCTTGATACATCTGACCCTCAGTGTACACCACACATCACCCCCTTCTCAAAGTATACTTCACAGCACTTCCCTTTCCTCCACTATCCACCTAAAAGCACCCCCACAGTCCCTTCCAACAACCATCCCGAAGCACCCTTGGGTGTCCACCTCACAACACTCCCATAGGCTCCTTCACTGTCCACCCCAAAGCACTCCCACCTTTAACCACCCCCTTCTTACCCCTCCAATGCACACCTTCTTGCACTGCTTCCTTCAATGTTCACCTCAAAGCACAACTCCCCTTAAAATGCCATGCTTTTTCTAGCACTCCCTCCTTCTTTACCCTCCCCACACAGCACCCCAAAACACTCTCTCTGCCCCAACCACAGAACCCCCTATATCCCAGTATTCCCAGTCTCAGGTGCCCAGCCAATATCCGATTTTGAATCACCTGAGATTGAGAATACTGGGACATTAATGGCTGTGTACCTCAGGATTAGGAATACTGGTACACAAACTATAAACACTGGCTTTGTACCTCAGATAGATTGGTTATACTGGGACACTGAGTTACTGCTGGCTGGTTGCAGGTCAGTTATTGGGCACCTGAGAGGGAAGGGAGGCAGCTGGTAGATAGTGAAGGGATTACTGCTTATGGGCAGCTCTGTGTCTAGTAACTTCCCAGGAGGATGAGGCCTTCCTTCTGTCGCCATGTGTTCATCCGGACACAAGTTGGGAGGTATGTTCAAGGAGTCTGAAAAGTCTGTTGAATTGTCAGTTATTTTAGACACCTCCCATAATTTTGTGCCTCCACAATGCTGCCATGTATCTGCTTCTGACTACATACTGTATGTGATGTGATGACCTCCTGCAGTAACTTGCTGGGGTCCTGTAATTATTTTTATTGTCTGATGGGGTCCCAGAACAAAATAATTTGAGGACCCCTGCAATAGTGCATTGGCAACATATAGCCTAGGGGATTGTAGCTTAGCCCCATACACACTAAGTGGTATTGCTGTCTTTTAGACAGTGACCACAAATTATAACTTTAAAGAGAACTGTTTTGTACTGTATGCAAATGGAAAAAAATTCTTCTAATTGGCTGGAAAGTACCATTGTCACTTGACTAATAATTGTGACAGTAATTAGGCTGGTTGGGTCTAAAGTTACAAATAAACATGCCTAATTTCTATTCTGGTGTAAGAGATCCCAAAGTTACCAGAAACTTTAGCTTAAGAAAATGTGAAAAGGAAAATGTTTCTGCTCAACAGAAAATGGAATGAGAGTAATTGGATATGAAAAAAAACCCGAATATAATTTAGAGTTGTTAAATAAAATGAGAATGGAGATGAGCAGATCATTTGAGGAAGTGCAATCAATAGGAGTCATACATGTAAAACATCTTCAATTTACTGGACACAAACTAAATAGCCTCTGAAGTACTTGAAGACACAACCAAACGAGTTGAGAATCATTTTCATTAAACTTTGTTGTCACATAAGACAGATATATAGACATTATCATAAATCCAATCACAGGAAAAAGTACCAAGGTCAGATATTTTGTGACCTGCTGTACAATGTCATGACAAAGAATTAACAATATATCTTTTGCAATTGTACTTTCAACTGCAATATCCTACATACTACTTTAACTTATTTTTAGTTTATAAATGTGTGTAATTAAGTTATTTACATTGTTGTAGAAAGTTTTTTTCATATACAGATTTATTTGATGATGAGAATGATAGTGATAAAATAAAATATACAGGACCGGCGCCACCACTAGGCAGCTTTAGGCATTTGCCTAGGGCACCGGCCACTGGAGGACGATAGTGCCACTCCCCTCCCTTGGTGGTTGTCATTGCATCACACACTCCCACCCCAGTGGAATGACCTGGCAACATCACCACCACCACCCCCCTGTGGAGCGACGCAGGCGCATCGCACCCGGCAACCCAAACCCCCCCCCCCATGGAGCCACCGTGGCGGCCGCATCCCAAACCCCCCCCCCCCCCAAGTCTGGGGTGCTCCAGTGCCATGAACCGGCCCTGAAAATATGGCATATAGCTACCTATCGACATTTATTGGCACATCACATTGATAATACAGGACACGACTATGAACCAGGAAAGACAAATTTAAACCTTATAATGTAAGTAATGCAGAGAAGGCAATGAACAGATTTGCTAAAACAAGAAATCTGGAAAGATTAAAATGTTATTTTGTTCTCTGGGCCAGTTGGCTACAGGAGGCAGGAAGGAGACAGGCAAAGAGAATGCTTTTCTCCCTGATTGACCGCTCTGTACTACTGACAACAGGCAGGTAGTTCCACCTCCAAAAGCAGAGCTACCATTGGTGCAGTAGGTGCAGTGCCCCGGGGCCCCTGAGGACTAAGGGGCCCACTGCTGCCCCTGTCACCCTCTTCCTGTTATTCCTGCTTCTCCATGTCACCCATTGAAATGTTGCATATTGTTAACTTAGGTTGGGATGGAAGAGTGGGACCCAAATTATATTTTTGCACCTGGGCTCTCCACCCACAACCACCACTATCCAACTCCCTTCCTCTTGCTCAGATTTAAGTGACTGTGCACACATGTTGGGCTGCTGTGAGCCACAGCTTGGGAGTGGAGCAAATAGAATAGAGCTGCCATGGGGCCAGGTGCACTAAGTGCACTTTAAAAGTGATAAAATGGAGAATGATAAACAACCAACCAATCAGCTCCTACCTGACATTTTCAAACACAGCCTTAATATAGCAGTTACGAGCTGATTGGCTGTTAGCTTTATCACTTTTTGAAGCTTAGTGCATCTGGCCCATGAAAGTATAAGAGACTTAGAGGGAGATTCTCTAAGTTAAAAATTTGGTTATAGCGGCAGGGGGCATCGCCAGAAAAAACCTGTCGATGCCCCATAAAAGCCAATGGGCTTCTACCGCATCCCACCGCCGCCCCGCAACGACCCCCTGCCGCCCCGCACGGACCCCCCGCCGCCCCGCACGGACCCCCGCCGCCACGCATCGCCCCCTCACCTGTGTCCGGGCAGCACAGAGCTGTGCTGCCCGGACCTGTCACCTCCTCCCTGCACTGATCCTCTTCCGGGTGCAGGTAGAAGGAAAGCCTGGCGCAGCAGCAGCAGCGCCGGGTGTGGGAGGGAGGGGGAGCCGCCGGGACCTGCTGGGACCCGGCGACTCTCACCACAAAGGACAGCTTTTAACGCAAGAGCTGTCCTTTGCTGTAATTATCACATATGTTAGAACATATGCGATAATTATAATTGCGATGGGCGGCGAAGGAGAGCGGAGATTCTTAGAGAATCTCCCCCTCAGCCATAGTAGAGTAGTGTTTGCTTGTGCTGCTCAGGGGTTTCTGTGGGTGTGATAATTGGCCTATGTGGCCAGCCCTACCGCTATACGTCTGTCTGTGAGCCCAGTCCTGTCTCTGTGTGTATATCTATGTGGCCAGTCCTGCCTGTGTTCATCTGTCTGTGCAACCAGTACTGTCTCTGTACATATGTCTGTGTGGCCAGTTCTGTCTGTATATCTGCATGTGTGGCCATTCCTGTCTCTATAAATGTCTATGTGGCCTAACTTATTTCTGTGTATCTATTTGTGTAGTCAGTTCTGTTTGTATATGTGCCAGTGTGCCCAGTGCTGTGTGCAAATCTGTCATCACACAGCCTCATTAATCTCAGAGGGCACCACCACTTTTCTTCCAAATGCTGGTGGAAAACATATGTGAGTCCTGTGCCCACACCACGAACAGCATCATTTTGGCGACAGAAGGAAGGCCTCATCCTCCTGGGGAGTTACTAGACACAGAGCTGCCCATAAGCAGTAATCCCTTCACTATCTACCAGCTGCCTCCCTTCCCTCTCAGGTGCCCAATAACTGACCTGCAACCAGCCAGCAGTAACTCAGTGTCCCAGTATAACCAATCTATCTGAGGTACAAAGCCAGTGTTTATAGTTTGTGTACCAGTATTCCTAATCCTGAGGTACACAGCCATTGTCCCAGTATTCTCAATCTCAGGTGATTCAAAATCGGATATTGGCTGGGCACCTGAGACTGGGAATACTGGGATATAGGGGGTTCTGTGGTTGGGGCAGAGAGAGTGTTTTGGGGTACTGTGTGGGGAGGGTAAAGAAGGAGGGAGTGCTAGAAAAAGGATGGCATTTTAAGGGGAGTTGTGGTTTGAGGTGAACATTGAAGGAAGAAGTGCAAGAAGGTGTGCATTGGAGGGGTAAGAAGGGGGTGGTTAAAGGTGGGAGTGCTTTGGGGTGGACAGTGAAGGAGCCTATGGGAGTGTTGTGAGGTGGACACCCAAGGGTGCTTCAGGATGGTTGTTGGAAGGGACTGTGGGGGTGCTTTTAGGTGAATAGTGGAGGAAAGGGAAGTGCTGTGAAGTATACTTTAAGAAGGGGGTTATGTGTGGTGTACACTGAGGGCCAGATGTATCAAGCTTAAAAAAGTGATCAAATAGAAAGTGATAAACCACCAGCCAATTAGTTCCTACTTTCCATGTTACAGGCTGGGTTTGAAAAACGACAGGTAAGAACTGATTGACTGGAGTTTATCACTCTCCGTTTTATCACTTCTTGAAGCTTGGTATATATAGCCCGGAGGGTGGAACTTAGCGCTATGAAGCAAACAGTGAGTGCTCTGAGGTAAAAAGTGAGGGCTGTTGGAGGATTGGTGAGAAGGTAGTGTGTGCTGTGGGGTCAAGAAGTGAGCTGTGGTAGGGGAATTTCATTAATGAGCTGTGGGGTCAGTGAAGGCTGTGCGGGTATCAGGGTTATATGAAAGGAATTGAACAAGAGAAAGCGATCAAAGGAGTAATGAGAGACAGCTAAGAAGTGGGCAATTGGGGATATATACTGGGAGGACTCAATGAGGTTCAACATATGTGGAGATTTCTTTTAAGTCTGACAAGAAGTTATAATGTTTTGCTCTGGTGTGCTCATCAGCCTAAGGGCTGGGAGCACAGGCAGGACTAGCTGGAGGAAAAGGAAACAAAACAGTACTAGGAAAACAACAGATAAACCTCCCAGAAATGTTATTTTACATCACCTGCCATTAACCCTATTACAGTGGAAGCATGTGTACAGACGCAATCTACTATGCTGCAATATGTGATGAATATGGTGCTCTGTGTTGTGGAGTCAGGAATGTAATGAGGTAGTTCAGACAACTGCCTTCTAATGATGTGCGGTGTCTGGATGTGATGTAGATCGTGAATATATAATCCTGCTAGCCTAGACAAGAACTGCATGATGGTATACAGGTTGTAGTATTAGCAAAGTATGAGAATAGCGAGCAATAGAGGGGTTTAGGGACACTGGGTGTCCCAAGAGGGCGCCTAGAAAGGAGTGGGATTGCTCTAGCTGCGGTTTTGGGAATTTTGGTATCAAGCCCAAATAATATAAAGGTACAGAAACAAGGAGGGTGAAACCGCGCTGTCTAAAAACATGCAACAGTGTGAGAAAGTATTTAAACAATTTTAATAAAAGAATATATAATATAAAAAAGTATCAAGTAAATTCATTAAATCATTCCATTATGGAAATGTCGGTACCAGAAAATTAAAAAATAGAGCATGTGTAGTCACCCAAAGTTCAGGATGGTTGTCACACCAGGGGACTCAGTCGACAAGACTGAGACCTCTGGTGGGGACCTGGACCGGTACCTGAACCGGGAAGGTTGGAGAGGACCCTTGCGCATGAAGTGCGCGACAGTGCACCCAGAGCCAATAAGCAGTCAGAGGTAAAATACAACCGGAGTTTATTTGCAGATGGTTGTAGTATAACAGACAGTAAAGCATGCAGGATAAATGACAGAGTTCATGCAGATTGCAATACTTTACAGATGTGATGATATGTGGGATCGATGGTGGAACATCGGATGTGAAGACTGTGGGTCCGGAATGACGGACGGAAGACTTGAGCTTGACTGTGGGTCCGGAATGACGGACGGAAGCTTGGTTTGGAGATCCGGAATATCGGACTATCGATGATGATGTGGGAACATCGGATTCGGGTATCGGATATGGAAGGAGACTGTGGGTCCGGAATGACGGACGGGAGATGAGACTGTGGGTCCGGAATGACGGACGGAAGCAGGAGATCCGGAATATCGGACTAGCGATGAAACATCGATGGCGGATGATGCTGGAGCATCGGAAGGACCAGAGTCCCGGAGCTAGGCTTGGTCGCTGGGCTGAAGAGGCAGGATCACAGGCGATGGAATAACCTGGACTTCACAGGAGATGGTACAACCTGGAACACACTGCAGCATGGAAGACAACACCAGCAGAGAAATACACTTGCACGGAGACAAGGACAGCTGACCATACACTGGAGACAACTGAAGCACTAGCAATGGTTCTGAGAGCTCCCAGCATACTTATCCCCACTGGGTGGCCAGGATTGGCCGAGGAAGTATGACAGGGAGATCAGAACCAACAGGATTGGACAGCACAGACATGTGACTGGAAAGAACATGGCAGCCCCCATGTCTGCTATGGCGGGAAAGTGTGTTTGTTCACACCATGCTGGATACTGGGAGCAATGGCGGCGGACAGGTGGATTGCCGTGCACTGGGGACTGTCACTGGGAGACAGGACGCTGGCAGAGATGACGTCTGGACCGCAAGCTGAACCTGCGGAGGCACTTAGCCGGTAAGAAAGTCTGTCTGACAGCTCGGATCGTGACAATGGTGTCCTGTGTCACTGGCTCCCCATTCCTTTCCGAGTTCTCTTTAAACTCCTCACCACCACCTACAAGGCTCTCTCCTCCTCCACCGCTCCTTACATCTCTTCACTGATCTCTATCTACACTCCCTCCCGTCCTCTTTGCTCCATCGCTGACCGCCGACTGACCTCTCACCTAATCACCTCCTCCCACTCCCGTGTCCAAGATTTCTCTCGCGCTGCCCCCTTGCACTGGAACAACCTCCCGCCACCCATCAGGCTATCTGATTCCCTTACCTCCTTCAAGCGCTCCCTCAAAACCCACTTTTTTCGACTAGCCTATCCCTCCTCCTAACCTCTTTTGATCCTCCTATCCTGCCTCCGTTCCCCTCCGTTCCTACTTATCCTATTGTATTTCGTTCGTCCACCCACCTATTTTTAGTATGTTAACTCTTATGAGCAGGGCCCTCCTTCCTCACGTACTCACCCTACCTCATTACCTCACCTGTGCTCCTGTCCTGTTCTTCCCTTCCTCTACTTCATCTTCAGTCTCCTTGACAATTTTGACAACTACTTCTGAACTGAAGCTGATTTTAGTTCTACCAGCTATACCCCTATTTATACTGTATCTTTCAACACACCCTGTACGTTATAATTTGTTTTTTTTGTTTGCTATGTTCGGCGCTGCGGACACTTTGCGGCGCCTTATAAATAAACGTATTACTACTACTACTACTGTGTCTGTTCCTATAGTGCTTCCTTGGTGGAAAGTCCCAATATTTAGAGGCCGATTTGAAAGGACTTGTTTTAGGAGATATTGCAGTCTCCAACCCAGGGAGCGCCTGTTGGTTAGGGGCTCTACCTGGTTCACTTGATATTTGTATGTCCTGATGGTCATGGCTGCTGGGGTACTTCAGGAAGCTGGTCCGGTCACAAGAGATGGGGACATTGGAGTCCAGAAGATCGGAGTCTTGGCTTAGTTCCACTAACGCGTTTCGCTTTACAGCTTTTTCAAGCAGCTGGGGGGGGGGGGTGAGTGGGTCCCCATGGCTCTCCCCCTTCTCCTGTGCCTGGCAGCCTCTTGCACAGATGGCAGCAGGTGAGGGGGGAGGTGGTGCGGGTCACAAAAAGAAGCGTAACCCAAATAATACACCATTAGATTTAATATGTTTGGCAGAGTAGTGGTCCCCAGACTTTTATGCTGCTGTGACAAACAGTAACTTCCACATTTCAGAAAATACCCCACACTGAGGCTGACCACAGACCCCAACCTCCATCAAGCAAACAACTCATTACTATAATCCCCAGAATATCACTAATATCCCCACCCCTTTCCCAGTACAACCCAGAAATACCCCAGACATTGCTACTTCCCCAAATACTGTATCACCCACTGCTGTGCCTTTGTCACAATAAATATAGATGGTCACTGGCCTTTGATGGGTGTTTGCAGCGTTGGGTACACTGCTCTGTGAATTGGCAAAGGCTGGATGTATGGGATACAGGAGGGGGATAGGGTCACTACACTGGGCAGGGTCACATCATAAGAAAAAAAAAGTCACTGTCTGGCAGGTGGCCTCACAGGAGTGTCAGCCTACTGGGAAACTTCCCTGTGAGGCCTATGGCCAATCTGTAAGCTTCTGAAGAGGGATTACCTTATGGATGCGGTGGGGGTCGCGCTTCCCCGAACTCACGGATCTCAGTCTGGAGTCTTCTCTTGATGCAGGAATGGACACAGAACACTTGACAACAGGAATGGTTTGACCTTTTATTCTAAAACGGTCAGTTAAAGCATCAACCTCTTTTGCGAAATAAGATAACAGTCATTTCACGATATAACCATACAATAAATGCAATAGAACTTATACAAGGCATAAACAGCAGTATCACATTCGACACCATACAAGGCCTATGGAGCTACCGGTAACTCTAAGTCACTCCGTACCCGGCCTATCACTGTGGCTCGGAGAGCCAGTACTAACCTCCACTGAACTGCGAGTGGGTACACAACTTACGTTTGACTGCAGTGATAGGGCCAAATGCGAGTGAACCTTACGACACTCTGTATACTCACAAATTACGTCGGCAAATCACCATCAAATAAATACACCATTTAACCTGAGTACCCGGGTACACATTCTACCACTAAGACCGGTCAGTCCAGATGAGGGGCCTATGCATAGGACTTTAAGTAATTAATTTATGCTCCTGTACATTCTATAGGAGGGTGCAATTTGGTGCATGAACCACTGGGTGGCAGTATTGTTCTAAGCAGAGTCCCTCTCCTTCACTGAGAAAGTGAGTTAGCAATATGGCAAGGAGGCCTCCGTTGGCCCTTATAGTGGCTTGTTTCCTTACCGGGGCAGAGGGATAAGTGAATCTAACTGGGAATGCTTCCTCAAACACGGTGCAGGTATTTAACAGCCAGGCAGTTCTCTCTAAGTCGAATGAACAGGCTGGAAAGTCTGACAGACTATATGGTCAATACTGCGGGGAGAAGTCTCCTTACACGGGTTCCCCCCTCTTTGCATCAGAGGACTTTATCATTAATTGCCCCACGGGCAGACTCACGGTTAGGTAGGACACACTGGGGCCTGGCAGGTGGTCGGCTGCT
Source organism: Crinia signifera (assembly GCF_055691185.1). Lineage (NCBI taxonomy): Eukaryota > Metazoa > Chordata > Amphibia > Anura > Myobatrachidae > Crinia > Crinia signifera. The sequence continues at coordinate 184,747,253 of NC_139217.1, forward strand.
TCTGCTGCTGCTTACACCATGCTGCTGGGCTCTGGCTACTATGCTCTGTGCTACCCACGTGCTGGCTGCTGGGCTCTGGCTGCTGGGCTCTGGCAGCTTGACACTGTGACTGCTGTGTTCTCTTGAACAGTTTGCAAGCTGCCTGACTGGCTCCTTCTCTCACAGGCTGGGCTGCCACTCATTACTGGAGCTCTGTGCTGCTCAAGTGTCTGGCAGGCTGCATGGAGAAGTCTCCTCTCCCTGTGCTAGCTGCTAACTTCCTCAGTCACCTCTGACATCTCTCTTCCTGTCACACTCCAGCCTGTCTGTGTTTAACTCTTTAGGTCTGAGCTGTGCCTATTGCTGGGGTATATTAACCCCTGGTTAACTGGAATGCTCGGCACCTATTATTCCACAGTTATGGGGTGTTACATCCGCCCATACTTTTTTATGTGCGTGTCCTCACGCCACGCTCTCGGAGACATAAGTCCGAACCTTTCAAAGTTCTGAATCCGTAAAGTCTCTTTCGCAGTCCGAATACTACCGACAGTTATAACAGTGTCAACATAAATGAACAACCTATACATATATATACATAAATATATAACATCAGAACGGCATGAGATTATTACAGCTGGAGCTTATTCTCGGTACCGGGCTGGAGTCCTCTACATGTTCTGTGGTCAGTATAGCCGGGATGGACGGTATGCTCCACCCTACGTTCAACAGCAGTTCCTGCGGGCACCTGGGCATGCTCCCGGGGGCGACGGTAGGGGCCTCCGTCTGTCGAGAGCATGACTTAGGCTGGTTGCGATGTACCCAGTGCAGTCGAGTCCCGTCTGGTTCTCCGCTTTGGTGGACTTCGATTGCTGCCGTCGGGCTCTTGGTGGCCACGTAGGGCTCAGCCTCCCATTTATGGTGAAATCTATGCTGTGGATGACTGTTAACGATAGGGGTGAGGTGATTCCACTCCTCTTCAGCGAGCGGCTTCTCTCCTCTATTGGCGGGGACAAGGTTCACTCCTGAGAGTAGATGCCGTGAGACTGGGCTGAGGGAATTCAGTGCCTCCATCTGTCCACTTTGGCACCAATGGGCACGCCTGCGGAAAGGACGCCTGTCGGGGCCCGGCCGGTTTCTTCTCTCTGGCACCCCACCTGGACCCGTCACGTTCACCGCTTTAGCACCCTTTTCCTCCTCCACCACATCGAACTCCACTGTCTCGCCTTCTCTGAGACCGCACAGAAGTCTCCGCGAGTGGCACTTCCTTAGGGCTGTCCGATGAACAAAAACGTCATCCCTTGTGCCGTTCCGGTTGATGAAGCCATATCCCCTTCGGATGTTAAACCACTTGACCGTCCCTTGGGTACGTGGGGCCAGCACTCTCTTCTCCACTTGGCTCCCCTGGACGCAGATTATGTGCTGTTGGGTGATCTCCCCAGCCTGGTCTTGGTTAACTGGTTCCTGTCTTAACGCTGCAATCAGCTCTTCAGGGCAATTCCTTAGTATGTTCATGCCCAGGATGATGGGGGCAACTCTCCCTTCCCCGCAGGTGATCACTAAATACCCCTGCCTGGGTAAACAAGTTCGTCCAATCTGCAAATCTGCTTCCCAGTACCCGTTGCAGACGACCTCTCGGCCATTGGCAGCGACCACCTTCACTTGCGTGGGGGGCTGTCTGAACGGTACTTCTTTTCCCCAATACTTTTGGAGAGTGGGTAACTGGATCATGGATACCTGTGACCCGGTATCGATCGTGGCCACTGTCTCTATCCCGTTGATCACTACTGGGATCCTCGGGCATTGTCCTACATATTGGGCCCACCATTCCTCCGGGTCTGAGTCTACTCCCGGTGTTCTCCCCGAGGTTCGGCCTTCCTGACAGTGTCGACAGATGGGCCGGCCTTGATGGTCGTTCTGGTCTGAGGCTCGCCTCCCATATTCTCGGGGTGGGTCCCATCGATTCCGGTTCGACTGCTGTCCTTCCGTCTTCCATCTGGCCTCCCCGCGGTTGGACGCGGTTTGCTGTGTCAGCTGGCGCATGTCTCGCTGCATCGCAGCCATCCCGAGGGCCAGGTATTCCACCTGGCGCTGGAGGGATTGGTCTGGATGTCCCGCTGGCAGTTGGCCACTCTGGATGGTCCGGTCTTTCATTCGGCCGACTTGTTCAGAGCTCGTGGCCACGGGTCCTCCAGCCCCCGTCATCTCCGGATATTCTATCTCGGGGTCGGCGTGATTCCCGATGGTCAGGATGGCAGTGTGCTTAAAGTCATCAAAGGACTTCCCCGGCCTGTGGTGTGTCCATCCTGGGATCGGATTATACTCCGCGTCGACTATATCCTGTTCGTGACGCCAGAGAATTGTAAGCACCTGAAGAGGGATCACCTTATGGATGCGGTGGGGGTCGCGCTTCCCCGAACTCACGGATCTCAGTCTGGAGTCTTCTCTTGATGCAGGAATGGACACAGAACACTTGACAACAGGAATGGTTTGACCTTTTATTCTAAAACGGTCAGTTAAAGCATCAACCTCTTTTGCGAAATAAGATAACAGTCATTTCACGATATAACCATACAATAAATGCAATAGAACTTATACAAGGCATAAACAGCAGTATCACATTCGACACCATACAAGGCCTATGGAGCTACCGGTAACTCTAAGTCACTCCGTACCCGGCCTATCACTGTGGCTCGGAGAGCCAGTACTAACCTCCACTGAACTGCGAGTGGGTACACAACTTACGTTTGACTGCAGTGATAGAGCCAAATGCGAGTGAACCTTACGACACTCTGTATACTCACAAATTACGTCGGCAAATCACCATCAAATAAATACACCATTTAACCTGAGTACCCGGGTACACATTCTACCACTAAGACCGATCAGTCCAGATGAGGGGCCTATGCATAGGACTTTAAGTAATTAATTTCTGCTCCTGTACATTCTATAGGAGGGTGCAATTTGGTGCAGGAACCACCGGGTGGCAGTATTGTTCTAAGCAGAGTCCCTCTCCTTCACTGAGAAAGTGAGTTAGCAATATGGCAAGGAGGCCTCCGTTGGCCCTTATAGTGGCTTGTTTCCTTACCGGGGCAGAGGGATAAGTGAATCTAACTGGGAATGCTTCCTCAAACACGGTGCAGGTATTTAACAGCCAGGCAGTTCTCTCTAAGTCGAATGAACAGGCTGGAAAGTCTGACAGACTATATGGTCAATACTGCGGGGAGAAGTCTCCTTACACGGGTTCCCCCCTCTTTGCATCAGAGGACTTTATCATTAATTGCCCCACGGGCAGACTCACGGTTAGGTAGGTCACACTGGGGCCTGGCAGGCGGTCGGCTGCTTCTGCTGCTGCTTACACCATGCTGCTGGGCTCTGGCTACTATGCTCTGTGCTACCCACGTGCTGGCTGCTGGGCTCTGGCTGCTGGGCTCTGGCAGCTTGACACTGTGACTGCTGTGTTCTCTTGAACAGTTTGCACGCTGCCTGACTGGCTCCTTCTCTCACAGGCTGGGCTGCCACTCATTACTGGAGCTCTGTGCTGCTCAAGTGTCTGGCAGGCTGCATGGAGAAGTCTCCTCTCCCTGTGCTAGCTGCTTACTTCCTCAGTCACCTCTGACCTCTCTCTTCCTGTCACACTCCAGCCTGTCTGTGTTTAACTCTTTAGGTCTGAGCTGTGCCTAGTGCTGGGGTATATTAACCCCTGGTTAACTGGAATGCTCAGCACCTATTATTCCACAGTTATGGGGTGTTACAAATCCACCCGTGTTTGCCACTGGTGACAGAAATCAAGAAATCCTGGTCCTCATATCACCATAACCACCTTAACTGTTCCCACTATTGGTTGTTTTTATTTTATGTTGATAATGTATATTTAAATGTCTACAGTAGACGTGTTTCTCTTGAAGCATGCACATGCCTAGAACGTACTGGCATGTTTTACAATTACAGATAATGCTGTTACAATTTTACAGATAATGCTGTAATAAAAAAAAAAAAAGTTTTCGCTTTTGTACATGAATAGAGTCAAACAGACTTCTAAAACTTATGGAATTGAAAACCAGTTTGCAATAAATCCAATCTGAGATTTAAAGTCATTTTTTGAAATATTTATTGATTTGTTCTTGGTGTTTTAATAAGGCGAGAATAGTTTAAGCCTGGGAATCAGGGCCGGCCCTAGGCATAGGCAGGCTAGGCAATTGCCTAGGGCAGCAGCCTATGCCTAGGGGCAGCATTGCGTTAAGCTGGGGCTGGAAGACATACCGCAGGTCACACTCGTACTGTATGGTAGTGGCTCACGCGCCGCAGCAGCCGCCCCCCCCCCCCCCGCCCGCTGCCCGCCGCCCGCTGCCATAGCAATGATGTCGGGCGCAGGCGCAGCTTAATGTTTTCACATCCGCCCGGCCAGCCGCGGCGCACCCCCACGTGACACACGCGGTGACGCAGGCGGCAGGCGGCTCAGTGCTCGCCCTCACATCCCACACTCTGTCCCACCTCCTCCAGCCGCCGCAGCGCGTGCTGGGAGTAGTGGCGGAGGGACAGCGACAGTGAGCCACGCAGCAGCAAATGGAGTGTATGGTGGCAGGTGAAACACCACCATCATCAGCGCCTGTGCCTTGCCCCTGTGATTCTTCCAGCCAGCCAGTGTAACTGTGAGTCTTGAGTCTGGGGACTTGATCTTGATACCTACACTAATATATATATATATATATATATATATATATATATATATATATATATATATTGCGTTTAGCACCTGTTTCTTTAACAATAAAAATGTCATAAACCAGCATGTTATTTTTTGTGTGTAAACACTAAATTTTGTGGTGGTATCATCTGCTAGGGGGCATCAAAAAAAATCTTGCCTAGGGCACCAAATTGGATAAGGCCGGCTCTGCTGGGAATAATGCATTACACTCAGGAAATGTTTTCATGTGACTGTCTGGACACGGGAGTGGGAGGAGGTGATTAGGACGTACTCCAGCACGTAGGGCTCAGCCTCCCATTTATGGTGAAATCTACGCTGTGGATGACTGTTAACGATAGGGGTGAGGTGATTCCACTCCTCTTCAGAGAGCGGCTTCTCTCCTCTATTGGCGGGGACAAGGTTCACTCCTGAGAGTAGATGCCGTAAGACTGGGCTAAGGGAATTCAGTGCCTCCATCTGTCCACTTTGGCACCAATGGGCACGCCTGCGGAAAGGACGCCTGTCGGGGCCCGGCCGGTTTCTTCTCTCTGGCACCCCACCTGGACCCGTCACGTTCACCGCTTTAGCACCCTTTTTCTCCTCCACCACATTGAACTCCACTGTCTCGCCTTCTCTGAGACCGCACAGAAGTCTCCGCGAGTGGCACTTCCTTAGGGCTGTCCGATGAACAAAAACGTCATCCCTTGTGCCGTTCCGGTTGATGAAGCCATATCCCCTTCGGATGTTAAACCACTTGACCGTCCCTTGGGTACGCGGGGCCAGCACTCTCTTCTCCACTTGGCTCCCCTGGACGCAGATTATGTGCTGTTGGGTGATCTCCCAAGCCTGGTCTTGGTTAACTGGTTCCTGTCTTAACGCTGCAATCAGCTCTTCAGGGCAATTCCTTAGTATGTTCATGCCCAGGATGATGGGGGCAACTCTCCCTTCCCCGCAGGTGATCACTAAATACCCCTGCCTGGGTAAACAAGTTCGTCCAATCTGCAAATCTGCTTCCCAGTACCCGTTGCAGACGACCTCTCGGCCATTGGCAGCGACCACCTTCACTTGCGTGGGGGGCTGTCTGAACGGTACTTCTTTTCCCCAATACTTTTGGAGAGTGGGTAACTGGATCATGGATACCTGTGACCCGGTATCGATCGTGGCCACTGTCTCTATCCCGTTGATCACTACTGGGATCCTCGGGCATTGTCCTACATATTGGGCCCACCATTCCTCCGGGTCTGAGTCTACTCCCGGTGTTCTCCCCGAGGTTCGGCCTTCCTGACAGTGTCGACAGATGGGCCGGCCTTGATGGTCGTTCTGGTCTGAGGCTCGCCTCCCATATTCTCGGGGTGGGTCCCATCGATTCCGGTTCGACTGCTGTCCTTCCGTCTTCCATCTGGCCTCCCCGCGGTTGGACGCGGTTTGCTGTGTCAGCTGGCGCATGTCTCGCTGCATCGCAGCCATCCCGAGGGCCAGGTATTCCACCTGGCGCTGGAGGGATTGGTCTGGATGTCCCGCTGGCGGTTGGCCACTCTGGATGGTCCGGTCTTTCATTCGGCCGACTTGTTCAGAGCTCGTGGCCACGGGTCCTCCAGCCCCTGTCATCTCCGGATATTCTATCTCGGGGTCGGCGTGATTCCCGATGGTCAGGATGGCAGTGTGCTTAAAGTCGTCAAAGGACTTCCCCGGCCTGTGGTGTGTCCATCCTGGGATCGGATTATACTCCGCGTCGACTATATCCTGTTCGTGACGCCAGAGAATTGTAAGCACCTGAAGAGGGATTACCTTATGGATGCGGTGGGGGTCGCGCTTCCCCGAACTCACGGATCTCAGTCTGGAGTCTTCTCTTGATGCAGGAATGGACACAGAACACTTGACAACAGGAATGGTTTGACCTTTTATTCTAAAACGGTCAGTTAAAGCATCAACCTCTTTTGCGAAATAAGATAACAGTCATTTCACGATATAACCATACAATAAATGCAATAGAACTTATACAAGGCATAAACAGCAGTATCACATTCGACACCATACAAGGCCTATGGAGCTACCGGTAACTCTAAGTCACTCCGTACCCGGCCTATCACTGTGGCTCGGAGAGCCAGTACTAACCTCCACTGAACTGCGAGTGGGTACACAACTTACGTTTGACTGCAGTGATAGGGCCAAATGCGAGTGAACCTTACGACACTCTGTATACTCACAAATTACGTCGGCAAATCACCATCAAATAAATACACCATTTAACCTGAGTACCCGGGTACACATTCTACCACTAAGACCGGTCAGTCCAGATGAGGGGCCTATGCATAGGACTTTAAGTAATTAATTTCTGCTCCTGTACATTCTATAGGAGGGTGCAATTTGGTGCATGAACTACCGGGTGGCAGTATTGTTCTAAGCAGAGTCCCTCTCCTTCACTGAGAAAGTGAGTTAGCAATATGGCAAGGAGGCCTCCGTTGGCCCTTATAGTGGCTTGTTTCCTTACCGGGGCAGAGGGATAAGTGAATCTAACTGGGAATGCTTCCTCAAACACGGTGCAGGTATTTAACAGCCAGGCAGTTCTCTCTAAGTCGAATGAACAGGCTGGAAAGTCTGACAGACTATATGGTCAATACTGCGGGGAGAAGTCTCCTTACACGGGTTCCCCCCTCTTTGCATCAGAGGACTTTATCATTAATTGCCCCACGGGCAGACTCACGGTTAGGTAGGTCACACTGGGGCCTGGCAGGCGGTCGGCTGCTTCTGCTGCTGCTTACACCATGCTGCTGGGCTCTGGCTACTATGCTCTGTGCTACCCACGTGCTGGCTGCTGGGCTCTGGCTGCTGGGCTCTGGCAGCTTGACACTGTGACTGCTGTGTTCTCTTGAACAGTTTGCACGCTGCCTGACTGGCTCCTTCTCTCACAGGCTGGGCTGCCACTCATTACTGGAGCTCTGTGCTGCTCAAGTGTCTGGCAGGCTGCATGGAGAAGTCTCCTCTCCCTGTGCTAGCTGCTAACTTCCTCAGTCACCTCTGACCTCTCTCTTCCTGTCACACTCCAGCCTGTCTGTGTTTAACTCTTTAGGTCTGAGCTGTGCCTAGTGCTGGGGTATATTAACCCCTGGTTAACTGGAATGCTCAGCACCTATTATTCCACAGTTATGGGGTGTTACAAATCCACCCGTGTTTGCCACTGGTGACAGAAATCAAGAAATCCTGGTCCTCATATCACCATAACCACCTTAACTGTTCCCACTATTGGTTGTTTTTATTTTATGTTGATAATGTATATTTAAATGTCTACAGTAGACGTGTTTCTCTTGAAGCATGCACATGCCTAGAACGTACTGGCATGTTTTACAATTACAGATAATGCTGTTACAATTTTACAGATAATGCTGTAATAAAAAAAAAAAAAGTTTTCGCTTTTGTACATGAATAGAGTCAAACAGACTTCTAAAACTTATGGAATTGAAAACCAGTTTGCAATAAATCCAATCTGAGATTTAAAGTCATTTTTTGAAATATTTATTGATTTGTTCTTGGTGTTTTAATAAGGCGAGAATAGTTTAAGCCTGGGAATCAGGGCCGGCCCTAGGCATAGGCAGGCTAGGCAATTGCCTAGGGCAGCAGCCTATGCCTAGGGGCAGCATTGCGTTAAGCTGGGGCTGGAAGACATACCGCAGGTCACACTCGTACTGTATGGTAGTGGCTCACGCGCCGCAGCAGCCGCCCCCCCCCCCCCCCCCCCCGCCCGCTGCCCGCCGCCCGCTGCCATAGCAATGATGTCGGGCGCAGGCGCAGCTTAATGTTTTCACATCCGCCCGGCCAGCCGCGGCGCACCCCCACGTGACACACGCGGTGACGCAGGCGGCAGGCGGCTCAGTGCTCGCCCTCACATCCCACACTCTGTCCCACCTCCTCCAGCCGCCGCAGCGCGTGCTGGGAGTAGTGGCGGAGGGACAGCGACAGTGAGCCACGCAGCAGCAAATGGAGTGTATGGTGGCAGGTGAAACACCACCATCATCAGCGCCTGTGCCTTGCCCCTGTGATTCTTCCAGCCAGCCAGTGTAACTGTGAGTCTTGAGTCTGGGGACTTGATCTTGATACCTACACTAATATATATATATATATATATATATATATATATATATATATATATATATATATTGCGTTTAGCACCTGTTTCTTTAACAATAAAAATGTCATAAACCAGCATGTTATTTTTTGTGTGTAAACACTAAATTTTGTGGTGGTATCATCTGCTAGGGGGCATCAAAAAAAAATCTTGCCTAGGGCACCAAATTGGATAAGGCCGGCTCTGCTGGGAATAATGCATTACACTCAGGAAATGTTTTCATGTGACTGTCTGGACACGGGAGTGGGAGGAGGTGATTAGGACGTACTCCAGCACGTAGGGCTCAGCCTCCCATTTATGGTGAAATCTACGCTGTGGATGACTGTTAACGATAGGGGCGAGGTGATTCCACTCCTCTTCAGAGAGCGGCTTCTCTCCTCTATTGGCGGGGACAAGGTTCACTCCTGAGAGTAGATGCCGTAAGACTGGGCTGAGGGAATTCAGTGCCTCCATCTGTCCACTTTGGCACCAATGGGCACGCCTGCGGAAAGGACGCCTGTCGGGGCCCGGCCGGTTTCTTCTCTCTGGCACCCCACCTGGACCCGTCACGTTCACCGCTTTAGCACCCTTTTCCTCCTCCACCACATTGAACTCCACTGTCTCGCCTTCTCTGAGACCGCACAGAAGTCTCCGCGAGTGGCACTTCCTTAGGGCTGTCCGATGAACAAAAATGTCATCCCTTGTGCCGTTCCGGTTGATGAAGCCATATCCCCTTCGGATGTTAAACCACTTGACCGTCCCTTGGGTACGCGGGGCCAGCACTCTCTTCTCCACTTGGCTCCCCTGGACGCAGATTATGTGCTGTTGGGTGATCTCCCCAGCCTGGTCTTGGTTAACTGGTTCCTGTCTTAACGCTGCAATCAGCTCTTCAGGGCAATTCCTTAGTATGTTCATGCCCAGGATGATGGGGGCAACTCTCCCTTCCCCGCAGGTGATCACTAAATACCCCTGCCTGGGTAAACAAGTTCGTCCAATCTGCAAATCTGCTTCCCAGTACCCGTTGCAGACGACCTCTCGGCCATTGGCAGCGACCACCTTCACTTGCGTGGGGGGCTGTCTGAACGGTACTTCTTTTCCCCAATACTTTTGGAGAGTGGGTAACTGGATCATGGATACCTGTGACCCGGTATCGATCGTGGCCACTGTCTCTATCCCGTTGATCACTACTGGGATCCTCGGGCATTGTCCTACATATTGGGCCCACCATTCCTCCGGGTCTGAGTCTACTCCCGGTGTTCTCCCCGAGGTTCGGCCTTCCTGACAGTGTCGACAGATGGGCCGGCCTTGATGGTCGTTCTGGTCTGAGGCTCGCCTCCCATATTCTCGGGGTGGGTCCCATCGATTCCGGTTCGACTGCTGTCCTTCCGTCTTCCATCTGGCCTCCCCGCGGTTGGACGCGGTTTGCTGTGTCAGCTGGCGCATGTCTCGCTGCATCGCAGCCATCCCGAGGGCCAGGTATTCCACCTGGCGCTGGAGGGATTGGTCTGGATGTCCCGCTGGCGGTTGGCCACTCTGGATGGTCCGGTCTTTCATTCGGCCGACTTGTTCAGAGCTCGTGGCCACGGGTCCTCCAGCCCCTGTCATCTCCGGATATTCTATCTCGGGGTCGGCGTGATTCCCGATGGTCAGGATGGCAGTGTGCTTAAAGTCGTCAAAGGACTTCCCCGGCCTGTGGTGTGTCCATCCTGGGATCGGATTATACTCCGCGTCGACTATATCCTGTTCGTGACGCCAGAGAATTGTAAGCACCTGAAGAGGGATTACCTTATGGATGCGGTGGGGGTCGCGCTTCCCCGAACTCACGGATCTCAGTCTGGAGTCTTCTCTTGATGCAGGAATGGACACAGAACACTTGACAACAGGAATGGTTTGACCTTTTATTCTAAAACGGTCAGTTAAAGCATCAACCTCTTTTGCGAAATAAGATAACAGTCATTTCACGATATAACCATACAATAAATGCAATAGAACTTATACAAGGCATAAACAGCAGTATCACATTCGACACCATACAAGGCCTATGGAGCTACCGGTAACTCTAAGTCACTCCGTACCCGGCCTATCACTGTGGCTCGGAGAGCCAGTACTAACCTCCACTGAACTGCGAGTGGGTACACAACTTACGTTTGACTGCAGTGATAGGGCCAAATGCGAGTGAACCTTACGACACTCTGTATACTCACAAATTACGTCGGCAAATCACCATCAAATAAATACACCATTTAACCTGAGTACCCGGGTACACATTCTACCACTAAGACCGGTCAGTCCAGATGAGGGGCCTATGCATAGGACTTTAAGTAATTAATTTCTGCTCCTGTACATTCTATAGGAGGGTGCAATTTGGTGCATGAACTACCGGGTGGCAGTATTGTTCTAAGCAGAGTCCCTCTCCTTCACTGAGAAAGTGAGTTAGCAATATGGCAAGGAGGCCTCCGTTGGCCCTTATAGTGGCTTGTTTCCTTACCGGGGCAGAGGGATAAGTGAATCTAACTGGGAATGCTTCCTCAAACACGGTGCAGGTATTTAACAGCCAGGCAGTTCTCTCTAAGTCGAATGAACAGGCTGGAAAGTCTGACAGACTATATGGTCAATACTGCGGGGAGAAGTCTCCTTACACGGGTTCCCCCCTCTTTGCATCAGAGGACTTTATCATTAATTGCCCCACGGGCAGACTCACGGTTAGGTAGGTCACACTGGGGCCTGGCAGGCGGTCGGCTGCTTCTGCTGCTGCTTACACCATGCTGCTGGGCTCTGGCTACTATGCTCTGTGCTACCCACGTGCTGGCTGCTGGGCTCTGGCTGCTGGGCTCTGGCAGCTTGACACTGTGACTGCTGTGTTCTCTTGAACAGTTTGCACGCTGCCTGACTGGCTCCTTCTCTCACAGGCTGGGCTGCCACTCATTACTGGAGCTCTGTGCTGCTCAAGTGTCTGGCAGGCTGCATGGAGAAGTCTCCTCTCCCTGTGCTAGCTGCTAACTTCCTCAGTCACCTCTGACCTCTCTCTTCCTGTCACACTCCAGCCTGTCTGTGTTTAACTCTTTAGGTCTGAGCTGTGCCTAGTGCTGGGGTATATTAACCCCTGGTTAACTGGAATGCTCAGCACCTATTATTCCACAGTTATGGGGTGTTACAAATCCACCCGTGTTTGCCACTGGTGACAGAAATCAAGAAATCCTGGTCCTCATATCACCATAACCACCTTAACTGTTCCCACTATTGGTTGTTTTTATTTTATGTTGATAATGTATATTTAAATGTCTACAGTAGACGTGTTTCTCTTGAAGCATGCACATGCCTAGAACGTACTGGCATGTTTTACAATTACAGATAATGCTGTTACAATTTTACAGATAATGCTGTAATTTAAAAAAAAAAAGTTTTCGCTTTTGTACATGAATAGAGTCAAACAGACTTCTAAAACTTATGGAATTGAAAACCAGTTTGCAATAAATCCAATCTGAGATTTAAAGTCATTTTTTGAAATATTTATTGATTTGTTCTTGGTGTTTTAATAAGGCGAGAATAGTTTAAGCCTGGGAATAATGCATTACACTCAGGAAATGTTTTCATGTGACTGTCTGGCATCTATGTAGATTCTCTGCAGAAATAAACTGCTTAAATCCAGAGAATTGTGTTCCAAAGTTCACAGCCAAGGGAGCTCAGCTGTGCTAGAGGATTTATACATTCTTAATACTAACACTTCCAACAGGAAAGGTAGTTTTTAATTATGACGTACATAGTTACATAGTTGATGAGGTTCAAAAATTATACAGTCCATCAAGTTCATTCTATATTGCATCTACTGCGGTCCTTATGTTATATTTGTAAATGACCCAAACGAAGCAACCACCAATCTGTTGCAATCCATACTGTAAATCCTTTATGACCTAAGATGGCAAGCTTATTTTTTTTACTGGGTCCAATACTATACATTTACTTAACGGTTGTAACCCTGGATACTCTTTTGCGCTAAAAAAAAAAATGTTTGTGTCACCACTTATGGGCCAAATTAGTGGTAACGTGTAGCTTTGAGGTTACGCTTCACTCACCACACTTTGGACAAGGTGTCTCCCTTTATTTATATTTATTAGTAAAATCACTTAACTGATGACTATTTTTTCAAAAAGTTAATTTTAATAAAAATGTGAATTTTATAATTCTCAGCCAGCTCAGGGAACATCTATTCGCAACCAGTGGGAACGTACGTGCATTGTGAATGGTGGGCCGTCATACCACCATTTGCAAGGCAGGATTTGGTTCACTCACAATGGTGTGAATTAGCATCCGAGCGAATGAAACAGAATAAGGTCCAGTATGTTAATGAATGAAATAATAGTATGCAAAATGTAGTTCAAATGTCAATGTTCTGCTTCGTTCTCAAACATGAATGCAATTATTGGAGTGCATGTTATGATTTAAACATACACTTGTATACTGTGCCTGTGCTTCAGGATTGACTAAAATATTCTCATGCACACATAATACATACAGTATTGTGACAATCTGGGGTAATAAGTCAGGTAAAGTGTCTAGTGGTGCAGTGTGTAGGTGTGTGAATTAGGGTCAAAGCACATTTTTTTTCATATAGTGCTTTACTGAAGTCAGCAGACAGGATACATATAAAACATAAACAAACCTAGCCCCAATGATGTGCACTTCATCAATTATTGAGCCCTTACTACAATGGGCAGCAAGTCTGCATGCAACATGTCATTAGAGTCATGCCTCTTACATGTAATGGCCCCCATACACTTCTGTGACTTCTTGGAGGGGAGAAGTCGCATAAGAATTTCCTTGAACAGCTGGGGAGGTTCCTGGGCGGCAGGATTGAATGTGTTTTTTTCGCATGCTATATAGCGCATTCGATTGGCACTAGGCTGCACATCGGATCAGATCGGAACACAGTTGATTGGCCACTTTTTCACCCAGTTTCTCAGCCTAATCCATCATGATTGTATATGGCCAGAAAGTATATGGCCAATTTAAGACTTGGCAGCCTGACCAGGCTTGTTCTCTGATTTCTGGCGGCCGCCACCCAATTGGGTTCTGTACATATGCAGCTTCAGTTGATTGCCACATTCCTACCTGTCCCCACATGATAGCCCTTAGTTGTGGTCCCACCTTATTTTCCTCCCTCCAGCCCCATAACAAATCCATGGCTCACTGATGCTATCTAGCAACAATAGTGAAACCCAAGTGTAGACACATAAGCTAAATGGCAAAATATATTTGTCACACTAGGCTGCGTTTGGGGAACTAGCCACTGGCTGGGGCTATTTAAAGTGCTGCGACTATGACCAGAGCAGGACATATTGATAAAGGATATATCATTTATCCGAAACGCGTTGAATGACCTGCCAGACGTGTGAGGAGAGCAGGCCAAGCGGGACAACTCGCCGACGGACTCAGACGCCTTAACAGCAGCAGTAGCACTGACGTATCTGCAGTACGCTAACCGTGCATCCACTGAGGACCGTCCCCGCATTGAACCTGACTTCTCTGCACGCTCCCTAAGAACTTTTTAACCTTCATGTCATTTTAATTCATCTGTTTGGAACCTTGGAATAAAGTATGTGAACCCCTTTTACATTGACTACAACTTATTGGAGAAAGATACCTTTATGGGAGAGCATGACAGAACTCAAAAGTAAGTTGAGTACATGTCACATTGTAAAGCTGATGTTCAAAGGAGGTGGTGATAAAAGAAACCATTATGTGTATGCCAGAATAGAATTTTAATGTAAGTTAGTTTCTGAGTGGTGATTTCAAGCACGGAGGAATCCTTAGATGCGATCTGGGAGACTCCGCATAATACTTGAAAGGAATTGAACACACACCCCCCCCCCCACCCCCCCACCCCCCCACCCCTACAGATAGTGTCCACCCTATCTAACAGTCAGCGCTGGTTACCTTGTCTTTTTTTGTCTGTTCATATTGTCTACTAAGGTTGGGCGTTAACCTTTTTAAGGATACCAGCTGCTTTTGTACTACAGCGCCAGGATTGGATCCCCATTTAAATCTATACAATCATACCTGTGACTGAGAACAAGGTAACGTATCAACTACATATTAACAAAAAGGGGAATATGATGAAGAAAGGAAGAGAGGAAGTATAGATAAATAATTTTGGTACTTGTGTAGTTTCACGGCGCCAGCATGGCGCCGTGCTACTTCCGGGTTCTACGCTCGCCACAAACTATGTTAAAAAAAGGTAACTTAACTCCATGCCAACATGGATAGTTCATACCCCCACTATCCATGTTGGCATGGAGTTGATTTTAAATAGCGTGGCGAGCGTAGCAAGCCACCGAGCCCGCATGGTGGGCGAGCAAAGCGAGCCCCGCAAGGGGACTCAGACTCATACTGGCGCCGTAAAACTACACAAGTACCATAATTTTTTGTAACCTTGTTGTTAAATTTATTGTCAACAATTGTTAAAGGAAATGCTTACTGTACAATCTCCATTTGACCTACTATCAGATACACTGTTCTAGAGTGAAGTTGTATTTTGCTGTTTTTTAACCTTTTTTACAGAATATTTGGTAGATCGGTGTGTGAGCGCAAAGGGGAACTCTCGATCTTTTTGGTCACATTGCACTTGTTGGGCACTGCATGCGTTGAGGTATTTAGCATTCAGACCATTCACCAAATTGTTTGAGAAGGGCCAAAAGTAAGTGTGTGTGTAACCAGAGGAGACAGATTTAAGGAACAATTTAATGATAAGTTATAAACCAGTAAATTCCAGTCAGTGTCAAGGGCAACGGGCAATTGGAAAAAGAAGGGGGCACAGTAAGTGTAAGTAAGTGATTCAGGTAATATGAAGAATACCTATGAGAAAGTAGGTGAATGTAATCTGCAGGATGTGGTGTGATGACCACTAAAGTTAAATACAGCAAAATACACTTACTAAGTGTGTTATTTTACTCCAACGTAATAGGTCTACAGCTCCACTACAAGCCCACAAAGTTCTTCTCTTAACAGCAAATGTTGCCATCCACTTGACACTCAAGGACAGATTTATTAAGCTCGGTGAAGTGATAAACTGTCTGGTTTTTATCACCGACCAATCAGCTCCTACCTGTGAAGTTACTGGCTAGGTTTGAAAAATGACAGGTAGGAGCTGATTGGCAGGTGTAAAAAACCAGACACTTTATCACTTCACCGAGCTTAATAAACTTACCCCCTAGTAACTTAATTATTGTGGACTGGAAACATCAAAATTCACTTCTCTGCTTCTTAACAGCCCCACTTCAAATTCCATGTTTTTAGTTTCAACTTACAAAATACAATCAGTTTACTTATTCTTTTAAGAATACTCCCTACTTGGCATGCTCCAGTTCCCACCGGGTTATAGTGAAGCAGAACACTTTTATTTCTGACCTGAAAGCATAAACTAAGCTTCTTTGTGAACAAACTAATTAATTTAACTTTCTTTTACTTTATTGTATTTTTATAGTAATTAATGCACTGGGGATACCATCATCTATGTAAACCATTTTTATTTTACAATGTTTGCAAAAAGTCTGATCCTTCAGTGAATTCTCCAAGAACAAACACAAGGCTGGTTTGGCCCATCTGGTCTACTTATGTTCTTTAAAGAATTGTATGGTTATAAATAGCCTTAATTGAATGAAACAAAATCTCAGAATATTTACAGATTTATGTTATGACATGGAGTCAAATTTTGCTCAGTGTAAAATTTGTATAATTGTTCTGTGTATGCACAGCAAAGTGTCTCTACTCTGTAAGCACATACATGTACTGTATGTTGGTTTTTGTTAAACTGATATTTGCCTCAGCTTGTTTCTTCAAAGGTAGGATGGGGGAGGGAAGGGGAAGACATACATAGGTGCGTCTGTGCTAGAAATGCTGTTAAAAACCTTTAACGGATCACTAGCTCCTATTCACTATTACAGGACTTCCATCGGGCTGCTCCCATCCTATGGAATGCCCTACCACGCACAGTAAGACTCTCCACTAACCTCCAGACTTTCAAGTGTTCCCTGAAAACTCACCTCTTCAGGCAAGCCTATCATACTGTATTTAAGTTCCACACGTATAACCCTCTGAGGCACTTATGTATTATATAGCTTCCTTTCTGAACTTGTAACTTAGTGGGACTGCTATGCTATAACTGGCGCCTGTCTTTGTGTTATCCTCCTATGTCTCTATAGATTGTAAGCTTGAGCAGGGCTCTCCTACCTCCAAGTCTGTCTGTTGTTACCCAGTTTGTTTTATCACTGTTTACTATTGTGAAGCGTAACGGAATCTGCAACGCTATATAAGAAACTGCAAATAAATGAATTAACTGCACAATAATTGGCTTTAAATAAGTACAAAATCACTGATGAAGCACAATGGAACTAGGGGTAGATTTACTAAAGGTCGATTTTAGTTTATTTTTTCATCGATTATTGATGTCAGATTGATTCAAATCAACCTTAAACGATGTTGGTCCCCAGGACTAAAACACACATTTACTAACAGATGAATTTATGTATTGATTTATTTTTTCACATTCATTTATAAATATTATAAATTTATAAATATTAATAAATGTGTGCTGTAGCTCTGGAAGCCCAACATCGATGATGATTGTTTTCAAGCAATATTACATTGATTAAAAACGACCTTCTATACTGTAAACATACGCTTTGATGTGAGAGAAATCCTCTGGAATCCGGTGAAACGTGTCCAACTTGGGCAAGTGTATGTCCAGCTTTATAATGAACCTTCAGCATATTTTAAGATAACAGTCCATACATTTATGCATTTGTTAATTACTGCGTGTGTACTGTAAGTTCTAATTAGATCAAGTTGCTAACTTATAAAATGGGTATCATGAAAATGTAATTAATGATACACTATATCAGGGGTCCTCAAACTTTTTAAACAGGGGGCCAGTTCACTGTCGCTCAGACCGTTGGAGGGCCGGACTATAGTAAAAACAAAAACTATGAACAAATTCCTATGCACACTGCATATATCTTATTTTGAAGTGAAGAAACAAAATGGGAACAAATACAATATTTAAAATAAAGTAAAGTTAAATCAACAAACTTACCAGTATTTCAATGGGAACTATGGGCCTGCCTTGGCTAATGAGATGGTCAATGTCTGCTTCCATATTTGTTACTGCTAGTCGTAACAAGTGATGCAAGTGTGCATCCATTAGTCTTGATCTGGTTGGAGATTTCAAATGTTTCATTCTAGAAGAAGTCTGTTCACAGACATAAGTGCTGTCAAAGATGGTTGCCATTTTGAGTGCATGGTTCCTGAGATGAGGATATGTCTCAGAGGGGAGAGATGTAAATTGGAACTCCTTTTGGAATTTTTCCAGTGAATGTTTTGTTTGGGTATGTAATCAATGGTTTTTGAGGGAGGGAGAGCCAGTCAAGCGCAGCCCAATTAGTGCTCAACAGCGTAGCCCAAGTAGTGACCATGGGACTCACCTCTTCAGGGGGTAATAATGCTACCAACCTCCTCCAAGCTGCCTCTGCGCTGTGATGGCTCTGTTTCCCGCACTCTCTCTCCCACTCTTCACGCTCCCGCTTCTGACCTTCACTGCCCACAAGTCAACGCTTAGGCGGCCCTCCCAAGTGCCCTGGCTATCTCTGAAGAGAGAATGAGATGAGAGTTGAGAGATGAGAGTTGTAGTCCGGTTCCTCTCACCGCCCGAAGCTAGATTGCAGCCGGACAACAATTCTCATGATCCAGAGCTTCAGCCGGCCAGCCAATCGGCGGCAGCCGCCGCCCCCTCTCCCTCTTCCGCCAATGACCGTCCTTCTCATGTAAAAAAAATGACAAACAGGCAGCGGCGGCATAAATACCTGGCAGTCCATAAAAAAGTCCTCAGTGTCCTGCATGTGGCCCGCGGGCCGTAGTTTGAAGACCCCTGCACTATATGAACAAAAGTATTCAAATGCCTGACCATTTCAGCACCAGGGACTGTAATGACATTGTATTCAAGTACATATACTTTAATTTGGAGTTGGTCTCCCCTTCACATATATAATGGATTCCACTCTTCTTGGAAGGCTTTCCACAAGAGTTTGGAGTGTTTCTGAGGGAATGTGTGCCATTCATTCTGTAGAGCATTGATGAGGTCAGGCACTGATGTTGGCCTGGTTTACAATTCCAATCCAAATCATCCCAAAGGGGCTCGATGGGGTTGAGGTCATGGCTAAAAACAAGACCTCCAGCAATTTCTATATATTCCTTGCTTTATGCACTGGGGCACAGTTATGTTAGAATAGAAAAGGGCCTTCCCCAAACTGTTGGCACAAAGGTGTAAATTTACTAAGACAGGAGTTCTATTGAAGATAGGATGTTGCCCATAGCAACCAATAAGCACCATATGGAGTGGTAAAAGAAAAAATTAAAAGAGGTGATGTTGCCTGTAGCAACCAACCATATTCTGTCTATCATTTCTCTATCGTATCTCTATTATAACTTAGAAAAAGATTGGTTGCTATGGGCAATATCACCTATTTTCATTTTTAAAAGCTTTAGTAAATGTACCCACTAGTATCTCACACTCCTACAAATCAATATATATTTGCACAGTCCAACAGTGGCATCACAAGGGTGGTGTGGGCCACGCTGGAGTGTCACCCACCGAAGGGTGAAACTAAAGTTCCAGCCTCCTCAGTGGAAGGAGGTAGGTGCTGTACTGTGAAATTACATGTGGCACTTAGCTCTGTAGGAGCCAGCACAGTACCCCCTGGGGTCAGCCTGCACCTCCCTGACTCCCAGAAGTGGAAAATAAACAGGGGTTTGTGCTGTGAAGCCATACCATGAGGTAATTCTTGCAAAGCCACACCCCCGTTCCAATATATGCACCTTAGGCCTCCTGTACTGTATACTGATGTGTCCACATGCTTATTCTAGCCGCTTGGTCCGATTTTGCTCACCTTTGACTTTAATCTGCTACTTTATAATTTAATTTGCTACAAATTTTTTTTTAGAATCTATCCAATCGCTATAGCTGCATCACGCATGTTGTGCCAAATTAAGCAAAAAAGTTAAGGTTTAAGTGGACACATCTGTAGTGGGCAGCCTCGGACTGGCCAGGCACAGGACCAGAGGGTTCACAAATATTCCATGGTGATTTTTGACCCTGCCCAATTTTTTAGGTGGATGGGACTTGACAAAAACCTTTAATATTGCTGGGCAATCAGGCTGAGACGTGTGGGGTGTGCTGGCTGATGTCATGGTGTCCGTCATATCACGACATCACATGAGTATGTGTCATTGAGGCAAATTATACCTCTGCAGTCCAAAGTTATAAAATTGTAACTTTTCATATAGTGTCAGGACTAGAGAGTGTCAGTGAGAAAGTGGGAGATCGGGGCTGTATTAGTGGGAAGGAAAGAGACAATTTCAGTGGAAGAGAGAGGGAGGGAGTGTGTAATAAAAAGAGAGTCTTTTGTGAGATCTAGGGAGAGAGAAAGAAAGACCATGTCAAGAGTGGAGGGACATCAGCAGAGAGAGGGAGAGAGAAAGCGAAAGTGTCAGGGAAAGAGAGCGTGGGAGAGAGATTGTGTCAGGGAGGGAGATAGAAAGAGAGGGAGAAAGTGACAGGAAAATAGAGAAAGTTTAAGAGAGAGAGCAACAGCGTCAGAAAAACAGTGAGGGAGACACCCTGTCAGAGAGTGTAAGGGAGATATTGGGAGAGCAAAAAGGAAGGACATTATCTGGGACACTAACTGATTACAGCACAGAAGGGGTGGCACAGATGAACAGACAACACACACGGGAGGGCATGGGCGGACGAAGGACAAGGATGGGCAGATACAGTACACCAAGCCTATATTTGTATTCTAGTGATCTGAGACCTTTTACTAGTTTACTTGCCCTTCTCTGTACCTGTTTCAATTCATGTATGTCCTTTTGAAGGTACGGCACCCAGAACTGAACACAGTATTCCAAGTGTGGTCTCACCAATTCCTTGTAAAGAGGCACTATCACATTGGTATCCCTTGAATCCATTCCACTTTTATTATTTATTATGGCAATCCAATATCCTGTTTGTTTTTGCTGCTGCTCTTGAGCAGTGTGCACCATTACCCAATTTATGTTAGGATCTGAGGGTATCCCCGCCAACCCTAACGCCGTTGCCTCAAGCTGGAATCAATGGTAGTGTGCAAGGCTAGGCTTCACCTGGGCCCGTCTCGGCTGAAGGGCGAATTAGGTCCGCCCCACTCCGCTACAGGCAGGTCTTAGGGATGGACAACACTACCACCGAGGCCAGGAGAGGACAAGGGGAAAACTACAGATGGGGTAGGTCCCATCTTGGCAGGGGATGGCGCTGGCGGGGTCCCCGCCGCCTGCCCGCATCCCCCCCTAACCCCCCCTAACCCTGTCCGTCTCCCTGAGGCGGAGACGGACAGGGTTTCTGTCGCGCTGGCGACGGAGACTGAGACGCGCGTGCGCGTGAGACGCACGCGCATCTCAGTGTATTCGCTGGCGCGGCTGCTGGCGGGTCGCCAGCGCAGACGTTCTGGCGATCCGCCAGCCAGGATGGGACCTGCCCCATCTGTAGCTAACACCAGAAATGGCGGGGAAGCTCAGAGCCCCTGCAGAAGGTCGACACAGGAAGATGGCGACACAGTGGTAATTCCCCTGTAACCAGACTAGGGAGGTATAGGTGGACGCAACAATGCGTAGTGATCTAATACAATAACAAAATATAATAGGCTAGGTGAAATGCCTAATAGCAACAATGCTAAACGCTGGTACCAATAATGACAATGATAATATCCTATGATGTTAAAGAATAAAAGGATATATGTGGGAGGATACCAAGGGGCGTCCCACTGGGACTCACGGTGAGACAGGTGTCTCAGCCTGGGACACTCGAGGACCACGGCACCACTGCTAGCCTCTGCGATAAGGAACACTGAAGATGGTGATATGTTCTCAGGACGACAGCAGCTGGTGTCACAGGAAACAAACGGACAGCGGAACAACGACCCACAGGAAGCCAGACACGAGATAGCTAGACCGACTGGAAACCAGGAAGACTCACTATATCCGGCGTCCGTCTGAGGTAAGGAAAAGGTATATATATCTGCCTGGGCCAATCTACTAGAGCGGGGACCACCCTCTGATTAATCACTCCCCATGTGTGTTTGTATTTCCCGCCTGCCGGCGGCCGCCTGGTGTCTCCGTTGCCTAGGCAACCGCTGCGGCAGCGGGGAGACAGGAGCCGGTCTGCGTCGCAGTTGCCCGGAAGTTCGGGCCCGGAAGTACGCTGACATCCCGGCTGCTTAGCAACAACCGGGACGCACACTCCGGGACCCGACGGAGCATCAGGGGAGCTGACGCCGCCGGTCCCAACAATTTATAATCTTTTATGACCCCTAAGTCCTTCTCCACTGCAGAATTCCCTATAACTCCATTTAGCCTTTATGTAGCTTGTTCCTTTTTGCTCCCATAATGCATTACTTTACATTTTTCTACATTAAACTGCATTTACCACCTTTCTGCCACCTTTCAAGTTTAATTAAGTCGCTTTGTAGTGTATCCACATCCTCACCTTACCCCAACTGGAATTTATGCCATTTACCACCACTCTCTGTCTCTGTTTGTGCAACCAATTTTTTTATCCAATAACAAATATTACCTCCTACCTCTATGTTACCTAGTTTTTTAATAACCTTTTATGAGGCATCGTGTCAAAAGCTTGAAATCAAGAATTATTACATCAACGGATTTCCCTAAATCCATCCCCAGACTGGTCTATACTTTTCAGGGATAGTTTTGCTACCTTTATTCCAAATTGATACTATATTAGCTATACGCCAGTCCCATGGTAATGTCCCCAAGTTTATTGATTCATTGAATATCAGATATAACAGTAGTGCTATGACAGAACTCAATTATTTTAGTATCCTAGGGTATATTTAGTCCAGGCCAGGAGATTTAATACTATTTAGGTCCTGTAATCTCTTTTTGTTTATTTCCTCACTGAAACGTATAGTTTCGGAGCAATAAGGAGCTGAACATTCAAACTGTGGGAGAACCTCTGAAGATTCTTCCCTTGTAAAGAAGGTAGCAAAAAATAAGGGTTCGACTGTGGTAGATGAATTGAGGTAATGGTTAGTTGCAGGAAAGGTGGGTAAGGGTTAAGCTGTGGGATAGGAAGGTTAGGGTGCAGGAGGGGCAGGTTAACAGGTTAGGGGTAGTATTAGGGAGGGAGACTGCTGAAGTATAATAGTGACTTGGTGATATATGTTTTCTATGATTCACTAAGATTATGAATGAAGCTTTAACACAAATGTGCTGTAACATACTGTAATTAAATACAAAACAAGAGAAAATGCAAAAACTAAGTAAGCTAAACTATACAGACTATTTTGCCTTTTTAAGCATGAAATATTAAAATTTCCAAAAATCTTAAAATGACTTTGAATTAAAATAGGCACTAAATGTTACTACTCTTTCTGACTTAAATGATATTGTCTATGCCTTTATTTCCCGGAGGATGTATCAGAGTATGCACATACTGCAGTAAGTTTTACTAATATATATGCAAATGAAGCACACACTTTGTTGAATATCACAAGAATAGTATATGTGGTGAAAAGGATAATTTTGATTTTTTTATTCCCATACTTTTTCTTTTACTTTTTCATTAGCAATGTTTATAAATGTTTATAACTATTACATTTTAGAAAGATTACAAACAAAAGAATCCAAATTAAATACCCATGAAATAGTCACTATGGGAAAATTACTGCTAAGATTTTATATTCTGTGTAGCGAACAACATACCACAGATTAACATTTGTATAGATAAAGGAGCCCTCTAATTATTACGAACAACTGTTGCTTGTTTAATATAGATAAGTATCGATCTTGGTACTGCCACAGCATTGTGATGAGAGGCTTTGAGCCATGTACAATTTTATTCCACAGAAAAGAAACACATTGATCCATATAAGCCGTTATTCAATCATGGAACCTTTTGTGCGTTATAATTGACACAACTCTACACATTGATTTCATGGTAAAGACCACTACTCGCCATATATAAATGATGACATCACCCAATGTAACGTTTTTTTGTAGAATATTTTCTAATTATTGATCTCATTAGTTATGTGTAGAATGGCCAACTGTGTGCATATTTTATTTTAGATGATAAATCCACCATCTCCTATATCAGGGATGGGGAACTTTTATCCCTCCAGCAGTTGCTGAACTACACATCCCAGCATGCACTGCTACAGTTTTGCTATTTGGCCATGCTAAAACTGTAGCAAAGTGTGTAGTTCAAAAATAGCTGGAGGGTCGAAGGTTCCCCATCCCTTTCCTATATAATAGCACAGATCTTTCACTGTGTGTATAACGCTTGGTGGAGTCATATGGTCGCTGAGCAATTTTGGCTTAATATATCTCAGCAATATATTGCTCGGCAATATATTACTCAGTGTACTGGCTCAATATCTCTCAGCAATATAGTGTATCGTTTTCATCAGCGACCAGCGATTTTGGCTGAAATGTTGCAAGCTATTCTGTCTCATTCTGTCTCTACCTCAGTTTAGGGACTAATAGCCTATCAGCACAGCACTTGCCGAGATTGCCCCTCAACAATCTCTCATCAGAAAAAAAGCATCACTCAAAGACTTGCAAGTGATAAAGCAGTGTAAGTAAGTAAGCACCACCTGCAGCACACCCGCGACCCGCCCCTCCCACACCCACAGCACCGCCAGACACCATACCCCAGCTGCGGCCACCCCGCATCGCATCGGCCATTCCCCCACCTGCAATACTAATGCACCCAACCACAGAACACCCACATCCAGACCTCCTTAACCCGCAGTACCCCCGCACCCAGCCGCCCCACCAGCACCCTTGCAACTGCCTGTCACTCAAATTTGCCAGAAATTTTCGCACCAAAATAATCAGCTCTCCCCCTCCTGGTAAGTTTGCAGACAGAGCCGGAATAAGAGAGGGGTCTAAAGGGGTTCAACACCCTGGATCCTCCACACCCAGGCCCATCAGATCTGTTTACAGCTGAAGTGTAAAGCGCACAGCAAGCTGTATAGAGTAAACTACAAATGAGACACTCCCAGTAAATGGCATGCTACCACCCCCAAACGCTGGTTTCCTGTCAATCGACTAGCACCAGAAAATGGGTTTCGCAGAATGGTCTGTGCAAGTCTACTGCGAGCTATATGCATGTGCAGTTGATTGATTACCACCTGGCCTGCAAATTCGCAGCTGTGCGATCAGCTGTGGGGTTGGAATAGGTTCTAATTGGAATAAATAAATCCATGCTATTTAGGCATAAAAAATGTAAGATGGAGAAAATTGGATCTAAATTTGAATACCACCTTAGTTTGTATTGATATACCTGTAGTTGGTGTTTTATTGTTATGTATATATATATATATATATTTTAGAAATAATAAGAATAATCTATTGATGTCACCACAATGTGTTTTTGGTGAACAAATATTTCAATTAATGTATTTCACAATTTCCAATTTGTACTGTATTTTTGAGCTATAAATTTACTAACAAATATAAAATGTATATGGAAAAACAAAGATATTGTCATTTATTAATTCAACTTTACATAAAAATGATTCATTTAGAAAGCAACTTTGTGTATTAATATTTAATAATTAGCATAATGATTCATTAAATTTAATTCACAAGTCTTCATCATTATTTTGCCCTGTGGCCATATGATGTTGTAGACACATTTAATTAGCTAGTTTACTTTATCATTAGTATGCATTGAACACCTACAGAAGTGAAATGTTAAGACAATGTCTCCCACATACTGTATATATGATTACTTGGCCTTTTACCACTAATTATCAGCAGAAAGTATCAGCTTTTGAATGTTTATTTCACCTTCCAACTGAAAATTAATTTAATAGACTACTGTCCAGTTATTAAAAGTACTTTCATCTTTTAAGGCTCTATAAAAGTATTCCATAGCCAAAAAAGCTTACTTTTTTACCTGTCCCATTGGGTGCCAGATGATGGCCCGACAGTTGGGATTCTGATGGTCAGTATGCCGACATCGGAATCCTGACTGTTTAAATGCCCAACTGCTGGGACCCTGACTGACTGGCGATATTCTTCCTCTATGGGGGTCATGGACCCCCATGAGGGAGAATATCCCCAGTCAGGGGCGAGTGGCGAGTGAAGCCACCAGGCCCACAGCGAGAAGAACACTGTGAGCCCACTAGATTCTGATGTCCGTATACTGAGCGTCGGCCCGCCATACCACACCTGTTCCATAAAGACTTAGGGGGTATGCAATCTGGGATGACGGCTGTTGATCCCCGCCGACAGTCGTGATTCTGGCCCGTTTGCAGGTCAGATCGACCACATAACGACAGATGGGATTCAATGTCACGCCTGCCGATGGGTGCAAAGGGTGTGTGGCCATGAAAACGGCCATGGATTGTCGATCTGCAGCCCGGATAACGACAATCCACGGCCGTTATCAGCAGAACGGGCCCGACAGCTTCTGAAGTCGGGCCCGTTCTGCCATGATCCCGCATTAATGCTGTCGTTAATGACAGCATTGAATAGGGAGCCGCCGCTATTTCCCACGTCGGAAATAGCGGAGGCACATTGCATACCCCCCTAGACATGCTCTGAAGTTTCACAAAACTACTACATATCTACCACTCACATAAAAAAAATCAATGAAATGACGTGTTTCTTGTGCAATACAGATATGGTTTGCCATCACATACCATGGTGGTTAATTATAGATTCAGCACTCTCACAGAATAAGATTGCTGTCACTCACACAAAGGTGGAGCTGCTTAGTCACAGAATTCTGTGCTCATTGGAATACACACATGCAGTCTAATCATTGGGTGCGGGGTTGATAGCTGGAACTACCTCCGAAGGCATAACCAGTGCTCTTGGAGCCAAGCAAGGTTCTAAAAACACAGGGGGGAAATGTGTAGGGGCCCCCTATATTTTCAGAATTGGCACAAGGCTGCACTAGCCAGGGACGTAATGCCATAGCCAGGGTACACACTTTACTTTTTGTGTCCCATGGCCAAAGCATTTATCCAACTAACTAATCAGCCAAGGCTGGGTATTCTTGGGAAGGTGGAGGTCCCCTGAAATAGAGGGGCCCTCCACCTCCCTCTCAAGATGCAGAAGAAGCCAGGAAAGGATGGCAACATGCAAAAGAGCTGAAAAGCCACCACCAATCAGGTAAAGATGCTGAAGAAGTTCCTGATGGGTAGCGCCATGGGAGGTAATGCCATAGCCAGGGGACATACCTGACATGTCCCGTGGTCAAAGTATTTATCCAACCTAACTAATCAGCCAAAGTTGGGGATTCTTGGGAAGTTGGGGATTCCCTTAAGTAGAGGGGCCCTCCCTCTCCCTCTCAAGATGCAGAAGAAGCCAGGGATGGGTGGCAGCATGCAAAAGAGCTAAAAAAAAGCCACCACCCACCAGGTGAAGATGTCAAGGAAGCTCCTGATAAGCAGCATGCAATATAGCTGAAAAGACAACACCCACACATTAAAAGTAAAAGAGCAATATTAGGTAACCAGCAGTTTTATCTTCTATGCTTATAGTCCCAAGCAGACATATGGTATGACGTGCATAGGAAGTGGAACCTATAAGATTTTAGCAGCTTCATATTGGCATAAATAAAACCTTTTGGAATATCTTTACTTTACTTGTATTGAAAAACATGCAAAAACCCACAGGCAAAAAAAGGAGAAATATCATAAAGATAATCTGGGTGACAGTTTCAGGACCTATGGGTGAAAAATCTTATTCTAGCAGTAAGATAATCATAATAACAAATTGAACATAACACATTGCAGCATGGTTGCTTATACATTTCAAACACTGCCCATAGGATTTATTAAAACAATAAACTAGAGATGAGCAAAGTTACAGCAGAATGAAGTTTGGTGACTGAACAACCTGTTCACAGAGGTACAGAAGTCATGCTATCTTCAAAGTCCACTTCTGCTTTTCTGTGATGTATTTATTATGATATAGGGCGGGATGTATTAAAATACATCGCCGCCCTTCGCGGCCCCCCCGCCGCGATGCTGCCGCATATGTACTAACATATGCGGCTGGCATCGCGGTGCGGTGATGGAGGCCCCCCGCGATACCTGTACTCTGGTGAGGGGTCTGGTGGGGGTCTCCGTCATCTCCCTGCCGCCACGCTCTCCCCTCACGCCGGGGACAGCTAAGCATGCTGTCCCCGGCGCCTCCTCCTCCCCCTGCAGCCGGAAGGATGTCCGGCTGCTTCACTAGGGGGAGGAGGGGTTTACCTTCCAGGGTCCAGGAGGACCCTTCAGGAAGGTAAGCCAGAGGGGGGTCGGTGAGGCCACGCGTTTGCGTCAGCGTCGGCAGGAGGCGAAAAGAAGCGATACCCAAAGGTGGCGATACCCTTCAGTGCGGTATCATTTTTAATACATTGAAAAATGCGGTAAAACCGGGGTTTTACCGCATTTTCCATTTTAAACATCTCGCCCTTAAGGTGCTCATACACTGAGGCGATTTGGTCTGAGACGTCGCAGCAGTGTATGGGCACCTTAACAGTTCCCCTTTCACTTTGTCTGGGTCGTATGTGATTCTTTATCTTCCATACATATTATAAACATGTTTAGTTATTTATTTAACTATATACCATATATACTTGAGTATAAGCCTACTTTTTCAGAACATTTTTTATGCTGAAAAAGCCCCCCTCAGCTTATACTCGAGTGAGGGTCCCACTTGAGACAATAAGTTTTCCCAGTTTTTTGTTGTAAAATTAGGTGCCTCGGCTTATATTCGGGTCGACTTATACTCGAGTATATACGGTAGCTATTTACTAATTTCTTGTATATTAAGGGGCATGTATGAAGAGCTACAGTAATGACCTACAGTACCAGCTGTTGTCATTTTGCAGGCTTAAACATAATTACAGCTACTATGGAAGTTAATTGGTTATTACTTTATCACTTCAAGGCTTGAAAAATTAGTTTTTAAATAGCCTGATGTCAGAGTATGGAAATTATGTAAATGCTATTTACAGAAATGCCAGTGGACTTGCATTATAAGTGTGTTCTTAAGCTGAAGTACAGTACCTTAAGACATGAAGGAACAAGGAGGTAAACAAAAGAGAATTTTCGTTACATAGTTACATAGTAGGTGAGGTTGAATAAAGACTTGCGCTCGTGTTTATATGATTTCAATATATATTGCAGCCAAATATGTACAATTCTGAACACAAGCTATTCTATAAATCACTGCATTGCTAAATTCCCATGCCATACAAGATGTTAGTTTCTATAGTAACCCAATGCCTACAGCCCACTAAACCATAACCCCCTAGAGAGGGGACTGAACACAAGAGAAGCACTTTGTGAAATAAAAATCCTACCATTGCAATATATGAAAATTATAAGACTGTTAAAAACAGCATGATTAAGGTTTTAAGAAACTGTAAACAAATCCAGTTTATTTTGTCTTATTATACTTATAAGTACCACCAGCCTCAGACTCCATCAACTGAATCCGTAATAAATATCGAAATATTGCAAATAAAAAGTTTTCAGCTGCCAACACTTTTAGATTATACTTTGAAACTTGGTCACTTTGCTCAGATGATATATGCAAGAATTTTCTAGCTAAATCTGATTTATATAGTGTGACACTAACTAACAAGAATATTTTCTTGCACTTCATAAACAAATACAAAAAAAAGTAGAAGAAAAACAAATCAGATGTTTGAAAGTCCCATGTGGTCATACACTGATGAAGTACTCAGCTCAATTCAGACAAAAACCTGTATTGGAGCCCAGCTATCCATCTTTTGTTAACTACTTATGTAGTGAAAGCTGTCAGTTAACATTGTGTTGAATGAGTATTCATTCAGCAAGCCCCAGCTGCAGTAGATGCATTTTATTTAAGGTTTTTACATAAGATTCATTCTTCTGCCAATGTGAACAGGTGGCTGTTTTCAAAAGAACATGACTGGAATAAAATATTGCAAGAAAGGAATAATAGCAAAAGAGATTAATGGTTTAAAAGCAAACATAATAACAAACATTGATTATGACACCTAACATTGAAGTTACGCAAACTTACTCTGACAGACATCAAAAAGGCTCCAGTAAATAAACTCTTTGGGGGAAATTTACTAAGGTGAGAGTCCTATTTCTCCTGGGATGGCAACAGCCCATTGAAGGGAAATCGCGGTCCCAACGCATGTACAGGCACAGGGACCA
Source organism: Crinia signifera (assembly GCF_055691185.1). Taxonomy (NCBI): domain Eukaryota; kingdom Metazoa; phylum Chordata; class Amphibia; order Anura; family Myobatrachidae; genus Crinia; species Crinia signifera. The sequence goes on from NC_139217.1 coordinate 184,777,278, forward strand.
GCACATGCACAGTAGAGACGTGGGTACTGCGCATGTCCAGACTCTGGATTTTATGGGCTGCCTCCAGGCACCTCCCAATGAGACTGCCTTGGTGACGTGCAGGTTGGACTTCAGCCAGTCATAGTGAAGCCAGATGCAGCCAGTTTCACAGGCTGCATCTGGCTTCACTACAGTGGCGGATTTTACCTGGGGGGGGGGGGGGCTGCAGCCCATAGGTAAAAACTGCCTCTCTCCACGTGAGGAGAGAGAGAAGGGAACATCAGCGGCGGCCAGAGCAGAACAGCGCAGCGCTAAAGTAACGACCTGAGACCTGTCTGAGTGGGCAACATGGGAGCAGCACAGAGGAGGAGGTGCAGGGAGCAAGAAGAGCAGCAGCATCTGGCTGAGTGGCACCAGCCAGCTAGCAGCCGTGACGGGTATGCCACGCAACCCGCAACACAGGGAAGTGCGTCACTGGAGCCACGTGACTGAGGTGGCTCTGGAGGGCTGCAGAGGGCCCTGGGAGAAGCAAAGTGCGGCAGCACACCCCATGCCAGGTTCCGTGGAGAGCGGCCACAGGAGGAGGAGCAGAGGCCCAGATCACACTGCGACTGTGGAAACCTTGAGTCGACCCCTGGGGTCAAACCAATAGGTTTCACAACGGTAGTGAGACACCCTTAGCACCATCACTAGAGGCAGGGAGCCCAGTGCCCCATATCCAGAGACAGTGCCCCTGGGTGGCAGGGAGCTCCCCTAGTTCAACTAGCCTGTTACCCTTCTGCTGGTAGCGACTACCTGGAAAGGAACCCCACACAGTGCTATTGATCCGTAGGAAGGCCAAGTTGTCCATTGGAGGCGTGTGCCCCGGGAAGTTGTACATTCGTCCTGTGCACAGGCCGAGTCCTAGATTCGGGCCCAGGACAGTAATTAGGTACCGCTACCTTTAGGTCACCCCTTATTGGGTATTGCAGACATCGTGGTTCTTAGAACAAGTAGAGTTTTGTACTTAGTAAGTGTGTAAGGTACGTTACTGTGTGTTAACTTTATACAAGTTGTTCTCGAGATATAGGAGTGTACACTAAGGCCCTGATTTAGGTTAATTTACACTAGATAAAGCAACATTGTTATGTATTGAAGTGTGTGGTTTTGATTACTTTGCATGGTGTCGTTAACCTTGTGGTTACAGTAAATTGTTTGCTTACTGCTGTGACCTACCCTCTTGTTAGAGGGTGAGAAATAAAAATTAACCCTGTTTAAGCATATCTGCTTCCTCAAATCTATATGCCCTGATTGCCATCCGATTACCCTGGAACAAACTACCCTAGCTGGCCCGTGGATATCACATATCTGTATTCAGAGGCGTAACTCTGGGAGGCAATTGAGTCATCTGGCACCAGGCTCCTGCTCCCAAGGAGCCTCACTCTCTTTACTCTAAACATATTCTTTGTAAGTGTCACATCCTGTATTAGAACCCACTAGATACAGACACCTTACTGATTAATGGCCAGATGCACTAAGCTTCAAAAGTGATAAAATGGAGAGTGAAAAAAAAAACAACCAATCAGCTCCTGCCTGACAATTTTCAAACACAGGGCCTTATTCTGGTTGGTGCGTATATTTCCGAATACTTTCGGATGGCTTTTTTTAGCCGTCTGCGCATGCGTGGGGAACGCTATGCACATGTGCCACGCATGGTCTCCGTATTTGTACTCACTAATACCGTACAGAAATGTGCACCGCAATCACTCGGGAAATATGGGCGTATTATGGGCGTCATTCGGAACTACACAGGGGCGTACTTTCAAAGTGGGCTAAACTGGGCGGAAACATGGGCGGACACGGGGGAGTGCACTTATTTTGGTAGGCGTGCATTCGGACAGCACACCGAATGCACGCGAACAAAAAGGCTAGAAATATGCGGTGTCCATAAGCAAGTATTGCTTTGCGGACACCACTCGTTCATGCGCTAGGCAATCGGAACGCCTAATCAGTACAACCAATGTCAGCTGAACACAATACAATCCACTCCTTTACTCATTACTCATTAATTACACGCTTGTCACTGCTTCAATTGGAACCATTGCAGCTTAAATGGACCATTACTAAACACACACATATATGCTGCACTTTTCACACACTTTTACACTGCAAATAATGGACACAACTTACTATAAATAATAGAAATAGACATGTCACTTCTACATGTATCAATTAAACCACACATTTGGGGGCAAAAAAAAAAATATTTATTACAAGAACTTATTAAATAAAATGGAAACCGTAACAAATTAAAAGGTACCATGCCAGGAATATAAAAAAATTATATATAATAAATACATGAATTTGTGACATACATAGCCACAGCAGAATCATTAGGAAAACATCAGGTGGCTTCACAACAAAAGTATAGCACCAACACTTCAAGTACTGCAGACAGTAATGCTAGCCGAAAGAGGCCAACAGGGGAACCAAACATGACATTCGAAACGAGGGCAAATGTGGGTACCCTCTGCACGGAATTGGACACAGGAAGCTGACACACACAGCTCAATGAAAGATTTGGAAAGACATAAGGGTGGAGATTAATGCGGACACAGGTTCATTTGCGGGCACGTTTGGCCCTAGTAGGCTCCTTGCCACGTGCAGCAGCTCTTCGGCCACGGCCACGTTCGGATGGTGGCCCAGGTGGAGCAGATGCTGGTGAGGGGGGGGAGATGGTGTTCCCCCTCTGCCAGCAGGGAGTGCTGCTGGTGGGAATGCACCAGAAATGGATGACATTAGGACCCTATTGCTGGAAACTAGCTCCACCATAAGCTCATTATGGTGGAGGAGGAGGTCATTTTGCCGCAGGGCTTGATCTGCCAGCACCTGCAGCCTTGCAGCAATTGATTGCTGGGTGGAAGCCATAGCCTGCAGGCTCCCAGCGATAGTCTGCTGGGTGCTGACCAAACCCTGCATGACCTCCTCGGTCCTACGCATCCGCTCTGATGCCAAGTCTCCCTGCTGCTGAATATGGGCAAGCACCTGCACCCACCTGTCGTATTCGGCCTCGGCCGGTGGCTGCTGCTGCTGCATGTGCCTGGCACTGGTGGCAGGTGGCACAGACTCCTCAACCTCAAGAGATTCTGGACCAAGCGGTGGGGATGCTGGTGAAAGAGAAAATTACAATTACAACACATTCCATGTAAAATTAGGACCAACTACTTATGGCATGGCAAATAATTATATTGTACATAACGTGCGCTGATACCCCTTCTCCCCCATAATGACCCTTCATACATCTGCCCCACTATTCCTTGTCTCCCCCTATTTCTCGACTCCCATCTGCAACTACTTATGTTCTCTCCCCTCCTGTCTCCCACTTTTTCTCTTCTCTCCTGCTCTCCCAACTCCAGCTATTCCTCCTCTCTCCTATCTCCCACTATTCCTCTTCTCTCCTGCTTTCCTGTCTCCCACTATTGCTCCTCTCGCCCGCTGTCCTGTCTCCCACTAACTAATGCTGTGGGCGTACTGCACATGCGTGGTCATTAGACAGTGCATGCATGCATATATGTAGCTTATAGTTGGCAGGTCCCCACCCCCATAAAACATAACGTTTGTTTCCTGGCTACCAGTATCTTCCACATGGACAGGACTGATGGGTACTTATGTAATATTTGGGCTCCCGTTTTTCTTATGAGACCGCGTCCCATCGTGGGGCTCGCTGCGCTCGCCACGCTTCGCCACACTATATAAAATCAACTCCATGTGTAGTTGGATAGTAGGGGTATGAAAAAATGGGGTGCATTTAACATGGGAGCCCAGATAATAAGTACCGACTGATGAGTTACATAAATACAAGAGGCAGGTTCTACTCTTAGCACCCACCATGGCTGAGGATGTGCATGGAGGGTAATGAGACTCTACCCTCTAATTTCTATAGAAATCTTTTTCAGAAACCTCCAGAGCAGGTCTGATTTTTCCTAAAATCATTAATTTTAGGAAAAATCTGTGGTATTTTTCTCTGGGACTCAGCTTCAATCTCCAATACTAAGGGCCCCCATACATTAGTCTGACTTGTCCTAAGGACAAGTCGGACCTGGTTTCCCCTGCAGCTCCCTGGGAGACACGATTAGGCACTTGATGTGCCAAGTTTTGCATATAATAAATCAAATGCGATTTATCATATACAACTTCCTGGGAGCTGCAAGGTGGAGGGAGCAGGGGGGGGGGGGGGGGGGGGGGCGGCGGACAGCGATGGGGGCGAGCACTGTGAGACGGCGGACAGGGGGGCACAGAGGCGGCAGACGTCGGGCAGGGGAAGCCGGAGCAGGGAGCTGTCAATGACGTGCTGCAAAGGAAAAGAAAACCCATACAATTAATGGGCAGCCAGTGATTGGCTGAGCGCTCTCTCAGCCAGTCAGCAATTGGCTGAGAGAGCACTCAGCCAATCACAGGCTGCACATTCACTGTATGGTCTTTTTTTTCGTGCAACATGTCACTGACAGCTCTCTGCTCCGGCTTCCCCAGCCCGACGTCTGCCGCCTCTGTGTACCCAGTCAGCCACCTCGCAGCATCCGCCGGCCCTGCCCGCCTCACAGCGTCCCATGCACGGCTGCCCACAAGATTTTGCAAATCTTATGGGCAGCCGGTCCGACCTCCCGACTCTGATCCGATGCGCATAGGACCGCGCATCGGGTCTGACCGGGTGTCTGGACATGCGATTTGGCCCGATTTCACTGCCCGATTCATCTGAATCAGGTGAAATCTGGACCAAATCACATATTGTATGGGGGCCTTAATTGAGCAATTGTAAATATAAAATATCACCTTTCTCTGCAGCAGCAGTTGACTGTCGTAGTGTGGGAAGTGTAATTGTGTGTGTGTGTGTGTGTGTGTGACCCCCAGCTACTGGCAAATCATCTCCCAGCAGCTCTTGCACCCTCCCAGCAGCCTCCTGGAAACCCATGGGGCTCCCTGCACCCCCTCTCCTGTTGGAAAAAATGGTTGGGAGACCATCGGTAACACGGTTACCCTCAGAGAAGTGCATATATTTTTTTGATGCGTTGTGGGCTTTCAGCACTATGGGCCTTATTTTGGTTCATTCTTTCTGACAAAATCCTTCTTAGATGGGCAAAACAATGTGCACTGCAGGTGGGGCAGATGTAACATGTGCAGAGAGAATTAGATTTGGGTGGGGTTTTACTTCAAAGTGAGATCTATATTGCAGTGTAAAAATAAAGCAGTCAGTATTTTCCATGCACAGAAACAAAATTACTCACCCAAATCTAATTGTCTCTGCACATGTTACATCTGCCCCCCCTGCAGTGCACATGGTTTTGTCCATCTAAGAAGGATTTTGTCAGAAAGAATGAACCAAAATAAGGCCCAAAAAATCCTTCTGCCTTTTTTTCATTGGATACCGTGGGTATCAGGAGCATGCATTATTGATAAATTGCAGCTTGAAAAGTAATAAAATGGAGAGTGATGAACCACCAGCAAATCAGCTCCTGCCATGTCACAGTCAGTGTTTGAAAAATGACAGGTAGGGCTGTATTTTATTCTCCATTTTATCACTTTTCAAGGCTTAGTAAATCTCACCCTTTATGTTTAATCAATGGCTAAACCTAAATGAATGCTTGATTAGTGTATTCCCTGATAAAAAAAAGTTAACCAAGAGTTACAAACAGCTGTAATTCATAGAAAGGTACAGCAAATTTTCATGCAGTAGCTCAACAGTCCCATGTATGTGTCAATCATGTGTACTTACAAAGGTATCTTTATTCTCACATTTTATGATAGCGTATTGTTTTTAATGATACTACTGTGCAAAGTCATTTTTCATATTCCCAAATGTTCTGAATGAGATTTTTCTGCACATTTCTTACTATCCACAATGGCAATATAATTATTATTTTTTTGGCTGTGGTCCATTATTTGTTTTGAGTGACTCAGCATGATTTATTCTGGCAATTAAAATGCAACATTGAATACCTTATGGATGTAATTAACACTTACTGGTGGCTCATCCATTCATATTAACACATGGGGGACATTCTCTTACATTCGCAGCGAATCTGTCTATTTAATGCTGCATTAACGGCACATTTGCGCGCCATTAATGATGTTCACTTCTCCTTATTCTGTAACAATTCACTTACCGCAATCTGTTTGCGGTAACTCACCCCTCCGCGATCCCCGGCTTCGGTGTCCAGTGCGCACGCGCCCGCTGTGTGGTGAGCGGACATGCGCGCTAGCACCCTCCGGACGCTGCGTAGCTCAGGGAGAAAATAGTAAATGGGAAAAAAGTAACAAAAAAAAAAAATGCACATCAAAAACCAAAATGTATTAATTTAAATAAATAGAAAAGGCACCATAAACTTCTGGACACACACATACAATATAATTACTAAAGGGTTAAACTACCTCTTCACTAGCCTGAAAAGGTGAGGTATACCACTGCTCTGTTTACCGTGGCAGGGCTTTGAGCCTAGGGTGCGCGCGCCTCTCCTATACAGATCAATGGGGAGAGAAGCACGCACTGAAAAAACCTGGAATGCGTAAATGAAGAGAAGCACACAACACCGCCGGGGGACAGAGCATACGGAGAAGAGACAGCGGCGCTATTAAAGATGGCTGACCGCTGCGTTAAAGGTTAGAGAATCTCCCCCTCAGACCTGTTCGCTAGGCTGCGTATGTTCGTAGAGTAGCGAACAGGCAAACGCTGCCCGCCGCACAGCCCAATCCCCCTCTAACATGCGTGGGGATGTGTACACTATTACATCTCCTCGCATGTGGCCGCCAGGAGGAGAAATCATTCGATGGTTGCTCCCCATTGAATCATTTCTCCTACCTTCACTAAGAAAAGACAGCCTAGACTGCCTGTACTAGTGGCCGCTGACATCATCTAACACCCATAAAATGCTGGGCATTCCTATTCTATGGACAGAATTCGGACTCTAATGAACGTGTCTGAATCGGCCACTATGTAAGGATGACTAGTTGTACAGAACCACATCAAAGTGAGCGACTTGTTTATGATACATGGTTTCAGTGTTTAACTGGCCCAGAGGAGTACAGGGGAAATCCCCGGTGGGACCCACCTACTCCTTTATTTTGGATCAGGTTCCAAACTGTGCATTTGAATTGTACATTATACTGTACATATATTACCTTATACTTACAGGACTATGGTCTATTTTATACAGTGCATTGGTATTATTAATCTGATACATTATCACGCATGTAGTACCAGTGTTTAACATATATATATACCCTTGATTCACACTTTATTTGTGAAAGTATATAAAGATCATGGAGTGCACCTTGTGTGCATGAAGTGACATAAGTTTTATGGCCTATGCATGAAATGTATTCCTGAAGCCCTCGGCAACAAGGGATGGGGTGTTTTGTTTTTCTGAAGGTCGGATTGGTTGTTATATATCAGGCTATGATTGGTTAGGAATTGTTATGGGTGTGGTTTAAGGTTAGGATTATGGGAGATTCTAGAATATTCTGCCTCTTTGATTTCAAACGTTGGACTGATAAGTACTGTGTTGAATTCAGAGACCTATATACTGTTTTTCACTATCTATATCTACTCTTTCTTTTCTTACTATCCTCATACTGCTTATATTCATCACCTAACTTCTATCCTTACTGTTCATACCTAATATCTGTCTTGTCTTTTCTCCTTATCTTTACCCTTTATTGAACATGTCTGGTGTCAGGCCAAGGAGGGAGGCTGGTGTCCCTGCTCGCTTCCTTCAGGGAGCAGGGATGCCTGCAACCTCAGGGGCGAGAGGGAGGGCGAGGGCTAGGGAGCCAGCAGGTTCTGTTTCTGCCACTGCCTCCGCCCGATTACGTACCCGGCCACCGGGTAGGGATGCGGTGAGAGGCCTGTCCGGTTCTCCCGCGCCAGCCGGTGGTCTCCTGTCACCCGCGGCTGATTCCCAGTCAGCGCGCGGGCGGCGGAGGGAGACGGGCCCTGAGGCAGACAGACGGTCTGCTGACGGGCGAGCAGTAATGGCGCCCGCGATGCAACCTGCTCGCGGGCGCCGTGGTAGCAGGGGGACGCCCGCGGCTGGCGCTCAGTCAGCTCGCGGGTGTCGTTCAGTAGCACGGCAGCCCGCGGCTAGTGCAGCTCGCGGGCAGCCTGGGAGGAATGAAGCTCCTGGTAGGGGGAGAAGCCACGCTCAGGCGGCGGAGGAATCCCTGCACCGCCAGCCCGGCGCTGTACGTTCGCGTCGGGCTGGCAGGGGTCAGGGGTCAGCGGGGGTGCCGGGTGCTGCGCTTCAGCAGCGAGGGACGCGCATTGGAATAGATGTGAGTTCAGTGATTCCTGAGGGCAACGCAGGGCGTCAGCGCCAGCCCAGGCGCCCTGCTTCAGCTAGGGGGGGTAGGTCTGCGCGTGGCAGAAGCCGCGCAGGGCTGCCCCCTGGCGGTGCTTTAGTAGATGCTGGGGAGATTGATATAACTCCCCAGGATTATGAAGGGGATCTGGATAGGTATGCTCCAGTTGGGGGCAATGCCAGGACTAGGAGGAGAGATAGGAGGGCACTGCAGTTTGAGGTGCCTGATGATGGAACAGAGGATGGAGGATCATCCTCTGGGTCTATAGGTGAACAAAATGTCCTGGCACTGGTCCCAACGGGAGGCAGGGGTAATGGTGCGGGGTCCAACCGTACTTATGCGGAGGTGGTTCGGGGGGGTGCCCCCTCTGGGAACATGGCTTCGGTATCCGCGATCTGTGCAGCAGTGGTATCCGCCATAGTGCCCCTGTTAACCACCGGTCCAGGTGGGCAGGGTGCTGGTGGTCAGCGTCCAATAGACGCTGCAGCACTGACACAGGCCATGGTGCCGGCCCTTTCCTCTGCCCTGGTTGCCACCAGCAATGTGTCGGCAGGGTCAGCTGTTACGAATGACTTGATTGGTGAGACAAATGTCCCTTTTGTGCCCGCAGTAGCAGGCACTTCAGGAGTCATGGATCGAGCAGCAAGGGGACGCCGACGTGGTGATGGCAGCAGGTCCGGAGGATCGTCGCATTCCGGTGGTGAGCTGCCTTCTGACCCTGATTGGGTTAATTCATGCGGGTCAGGTACGGGTAACTCTGACACTGATGGAACAAGCTCATCAGGAGGGGGGAGGCATAAAAAGGGTAAGCGCGGCAAGCGTTCAGGTAAGAAGCGCGGACGCAGACACTCGGACAGTTCGCTGGCCTCCACTTCTTCGGAATCACCCTCCTCATCGGATGACGGGGTGAGGAGATCCAGGAGGAAAAGGAGGCGAACGAGGCGATCTCCAAGTGAGGATTCAATAGTCACAGTTGAATCCGATTCTGTCCAGTGCGCAAACACCGCAGTAATGCGGGGGTTGCGTCTAAGGATGCGGGATAGGATTAGGAAGGGCAAATATGTTAACATATTTGCACTTACTAGCAAAAGCCAGAAAGCGCTGATTGCTGCGCGAAAGAAAGGCACTGACAGCGAGGAAGCGTTAATGTCTTACAATAACTGGGTGCGAGGAATGCTGGTCTTCGCAGCTTGTTATATGGAGTCTAGGCCTGATGAGTATATGAGTTTGATACAATATCAGTATCTAATTCACAACTTATACACATCATACCGCGGCTACGGATGGCGCACGTATGATGAGGAATTCAGGCGTAAGCAACATGGGAAGGATATTTATGACTTCGGCAGAAAAGACATTGAGCTTTATGTCGAGGTCACAAATTCTGCCGTGCCAATGGGCGAGGCTTCTTCGAAACCTTGGAATAAGAAGCAAGGGGCCCAGGTTTCAGGGGGCAGTGCTAAAAGAGTAGGTCATGGGAAATGTTTCGCCTACAACAACAACACGTGTAACCTGGGACAGAAGTGTCGTTTTTGGCACTCCTGTATCAGGTGTGGAGGCAGTCATCCCATTAAAGACTGTAGCAAACCAGCGCAGGGACAGGGTGGAGCTTCGGGCAGCAAGCAAATCCGCGGTCCAGCGGAACCAAATCATGCTTAGAGCTCCATCCCCTGTCCGGCTGCAGGCCATGTTGCCGTGGTTGGATAGGTACCCCTTTAGAGAGGAGGCAGAATTCATAAAAAATGGATTCTCTGAGGGGTTTGCCTTACCAATCTCGGGTAACATTAATCAAGGGTCTGTGAAGAATTTGCGTTTGGCATATCAATTTCCTTTAATTGTTAAGGAAAAGGTTAATGCAGAGGTGAATTTAGGCCGGATGGCAGGTCCTTTTGAAGAGCCTCCTATTCAGGACATGATCCTTTCCCCGGTGGGAGTAGTCCCCAAAAAAGCGGAGAGTAAATTTAGGCTGATTCAGCATCTATCCAGCCCAAGGGGTGCATCAGTGAATGATGCCATCCCTGATGCATTATGTAGGGTGGTTTATCAATCTTTTGATGAGGCCATTGCATTAGTGAGGTCATTTGGAAAAGGGGCTTTGCTGTGCAAGATAGATGTTGAGTCACCTTTCAGGTTATTGCCTCTGCACCCATCAGCCTTTAAATTTATGGGTTTTAAATTAGATGACGGATATTACTTTGATAGATGCCTTCCCATGGGGTGTTCCATTTCCTGCGCTTATTTCGAGCGATTCAGCACCTTTTTGCAATGGTGGTTGCATGAGGTTTCTGGAGAGTCCGGAATAGCGCATTACCTAGATGATTTTCTGCTAGTTGGTCCACCCAACTCGGATAGATGTTTGGCCCTATTAGTTTGTACTCAGACACTTTTTAAGTCGTTTGGCGTACCGATAGCGGACGATAAAACCGAGGGCCCAACTACAGTATTAACCTTTTTAGGGATTGAGGTGGACACAGTACAGGGACAATGTAGGCTCCCAAGAGACAAGATTAATCGCTTACATGAGGAAATCTTGTTTGGCCTCGCAGCAGGTAAACTGACGCTTAAACAGGCCCAATCATTGTTGGGTGTGTTTAACTTCGCTTGCCGAGTAATACCCATGGGTAGGATTTTCATGAGAAAATTAGAAAGGGCTACCGTGGGAATAAGGAGGCCTCATCATTTCCTTAGGCTCACAAGCGAGATACGGCGTGACCTGGGGATTTGGGATGCCTTTTTGTCCCAATTTAATGGAATTTGCATATGGCAGGAGGCACCCATTTGTAATTCCATTCTGGAGCTATATACCGACGCAGCGGGGGCCACAGGTTTTGGCGCTTTCTTTGCCGGTAGATGGTGTTCAGAATCCTGGCCTGCTAGCTGGGTGGAGAAAGGGTTCACGAGGAACATGCTTCTATTAGAAGTGTTTCCCATAATGGTCGCCATTGAGCTTTGGCATGATTTCTTAAAAAATAAGGAAGTGTTTTTTTTTTGGTGTGACAACCTAGGGGTTGTTTACGCTATCAAAAGACAAAAATCTACTTCCTTAGAGGTCCTCAGGGTTATTGGTCAGATTGTGCTTACGTGTCTGGTCAACAATATAACGTTGAGGGCCAAACATGTCCCCGGGGTACATAATGAAATAGCCGATGCCCTTTCGCGCTTTGAATGGCAGCGTTTTAGACGTCTGGCACCAACTGCACGTTTAACGGGTGACATTTGCCCTTTTTATGTATGGCAGGTAATACACCCGGAATGGAGGGGCTAGCGCATAGCTCTTTGGCGCCGGCTACGTTTGCCGCATATTTGTCGGCTTGGCAGAGTTGGAGCCAATTCCTATTGGAAAGGGGCAACAGAGGTAAGACTTTAAAATCATTAATTCTTGCCTTTGCTTGGCGTTTCTATGTAGCCGGTATGGAAGTCGAGTTACACACACGCCATTTTAGGATAGTATGGCCGCCATTTTGGTTCGCAGAGTTGCGCAAATAAAGTTTCCATACCCGAGTATGCGTGGCAAAGTGGACCAGAAGAGTAGCCATACTATCACACATAAATTCATAAATACATACTGACCCTAAGTAAAATATAGTTAAAGGTTTAGAACGCCACACATAGCTTAGTTAGCCCTGCATACATCTATCTGTATCGTGTTTAGTACCGTTCCGTTCAGTTCATTATGCGAAGTATTCCGGTCATTGCGAATATTTCGCAATATACACTGCCCGATAGTTATGGACATAATCCATAACTAGGGACAGTTTCTGTTGAAAGAATGTAACAAAGAAATCCAGATGAAACCAGTTCTTATCACTGCTGACGCCGAAACCACCGAACAAAGGACTCTTAAAGTTCACTCCCCTGGACCTAGCCAAACCAGGTGTATCAGCTTACCCCCCAATCACAGCTGACCTGACATTCGACCCCTGACCAATGAGAACGGCCTTTGACCTCCCCTTTCTGACCCTATAAGATAGGCGACCCAGAGCAGCCAAAGTCTCTTCGGCACATCTACTTTTCCCTGACCTGACCACCGGACTATAGTTCATCCCTGAACGATAGTGAGCTCTGACCGGACTACACTTCGCATATTTGATGAGAACGGTAACGGTTGCATTAACGGTAGTTATCCTTATTGTATTGATTGGCTGATTGTGTCTTGTATCTGTTTTCTTTCCCCTTAGCAGAGTCTGTTTAGTATTCATTGTTAGTATATTGTGTTACTTGTTATACCTGTTTATTCTTATTTCTGTAACCCCCTTTTTGTCCATTAGGGACTTAAATACAACCTTTTGCGGAGTTCTTATCTCCTTATTTCTATACAGTGGTCGTGTCTGTTTATTCGCATAATAGCGACAAGGTATATTACGGACACTGTCCGATAAGGTATATTCGCAGTTTAGAGACAAAATACTGCGAAGGAATCTCTGATTAAGGTACTGGTTCTCTGTGTACATAATACAATAAAAGGTACACTACGCTGCGCTACGCTTTGTACGCACGTAGTTAGGTATAAAGGGTACGTTGGTTGCGGACTTATTACGTAACCTGCGCTGTTCACTTATTGTCTCTCTGGTCATATTTAATCGCCATTAACAATTGGGGGCATCGTCCGTCCGCTCCACATTCCAGAACTCAGTACCAGGCGTGCGACCCGACCTATACCAGCAAAAGGGTGGAAGTATTTATTTGTTTCCATTGCTGGATAGGCCGAGTCCGCGGCGGTGCGGGGTTCGGGAAGTGCTAGCGCTGAACCCGGAGTACAATAAGTAAAAGCCACGTGTTTTAAAGTATATCATACCTAAGTGTTTAGTAAACTGTACTTCTGCCTGCCACAAGTAGTTTAACGGGGTATAGTGTCTTGGGTTGCTTGTTTATTACAGTATATGTACCACGTGCGATAAGGTTCGCACACGTGGAGTCTGTGTTTATTATAGTACATAGAGGATCCCCTCTGTGCAAAACTATAACTTTTATTGTTAGTTACTGCAAAACCAGAGACTCCGCCACGTGGCGACAAGCCCTGGGCCTTTTGCAGTAACGTAAAGCGTCTATTGTGTATTAAGCAAGGTGCGCGCGCACGTGCCCATATCGGGAAATTTTCGCATCTTTGTACGTGATTTACGGATTAAGTGCGGGATTTATTTCGCATCTTGATACGTAACTTTCGGACGGAGTTAAGGGATTTATTCCACATTTAGGCGCAATTACTGCGTATAGCGAAACCCGAGTGCAACCTTGCAAATACACTATAGAACACGTGGGTGGCCGATTCACCGGCGGCCTGTGAACAGCGCATGTACACACGTGGCTGTTCATTGGTACTGCACATGCAGCACACATAGGAACTCAAAGGTGAACAGTATTGAACCACTAGCTTTATTTAAACAGTATAGCAATATACTGTGGATAAGGTGGTGATTTAATAAAGAGAAAAAGAATAAGTTTTTTTTCTTTCTTTTGTTCATTTTTTTTTTTTCATAAGCAAGCAACTCAAGCATTATTTTAATAGATTCCTATAGCGTATTATAAGGGATTTATACCTGCATAAGTATCTAGTGACAAGCTACCGGCCTGGGAAGATTTTCTGTACAGAAATATTTCAAATATATGCATAAGACCAAGGTGTAACCAGCGCCCAGTGTGAAACATAACTGAGGCGAACGGGTGTGTGACGACACGACTCAAGCGCAGTGTAGTCCAGTGTAGGACAGTCCAGGTAGGACAAGGTTAGGGTTCACGTGACGACGTGCCCATAGGAACTGCCCCTTCAGTGGAATTGATTCCGCTAGGAGGGTACAAGAAGATACATCGGAACGCACTTGTTTCCGATTAGCTACTTTAGAAATCCAATTTTTGGGGGTATAGGAAAACAAGTTTGTTATACCCTGGAAAAATTGTGCCGCACCAAGCAAGTTGGCTAGAAGTTCGCTGCTAGTTGAAAGACTTGGTGATTGAGTATCGTACCTCGTATCCTTCGCACCTGCTTGACTGTGGGATGTTCTAGGAAGCTGTAGAAGTGAGTGTTTGGGGAGCTCTCAGACAAGTAATAACCCACCGATATCTATTAAGCTGTGAACGTTTATTCCTGTAACTATGGGTAATAACGGGTCACGCTGTGATAACGTGCATGTTAGGGAGGAAGCAAGCCGGCCAAAAGGATCGGCTGCTTTTATTATGTGCAGGAAGCACGGTGAACTCGCAGTTGTTTACCAAAATAAATGGAGAAAAATGACACAAGGCAGCAAGTTAGAATTTCCCAGTGTTGGTAGCTTCGATCCGGAAATCTTATCAGCAGTAAAAGATGAAATATGCCTACTCTCCAGTCGTAAGGAGAGAGTGAAGCATATCAATATTCTTAAATTGTGGCAGAAGGAAGGACAGGAACAATGGGGAAGCAGAGGTCTGGCAATACCTGACGCAATCAGCCACAATATAAATGCAACCGCTGCCACAATAGAATCAGCTCCCCCACCCCCATATGTGCCGAAGGGGATAATGACTCATAAGAAAAGTATAAGTAATAATGTATCCGTTGCTAACCTGTACCCTGTCTTATCCCCTTACAAGGAAACCCGAGAGGAAAACGAGCAGCTGTTGGCACTGGCCGTCTCTCATGCAATTAATATGATTGAGGGAAAAGCTCAACCCGCTGTTGAGGCCCCAGCACAGGAGGAGGAGACGGCTGATGCCAACGGCATAGTATTGGACTCAGGTAATGATGCACCACACAGCACAGACACAAATGACTCCCAAGCAGGTCCCAGTAATGCGAATGTGGTACAAACATACCCTGTACGCACACTGGAGGTTCCCTATGGTAAGGCAGACAGAGAGGGTGTGATACCTACCAGAAAGATGACCATGCTAAACCCATGGACACGGTTAGAGCTGCGGTCCATCATTACAGATTTCCCTGACCCAAGGAAAGATCTGGCATTGTGCCGGAAATTTGTAAGGGATCTAGGAAACTCGGATGAGCCCACAAACAAGGATTGGAGAATCATGTTGAGGGCCTGTCTCCCCACTCACATTGACATCCCGAAATTCATTCAGGATAGTGGATTGAAAGTGGACAAGGAGATAAATGATGAGATCAACCAGGAGAATATACGCCTGATTAACTTACAGTTGGGAGTATATTTTCCTGCGGCAGTAGAATATAGCAAGATTTTCACCATCAAACAGAAAGATGGCGAAACTGCTGCTGATTATTTTACAAAGGCCTTACTGGAGGTATCAAAGTACACTGGTGTCTCCGAGCCTAAGGACGACCCCCACCTGAGGGAGATGATTGTCTCTGTGCTGGTGGAAGGGCTTAGGGAAAATCTGAGAGCCAGAGTCCAAACCTCTTTTCCAAATTGGCGTGGAATGACAGTGGATGCCCTACGGGAATCTGCTGTGGACCACGACCGCAACATTAAGAAGCACAGGGAACTGCAAACTGACAAACTGATGATGGTTAGCATCCAAGCCCTTACTAATGCCCCAAACAAAGCTGCATACCAACAACCACGAAACACCAGGGACACAGGTAGAAAACAAATTATCTGTTACAACTGCAATAGGGAAGGTCATTACTCAGCTCATTGTAGGGCAGGAAACCCCAGGAGTTACCAAACACATAAGCGAGAATGGGAATCTCACAAAGGTGAGACACGGAGATACCCAGCCCCTAGACAATGGGAGGAGACAGACAGGTCACGCAACATGCCTCCTCCCCATCTGATGGCTGACACTGTGCTAAGGGCAACCCAGGTCAGACCATAGGAAACAGGTCACACCTGTATCCTACAGCCAGTTAGACTAACACAACACCTTGGAGAGGAACCTCAGGTGAAGGTTGATATAGCTGGAGTAAGGCAAACCTTTTTGGTTGATACAGGGGCGGCCAGATCTGTTCTCAACACTCCTCTTCACTTGGGTTTCACTAACCAATCAGTAGCGGCAATTGGGGTAACAGGAAAAATACAACATTACCCACTGACGAAACCAGCGGAGGTTACAATCGGGCCTCTGCATACCAAACACTCTTTTCTGTTGGCTGCAGCGGCCCCGACTAACCTCCTGGGTAGAGATTTACTATGTAAAATGGGATGTGTCATCTATTGCACTCCCGATGGGGTATTCCTAGATACTCCTAAAAATCTTACACAAGAAGTGCAAGATATGCTGGACAGTCCTCAGAGGCTAATGTTGTATTCCACTGTTGTAGAATCAAATCCATCTAGGGTAGCTGAAATTACAGCACAAATACCGAGTTCCCTTTGGACTAAAGATGGACAGGACGCTGGGCTAATGGCAAATGTAGCTCCAGTAGAAATCCGCTTAAAAGAAGGCAGGATAGCCCCAAAAATACCGCAATACCCTTTAAAACCTGAAGTTGAGCTAGGAATATTTCCAGTGATCCAACGATTGCTCCAACAGGAAATCCTAGTTAGAACTTCCAGCACGGCCAATAGTCCCATCTTTCCTGTGAAAAAGAGCGGGGGGAGGGGCTACAGACTAGTGCAGGATTTAAGAGGGGTAAACAAGGTAGTTGAGAGCCAATTCCCCGTAGTGCCAAACCCAGCTGTCATCCTAATGCAAATCCCACCTCATTGTACTCATTTCACAGTCATTGATTTGTGTTCAGCATTCTTCTCCGTCCCTTTGCATCCTGACAGCCAGTATCTGTTCGCCTTTACTTACAGAGGAGTACAGTATACCTGGACACGACTCCCCCAAGGATTCATAGACAGCCCCAGCATCTTCTCCCAGGCCTTGCATGATTGTTTACAATCCTTTCAACCCATGAGTGGTTCGATACTGATACAATATGTTGATGACTTATTGTTGTGTTCTGAGTCACTGGAGTCATCAGTGGATGACACTAGACAGCTGCTGATGCATCTCTCAGAGACAGGACATAAAGTATCTAAGGATAAGCTGCAATTATGCCAGACCAGGGTTAAGTATCTGGGCCACTGCCTTACCCAAGGGCTGAGACACCTCACCGACGACAGAATCCAAGCGATTCAGAATATGGTACTGCCACAGACCCAGCATCAGATCCGTACGTTCCTAGGCATGTGTGGATACTGTCGCAATTGGATCCCAGGTTTCTCTATTCTGGCATTACCACTACAAGAGATGGTTTCCTCAACTAAGCCAGATCGGGTCTCTCATACTGAGGAATCTGAACTGGCTTTCGAGGAACTAAAGGTGAGCCTAACAAAGGCCCCAGCACTGGGAATGCCAGATTATGGAAAACCCTTTGAACTGTACGGAACTGAATCAGGTGGGTGTGCGGCAGGAGTACTTGTACAAAAGCATGGTGATGCCAACCGACCAATAGCGTACTACAGTGGCCAGCTGGACACAGTAGCACGCTCACTCCCAACTTGCTTACGAAGTGTGGCTGCAATAGCACAACTAGTAAGTAAGAGTGAGGTCGTAGTGTTGGGACACGATTTAACTGTTCATGCTCCCCATGCTGTCTCTGCCCTCCTAAATTCTGCCCAAACACGTCATGTGTCCTCAGCACGGTTCACTAAGTGGGAACTGGCGCTGATGGCCCCAGTAAATATTACCATCAAAAGATGCAACACACTAAACCCAGCCACATTCCTTCCTCATGTGCCTTCCAAGGCACAAAGGGTGGAGGGTGATGGGAATGTTGCTGAATATGGTAAAGCAGAGTTTAGTGAGAGTGAGGACAAACATGATTGCATGTCCTACCTGAATCAGAACTTCACAGCACGTCCTGACATAAGCGACAGCCCATTAAGTGAGGTAGACATAACCTTATTCACAGATGGTAGCTGTCATAGACAGACGGACACGGGAGAGCTGTGCACAGGCTACGCAGTAGTAGATGGAGAAGGTATTGTGGAAGCTGAACCCTTGGGACCACCTCACTCAGCACAAGTAGCGGAACTGGTGGCACTGACCAGAGCATGTGAACTGGCCCAAGGAAAATCAGTCAACATATATACCGACTCCAGATATGCTTTCGGAGTAGTCCATGATTTTGGAGCCCTATGGCGCCTCCGAAATTTCATGACGGCGGCTGGCACACCAGTGGCGCATGCGACATATATTAGGAGACTTCTGGGAGCTATTCAGCTTCCAGACAGAGTGGCTGTTATCAAGTGCAAAGCTCACACATCAGAGAAGGACCCGGTGTCACTTGGTAACAGCCGCGCTGATGAGGCAGCGAAAAGGGCCGCATGCCCTGTAAATATTTTCACCCATCCTACCAACCTTTGTACACTGAACATAGTATCCACATCCAAACTGATAGACATGCAGAATTTGTGTTCCCCACAGGAAAGAGCAGTATGGAAGTCGAAGGGATGTGGCCAAGAGTCTACCGGACTTTGGAGAGATGGACACGGGAAACCAGTGGCCCCCAGAGCATACCTTTCTAGTCTAGCCGAGGTGGCCCATGGGCTGACACATCTTGGGAAGGAAGGTATGTGCAAGCTGGTAAAGGCCTACTGGTGTGCACCAGGGTTCGCTTCTCAAGCAGGTAGAGTGGCAATGTCATGCCTCACCTGTTTGAGGAAGAACGTTGGAAAAGCCATCCCAACAGAGCCATCCCACATCCCTCCTACAGAAGGCCCTTTCCAGGTAATACAAATCGACTTCATACAGTTACCACCCTGTAGGAATTTGAAATATGTATTAGTTTGTGTTGACATGTTTTCTAGCTGGGTGGAGGCTTTCCCCGCTGCCTCCAACACTGCTACCTTTACAGCAAAGAAAATATGTCAGGAGTTTGTCTGTAGGTATGGTATCCCAAAGGTCATTGAGAGTGACAGAGGCACTCATTTCACAGGAGAGGTCTTCCAAATCATGTGTAAACTCCTGGGGATTAATAGTAAACTTCATACTCCATATCGTCCCCAGGCGAGCGCCAAAGTTGAGAGAATGAATGGTACTATTAAGAACAAATTGGGTAAAGTTATGGCTGAAACAGGGTTGTTATGGCCAGAGGCATTGCCTATTGTGCTGTATAGCATTAGGACCACTCCCAGGACTCCGCTCAACTTGTCCCCCTTCGAGATATTGTTTGGTCGGCAGCCACACATCATGATAGACCCACAGGATGATCTCAAATGTAACAATGAGCTAACTGTACAGTATCTCCTAAAGCTAAACAAACAGCTAAGGGAGCAACAAAAGCAGCTGAAATTACTGAACCCTGATATGCCTACAGAGAATTGTCATAATCTTAAACCAGGAGACTTTGTTATGATCCGAAATTTTTTACGCTCAGGTTGCTTGATAGACCGTTGGGAAGGACCGTACCAAGTTTTGTTGACCAGCACTACATCAATTAAAGTCGCAGAGAGAGAGACTTGGATACATTCGTCCCACTGCAAGAAAGCCAGTAACCCAGAGTCCCAGTGTGCAGAGAGCGAGAGAGAAGAAGTGTCGCTAGAAGCATTGTTTCGGGAACACTGAGAAGCAGCCAAGGTCGAGCAACCTGAGCGAACAAAGGTCTAAGAGCAGAGCAAAATAAAAGTCCCCTGGTAGAGATGATGGAAGGACTCCAAGCAAAAGGTTCACAGTTATGCATATATGTCTTTGTTTTCTTTCTGTGTTCTTTTATTCACCCAAAGATACTCGGTGGCTGCCACATCCTAGAGCGATCGGAGCGGAGTTCTGACAGTGTAATAATGGACCCAGATATGGGTGAGGTAGAATCCCTAAACCAGCTTGACACTTTGCCCATGACAGGAGAAGGTAAAAGGTATGAGGGAAACGTAGTTCAAGGGCTATGTGATGAGTTATTGTCTGGTGAGTACTGTGTCTGTAGATATTGTCAACCTAAAATGGAAGAAGAATGCATCCAGCGATGTCAGTCGACAAGTAAGGCAACTACCGGCCGACATCCCTTGAGTGATTACCACTCACTAGTGGGTAAGGTTTTAAACCAAACAGAATGCTGGGTGTGTTCACAAGTGCTACATAAAAGGAGTAGTGTAGGCCTAGTCCCAT
Organism: Crinia signifera; assembly: GCF_055691185.1. NCBI lineage: Eukaryota > Metazoa > Chordata > Amphibia > Anura > Myobatrachidae > Crinia > Crinia signifera. The sequence goes on from NC_139217.1 coordinate 184,797,570, forward strand.
ACCCGCTTAACATTTCAGAGATAAGCGTATTAAATAAGGGGAGGCCATTGGATAAGAGATACCTGTATACCAGGTCCCCTAGTCTTAGATTACACCCATACCAAGTGGATAAATCCCTGGTATGTATGAACTTCTCGAGTTCCAGAGCGATTGGTACTTGGGAAGTGACATGGCATAACCAGACAATAACTTACTCCCAACGTCCAGATGGAGAGCCTATTGATAAAGAATTGTTGTTAAAAATCCGAACCAGTGGGAGACACTATAAATATGTCTACACGGTGAAGAGAAGTAAAATGATGGCCGGCAGAGTATCAGCCGGCTACTGTAATGTAACCCTACAGCCAGAAATCTGTGAGGAACAAGTCAGGGAACAGGGGACGGGGATGTTCTTATGGATAATGTGTGACAAGATCATGAAATACTCTGTCCCTTATTTTCTCCCTGACGATGTTTATTATATTTGTGGTAGGAGGGCGTACAAATGGCTCTCCATGAACTACGTTGGTATTTGTTATCTAGGCAGAGTGTTACCGGAAGTGATGACCCTCACACATGATGAGATGATGAACATACACAGAGGTATTTCTCCTCCTTACACTCATACCCATTATGACCAAATCCATAAAAGGGATTTAACCATCAGGAAAGAACCCCTAGCTTCCGAAATGATACACGAGTCGTTCGGTATCCAACTCCTCATTGCTTTAGACATCACCCATACCGCCAGAGGAGTCATAAATTTTAAATATATACAAGCATTAGCCAGCTTGGTAGATAACATCACTGAGATTTATGATGACACCTTTAGATACACTGGGAAGGAGTTGCAAGCGTATAAAAGAGAGCTAGTCCAACATCGAATGGTGTTGAACTATCTGACAGCTATGACAGGAGGATATTGTGTCACCCTCTCTACACAGTTTGGGGTGAAGTGTTGTACATATATCACCAACAATACTGAAGACCCAGAAGAAATCATCGATCATCGGATGGATGAGATTCTTCAGCTTAAATGGGAATTTAGAAGGGAACATAATATCAGCCTGGCAGAAATAGGTAACAAAGTTAGTGAATGGACCTCCTGGTTGAATCCAATGCACTGGTTCTCTGGTTTAGGAGAATGGGCGCAAGGGATCATAGCTAGCATAGGAAAACTCCTTCTCTGCATCGGTGGTGCCATCATAGTCTTTGTGCTATTGTTCAAATGTATAAAGGTGGTGACCCGGGGAAAGACAAAACGTACCGAAATCATGAGTGTAAGAACGAGAGATACAGAGGAAGACCAGGGTTTGGTATATGACCCTAAAATCGAAACCACCTCCCTTTAAAGAAACCATATTTGTGAACGTGTATATGTTGTAACCACCCCTGTTTTTATTTTTATCCCAAAATTGTACATTATCCTTCGTGACCCTGAGTAGGTTGTTCGCTAAATGCGGCCCATCGTTTATCCATGATCCTGGATCGGCCGAGAGCAGATGGTTTACTCCCCTTATATGTTTAATTCATGTATCCCAATTTCTCTGTTAGGATTATGAATTTCTGTATTGTCGTGTGAAATGTTTTGTATTGTAACAGTTTTATAATTACTGTTAAAGGGTGGACTATGGAAGTCGAGTTACACACACGCCATTTTAGGATAGTATGGCCGCCATTTTGGTTCGCAGAGTTGCGCAAATAAAGTTTCCATACCCGAGTATGCGTGGCAAAGTGGACCAGAAGAGTAGCCATACTATCACACATAAATTCATAAATACATACTGACCCTAAGTAAAATATAGTTAAAGGTTTAGAACGCCACACATAGCTTAGTTAGCCCTGCATACATCTATCTGTATCGTGTTTAGTACCGTTCCGTTCAGTTCATTATGCGAAGTATTCCGGTCATTGCGAATATTTCGCAATATACACTGCCCGATAGTTATGGACATAATCCATAACTAGGGACAGTTTCTGTTGAAAGAATGTAACAAAGAAATCCAGATGAAACCAGTTCTTATCACTGCTGACGCCGAAACCACCGAACAAAGGACTCTTAAAGTTCACTCCCCTGGACCTAGCCAAACCAGGTGTATCAGCTTACCCCCCAATCACAGCTGACCTGACATTCGACCCCTGACCAATGAGAACGGCCTTTGACCTCCCCTTTCTGACCCTATAAGATAGGCGACCCAGAGCAGCCAAAGTCTCTTCGGCACATCTACTTTTCCCTGACCTGACCACCGGACTATAGTTCATCCCTGAACGATAGTGAGCTCTGACCGGACTACACTTCGCATATTTGATGAGAACGGTAACGGTTGCATTAACGGTAGTTATCCTTATTGTATTGATTGGCTGATTGTGTCTTGTATCTTTTTTCTTTCCCCTTAGCAGAGTCTGTTTAGTATTCATTGTTAGTATATTGTGTTACTTGTTATACCTGTTTATTCTTATTTCTGTAACCCCCTTTTTGTCCATTAGGGACTTAAATACAACCTTTTGCGGAGTTCTTATCTCCTTATTTCTATACAGTGGTCGTGTCTGTTTATTCGCATAATAGCGACAAGGTATATTACGGACACTGTCCGATAAGGTATATTCGCAGTTTAGAGACAAAATACTGCGAAGGAATCTCTGATTAAGGTACTGGTTCTCTGTGTACATAATACAATAAAAGGTACACTACGCTGCGCTACGCTTTGTACGCACGTAGTTAGGTATAAAGGGTACGTTGGTTGCGGACGTATTACGTAACCTGCGCTGTTCACTTATTGTCTCTCTGGTCATATTTAATCGCCATTAACACCGGGAAGTCTCGTGGCGCAGTGGATAAGGCCTTAGCGGGCATTTCTTACTTTCTGCGTTTGAAAGGGAAAAAGGACATTACAAAGTCCTTTTTCCTGCAGAGAATGCTTAAGGGCTGGGCGAGATTACAACCACCCATCCCCGACAGGCGGCGGCCGATTGATGGCCGTCTGTTGGGAAAGTTGGTACGCGCCTTAAAAGCAGTTTGCTCCTCTCAGTATGAGGCCAAACTGTTCGCTATGGCCTTCGTCATGGCTTTTCATGGGGCGTTCAGGGTAGGTGAACTGGTGGCACCATCTCGGTCATCGGCTTCACCTATGCTGACAAACCATGTCGTCGTTGCCCCCGACGGGTTATGGTGCAGAGTACAACGGTCCAAGACCGATGTAGTTGGCAAGGGGCGTTGGGTTCGAATGGGGTCCTGTCCTGATCGGCGGATTTGTCCGTTAGCTGTGGCAGGGGCTTATTCGTCCTTGCGCCCTGACGTGCCTGGGGGATGGCTCATTCATATTGATGGGTCTCCCCTGACTCGTTATCAGTTCAATGCGGTGTTGAAACGGGGTATTCTGCACCTGGGTCTTTCACCGGAGATGTATGGGACACACTCTTTTCGCATCGGCGCCGCTTCGGCTGCCGCTGAGGCGGGTTGGTCCGATAGATCCATTCGGGCACTGGGTAGATGGAGGTCTGGTGCGTTTCGACGTTACATCAGACCTTGATCTGACAGTGCGCCCCCTTTGAGGATTAGCCGCTCGCTCAAACACGCTTTAGTGTTTGGGGGGCCTTGAGGAATTTTTTATTGCCACCAGTTTTAATTACGGCTTCTGCCGGCTGGTGGGTGTGTTTTTTGCCTCAAGTCAAATTGGGGCGACCCAAATCCCCCCCCCAAGCCCAATGTCAGGAATTAAACACAGCCCAATGTCAGGATATACTCCATTTTAAATTTATCTAATTCAAAATCATACTAATTCTTCTAAATATTCTTTTTCAGGCATGAGGATTGACCCGCAATGTATCTGGTTGTTGGGTCATTCCTTCGTTTACTGGTTATCAGTTTCCACAAATGTTCTGGATTACTCTCAGTATCCAGAACTGAATCTGTTCAGATGGTTAGGGCATCGTGGGTTGCGGTTTTCGCAATTTAGGCAGACATTCGAAGAGGCAGTGGATAGGTTTGGTTTTCCATTATTTTTGATTATACACTTAGGGGGTAATGATTTAACGTCCAGAACCTGTCTGGAGGTTAGATTCGAAATCAGGAACGAGTTATTAGATATTTTGCAGCGTTTCCCCTTTTGCAGAGTTTTTTGGTCGGACATTATACCAAGGCAGAATTGGAGGGGTGCTCTTAATCCTGGTGCAATTGACCTGGTTAGACGGAGGGTGAACTCAGTAGTGGGTCGAGCTGTCTGTCAGCATGGCGGATACTCGATTCCGCATGCGGGTATCACCTTCCGCGATCAGAGGTTGTACAGGAGCGACGGAGTACACCGTTCAGAAGAGGGTATGGCCTTGTTCCTTAGGGATATTTTAGAGAGTTTGAGGGGTATGTAGTTTAGTCTATGGTGGCGGTGCCGGATCGGGAGATCTCGGCAGGTGGCCGGTCTCAGAACGGTGGCTAGGTTATTTTGTACATTAACACCTTTTGAGATTTATTTCCCTTGAGGGGCAACTCCTTTGGAGAAAGTGACTTTAGCATGGCAACAGTTTTTTCCTTCAGGGGCATCACCGATCCAGGTGGGCCCCTTATGTCGCTTTAGTTGAGTTGTGACCTGATGGGGAATATTTAGATCGTTCAGGCAGGTGGCCTGAACTTTATTTTAAAATTTTATTTTAAGGACAGGGATGTGGCAGGAGGCCAGTTCTTGTTCTTTTGGGCAGTCGGCCCAAGAAATCTTTATTTAAAGCTGTTCTGACCTCGCCACCATAGATAGTTAAATTTAAATATTATAATTAGATCAAATAGGCCGCCCTCTTTCAGAAAAATAAAAAGACGACCCCATTCACCACATTTCAGTTGTCTGAGTCGTTATTTTAGATAAGATGATTTGAATGGTGCATGAATGCAGTGGGTCATGAAAGACTTATGAGGCTACCTCACCCACAAAACTTCCCTATTGGGGAGAGAGGATACAAGCAATGCACAAACACTTGTGGGATGGCGCCTTATGAAGTCATGTGATCTCCCAATCTTACTTTTCAACCTTCTTTCAATTGTTATTTCAAATGATGTGTCTTGAGGTATCTTGCATTTATCAAATACATGAAATACTCACAAATGTACAGTATTTTATTTGTGCATGAAACAAGATTTTAAAACATGAAGCAAAGTTTGTGTACTATATCAGACACTATATGCCAAGCAATCATTTTCTTGCACAATGGGCCCAACACTTGCACTCTGTAATGGTTAGGTAAACCAATGTGTTTGCTGGCCAGGTCCCCACTGTAAACTGGCCACACCCCTAAACATATACCTCAACCACTGCATTCTTCGAGTGGGCCCTTCATGCCCCAGTCCGACACTGAGTTTAGGGTATGCAGCAGCAACATAGGGGCTGCTTCCCTTCTGGTTAAGACAATCCTCAAGATTGGTACATCTTGTACACTGGCTCCTCTCTTGCGCTCGTTCATTCTCTATGCTTGATTCAGAGATGAATGGTAACTGCACTCAATGTCCATGTTTGCGCAGTTGAGTAATTATTTGCTGCTGCAATTGCTCACATTTTTCTAGAAAACACTTCAGTGCATGTGCTACCCTGAGTGTACACACAAATGTGATGTTGCTTAAGGAAGAGCTAGTTATACCCCTTTCACACTGCAGCTCTTAACCAGTATATTGCCTTTTTTTAGCCTTTTAAACGGGTTAAAGCTGCATTGTGAAAGCGCCAGTCTGCATTTACCGTTTACAAATTAACTGGTACTCGCAAACGGGTAAAAAGCAGAGTCCTACATGGTTCAGAGCCGTTTTTTATGCAGTTTGAATGGCTCTGAACCGGTATATAGGACTCAGGCAGCAGTGAGCACTGAGCTGGTTATTAGCACAGTGAATATTTAATCAATGAAACCCGCTCATTAAATATGCCCATATGTGATGAGCAGCTCATTCATATGCGCATATTTAATGAGCGGGATCCGCTCCCTCCTAGTGACCCGTGCATGCCCGCTGCCTGCCTCGCTGCCAGGTACCAGGGGAGAAAGTGGGTGTTACTGGGTGCTGGCTGTGTGTGTGTGGGGGGCTGCTGCTTTACTGACACCTGTGGCTGCCGCCCCCGGGTCACCCCCTGAACCCGCTCTGCCTACTGGTATATTACTGGTTAGTTACCGTTTACCTTTCACAAAGGGTTCAATGTGAAAGGTACAAAAACGGTAATTAACCAGTAATATACCATTTACAACATGCAGTATGAATGGGGTTAAACTTGCTCTGACCTGGTTAAAGAATCGTTTAAAAAAACGGGTCAGAGCAGGTTTGGCAATGTGAAACAGAACTCAAGAGGCAAAACAATGAGCATTGCTGGGTGATGACTGGTGGGTGATCTGGAGAGAGAGCAAAAAAATGCATCTCCTATATGTACGTGAGTACATACCCCCCAACTATCCCAGTTCTCTCTGGACAGTTTCAGTTTCATGGAAGGCAGAGTGGCTGGGGGCATGCAAGAAGCACAAAGAGTGCTGGCCATGCCCCCAATGACAAAAATGAGGCATGGCTCACAATAGCATCATTATCACTAAGCCACATTCCCTTTATGAAGCCATGCCCCCTTTTGAGGTGCCAACGTGGCTTCACTGAGTGAGTGCTTTGATACACACCACCAATATGTTGGGAAGTATGCAAGTGTGTCACTGCAAACGGGCTGCATTCTCAGGAGCATAGTCACTTCCACAGAGGCCATGTTCAGATCTAGAAACTGTGTCTAGAATTGGCTGGCACAAGTGTCAATAGCAATGGCTATATTGTGCCGATGGTGGACTATCTAGAATCACCAGTGGCATTGCTGCATGCAGGGGTGCAGAGAAGGGGGATCATAGCTTAGGTTTAGAACAGGCTAAAATATATTATGGCATCTGCATCTCTGGCACAAGACTCTAGTGAGGATTCAGAAGTGCCTATCTCTGAATCAAAGCTGCTTCCGGATATAATGAAGTTTCAGTTCGTCAGCCATGCAGGGTGCCAAATGCAGGTTTCTTAAAGGGGCAGTCATTTACAAGGCATAGTTTTGCCTTGTAAACAATTGCCCCTTTAAAAAAAACTTTCGGACTTCATTACAACCGGACCCTTTTGTCTCTCTTGTCTTGACTGTGCATGCAGCCTGTCTACCCATGAGGACCTCAAGGACAGAAAAGCATAAAGGTTTATTCACTACACTTCACAACACCTTATCTATTCTATTTTTGAAATTGGAATTTAAAAGGGTAGTACTAGTACTATAAACACAGCTGGTGTGCGCAATGGGCCTAATTCATCATGGATCATTAGTCAGAGGAAAAACAGCTACCTGGGATCAGTAAGTTGCCACCCAGGCAGGAAGATAAATGCCCCTTGCAAAATTGCAGATGCATCACAATTCACAGTGATGAATTTACAGATCCATTCACAAAAACTGAACCATTGAATACTGTTTCCATCTCAGTAAGTCTGGGGCTTCCACTAATCTATTAAAGAACCAGGCTGGAAGTGGGCATCACTAACATCAGAGACCCACCCAAAAAATGCCTGGGCACACCTTCATTTTCACAAACACACCCATAATATGCCATGTTTCTGCACTAAGCACCAGGTTCTTGTCAATCAAACTGTGACTTCTATACGAATACAATTTGTGTGGATATTTTTTTGCAAATTGCAACTGCCCATGGGTAATGCAAATTCTGCACATGCGCTATCATTGCAGATTCTCTAATTAGCAATCAGTGCTAAATAACTCCCAATGTGTAGAAATCACAACAAAAATACAGAGAGTCACTCTCTACACAAATGCGCTAAAAGCTGCCTGACAGAAGACACTTCCACCAATGTCGAGCTTAACACCAAGGGCCAGATGAACCAAGCTTCAAAAAGTGATAAAATGGAGAGTGATAAACAGTCAGCCAATCAGCTCCTGATGGTTATTTTTCAAACCCAGCCTGTGACATGGCAGGTAGGAGCTGATTGGCTGGCTGTTTATCACTCTCCATTTTATGAATTTTGAAGCTTGATACATGTGTACCCAAATGACAACGAAATACATAAAGGAGAATTAAAGGGTCCTCGAACAGAGCTTGCCAGATATGGTAATACACTCCTTCTTTATGGAGGATCCCAAAAGACAAGGAGAATATAGTATTGTGTACTACCATACATATTCTCCTTGTCTTTTGGGATCCTATACATCTTTGGAGCATATACAATCCATCGTTCTGGACAAGACCATATGATTTGTTATTCATATTGGCAACTCTGTGATCTGTAACAAGGCGGAGAAGAGGATCCTTGCCCCCTTAAGAGGGACGTGTGGTATTTACATATCTTTATTTCTCACTTTGAATAAATCGGAGAAGAGGACCGCTCTCCATAAAGAAGGCATGTATTACCAAATCTTGCAAGCACCATTAAAGGACACTTTCATTCACCTTTATGTAACTCCCAATTTGTGGTCGCAGTGTCCATATTTGGTTGGTACCAGCAGCGTAACTATAGCACCGCAGCCCCCGCCACAGCAGGGGGGCGCTGTGCATGTGGGGGCGCCGGGGGCTGCGGTGCTATAGTTACACCCCCCCCCCCCCAATCCCCCGCAGACTTACCTATCGCGCTGGTCCCGGCGGCTCCGTTCTTCTGCTGAGGACCACCACAAAATGGCCGCCCCCATATAGCACACAGTTCTCTGAAACTGTCTGCTGTATGGGGGCGGCCATTTTGTGGTGGTCCTCAGCAGAAGAAGAACGGAGCCGCCGGGACCAGCGCGATAGGTAAGGCTGCAGGGGATTGGGGGGGGGGGGATTGGGGGTGCTTGGCGGGGGGGGGCGCCCAAAACTTAGTTACGCCACTGGTTGGTACATATAATAAAGCACCTCTTACACCTTTTTTTAGAAAAAGTAAATAAAGGTAAGTAAGCTGAGAAGTGATACTGAAACTTTAACATAAACCTCAAGTGACCTTAGTAATTTATTACATCTCCAATACATGAAGACAGTGAAATTAATTACTTTGTCCTCTGCATTACTGAGAAAGCCAAACACTGTTTAGAAATGTTGTATTTGTTAAAAGGTTATTAGCTAGGGGCAGGAAGCAGCTGACCTCACATTTTCTCTGGAAGGGTTTTAATTGCATAAATGTACACAAATAAATGAAAAGAGTGCAAATTAGATGGAACCTTAACAACTACATTTATTTTGAACCAGAACGATCAGACACAATTTTACGTATTTGTGATTCATCAGGTTCGCTGGTAATAACATTTGAATATTTAAATGTTTTACTATAAAAAATGAGTTTTATATTGTTTTCAAAAGATAAGTGTTTCCATTCTCCGCTCTATTTTAATATTATTTAATAAGCATTTGACTTTTTACTGCAATATTGGGAAGTGTACTGTAGGCATATACCAATTAAGATTTCCTGTATATTATGATATTGTTATGTACCAGAAGACAAGCTATAATTTTCATTAATGTATTATTCTTTAACTTTTTTTTTCATTTTTATTTATTTATTTTAGACCTGGTACAGGTTGAGTATCCCTTATCCAAAATATCCCTTATCCATAGTTTCCAGAATGCAATTTTATTTTTAGACTATTTGTCTACAACAAGAAGATAAACAGCCATTAGGTCAACACCATTAGTTCGACAACTCAATAGGTCGACATGATTTTAGGTCGACATACCATTAGGTCGACCTAGACACTGTTGACCTAATGTCAGTGTCGACCTAATGGCATGTCGACCTAATGACATGTCGACCTAATGGTATGGCGACCTAATGGTATGTCGACCTAAAAGCATGTCGACCTATTGAGTTGTCGAACTAATGGTGTCGACCTAATGGCTGTCTATCTTCTTGTTGTAGACAAATGGTCCCGCATCCTTTTTTTTTTACTAAACCTACTGCGAACATTTGTAACTGTCACTACAGAAGAAATGATATGTAATTGGCACTAAATATGTGCAAGAAAATAATTGTTTGGCATTTATATTCAATGTCTGAGGTAGGACACAAACTTTGTTTCATATTTTGAAACCTTGGGGGTTAAATCCCACCCGCCGAATGTCCTCCTCCCCCCCCCCCCCCCCCCCTTCGCAGCGCGGGTTTACCTGCACAGGCTGTGAATGGATGTTTAGCATAAACATCCATTCGTATGCCGAGGGTAACCTCCCACATCTTTCGATGGTCGCCAACCATCGAATGTTGTGGAAGGTACAAGCATATTAAAGTGACTTTCAAGTCACTTCCATATGCTTGCACGCTGGGTTGGATATGAGAATGCCCGGTGTTCTCATAGGAACGTCCATATGGTAATGGGAAAGCCCGGCGCCCCCCACCATTCTCCGCACCCTGCACGCCATCTAGGGTGGGTGCATGCACCTGGCGAACCGAAAGTTCACTGTGGGTGCACGCACCCTATGTCTGCACATGCACAGAATCGCACCTGGCATGCGCAGATGGACCGAATGAATAAGAATAACCCCCCTTGCTTCATGTACAAATAAAATATATTTGTGTGTATTTCATATGTTTGATGTGAATATAAATGCAAGCTACCTCATTGAAATATAAAAATATTCCAAAATACGGAATAATCCGTTTTCCAAAATTCTTCTGGTCCAAATCAGTTTGGATAAGGGATACTAAATCTGTACTGTAAGGTATCACAATTCACAACTGATTCTAGTTGGTTTACCCTACTGTCAGCTATTAAATCTAATGTAATGTGGATCTAATGGCAATTAGCTCTATTAGTGCTGGCTGGGCAAGAAAGTTTCAATTGTCCTTCCCTGCTTGCCTGTCACTGAAGGGTGGAGGTTCATCACAGGAGTTCACATTCTAATTCAGAATTGTCAATAGAGACCTTCAACATTCAGTTGCGTCCTCCATGCACTGTAAACATTTGTTCAAGCACGTTTTATCAACTTCACCGTTTTATCATTTCACTGTAAATATTATATTTTCAAATACACTCAAATTGTAGAAAAAAATAAACTTTTCCATTTCAATTTTACAATTAAAGATATATATTTTTCCTGAAATTATGCAGCAGTACCTTTTGGTAGTTATGAATAAAATACCCTTACCTGAAAAATATAGGGTGCAATCCTTTTGTTTGCGATGGGTGCAACATGTTGTTGTCCCTGCATTTTAACACTTGCAATAGCACACAAACTTTACCCCATTCGAAGGCTGAAATCAGCCCGACTTCACACAAAACTCTTTAGAGCCAAGTGTAGAAAGTGAACCTTCCAATGTGTATCTGGCATGGCATGCAGTTACTCAATTGGGTAATTATAGTAAATTGCCTGCAGCATTGGTTAGTATTGCGTTCAGGTGTCAGTATTTTAGGTGTGGTACGTGTTAATTAGCCGACCGATTGCGGACCTACTCAGCCGGATGGTCTAAGAGTGCTAGGGAGCAGTTTTTGGCGGGCCGATGGTTTTGGGGTAAAAGTGTCCCGACCGCTCGCCGAGCAAAGCGGATGCACCTCCGTGCAGTTTGGGTACACACTTCCATGTATGCCCATGGATGTGCTCAGTTTCGCCCTGTTTTCCAGCCTCTCCCATAAAAATGCTCACATTACACCCACTTTGTCCATCTGTGATCGGACTCGTCTTTTTTATTGGTGAGTCCCATCCGCTATTGGTGTGCTGTCATCGCACATACGCATTGCGAAAGGTACACATGCGCAGTGGATAAAAACCATGTTCCGTCCGCACCTGTAACGGACCGAATCAACCAGAATAACCCCCAATATCTGCATTTTTGCTGCCATCTTTTTCTTTATGCCTTTCCATCACCTTGTTGTATGAGATCCAGCATCAGAGTTAACCCTTTTATCACCTTTGCATGTACAGCTGTGGTAATGACCAAACTACCAAAATACCAGAGTTTCATTAGGTTGACATGGATTTTCCTCCTTCCTCCTACAAAACGACCTAATCCTGTAATTAACTAGTCCAACAGCTTTGGTTATTTTGTAAGGGCATGTAAACAACTTACTGTAGTTGTCTTAATGGACACCAAGATCAATACCTTGTTTTTAGGTTGGAAAGATTGAACTCCAGCAGTCCTATAATAGTTTCTCTTTGGCATACCTTTGCCTCATGTACATGTTGTTATACCAGGGCCAGACTGGCAATCTAGCACCTCTAGCAAATGCAAAGAGGCCAAAAGCCTGGTCAGCCGAACCGAGCACAGAGAGAGTCTGGACAGAGCGCAGCTTCTGGGATCTCTATTTGTGTAAATGCACATCCCACCTCAGGACTTACATGTCCAGGAGAATTGGGGCATGGCATGAGGCCAGACCTTCGACTTGCAGCCTGTCCTGATCAGCAGCATCCATGACCCTTTAAATTAGAGAATGTTGCCTTCAGTGCGCACGTGCACATATGCAAGGGCTATTTTGGAGCCTCTCTCTCCAATAGCTGAGATGCTAATTTCACCAAATTAGGCTTTTTAGGACATTCTCAACACCCCTGTACCATATTCGAAGGGTAACTCAGTTCAGAGTCTACTTCCCCATAGACTTTTCAAATTGTATTTTAATTTGCAACTGAATATGCTCTTGTTGGAACTCTTGACCACAGTGATCATCTGCCACTTAACTGTGACCAGCAAGAGAGTTCATCCTTACTCCTCGGTAGTTCTATAAGTAAAAATAACCATTTTTTTATGCAATCCAGTGGCTATAACGTTATATTTACTTCAAGAATCTATGAAAGCCAGGACTCATTTTCCATAAGTAACAGAAATAACAGTCCTCTGAAACAAAGACTTCCCAGCAGACAGACTTGCTTTGAGGTAAACTTGAATGACACAAAGCATGCCTCCATGTCATCCAAAGGCATTGACTTTTTCAGTCCTGGGGCAGCAAGTGTTTCCGTATTGAGCCTCCTCTTGCAGGATCCCAGTATACTCTTCCTGTACTTCTGCCACATTCACTTAATGATCACAATACTGTATATCCTCCAGGTAGCTGAACCTAACTTCCCATATCATCCTTATATTGACACAACTATGATAGAGGTAGTCCCAGATGAAAGTGCCTCACGCTGATATGTAGAATAAAGCGCTCTGTTTATAGATAGTATTTTGTTTGGAAGTGATAAAGAGAAATCCATCTGATTAATCTTTGGGCATTGAATGCCCTGTTATGTATGAAAAATTAGAAGCATCAGAAGTGTTTTCCAAAACTTTGTACAGTATTTATAATAATCAAGCTCCAGGTGTCATTTCAGTGGTGTATGTATCAATGGCCATGCTAGAAATGTCTGAAGTGCCACTTAGATTAAAACCATGAATCTCAGCAACCAAAATTGTCCTGCTGGACATGAAATGCAACGCGATAACAACTTACTGTATGCTGCAAAACAAAACAAACTTACATAATTAACTGCATAACATCATGTACACAGTGACAGTTGCTCAATCAGTTTATTAGTGCATTATAGAAGCATCTAAAAGCTCCTGGAGACAGCAGTCCACCGTGTCTCTTTAGCAGGGGTTAAAGTGAGGGGGAACGGGGTGGAACTGAGTTCCACCACCTCTAATGGTAGGGGGAACTGAGTTCCACCTCTACCACAGCCATGAACAGTAATTCCAACAGAAAATCCTGCCCCATCGGCTTCTCCTGGCACGGTGTACGTGATGTCATGCCATCACCGCCACTGAAGTGAAGAAGACCCACTAAGAAGCTCAGACTTTGTGGTTGCTGAAGACAGGGTGAGAGCGGGCTGGAGGGACTCAAAGGTGGAGAAGCTGCTGCAGGGATCCAGGGCATGGAGCTGCTGAGGGACATGGACAATGCTACTGAGTGTTGTCATTTTTATTGGAGTTACTATTGTGTGACCACACCCCTTCCGTGCGGGAACATTATACCTTTATTACCTGGCACTGGTCTGGGCTCTGCCTAATGAGGTCGGGGTCGGTGCTAGGGAAAAGGAGTTCCACCACCTCTCAAGGACCACTTTAAGCACTGCTCTTTAGGATAATATCCTAGAACATCATTTCATCCCTTATATTGCTGTTGAATTTGAAACAGAACAATGCTTGATCTTGACACACAGAGATGGGATAAAATGGTTAAGTACTACACACTTTACAATAAGTGATCTGATGGAAAAAGTGATGAAAGAAACAATGCAACCAGATGTTTGGTCTCAAGTGCTAGAGTATAAAAGGTATTGTCAATCCAGACTCACCTCTTTCTAAAATATATCATAGCCACATTGTACGTATACATTTATTGACCATGTTAGGGGTTGATTCAGTTGGTGTTGTCAGCAGTGTTGTGTGTTTTACTCTAATGAGTTGTTAAAATGAAAGAATATGAAAGCTGTCCACAGCCAGTAAGACATTCTTATCCATCTTTTAAATATGCGTAATCATGGCAAAATGTCCAGTGGAAATATCAGTGGTGACTTACAATTTATTACGCTAGATCTGAAATTCAAAGTGAAGTGAATACTGCTGAATAAACAGTTTTCAACAATCATTAATAGAGTAAGATTTTGTTTATTCTCTATTTCCACACAATGAAAAATGATGAAATCATCTATGTACCAAGCATAAAATTAAATTATAATTATTTGTACTGTATGCAGTAACAAGTTAGCATCATTTGGGCTGTACTGGATCCCATTGTGGTCCTTCATTCTGTAAATAAAAAGTGTTCGACAATCATAATTTTTTTGTATGCAAAAAAAGGCTATTAAAACAAAAAACAATCAACCAGGTGACCTACATAGTGTAGACTACAGGAAACAGTATCCATCACGGACTTCATTGCTACTTAATGATGAATGTAATTATAGAGGATTTCAATGTCGAGAGTACCAAGCAGACAATCGATTGGAAGAAAATGTCTTTATTTACAGACAAATGGGTAAGATGTCAGGGTTAATCAATTTACCATATATTTCATTAATAGGATCATTTACTAGTGTAACAAAAGTCCCTTAAGATCAGTGGTCAGAGAACACGGGTAAATTAGCCCAAATGGGGTAAAAATGAAATTCCTGGAGGTAATGGACGGTTGCGCTGCAGAGACACAGCCGGGCATGCATATGAATCTATATGCATACCTGGTTATGTCTCAGTAGCGTGACCATCCATTACCTACAGGAATTTAATTTCATTGCATATATAATCTATATATACAGTAGATGCTATATGCATGCCTGGCTGTGTGCAGTGCGTCAGACCCTTGTGTATAACACGGTTTCCTGCGTGATGCTTCTGGTCCCGCCTCCAAGCCCGCCTTCTTCTTAATTAGAGTCAACTAGTTGCTGCACCATCTTGGCAGCATGCAGTCTGTACTTTGCCTGGTTATAGGCTCCTGTGAAGGTATACCCATCTCTAGTCTAGGGGAAAAAATTGCACAGACTGTCACTATATCATCTTGAAATACTGACATTAATAGTTGCCTAAACGACACAACCTGGCAGTCATTGATGATGATGATGATGATGATGATGGTGATGATGATGATTGCCACGTATGGCTGTGTGTGGTACAAATTTTGTGCCATACATGGTAATCATCATCATCAATTGCTGCCAGGCTGTGTACCATACTAGCAAGAAATAACAATTTCTGGGGGGTACAGTGTGTATTACAATTATATGATTTCCTTCCTTTCAAATCAAGGGGTAACATCAGCGTATCTAAATATATCTTGGGATAAAAGGTAAAAAGCTACCTGAATCTAAAAAGTCACAAAATATTTTGTATAATATTTAGCGTGCTTCAAATCTTTCATTTTTTTTCAGTCCCAAGATTCAGGATTGAAAAATGCTCAGTTCCAGTATTCCTAGAATTGGCCTCCTAATAGTGGGGTTATGGCCAGCAGATACAGTACAGTATGCACAGTTGGGTTATGACCATCAGGCACAGTACCGCATGGGTAGGGTCCAGTGCAAAACCAAATTAATTGTAGAGCGTGCCTGTGGAACATGCTTCCTACCCTTTTGCATCCCATGTAATGGCGCCGAGTCTCGGGCTCGGTGCCTTATAGGGGATCCAAGTCTTCATGATTGTTTCACCCCAACAAGAGTCTTCACGTTTTTTTTCACATTTTGTGGAAATTTCCATGCTTTACCATCAACGTAGACACCATTTGGGAACAGTAAATTGTGCTGAGCACAGCAGAGTAAGGGATCTGGCTTCGCTTGCCATGCAATATTATGCTCTATACTAATTAGGGGTTCCCATGCTCAAGTGTCAACATTGTCAACCTAAAAAGTGAAGAATCCATTTTTATGTGTCGATATATTCAATGTTGACCTTTTTCTTGTGTCAACCTTTTGTCAGTGTCAACTTATTGCATGTGGACCATTTGACAATCACCGCCTAGTGCATGTCCACCTTTTGTCTACTGCCTGTCTATGAGCTTATCCGCGCACTTTTTGATAAATTTTGGGGAAAAAATGAAATATGCCAATGCATCCTGCAAGAGCCGAGTGGCACCCCAGGTACCTAGGCACACAATTTGGGAACCACTGACAACATTGTATGTTTGTTGTTTAACCATTTTCAGTGCCAATGTGCAAATTGCCAAGCAAACATTTTTATTCAACATAATGACCTGTAATGTTTACCTTATATAGGAAATATAATCTTTTTTTACACAATGTTTTTTATTTGAATTTATATAACAAATATGAGCGACGCTGGCATTTTCAGCTGATATTTTGCACTTCTCTAGAGATGTTGGCATTTTAAGTGGATATTTTGCGCATCTCTCTCAGAGATTTTAGCACTCAAAGGGTTAAGCAATGGTCTTTTTTTATTTTTTTTATTTAACCGATAGCACTGGCAATTTCTTTATTTTGTTTTAGGATTATATATTAGTGAGGAATTATTCTACCTCTCTGAATGACAGCTTATTTTTTTACAATACATTTATATACCTGTGCAGACTTTTTTTTTTCTATGTGTCTGGTTAAGGCCCCCAAACATCTATGCACCATTTCCCTGATTTCCGTCGGAACAGCTAATACTTCATCCATAGATGATTGGTGATTCATCAAGGAATTGGGAAAATTCTTCATGTTAAAAATTCCTGATTTGCCTTTAGATTTATTAGGAGTCATCCAACAAAATAGGATAGCCTTAGATTTCTTATCAGTATGGAATTGTATATGCCATACGTGGCCAAAAATGATGCACTGGCATAAAAGGAAAATTCACCTAAAAATATATTAATGACCAAAAGAAGGAATATGTCCAATGTGCAGATTATGGCAAATGGGAATTAATTTCCATTTTTCAGCTAGGGGACCAAAACTTGTACAGACAATCTTAATTTTAATATGTAAAATCATATGCTTTTATGTGCTTGTAATATTCATGAAATTCTAAAACATGTAATGCGTTACAGAATGTTGATGTGCAGTAGGGAAAAGAATGTGTTGCATACATTTATGTTGTCCAAGGGGAACAAGAAGAAAGAGATTTGAAGTATATCAGCAGATGAACAATGGGAATAATGCAGTGTATAATGTACTATATGGTTCTTCATAATAAGTATTATTGATTCAATTATTCTAGACATGCAATTAGTGATTTAGCTGATTTGTACTTGTAAATTTGCAGACAATAGTAATGGAATTTGCAGACAGACTGACAAGTCTTGAATCATTTCTTTATGTAAGATGTTTATAAAAATGCTTAAGCTGTTCCACTTCCTAAATTTTTTTATTTCTGTGCATACACTATTTTGCTATTTTGCCAAAAGAATGAACTTACCTAGCCTCAAAATGTAATAAGACGTGAGATGCCTGATGCAATTGTTTCTTAAAATTCTCAACACAGATGCAGGAAGTATACTGTACCTCACAACTGTTAATAGCCCTGACGCCGGCGGCCGGGGGCGGGTGCACAGGAGGTGCACATGCCGCTTCCGCCCGGCTTAGCCGAGCGTCCGGCAGGTACGTCCGCCCGGCGTGGGCGCCGCTGCAGGGGCTCTCCTATCTCTTCTGACGCTCGGCGGCCAGGGGCGGGTGCACAGGAGGTGCACACAGCGCTTCCGCCCGGCTCAGCCGAGCGTCCGGAGGTCACTTCCGCCTGGCGGAGTGATGTCACGTCCGCCCAGCGCGGACATCCACAGATCAGCTCCCGGCGCTCCCCTGCAGCCGCCCAGCGGTTGCTTAGCAACAGGGGACGCCGGGAGTCGCACGCTCGGCCACCTGAAAGAATTAGTAGCCGGGGGCTGGTTCCGGCAGGGCCATCTCATTGGCTGTAGTATCCCTTTTAAGGGATGCTCACAGGCAATATGGCGCCGGTTATAGCTTGTTCTCTAAGCTTTCCTGGTCGCCTTGCCTGTTCCCAGACCCTGCTCCAAGAGTCTTCTGGCGTCTGTCCTGGTGCTTCCCAGCCTTGGTTTACCCTGCTCCCCCTCCTGGGGTCACGTGAGTGCTCCTTTAGGAGCTTTACTCTTTATCCCCTGTTTTTGGGGCTATTACCTTTTTGTTTTCCTTATGTTACACTTTGGCTACGCAGCCATTTCTTTGTTTGAGATTTGGTCCCTGTGTTCTTGGACCTACCCTGTTGGTCTCTGTTAGCAACAGGATTCATTCTGTACCTCTCTTTATTTCTTATTGTTAGGCAGGGCATATCTCCTGTTACGTTCCTCTGTCGTTTTGGGGAATGCTTTTGGTTTAGTATTTTATTGCATGGTGGTAATTCCCCGTGTTATCTTCTTTGTGTTTGCGACTGGGTCGCATCCCCGTCCTTGGCTTGGTGCCGGCAGTCAGGGTGTGTTATTTCAGTTAGGCCCTGTAGTTAGAGTCGCCTCTTGTGTTACCTCTGACGATCGCTGGTCACTTGTCCCAACATAAGACCTGGCTGCATCGGGGCTGGAGCGGGCTTAACTCGCTCCTTCGGACGCGGCGGCCCCAGGTGAACACTAGCTCTCGCAGTGGCCAGTCATCTGCCAGAGGAACCCAACAGAGAGAGTGTAGGGTTCGCTGTGGCCGTCCTGACCGGCGGTCCTGGCTACGGGCTCACGCCTGACGTTCTACCAGCCACCCAGCGTAACATTATAACCGGCCCTACAGGTTATATAAATTTTCTTTTATATAGCAACCAGTCAGGCTACGTCAGAAATGAATCCCACTCCCCAAACATTTTCAGATCAAGTTCAGGGTTTGACTCAGATGGTGAGGGATTTGTCGTTAAAAGTTGCTTCTCAAGAACAGAGAGTCCGATCTCCTGATCCAGGGGTGCTGGAACCAAAAGTTAATTTACCTGACCGTTTTTCCGGGGATCGTAGGGCCTTCTTTAATTTCCGCGAGAGTTGTAAATTGTATTTTCGACTTAGACCTCGGTCCTCTGGCTCAGAAACTCAGCGAGTTGGGTTAGTAATGTCACTCCTGCAAGGAGATCCCCAAACCTGGGCCTTCGGTCTCCCGGCCGATAGTCCGGTCTTGGCTACGGTAGAGAGTTTCTTTTCATCCCTAGGCCTTCTCTATGATGATCCTGACAGAGAGGCATCTGCGGAAACCCATCTCCGAGCCCTTAAGCAGGGAAGGGACCCAGCAGAGGCTTATTGTACTGAATTCCGCCGTTGGTCGAATGACTGCGGCTGGAATGACTCTGCTTTACGGAGTCAATTCCGCTGTGGGCTTTCCGATGCCATCAAAGATAGCCTAATCCAGTATCCAGTACCTACCTCTCTAGATAAACTCATGGAGTTGGCAATTCGCATTGACCGCCGCCTCCGCGAGCGAAGGTCCGAGCGAGGGGCACTGGTGCGTCCACTTCCATTTGTTCCCCTGGTCCCGGAGGACAGCGAGGAACCCATGCAAATTGGGGCGACTCGCATCTCTTCTGAGGAAAGAGCCCGCCGGTTCAGTGCCGGCCTTTGCCTATATTGTGAAGGCAAAGGACATCTCCTCCGCAATTGTCCTGTTAGGCCAGTAAAAGCCCAGGCCAAGTGAACATGGAGAGGGTTCACTTAGGCCTTTAGCTTTTTTCCTCTCAAGATTCTTTATTAGCTCCTTGTTGTGTCTCTTTTCAAGGGAATCATTTTTCTGGTGCCGCGTTTATCGACAGTGGCGCAGCAGGAAACTTCTTAGACATTTCGTTAGCCCGTAGTCTTGGGATTCCCTTTCTTCGATTAAATGGTTTTATCACCCTGCGGGGTTTAGACGGGAATATCTTGTCCAACGGGGATATTTCTTTTCAAACTCCTTTAGTGCGGCTTACCGTAGGGTTGTGTCATTCAGAGGAAATTACGTTTTATTTGACCTCCTGCCCGAGTGTCCCCATCGTCTTGGGTCATCCTTGGTTAGTCAAACATAACCCGGTCATAGATTGGAGTTCTGGAGAGATTACTCGTTGGAGTCACTTTTGCTCTGAACAATGTGTCCACATTCCGTTGGTTTTAGCTGCCATGTCTCTGTCCGAGATCCCTTCTTCTTATATAGATTTTTCTGATGTCTTCTCGAAAGGTAAAGCAGACAATCTTCCTCCACATCGTTCCTACGACTGTGCCATCAACTTAATTCCCAATGCTCCTCTGCCTAAAGGGAGGTTGTACGCTTTGTCTATCCCCGAGACCAAGGCTATGGAAGAGTACGTCCAGGAAAGCCTTAAGAAGGGCTTCATTCGACCCTCAAAGTCACCCCTTAGTGCCGGCTACTTTTTTGTGGAGAAAAAAGATGGCTCCCTCAGGCCTTGTATTGATTTCCGTGCTCTTAACAAAATCACGGTGAAAAACACGTATCCTCTTCCTTTGATTTCGGTAATCTTTGATCAGGTAAGATCAGCCACCATTTTTACTAAAATTGATCTTAGAGGTGCGTATAATCTTATCCAAATCAAGGAAGGGGACGAATGGAAGACGGCATTCAGTACTCAGTCCGGGCATTACGAGTACCTAGTAATGCCTTTTGGTCTTTCTAACGCCCCTGCCGTCTTCCAAGATCTCATTAATGACGTCCTCCGTGATTTTTTGGGACGATTCGTGGTCGTATACTTGGACGACATTTTGATCTTCTCCCGGGATGTAGACTCGCATAGGAACCAAGTAAGGCAAGTTCTTCAAAAGTTAAGGGAGAACCACTTGTTTGCTAAACTGGAGAAATGCGAGTTCGAGATGTCCCAAGTATCATTCTTGGGATACATAATTTCCTCTGAGGGATTTCGGATGGATCCCAAGAAGTTACAAGCGATCGTGGATTGGTCCCGACCCACCAACTTGAAGGCTGTCCAACGATTTCTTGGTTTTGCCAACTACTATAGGCGCTTTATCCATTCTTTTTCTACTATCGTAGCGCCCTTGGTTGCCCTAACCAAGAAAGGGGCCGATCCATCCGAATGGTCTCCGCAAGTAGAGCAGGCCTTTCAGGCTCTTAAACAGGCCTTCGTCTCAGCTCCCGTCTTAAGACATCCGGACCCAGATCTCCCCTTCATAGTGGAAGTGGATGCCTCCGAAGTAGGGGCCGGAGCGGTCCTGTCCCAAAGAGATCCGGAGTCTCGAGAAGTGCATGTGCAAGTGCGCAGGGCATTCATGTCGAAAAAATTCTCTTCGGCGGAGACTAACTACGACGTGGGGAATAGAGAATTGCTTGCGATCAAATGGGCCTTTGACGAATGGCGTCATTGGTTGGAAGGAGCTATTCATGAAATATTAGTTCTTACTGACCACAAGAACTTACAGTATATTGAAACAGCCAAAAGGCTCAACGCTCGGCAAGCTCGCTGGGCACTGTTCTTTATGCGGTTTAACTTCATTATTTCCTACGTACCCGGTTCAAAGAACGCCCTTTCTCGCTGTTTTCTTCCCCAACACGAGATCAAGACTAATAAGATTCCTATTCTGCCAGCATCCTGTATTCATGCAGGGATCAATCAAACGTTGGAGGGGTTAATTCGTCAAGCTCAAGATCAGGCTCCTGCCCAAACCCCGGCCTCTCGATTATTTGTGCCCGAATCTCTTCGACGTAGGGTACTATCAGAACTGCATGATTCCAAAATTGCTGGTCATCCTGGGATCGTTAAAACCTTAGATCTTTTATCTCGGGTAGTTTGGTGGCCAGGGATGGCACGGGATGCCAGGGAATTTGTGTTGTCTTGTCCAGTGTGCGCCCAACATAAAGTTCCTAGGTCCCGGCCCCTTGGGGTTCTGATCCCCTTATCCATTCCCTCCAGGCCATGGTCACACAGGAGGTGCACATGCCGCTTCCGCCCGGCTTAGCCGAGCGTCCGGCAGGTACGTCCGCCCGGCGTGGGCGCCGCTGCAGGGGCTCTCCTATCTCTTCCGACGCTCGGCGGCCGGGGGCGGGTGCACAGGAGGTGCACACAGCGCTTCCGCCCGGCTCAGCCGAGCGTCCGGAGGTCACTTCCGCCCGGTAGAGTGACGTCACGTCCGCCCAGCGCGGACATCCACAGATCAGCTCCCGGCGCTCCCCTGCAGCCGCCCAGCGGTTGCTTAGCAACAGGGGACGCCGGGAGTCGCACGCTCGGCCACCTGGCAGGGCCATCTCATTGGCTGTAGTATCCCTTTTAAGGGATGCTCACAGGCAATATGGCGCCGGTTATAGCTTGTTCTCTAAGCTTTCCTGGTCGCCTTGCCTGTTCCCAGACCCTGCTCCAAGAGTCTTCTGGTGTCAGTCCTGGTGCTTCCCAGCCTTGGTTTACCCTGCTCCCCCTCCTGGGGTCACGTGAGTGCTCCTTTAGGAGCTTTACTCTTTATCCCCTGTTTTTGGGGCTATTACCTTTTTGTTTTCCTTATGTTACACTTTGGCTACGCAGCCATTTCTTTGTTTGAGATTTGGTCCCTGTGTTCTTGGACCTACGCTGTTGGTCTCTGTTAGCAACAGGATTCATTCTGTACCTCTCTTTATTTCTTATTGTTAGGCAGGGCATATCTCCTGTTACGTTCCTCTGTCGTTTTGGGGAATGCTTTTGGTTTAGTATTTTATTGCATGGTGGTAATTCCCCGTGTTATCTTCTTTGTGTTTGCGACTGGGTCGCATCCCCGTCCTTGGCTTGGTGACGGCAGTCAGGGTGTGTTATTTCAGTTAGGCCCGGTAGTTAGAGTCACCTCTTTTGTTACCTCTGACAATCGCTGGTCACTTGTCCCAACATAAGACCTGGCTGCATCGGGGCTGGAGCGGGCTTAACTCGCTCCTTCGGATGCGGCGGCCCCAGGTGAACACTAGCTCTCGCAGTGGCCAGTCATCTGCCAGAGGAACCCAACAGAGAGAGTGTAGGGTTCGCTGTGGCCGTCCTGACCGGCGGTCCCGGCTACGGGCTCACGCCTGACGTTCTACCAGCCACTCAGCGTAACAACAATGTGTGAATCGTCAAAATTTGAACCTCATGGGGCTGTGACCTGTTGTTTAGGGGCTGATAAATTGCATCACAGCTGCCAGGCCATGTCCCCATTTTTACAGCTGTGGGGGCATGATCAGGGGCTCTGTGAGCTGCTGGCCATAACCCTAGCCCCTCTTTCATGCGCACAGGATCTATTCACCAGTACACTGCTAAGCAGAGCAGCATTGGGTTGAGAGGTATTGTCACGGTCTGAGGATTGGATGAACTCGTGTGACTATCAGGAACAACTGCTGAGCCAGAGGGGGTAGGTTGAAAACGTGCGGGTTTAATAAGAGACCTCTGCATTTACAAAGAAAATAAACTTGTCCCAAATAATGTCTTTGAGAGTCTGTACAGGAATTTGGCTATCACAATACTTCTTGTGAAAGTCTTTAGCAGGGGACTGCGAAATAATGAAATAAATGAAGAACTGAAGAATAAAAGCCACAGGAAGGATGCCGAGGAATAGGGCCACTGATCACGGGGCCCCTGGTTGGCGATGGTATGGCAGATGTGGGAGACTAGGGCAGTAGACCAATCAGGAACCTTCCGGCTGGAATTAGCAGTAGGCAGACCACAGCACTACAGGAGCAGGATAGCTGGAACTGAAGAGCAGGATCAAAAAGGTAACAGGAATAGAGCCAGGATGTGCACAGCTTAACTGACACTTTGCACTGACTCAGAGCTGCCTTGACAGATCCCTCTTATGAGGAGAGGACGGCTGCCATTGGCTGCAGAGAGTCAGGGGAAGGAAATGGGCGTTTCAGGCAAGTTTGGGCATTTGCCCTTAACCAAGATGGCGGCGCCGGCCTCCCGTCTAGCCCAAACCAGCTCACTGCTCCCGCTGGCCGCCTCTCACTGCGCCGGGACCCGATTGCCGCCTCCAGCCTCCTGACCGCCGCACCAGCCCCACGGAGAGCTGCCGCCGGGCACGGACAGGTGAGTAGCGGCCCTGCCGTGACCCGCGGCGGGCTGCCGTGACAGGTATGAGAAAGAGGCTACTCAAAGTGTACTAGAGATGCTGGGCTGTGACTTTAAGTGCACATGAATTAGTTTTAACCCCACACAAAGGACCAGATGTACTAAGCTTCAAAAGTGATAAAATGGAGAGTGATAAACAGCCAGCCAATCAGCTCCTAGCTGCCATGTCACAGACTGTTTGAAAAATGTCAGACAGGAGCTGATTGGTAGGTTGTTTATCACTCTTTTGAAGACTGATACATCTGGCCCAAAGTCCTAGATGTACAGTAGCAAAATGGAAATCATATGAGAAAGAATAGTTAAGAGGTTATAGTGCTGCGCTCTGCCTACTAGGGATATAATGTGTGATGTTAGTGTATTAGAATGCTTAATATTTGTAGACACTCCTTTACTAATATGTGTAAGCCTGAATCTTTGGAGATATTCCCTAGGACCAGGGGAAAGCTGGGAAGTGGGTGGACCTGAGGCAGTAGGGCAGATGTATTAAGCTTTAACAAGAGATAAATCCAAGGGCGATAAGGAGAGATAAACGTCCAGCCAATCACCTGCTAACTGCCATGTTACAGGCTGTATTTGAAAAAAGTCAGTAAGGAGCTGATTGACGTTTTTCCCTCCTTATCACCCTAGCATTTATCTCTTGTTAAGGCTTAATACATCTGCACCAGTGTGTCTGGAGTTGGATGGAATAAAACAGCACAGCATTGAACTCACATGTCTCTGTGTCCTTATGACTGGATTTACAAACATATGAACAAAACATAATGTAGGTTCTATTCTTATAGGGTTGTCTTTATATATATTAAGTGGTGAACACTATCTATCTATATAAGAACAACATACATGGGGTACTTTATAAATGGTACTGTATTATGCCATAAATGCAATTTATAACCAACAAAAGAAATGAATAAACAGACTATCTGTGTACTGAGAGTCTTCCTCCCCTGACACAGTAAAAAATGTACAACATAAAGCAAACTGAAAAAAAGAAGAAAACAATTATTAAAAAAGTGAAAAATATGTATATAATGTGTAGTGTACTAGGATAAAGTTCCTTGTTACAACTGGATTGAGTGATTCCGAATTTTGTCGATAGTCTTATTGGATTAATTAGTGACACCTAGGTGACTCAGGGCCTTATTCTGGTTGGTGCGGCCGGGCCGTACGCGTACGTTCCGGGGTTTTTTATGATCTGCGCATGCGTACATTCGCTAATGCGCAGGCGCGAACACTCCACAACGCTTACGGACGGGTCTCTACGTGCGAAAAAACCTGTACGCGAGTGTACGGGCATTGGGGGCGGCATAGGGGCGTGATGAGGGGAGCGGCCGAAATAATGAGGGAAAATGGGCGTAAATATGGGCGTACACGGGGGTGTGCACCAAAAATGAGCGGTGTTACTACCGCACGATCGCCTAAAGCACCGTTCATTTCGGACACAAAACAGGCGGCCGCCAACCGCCAGCTCAGACCACCCCTACAGACACCGCATGCCAGCGTGCGCCTGGGTTTGCTAATTAACGCTGATTACTACTCAAACACATACACCTGAATGTAATTAGCAATGCTGCAGTCTATTAAGTCCAAACCATGATTTCACTACCTGCAAGCCACACACAGCACTCAAACACATTGGAAGCTTATCTTTCTATACTTCTCTACATTTAAAGGTTTGTTTAATTTAAGGTAAGAATCTTTTTAAGACCTGCTTATATATGCTAAGGTAGGTATTTGCTAAACAGTTATACACATTCACTACGTGCTTTCATAGACTTTACACAGTAGCACACTCAATCTACACAAGTCGACATGTGTCAACGTGTTCACTCTAATACAAACATAGGTTTTGTATTTATGATACAATAACATAAACCACATCTAACACCTACAAAGGATGTTTCAGCAATGTTTTAAGCCCATGCCCACTATTTTGCACACAATCTTTGTATAGTACCCAAAATACAGAACTGTACCACTATCTGATCTGCTATGAATTGGATTTTACTACACTCTGGATGTAAGATGCCACCAATCACATTATTGCACTCACATCTCTCTAACAAAGGATTCCTACATCTGCTTATGACACTGTAAAATCATATATATTTAAAAAGTTATACATGTTTGTTCACAAGCAATTTTCTCATGTTTGGCCGATTCACACATCTTTTTTTAGGGAGGACACATATGCATTCCTACACAAATGTACCTTTTGACCCTTGTTTGTCTGCCTCACCCACTCCATGAGGAAAGCATTGTTCTGGACCTGCTTTTACCTACTACTGTAGGAGCTACCTCACCTGCACACAAACTGCTTTCTCACCTATTAAGTTGCTCTGCACATGTGCTGACACAAACTAATTAGCAGGGAAAAGTTGGATAGGAACATGGGAATGGCCATGGAGAGGGTTACACATGGGAAACTTCTACCACACTTCAACAAATGTTCAAAAATACCCTGGTCAGTAAGTACACATAAATGTAGTATTTGTTTCACACAAGAAATTACACATACAACAATTTTGTTTTAATTGGTAAAATAAATTTATTTGCTGTTCAGCATCACAGCTTATTTGACACTTTAATGTCATAAATCAAATAAACAAATAAAATAGACACAAAAATAAAAAAACAGCCAGAACAAGAGGTTGCATATCTCCAAACATGTGTTACCCTGCAAATGCAATGGTGAAAGAAATGGGGACACCAGAATACGTACTGCAACAACCAGGGTGAATACTAAGCAAGATACACACCACCAAAAATGTATCCTGCATTTGTAGAGGTCAAAATAAGAACTTTAATGCCCATGGCACGAAAATGGATCGATGGCCAACTCAGGAAGTGGATGTCCAGTGCAATTTAAACATTTGGGGTCCAACCACAGAGGAAGTGAACCAGGTCTCATTATTTGGGCCCTTTTTTCCCCCTTTTAGATGGGGCCTTGTGGACAGGGGCCTTTGGCTCAGATGGCTTGCGGCGTCTTCCCCTAGTGGACACAGGAGGGTCAGCAGAGGTGGAAGGTTGGGGAGCAGCTTGGGGTGGGCCAGCAGATGGGGGATTGTCCCTTAGGGACCTGGCGGTGGTCAGCAGCTCCGCAAGAAGTTCATTCTGGCGGCTGAGGTGTTGGCCAATGCTTTGCATGCCAGCCGCCAGAGTGTCATTCATGCGGTTCAAGGCCTCACACTGCTGCCTGTTTGTGGCCTTTCACTCCGCCAGAAATTCCCCAACCTGCTGCTGACGGATCGCAGCATCCACCCCTTGCTGCTCGATCCTCTCCAGCATCACCATCACGCTCTCATCCCATGTCTCCTGTGGCTGGGGGTGTCGTCTTGGTGGAGGCTGGACCACTCGCTCCACCTGTGGCTCTGCAGAGGAAGATGCTGCCGGTTCATCCTGGGTTTCTGCTTCTTCTAGGATAATAATTGAAAACAATGTCACCATCACATACGCACTAAAAAATATCTTTCAAAATACAATGCATTACTGTGACTTACCATCAAAAGCAGCAGCAAAGACCTCCGCCGGGAGCTCACTGTCCATATTGGAGATCCCCCTGACCTCGGCCACATCAATGACGTCCAAGGTGTCCTGCTCCAGGGGGGTATACTCCAAATTATCGGGCATAGGACCTCTCCCGGTGGACATGCTGTGGTTGTACCGGTCAGTCATCTTCCTCTTCAGTGTCGTTTTGAAGTCTGTCCACCTACAAGTTTAAAAATACAAATATCACCATGAGATATGTGCACCACTGTGCTAGTGAACATCATGAGGACGTTACATTTCCTAGTGTGGGTGATCTTATGTTTTTTAGCCATATGTGTCCCACACACACATTAATGTCTCCATTAGGAGGCATTTCAGTGTCTCATCTCATTCATTAGGCCACTAAATGCACATACATAGATCACTATGCAGAAATGACATCATCCATGGCCAAATTATGCACCTCCACCTGTTGTGAAACTACACATTCCACCATAGCTTGACAGTGTGGTTATTATGGAGTCATTTAACTATGGGATGGCATGTACTGGGATGTGTAGTTTCTCACCAGCTACATGTGCACAGTTTGGTCATTCTTGTTTCAGTTGCATCATATGGAACATGTTACAACAACTCTTTCCAAAACACACTTTCTCTTGTCCCATCACATACTTCACATACTTCACATGAGCAGAACTGTGCCCATAACCTCACATCACACCAATGGTGCATGTTTCATATATCAATGTGGGTTATTAGACATGGTTGTGTTCACATGTGACATTGAAATGTAGCACTATCTACAAACACACCTTTCTATTATTCTCAAAACATACATGTAACATATATACACACATATGACATTATCAGGGGGACAAACACACTTGCCTTTTCTTCACCGCTAGCCAATCTCTGACCACTGGTGACACCTGGTTCACTTCCTCTGTGATCTTGTCCCAAAGGTTTCTCCTTGCACTGGCACTCGGCTTCCTGGTTGCAATTCTATCCATTCGCGTGCCCTGGGCACTAAAATTCTTAATTCTGCCTCTACAAATGCAGGGTTTCTCTTTCTGGTGGTGGTATCCTGCTCAGTCCTCACCCTAGATGTTGCAGCTTGTTTTCTGGTGGCCCCAGTTCTCTCACCATGCACCTGCTGGGTCACACCTGTTTGGAGAGATGCAACCTCTTGTTCTGGCTGGTTGCTTGGCCCTTGTGGAGCTGGTGGAGGTTGAACAGGGCCTGTTAGTGAGGGGCCCGCTTGGTCTTGCAGGCTACTCCTCTCTTGGGCCCTCCTTCTCCGCTCCTGTTCCCTCTTGTTCAATGCTTCAAGCAGGGATTCTGCTGTAGCTCTCTGTAGAGCGTCCTCAGCTGCGGAATCGTCTGAGCTAGACATGTTTGCAGCAATTCTGGCCTGCATCTGACTGAATATTTATATGTTAATCTCCCGCCATGAACAAGGGGGCGTATATTTTTCCCCGCAATGTAGTTGCTCATTTACGCCGATATTTCCCGCCGATAATTGCCGCTTAAATTACGCAAGTCTCAACGCACCTGATCAATCACCTGTATATGCACATACACAGGTTGTGGAGCATTGTGTGCTACATCGTGAAATGTGTGCACCTGTCATTCCAATGATGAGTGTTGTCAGCTGGTATCTGTTGGAGTTCGTGTATGCTTTGTGAGTCACATTTCAAAACATCACGTTATAATGCTTTCCTTACATATGTAATGAGTATGAAATTGTCATACACCAACATGTTGCATTGTGCCCCTTTTAGCAGCGTATTTATTAGTAGACGGTTGCGTGTATTATTTTCCGCACACTGTATATACAGTACGTCTCTCCATGGAAATCGGTGTATTGTGCCCCTTATATCAGCGTATTTATTAGTAGACGGTTGCGTGTATTCTTTTACGCACACTGTATATACAGTTCCTCTCTATACATTGAATGCATGCTGTTGGTTATGGTGTGTGTATATCGGAACGGTCCGCGTAAGTTTCTATTCGCATCCAGTTTGTTAATGTAAGAAGGATTAATAAAGTTAATACCAAACAAAGAATTTTTTACACCAATCAGCAAGCACCAAAAGTGATATATGTACCTGCAATTATTAACTGTGCCATTGCCACTATGACTTCAACCAGGGCTAGGGCGTTTTCGACACAGGAGCTGTTGGCCTTGGTTGAGGTCATGGACCGTCACCTGGGGCCCAGGGGCCCATATGTGTCCAACATGGACAAGCGGCGGGCGTATACTGCTGCCCGCCGCCTAATCTACACCCGGACCGGCGTCCGCAGAAGCCTGGGCCAAGTGGAGCGGCGCTGGTCTGACCTGCGCCGGCGGCAGCCAGTGTTACTATCTACACTTCGCCGCCATATTGCAGTAAGTTTTTATTACTAGTATGTCTGCGTTTTTTTGCAAATGATTTCTGTACTTTTTATAAATATGTTCCTGAGTATGTGGGTGTATATGGGGTGTATATGGGTGTATATGGGGTGTATATGGGGTGTATAGGGGGTGTATATGGGGTGTATAGGGGGTGTATATGGGTGTATAGGGGGTGTATATGGGGTGTATATGGGTGTATAGGGGGTGTATATGGGGTGTATAGGGGGTGTATAGGGGGTGTATATAGGGTGTATATGGGGTGTATATGGGGTGTATATGGGTGTATAGGGGGTGTATATGGGGTGTATATGGGGTGTATAGGGGGTGTATATGGGGTGTATAGGGGGTGTATATGGGGTGTATATGGGGTGTATATGGGGTGTATATGGGTGTATAGGGGGTGTATATGGGGTGTATAGGGGGTGTATATGGGGTGTATATGGGGTGTATATGGGTGTATAGGGGGTGTATAGGGGGTGTATATGGGGTGTATAGGGGGTGTATAGGGGGTGTATAGGGGTGTATAGGGGGTGTATAGGGGGGGGTTAAGTAGTTGCTCAGTTTTTGGGTGTAGCATATCAATTAGTTTGCATGATAAATGTCTGAAATATAACAGCAATGATAATTTGGAAGGTTATGAGCATGACTAATGTGAATTTTTCTTTCCCCCTTTTTTATGAAACCCAATCTTCGATTTCTATGCCATCAACATGAACATTTCAGCACGGGCAAGAGCCCGCATAGAAGCCCGGGAGCAGGCAGCCCAGGAGCAGGCAGCCCAGGAGCAGCCGGAAGAGGAGGAGGAAGAGGAGGAGGAAGAGGAGGAGGAAGAGGAGGAGACAATGGGTCAAGCTGGGGCCCACCAAATTTCGCCATCCCCTTCCCCCACCCCCTCCCCAACCCCCACCCCCTCCCCAACCCCCACCCCAACCCCCTCCCCAACCCCCACCCCCTCCCCAACCCCCACCCCCTCCCCAACTCCTACCCACACCCCTACCCCCACCCCCTCCCCACCCCCTCCCCACCCCATTTCCAACCCCCCTACACCTCTCCACCACCCACCCCCAAACCTCTCCAATCCCCACTCCAACCCACTACCAGTATCCAAAGTTCTATCCCATCCCCCTTGCTCCTGACCCCCTCAACCACCGCACACCCAACCAGCGGCGAGCAGGATGGCTCAACTAGCCGTAAGTAAATAATGTGTCTAATGTTTACCTACACATTTCTACACATAAACAATCACAACAACCACATATGTGTATCCAACATCAACATTAGTTGCAACATATCACTGCAGGGCGACCATGAGGTGTGGCCTGTCCTTCTCCAGGAACAAGGGTCCCCTTGGTGTTTTTTTGGAGTGTGGCCATGCCTCACCCCTTGAATAATTGACATAACAGTACATCCAATGAGATATCCGACATTAGTGGTGTTGTAGTTATGTGGCTCCAGGTGTTGGGTAACTCCACTTCCCAGCATGATGTGCAACATAAATTTATAGATTGTTTTGTTAATAGTGTGTGAGGCCATGCGGATGCATGCTTTACAAACATAGCTTTAGGCCTATAATTTGTACAGCAATGTCCTAAATTTAAAATAGTAAGGAGTGCTTAAGCCGCAACAATGTCATAACCCTTAAATAGCACAGCCTAATTGTGAGGTTAGAGGAGAGTCCCCCAAAACCAAACTACCAATTGGGATACAGCATACATTCATCCAAGAAGGAGTAATTTAATTAATGTTATTTACTATGTACAGTATGTGTGTGTTAACATATTATTTTTAGCACTGTGTTTACAGCAGACCCATCTTCAATGTAGTTTAAAAATGTATGTGTCCTTCACACATAACTCACAACTTTTTATTATGTACAAATACAACAAACATTTGTGTATGTTATATATTATTATTTTTTTTTTTATCCCTTCACTACAGACACTGAACAGCACCAGGAGGAGGTGGCACGGATCATGAGGGAAATATTCCTGACCCTCCTATATTTATATATTCTTTTTGGCCAACTGGAGGCCCTCATTTAATTTATTTTTATCCCCCCCCCCCCTTATTATGTTTGTTCAAAATAAAAGTTTATATTCTGTTAGAAATTGCCTGTGTTTTTAATAATAAATATGTTAGAGGGCTTGTAAGGGTAGGTACATACAGATGTGTAATGTAAGTTATATTTGTAATTTGAGGTGAGGGGTAATGATTGATGTGTGAATGTGTGTGTTTTTGAGTAAAATAACACATAGTGAAAATGCATGAATGTTTAATGTTGTTAGATTAAAACATCACACATAACATCAGGGTAGGTATACATGTTACACATTTTGGACAAACTAATTATGGACATAATTTAGTACATATACAGAAACACCAACATAACTTGATTTAAAAGGAACAGCAATATGGGGACACATAGTTAGTGATTAAAATGCCACATTAGAACATAACAAATATACATGTAATGAGGGTTAAAATGTTGTTTTATTAGGGTCTTTATTAAGGTAGACAATTGAGTTAATAGAAAACAATAATTGAATAACAATTAGAATAATTAATTAATTGTCTGATTTGTAGTTGAAAGGCAAGATTTGCAGGTCCATATATGTGAAGGGTATGCCAGCGTGCACGGACGTACGCTCACTCTCACGAGCGGTAACATAAGCTGAGTTTTCTATTGAAAACAATAGGGACCCGTCCGTGCAAGCTGGCGTACGCTCAGATAGCCGCAAGAAGTCGGTGGGAAGACGGACGAGAGACGTCCGTAAACGGTGGCGTACGCTCTGTTGTACGCCAGTTGTCGGAGTGTAAGGGCTGGGCCGTCCGTGTACGTTGGCGTACGCTCAATTGTACGCCACTCCCCTTTGACGTTGTTCCTGGCCGTACTTATGCGGCTGAGTTGTGGGTGGACTTAACCCCAACGGCCGCGTACGGAGAGCGTACGTTATTTTGGAACGTACGCACGTTTGGCCGCTACGATCAGAATATCCTCCTCAGTGTCAATACAACAGTGTCCCGTTAACAGTCCAAGTACCACCACTGGCTGGGGTTTCTTCTTCTAGCAATGTGGAACTTCACATCAGTGCTGTCACAAGATATGTTTCTGCTTGATTTAACATACTTAAGATAAAACACAATGAAATCTATATAAAAAAAAACATTGTATGAAGATTCAACTGCATAAAACACATTAGGTGTTATAGCTTGGCTGTAGGAGTTAGTCATGTTGTGTAATGGTATGATGAATCAAAGCATTCGCTATCAGCTAATAGCTATTTTAAACACAAGAGCTATTAAAAGACATGGAATTCATAAATACATTAAGCCAACATTATGTTCTAAGATGACATATTATTGACTTACTAAATATGAGCACACTATAACTACAAATACAGCATGATTCACAGCTGGGCTGCTGTGTCTTTTCTTCCATTTATTGCATATCATAATGGAATAAATTGTGGTAATGTTATGCACCACATACAGCCCAGGGAGTCTATACATTAAAAAAAGTTTATTATTCCTATGAAATAGGTCAACATGCTCTCTTTTATAAAATATATTAAAGTTGTATCATAGTTTAATCCTGTAACATTTCACTGGCAACTTTCAGCCTGGGGAGCAAACACATGCAAATGACTCTGACATTTCTACTAACACACATACTGTCCGATTACAGCGGGACGGTTCCGCCACTTGGGGACTGTCCCGCCGTGTCTCTCGCAGATGGCAATGTCCTGCGGGCAGCGGAGATAGTTGGGAGGAGCATAACTAAAACTTTGTGGGCCCCATAGCAAAATTTATAATGGGGCCCCCCTAACTCAGGTCTCTACCATTGCGCATCGCACAGTGAATGAGACACACCGCATTATGCGACACACCGCAAAGCCCATTACACATTATATGACACATCGCAAAGTCCATTACACATTATGCGTCATGCCGCAAAGCTCATTACACATTATGCGACACACCGCAAAGCCCATTACACATTATGAGACACGCCGCAAAGCTCATTACATATTATGCAATACACCACAAAGCCCATTATTATGAGACACACCGCAAAGCCCATTACACATTATGCTACACACCGCAAAGCCCATTACACATTATGCAACAATTACAAACTTACCAATGTTCTTTCTTCTTCTGTCCCACGCTCTTCCTCAGGCACCGCGGCTCCTCTCTGCATCACAGGTGTGGGAGTACGAGAGGCCTGTGCACCATCACATTACTGCTGGGCAGTACATGTGGGAGCATGGGGGTCCATTTAATAATGTGACAATAGCAGGAGTGGGGGGGCAGGCATACATGCTGCTGCAGTGCCACCATCAGGTGGACAAATGGGACTGGTGCATCAGACCCAAAGACAAGGGGCATGGCAAGAGATTGTGGACCCAGATACAAAGCTCCTGAACTGCAGGAGACTGGAGAATGCTGTTACTTCCGCACCCCTAGGACTGTCTCTGCTCTGAGCCAAGCAGATCAGGGACTGGCAGCCACTTACCCCTTTCACACCACCGTTGTGAACCTGGTTTATTCCTACATTGTCATTATCAATACAGTATTCTTGGAGATTACATTATCTCCAAGCATCCTTAGTCTGCCAATAAGGAGCCTTTTAGGTATGACTCAGCTCATGTATGACCCAGGTCCGCCTTTCACACAGCAGCTAATCTGAGGTAAACTCTTTCATGCTGAGCCAGGATCAGGGATGCAACAGTTTGTCTTGGCAATTACTTAAGTCAGACAGTCAGTGTGAAAGGGGTTTTATTGAGACAGTGCTGCAGAATTTTAAATTTGCTGCTCTCCTGAAGTAAATCACAGCTTATGGACCGACAGCCAATCAGGAGTGACTGCTGATCTGCGAGCAGTAATTAGTTCACTGACAGCAGTAGATTCAAAATGTCGCTGCCCTGTTTCTACAAGTGTGACAATACTGGGGAGCAGAGGAGCATGGAGGGGAGGGGGGTTGCCGGGGACTGCAGCGGGTGTAGACGATGGGGAACGTATCGGTGGCAGCCAGCGGGAGGCCGGGGGAGGTGGTGGCTGTGGTGAATGGCTGTGACAGTTTCGACACAGCCACCACCACACTTCACTGTCAGGATTCCTCCCTTGGCCG
Organism: Crinia signifera; assembly: GCF_055691185.1. Classification (NCBI taxonomy): domain Eukaryota; kingdom Metazoa; phylum Chordata; class Amphibia; order Anura; family Myobatrachidae; genus Crinia; species Crinia signifera. Next base: position 184,832,865 of record NC_139217.1, read on the forward strand.
CCCTTCACTATCAGTCCCCCACTGCCATGCCAGAGGCAGCTAGGCAGACTCGGAGACAAGACAATCCCTCCTCCTCACAGGCAGACTATCTTTCAGACTCGCGCCCCCTCCAATCCCCCTGCCCAGCTCCTCCTTACTCTCCCCTCTGTAGAGATGCCATGAGCCTGCGCACAGCATTTCTACAGTGCAGGAAAGCTGGCCCTTATACACCTGGGGCCCCTGGGCAAGTGCCCATTAGGCCCATTAGGCCCATAGGAAAAGACGGCCCTGCAGCAGACAGATACAGTAACTCCTCACTCTCAGTGTCAGCACAAGACATTCCCTGTTTAGTTAACAGTAATGATTCAGGAACCCTGCATTGAGCATACTCTGCCCAAGGATTACAAAGCTCTTACACCATCTTGTGGTGCCAAGACATATTGTACTAAAATCTTGAAGTTACTAAAGTATATACAGGACTTGGCTGGAAAGCCTATTCTTCACAATAGCCCAAAATCCTGCTCACAGGTGGCCTACAGGACTTAAGTGACTAGCTACCAGATAGTACCTAGGCCAGAACATAATAATGTATTTGAGCTGATTATATATATTGATCTCACTGTTTCTAGAGTGCACATATTTAAAGTGTAGTTTATATGCACGCATAGACAAAATGTGTGAGTTGCTATTCATATGCAAATTCATATTTGGTGGTGGTACTGCATTCAACTGCAGCTTAACCGTTATAGTCGGGCTACTTGTTCCGTGATCCAACAGGGAAGTCTGTTGATTCCCCTTATGCAATAACACCCCGAATAGCAAATTACTCAGTGTGTTACCCAGTATATCATGGATGTGCTGTTGTTCAATATAACAATGCCATTGTAAATGCATGTTGACTTATCTTTGTAATGACATAACTGTTGCTGTGTTGACCGAAATGGCTGAAGCTCCTAAAATAAAACTTTGCAATTGTCCCATGTTGTCCATATCTTGAGAACGAGAAGGCTCCTGACCAGACACGGGGAAGAAACAACTTAACTCAGTGATACGAATACCACTTATCCAAGGTAAATTGTGTCTGGTCACCAGTGGGTTAAATATGTGCATACGCCAAACATCAGTCCCCGTGTGAACGAACGCCGGCTGTAAATGGACCAGAATAAGGTTCTTAGTATGTGTGTTAGATTGGGAGCAGTAAGCTGAAGTTTTGTCTAGGGCAGTGGTTCCCAAACTTTTTTGAATCATGGCACTCCAGAGTATCAGAATTCTTTTCATGGCACCCCTAGTGCAAAAGTTTCTTATTGATAAAATCAGAAGAAAAGTATAACATTAAGTAAATTGTGTCACATCCTTCGTGTCAGTTATGTGGTAATGGACAGGATTCACTTCTGTTTGTCCACAATTTGCCTATAACATTGGTCATAAATAATTTGAATTGGTAAATGGTCCACCATTCCAGGGCACCCCCGCAAATCCCCAAAGGCACCCGAGGGAACACAGTTTGGGAACCACTGGTCTAGGGTGCCAATAAACCTTGCATCAGCAAGATGTAATGCCAAGGGCTATAGTAAGGAACAGTGGTGGAAATTGTGAGTGGTTCAAAATATAATTTGGGTCCCCCTCCTCCACTCCAACCCAAGTTCACAATATGTCACACAGCAATTTGTGGCATCAGTAGGCCACTTAGTCCTCCGGTGCAATGCATTTGCTGCACCAATGGTATTTTCACCTCTGGTAAGCAACACTGCAAGCTCAGGTATACTCTCTGATGGGTACTCGGTGGTCAGAGCAGAACTTTACGGCCAACTGCAGTACCAAGTAAACTAGTTGTCTTCTAGTTGTCTCTAAATTAGAGGGTTACTCTCAGTGACATACTGTATGGCAGATCATCACACGTTCAAAGTTTTTAGAACTATGATTAGTATAATATTTAAAATGTTACATCAGTGCTGCATTACATATATTAAAAGATAAAAGATTAAAAGATAATAAAATAATAGATTTGTGTTTTCTTTAACTTTGTCTGTTAAACTGTTAAAACAGTAGATATTTACCATTTTGTAACTTAAGCCTTTCAGTAACTGGAAGTGCAAATGTGTAAACACTAAAGTGTATGTTTCTGTGTGTGTTTGTGTGTTTGTCCCATTGATCTCATTCTGTGTAACTGGATAAAGATTTAGAAATAACTTAGTGGATGAGACTTCAGTGAAACATGAGTACACCAATAAATAGATGCTGGAACTAAAACATTAGTCCCAGCGCTGTTGGAGTTCACACTCTTCTATTTAATATGTGTTATTTGGATTGAAGGTTGATCTTTCCACGTGTACACAAAAAAGTGCATAAAGAGAGTTCCTATTTTTATACACATGTGTTGAATCAATCGGAAATACTCCTTAGTGCAGCATCTAATTAAGTTCAGTTTCAGAGAGGAACAGAAGTATGTGTTTAAAGATGTTTTTAAAATGACTTGCTTATCCAGTAATGTCTTTTATGGAGCTCTGGAAGGCGTAAAAGAGAAGTTAAAAAAACTCTTAATCAAAGAATGTAATTTGTAGGGGGTAATTGCAAGTCTTGAAACATGTGGCTAATCATTTACTACCACGTGGTTCATGGTGTATAAATTACCGTCTTTTGTTAGCCCATTGGAATGCTTTAGGAATTATTGATATAAGATCTTAGATAGTTGTTCTTACGGATGTTATTAGAGAGGAGAGGTAAAAAAAACACTCTAGGGATGTTGTTACCAAACTGTGTGGCACCCTGGGGTGCCTCAAAGCTCGTGCAGGGTTGCCTCAGGTTTATGGTCCAGGTCCAAATTAAAAGTGATAGACAAAATCAGTGACCTTGGCTACCAATCATAAAATATGTAGACAATCTGAAACAAAACTGTACACATCACATAAGTGAACCTAAAATTGTCAGGTAGGCACAATTTACTTAAGTCAATAATGATTTTCTTAAATTGATTTAAAAAAAATGGGAGTCATTAACAAAATGCTGATACTTTAGGGTGCCGTGATTCAAGAAAGTTTGGGAACCACTGCTCTAGGGTCAAATTTATTAGGGTGAGAAAATCAGAAAGTGAGAGATTTTGGGAGAGTTTTCACATTTTTTAAAGCAGCAATCCTTTACATTGCAAAATCCACCTGGTTTCGCGGTGTAAATGATTGCCGCTTTAAAAAATTGGGAAAACTCTCCAAAAATCTCTCACTTTCTGACTGTCACACTCTATTACATTTGGCCCTTTGGAATGTGGAAAAAGAAATTGAAGTCTTGAGCAGTTTAGTCTGTCCCTTTGAGGATTTGCGAGATAGGGAGAAGGGATGGGAAGGAGGCCTAGGGCACTGGGGCTAATTTGACAATTACTGAGAAGGCATTCTCCAATCAACAAAATAATGTTAAATACGATATACGGTTGTGGAGGTGCTCCCAGGGAGTAGGGTAAATGTATGGAGATGTAAAGGAGATGTCCAAGGGAGGATATCAAAAAAGTCTCCCGGGTGGGGCACAGCCTTCTGAAATGAATAACTGTTAAGACTAAACTTTATTATGTTAAAATTGACCCTAAGTATGGATCAAACAAAAGACATATGACAAAGACAGACAGACAAAATTCACAAAAACGTAATAGAGAAAGCAGTGAAATATGACTTTAAGAAGTGTCTAAGGAATATTTCAAAAAATCAGTAATGAATATCTAAATATCTCCAGCCGGGGGTCGCGTAGCTAGTTAGCATGCGGGAGTCTCGTTCGTTATCGGAATTAACCAGACAAATCACTCCACCAACTAAGAACGGCCATGCATCACCACCCACAGAATCGAGAAAGAGCTATCGATCTGTCAATCCTTTCCGTATCCGGGCCGGGTGAGGTTTTCCCTTTGAGGATTTGGAGGATTGCAAAGAAATTAAGGAAGTTGGAAAAAGATAATTAGGAAGAAGCAAAGGAAATTTTTAGGAGATAAGGAAGATTTAAGATAAGGGATGTACTATCATGAGATAAATAAGGATGAAAGTAACAATGCAAAATCATAGGGCAGGTATAGAAAACTTAAGTAGATAAAAATAATAAGACTGCAATGGTAAGTTTTAATAGAAACCGTTTATTTAGAAGGGTAACAGGCAGAACATTAAGAAGAAAGTGATTGAAACAGTACAGAAAGCATAGAGAATAAACCACAAGGAATACAAGATAATAACTTTAGGAGAGGACAGAAAAATCGTAGAAGATAAAGGATTGACAATAGAAACGAAGAACAAAGGATAACTTCCCATATAGGAGGGAAGATAATTTGCAGACAGACAGCAATCTGTGTTTATAATTCTGTATATAATTATTTTGAGCCTTTTATTTACATAGATTCTAGTGGGGGTAGTGACAGCGTTTGTTGGCCCAGGTACAAAAATATAATTCTCCTTCTCTACACCAAACTCAAGTTTACAATATACAGTAGGTGACAGGGAGATGCAGAGGGACAAAGGGAGAGGCAGGGGAGGAAATTCCATTATAAATAAACCTTTAATCCCATACACAGTAGAGGCTGTTTCCTGGAAACATATGGAAAGCTGATTATAGAGGAATTAGAAAAAAAAAGTGTGTATATGAAAGTCAGAATTTCCCTCATATGCCTCAGGAGATAGGGAAGCCACCAAAACCTTAAGGGACAACCACAATATTATCATAAAATCATCCAATAAGGGCAGTGGAATTGTGGTTATGAAAACGATGGAGTATGAGAATAAAATTAAACAGATGTTATCTGAGATGTTATTTCTCCCCTGCTAGTCAGGGAATCTTCTGCTTGGTTGATGAGATACCCTGACATCACTGGGATTCCCTGACTAGCGGAGGAGAGGCTTCTGTGAGTACACACACAGGTGGCTCTCCAGATCAGGGTTCGGGTTTAGCATTTTTTTTAACCATCTGGATCTTACTGGAGAAGAGGACAGACGTACGTGGGAGAATGGCAATCCCTGCCGCTATTTCCGACTGGGGAAGTAGCGGGGGACGCCTATTGAATGCTGTCTTTCGCAAGAGCAGTGACGCGGCATCTCGTCAGACCGGACCAGTCCTTAAAAGCAGTTTGCCTGTTCTGCCAAAAACGCCGGTGGATTGTCAAGATCACTGCTGGATCTCTCAATTTTTGAGGACAAGACTCATTTTCACCAAAGAGCAGGCGTGACACTTTCTGAAATACAGGGGAGTAGACTGAAAATGGTCCAGGACACACCTACAGTCAGGACCCTGGGATTGAATACCCACTTAGGCTATACAAATGTACATGGACTATTGTTGATAACAACACATTTTTTTCTTGTTCATGTGTATTTATACAGTTCTAAGAGTAATATAGTTCTAAAAATAAATATTTTTTATTGTGATTTTTTATTGTCGATACAACCGGTTGTCAGATATATTTTTAGGTAAATAAATTTGTTATATTAATTAAATATATGTATTATTGTTGATTCTTCCAGCCAACACACCTATTCCCAGCAATGAGTGCAGTGTTAATTCAAGATAAGAGTTCCTTTAAAATGCCCTAGAATAGGACGGTATAGATGTTACTAGGAATGTGTTTAGCAAATCCCCAGATCTATACAAGTGACCACATCCACCTGTGCCTTGAGAAAGACCCTGCAGGGGATGAAGTGGGTTACCACCGTTCCACACATTTTCAGGACAGTCCGGTAATTAATACCGGAGTACAGAGGAGTGGCTTTCCCAGACATGGGGCACTATTCAATGCGGCCGGCGACAGGGTTAAACAGCAGGGATCGCCGAAAGCAAGCAACCCTAGCCGTTTATCCCCTGTGCCAGCCGCTCACCCTATTCAATGTCAGATGACGGCCAGGATTCCCCCAAACGGCAAGGCTTGCGGCTAATGCACGGAGCCTGCTGCATTTAGCTGCAAGCCTCGCTGTTTTGGCAGCCGCACATGCCGTTTCCACATTGCTGTAAAAACACAGTAAGTTGGAAATGGTGTGTGCAGGGGGTCAGTTGAATACTGAGGGTCAGTTGAATACTGCCCAGGCCCCATCCACATGTCTAGGGAGCAACCCAGTGTGGATTAATCTCACGCACCCTGCAACCTGCTATCCTACGGGACTGTCCATTATCCTTCACCCTCACCTGCTACCCCCACATGTGCAGGACTTGGACCCGTCCACCCCAGGGCGACTAATGTTAAGGCCCCAACTGCCGGGGCCCGCCGCTATATCAAGGCTACCCCCTACAGCCTATTCAGTTGTCCAAACAGGAGGTTACCCCAAGATAGGGAACCTACCTGTCCCTCTTGGGAGGACCATTAACCTTTTTTTGGTCTACAGAATGTTAGTGTGCACACTAGTGCCGAGCCTTAATCTGATACCTGTGTGGACCTGTCGACGAGGGACCATTGTGTTGAGCCAGAGACTGGTATTCCGTGACCGTGTTTTTTGTTTGTTGCTAATAATTTGCATTAAGTTCTGTGAAGTGCTTAAAGTGATTGATGAGTAGATAGTGAAGATAGATAGAAAGAAGTTAAGTAACGCCACCTGGCGGATGTCAGTTAGGACCGCCATAGTATATGGGAGGTTAGAATACTAGAGTAATTGTTGTATTATTTAATGCTTTACGGTGATGGTAATTCTGTGGAATATTTCTGATGTCATTTGCTATTTGCCATTGAAACTTTACAGCGACCAATCAGTGTGTTATCATTAAATAAATCCTTGTCGCTGCTAGCAGTAGTCGTGGTGTCTTTTGTGGGTCTCCTTGGGTTGTGCCATTCCCTGCCACAGGTTCTTACAAGAAGAGGCCGTGAAGATCTGAAGTCGCTGAGTCCAGAGTCAGGTACGCCATCACACCACACAGTCACAGGGCCACTGTCACAATACCTCGGAAAAAAGCATTCAATATACTGGTAACCCTAGTTGGAATGCATTTCCCGTGATCTAGATGGACATGGTCACTTCATCTTTTAGTGTTCTTCATCTTTTAGTGTTCTATGGATATACTGTAATAGATTGCAGATTCTGAATACCAAAGAAAGATCTGAACTATTGTCCTTATTCAGATCTGATCACAGTACAAATTTGTTCTCAAAATGGCAAAACCATGTGCACTGCAGGTGGGGCAGATGTAACACGGCCTACTGGATGGTAGGGCAAAAAAACAGTGAAAAACCCATGTCGGCCTTTTGACTGTTGGCCTTGCCCATGTGGACCTAATGCTTGTGTCGACCTAATGACCTGTCCACCTTAACCTATGTCAACCTAGACCCATGTAGAACAACAACAACAAAGCAGTTTCTGAGTGCAGATTGTATAATTCTGCACTGCTGCTGTTTCAAATAAGGGGGATTACCTAACCCTTTAAATACTTGGTACAGAAAAAAATAAAAAGAGACAGCGCTGTGCGAAATATTTTACTTATTTATTAAAAAAGGTATATTACTTATATTTAAAAATTAGCATTAATAATCAGCATCCATAAACATTTTAGGAACACATAATACTGTACAGTTATTATCCATATGTTTTAGTAATTAGGAGGTTAGTGCATGCATGCAGTTTTAAAACTTCAGGCGATATCGCTACCACACACTTATTGAGTTAGTGGATTAATTCCTGTTTTGCTTAGTCCCACCTATGTGCACATGGTGTAATTTTAGTATACGTATAGTGGTCTCAGCAGTAGGTGAGGGAAGTGGCCTTCAGACCCCAGTGTCATGCTCCGACCACTGATGCTGTCCAATATTATACGGTCATATCCAAGGGTATCCCTGGCTGAACGCATATACAATGCGGGTGACCTGGAACGCATATACAATGCGGAAGTTGTTCTATAATGGGACTCATCCATGAATGACAGAACACGGTAAGCCGCTCTGAAAACGAGGCTTGGCGGGGGATGGCCGGCGCATGCGCGACCGGAAGACTGTGCTTTAAAACCCAGGGCGGCATTATGACTGCTATACACCTCCTGAGGAAGCTGCTGAGATTTGTGAGGCGGAGAAACGCGTAGAGGAGAGCGGGGCTACAGTTAGCAGCCATTTTACCAGAGCCAGTGGATACCCTTGGATATGACCGCATAATATTGGACAGCACCAGCGGTCGGAGCGTGACACCGGAGTCTGAAGGCCACTTCCCTCACCTACTGCTGAGACCACTATAAGTATACTAAAATTACACCATGTGCACATACAGTAGGTGGAACTAAGACAAACAGGAATTAATCCACTAACCCAATAAGTGTGTGGAAGCGATATCGCCTGAAGTTTAAAAACTGCATGCATGCACTAACCTCCTAAAACGGGAATAACTGTAGAGTATTATGTGTACCTAAAATGTTTATGGCTGCTTATTATTAATGCTAATTTTTAAATATAAGTAATATACCTTTTTTAATAAATAAGTAAAATATTTAGCACAGCGCTGTTTCTATTTTTGTTTTGTCTATACCCATGTCGACCTAGATCCATGTCGACCTAGACTCATGTCAACCTTTCACCATGCCGACCTAATGGTGTACACCCAATGCTTGTCAACCATCTTGCTGTAGACCCAGTGGCGTAGCTATGAATTGGGCGCCCCCCCCCCCCCGTCATTAATGAAGGGGGGCGCCCCCCGCCCGCACCCCCCTCCGCACCCACCTCCCCTGTCCGCAGCCTTACCTGTCTTGCTGGTCCCGGCTCCCTTGCTGGCTTCATTCTACTGCTATGGAGACGGACCAACACAAAATGTCCGTCCCCATACAGCAGACAGTTTCAGAGAACTGTCTGCTATATGGGGCGGACATTTTATTGTGGTCCGTCTCACTAGCAGAAGAATGACCACCACTGAAGACAGGTAAGGCTGCGGGCTGCGGGCGGCGGTCAGGCGGATGGGAGGGGGCTAACTATAGCACCACAGCCCCCCAGCGCCCCCACATGCACAGCGCCCCCCCCCCCAGCACGACCGCGGGGGCTGCGGTGCTAAAGTTATGCCCCTGTGTAGACCTAATGACCGTATCCCATAAATAGATGCTGGAACTGAAACATTGGTCCCATTGATTGGTTCACACTCTTCTATTTAAAATAAGACTTTAAAACATTTACATTTTCCCAGGAATAACTGATATACAGTAAGACAGATTCTAGGAAGAATATGATGCAAATAATTGTTATAATGGATTATAGGATTAAATGTGTCCTTTAAAAGAACATGTTATATATATATAGGTAATTAAATAGAATGCATGCTGTGTTTCGGGGTTCTTGTACAAAGTAATTCCATGTCTGAGACAGATTAGTTGACTTTCTGTCTATATTTAATCTTCTTGAACTAGCTCACATTCTCAAAATGCAAAAAGGGCATGATACAGATGCACATTTCTCTATTGATGTTGAACTTTGAGCATATTAAGCTGGCTACAAAGAGGTGTTACTTCTCTGAAGACACACCAGGCAGCCTATGTGGTCAGACAGTGTAGTAAATTAAAAAGCTGTTAAGATCATTAAGTATTTCAAAGAACATATTTTTCTTACAGTATATTCATTTAGCTCTGAGCCTCTGTGGTCTCTCTTATTACTGTTAATGCGTCTATAACCGTGTACACACGGCTGCGATAGGGGCTGATATCGCTGGCAATATGGTCGCTGGCGACCATATTGTCAGTGATGGGAATGTTCCCCGGCGATATATCGCCGGGTGCGCGCTCCCGTTTTCAGCCCCTTTCTAATCGCTGGTCGCAGGAGCTTGCTCCTACGACCAGCTGATTACCTCTGCGGCACCACCGGCAGAGGTTTCTTTTCATCAGCGACCATCTCTGGTCGCCGATGAAAAGGGGGCATTGAGCAATATATATCGCTCGGTGAAATATTGCCCGGCAAAATATTGCCCGGCAATACATTGCCGGGCGATATATCGCCCGTGTGTACGCACCTTAAGATGACATATTACAGTTCAATGTTATGAGCTGCACATGTGTTAAATGAGTTAGTCCGTGCGGAAAAATAATAAATTGACAGGAGAACTATTTACACAAAATGTAACTGCATATACAGCAAGGAAATTCAGCAAACCTTTCCCTCACTATTTATACTGTAATAAAAAAAGAGCATAACCAGAATAAAATTAAATGAAAATCAGAGTCCAAGATTACTTTTTCTGTGGAAATGTAATAGGATGTGAGTTTACTAAAGGGGCACTGGTGCATACACACTGAGCGGCTTTCCCCCTGCCCAGCGCCGACGGAGGGGGGGAGGACGGTGTTGCATAGCGGAGCGCTATGCAAAGCCATCCTGAAAGCCGCTCATCTGCTGGTATAACCAGCAGACGAACGGCTTTCCCATCGATGTTGTGGCAGTGCGCAGCAGTGCTCACTGTGGCGGGCCATACACACTGGGCGGCTTTGAGCTGAAAGCCGCGCAAACCTGCTGTTTTGAGCGACTTTCAGCTCAAAGTCGTCTAGTGTGTATGGGCCTTTAATGATTGCCACTGGAGATTTCTTACCAAATCTCTCACTTTCTGAATCTCTCATCCTATTACATTTCACCCAACATCTACCACATAACCAGGCACAGGTAGATTGCCCTGGTCTCTTTTAGATTAAAAGGTGGTTACAGATAATTATAGGGAATCGCACAAACTTTGTGATCCTATATGAAGAGCTGAGAGATGATCTTGAGACTTTGGGCCTTATTCTAGTTCACTCTTTCTGACAAAATTCTTCTTAGATGGACAAAATCATGTGCACTGCAGGTGGGGCAGATATAACATGTGCAGAGAGAATTAGATTTGGGTGGGGTTTTACTTCAAAGTGAGATCTATATTGCAGTGTAAAAATAAAGCAGCCAGTATTTACCCTGCACAGAAACAAAATAACTAAAATCTAATTCTATCTGCACATTTTACATCTGCCTCCCTGCAGTGCACATGGTTTTGTCCATCTAAGAAGGATTTTGTCAGAAAGAGTGAACTAGAATAAGCCCTTTGTCAGGCAGTAACTATGCAGGCTGCATAAGTTATTGTTTGTTATTTTATAACATTTATTCCATAAAATCACGTGGAATGCAGGTTTGCTAAGCTAAATTCATTGAGCAGGATACACTTTTTAATGCAGGTATGCTGAACTAAATCTAGTGAGCAGGATACACCTGGGATGCTAATAAATGTGCTAAGCTATATCCAGTGAGCAGGATACACGCCTATAGTGCAGGTATGCTGAGCAACACCCAGCGAGCAGGACACACTTGGAATGCAGGTATGCTAAGCTAAATCCAGTGAGCAGGATACACCTGGGATGCTTAATGTGCTAAACTAAATCCAGTGAGCAGGATACACTTGGAATGCAGGTATGCTAAGCTAAACCCAGTGAGCAGGATATACTTGGAATGCAGGTATGCTAAGATAAATCCAATGAGGAGGATACACTTGGAATGCAGGTATGCTGAACTAAGGGCCTTATTTTGGTTCATTCTTTCTGACAAAATCCTTCTTAGATGGGCAAAACCATGTGCACTGCAGGTGGGGCAGATGTAACATGTGCAGAGAGAATTAGATTTGGGTGGGGGTTTACTTCAAAGTGAGATCTATATTGCAGTGTAAAAATAAAGCAGTCAGTATTTTCCCTGCACAGAAACAAAATGACTCACCCAAATCTAATTCTCTCTGCACATGTTACATCTGCCCCCCCTGCAGTGCACATGGTTTTGTCCTTCTAAGAAGGATTTTGTCAGAAAGAATGAACCAAAATAAGGCCCTTAGTGAGCGGGATACACTTGGGATGCTTAAAGTGCTGAGCTACATCCAGCGAGCAGGATAAACATGGAATGTAGGTATGCAGAGCTACATCCAGTGACCAGGACACACTTGGAATGCAGGTACTGTATGCTGAACTAAATCTAGTGAGCAGGATACACTTGGAATGCTTAATGTGCTAAACTACACCCAGCGAGCAGGATAAACATGGAATCTAGTTATGCAGAGCTACACCCAGGGAGCAGAAACTCTTGGAATGCAGGTATGCTAAGGTAAAGTCAGTGAGCAGGATACACTTGGAATGCAGATGTGCAGAGCTACACCCAGGCACTTATTCTGATCTGATCGCAGTACAAATTTGTTCTCAAAATGGGCAAAATTATGTGCACTGCAGGTGGGGACAGATGTGCAGAGAGAGTTAAATTTGGGTGGGGTGTGTTGAAACTGAAATCTAAATTGCAGTGTAAAAATAATCTAGCCAGTATTTACCCTGCACAGAAACAAAATCTTCTTCTAGTTCACTCTTTCTGACAAAATCCTTCTTAGATAGACAAAACCATGTGCACGGTAGGTGGAGCAGATGTTACTTGTGCAGAGAGAATTACATTTGGGTGGGGGTTTAGTTAAAAGTGAGATCTATATTGCAGTGTAAAAATAAGGTAGCCAGTATTTACCCTGCACAGAAAAAAAATAACTCATCCAAATCTAATTCTCTCTGCACATGTTACATCTGCCCCCCTGCAGTGCACATGGTTTTGTCCATCTAAGAAGGATTTTGTCAGAAAGAGTTACCAAGAATAAGGCCCATAATGTGTAATGGGCATTGGGGTGTGAACCATAATGTGTTATGGGGATTACAGTGTAATTGGTACTTTTATGTGACCATGCCCCTTCCCCCATGAAGCCACGCTCCTACATTTTTGCACGCGCCTTCGGCGCAAACTCTACCTGTTTTTTAACTCATGGCACCAAAATGGCTAGTTACAGCTGTATAAGGTGAATAATATTGTGCTACTGTGTGGTGTAATTTGTAGGAGTACTATTGTGTGGCCATTCCCCTTCCTTGTGAGGTCACACGTTTTTCTTTCCGTGTGCACTGTCCCTTTGTAAAGCTTGGGTAGGCGCAAATTTATAGTTTGCAGGAGGGCACCGAACCTCTAAGCACCGGCCCTTCCCAACCTATTGACTTTTAACTACTGACTTGAGAAATACCCCTTCTAGACATACTACCCGTGATTTTAGACCCGGTTCAATCCCGGGTTTTTAAAAATCCCGGGTCCATTGCAGGTGCGCAGGACTCGGGATTTTAAACTGCAAAAATCCCGGGTAGAGCCATTCAGACATACTCTAGTCCCTGGATTGTGTGAGTGCACGTGAAAAATCCTTGGATTTTGCTGTATGTCTGAAAGGGGTATAAGTCATGGCTACATGATTCCCTTCGTGGCCAAAAATATATCCAGTTTATTATTTCAATTCATTAACACTAGTTGCTGTAACCACACACACCGGCAATGAGTTCCAGAATTTTTCTGCTCTAATGGTGAAGAATCCGCTACTTAATTCAGTACAGAATTTCTTTTCCACGAGTCTCAGTAAATGCCTGCGTTTCCTACCCTGTCACTTAACAAATCATCTCCCAGTTCCATATGATTCCCAATCCTGTATTTGAGCATACTAATCATATCTCCTCTCAAACTCCGTTTCTCCAGTGAAAACATGTTCAGCCTGGTTAGCCTATCTTTGAATTCTAGTGATTTGAGACCTTTTACTAGCATAGTCAAGTCTCAGAAGTAATGCCCGGTACACACCAGGGCGATCCACTCACGATGCACATTGTGAGAGGGTCGTCCGACTCGCTCACAATCAGGCGGAGCGCAGGACCCATTCACAATGTGCACCGTGAGTGGGTTCCAATCCGATTGCGGCCCGCACCCGGGTGTATGGTCGTTTTCAGATCCCACCTGCTGCAGGTAGGATATGAATTACGACCGACCGACCCGCGGGAACGGCTCAGAACACGCAAAAAAGGGCCCAATATACCTACAATCTACATCCAATCAGTCGGGATTGGATCTAGATTGATGGGATTAGGCCCTTGTTGTTCTGGTGTGTACCCTGCATAAGTCCCATGACTGTGCCATCAGATCTGATAAGGAAGAATAGGATAGAGTACATAGCTATTTAAAGAGCTGCTGGTAATCTGATTCTATACACAGCTATGTCACTGATGATGTCACAGCTGACGTCACTGAGGTTGTCACTGATTATATCTCTGATGATTTTTTTTGATAATGTCATAGATTTTCACAAACAATGTCACTAATGATGTCAATGATGACATCACAGCTGATGTCAACGATGATGTTTCTGATAATGTCACAGCGGATGTCACCGATAATATAAATAATGATATCACAGTTGATGTAACAGTTCATGTCAACGATGATTTCATTGATGATGTAACTAATGTCACAGATCATGTCATTAATGATGTCACAGATGATGTCACAACTTAAATCACAGCTGATGTCACTGATGATGTCACAGCTGGTCACTGATACTTTAAATGATGATGCCATTGATGAAGTCACTGAAAAGATCATAGCTGATGTCACTTATGATGTCACAGCTAATAATTTCACTGATTTCACTGATGATTTTACAGCTTAAGTATCTGATTATGTCACAGCTGATGGCATGGATGATTTAACAGCTGATGTCACTGATGATGTCACAACTGGTGTCACTGATTATTTAACTGATGATGTCAGTCATGTCACAGCTGATGGCATTGATGATGTCACAAATGATGTCAATGTTGATGTCACTGATGGCATCACAGTTGATGTCACAGCTGATGTCACTGATATCACAGTTGATGGCATTAATGTCAAGGATGATGTCACTGATTATGTCACAGCTGATTTCACTGATAAGTATTCTGTCCATATATTTAAATAGCTGACAAATTTAAAATACAATATTAAAACACATGGAAGATAATATTTTGCCTCATTACCAAATTCAAACATGGCAATAAGATCCAAGCTAGGATACACTCGTAATTAGTAGGCTTGGGTGGGTTCGGTTTCCTGAAAAGCAAACCCACTCCTCCCAAGTATGTAAATTGATGCATGATTATTTAAACAAAGCTATTATATTCTTTTAATTACACTATTATAGTAGCTTTAAAGATTACTATATTATGCAATGCCGTTATTCAGATTTAATTTGTTAAAGAATATATATCAAGATAATTGCTGATCATGTACAATTGTCTACTGATTTTCTAAATTGTCTACTGATTTTCTAAACTGTAATCAACGTTAAACTATCATAGTGAAAAATCCATTTGATGAGACTGCAATAGCTGAAAAGTCGAATAAACAAAAATGTAATTCTTAAAATGACTTGATTAATGATGTACTTAGTAAACAAATTTATAAAAGAACATTCAGTGAAGGAAATTAAGGACCACTAATATCAGCAAACTCTTCAAAGAAGGCAGTACAATATACCATACCTCCCAACTTCTGTCCGTAGTAAATAGGGACACTCGCGAGCGTCCGAAAAGGGGGTGGGGCGTATGCAAATGAGGGCGCGGCTTATGCTAATTAGCCGTGACCTCATTTTCATACGAGAATAGACGCTGTGCGCATGCGCACAGCGTCTATTCTACTAGATTGGGGGTCTCCCAACTGTCACCCCCCGCAGCGGGACAATGCCTGCCGCGGGTGGGACAGCGGGACAGGACCCGAAAATCGGGACTGTCCCTCTAAAATCGTGACAGTTGGGAGGTATGATATACTGTATGCTGTCCATTATCAAATTATTCCAGACAATGGGCCTTATTTTGGTTCATTCTTTCTGACAAAATCCTTCTTAGATGGGCAAAACCATGTGCACTGCAGGGGGGGGGGGGCAGATGTAACATGTGCAGAGAGAATTAGATTTGGGTGAATAATTTTGTTTCTGTGCAGGGAAAATACTGGCTGCTTTATTTTTACACTGCAATATAGATCTCACTTTGAAGTAAAACCCCACCCAAATCTAATTCTCTCTGCACATGTTACATCTGCCCCACCTGCAGTGCACATGGTTTTGCCCATCTAAGAAGGATTTTGTCAGAAAGAATGAACCAAAATTAGGCCCAATGAGTTGTGTATTGTATGAAAAGTGTAGCCTCCTGTTAAAGCTTTCGCTATACTCTTAGGGCAGTATTCAATGAGAATACTCTGCATGTGCAGCGAATCCTGTTTAGGATTCCCTGCACAGTCGCCTTGTTCTGGAGGGCTGGAGCATTCGCTGCCAGCCCTCCCTGTCACTGTATTCAATGCCGCAGGGGCTCGCTGCCCCTGACGGCGATCCTTAACCCCTGCGGCGAACACCGCAGGGAGCCGTGGGACGGCGGCAGGCAGGGAGATGGAAACCTCCCTGCCTGCGCCAGACACTGTGGAGCAGAAGCAGGGCTCCCGGGGAGAGCTAGCAGGGGACGCGGGTAGGGAGCCGCTTGCACTGCTCCCGATCGTGCATATGTAATGATCGGGAGCAGGGAATATATGAATATCTAATGAGCAGCTCTCGGCCCCCGGCCCCCTGCTAGCTGTTAATAATAATTTTTAAATTAAATATATATTCATGTGCTGTAAGCACATGAATAAAAATAGCATGCCCCTTCACATAATAAAATTCCTGATTTTTTTATCACCAAATTGAAAAAAGCCAACATTGTTTTAAAAGTTCACATTCCACTTCACCATAAAAAGACTGCGATTGCTACACGTGACACACGACGAAAATCACGTAGAAAGCAATTCGCCATCTTCTCATTGAATACACTCACGGCGAATCACATTGAAAAACCCATTGAAAAATTGTCCATCATTCACTGTTCGCTGTCGGCGAATATTGCACGCTGAATAGGGTGAATCACCATTTCAGTAAAAAAGATTCTCCTTAGAGCACGGAAATAGCACACATTCGCTGTAGAACATTGATTACTGCCTCATTGATTACTGCCGTTAGACCCTAATTGTGGTTGATTCGCAAAGCTGCAGATTTGGAAGCTTTGCGAGCCAATCAAACGTCCGCCCCCCCCCCCCCCCCCCTCGCACAGTGAATGTCCCCGCATGCATGTGAATGGATGATTTGCATAACATAAACATCCATTTGCAGAGGCGTAACTAGATATATGTAGGCCCCATAGCAAAAGTTTGTAGGGGCCCCCTATTTATCAACAGATGGTGATAAATGTATGTAAAACATATTACTTAGACAGTAAAGATGGGCCCCCTTTGGCTCTGGGCCCCATAGCAGCTGCACCCCTTGCACCTATGGTAGTTACGCCTTTGTCCATTTGCAACCTTGCGTACAGGGAAGAAATCATTTGATGGTCACAAACCATTGAATGATTTCCTAAGTACTTGCAAATCTAAGTCACTCTCTGGTGACTTAGGTTTGCAATGCCCTGGTACGGATATCCGGTGAGGTCAGCTGCCCACCCCTAACACCTGGGTCATTCCACAAATTTAAATGGGAAAGCCCATGAAATGCTGGGTGCTACCCGTGGCTGCCTCCCCACTTTCCCCCGCCCACACTGCTCCATGCAAACGGACCGGCAAATAATCAAATTGGTGCACCCATTTGTCCAAATAGGCTGCACATGCTCATAAATGAAAAATAATAAAAGACCTGCAAAGTCTTGTTGGTAGGGGTGAGAAGAGATAATCACCTGGGAGAAGCGGCAATCATTTCTGGAGGGAAGTGGGCGGCTGAAGTGTGTCATGAGATAAGGACAGAGATGTGAATAGAAGATTGAGTTAGGGCTTTATTAGTGTGCAAAGTTTGAAATAGGAACTGAAGTGGAATGTTAGCAGTATAGGGCTGGGGAAGCAGATGCAGTACATTTGATGAAAAACAAAAGCTTTCCAGATCAGATCAGTAGCGCACGCAGGGGGGGTTTCCGAGTACCCAGAAACCCCCCCAGGAGTCTAGGGTCCTGATCCTGAAAGCTGAGGGTCCCCTCTTTCCATGAGTACAAGAATTTTTAAAATCGGACCTTGGGAACCGGAGATATCTGACTTCAAAGCAGTGGTCCCCATCCAAGCCTGTTAATTGCTCTTCCCAGTCAGATATTTCAGGTTCTTTCTGACATAGAGTTTTTCTGAGGGTATATTCCAAAAGCTGGGACTCTCCCCCTTTAAAGGATACTAGATGCTTGTCTTTACTTTTCCCAGAACCATAGATATCAGCATTCCAGCAGCTGGTTACTGCTCCAGCTCCACACACCTTGTTTGTGGTTTTATATACCCAATGGCAGATTGCTCTGCCTCCTGAACTCTGAACCCCTCGTTCCCAGTACCATTTGGTAGGTGGGATTCTCTAGTTTTTAATTCCATTAAAATCTAAGAAATCTATTTCCGGAAACTGGAGATATCTGCAGTCAAGCAAGTTGTCATCCCACCAGAAAATTATGAATAATTAGCCCACTCCACTATACACCCCTCCTCTGCGTATTAAAGATCCTCTACCACCCCGGAAGTTATGTAACAGGGCCCCTTCATTCAGCTCAATGCCCCCTTCTCCCACCTCATCTCCCACCATCTGTGCAGTAAAGGGGTAATTAGTGGAAATTACTGATCCAGGCCCTACATGCTGAGCGGTTGATATACAGGTCGAGTATCCCGTATCCGAATATCCGTTATCCGAATTATTCCGAAATACGGACATTCCAGAAAGTGAAAAAAAAAAATTTTTTTGCTAAAAACTCACTGGGGACATATGTAACAGCATCACTGGGGACATGATATGTAACTGGCACTATATATGTGCAAGACAATGATTGCTTGGCATTCAAATTCAGTGCTGAGATAGTACACACATTTTGTTTCACATTTTGAAACCTTGTTTTTTGAACAATTAAAATATGTTTGTGTGTATTTTATGTGGTAATAAAATATATTTGTGTGTATATTATGTGTTTATACAGCATACATGCAAGATACTTCAAAATACATCATTGAAATATTAAAATATTCCAAAATACGGAATAATCCGTTATCCAAAATTCTCCTGGTCCCGAGCATTTTGGATACGGGATACTCAACCTGTAATACCCCCTACCACCCGCGGGACATCAAAGCATATACTGGGTCACCTAAGTGTCCATCTCCGTGCTTTGCTCCGCCCCTCTGGAAACCCCCTTCTGAAAATCCTGCGTTTGCCCCTGCAGATCCTGAAGGTATTTTTCAGGTTGACAAAAACACCAAGGAGTAAAGAAATGTGTATGCTCTCTACAGCTGCTTAATTCTTTGACACGCAGAGATTGTATGGCAGGGTATATGGCTGCCAGCAGCAGAGCCAGATTTACACTTCATGGTGTTTTAGGCAAGTTACTGGCCTGAGGCCTCGCTTACCCAACACTACAAGAAAAAATGAATAAAAATTCTACGCAAACTGAAAATATTCTGCGAGGATTAAATGATTTTAATAAAAGAATAGGTATTGTGGCAATATAAGTATCTTCCATATACCTGTGCTCTTTATATGGGGAAGCTTTATTTGCAAAAGCTAGTATATTTTACTGCCATTGTTAATGACCCACGGGAGCGCAAAAGATTTGTGATTTTAAGAATTATCTTAATATTTCCCTTGAACTCCCCATCAGTCCTGGACAAAAGTTTTCATGCAAAAAAGTAAGTTTTGACAAAGATTTATATTAAGATTTATCTTAACAGTTCAGAGAAATGTTAACCCCTTTGGTGGTATGCTCGGAAGTTTTCTGGACTGAACTGCGCTTCCGATGCAGGCTTCCCTAAAAAAGATTTCCGTGCATTCGACTGACATGTACTGTAGGTGTGCACCCTTATCGCCCCCACACACACATGCAACTCACATCATCCACACGCTGATGGGATGTCGATTCTGCCCCTGCAGTGTGTGTGTTTGGACCCTTTACAGTTGCACTGCTTCTGGAGCTATAGATCATATATTGTATACATGTTTGTTTCACACTGCTGCTGTTAGGGTTGTGATTCTCTCCCTTTGTCAGTTGTTTCTTCCCCAGTTATTACTTGGGATCCAAATAATTAGAGCTAATCACCTCTGACTTTATATTATATATTGTGCACCAAGTGGTCTCTCTAATATAGGGCCAGATTCTCTAAGCTTCAAAAGTGATAAAATGGAGAGTGATAAACAGCCAGCCAATCAGCTCCTACCTGCCATGTCATAGACTGTGTTTGAAAAATGTCAGACAGGAGCTGATTGGCTGGCTGTTTATCATTCTCCATTTTATCACTTTTGAAGCTTAGAGAATCTGGCCCTCAAAATAGTGAAGGATCATCACCGTTCTGCTGCTGCTAACTGGATAAATATGCCAGAACCTTCACAATGCAAGCCACTGTCTCCCCCCTTGCAAATGAACAGGTTACCCAACCTGGCCCTCCATCCATACCAGACTCCGACTCTCTTCCACTTCCTCACAAGTGCTGAAAGCTAATGCAGGCAGCGAGAAACAATTGCCTGATAGGATTGAAGGTACAGTGTGATCTCTCATTGATGCGACAGGATGTGCAACGTAGCCGTGAACGGGTTGGTTAGGTCGAGACCTGTGTATCAACTATTGAGGACTCATATGGTCTTCTGAAACAAAATGTCTCCTTATCAACAAGTTTCCTCAATACAAATCAAGCTCCTTGCTATGGAGGGTCAATTGCGCAGAAATAATGTCAGATCCGTTGGCCTGCCTGGAAAAAGAGGAAGGTGCGGTTCCTGAAGAATTTCTAAAATCATAGCTTATTGAGGTATAGGGAAAAGACCATTACCTCCTGGAGCCTCTCCATGCCCGTTTATTGCATTCTTGCATTATAAAGGTCACAATGCAGTCCTTCGTCTAGGTCGTAATGGCCCTTTGACTAGGAATGGGGAGAAGATTCCCAGACTTTTCTGCGGATGTACAAAAAGAAAGAGCACAATTTATGCCCATCAATCCTCGACTAAATCAAATGGGACCTAAACATATCCTATTCTATGTTGTTCCCATCTAAACTCTGTGTATTGGCTGACAGAGAATCCACTTTTTTTAAATTCCCCTCATAAGGAGGTGGCCTGGCTTGATAGTTACGCACCTAGTGGTCATCAGATGGCTCCGGAGTGACTTTGTGGTCTGTCTATCCTGTAATTCCATACTCTTTACAGTGGCATATCTATAATGAGTATTGTGTGCGCAGTGCACATGGACCCCTGCACCCATTTTTCCAATACTTACCCTCCGCAGTCCAGCCGCAGCAGCAGGTGTGCTGGCGAGATTCTGTAAAATTGGCAAAGTGACCATTTTTCTGGGGATCTGCGCATGTCCTGTGCTCATTAGAGAGGATGGGGCCTGGCTGAAGGAGGCTGCACAAGGGTCTCCTTCTCACTTAAAACACCCCTGACTCTTCAGTTATGTATGAGATGGTCTATTCTCCTTTTTTACAATCTTACTATACCCAAGTACTGCCATTTATCTTTTTACTACCAATTGTACTGACATGGATGCATATGCGATCAGGGAACCAACTTGTACTGGTGGTCTTAGTTTATTCATTGCCTCATTGATAGTTTTGCATTAGGATTTTAAATCTAACTCTCTCTGCACATGTTACATCTTCCCCCTCCCTGCAATGCACATGGTTTGTCCATTAGAGAGAGAATTTGCTTTTGCAAGTGAACCCGAATCAGGCACTAAGTATGCTGTGTTATAATTCTGGATGTTACCCAGCAGCTGTGAGCACTGTTTAGGACGGCCACAGTGAACCCTACACTACCTCTGTTGATCTGCCCCAAAGAATGGCCAATACCTGCAGAGGCTACGGCTTCACCTGTAATCGCCACCTTTGGAAGGATGAATTAAGTCCGCTCCAACTCCGGTGCAATTAGGTCTTACGGTTGGACAAAGTACTGCCAAATATTCAGGGGAAACCAAAAGGTAAAACTGGCTAACAGGGCCTGACTGGGGATGACACTAGCTAGTGGCTCCTGAGCCAATACCATGGAACAAAGTAAACAAAACAAGTAAGTGACCACGTTGCAAACCAAGGACGACCTAATCGTAAGCATAAGATAAGACGCCAAACAGCGGGCCCGGTGCCTCGCTACGCTCGGCACATAATTTTATTCTCCCTCTATGGGTGTGGTAGACACCCATAGAGGGAAAAAGTGCCGGCACTGCGGCGGTCGGGATTCCAGCGTCGGTATTTCGTCCGTCGGGATTCCGACCGCCGGTATATTGACCGCATTCCAAGAAAACACATGGGCTCCAAAAGTGGTAACAGAAGGGTCCACCCAGAAGCAGAGGGAAACTGCAGCAAGGCAAGGATGAAAACAGCCTGGGAACAAAGCCGTGATGCAGGGAGACTGCAAATAGAGACTATCCCCGACTGGGATGAGTTGGATTGAATCCCTTAAAAGGGATTAGGTGACGAATCACCTTTAAGGAATACACAAAGCCCCCCCCCCCCCAGATGTTGATAACCCAGGTGATGAAAAGGCGCTACAGTGTCCCTGGTTGCCGAGCAACCTACAGCAGGGACGCCGATGTCAGGGGAGAGACGCTGCCGGGGGACCCGCACAGCAGCATCCCGGGGATGACGGGGAAGTCGCGGATAAGTGCGGATAACATGCTGCTGTTTGGGAGGGTATACTGGGAGGGGAGAACTGGTCGCAGGTGTTGTTTTTCTCTCTTCTTTTCTTCTGAGGACACTGGCTTTGTGTAATGTATGTACAATTTTTTTGATTAATTCACAGTATTTTTATTGTGCCGATGCTGTTGCTGCTCGCTCCTCTTTTTACGGAATATGGTGCAATTAACCTTATTTTTTATGTTATACTGCTACATACATCTACACACATCTTGGCTATTTTTCCCAATTTGGCACAACATGCAAATCACGGCTTAACTGTACTTGCAAAATGTAGCAAGTAGATGGATTCTAAAACATTTTAGCAGCAGTAGAATTGTATAAAGTAATAGATTAGAGAAGCAAATTTTTGGAAAAATTACAAAGCGTGACTTATGAAGAGCCCAAGGTGTGCCAAATTGTGCCATACATGACACAAGAAAACAAAGATGTATGTGGATACACCTATATGTCTCACTTAAAGTTTCTGGCATGGAATGTCTGTGGTATTAATGATAAAGTGAAGTGTTCCTAGATGGGATATGTTTTAGCCAAAATCATTTTAGAATGTAAGCTCTCACGGGCAGCGCCCTCTCTCCTCTTGTGCCTTTCTTAGAATATATAAACCTCTGCCACCCTGATGATTGCTTCAGTGTCCTGTCCCCTGATGCAACTATCCATTTTTACCATGTACTTGTCCTAAACTGTCTTGTACTGTAATTTGATATGTGTTTTTGCTCCTAATTATGCTTTGTAAAGCGCTACGGAATCTGTGTGTGCTATATAAGAAACTGTTAATAAATAAATAAATTTGGAAGGAAATAGGTTATTATCACTTCACAGACCCTCGGTTGACTGGGTCTATCATGCCTCAAACTACTCTTATTCTAGGGGTGCATCATTCTTGATTAAGAAAACAATTGATTAAGAAGTGCAATTTGAACTGGCATTGATTAAAACTGATATACTGTATACCCTCCCTTTTCTTATGGTGTTCTGAAGAATATGCATGGGAGGCTGCAAGAATAGATGCTGTGCGCATGTGCACAGCATCTATTCATGGGAAAAGGGGAGGGACTCCCAATGGCCCCCCTGCCACGGGACACTGCCAGCCCTGGGAGGGAAGCGGGAACTTCCCAAAAAATGGGACGTTCCTGCGATAAGCGGTACAGTTGGGAGGACTGCTGTAGCATAGATTTGGCCTTGGTGTCCCCTTATTTCCTTCCTAAAATTACTGATTATTAGGCCAGGGCAGTCTCACCCCTGCTGATGATGCTTGATGTAGGAAGGAAACAGTCATTTTGGAAACTCCGTCATTCCTGGTTGCCCCAACTTGGAGCCAACTCTGATTTGAAAAGTCAGTGGGATATTTTGCTGATAACTCCTATTTTTTATCACTTTCTCCAACTCAGACCTGCATTGGAGGCTCAGTTCAGGGACTTTCAGCCATTATTCCTTCCCTCACATTAAGACCTGTACTCTCAGCATGGTCCGGGTGAAGACTGTGTAACGAAGACACATCCCCTCGCTTGCCCCAGCTGCAGGAGAAATCATTCAATGGTCACCAATCATCCCATGATTTCTCCTGGCTTTGCAAATAAAAGTTAGTGGGAACTGACTTTTATTTGTGAGTACTGGGACGAAGACGGGGTGGGCGGCTGACATCCAGCCACCTGACCCCTGGCACACAGCTTCCAGCCTAATCATGGGAATGCCCAGCATTTGCATGGGGACACCCACAAAACTCTAGGTGTTCCCATGGGCAATCCACGTCCCAACCCCCATCCCTCCCTCCCCACTGTGAATGGCCGAGCGAGTGTGTAATTCGCCATGGCCGTTTGCTGTCGGGGTTTGCACATGAGCAGAAATGCACAAACCCTGACCATCAGGACAGGGGCCAAATTTGGATCACTACGAGTGATCCAGAATCGGCCGCTATATGAATAATATCATTTTAATTAGCACTTAGTGTGTATAAGGCTTTAAATCAGGTGCAATGCAGACTTGAAATCAGCCAGCCACAGAACCCATGTAATTTATTAGTTTCCTGTTTTAGGGGATAGTATGGTAAGCCTACCAACAAACTGGCAGAATTTCACTTATACCCTATTCTGCAAACAGTAGCATGCAGTTGTGTTTATACTATCTCACTAAATTTGCCTGAAGAACCCCCGTTTACAACTCAGAATGCCTCTTCAGTCGTAAGTGCAGACGTTATTGGAATGCACTACTCTACATCACCTTTACTAGGTTGCTCTTAGTCCCAAAGGATGGCAGTGTGTACATTTTCATCCACCTCCAGGTGCCATAGGCAAACACATGAGGGGTTCCGGTTGCTAAGAAACCAACCCCCCCCCACGCACACACACACCTCCTCTTGGCAAGTGGATCTAATTATGACACCAATAGCAATGGTATATAAAACCATTCCTAGAGCTGTCGCCATATCATACAATTTAACTGACAGAACAGAACTGCACCCGCCCAGTAGCTTCTTCGGTACTTGTGGACTTTCACGGCTCCCATCGCATGCCATCGCATGCCATATGTAGTGGCATGCGATGGCATGCGATTTTTGCCGGTTTTATGCATTTTAAAAAAAAATGCATGCAATCGCATGCGATTTTTAACAGAAATGCATCTAAATGCATTGAAATTTGTATCAAACATGTTCAATGGCCCCCAAATGTCATTTTTCAGGCTGTACCACCCCCACTATCAACGCAAACCCGAAGTGTGGCGAGCACAGCGAGTCCGCGAGGGGCGGCGGTACGCATCCTACGACCTTTTCATACCCCCACTATCCACGTCGGCGTGGAGTTGAGAATAGAAAGTGTGGCGAGCGCAGCGAGCCACCGAGCCTGAAGCGTGGCGAGGGGACGCGGACACCTGTGAAGCCCGCGAGGGGACGCGTATATCTGTGAAGGTATCCGTGTCCGCTCGCCACGCTTCGGGCTCGGTGGCTCGCTGCGCTCGCCACACTTTCTATTCTCAACTCCACGCCGACGTGGATAGTGGGGGAATGAAAAGGTCGTAGGACGCGTACCGCCGCCCCTCGCGGGCTCGCTGCGCTCGCCACGCTTAGGGTTTGCGTTGATAGTGGGGGTGGTACAGCCTGAAAAATGACATTTGGGGGCCATTGAACATGTTTGATACTAATTTCAATGCATTTGGATGCATTTCTGTTAAAAATCGCATGCGATGCAATTTTTTACTATACAATGGACATCGTGGGAGCCGTGATTGTCCACAAGTACCACTTCTTCTACCAATTTTGCGGTGTCTGTGGATTTGAGCTCTCAATCAGTGCTCTGGATCAGACAGTAGCTAGCAGGAAACAGGTGTCACGTTTCGTGAGCTTGGTAAAGCACCAGCCGGAGTGTAACAGAAGCTGGGTGCTTTAATGAAGGGCTGTTGCATGAACGACAGACTGGAGTGAAGCAATTGAATAAAATTAAACCTTTTTTAATGAAGATACTACGGTACAAAGATATGAATGATGGCACAATTATATACTGTAGATATTGGTTAGAATGAAAGAAGACAATAATAAATAATACTTATTGAAGAATCTTGAAGATGATTGGGAGATTGGATGATTTGAATATTGGATGACTGGATGATTGGATGATTGGAAGATTGAAAGATTGGATGATTGGATGATGATAAAGAAGGAATGGAAATGAGATGAAGTCCAGTTGGAATCTTGTGCTGAATAAGGTTGTAGCTGCCAGGACCAGAGATGCTGGCCACGGATAGTAACTGTCAGGAAGCTAGGAGGAAGATGACACCCTTTGGGGGGTTAACCTTGTCCTTGTCCTAATTGGCGGCAGAGGATCTCCGTGGACGGATATGGTGAAGCAGTAGACGAACAGCAGGAAGATCAGGATAGACTTTTACCCAGGAAGACGAGGAGTCAGCCTGCAGCAGATACTGCAGGAGTAGCCAGGATGCACAATGCTGCTAACGGGTGGACAACATTGTACTGACTGCCGGTCTGGCCCGGCTAGTCAGTATTTAATGGTTGAGCTGAGAGGTGATTGGCTGCGTGAGTGACATCACGATTGGAGCCGCACAGCATAGGCTGTGGAAACTAGGAAGATGGCTGCCGCCTGTTGTGGTGACAGAAACCAGCCGGCGGAGGACACTACACGGAGGTGCTGCAGCCGGCGCTTCCCAGCCTGAGGTCTAGAATGACGCGGCCACCATCATGGCGGATCGTGCCTCACGCTACCCGGAGCCAGCATGCCAGGACACCGCACACTACAGCTGACACCCAGCAGATGGACATGGAGCCTGGGTGACAGAGTGACATATTGTACGCAGTCGGCGTTGGCATCAGCAGCGGAGGTGAGCCTAAGGGCAGAGGGTACAGCGTCAGAGGTCTGTGGGACTGGAACATCATAGGGAGCCAGGGTAGATGATTTGGTGGTCGTGACAACAGGGACAGGAGAATTACCATGAGGTGAGAGAATGTTTGCTTAGAAAGTGCAGTATTATGCTTGTGCATTAATTTATTTATTTATAATAGTAAGTTTAACCTTTTCTGACCACTTGTATATATGATTAAATGTTTAACACAGTCTCTACTATAGACCATACATATATATATTGTTAGATATTAACACTGTATTTCATACCGTATAAAAACACCAATGATTACATTAATGCCCAGCCTCGTTACTAGATTATTTTACTGCTCTCCCAGACTCATGCACTTGCTCCAATGTTCTGCAGAGTGGGACATTGTGGACTGCATTTGGGAACCCACCTCTAGAAATCCTACGTTTGCCTACGTCTGTACTCTAGCATCAATACAACTTTGCATCAGCCCCCATAGTCTATGTACTGTAATAAGAAAGTAAGTAAAATATAGCTCAACTTCAAACAAAATGTTAACTACAATTACATTGTCATCCTCCTCCAAATCTAAAACCTTAGGTTGCAATGGTCTTGTAAATTAATATGGTTAATTCTATTTGGGATTCTGCCTCATTGTCAGGTTGAAAAATAATTCTGTATTGCATATTGGCTGTTAACTCTTTGCAGTCCATTTTTTTTTTTTTTTGCAATTCACAACACCAACAGTCTGGTTTAAATGTTTAAATTAATTGGAATTTTTTATTTATTTAAAAAAATGGTCTATATTGAATGTTGAACGAGGTTAATGTATTTTTAAATGACTCACCTTTGGATCTTCTAATAGCATAGGGCTGTTGAGCCTGACTAGAAGTTGGACCTAAGAGGCTTAAAGTTGGGAACAGGAGGGGGCTCAGGGGAAGGGGAGGGAGGGACCGCACTTCGGATTGGAATTGTAAGTACACTGAGACTTTTCACATGATTTATGGGTTCAAAATTTATTGGCCAAATCGTACTAGTGTATGGCCATCTTAAAAGGTATATATATCAATAAGAGCATTATCTTGCCAATGAGTCTATTTTGGTTTAGATAGATAATGCTGTAAAAATATATTTTACAGTGTATATATATATATATATATATATATATATATATATATATATATATATATATATATATATATATATACAGTAATAATAAAAATAATAATAAAGAATGCACAATCAAAGTTATGGTGTGTACACACCGTGAGATTCCTTTGCTATTCAACTTGCTATGCAATCTTTGCTTACTCATGTGCTATTTACATACAATTCATGCTATCTGCATTAGATTTCCACTATATAGTCATTGCTGCCATGTCTATTTGGGTTTTCATTTGTGCTGTGTGGGAGCGAGCATCGGGATCGCAAGGTAAAAACCTGTGCGATCTGCATGCGATCCCGATGCAATTTTGACTATACAGTCAAAATATCATCCTGGATTGTACCATGTGTACACACCATTAGATTAATAGTTGTATTTATATAGTGCTTTTCTCCCAATAATGAGTAAAAATATTGCAAAATATTTATTTCACTTTTTCATAGAATAAAACAGTTTAATATGATTATGGACTTTCATAGGATTATTATAGGATTTTCATTATGGCATACAGTAGTCATTGCTGTTGATGATTTTCACTGCATTTTCAGCAGCATATTTTTGGTCCTTGAAGTTAAAAATGGATTTTGATTTGGGAATGAGATATTTAATACGGGGAAGCATTAGAAAATGTATTTTAAGTTATTAAGTAAAATAATATATATTGCATATAATTCAGAATTTTAGAGAATATTATACACGTCACATAATTGTCCTGGTCTTAGATCTATTGTTAGATGAATGCATTATGAATAATTGATGATATATCTGTTTTATGTGGTGAACCTGACAGTAGACGAGCTAAGAAGAGAACTGCTATGCATTATCTATTCCACCCACATCAACTATTAAAAATGGTTAGACATTTTTTTGTGCGTGTGTTTCTCCTTAAATAAACTGAAAACAACAGGAAAGGAAAACTTTGGCTTGGCTTTAACCAGCAGCCTGTAGGAGAGGGGCTGCTGCTACCTGTGCCCCACTTCAGAGCGAATAATAGGAGATAGCCCTGGCCAGATGTATCCTGGCACCTGCGTAATGGATCTTACACATGCCAGGACTGGCACAAGCACACAAATGGCAGTGGGAACACGTACGCACTAAACACTGGCTTCTATGGACTGCATGGCTGCATCTCATATAATCCATGATGGGCTGTCAGAAAAGGCAGGGAGTGGCTTCCTGCTATTGCAGCCTAGCCTGGCAGTCCCTGAGTGAGAAAACACCCCCCCTGGGACTGCCTGTAGTGTGCGTGATTGACAGGTAGCACTTCCAATAGGAAGACCCTGCCGGTTACAGTGTAACCGCTGAAGTCATGGCCTGCAACTGGCTGACTGAGGAGGAGGATTTTACCAGGGGGAAACATTCCTGCAGCCAGGGCCGCCACATCTCTTTGGTTGGGTTAGAGGGGAGAATATAGAATATATATATTTTGTTTTTCATTGCTGCATTGGACTCCATGCGAGTAACAGCAGCACGAATGACACAGTGGGGGGGGGGCATCTGTGATATTTGTGGGCGCCTATGACTGCATTCCTTAACCCAGTACTTTGGCGCTTCTCAAATATTTTTTGTTGAGGGGGGAGGAAAAATAACACCCCAGTTCCATAGGTAAAATCCAGTCCAGTCTTAACAGTCTCTTAAATTAAGAAATGTATGTTACTGTAGATGCGTGTGGTAAAGAAGTCACAGATACCTGTGTAGCATAAAGGTAATGTGCGTCTTTACTTAGCATGCAGTAACAACCAACTGGAAGTGGGCGATGGACTATTGCCATTCTGTCAAAATGTCTTGTTCGGTTTGCATGCGGACTGGCTGGCCTGGAGACAGTGGCAGCAGGCGTTGTGCTGAACTGTCATAAGAGGCCTTGGCAATCAATCTACGCCTGTTGATGTTGTCTCACACCTGTGACTCCACGCTGGGTTGCAAGAGCTGTTTTGCCATTGGGATAGCTGTGTGGGTGCGTTGTGCTAGCAAGCACTGTGCAGGGGATGGCAATCCATCTTTGGGTGTATTTCTCAAATTCAGCAATGCCAGATATATGTCTGACCCATCTTTTGCACATTTTTCCATTAAATGTTTTGCAGAGCGGACAACACGCTCTGCCAACCCATTGGACTGCGGGTAGTGCGGACTGCTAGTGATGTGCTGGAAGTCCCATGTGTTTGCAAAGTCAAAGAACTCTCTGCTCTTGAACTGCGTGGCGTTGTCGGTAATCAGCTGATGTGGAGTGCCGTGTGCTGCAAGTGTCTTTTTAGTTTCGAGACCATCCTGAGTAGGAGTCAACGAGCACCATGTAGTCCTTCCCCCTCCATTCGAAAAGGTCTGCTGCTAGGATAGACCATGGGAGGTCAGGAATGTCGTGGAGCAGCATGGGCTCACGCGGCTGATGTGGACGCAAGGCATTGCAAGAGGCACAGAGTGAAACAGCACGGTCGATGTCGCCATACATGGAGGGCCAGAATGCGGTTTCACAGGCCCTGCGCTTGGTGGCCTCCAGGCCAGCATGACCCTCATGCATTTGCTGGGTGTAGGATGTCTGGAGGGCAGCTGGGATCACAAAGCGGTGACCCCGCATGATGATGTCATCAGACACGGTTAGCTCATCCCTCATGCAATAAATAGGCAGTGGGGCAGCTCCTTGGAAGAGGATGGCCAACCATTGAGGATGACTGCAGACAGACGCTGGGATAGCTCGTCCGCAAGCGTGGATGCACGCAGCTCCTCCAGGTGCTTGGTGGGGAGTACCTCTACGGCCATAACCTCGTAGTCGTCCTCTGTACTGCCTGCATCAGTAGAGGATAGGAAGGCTCTGGATAGGGCATCAGCAACATACATTTCCTTGTCTGGCTTGTAGATCACGTCCAAGTTGTATCGCTGGAGCTTGAGCATCATACTTTGGATGCGGGAGGAGGCCGAATGTATGGGCTTTTTTAGAATTGTGATGAGTGGCTGATGATCAGTCTCTACTGTGACAGGACGGCCATAGATGAAATCATGAAACCGGTTGCAGGCAAAAACGAGGGCCAACAGTTCCTTTTCAATCTGTGCATACCTGGTTTCTGTGTTGGTGAGAGCCCTGGAGGCAAAGGCCACAGGTCCAGTGGCGTAACTATAGAGGGTGCAGGGGGTGCAGCTGCTACGGGGCCCGGCAGGTTGGAGGTGCCCAGCAAGCCCCCTGCACCCTCTTCAATTTGTACTGACCCGGGCCGGACAGCGCAGCGGCAGTGGTGGGTTGCACAATGAAGGGGGAGGAGGGCCAGTTGATCCAGGCTCTCCCCTTTCCTACTCCCTCTGGTGGCACTGGTGCCGGGGCTCCACGTCACAACCTAGTGACCAGCCCCGGCATGTAAACGAAACCTAACTGCTGCTAGCGCAGCAGCAGCACGCTGTGATGCTGAGGCACGCCGACGCCACTACATACATCTGCAGGGAAGCTAGCCGTTGGAGCCGGGGCACGGCAGGCAGGAGGCACAGCACCTGTAGACCCGGTGGGAGGACGTCCGCGGAGATCCGGTGGAAGGGGAGGCCTGGCTGGCCCTGTATACCCGGCGGGAGACCTGGCCCTGGAGACCCGGCGCTGCTGGACTGGAGGTAACCAAACTTAACTAAAGGGAAAGTGGAAAGGGGGAAGGGAGGGAGCAGCGCAAGGTATAAGCGACACCCCTCTCCCCCTCCTTTTATTTACTGGAACATGGGGTATGGGATTATTGCCACTGTCATGATGCTTTCAAAGCCCTGGCTGACTTCACTCACTCTCTGTCTCCCCTTCTCTCTCTTTCCCTCTCTCCTGGTCTCTCCTGGTCTCTCCTCTCTCTCTCTCTCTCTCTCTCTCTACCGTCTACTCTCTCTCTCCCTGTTTCCTCCCTCTCTCTCTCTCCGTCTCCTCCATCTCTCTCTCTCTCCGTCTCCTCCATCTCTCTCTCTCCGTCTCCTCCATCTCTCTCTCTCTGTCTCCTCCCTCTCTCTCTATGTTTACTCTCTCTCTCCTCTCTCTCTCTCTCTCTCTCTCCCTCTCCGTCTCCTCCATCTCTCTCTCTCTCCCCCTCCTCCATCTCTCTCTATCTCTCTCCCCGTCTCCTCCCTCTCTCTCTTTCTCTCCATCTCCTCCCCCTCTCTCTTTCTCCATCTCCTCCCTCTCTCTTTCTCCATCTCCTCCCTCTCCGTCTCCTCCCTCCCTCCCTCTCTCTCTCCATCTCCTCCCTCTCTCTCCGTCTCCTCCCTCTCTCTCTCTCTCTCCATCTCCTCCCTCTCTCTCTCTCTCTCTCTCCGTCTCCTCCCTCTCTCTCTCTCTCCGTCTACTCCCTCTCTCTCCATCTCCTCCCTCTCTCTCTCTCTCCGTCTCCTCTCTCTCTCTCTCTCCGTCTCCTCCATCTCTCTCTCGGTCTCCTCCATCTCTCTCTTTCTCTCTGTCTCCTCTCTCTCTCTCTCTCTCTCTCCCCGTCTCCTCTCTCTCTCTCTCCGTCTACTCCATTTCTCTCTCTCTTTCTCCGTCTCCTCCCTCTCTCTCTCTCCGTCTCCTCCCTCTCTCTTTTTCCGTCTCCTCCCTCTCTCTTTTTCCGTCTCCTCCCTCTCTCTCTCTCAGTCTCCTCCCTCTCTCTCTCTCCGTCTCCTCCCTCTCTCTCCGTCTCCTCCCTCTCTCTCTCTCCATCTCCTCACTCTCTCTTTCTCCGTCTCCTCACTCTCTCTCTCTCTCTCTCTCTCCATCTCCTCTCTCTCTCTCTCTCTCCGTCTCCTCACTCTCTCTCTCCATCTCCTCTCTCTCTCTCTCTCTCTCCGTCTCCTCACTCTCTCTCTCTCTCTCTCTCCATCTCCTCTCTCTCTCTCTCTCTCTCTCTCCGTCTCCTCCCTCTCTCTCTCTCTCTCTCTCCATCTCCTCCCTCTCTCTCTCTCCGTCTCCTCCCTCTCTCTCTATCTCCTCCCTCTCTCTTTCTCGGTCTCTCTCTTTTTCTGTCGGTCTCTCTCTTTCTCTGTCTCTCTCTCTCTGCCCTCTGTCTGTCTCTGTCTCCACTTCTCTCACACTCCCGTGTCTTTACCCTACTTTCTTTTTCTCAGTCCCATGCATTCTTTAAAAAGGCCGGCATCCCGCACAGTCACTGAACTTGGGCGACAATGCATTCTGCCCCTTGTCTCCCCCCTTACATGATGTGTGGCTCCGCAACATCGCTATCGCCTGATCAAATAGAAAATGCAGGCAAGAATATTTTTTCTTTACTGTGTATTTGGCTGTGGCTCTCGTGGCTAGCAAGATGTAGTTAGCCATCTCTCTGATGGCTTAACATCTGTACTTGATACACACAGTGCTCAGTCCAATTCGCCGGAACTGAGTCCTGTGTGCACACGGCACTGTAATGACATTTTAATGACAACAGTAGGGGGGGCCCCATTCAAGATTTTGCTATGGGGCCCACAGAGTTCTAGTTACGCCTCTGCACAGGTCTGCGGTGTTGGAGGCACAAAGCCCCGAGACCACTCTGTGAAGCATCAGCAGAGAGAACAACCAGGTCATGCTCATTGAAGTATTGCAGGACCGGTGGGTTTGTCAGCATGGTCTTCAGGCGTTTGACAGCAGCCGTGTGCGTGTCCAACCAGCACCATTCTGAGTCCTGGTGTAGCAGCTGGCGTAGAGGCGCAGTGGTTTCACTGTATTGCAGGACAAATTTGGACAGGTAATTGGTCATCCCCAGGAAGCGCTGTAGTGCCTGTTGATCTGCTGGAAGAGGCATCTGTAGGACAGCAGAGACTTTGTTTGGGTCTGCCTTGACACCCTTGCTGGTGAGTACGTGGCCCATGTACGCAACTTCTGAGACTCTGAACTTGCACTTGTCGGGATTGAACTTGAGGTTTAGGGTGCAAGCCCGTTCAAGTACCTGGTGTAGATGCAGGTCATGTTCTTCCATGGTGCGGCCCCAGATCAGGATGCCGTAGGGCATGCGAAGGAATACATACCGCCCTATTGGGGTCATGAAGGTGGTGAGCCGGGAGGAGGCTCTGTCCAGAGGAATTTGCCAGACGCCGCACTTTGCATCCAGAGTGCTGAAGACTGTGGCACCTGGCATGTCAGCAATCACCTGCTCGATGGTGCAGAGAGGGTGATATGGACGTAGGAGTGCTTTGTTCAGGTGCACTGGGTCAATGCAGAGACGTACAGTTCCATCTTTTTTTTGATGCAACCACCATGGCAGACACCCATTGTGTTGCTTCCTCTATGGGGGCAATGACACCCAGTTGACTCATTCTGTGTATTTCTTGCATGATCTTATCCTTAATTGCGATGAGAACCCTTCGGGGATGATGGAGTCATCTAGCCTCATGTGGTATGTGAAGCTTGCCCAGTGTGCTGCAATCAAATAAGTCTTGAAAGTCTCTCATTTCGGGAACGCTTACCTGAATTGCATGCACATCAGGCCCCAATTTGAGCAGGCCTAATCTCATACTGTCAGGGAGGCCAAGCAGTGATTTGACCTGTTGGTCTACAATGTGGAATAGTAGGTCAGCACGAGTGAACTGTATCTGCATGGTGCCCAGTGTGGTGATAACTTGGCCGCCATATGCTATTAAATTGATCTTGTCCTGTGGGTTTATCTGTGCATCAGGATCTATTTCACGCAGTTGCCTGTGTGACATGACATTGCATTTTGCTCCTGAGTCTATATTGACCGTGGCCACTTTGTTAGTGTTCTTTGTCTTGAGCTTGATAAATATTTCACCCTTCTCATCTAAGTAGTCCACACTGTCACCGACTGTTGCACGGGTTATGTCGCACCCTGGGTCTGTCTCAACCTGGTTGACCTGCCGGGGTGAACGGCTGTATGGTGACTCAGTCTGCCGCTCCCTGGGGGGGCTCGATTTTTGGAAAGACAGCACCTTGCAAAATGATTCCACCTGCCACATGCATTACAGCGTTTATCATAAGCAGGGCAGCTCTGTTTCCCTGGGGGGTGCTGTGCTGCACAGGTCCCACATATGGGTGATCAGGGTGGAGTGGCCGCCATGACACACACCTCAACGTCCTTTTTTAACTCCCTTGTGCCCTATTCCACCTGTTCATGGAGCAGGCAGATGCTTATGGCAGTCTCTAGTGTAAGGCCTTTTTCCCATAATAGATGAGCTCATCTGTGAGGGTGTCAAAATTGCATTTCTTTGCTAGCAGCTTTATCGTGAAGGCATAAGACTGTATGGCGTCGTCACCCTTCTGGTTTGTGCTGTTAAAGATGTGCCTGTCCATAATGACGTTTTTACCAGCAAGCAGATTTCTTCAAACTTTGCGACAAGGACGTCAGGATCCTCTCTGTTCTCTGTGTCCACGTATGTGAAGGCTTCTGATTTGTCCACGGCGTCGGTGCCTGCGAGGTTCAGCAGCGTGTAGGCCTGGGCCTTGTTCGACTCGTCCGAGAGACAGACTATGCAGTACACGTGCCATTCCCTTTTGAACCTGAGCCAGTTGTCAGCGATGTTTTTGTCGAATACCAGCGGATCTATTCTTCTCAATCCGTGTGCCATGTTGATCCCGCTTCTGACACCATGTAGATGCGTGTGGTAAAGAAGTCACAGACACCTGTGTAGCATGAAGGTAATGTGCGTCTTTACTTAGCATGCAGTAACAACCAACTGGAAGTGTAACCCGTGTTACAGGAGTCACCCAACATGACTACAACTCCCACAATGCACGGCATGCATTTACAATAACCATTTTGTTTTTGGTTATAAAGCTTCTTACCTACTGACATGTAACATAGAAAACATGCATAGAAAACATATGCTATATATTCAAACCATGCAATCACATGTTAAATGAAGCCCTTATGTTCAAACTATGCAGTTGTGACAGGAGCCCCTGAAACAATTAGATGAAAGGACGTACCTGGAACAGATGATAGCGGAGAACTCTGGATCTTCACGGCCCTTTACTGGAGGGGGGGGCGCACCTGTGGCAGGGGATAGGACACCCGGGAGTAGACCCACAAATGAGATAGACAACCACGGCTGGCAGCAACAGATATTTATTAAGAAGAAAAATAGTGCAATTTTGCTGCGCTTTTACTCAATTAAATATGTAGACATCACATTAAAATAATAAATGAACGAATGACCTTCCCTGCAGGTTGGGTTAACAACCAATGACCATATCAGTCTGTTTCAATGGTCAGACTGCTCTGGTCATTAACAGTCCTACCTACGGTACTGTAGCAATAAGCAATCACACATGAAACAACAGCGAAATAATGACACTCAGAAGATGCTACAATAATGACAAAGATAAAGAAAGCTGCCATAAAGACAAATATTACAAAATACAACTGTACTGCTTTAATAAAGAATGTCCACCAGATGACGCCATACACATTGTATATACATGTTACACTACAGTCTCGGATGAATACACTGTCCCGGAGTTTAAATAAAGGTCCCACAACGGTAAATCCTCAGGGTAAAGAACAGGCCTACTTTAGTGTACACACTATTATATATGGGCCAGAACATGTTAACAGTCCCTTCAAGGAAGGGTACAGGCAAGTCCCCGTTACCTAGGGCAACTCCCTGCTATCACTGGGACAACCGGCCGTTAGGGGCGGGTTTCTCTGAAAAAGCTGTCAGTGGACAGCGAAACATGTCAGGGAGCACCTGCTGATTTTATTGGGTTTACTGGCTAGAATCGGATACCCTGTCTTGGAGGAACAACTTGCCAGTGGTACAACATAAAGGAAGTGGTTTACCATACATTGAAGAATACATTGAAGGAAACGTTTTACCATAATGTCAGGCAATACATAAGAGGAAACGTTTTACCATAATACTGGACGTTACTCATTACTCATATAATCAATCAGTGCTTCTGATTCCTATTTACCATAGATTCTTGCATACATATAACCTAGTGTTACCGGTAACCATTACCCTTAACTCTAGTCCCCGACTGCAGGTTCTAGTAACCTGACCCGTGCACAGGGGTTTCGGTGGGGCCCAAACGGTGATCCTACAAGAGGGGACCAAAGGGAAACCATCCAAGGAAGCCTCTTACTAAGATATGAGTGAGGTCGCTTCACTGGGGCGTGGGCTACTCCCACTTGGAGTTCTGGGAGGATTAGCTTAGTCTCAGGTGTAGGTAAGGAGGCCTTTACGCCCTTATAGTTATCCTGTTTCCTTACCGGGAAGGGAATGCGTGATAGGCCTTGCTGGCCAGGCTGTGACTGCCTTCTTTACTCTTAGCAGTGTCCAGGTCGCAAAGGGGTAGGGGTTCTGTCCTTACGCGCTATCACCAGGATAGGCCTCTGGGACAGGCGTCTCAGTGTGGAGACAGACTATGTGGCTTACTCAGCGGGTAAGTGGCTGCTAAACGGTGCCCTTTGGGGGAGTTGTCACCAGTATACTGCGGCTGGGTGCCCAGAGGGCTGACTTTTGGCGTCTTTATAGAGGGACAAGATGGCGGCCAATGCGATCAGCGGGGTATAACCCGTCTTGCTCTCTCTCTATATCACTCTGGTCGGGACAGCGGAGGTCGCAGGGATCAACACCTTCTCTGCGGCGTGTCTTAGGCTGGACTGCACACTCTGCTGGCTGCTTCTGTCCCCTTTGATGTGACAGGTGCCGGCGTGGGTAGTATGCCTCCACGCTGCTTTCTCTCTCAGCCTGTCTCTGGGGGCGACGGGTGCCTCACGCTCTCGAGCGCCACGTCACAGGTCCGGCACGGATACTGGAGGTCGGCGGGGGTCACTCACCCGCCCTCCGTTATGTCTCACCCCGGCGCGCGTCTGTCCTGCTGCACGCGCTGCCGGTCCTCGCCTCCACGCTCCGCCATGCTGTTCCTGCCCGCGTGCGTCCGGCCTCTTACTACTTCCTCCTTCCTTCCGGCTCCCTCCTAGTGTCTCCTCCAATCAGGTACGCTCCCTGACCTGTCCATCATGGGCTGCCGCCAGATTAACTCTATGTGCGCTGGCACTCACAGTTCTGGGGCTTACAAAGGCTGCCGCTACACCAGTTCCTGGACCCCTGGACACTGCCTACCCCTGCTGGCTGCACACAGGTATGTTGGCAGCGGGGGTCCAGGGACTGGTGTAGCGGCAGATTTCAAATTCACAGCCGCTCGCTATTTGCCTTGTGTCGGGAAGCGCTGATGATTTTGAAAAGACTTGCCGGACGCTGATTGGCTGAATTCAGCCAATCAGCGTCCGGCAAGTCTTTTCAAAATCTGCTTCCCGCCCACCGCCCGGCAGCGCTAGGAGCCGGAGTTAACCTTCTCCAGTCCCCGGACCCCCGCTGCCTGTCCCCAAGGCAGTGATTTGGTGGGGGTTTTTTTTGGGGGGGGGGGCGACCAAATGACTGCCGCCCCGGGCACCGAAACACCTAGTTTCGGCCCTGATAATTATAAAGGGTGCAACTGCTATGGGACTCGGCAGCTTGGCAGAGCACCAAGGCCAGGAAGGCAATCCCAATGCACCAGTTTTCTTTTCTGGGCCCACAGTTTACTATTTGGTAGGGAGGTAGGCAGGGTGCAGAGCTGCCGGTAATGTGTCAGTGGCATACCTATCTATACCATTACTCGAAGCAGCCTGTACAACTGCTTGACACCACTGCCCAGAGAGGCTTGTTGGAGAGAGACCAGGAAGCATATCTGCAGTGGCATTAGGATAATGGACAAATCATGCATGGAGTGTGTCACATAGTCCCACTGATAGTGATCCCCCACCCTCCCATATATGCATGTGTTCATACTGTATGTCTGTCGGTTCATCTACGCAACATATGATGCTCTGTCCATCTATGCCCGACGCCTCATCTGTCTGTCCGTCTATCCATCTATGTCCCCAGTGTTCTGTTCATCCACCTGTCATTCTATGTCCCTATATGGTGGTCTGTCCATTGTTTGTGAGTCTCAGTATATGCAAACCCCATCAGACTATTTGTCATGCCCCCATATGGTGCTCAGTCCATCCCTCTGTCTGTATGTCCATCTATTCCCCATATGGTGCTCTATCCGTCCATCAGAAAATCTACAATCTACTCTCCGTCTGTCTGTCCATCCATCCCAGTCAGGGACTAGTCTGGCAGTGTCTCTCCTGCTCCTCCCCCTTTCTCTCTCCTCCCTCTCATTACTTTATTCACACTCTTGGTCCTCACTCTTTTTCACTCTCTGTCTCACTCTCTCTCTCTATGACACTATATGGATGATTTAACCCTATCAGGTTGGCGTCCGCAGCCCACGGATGCCGGTGACAGCGCAGGCTTCAACCCTGGATGGTGAAGCCTGGGGAGGGGGACCCCTTTATTGGGGGGGTCCCCACCCACCCAGCTACCTTGTCCAAGGCTGATCAGCCACGGTGCTCATGGTACGGCCGGGGGGGACCTTATGTAAAACCTGTCCCCTGGCTGTGGCATGACACCGCGGGCTGTTGGAGCCTGGTGCTGATTCCAAATTATGGGGGACCCCCAGTTTTTTTGACCCCCGTATTTTTTAAACCAGGACTGGACCAAGAGTCTGGGGCTGGTTTCAGAAATACTGAGGACCACTACACTTTTTGCCCTGTATTTTTGGAACTTGGTCCGGCCAATGAGCCCGGGGCTTTTTATGCTCAGGAGGGGGACCCCACACCATTTGTTTTCTATTTTTTTAATACATCGCACATTTTCACGAGTAAAAATCACAATTTTTGATGCGTAAAAATCTCACATTATCGCACTTTATCACACTTTTTCCCCCGGAATTCAGATCTCATTAAATATGCGAATTCCCGGAAAAAAATGTGATTTAAAAAAGTGTGATAAGGTGCGATTTCGGAAAGTAACTAAAAATCACATCCTATTAAATGTCACCCAAGGACTTAACATTCACACAGAAGTAACTTAGGAAACCCACAATCACTGCTGCTGCAGCTCTCACCCTCAGACACCTGCAATCTTTACATGGGGCCTTATTTTGGTTCACTCTTTCTGACAAAATACTTCTTAGATGGACAAAACCATGTGCACTGCAGGGGGGGCAGATGTAACATGTGCAGAGAGAATTAGATTTGGGTGAGTAATTTTGTTTCTGTGCAGGGAAAATACTGGCTGCTTTATTTTTACACTTCAATATAGATCTCACTTTGAAGTAAAACCCCACCCAAATCTAACTCTCTCTGCACATTTTGCATATGCTCCCCTGCAGTTCACATGGTTTTGTCCATCTAAGAAGGATTTTGTCAGAAAGAGTGAACCAAAATAAGGCCCATGGAGACAACAGAGGGTAGGGTAGTCATGTAAACAATAACTCTGGAGGCCATCTTGGGGCCAAGCTTCCACAGTGTTTAGTTTTAGGCAGTTACAAGGGGGGTTAGGCTGCAGAGTTAGGGGGATTTGGATTAGGGAGCTAACGATAAAGAGAAAATATAGAAATATCGCTTCTTGATATGTACTAAAGGGGTATTCGGCCTGCTAGTGCTAAGAGCAGGATAAAATATTCGCTGTCACATATAGTATGACTGCTTGGCTTTTGATATACAGATGTAGCCGCTGCCGTCTTTGCAGAGGATGGCGATTCTATCGCCATCCCCGCCAGCGGCCGGCTACCACCAGGAGCACGCGTGCATGAGATCCGCACGCACCCCGTGGCAACGGAGCTTGGAGGGGGTCCTCGCTGCCTCCCCCGCCATCGCCGCCGGTCCCCCTCACCACCCCGAACCCCCCCGAACTGGGCAGCATCTCCCTGAAGCGGAGACGGGCAGGGAGACGCTGCCCAGCCGCCGCGATACTGGGATGCACGTACGTGTGAGATGCACGCGCGTCCCAGTCCCTATCGCCGGCGCTCGCCAGTGAAAGGGATCTGGCGGGCCCCGGCCATGGATGAGCAGCACTACATCTGTACTTGCAAATTTAATTGACCACGTACTGTAAGGGCACAT
This sequence comes from Crinia signifera, assembly GCF_055691185.1. Lineage (NCBI taxonomy): Eukaryota > Metazoa > Chordata > Amphibia > Anura > Myobatrachidae > Crinia > Crinia signifera. Next base: position 184,873,609 of record NC_139217.1, read on the forward strand.
TGACCATATATGAAACATTTATCAGGAGTATAGCATTTCTTGCAGGAGAATAAAATTAAATAAAGAGAAATAATTCTACATATTTCTGGTATTATTTTTGATAATTGGTAATTTGACCAACTGTTTACACAAATCGATCACAATCTGCCCTTGTTGTGTCTTTCCAGTAATACATCATGGGGGTTATTCTTATTCACTCGGAAAGGCACAATCACTCTCTAATGGACAAAACCAGGTGCATGGCAGGTGGGCAGGGTCGGCGCCACCACTAGGCAGGTTTAGGGCGCCGGCCACTGGAGGGCGGTAGTGAGCTGCAGGAGGAGCAGCAGGCCAGCAGCAGGAAAGCTACGCAGAGGAGAGCCGGAGGAAGGAAGCGAAGCTGCATCTGCCAATTTCAAGCACTTAACTCAGCTATTCGGTGAGTGATTCGTGCCCTCCCTCCCCCTGCTTCAGCCTGCCCGTGTTAAAATTGCTGCCCCCATCCCTGGCTGGACGTCAGCCACCAGGCCCTGGCAGCAATCCTCGGTGGGTGCCCCCCCCCCCTGATCTAACATACATCCTTCCTATTCCTATGATGGGACCCCCTCCCCCCATTCGCGGCACCCGCGACCCCCCCTCCCCCCATTCGCGGCACCCGCGACCCCCCCTCCCCCACACAGGCTACCCCCTCATGCTCTCTCGCTCTCCTCACAACCTCAAACCCCCCTCCCCCCATTCGCAGCACCCGCGACCCCCCCTCCCCCACACAAGCTACCCTCTCCCCCACACAGGCTACCCCCCTCATGTTCTCATGAAAATAGGACAGGACTCCAGGACACATGCTGATTTGAAGTCTGTCTCTCTGGTTAACCATTCATTGACTCGTACGGAGAAGAGGAACGGTACCTCTCAATAAGGGATGCACATTTCTTGATCAAATTCCTCTTTTCACTATTGGCGCCGATAGTGGGTTTATCCCAACCTTTTCTTTCTTGACGCATACAGTATACACTGCATATGTCTGTGTATATACTGTGTGTGTATATGTATGTATACTGTATATATATATATATTTACAGTATGTGTGTGTTTTTTGAAGATGGGGGGGGGGGGCGGCTTGCAGTATATTTGCCTAGGGTGCTGAGAAACCTTGCACCGGCCCTGCAGGTGGGGCTGATGTAACCTGTGCAGAGAGAGTTAGATTTGGGTGGGGGGTGTATTTAAAACTGATATCTATATTGCAGTGTAAAAATAAAGCAGCCAGTATTTACCCTGCAGAGAAACAATAAAACCCAAATCTAACTCTCTCTGCACATGTTACATTATCCTCACCTGCAGTGCACATGGTTTTGGCCATTAGAGAGTGATTGTGCCTTTCCAAGTGAATCAGAATAACCCCCCTGGTGTAGAAATAAGGATAAATACATTGAGCTTATGTTCTTAATTACAGCAATGGGCGGTATTCAATGTGAATACCGGCGACGTGCAGCGAATCCTGTTTAGAATTTGCTGCACATTCCCCACTGCTCGCTGCGTTCCGGAGCCTCACCGGCTCCGGTATTCAACGAGTCAGGGGCTCGCTGCCCCTGACTGGCGAATTTGAGCTCCTGCGGCGGACGCCGCAGGGAGCCTGAGGACAGTGGCAGGCAGGGAGATGGAAGTCTCCCTGCCTGCCCCAGAACGTTTGTGGGGGGGAGGTGGGCTCCCCGGGTGCCAGGCAGCACAGGCTGCCCCCCGGGGGTGCCAGCAGGGGACCGGGCATATTCACTACACCCGATCGTGAATATGTAATGATCGGGTGAAGTGAATATATGAATATCTAATGAGCGGCTCGGCTCCGGCCCCCTGCTGGCTGGTCTGTGTAAAAAAAAATATATATATATTTTTTTCAATTAAATATATATTCATGTGCTTACAGCACATGAATAAAAATAGCATGCCCCTCCTCAGAATAAAATTCCTGATTTTTCGACACCAATTGTAAAAAACAAAACACTTTATTTTAAAAGTTCACCTTCCACTTCACCATAAAAAGATAGCGAGTGCTACTCTGTGAATCATGGTGAAAAAAACTTTGAATTGTATTCGCCATCTGGTCATTGAATAGGGTGATTCACCGTTTTAGTCAGAAATTCGCCTTACAGCACAAAATCGCCATAAAAACCTGGCGATCAGCCTCATTGAATACCACCCAATGTTTATTATAGTGCAGTAGACAGAAAAAAACCTTGGTTTGGTTTACAAACAAGACAGCATAACTATTTAAGTTTATTTGATGGCAGCTGATGCAGTTGAAGAAAGTGAAGAAGTTAAACATTTATATGATTCCTCTGATATTCTGCAGCTTTAAAATGTAAACAATGTAATGATGAAAGAAAAATTTTAATAGTAACTCACATCACAGGCTTTATGGAAAATACATTGTGTTGTACTGCATAGAGCTAAAGCCCTTCATTCTTGTCACCTGTAAAGCCTAATATAGTAGTCTGAGCTACAGGGCATAGGGGATTTAGAAGATACAATCTGTAAACCATGATTACTATGCTACTCACTGAACACTCGATATCAGTAGGGGGCAGGAGATAAGACTGCTTGCTGCTATGGTAACATTGCTTTATCCAAAGAATGATGTCTATTGATTAGGCATTGTAGAAATTTAAAGCAATAAAAGAAAACACTAAAGCAACTGTTAAATCCTATGAATAAGTAAACCGATGGGCAATAAGTCAGTTGCGCAGTTTGCATAAATACGCTACACCAAACGGTTACCCTTTATTCCTAACTACAGGCATGCCAAAAGCATAGCGTTGTGTAGCGTACCTTATCAGCATCCGTTACGCTCTTCTTATACCCTACGGCAATATTTACAGTGGTGTAACAATGCTGCCGCAGACCCTGCAGTGGCTTGGGGGAGCTATAGCAGCCAGAGACTGGAGCCCACCTCCATCCCAACCACCCCCACCGGCACCCATGTCGGGTGCTCCCAGCTTCTGTTCCTGCCTCCAGTAGAGTACCCCTACTGGGTGCTCACATGAGATGCACCCAGCTCCCAGTTTAGCTGCTGCTGGAGCCCCCGTGCCCAGGTCCTGCTTCCAACCTGCTGCTAGAGCCCTGTATTACCGCTGCTGGAGCCCTGTATTACCGGTCCAGCCTTCTCTGCAATCCCCCCCCCCCCCTCCTTACCATTGCTCCTAGCCCGCACACAGGGGGCTAGAGATCAATATGATCAGTGGTGGGCGGCTGCTCCCCAAAACATCCTGTGCACCTCCCACCTGGCTCCGCACACACAGGGTGCTATAAAGCAACATAGAGTCCTGCTCCCCCAATGCCCACAGAGCCATCTTATCAACCTTGTCCCTTCAGCTCTGCTGCCTGATTACAGAAGAATATGGTGAGTAATCTGTGAGTAATCTGTGGTTCCTCTGTGTGTTAATTATAATATATATTATATGTATCATCTGTAATTAATTATATGTAGAATTATATGTAGAATCTATATGCATTACAATGTGTGGCATATAGTGTAACTGGTATTACAGTGTGTGGCGTATAGTTTAACTGGCATTATGGTGTGTGTCCTATAGTGTAAGTGGCAATATGGTGTGTGGCATATAGTGTAACTGGTATTACGGTGTGTGGCGTATAGTTTAACTGGCATTATTGTGTGTGGCGTATGGTGTAAGTTGCAATATGGTGTGTAGCGTATAGTGTAACTAGAATTATGGTGTATAGTGTATAGTGTAAGGTGCATTTCGGAGTGTGGCGTACAGTGTAAGGTGCATTTTGGTGTGTGGCGTATAATATAAGGTGCATTACAGTGTGTGGCGTATAGTGTAAGGTGCATTACAGTGTGACGTGTATAGTGTAAGGTGCATTGCGGTGTGTGTGGAGTATAGTGTTAGGTGCATTACAATGTGTGGTGGATAGTGTAAGTGGCCTTACGGTGTGGTGTATAGTGTAAGGGGTATGCTGGTGTATAATGTAATGTGTAAAGGCCCCATACACTAGTCTGATTTGCCCAATTTTCACCCGATTGTAATAGATTAGGCTTAGAAATCAGGTGAAAAGTGGTCAAATCAGATGTTTGACATCCAATCCAACCTGCTGCACATCCGACCTCTAATACATTAAGAAAGATCACCCAGCAATATCCAGGGCAGCTCAAGGGGTATCAGCTGGCCATACTACACTGCTGCGACTTCAGCTTACAATAATAACTTAGCCGGATAAGTTTAGATTAAAGGTTCAAACCAATAATCATATTTATTTATACCCTAGCGGACACAAATGGGTAACAATGTAACATAACAGTAATACAGTATAAATCAAAGATACAATATTACAAGAACAACTAACGGGAAAACAAACGTAAGTACAATCAGCAATTATACAACACCAATACAAAAGTAACAGTTACCGTCACACATACGCAGTGCTTCCTGGACCAGTAGACTGTAGTCAGGATTGATCACAGCATAATGAGCTCCCAGTGGAGATCCCCAGAGTTAATGCATATACGGTTTTGCAATAGAAGCCGTGGGGGGGAGTGAGTTGGTGAGATTCCCTGTGGGCCAGCGTATCAACAGGCTCACTTGTTACTAAGGGAGGATAAAGGGTTACAGACTGTTGATGTGAGTGTGATATGGGGTAGCATGTTGGTGTGGTTGTGTTAGGGCACAGGTTCTCAAACTCGGTCCTCAGGACCCCACGCAGTTCATGTTTTGCAGGTATCCTCACAGAATCGGAAGTGAAATAATTAGCTCCGCCTGTGGATTTTTTAAAATGTGTCAGGTTACCTGGAAAGTGTGAACTGTGTAGGGTCCTGAGGACCGATTTTGAGAACTGCTGTGTTAGGGGATAGGTGTTAGGCAGGCGATGGGAGTATGAAAGGGGGCCACTTTTTGGAAATGTATCTGCAGTCACAACTGCAGGAACAGAAACAAGGACAGCTTCAACTCAAGGCATTATGAGGAGGGATCTGCTCCTTCTATTTACCCCAACCCCATAACCACCTCAATGAGGGCTGCTTCCAAAAATTCCTGGACTCATTTTTCATCCCAATCCAGCTCAGGCCCAAAGGCTCCAAGTGACTATAGACTAATTTGATCATTATTTACATCATATTCTGATACCCTGCATTCAACTGTTAATATATTTAATGGAAAAATAAGTAGCTGTTGAATCAGCAGTCCATATAACCCTGAGTAGATTTAATTCAATATGGTCATTCAATCTATAATGTGTTCTGTTATAGCTATAATTGTAATGAAATACATTGTCTATAATGCCTCATGTCATAGGTAAAACATTATATAAAATATACAATCTGAAACAAAATAAGTACAATGGTTTTGAATATATGTATATGTGGGGTAATTTATGTGTATACTGTACATTCCAAACTAACAAGGTATTTGTTATTCTCTGTGATTCTGCGCAATCATTTATGTTGACCATCAAATTCATAACTGGCCACAATACCAAAAGGAGATGGCAATCACCACATAAATGAGTGATATCAATAAACTTGATGTCTAACTTTCTTTTTTTTTTTTTTGCATATGCCATTGAATAATTCGGACAGCCACAAGAAAGACAATGCAACCACTTAAGAAATGGACAAAACCAATTACAAATAGGGTTACACTTATTGTACAGTACTAATTTCCAGGAATTTGGCTATATGTTTTCCTTGCAAACTTTCATTTATAATTTTTTTACATTGCTAGACATTTCTTTATTGTACCTCAACCACCCACATGTCAAATGAATTAGCAGAATAGTTTATTTAGTTCTGTCTATTGGTAGCAAACCAACTAGCTCTCAACTATCATATTTCAATTGCATTCTCTAAGAGGGCAGGTAGGAGCTGATTGGCTGGTACTTTATCTCTACAAGATTAGGGCATCCTGCAGGAGATAAACAATTTTTGGGGTAGTCCCAAGCAGGCAAAGTGGGCACTCCTCTTGTATACTGCCAAATTTCTAATGAATTGGGCAGAATGGTGGTTCACTAAGGATGTGAACCAATCACCGTAATCTGTGCTTAATGATGCACCCCCATCGCTCCCCATCTGCATCTCCAATCCAGGCTACTCCTGGAGAGAAAAACAAGGAAATACACCACAAAAGATATAAAATGATTTGTTCTTCTGCAAAATTCCACCTCAATTTGCTTCTATCTAGGCACTCCCCAATTAATCATGTAATAAAAAGCCAATAAAACATTTGTCTGTTGTGATGAAACAAAACAAATTGGCACTCAAGGGGACTTTTGATGAAAAGTCATTATCAAAATTTCTGGTATATTCTGTATTCTTATATGATACAAAAGGCGTATGTAAATCTGCCGCACTTATTGCCCCCTTAGCAACCTCAAGAATATTTGTTTACAGTGCACATGTTTTGAAAAATATACAGTAGGGTGGTCGAAAGAAATCAATAGGCAGGTCTTAACATTATTCGACCAAGCAGAAATATTATTTTCATACCAATTGGCAACTATTTAGGGGTTCCCCGAAAGAGATCACGAAAAAAAAAATTCCCTCCTATACCTTGCAACCACCCTAATATCCGTTCACTGTCCCAGTGACACACGGGTGGGAAGTAGGAACAACTTGAGACAGGATTGAGCGAGCTTTATCTCTGTCCTGACTGCATAGCCACCCTGCCTTCTCCAAACGCGTATTGGAGCCCGCTCTAGCCGCATAGACTGCCAGTCGACTTGTCATCCAGACATCCAGTCTGATCACACAATTTTGGATTACAAATATCCCAGTGGGGATCTGAATACTGTGGGAAACAAGCACCTGGAGCCGATCCTCCCCTAACAGGGAGTGAGCTACTACAGCAGCATCTAGAGGCTCAGATATAGGACTTGGTGACCTGCACCCAGTACAGCACGTTGTGCTGAGCACAAGGAGGACTGGTAACTATTTTCTCAAAAACAAACAAATATTATTGCCTCATATATATACAGTGTATATGCAAATATAAGCCTCATAGCCAGCCCATGCCTTATATGTTTCATGTTGTATGTCTTGTATGTCCCATTTGAGTGTAATACTATGTATGTAATGTGGAATCTTTGAGAACATTGAGTCTCCCAACTGATACACTTATTAAGTTAAGGTGCACTATTAAGAATTACATGTTCCCTCCTCTGCCACCATATATTGTCCCTTGAGACATAGATGTGAATTAGGTTTTAACTTATATTTAATAAAACGTCAAATACCTTTTAAGTAAAGGCCCATACACACTGGGCGACTTTGAGCTGAAAGCCGCTCAAAACACCCAGTTTGAGCGGCTTTCAGGTCAAAGCCGCTCAGTGTGTATGCCCCGGTGATGAGCGGTGAGCGCTGCTGCGCGCCCCCCTGCATCATCGCCGGGAATGCCATTCATCTGCTGGTTATACCAGCAGATGAGCGACTTTCAGGACGGCTTTGCATAGCTCTGCGCTATGCAAAGCCGCCCTGCCCCTCTGTCGGCACCGGGCAGTGGGAAAGTTGCTCAATGTGTATGCACTGAGCGCTGTCCATAGTCGCCCAGTGTGTATGGACCTTAAGAAGTGCCTCCAACAAAAAGTCATCTTTTTTTCTCTAGTTATTTCTCAACCACCCTAATATACAGTCAGTAAATTATTATCATTTCTCATGAAATGTTCTTGCCTCATAGGATATATAGTACAGCATAATAAATTAAATTGCAGCAGTATACTATATGAATATTATAGCTCGTAGGAAAAGCTACAGTATAATATTTTCCCTAGTAACAGAAAAGATGTCATTATGGTAAATTTTGTCTTATATAAGTGTATTTATGTTTTATTGTTACACATTGTTCACAAATGTGAAAACTTAAAGTAGGTTTACAAATGTACATATTATTTCTCTAAATAATGATTATTCTCTCACTCAATGTAACCGTAGTCATAATGGTTTGTTATTAGATTTCTATTCTAACAGTTTACCATTTTTACGTTATTTTTCCAGACACTATGGAGTTTATTTATTAAGATGAAAGTTCTACTGAAGATGAAGAATCTACTTCTTATTTAACACATTCTGGAAGATAATAGAATCTGATTGGCTGCTATAGCATAATCCCATCTTCAAAAGAACTGCCATTTGAGTAAATAAAGCCCTATCATTTTGTGAGCTATTCATTTTTCTTATTTTTACATTTTTCAATGTGTTTATGTACAATTAGCCTACATGTAGCACCATAATATGTTATAATAATATATCTAACATTTTGCTTTGTGCATGCAGATTTTTTTTAAATATTAATGCAGATCGGCAAAAGGCACAAAAGTCTTGATAGTAGGGGTCACTCCTGAATGTAAATAATAGCACACATTATGCACCCTGAATCGGTTACATTATTTATCATAATTCTGTTTTATCAATGGAACCAATATTGTGGCATAGAATGCAAGTGTCATTGAAACTGGATCATTAAAGACTTTCCAAGGCCTTATTTGTCTATTCCATAATATTTATAACAGCCTCTAAAATGTTAAGTTATGTCCCTGGAACCTCAAATATCATACCTCAAGTGCTGTATCTGATTTGTTCTGTCACAAGACATTTTGTTTTTCATGCGGGTCACTAAGGGGAATATCCAGGGCGCTATTTCTAAAAGGGGAAATAGCGCCCACCGCCTATTCAATGATGCCGTTTCTAACTGCATTGAAGGCGGCTCTCGACAACACAGATCCGATTTTCAAACCAGTCGGATATGTTTTGTCGGAAACGGCCATGGATTGTCGAATTCATGGCCGTATCTCAACAATCTCAACAATCTACGGCTGTGTCACTTGCATGACCCCTTTTCGCCACTCGAAAGGTGGAACATTGAACTCAGCCTGTTGAGAAACCATCAAGCGGGGCAAAAAAAAATGGGCCAGGATTACGACTATTGAAACATTCTGATAGTTGGAGTCAAAGATTGATTAACCCCCATAATCTGCTATTCCATATTCTACTGATTTAATCTGCTGACATCAATTATTACTGTCGATAGCAGTTCACCAAAATCCTTTATAATAAAAAATCCCAAACTCACTGATCCCAAAAATGTTATGTTGTAAACCAATGTATTTAAATATAACTATTTGTTGAAAAATAAAATATCAAACATTACACATAAGCCAAAATACAAAAAAAGACATTTGTAACAGCCCATGTATACATTTGATTACAATTGTATGGATGAATAATCCTGCAAATCACTTTTTTGAGTAGCTGCATTATTGAAGCATGGATGAGAGCAAAAATAACGTAAAAAACTTCAAATAGTAAGTATTCTAATAGATTTGGTAAACTAATGCATCACAAAGGTGACAATTGTCAGAAAAAGGAAACACCCTTTCATATGTGTTACTATAATGGGTTAAGTACCCAATAATAGGGGCATCCTAAAAGATCTAGGTTCATGGTAGGGTTAGAAACGTGGAAGAAAAATAATGTCAATGTACGACCTTGTGTAAGCGCTGTGCTCAAGAAAATAGAAATTAATTTCATAAATTTTAGAAATTCCATATGGTAACTGCTGTCCAACAGTGTGCCTGGGGCAGAGAATTGCTGGTTGAGTGTGCCAATATCGGAAGAGGTATTTTTGAAAGGAGTTGGTCTTAAGGTCCATACACCCATTTTGCTCAGCGTTTATGGATAACAATGATGGTATAAATCGCTGGGCTAAACATTGCTCAGTGCATATGCATACATCAGCGATTTTCCTGGGGGTGGATGACTTTCCATAGGAGAACGCTATGGAAAGTCATCCACCCCCTTGTTCATCTGCTGGTAATACCAGAAGATGAGTGGCAGGACCAGTGATGATGCAGGAGAGCCCATCATTGCTCACCGCTGCCACATATACACTGGGCGGCTTTTGAGCTGAAAGCAGCACAAAAGACAAAACTGAGCTGCCTTCAGCTCAAAGTCGCCCCGTGTGTATGGGTCGTTACACGTTGTTTTCCTAGACTTTGTAATTGTATGTTCAGGTAGACAGATCCAGTGCATAATCAAACACTTCTCCCTCACCCAATCATTTTATGTTAGGAATCAGCCAAGTCGGGGAATTTTAACATGATGGTTTACAATACTTGCCAGATTCACTGGCCTCACTGAGGGCCAGATGTACTAAGCTTGAAAAGCGATTTTATCAGAGAGTGATAAACAGCCAGCCAATAAGCTCCTACCTGTGATCTCACAGGCTGTGTTTGAAAAATATCAGGTAGTAGCTGATTGGCTGGCTGTTTATCACTGTCCATTTTATCACTTTTCAAGCTTAGTACATCTCGCCCAGAGTATGTAAACAGACTAGCAAAGTGTATACATGTTACATCTTTGCCATCTATTTGAAGCTTTATTTATTCAGTTCTCCCCAGAGATTTGCAAAGTTATTGCTTTGAATTAAACCAGAAATGAAAAGATAAAGGCAATCAGAATTTGGGTCTGATTCAGACCTGCTTGCTAGGCTGCGTATATTCGCTGCCTAGTGACCAGGTAAATGGCGCCATACCAAACGCACATCGCCGCCGCCACCTGAATCCCTGCGCTATGTGTACACTTGCACATCCACTCGCATGGACCTGCACAGAGGAAAAGTCATGTGATGGTTACCACTTTTCCTCTGTTCGCAGATAAAAGTAAGCCAGGACTTACTTTTAAACTGCTGGGCCTTCAGCGAATTGGGTGTGGGCGCTAATGTCATGTGACATCATCCACCGGCCTAGCATTTCTTTAGGCACTATATTTGTGAGCATGCCCATTAAATCTGGGCAGACCCATGCGAAAACCCCCTGCCTGTCACTCAGACAGCAAGCGCCTCTGCGATGAGAAACAGCCGAAGGCACTCACCGCCATCCCTGCACATGTGCATTTGTGGCAATGCAGAGCAAATAAATTGGGCACAGGGGCAAAATTCAGACCTGTACAAACAGGTCTGAATCGGACCCCTTATCCAGTGCTTGTTTATGGATGGTTTATTGGTTTCAAAAAAATTACAATAGCATTCTGAGTTTTTGGAAAGGTGAAACTGTTATGTCAAGCTGACATATTGTCAACCACATTACACTGAAAAGCCGACGTCTGACAGTATTTACTAGGGAGTGGATTATAAAGATATTTGATTGACTGACTGTAGTTCCCTCTTGTTCGTGTGAAAGGTTATATTGATATCCAGGCTGCAGCACAGGTGTTTAAATTAAAATAGCAGAAGTACTAATTTAAGGTACCCATACACTAAGGCGATTTACATGCAATATGGGTAATTTACATGCAATTTCAGTAATAAATCGCATGTTCAGTGCCCAGATTGCATGTACATGACAAAAGGTACGATGCAATACGACTTCCCACGTGCATTGCATCACACCTTCTAGGTCGGGAGGAGACCCCTTTATTGGGAGGGGGTCCCCAGGGACCCTCTCTGGGACGACCAGCCAAGGTGCTCATGCTTTGGCTGGGGGACCTTATGTAAAAAGTGTCCCCTGGCTGTGGCAGGACCCCTACTTCTTTTGTCCCTGTATTTTGGAAACCAGGACCCGGCTCTACAGCCAGGTGCTGTTTCTAGAAATACAGGGGGACCCTAGATTTTTTTTCCCCTGTATTTCTGTAACCAGGACCATATCAATGAGCCCAGGGCCGGTTATAGCTGGACGGGGGGACACCACACTGTTTTCTTTTAAATTATTATTGTTTATTTATTTTCTATTTTATTACACAGAGAAGCCTGCATGGATCTGACTCGTATGACAGATATGACTGATCCGTGCAGGCTTCAGCCAAATACTCCAGGAAAATTAGTATTTTACAGTTGTATTTTGTGCTGAATTACCGGCTGAATTCAGCAGTACTATTCAGTAAGATAAATTGCATGTGATTTGTCACGGGTTGATAAATTGCATGCAATATATCTAAAGTGAAATAAGCACTCAAGTACAGAATCTGACATGCAGGACTCCCGGGAAGCTGCCGGCAAGTTCACGGGAAATCTCATGCAATTTCAAGCTTCAGATAAATTGCCCTAGTGTATGGCCACCTTTAAGGTGCCCATACACTGGTGAGATGTATCTCACCAACTGGTTGCGTGCAATTTGCTTGCAATGTGGGCGGGACCTTCCTGGGGGACAGAATCGCATATGATATATATTGTATGCTGTCCTTTTGCATGCAATGTATCTCATTCGATCCTATTAGGGCTGAACGGGCTGAGACAAATCTTTGTGGCAGCCAGTGGGATCTGCAATTGAGCATCGAGGCGCACAGCAGCGCGCCTCGCATCACAATGGCAGTTTTCATGAGATCCATCACAGCAATGCGTCACAATCTCATGAAAAAAAGGCCATATTGCACCAGTGTATGGGCACCTTGAGTGTGCCTTCAGCACCGTGGTTGGAATGCCTGGCTTACATGAATGAAAAATATATTTAATCAAGTATCTAGTATAATATTAATGTACATAATATACAGAAAACAAAATAAATATATACAACTTTAAAATAAAATAAAAATATAGCCAAAAATCCACAACTATCCCTACCATCCACATCTTTGCAACCTTTTCAGTCAGCTGCATTCAAACCGTTTCTAACATCTTTGCTAAGTCTATTTGGGCACTTTTGCGGATGGTCAAATTCCAACATCAGTATCAGTACATTTTTAATTCATAGTAGTACTCACACTAATTATATTTTGTTTCCTTCTTTCTGACACAACAATGAAAAACATACCCCAAATGGACTGTAAATGAATTAAATGATATTGCAAGAAAGTAAGCTAACAACAAATTTGTGCATCATATAGTTTGTGGTTCTCTCTTCTGCATTACTCCTGCTTTCCAGAATAGCAATATGCAGGATTCTACATATACAGTAGGCGTTTATAATAAACTAGTTAAAAGCCCCATCAAAATGATGTACACCAGGACTGATTAAAGTACGGGCAGTCTGTACTCACAGGCACGGTCAGGTTTCTTATACTCCTGATACATGAAGATATGTGCCACTAGGGCACCATAGAGTTAGCCTTTTATATAGATGCTGTATATCTGTAATGGGAAGGCTATAATGATGCTGCACTATGCACACAAGTACTAGCACATGTGAGCTTACCAGTCCCCCCTTGCCTCTCCACCAGTGTTCTCTCTCTCTCTCTAAAGCAGCTGAACTGGGTATCTGCCTCCTTCTATCCAGCATAATCTACAGCCCTAGCACCGACACCTCCTCCTCCCAGTCACTGCACTGTTTTCCCCATACAGGGACTAACCCATTCCTGCTGGACTGATTAGTCTTCCTTAATCAGGCCTGTCTCATAGTGATAATGAGAAAAAAATGTCTAAAAATCCCAAACTCGTATTGAGCAGGGATTCTTCCCCTTCTGTCAAAAAATAATCTGAAATATTAATTACTGCATTTTCAAGACGCGGTTTCTCCTACCACTTAATTTGACCACACTGCTGCATGTGCAGTCTGGGGCATCTTTTCTTATATGGTCTGGGGATTAATCTTCTCCTTCCCCTAAAAATTTTTTTATTGGGATTCATCCCACTAGGAGGCAATTTTCCATATCCTTCATTGCCAGTAAACAATGGTGAAGAACATGTGGCTACCATATATATCAGTCTCAGTCTGTATGCCCTGCGTGGTCTGGTTTGATTATCACCAACCTATAGCGCTTTTTCTATATTTAAATTGACAGTTTCTAATTTCTTCCTTTTAAGGTTATCCACTCACTACTATGGGGTATATTCAACGCCGTCATAGCCTGCCCCCAGAATTCAACTGCCCCCACACGCGCCGTTTCTACCTCGCTATTTCTAAAAAGCAAGATGTAAATGGTGTGTGCGGCCGACAAAATGGAGAGGCTCGCGGCGAACCTCGCAGTTCGGGGGAATCCTCGCTGTCCTCTGATGACGAGGATTCCCCCGGAACACAGAATGGGGCGAGCGGCTGGCAAGGGGGTTAAACAGCGAGGATGGCTTGGTTTTTGGCTATCCTTGCTGAAAAAACCCATCCTCGCCATAAAAACCCCTCGCATTGAACACACCCCTTTATCTCTCAATGATTGTGCATAATTTCTTGAGCTATTTATCAGTTGTATCTTCTGCCAACACTGGTTGTATTGTTATACGAACATCCCTTTATTTTAATCTTATTTTAGTTCATTCTGAACCAACCTCCTCCACCACTAACAATACCAAATACAAGAAGCCCTTGTTCAAAACTCCACACCATTTAAACAAAAATGTAATGTTTTGGGACATTAGTAATACAAAATCCTCTCAGGATTTTCTTATTGCAATGAAAAGCTGATAAAAAATGCCTGTGAAGGACAATCTATTTCTTTCTTGCTGCGCGTTAATAGCCTATGATATAAATCAACAGGTTCTTCAGCTGGTAAACTATCGAAGTCATCTTGCTTAATTAGGAATTTTGATGCATCATCATCAATTAGGGAAGTTTGTTCAGTTTCTGCTTGATATAATAAATCATCATCTAAAACAATCGATTGAATATTACACTTGAAAATAATAATTCATTGTAGGTGTAGGTTCATAAACCTTGGCTTCAGTACTATTATTTGCAGAGACTAGATCAAATATAATAGGGTGCAATTGTTTGCAAAATCACACATTTACCACAAATCGCATATGTAATAGTCTAAAATCACACATTTTACCTATATCAAAAAATTGCATACAGTATATTAAATGGCATCCAAATGTTTTTCCTTTAAAAACTCTAGAAATCACAAATGTAATAAGGTGCAATTTTTTAAATTGCACACAAAACATGACAAAAAGAATTGACCAAAAATAGACCAGCTGCTGGCTGGTTTGACAGAAGCATGCACAGATCAGTGAAATCCATGCATAACCATCTCGTGGCTTGTTATGCTTAGTAGGGGGACCCCACGCTGTTTATTTTTTATTTTTTCATTTTTTTAATTAATTTTTTTACTATTTAAACACTTTCCAGAAAGGAGTTTCTAGGGGTCCCCCTACTAAGCAGCGTGGGGTCTCCCTACTAAGCATAACCAGCCACGAGTTCTTTCAGACAGTCCTGGTTGTCAAACCACAGTCAAAAAATGGCTGACATCCCCCTGTATTTTAACAACCAGTACTGAGCTCTTGGACCAGTCCTGGTTCCAAAAATATGGGGGATAGGGTTCCCCCGTATTTTTAACTCCAGCAATGGGCTTCACCAGTCAGTAAGGTAATGCCACAGCTGTGAGACACTTTTATATATGTCCCATGGCCGTGCCATTAAATACCCAAACTGGATAGCCCTATCAGTGAGTCCCCCATTCAGGCCACCCAAATGCCAGGGCTGAAGCCAGGGGCTATCCTTGGCATGCCTGGGCGATTAGAATTCATATTGGAACTAAACTTCACAGCCAAACCGACATTACAGAGCCCCTGGCACTTGTAGTTCTACATCCAAACCAATACTAATATAAAAACCCAGACACACACTGTTATAGTATCACTTTAATTAACATACTCATTGCTCATTGAGAGAGAAGCTTGCAGACTAAAGTAAAGCTTGAATACTTAAGTGACTTGTGAGTTGGAAACAGAAGCAGGTGAATTAGAACACAGAAAAAGGTGAGTTTGAGCACAAAAGCCTAAACACATATTATTGTTATTACCATACAACTGATTCAATGTTTGGCCTGGTGCTGTGCAGTGGATGTAATGCATTTGTTTTGAGGGAGACATTCTGGAGACTCGGCTGCTGTCAAATCTGCAAACAATTTTCTTTGCTGCAGGAGGAGATAGCTAAACTGCATGCTGAGCTACGTAGGATGTCTGTGTCCTTGCAACCACCACTGCCTCAGAGAGCCCCCAGAAGACATTCTGCCTGGACTGCTGTGGGCTCTGAAAGGAAAAGACTTACAGAGAGCATCAGACACATTCCCCAAGTGGTCACACTGCAAAACTCATATGCTGCTCTTGCAGGGTTGGAATGTATGACCAACAGGAAGTTATGAGGACTTCTACCTCTACTAACTGTAGGACCAGGAAAATTTCACCTCCAAAAAGGACTGCACTTCTTTTGGGAGATTCCATCATTAGCGGAGTTAATCTGGGAAATGCTACTCAAGTAGAGAAACAAGTAAGGTGCTTACCTGGAGCCACAGCTCCAAGAGATAAAGAACGCATGCTAAGAATTGTAAAGGCAGCAAGAAAAGATGGGGAGGTGGATGTCATCGTCCACCTAGGCACAAATGACCTGGTTAATGCTGAAGTCATGGCCGTAAAAGATGAATTTAGAAAGTTAGGAACTGCTCTAAAACAGGTGGCAACCACTGTAACTTTTTCAGAAGTATTGCCAGTACACCAAGGGGAAGATAGAACTCTGAGAATCAGAAACTTCAATGTTTGGCTAAGGAATTGGTGCAATGAGGAGAGATTTGGATATTTAGGTCAAAGTCAAGCTACCTGGCAAGACAGAGCCTTATATAAAAGTGATGGCCTGCACCCATCTTCAAGGGGAACGAGAATATTAAGTGAGAAGTTTGGAAGCTTCATAAGCAACTATTTAAACTAGCAGAGGGGGGCAGTGAACCAAATTAAGAAATCTGCTCCCCCAACCTAGAGGTATTGTCTCAGCAGGAAAATGGAACAGGAAGCCTATCCACTGCAACAAAAGATAATGCCAATCAAAACCGAATAGATATAGGCAGAAAGATGAGCATAGCTAGCAGCAGGAGAAGCACAAACACAACTTTAAGAGCTATGTGTGCAAATGCTAGAAGCTTAGGAAATAAAATCCCAGAACTAATTGCAATAATGACAAGGGATGAACTGGATATTGTGGCTATTACAGAGACATGGTGCAATGAAAATCATGACTGGGACATAGCTATACCAGGATATACTTTATTTAGGAAGGACAGAATGGGAAGAATTGGAGGAGGGGTTGCAATATATGTGAAAAAAAGTATAAAGACTACCTTAATACAAAGTATTGAAGAAAAAACTGAGGCCCTTTGGGTGACCATAGAAACAGGGGAGAAGGCGATTTTTCGTATAGGGGTGATCTACAGACCACCAGGTCAGGAAGAGGAACTTGACAAGAGCCTATTGCAGGACATCAATAAAATGGCATTAAAAGGAGAGGTGATAATCATGGGAGACTTTAATCTACCTGATGTAAACTGGGAGCTGCCTGTTGCAAGTTCCACCATAAGTAGGGACATGCTGAATTCCTTGCAAGGAGCATCCCTCCAGCAATTGGTAAGGGAGCCCACTCGTAAGGACGCAATATTAGACTTAATACTTACAAATGGTGACAGAATATCTGACGTAAATGTGAGTGAAAACCTGGGATCCAGTGACCATCAAGCAGTATGGTTCAAAATAAAGACAGAGACTGACTCATCGCACACAAAAACAAAGGTGTTAGATTTTAGGAAGGCTGATTTTGTAGAGATGGGAAACTCTGTAAGGGATTCTTTGGCAGAGTGGAGGAACTTGGAAGGAGTGCAGGATAAGTGGGAAAAATTAAAAAGTGCAATTCTAAAAGCAACAGAACTTTGTGTCAAAAGAGTTAGGAAAAACACAAGAAAAAGGAAGCCATTGTGGTTTGCAAAAGAAGTAGCAAGTATTGTGAAAGCAAAAAAGTTGGCCTTTAAGAAATTTAAGCAGACGCAGAAGAATGAGGACAAAGAGGTGTATCTTGTTAGACAGAAGGAGGCTAAGAAGGTAATCAGATGTGCAAAAGCACAGGCTGAAGAGAAAATGGCCCAATCAGTGGGTAAAGGGGGGAAAACTTTTTTTAGGTATATAAGTGAAAGGAGAAAAACAAAAAGTGGAATAATAAGACTAAAGACAGAGAGTGGAAGTTTTCTTGAGGGGGACAATGTAATAGCAGATAATATTAATAATTATTTCTGCTCAGTATTCACTGCTGAAAGAGAGGGGAAGGGGCCACAATTAAGTTGCAAGTATAGACAGAAAACTGAGGGAGAAACAAGTACATTTACAGAGGAGAACGTCCTCACAGAACTCTCAAAACTGAAAGTGGATAAATCAATGGGGCCAGATGGGATACATCCAAGGATACTAAAAGAGCTCAAAGGGGAGCTGGTAAAACCAATAACAGAATTATTCAACCAGTCACTAGCTACTGGAGTAATCCCAGAGGACTGGAAAACAGCAAATGTAGTCCCACTGCACAAAAGTGGAAGCAAAGAAGAGGTAAGCAACTATCGACCAGTGAGCCTTACATCAGTAGTAGGGAAATTGATGGAAACACTCTAAAAAGAAAGAGTTGTAGAATATCTCAAAACCAGCAATTTACAGGATCCAAAACAGCATGGGTTTACTGGGAGAAGATCATGTCAAACAAATCTTATTGACTTTTTTGACTGGGTGACTAAAGTAATAGATCAAGGTGGGGCTGTAGATGTAGCTTATCTAGACTTTAGTAAGGCTTTTGACACTGTCCCACATCGCAGACTGTTAAATAAACTTGAAAGCTTGGGATTGGATTCTAAGATAGTTGAATGGATAAGAGCATGGTTGCAGGACAGAAAACAGAGAGTTGTAGTAAACAGAGTACAGTCAAAGGAGGGAAAGGTTACAAGTGGAGTACCCCAGGGATCTGTACTTGGACCAGTGCTTTTTAATATCTTTATTGGTGATATTGCAAATGGAATTGAGGGTTTTTGCAGATGACACAAAGGTATGCAACAGGGTAGACACACCAGGAGGGGTAAAACAAATGATTGATGATCTAGGTAGATTAGAGGAATGGTCAAGAGCATGGCAACTACAGTTTAATGCCAAAAAATGCAAAATCATGCACTTGGGTTGCAAAAATCCAAAGACTAAATATAGTATAAATGGCACTATAATGGAAACTACTGAGGTAGAGAGGGGTCTAGGTGTCACTATTTCAGGGGACTTAAAGGCAGGTAGGCAATGTAACAAAGCAATGAAGAAGGCAAGTCAGATGCTTGGTTGCATAGGGAGAGGTATCAGCAGTAGAAAGAAAGAAGTAATAATGCCACTGTATAGGTCATTGGTACGACCTCATCTAGAGTATTGTGTTTAGTTCTGGAGGCCATATCTCCAGAAGGATATAAATACATTAGAGACTGTACAAAGAAGGGCAACTAAAATGGTGCATGGCCTACATCACAAAACGTACTAGGAAAGACTAAATGATCTTAATATGTATACTTTAGAGCAGAGAAGGGAAAGGGGGGACATGATAGAAACTTTCAAATATATCAAGGGTTTTAACAAGGTCCAGGTGGGAGACATTCTTCACAGGAAGAGGAGCAGCAGAACACGAGGACATGCACTGAAACTAGAGGGAGGAAGATTCAGGGGAAATTTGAGGAAGAATTACTTCACAGAAAGAGTAGTAGATAAGTGGAATAGCCTCCCATCAGAGGTGGTAGAGGCAAATACAGTAGTACAATTTAAACATGCTTGGGATAGGCATATTGATATCCTTACAAAAAATAAGGATCAAATATGGTTTGAGGTAACATGTTTAAAAAAGGGGCAGACTAGATGGGCCAAGTGGTTCTTATCTGCCGTCAAATTCTATGTTTCTATGTTTCTATGTTTCATACCTGTACACATAATCATCAATTGACTCATGGGCTCGATCCACATGTCATGTAGAATCCATAGGCACAGTACCTATGAAACAAAATGAATACTCACATACATCCACCGTAGATTGGTCCTCTTCAGTCCAAGGTAGGCATCTAAAGAGTTTAAAAAAAAAAACAGTTGGATTGAGGAGCAGCATGTGTGTTTACACATGCTGCATCTCCACGTAAATGATGGGGATTCCATCTATGAGCTCCTGAGGAGCACTGCCGATGATTGGCTGGCCGCATCACATTGAATTCAATGTTATGAAAAGTTCTATAATGGAAACTGGCAAATCTAGCAGACCACAAAGTTAATTGAAGCTAAGCACACGGGTGTCCCCTAGGTTAAACATTTCCTCATATTACCAATTATGTACTATTTGTAAATGTACAGATGGAGCCAACGTCATTAATATCACTGGCGCGGCGAGATGACCCGTCTTGGTGCGCCGATCACCATGAAAGGGGCAAATGAGCATCTCACATGCACGCACGCCCCAGTAGCACTAGTGTGGGCTATTTGGTGTGCCAGGAGCTGCTTCATTGAGAGTGGCTCCATCTGTAGTGTCAAAAAAACATTAAATTTCCTATCACTACAACACAAATAACTTATATAATGAATACTGTAAGTGGAATAATTATAACTGAGGGTTTAGTTTATACAGCCAGTTATCTAAAGCAATGATTTATAAGTAGTTGTTGTTAGTGCTATTTATCTATCTATGGGTCCGATTTAGGGGCCCATTTATCATGTATCGCATTTACAATGCGATCTGGGTGGAATGTTACCGCCCAGGATCGGATTGTAAAATGCGTTCTTAGCGCTGGGATTTATCATCCCACAAGCGCAGGGACAGGGCTGCGAAAAGGAGCCTGTCCCTGTGATGCGCTCAGCCAGAAGACGGGGGTCTGTGCATGCGCGCTCATCGTCCGCCGACCAGGCTGACCCATAGGCTACAATGGGCAATCACCAACTCAGAATAGTGATAGCCCAGGGATGTGAATTGCTGCTGCCCGTTGTTGATACATCAGGCAGCTTCGCATCTCCCATAGAAACCTATGGGAGATGCGACCGGCGGCGATGCAGGGGGGATCACACAAGGGATCAGAGATTCCTGCTGCGGCCCTCCTTTGGTACATTTGGGTGTTGCTTAATATTTGTGGCTAAACCCCAAAAATGGGTGTTTTCGGGGATTTAGCCGCAAATATTGTTTGATAAATGCGGCCCTTAGAATTGTGAATTCTTTTACATTTCATTCATTTTCTGATTTTTATATTGCTTAGATCGCACAGGCACGAAGTGAGGTATTCCAATTTGGGCATATTTCATTTATGCATAGAATGCAGGCTCATGCACCCGGGATTCTATGGCATTAAACTAATTTTAGTGTCTTGCCAGACACTGACACATCTGTCTCAAAAGAGCACAGTGCTGTAGTCAGATAACACTCAAGCATGTAAAATAAAAATAGAGTAATCTGGAATGAAATAATGCTGTAAGGGTTTTCAAGGCACCACTGGATCTGCTTCTGCATCTACCAAATTTTACGAATTGTCTTTCAAAAATTTATAGCAGAGATATTTTTGTGAGAAAAAGGCAAAGAGTATAACAATAAACCTCTGTGTGGTTTATAAACATCAATTGCTAAAGAATTCAGAAAACAACAGAGCTTGCAAGCAACAGGACACGGATAATTCCAACAGTTGGAAACTATTATAATAACGGACATTCAATATAACAAAATAATTGGAAAGAATTTTAAAAAAAATAGAAAAAGCAAGCACAATTGATCACATGGTGGTCAGGAGTCATATAGTCAAAAACTTAATTCTATCAGAATTTACTCCAGATTAAATTCAATGTGGCAATGACTGTTAGTGTGGTAACATATTGTGTTATTGTGGGAGTACTGATGGAGCCGCCCTCAGCATTGCCGAGTGCTCGCCAGATCCCCCTAGCTGGTGAGCGCATGCACACTCGTCAGCAAGGCGGCGGGGTGCGGGGTCAGGGTGCATCCCTGCCCGTCTCCCATAAGGGAGACAGGCAGGGAGAGGGCAGAGCAGGGACAGGGTGCTTTCCTGCCCATCTCCGCTTCAGGGAGACAGAATGGGGAGCGCGAGCCTCTCGTTAGTAGGTGCCCCATTCTGCCGGCCTCCAGTGGCTGTCGGGAGACGGCGCATGGCGATAGAATCTCCATGGGTCGCTCTAATGAGATTGGCTGCTGCAATTCCTTTTCGTCATATGGATCTTATTAGACATGGTGTACCAAGTTTGCAATTATGTTACAGTTTAACTCTATATGCCTCGTAGTAAAAATTATGGTATATTACTGTTACTCTGATAACCGACAATTCACCTTTGCCTTCAGGTACTTATATGTTAGTTGAGCGCCCACTATAGTAAGTACGCTCATACCCCCACTATCCATGTCGGCATGGAGTTGATTTTATATAGTGTGGCGAGCGCAACGAGCCACCGAGCCCGAAGCACAGCGAGCGTAGCGAGCCCCACGTGGGGACACGTAATACTAACATATAAGTACCTGACTTCATTTGTATAAACCAATAAACCAAAGGGTTCTCTTTAGGAGTAAATCTAATCTGGTAAATTAAATGACACTGTTTCGATATAGGGCCTTATTCTGTTTCACTCACAAAGGCAAATTCCTTCTCAAATGGACACAACCATGTGTACTGCAGGGGGGCAGATGTAACCTGTGCAGAGAGATTGAGATTTGGGTGAGGTATTTTGTTTTTGTGCAGAGAAATACCTGCTTTAAAGTAAAACCCCATCCAAATCTAATTATCTCTGCACAAGTTACATCTGCCCCACCTGCAGTGCACTTGGTTTTGTCCATTGGAGAATGAATTTGCCTTTGCGAGTGAACCAGAATAAGGGCCATACTGTATTTCTAGCTGCACACCACAATAGTTCCAATCACCTTTTGTTCTTATGGGATCTTAGGAGGGTAAGAAGTATGAAATTATCAGCCTGATTCAGGCTTGATCGGATGGGGACGAATTTGGCCGGGTTTCCAATGGTGGGGGTCTGCGCATGTGCAGATATACCCTTGTGCAGACCCCCTGTGCGAACGCCTTTAGCGAGTATCACACTAGCCAAGGCGTTCACACTGACAGGGGCGGGCGGGGCGGACAGGGGTGGCAGCAATTTTTTTACAGCATTAACAGTAATGTCTTTCCCCACAGAAAAATAATAGGGGATTTTCTGACGTGACCAGCGATCCGTACATTTGTCAATAATCCACAAATTATATATATATATATATTAGTTACAACTGAAGTACAGATGGAGCTGGTCCCAGCTTTGCAGGGGATGGCGGAAGATTTGCCAGCCGCCATCCCCCCCAGCCGCCGGAGGGGACGCGCGCACACAAGATGTGCACGCGTCCCCTTACAATGGGGGTCCCCGCCGCCTCGCCGACGGTCGCCCTGGGTCCCCGCTGCCTTGCCGCACCCCCCCCCCAACCCTGTCCGTCTCCCTGAAGTGGAGACGGACAGGGTTCCTGTCCTCCCCGCCGACAGGAAACTGGGACGCACGTGCGTGTGAGACGCACACGCATCTCAGTCTCTATTGCCGGCGCTCGCCAGTGCAAGGGATCTGGCGAGCGCCGGCCAAAGATGAGACCCGCTCCATCTGTAACTTGTAGAAGGGATGGAAATCCATTTTTTTTTTTTAAGTTTGAAAGAATGCAGGTTATTAAAAATAAAAAATAAATAGTAATGGCAGAATGGAATACACAAATGTAGCAATGTCACAGTCAGCAACTAGGAGCAGCCCATACACGCTGCTTTGTGGGCGTGCTTTTAGTGCTGTACTAGCACAGATCACATTGCATTGCATTGCATGTGCATCCGTTGTGCATGCAATGTGATGCAATGTGATGAAACCTAAGTACAAAAAGTATGTGCAAGCACATACTTTTTGTACTTAGGTTTCATCACATTGCATCGCATTGCATGCACAACGGATGCACATGCAATGCAATGCAATGTGATCCGTGCTAGTACAGCACGCCAAAAAAGCAGCGTGTATGGGCTTGTGCTTAATAGATAACCTCTATATGAAAGTTTGTTGCTTATCCAAAATGGAAATGTCTAGAACATATTACTAACCATACGTTAAAATGGATAATATAAATACAATGTTTTATTTGCATAGTTTGCTGCAATCCCAGATCGGGCTGAGTGGCTGGGTTTCCCCAAAGTCCCCAAAGATTCAGCGCTGTTATTCACCTTACCACTTCAGACAAGCAGCAGTACTGTAAATGCAGTATTAAAAATGGCATCTAAACAAACACACCTATGGTATGCCTGAGGATCGGGAGATTACAATTACAGAAATTGTCATCATTTACTGAGTTCCTAATCTTTTTTTTTTTTTATTAATTGAAATGGTTTAGTGTAAGTTGTCTAATGGTAACTTTGTGTTGCGTTTTCACTCCTAACTACTCTGTAGTCACTAGGTCCATTAACCCCTTCATGACAGAGCCAGTTTGTGCCTTCATGACAGAGCCCTTTTTTTCAAATCTGACATGTCTCACTTAAGTGGGGATAACTTTTTTTTGCTTTTACTTATCCCAGTGATTTTGAGATTGTTTTCTCGTGACACATTGTACTTCAAGTTAGTGGTAAATTTTCGTCGATACAGTCTGTGTTTTTTTGTGAAAAATACCAAAATATCGTGAAAAAATGGAAAATTTAGCAATTTGCAAAATGTTAAATTTTCTGCTTGTGAGACAAATAATCATACCACTCAAAATAGTTAATAACTAACATAGACCATATGTCTACTTTATGTTTCCATCATTATTTCAACTTCCTTTTAATTTTTTTGGACACTAGGAGGCTTACAATATGAATAGCAAATTCTCAAATTTTCATGAAAATTTCAAACACTGATTTTTTTAGGGACCAGTTCAGTTCTGATGTGACTTTGAGGGACTTGTATGTGAGACACCCCCATAAATGATGCCATTTCAAAAACTGCACCCCTCACAGTATTCAAAACAGCATTTTGGAAGTTTGTTAACCCTTTAGGTGTTTCACAGGAATTAAAACAAAGTGTAGGTGAAATTTCAAAATTTCTTTTTTTTTGCAGAGTTTCAATTTTAATACATTTTTCTAACGAATACAGTAGATTTTACTAGAGAAATGTGACTAAAAATTGATTCCCCCAATTCTTTTGTTTTCAAAAATATCCTATATGTGGCCCTAGTGTGCACGTTGACCAAACCACAGGCTTCATAATAGAAGGAGCACCTACTTGATTTTGGAGCCTCCTTTTTATGAGATTTTTTTTTAGGCACCATGTAGGTTTCTAGGCACCATAAGTGCTAAAAGTTAGGAACCTCCCCCACAAGTCACCCCATTTTGCAATCTACACCCCTCAGGGAATTCATCTAGGGGTATAGTGTACATTTCAAACCCCCAGGGGTTTCACCAATTTTGGTACAACTGGGATGTGAAAATGGAAAATTACATTTTTTTACACAAACATGCAGTTCTGGCTCAAAATTTTTCATTTTCACAAGGAATGAAGGAGACAAAGCACCCCAAAATCTGTGCCCCAATTTCTCCCGAGTACGGCAATGCCTCACATGTGACCAAAAAATACCAGTTGGGTGCATGGCAGGACTTAGAAGGGAAGGAGTGATTTTTGGATTTTGCAGCAAAGATTTTGGTGGAATGAATGGTGGGTGCTATGTTGCATTAGCAAGACTCCCAAAGCACCAATACAGTGGAACCCCCCCACAAGTCACCCCATTTTGCAAAGTACACCCCTCAGGGAATTCATCTAGGGGTATAGTGTACATTTCAAACCCCCAGGGGTTTCACCAATTTTGGTACAACTGGGATGTGAAAATGGAAAATTACATTTTTTTACACAAACATGCAGTTCTGGCTCAAAATTTTTCATTTTCACAAGGAATGAAGGAGACAAAGCACCCCAAAATCTGTGCCCCAATTTCTCCCGAGTACGGCAATGCCTCACATGTGACCAAAAAATACCAGTTGGGTGCATGGCAGGACTCAGAAGGGAAGGAGTGATTTTTGGATTTTGCAGCAAAGATTTTGGTGGAATGAATGGTGGGTGCTATGTTGCATTAGCAAGACTCCCAAAGCACCAATACAGTGGAACCCCCCCACAAGTCACCCCATTTTGCAAAGTACACCCCTCAGGGAATTCATCTAGGGGTATAGTGTACATTTCAAACCCCCAGGGGTTTCACCAATTTTGGTACAACTGGGATGTGAAAATGGAAAATTACATTTTTTTACACAAACATGCAGTTCTGGCTCAAAATTTTTCATTTTCACAAGGAATGAAGGAGACAAAGCACCCCAAAATCTGTGCCCCAATTTCTCCCGAGTACGGCAATGCCTCACATGTGACCAAAAAATACCAGTTGGGTGCATGGCAGGACTTAGAAGGGAAGGAGTGATTTTTGGATTTTGCAGCAAAGATTTTGGTGGAATGAATGGTGGGTGCTATGTTGCATTAGCAAGATTCCCAAAGCACCAATACAGTGGAACCCCCCCACAAGTCACCCCATTTTGCAAAGTACACCCCTCAGGGAATTCATCTAGGGGTATAGTGTACATTTCAAACCCCCAGGGGTTTCACCAATTTTGGTACAACTGGGATGTGAAAATGGAAAATTACATTTTTTTACACAAACATGCAGTTCTGGCTCAAAATTTTTCATTTTCACAAGGAATGAAGGAGACAAAGCACCCCAAAATCTGTGCCCCAATTTCTCCCGAGTACGGCAATGCCTCACATGTGACCAAAAAATACCAGTTGGGTGCATGGCAGGACTCAGAAGGGAAGGAGTGATTTTTGGATTTTGCAGCAAAGATTTTGGTGGAATGAATGGTGGGTGCTATGTTGCATTAGCAAGACTCCCAAAGCACCAATACAGTGGAACCCCCCCACAAGTCACCCCATTTTGCAAAGTACACCCCTCAGGGAATTCATCTAGGGGTATAGTGTACATTTCAAACCCCCAGGGGTTTCACCAATTTTGGTACAACTGGGATGTGAAAATGGAAAATTACATTTTTTTACACAAACATGCAGTTCTGGCTCAAAATTTTTCATTTTCACAAGGAATGAAGGAGACAAAGCACCCCAAAATCTGTGCCCCAATTTCTCCCGAGTACGGCAATGCCTCACATGTGACCAAAAAATACCAGTTGGGTGCATGGCAGGACTCAGAAGGGAAGGAGTGATTTTTGGATTTTGCAGCAAAGATTTTGGTGGAATGAATGGTGGGTGCTATGTTGCATTAGCAAGACTCCCAAAGCACCAATACAGTGGAACCCCCCCACAAGTCACCCCATTTTGCAAAGTACACCCCTCAGGGAATTCATCTAGGGGTATAGTGTACATTTCAAACCCACAGGGGTTTCACCAATTTTGGTACAACTGGGATGTGAAAATGGAAAATTACATTTTTTTACACAAACATGCAGTTCTGGCTCAAAATTTTTCATTTTCACAAGGAATGAAGGAGACAAAGCACCCCAAAATCTGTGCCGCAATTTCTCCCGAGTACGGCAATGCCTCACATGTGACCAAAAAATACCAGTTGGGTGCATGGCAGGACTCAGAAGGGAAGGAGTGATTTTTGGATTTTGCAGCAAAGATTTTGGTGGAATGAATGGTGGGTGCTATGTTGCATTAGCAAGACTCCCAAAGCACCAATACAGTGGAACCCCCCCACAAGTCACCCCATTTTGCAAAGTACACCCCTCAGGGAATTCATCTAGGGGTATAGTGTACATTTCAAACCCCCAGGGGTTTCACCAATTTTGGTACAACTGGGATGTGAAAATGGAAAATTACATTTTTTTACACAAACATGCAGTTCTGGCTCAAAATTTTTCATTTTCACAAGGAATGAAGGAGACAAAGCACCCCAAAATCTGTGCCCCAATTTCTCCCGAGTACGGCAATGCCTCACGTGTGACCAAAAAATACCAGTTGGGTGCATGGCAGGACTCAGAAGGGAAGGAGTGATTTTTGGATTTTGCAGCACAGATTTTGGTGGAATGAATGGTGGGTGCTATGTTGCATTACCAATACAGTGGAACCCCCCCACAAGTGACCCCATTTTGCAAACTACACCCCTCAGGGAATTCATCTAGGGGTATAGTGTACATTTCAAACCCCCAGGGGTTTCATCAATTTTGGTACAACTGGGCAGTGAAAATGAAAAAAATACATTTTTTTACACAAAAATGTACTTCTGGCTCAAAATTTTTCATTTTCACAAGGAATGAAGGAGACAAAGCACCCCAAAATCTGTGCCCCCATTTCTCCAGAGTACGGCAATGCCTCACATGTGACCAAAAAATACCAGTTGGGTGCATGGCAGGACTCAGAAGGGAAGGAGTGATTTTTGGATTTTGCAGCACAGATTTTGGTGGAATGAATGGTGGGTGCTATGTTGCATTACCAATACAGTGGAACCCCCCCACAAGTGACCCCATTTTGCAAACTACACCCCTCAGGGAATTCATCTAGGGGTATAGTGTACATTTCAAACCCCCAGGGGTTTCATCAATTTCGGTACAACTGGGCAGTGAAAATGAAAAAAATACATTTTTTTACACAAAAATGTACTTCTGGCTCAAAATTTTTCATTTTCACAAGGAATGAAGGAGACAAAGCACCCCAAAATCTGTGCCCCCATTTCTCCAGAGTACGGCAATGCCTCACATGTGACCAAAAAATACCAGTTGGGTGCATGGCAGGACTCAGAAGGGAAGGAGTGATTTTTGGTTTTTGCAGCTCAGATTCTGGTGGAATGAATGGTGGGTGCTATGTGGCATTAGCAAGACCCCCGAAGCACGGTGAAATGATGAACCTAATAATCCATAGATGTGTGGTATATTTTGAAACACTCCTTTATACATAGGCCGGGTTTGTCGGGGCAAGTTTCACAGTGGAAAATAGTTTCCTTTCTTATTCCCTTTTTATAGCAAACTTTGCACCTTTTTTGTGTCCTGCCCTTTCTTGCAGTGGAGGGGATTTCGTTGGGAAAATGCTGCCCTGGTACAATACGGGGGCCAGTACTAGAAGTACTGGGGCCCTCTGCCTGCTGATTCCCAAATGTTAGGCTCTTTATGACTTCCTCTTGAAAGTGCATAAATGTCCCCCTCTGGCCGGTAGAACGGAATAGCACGTAAGCGTTATACAGTGCCATCTGGATGATATACACGGCCAGCTTCTTGTACCAGATATTTGTTTTCCGCAGGGCACTGTACGGCTTCAGTACCTGATCTGAAAGATCCACTCCACCCATGTACTTATTGTAATCTAGGATACAATTTGGTTTTGAGGTGTGGGTACTGGTACCTCGTACAGGGATGGAGGTGGTACTGTCTCCATGAATTGTTGTCAGTATAAGGACATCCCTCTTGTCCTTATATTTGACCAACAACATATTTTCGGTGCATATTCCCCTGCTTTCACCCCTTCTCATTACTTGGGCAATGTGCGTTTTGGGGAGGCCTCTTTGGTTCTTGCGCACAGTACCGCAAGCTGCTGTACCTCTTGAACCAAGGGCCTTAAACAGGGGGATGCTGGTGTAAAAGTTATCCACATAGAGGTGATAACCCTTATCCAGGAAGGGGTGCATTAAATCCCAGACAATTTTTCCACTAACACCTACGAGGGAGGGGGGGCATTCTGGTGGTTCAATTCTTGAATCCTTCCCTTCATATACCCTAAACTTGTGGGTGTACCCTGTGGTGCTTTCACACAGCTTATACATTTTTATCCCATACCTTGCCCTCTTACTGGGAAGGTACTGGCGGAATTTAACCCTTCCTTTAAAATGTATAAGGGACTCGTCGATACTAATACATTTATCAGGGATGTATAGCTCTGCAAATTTGGCACTGAAATGATCAATGACCGGCCTGACTTTGAATAGCCTGTCAAAGGTGGGATCATCTCTGGGTGGGCACTGTGCATTATCGGTGTAATGTATAAATTTATGGATTGCCTCAAAACGAGCCCGGGGCATGGCCATACGGTGAAATGGGGTGCTGTACAGAACATCTGTACTCCAATATTGCCTAATTTGTGGCTTTTTTACTATGCCCATATGTAACACCAGACCCCAAAACGTCATCATCTCTACTGCATCTACAGGGGTCCACCTAGCAAATGATGACGTGGGGTTTTGAGCAATAAACTGCTGGGCATATAAATTAGTTTGGTCCACCATTAAATTTATAAAATCATCAGAGAAAAATAATTTAAAAATGTCAATTTCTCTGAGACCTGTTGAATCAAATTGGATTCCTGGGATGGCCAAAAACTCAGGAACCTGGGGCTCAAAATTGTCTGGTGGTGGGGTCCATACGAGATCAATTATTGGGGGGGGGGTCTCAGCTGCTCTACGGGGGTGTCTTTGAGGGGGTCCCTCATCATCAGAGGAGGAAGAGGAGCTTAAGACAAATCCTTCAAATTCCCCGCTTGCCTCACTGGCTGTGTCAGAGTCAGAGGCAAGCATGGCATATGCCTCCTCCACCGAATACATTCTCCTGGATGACTGGGACGACATTTGGGATGACATTTGGGATGCCATTTATATTTTTGTGTTACTGGTAGTGAAATGTTTCAACACGTGTATAGTGTAGGGGGGGGTACAAACTTTATTTCAACCCGGGGGGTATGTAGTGTGTATGTATGTAGTGCAGAAAAAAAAAAATACAAAAATAAAAAAATTGAAGGGTTCAAAAAAAAAAAAATGGAAGGGGTTAAAAAAAAAAAAATTGAGCACAGATGTTGGTCAGTAACGTCCGTCACTGAACAGCGCTCAAAGGCAACAGGAATTTGATCAAAAAAAAAATAAAATAGATCAACCCTGTGCCGAAAAAGCTGATCAGTGATGTACGTCACTGATCAGCGCACAGTGGCCACAGGACACACACAAAATCACAGTGTGTGTAAAAAAAAAAATGTAAAAAAGACCCCACAGCACTCACAAAAAATAAAAAAAGGTGATCAGTGATGCGACACTGATTACCAGTGAGGGGCAGCAGGTGCACAACCTTTGGTGGTACTGACAGGTATATATAAAAAAAAAAACCTCTGCACCCCTAAAAAGTTGCTGATCACCTCAGATATAGTGATCAGCACAAAAGGCGGGGGCAGCAGACACAAAATTTAGCACTCTCTATCACTCTCTGTCACTATCTCTCTCTATCTCTCTATCTCTCACTATCTATCACTCTATGACACTGCAGCAGCAGCACTGACAGGTATATCTATATATAAAAAAAAACCTGCGCCCCCAAAAAGTTGCTGATCAGTTAATTTATACTGATCAGCACAAAAGGGGGGGCAGCAGTCAGTTATAAAAAAAATATATAGCACAATCTGTCACTATCTCTCTATCTCTCTCTCTCTATCTCTCTCTATCTCTCTCTATCTATCTATAGCTCTATCACACTGCAGCAGCACAAAATATAGCACTAGGCCTCTCTATCTCTCTCTATCTCTCTCTATCTCTTTCAGTTATATAAAAAATATATAGCACAATCTGTCACTATCTCTCTCTCTATCTCTCTCTCTCTATCTCTCTCTATCTCTCTCTATCTCTCTATCTATAGCTCTATCACACTGCAGCAGCACAAAATATAGCACTAGGCCTCTCTATCTCTCTCTCTCTATCTCTCTCTATCTCTCTCTCTCTATCTAATAAATCGCAGCAGCACAAGATGTCACAGGATGTCACAAGATGTCACAAGCATAAGCAATATCAATGATCAGGTAAGTATTTTGGATGGGTTCTGGTCAGTATAGGCGGCAGCTGGGCACGGTGACCGCACTGCACGCTATTCCAGACCGGAATGGCGTCTGCAGTGCAGTCACCGTTAGTTTAAACCCCCCTCCATGGCTGTGATTGGTCCGTCGGTCCGACGAACCAATCACGGCCTTTGGGGGCGGGAGGGGTGAGGTGGGGTGACACCAGTGTCACCCTTACACCCCGCGGTGATTGGTGCTGTACTTTACAGCACCAATCACCTCCGATCCCGTGTCACCGGCGAACGTTATTCGCCGGTGACACAGAAAACGCTGTGAATGGCTGTTCACAATGAACAGCCAATCACAGCGATCGCCGACGGGGGGGCGGCATCGCCGCCCCCCCTGGGCATGCACGGACATGTCTGCTGTCAGGGACAGCAGACATCGTCCCTCTGTCACTGCGTCTCTAGACGCAGTGACAGTTTTAAGCCATGACGTATATATACGTCAACGGTCGGGAAGTACTTCCCGGCCATGACGTATATATACGTCAAATGTCGTGAAGGGGTTAACCACCTAATTTGTGGCTTTGTACAAACAAAGTCCTAAAGACCGATGTATCTTCTCAATCAGGGCCATCTAACTCTCAGCCAAACCGCCTGTTAAATGAAGCCAATGGGGACAGAACATATGTATATGGTCGGCCATTTCAGTATCTTTGGAGCACTTAGCAACCCCGTACCTGATCTAAACACTGAGACACCATATGTGAGCTGAAGATGGAATGGCATAATTCACAGTACACAGTACATGTCTGGGGAATGTGGCACCCCCAAAATACCCCACCGCAAACAAAAAAATCCCAGGCTATCACACAAATGAAAGCTAGAAGTGTTACAGAGTGTAAATATGTGCCTTTTATAATAAAAAATTCACCCATTTTGTATTATTAAAACACTCTGAACACTGAGTAGCTGCTTTCACACACCTGACACTCTGTAACACTTAATTTCTATATTTTGCTTGTGTGATGATTGACTGGCTGTTTATCACTCTCCATTTTCTTACTTTTTGAAACATAATACATCTGGCCCATAATCACTTGATCCTATAAGTCAAACCTGCGGACAGGCTGCTGCTTGCAAAAGTCACTGCTTCTTTATGGGAGATATTATTCAATTGGGGTTGGGATCATTTGGTCTACAGCATGATGGTCGACAGTCATTAGGTCGACATGGGTCTAGGTCGACATGGTTCTAGGTCAAAAGGTCATTAGTTCGACAGGTCGTTAGTTCGACAGGTCATTCGTTCGACAATGTCTAAGTCGACAGTCAAAAGGTCGACATGGGGATTTTCACTGTTTTTTTTTACCTGAATGTCAACACAGTTGACATGGACACAGTTTGAAGTGCAACGCATCCACTCGCTGCACTCGTGATGCGCCGGGCACGGTGCCTCGCTGCGCTTGGCACACTATTTAATTCTCCCACCATGCCCTAGTGGGTGGTGGGGCATGAAATACCGTCTGTTGGCGCATGTTGGCTCGAAAAACAGTGAAAAACCCCATGTTGACCTTTTGACTGTCGATCTAGACATTGTCGAACGAACAACCTGTCGAACTAATGACCTTTCTACCTAGAACCATGTTGACCTTTCCCCATGTCGACCTAGACCCATGTCGACATTTCCCCATGTCGACCTAGACCCATGTCGAGCTAATGGTTTTGACCTAATTGATCCTCCAAAATAAATACAACTACTGTAACTTGTGAAAGGAATGGAAATATAAAAAAAAAATACGTTTGATTTAATGCAGGTTATTATTTTTAAAAAGTCCTCAAAACGTATGAGTATAATGGAATGGAAAATTCTATAGCATAATGCTACCCAAATCTTAAAATGGATAATATAAATACAATGTTTTATATGCATAAGTGACTGTAAACCCAGATCAGGCTAAATGGCTAAACGCCAATAATCCAGCGCTGTTATTCACCTAACCAGGGGCGCTGATTTACATATTATCCGGTGGGTGCTTGTAATGTGCTATTTTATCATTGTGTTGGTCATTTTTTCAAGCAGGTTTTAGGCTAAGTATCATCACAATTGATTGTCAGGGGATTCTGGCTTGAACTCCATGGGGAGGGATCCCATGTACTGCTCTTGGCAAGTCAGGAGCAACAGGCTGTGGGCGAAGATGTCCCCTGCACTTCTTTCAGCAAGTCAGCAGTGAAAGGCGTACATGCCTCAATAGCGACTGAGCATAACATTGTGGCACATGTGTACAGTGTACCCATAAGACTTAAGGCCCCCCATACACTTGTCCGATTTGTCCTAAGGACAAGTCAGACTCAATTTCCCCTGAGCACCCCCAGCAGCTTCCTGAGAGGCTCATATATGATCTGTCACTTGATGTGCCATTCTTACATGAAATAAAATGCATGCAATTTATTATTCCCTGGGAGCTGAAATCAGGAGGCAGGATAATTAAAAAAGCACTTTCAAAAGAATGGACTGCCTTTGATTGGTTTAGAGAGCTCTGATCCTATTCGCATTAGTTCGAGAATTACTCGATTTGCAGATTATCTATTTAGCGGTCAGTCTGAATTAAGCTGAGTCAGGTACTGCAGCTAGTTCATTATAAATTGAGTCTATGACATTATACAGCCAGGTTGCTTCACATATCTCTGCTTATTACAATAATTCATTAGGGCTGAATATCTAATTCCAGAATGTTTCTGTTATTTGAAAACTTGCATTAAATTGCATATAAAAATCACTCTTTTCCGATGCTTAAATTTTGCGACTCATTAATTATTAAGTATTGCTCATTTACAAGCCTGTAGTGGTTGCTTGTTTTTAGAATAACGTTGGGTACACATTAGGCCAGACTGGAGTCCTCGAGAGCTACCAACAGTTAATGTTTCCAGGGTCTCCTCACAGAATCAGCGGCGGATTTAAGGGGGGTGGAATCACTATGCTGATAGCTGAGGATCCCCTTTTTCCAGGGATACCAGAATTTTGAAAATCGGCCCTGGGGAACTGGAGATATCCAACTTCAAAGCAGCAGTCCACATCCGACCTGTTAATTGCAATTCCCAGTCATATTTCTCAGGTTCTGTCTGACGTAGAGTTTTTCTGAGAGTATATGCCAAAAGCTGGGACTCTCCCCTTTCTGTGGTCACTAGCGGCTTGTCTCTATCTTGCCCAAAACCAGAGATACCAGCCTTCCAGCAGCCGGTCCCTGCTCCAGCTCCAGCTCCAAACATCTGGTGTACAGTTTTATATTTTTGTCAATGGATTGCTCTGGCTCCTGATCTCTGATCCCCAAGTCCCCAGCGCCTCCTGAAAGGTGGGACTCTAGTTTTTTATACTATTGAAGGCTATGAAATCTATATTATGGCGATATCTGCAGTCAAACAAGCTGCATTTCCACTGGAAAATGACAAATATTAAGCCCACTCCATTATCCAACCCTCCCCAGCGTATAAAACACTCCCTACCTCCCTGGAAGTCATTTACAAGGGACCCTTCATTCAGTTCAGTGCCCCCTTCCACACGTTCATGTTCACCATCCCACCACCTGTGCAGTAAAGGAGTAATTAGCAGAAGTTACTGCTCCAGGTCCTACATGTTGAGTGGAAGATAGAGCACCCCCTGCCACCCGTGGGACATAAAGCTGCTGCTGCTGATAGCACCCACCACCCCTAGGAGGGGAGAATGGGTAAGGGCCCCAGTGCATTGCTTTACCCAGGGGCCCACACTCCTCACTGCCGCCGGCCGCATCTGCACCCGCACCTACTAAGTAATGATTGTAGTGATGATGGGGAGGTGATGACGCCGCCTCTCTCACTCAGTAGCTGATTTAGCTGGGCTTTCTCCCCCCATCCTGCTGTCCTATTGGCTGGTGGGCTATAAATTAGGTGGTTTGCCACCGTGATTGCTCACAGACAGTGTGGGGTGGGCTGTGTCTGCAGCACGGTGGGTGTGTGCCCGGTTTCAGGATGAAGTCACCTGATGAGCGGGAGCAGCCACAGCCTGCAGCTCCCTTGTGTGTTCACTGTCCGGCTGCACATACAGTGTGTTTGTATGTGTGATATACTATGTATGTATTTCTGGTGAGCTGTGTGTGATGTGAAATGTACATGTGTGTGTTTGTGGTGTGCTGTCTATATGTGTGCAATGCAGACCCCCCATTCAGGTTTTTTCTTTAACATTTATTATTGTTTTTTTAAATTATTATTATTATTATTTGGGGGGGGGGGTTATTTGCAGTCTTACAATGGTGAGGAGTCAGGAATGGGAAGGGGAGGAGTCAGGACTAGAAGGGGAGGGTCAAGTTTAAACAGTAAACCGCCCCCCCCCCCCCCCCCTAGAAGAGAAGTCTAGATCCGCCACTGCACAGAATCACAAGTGAAGTAATTAGCTCCACCTGTGGATCATGTATAATGTGTCAGTCAGTAATGAGTGCACCTGTGCCCCCAGCTAGGTGATCTAGAAATCGTGTACTGTTGGTAGCTCTCGAGGACTGGAGTTGGCTACCACTGCATTAGGCAATATAAAGTATTGAACTATATATCATTCCAATGCAATTTGGATCCATAAACAATATATAGTCCATATCATTCAGTGTGTATGATCAATCACAAATTCACGTGCATCATCAGGGTTGTGCCATCTGATATGCTGTACATAAGAAGCAACAACCCCACCCATGTGATGACTGCATTTAGGTGAATGCAGGATGCACTTCTTTTATTGCATAATCCTACACTTTGGCCCTTATTCTGATTGACGCGTACTTTTCCGCATACTTTCGGATCGCGTCTTTACGGCGTCTGCGCATGCGTGGAGAACGCAACGCGCATGTGCCACGCCTTGACTCCGTACCTGTTCGGGCAAATCCCGTACAAAACTGTTCACCGCAATCAGTCGGGAAATATGGGCGTATTATGGGCGTCATGCGGAATGACACATGGGCGTAGTTTCAAAGTGGGCAAAACGGGGCGGAAACATGGGCGGACACGGGGGAGTACACTTATGTTGGGGGGCGTGCATTCGGATACCACTCCGAATGCACGCGAACAAAAAGGGAAGAAATGTGCGGTGTCCAAAAGGCTAGTATTGCTTAGCGGACACCACTCGTTCCTGCGGTAGGCGAACGGACCGCCTAATGACTACAAGCATTAACACCTGAACCCAATAGAATCGACTCCTTTACTCATTACTCACTAATAGGACGCTTGTCAGTGCTTTAATTGAAACCATTGCTGCTTCAAGGAAACCTTACTAATCACCCACATATGCTGTACTTGTCACACACTTAAAACCTGCTAACAATGGACATGACTGAATATTAATACTATCAATACACATGTGTATTCGACATGTACTAATGAAACCACACAATTTTTGTAAAGTAAAGACATTTATTTATATACATTTCACAGTCAATGCCACTGTGATGCAATGACCAAAAAATAAAACAACCAAAAAAAAAAAACCAGGGCAGGAATGTACCAAAAGAAATTATAATACAAAACAAATATAATTGCACACAGATGGACTCCAGCACCTCCTATGTGCCACTGCACATGCGGCCAGTGGGAAATGAGGAGGCTGCTGGCCCTTCTACAGCAGGGCAACCTGCACCTGACCATTCTACAGCAGGGCAACCTGCACCTGACCATTCTACAGCAGGGCAACCTGCACCTGGCCCTTCTGCAGCAGGGCAACCTGCAGCTGCCTCATATGCACCATCAGCAGAATCATTTGGAACACAACCGGGGACTTAGCAACATCACTTCAAGTACAGCTGACAGTAATGGCAGGCAAAAGAGGGCAACAGGGGAACCAAAAAGGACATTTGAAGCAAGGGCTCATCTGGTTACCCTCAGCACGTGATTGGACACAAGAAGCTGACACACACAGCACAATGGAAGAGTTGGGATGACATAACGGTGGAGATTAATGCAGCCACAAGTTCATTTGCGACCACGTTTGGCCTTGGTAGGCTCCTTGGCCTGTGCAGCAGCTCTTCGGCCACGGCCAGATGCTGGGGCAGGTGGAGCAGATGCTGGTGAGGGGTTGGCTGGTCTACCCCTCCTGCCAGCAGGGAGTGTTGCTGGTGGTAATGCACCAGAAACGGATGACATTAGGACCCTGTTGCTGTTAACTAGCTCCACCATAAGCTCATTATGGTGGAGGAGGAGATCATTTTGGCGGGTGGCTTGCTCGGCCAGCACCTGAGCACTTGCAGCCATGGCCTGATGCGCCTCAGCCATGGCCTGCATGCTCCCAGCGATGGCCTGCTGGGTGCTGACCAAGCTCGCTATGATCTCCTCGGTCCTACGCATCCGTTCTGATGCCAACTCTCCCTGCTGGTTTATGTCCCCAAGCATCTGGGCCAAGGTGGCAAAATCGGCTTGGGCCGATGGCTGCTGCTGCACAGGCCTACCACTGGGGCCAGGTGGCACGGACTCGTCCACCTCCTGAGCAGAGTCGTCACCAAGCAGTGGGGTGTCTGTGGAAAATGATAAACACAATTAGGACACATTCTAAGATAATTACTTGCACAAGCTTATGGCATGACAAATATTTACCTTCAATAAAAGACGCAAACACTTCAGCTGGGGCCTCGCTATCCATCGTGCTCACCCCCCTGATCTCCTCAACTGATACACAGCTCTCGGCCATCAACTCCAGGGGGGTGAACTCTAGCCCTGATGGCATGGGCCCGGCCCCAGATCTCTGGCTGTGTTCCCACCGCTTGGTCATCTTCCTCTTCAGGTTGGTTTTGGAGTCCTGCCACCTGCAATGTAAGTTGACATATTAATACATGTCACTCCAGATGTTTGCTGTTGCAGCCATTGCTCTGTGCTCCATATTACGACATGTGCTTAATGTCAAAAAGATAACATTACATGCAACTATGATATCAACCGTTACAATACACATTCACAATCACCCTACTCTAACTCTCAACTAAATAACATGTCAATAATGTCTGTGTATCGTAACAACCTCACCGGCCATTTGCAAAATCCATCTAAGCATGAATTCCATCATTACTTGTCTATTACTGGGCACATGTATCACAAAACAACTTGCCTCTTCTTGACATGGTCCGCCTCACGAACTTGTGGCGCAACTTCATTAATCTCTGCCGTTATGTCTTCCCAAATCTTCCATCTGCTTGTGTGTGTCAGCCTCTCCGATGGACACTCAATCCAATCACGTGCTCGGGGAACCAGGATGGCAAGCTCCTGTGCTTCATATGCCTTATTTCTTGTACTTGGTTCCTCTGTTGCCCTCGTTCTCCCCTTGCCACGCCCACGCCTACTGGCACGTGTCGCTGTACTTGAAGTGCTGGCCATGGTACTATCTTGTGAAGTCCCCGGTTGTGTTCCAAATGATTCTGCTGATGGTGCATATGAGCCAGCTGCAGGTTGCCCTGCTGCAGAAGGGCCAGGTGCAGGTTGCCCTGCTGTAGAATGGTCAGGTGCAGGTTGCCCTGCTGTAGAATGGTCAGGTGCAGGTTGCCCTGCTGTAGAAGGGCCAGCAGCCTCCTCATTTCCCACTGGCTGCATGTGCAGTGGCACATAGGAGGTGCTGGAGTCCATCTGGTCAAATAGTTGCTGCAGCTCCTGGTCCACCTCTGATTGTGATCCAGACATGTTAGCAACAACATTGTCACATTCTAATACACCTTTATATACTGTTTGTGTATCCTGTTTGGCGGACATCAGCGGCAGCTGCGTTCCGTGCGCGAGCGTACGTCGCTGTTTTTTCGCGCCGCATACGTGGCGGAAATTCCATTGTGTAAAACCTGGCGAAACTTCGACATGAAATACTGGTCACCAATTCTAACATTGCATAGAATCTTCTGATACACCTGTGACTATCGCACAATACACATGCTATTTGCTAGCATGACATGACATTTGGTTCATGACTACTGTGGTAATGTGGAGTTTGATTGCAAGCTAAAAGTAGCCCAATCCCTTAGAAAATCCAGGCCACAAGTCATGCAATACTCATCACTACTGTTATAGACCACACATGTGAGAGGCCTATAAATAGTGAGTTGCTGCTAGAATCATTTGTCTCCAGATCTGGACTTGTCAGGGTCTAAGGTAAGCTCTTCCATGGTCCTTGTAGATATGATATCCATTAACAATGTAAGTGTATGAATGTATGCACCATTGCCTCACTGACTACAGATTTTTGGGCCAGCAAAGTGTTTGTAGCATTATTGCAACATGTCACATGTTCACTATTTCACTCACAGGTCTTAAACCTGTGTGTGTTCATCTATTGCAGGACAACATGTCCCAGCAATAGCTGAAATGTCTCATAGTACATGATGTCGGCAACAAATGCAGACACCTTTGATACTCAAGTAGTGTTTAGTAGTTCGATGTTGTAAGCATCTGTGTGTTTAGGACGGTGTGTATTGAGTTCATATTATTGTTACATCATTATAGAGTCAAATGGATCTTCGCGCTTTGACGGGGCGGCCATCTATTGTACGTATTGAAGCCTACAAATCTATTTGTAGTCGGATATGGCCATTATGTGCATAGGTGCATCAGTATTTATGTTCATTTCTTTATAGGTAGCTGAAGCAATGATGGCGTACATGGAAAGGAGGCTAAGGGCACTTGCGGCTCTCCCCACTCGTCGCCCAAGGAGGCCAGGACGTGCTAGAATCTATCGCACACGGGTGACTCTGTTTGCTATGCCCGATGATGAGGTACTTACTAGGTACCGGTTACCGCCACATGTAATTCTGGATCTGCTCTCGTTAATTGAGAGTGATCTGGAACCTCTACACGGGATCATGACAGCAAT
Source organism: Crinia signifera (assembly GCF_055691185.1). Taxonomy (NCBI): domain Eukaryota; kingdom Metazoa; phylum Chordata; class Amphibia; order Anura; family Myobatrachidae; genus Crinia; species Crinia signifera. The sequence continues at coordinate 184,913,859 of NC_139217.1, forward strand.
TCCGCCTCACACACAGCTGCTGGCGGTGTTGCATTTCTGCGCCTCAGGATCATTCCAACAAGTAGTGGCAGTACTTGCTAGAATATCTCAGCCGGCCTTCTGCCGAATCCTGAGGCGTGTGACGTCGGCCATGTTCAGGCGCAAGGGGCACTTCATGGCCATGACATTTGCCACCGAGACCCTGCGCAGAAGCCAGCAGGCCTTCCATCAAATTGCTGGCTTCCCTAATGTGATAGGGGCTGTGGATGGCACCCATGTACCATTTGTGCCTCCATCTCGAAGTGAGAAGATATATAGGAACCGCAAATTGTTCCACTCACTGAACGTGATGGTGGTATGTGGCCCATCCATGGAAATTCTCGCCTTCAACTCGAAGTTTCCCGGAAGTGCCCATGACTCTCATGTCATCCGACAAACCGGGATATGGCAAAGACTACAAGAGCTGGAAGGCCGTGATGCGTGGGTTCTGGGTGACTCCGGTTACCCATGTACGCCCTGGCTACTTACGCCGTACAGCTCCCCACCACCGGGCCCACAGGAGGCATTCAATCGGGCGCATGTTGCCACCAGGCAAGTGGTGGAGCGCTCAATTGGCCTTTTAAAGGGTCGATTTAGAGTGCTCCACCGCACTGGTGGTGACTTACAGTATGCGCCGGAAATGGTGTCGAGGATCGTGGGCCTGTGTATATTTTTCCATAACATTGCTGTGCGGCGTGAGATACCCTTTGATGAGTGGGAGGTTCCATCTGAGCCGCAAGATCCGCCCATGCGCCCATCCCGCGCCCCAGAATGCCGGAGGGGATACCCGCTGCGGGACTCTGTGGCGCAAAGATTCTTCAGGTACATTTTATCTAGTTGACCAGAACACACCAATTGTTGTAAAAATCACCCCTTCAAATAAGTACAGTGTGGTAGTTGTCAGTGTTACAAAACGACAATTAGCCAGCCTGCCCTCCTAATGGCAAAGAAATAGTAGATATTTATCATATGTGCTTAGTTTTGGGGGAAGTACAATATAGGTGCTCATTACTATACCTTGTACAAGGGATCTTATGTGTTTGTTATATCTTCATTATTGTAGTTGATACTATCCCTGATGTCTGGTGAGTACATTGATTTATTCTCTAATGTGGTGGGGACTTTTGTCTGTGTTGATGTATGATTTGTTTGCAGATATATATATATATATATATATATATATATATATATATATATATATATATATGATATTGGAATTTATTAACATGTTTAAACATTTCAAGGAGCAGGCAGGCAGGCAGGCAGGCAGGCAGGCAGCCAGCGCTGCTGTATAATGCTGGACTCAGGATACCTGCAAGTATGTGTATGTGTCTTTTAAACATAAATGTACGCATACACATAGATGCATAGAGTAAGTAATGCTAAGTACAGCTATGCGTTGCTAAGCTATAGCACGCGTTGCTTGGCGGAGCGCGGCGTTATTGGATTTGCTAAGTGCATACACACTGTGTTTTATATATATCAGATTTGTTCATTGCCATACATCAGCCCTACTGTTTTTAAGGCATGCGAATTTGTCACCATTTGTGTTGGCGCAGAGACGCTGTTCATGTAAAGATGAACAATAAAGTTATTAACACAAATAACTGTGATAAACCAATGCCACCACATGATTGGTTGATTGATGCCATTGTTAACATGGCGGAGACACGCAGGGCAGAGCCGTTTTCGCCTGCGGAACTGAGGGCTCTGGTCTCCGTCATGGAGACAAGGCTGGGCCGTGCTGGGCCCTTTATAACTAATGGCCAGAAGCGGCGGGCCTATGCTGCGGCAGGGCGCCGGATTTTCGCCCACACTCGGGTGCGGAGGACCATCGGACAGCTAGAGAGGCGGTGGTCGGACCTCCGCAGGCGCCAGCCCCAGCTTCTACAGCAGATTAGGAGCGAGATAGCTGATTGTGAGTATTTTAGCTATGAAATTTTGCACTTACATCATAGCATATAAAAACAATAAAATGTGTCTCATGATAAGTGGGTGTCCATGGGTTTAAAAGTCCATAGACTGTTATGTGTGCTTCTTCCTGGTTAACATGCAGTCATGTGGCTTTTATATGTAATGACATAGCATTCATGATTCTGATGCATACAATGTGCCAGATCTAATATGTGTTAAACATTGATAAATGCCAGGGTTGTAATGATTGAACAAATTACTAACAATCACATAATAACTTAAATGTCACACTTTGGAGTCCATTAACAGTAAGGAGCTACTTTCAAACATCGTTTGCCAACATTATCACCCTTCCATGTATGTCTTGTTATGGATTAATACATGTGCCCCAATGACCCTACATTGACCATGATTTTGGTTTCTTCCACACAGCACGAGCCAGAGCACGACAGGCACGTGAACAGGCCGAGGCAGGCCAGGCCGAGGAGGAGGGGCAAGAGCCTGATGAGGAGGTGCCGCCGATGGTGGAGGAGGAGCAAGTGGAGGAGGAGGAGGAGCAGATGGTGGAGGAGGTGGAGGAGATGGTGGAGGAGGTGGAGGAGATGGTGGAGGAGGAGGATGTGGTGGAGGAGGTGGTGGAGGAGGAGGAGGTGCCTGAGGAGGTGGTGGTGGAGGAGGTGGAAGAGGAGTTGGTGGCGGAGGAGGAGGTGGAGGAGGTGTTGGTGGCGGAGGAGGAGGTGGAGGAGGTGGTGGTGGTGGAGGAGGTGGTGGTGGTGGAGGAGGTGGTGGTGGCGGAGGAGGAGGTGGAGGAGCTGATGGTGGCGGAGGAGGTGGCGGAGGAGGGGGCTGAGGAGGCCACGGTTGCCCCGGAGTTGGCCGAATCCGAGGGGGAGGAGGCGTGTGAGGCGCCGGAGGCCCAAGAAATCGGTATGTATACATAATGCATCATTCATGAAGTAGTTGTACTGGTATTTGTTATGTAGCACTGGTGATGATAAATTTTGTTACAATACTATTAATAGAGAACCCAAAGTGGGTAGCTACAGATACAGGTACGGGTTAGATGGGGTGTCCAAGGCATCCCTTTCATCCAGGACACCTCTGAATTACACAGGTTTGTGGGATGGCTTGGAGCTCCATTTTGACTGCCACATAACCGTTGTAGTTAAACAGGATCCTGGAGTAAAGGGATGAGTGGATCATTTGTGGATTAAATTCACCTGCTGCAAGCGTCGATTCTGACCCATCATATAGTGGAATCTATCTTGTTGTTGAATGTTATTTATAAACTATAGGATGTATGCTATAAATGGAGTATGGGCCGGCCTACCTTGGAATGGAGTCACAAGTTGCCAGTGTCCCTGGAGCCTCCTCTACCTAAACACCCCCTGTAGTTCAGATTGTTTTTTTGCCCTCACAGAATTGTAGGTTGGTTTAGACTGAATTATGATTTTGAGGATGTGTACTGTGCATTCCTGACATTTGCATAACTCCCATGCCACGAACCATCACTGAACTTAGACTGAGGAGATTGTGACAAGTTCTTATTGACGGAGGCCATGACATGCTTGTCATTGGTTAGTCATGGGTGGGTTGTGAATGAGAAGAAACACTATGACTGTTATGTCTTCTGCAGAGTAAAGGGTAGAGGGAAAAAAACACAGTATGTAGTAAATAAGTTTGCATGTATGTCTATATGTATGTGTCATATCTATTTATCTATGTGTGTCTCTATCTCTCTACATATATATATATATATATATATATATATATATATATATATATATATATATATACACACATGTCACCTAGCATTTCTGCAATTTATGTAGCAGTATGTGAAATGTATGCATGAATATCATGACTAATTTTTGCCCCTTTGACATGCCCACAGATGCCACAACACCGGCAGATGAGGGGGTTCGTGGGGCCCTCCTGCGGATGGGCCACCATTTGCGGCTCCTAATAGCCGATCTCCAGGACCTGCGAGATTTGCTGCTGTAATTTTTGATTTTATCGTTTTATATTTAAATGTTAAATTATTGTGAAAATAAATGGTTTATGCAAGTTCAAAGTTGTTGGTTTTATTTGCACATTAAACAGTATATGTGTAGATTGTTTATAATATTTTACACAGGGTCTAATACAAACCATTGCACTTCAATTGCTGTAAGGGTTAATGTGTGCAATGCATGTGTTAGGCATGCTTGTAAGGATATATTGGCATCTAATTGATTCCAATTCCAAATAAGCATTTTTGTATGAGGATAGGTAATTGAATAAGTGGGTCATGTGATGTATTGCAGAATAGACATAATAGTGGGTTGTTTGGCGTAAATACACCGCTTACGTGCGGAAGCACCGCTTGCCTCCCGTTCGGATGCGGTATTCCCGTGCATACTCTGTAATACTCTGTAATACCGTGCAGAATCGGAGTGATTCTCCCGCACACGCATGGTTTGTATGTCGTCCATAAACACGCCCTGTTCTTAAAGAGTGAGTCCGTCCGAATGCGGAGGACACGTGGGCGTTTCTACGGACGATGGCCACACGCGGCAGCACTCCGTGGCGTGCGGACCGCACCGTAAGAATTCGGGAATATCCGCACCGATCAGAATAAGGGCCTTTATCGTGAGTTAACCCCACCCAGGGGCAGATTGGCAATATAAATCACCGGGAACTTTCCCGGGAGGCCGGCCGCATGTGAGGCCGAAAGCTTTACATGGGTTCACTCACGGGTGTTGCGCCGCCCACACAATTCGGCCGGGGACACCACAGGAGGTAGGGACGATGAATACTTATTCAGCCCGGTCTCCTGTAGTGTCCCCGGCCAAATTGTGTGGGCGGCGTTACACCCTCTACTGGGAAACTTCGGCCTCGTATCAGCCGCTCAGCCCATGTAACCCCGCCTCCTCCCACTGCTGAACTTGCAGGAGAAGGCTCGAGGAACTTGTAGGCACCACCCCCAGATCGCCGGGACCTGCATGGGGGTTATCCAGCCTCTGAGAGCAGCAGCCAGGTACTGGCAGCTAAGGTGCAGGGGTGAGAGTGATAGAAAGAGGGACTGGGGTGTGGGCAGGGGTGTCGGAATAGAGGGGGGGGTCAGATCGCCCCCCTCCCAAAACATGAGAGAGGTGTCTGAACTGTATAGTAATGCAGAGGCGCAGCGGAAGGACAGGTGCGCTGTGTTAATGATGCTGTGTGCTGCTGGCTGACTTAGCTTGCACCAGCAGCAGAATCCCCCTACCTGCTCCTTCACTCTCCTCTGCGCTGCCCCTGTCAGATAACAGTCAGGCAGCGTCACCTCAGTTTGGCCCTCCCTGGCTTCCTGATCCAACCAGGAAGTCACATGGTGCACACCGTGTGCACTGGAGGAGCCCTGCTCACGCTCAGTCTCAGCCCAGCAGTAAGGAGAAGAGCAGCAGCAGCCACAGCACAGCCATCCACAGAAGCAGAGGCCAGGCAAGTTCTGCTAAAGAGGGAGAGTGTCACATTAAGCTTTGGGGGGGGGGGAGAGTGTCACACTAATGTTTGGGGAGGGAGCGGGGAGAGTGTCAAATTAAGCTTGGGGGGGGAGGAGAGTGTCACACTAAGGTTTGGGTGGGAGGGGAGAGTGTCACATTAAGCTTTGGGGGGGGGGGAGAGTGTCACACTAATGTTTGGGGAGGGAGCGGGGAGAGTGTCAAATTAAGCTTGGGGGGGGAGGAGAGTGTCACACTAAGGTTTGGGTGGGAGGGGAGAGTGTCACATTAAGGTTTGGGGGGTTGGGGGCAATGTTCCCTCTAATTTTACGAAGGCTGTGAGCGGCTAAAGATTTTGGTTGTGCAACTTTGGAATGAAATTTACATTTTTGTGCGTCACTTATATATAACTGGAAAATGACGTTCAGCATTTGTGTTAACTTTACTTCAAAATGATATTAAACATTTAAACATTCAAAATAGAGTACACAATGTAGTTAATGGGTGAAACACACATTAATTGAGTCTACAACTGCAAAAAGGGACCACTGCTGCTTTGTGCGCTCAGTTGTAATGTCTGTGCGCACGCCCGTCAAGGTGTGTGCGCGCGCACGTGCGCACAGCTTAGAGGGAACACTGGTTGGGGTGCACATTTATGTTTGGGGGAGTGGGGAAAGAGTCACAGTAATATAATTTGTTGGTTGTTCTTTTCATGATTTTTTTAGGTGGGTGTTAATTGATTCTGAATGGTACAGCAATACTAGGGTTTAATTAGTCCATGTTTGTAGATATTGTATAATATGTGTTTAGCATATATATATGTGTATGTGTATTTTCGGTACTTATGTAGTAGCCAGGCACCCAATTTGCATACGTACGCTTACTTAGGGAAATCGCCCTTTTTATGGGCCATGCGATGCGATTTTCCTATGTAATTTATTCACTGCTTTCTTGGCCCCGGGGGATCGCATCGCACCTCCTGCAAAATCGCATGCGATCGCATGTGATTTTATAGGGTGCGATGCCATTAGATTACATATACACTTGTATGACATACAATGAGGTTTGAGGCACCCCCTCACTAGCCATGCCACCCCGAAGCATGGCGAGCTCAGGCGGAATGCGTCCTCCCCACCTTTTCTATACCCCAACTATCCACAACGGCGTGGAGTTTATTTTATATAGTGTGGCGACCCACGATCCCGAAGTGTGGCGAGTGCAGCGGATTACTTTACATGTATTCCGCGTCCCCTTGCCACGCTTCGGGCTCAGTGGCTCGCTGCGCTCGCCACACTATATACAATCAACTCTATGCCATTGTGGATAGTGGGGGTATAAAAAGGGTGGCGTGGATAGTGGGGGGGTGTGTCAAACCTCATTGTATGTCATACAAGTGTATATGTAATGTAATGGCATCGCACCCTATAAAATCGCATGCGATTTTGCGGGACGTTCGATGCGATCCCTGGGGCCAAGAGAGCAGTGAATAAATGACATAGGAAAATCGCATCGCACGGCCTATAAAAAGGCCCATGCGATGCGATGTGATTTTAGTACGCTGAATAGCCCACTAAGCAAATTGCTTAGTGGGCGCCCGGCTACTACATAAGTACCGTATTTTCTGTGCATATCACTATGGTAATGTCCGTGGTGAGTGTGGCCGTCTGTGGTGGTCCTGGATGGGGAGAGCTCTGGGTACCTCACACATGAGCTACACTTGAATGTGATTGTGTCCGATGTTGCAGAGGTCCTCAAACTATTTTGTTCTGGGACCCCATCAGACAATAAAATTGATTACAGGACCCCATCAGACAATAAAATAGATTACGGGACCCCAACAAGTTACTGCAGAAGGTCATCCAATCACCTGTGTGGTCAGCAGACAGCTGGCAGCATTGTGGAGGCACAAAATAATGTGAGTCTAAAATAACAGACAATTCAACAGATTTTTCAGATTCCTTCAATCACTGATTGAGATTAGAAAAATCACCAGCCTGATGGTCAGCAACATAGAGTCGCGACCCCATGCTGAGAAGGTCAGGACCCACTTTGGGGTCAGGACCCACAGTTTGAAAACTGCTCGTCTACATTGACGGGTGAGAGCTGCTGATGTTGATTCAGGCTAACAAATATACACTCTGTTTTATTACATGTTAATGTGATTTTTAATATGCCTGTTTGTAATATGTAAATGTCATTCTCTCCAACTATCCTCACGCCAGTAGGGCTGCAGCCTGTGCCGGGTTGCTAGGGGAACGACACCTATATATATATAATCCACAGCTTTAAGATGTGCCCTCTTAGAATCCACAGATCCAGAATATTCAGAGGATGAAGCGGAAAATAAATGTTGAACTTCTTTGCAAAACCTTATGAGTTCTGCTTCGTTCTCTGAATATATATATATATATATATATACAGTGGTCGAAGTGGGGCGGTATACGGGGGTATGGCATACCCCCACTTTAATCTGAAGATAAAAAAAAAAAGTTTTTTTTCCCCCTCAGGATGCTCTCTGATCACTCAGCAGCACATATTGTGCTTTTGTAATACCCCTGTACAACGGGGCAGTCTGGCAGGGGACGTTGATGGACAGGGGGGTGTCCGAAGGTGCGCACTATATTCACTCTTTACTTTTCCATACCCCCACTTCAAAATTTCCATACCCCCACTTCAAAATTTCCACTTCGACCACTGTATATATATATATATATATATATAGCCACTCCATATATATATAGGAATATATAGGAATACAATACTGCCGGCACTCCAACTATTGGAGTGCCGGCAGTATTGTATTCCTGTATTTGTGTGAGTGGATCCATTGCCTCTCATACCGGTTGCAAGGCACCTGCATCATCTTTACTTTATCCTGTATATGGATATATGGACTAGCTGAACTTTGTCTTCTGAACCCTGGAAGTGACACAGACTATAGTTATACCATCTGTACCTTATACCTGGAGAATCTGGGATGGAGAACCCTGCAATGGAAAATGCAGGTGATGCCCCTGGTTGCCAGGTTTTTACTGTACCTGCCTGTGAAACTTTTACCTACACACCTGCAGAAATTCAAGGCATTCTGTTTGAGGAGGGCGAGTCGTCACAAGACTCGAGCCTCTCTATGGATGAGGTATACCATCAATTGTTTCGGCTACGCCGCCGTGAAATTGACTTTCTGATGCATGGCACATCCTTGTCAGATTACTTTCGTGCCAAGCGGATCCCAAGGGGCTTCAGGGTCCGAAATACCCCAACCATCAGACGACATAATCCTGACTTTGTCAGAAAATGGGTTGGGATTTTGAACAGGTGTGCCCTTGACCTGATGGTGCTGGTCATAGAGGAGGCGGGGCAAGAATCTATCAAAACGATCTTTGACCACTACTGAGATTCAAGTCCTGAATAAGGGCTTGTCATATGTCCCAACCAACTCCCATGACCCATTTCTTTGGAAATTAGATCAACACAAATTACTCCGTAAGATGAGACTCAAGGAGTTTTTCCAAACACACCCGCATCAGGACCGAGACGGCCCGCTTGATAAATTTCTCATGAGTCGATCTACATCCACCTTTGATCCTCCATCCCAGAATCCTTCCATCCGGACCTTTGGCCGCCTCTTGGACGAGTCTGTGAATAAATTTTCTATGGCACCAGCAAAGATACAGAAGAATCTTACATCTGCTGAAATACAAGCTTTAAAAACCCTCAGCAGTTATGAGGACATAGTCATCAGGCCCGCCGACAAAGGCAGGGCCATTGTCGTCATGGACATTCAGGATTACCGACAGGAACTTTATGCTCAATTGTCTGATACCGAGGTATATCGTAAATTGAGCTATAATCCAACCAAGCAATACCAACTGGAACTCAAAAACATCTTATCTGAAGCGGTTAAAAGTGGTAAACTATCTACTAAAGTATCCAGCGCCATGCTCTCTGAATGGCCTAAAGTTCCGGCATTGTATTCCTTACCAAAGGTGCACAAGAGCCGTGAAAGACCACCTGGGAGGCCCATCATTGTGGCCTGTGACTCCCTATATCAACCAGTGGCCCAACTGCTTGATTCTTTACTTCAACCACTTTTACCCCTTAAAAAATCCTTCCTTAAGGACACAACCAATTTCCTGTTGTTGCTGCAGGGCATTGGCACTGTCCCGCCTGGGACTTTGTTGGTATGCTTGGATGTATGCAGCCTCTCCACCTCCATCCCTCATGAGGGGGGGCTGGAGGCTGCATCTGATTTTGTTAACCTATACCTGGACTCTCAATTGTTTGACCATGCTTTGTTTATCCAGCTGCTCAGTTTAACTCTTAAGCGTAACTATTTCCTCTTCGACGGGGCATACTACTTGCAATTACGGGGGTGTGCCATGGGGTCTGCCATGGCCCCCTCGTTTGCAAACATTTTTATGTTTGTCGAAGAGGATAAATGTTTCCTTAATTGCCCTGGAATTAGTGAGTATCTTTTATTATATACTCGCTATATTGATGATATTTTTATTTTGTGGACCGGTGGGGAGGAGAAATTACAGGAGCTTGTTAATCATATACAGTAAACTGTATAGAGCGCTTATTAAGGCTGTTCACTCAACATGAGCTGCTGCAGTAGGGATTAGTCAGATCCCGTAGAAAATAGAACAAGACTCTTTGGTGTCGACCATCCGATATACAGCCACATGGAGTTCCTCTGAGGCTAATTATCTCGATGTTACTGTCAAAATTGATGGTGGGATGATTAGTACAGATGTATACTCCAAGGATGTCGAGAAAAATACATTTTTGATGGCTTCTAGTCATCATCCTGCTGCCCTCAAGCGTGGTTTGCCCTTGTCGCAAATGATGCGTATATCGCGTATCATGAGTGACAGGGGTAGCCTGGAAAACAGATTGGATGAACTCATCCTCAAATTCATCCAGAGAGGATATGATCCTACAACCCTAGAGGAGCAGAAGCAGAAGGTTCTCCGCCTTCCGAGAGCCCAACTTTTTGTCCCCAAAGATAGAGGTACATCATCTGTCCTACCATGGACTAGTACCTTCTCTACTGCCAGTCCTGTTATTAGACATGCTACCAATGCGTTGTGGCCAATAGTTAAGACCGACCAGGATTTACCTGGTCTTCGCTCTCTTAGGCCATTGGCAGCATTTAAAAGGGGTGCAAACCTAAAAGACCACCTCATGCACACCGATATCACCGGTCGAGGCTTACCTAAACCTACCAATGTTGTCTTCAAACCCCCTGGCTGCTATAGCTGTCTCTCCTATACCACCTGCAACCACATTGTTAAGTGTCGTACCTTTAAACACCCACATTCCACTAAACAGTATGAGATTAGGCATGTGCTTAACTGTAAATCCACTCATGTGCCTATGCAATTTGCATTATGTAGGGCAAACCACCAGGAGCTTTCGTGAAAGGATGGGCTTACACCGATCTGCCATTGGTCTATCCATTGGGGGTAGAGACGTGGATCAGCCGGTGGCCCGCCATTTCAAGAGCATGGGTCATCCATTAAGTTCCCTAAAGTATTTCATGATTGACCATGTCCCGGAGTCATTGCGCGGTGGCAATAGTGCCAAAAAGCTACTATTGTTAGAATCAAAGTGGATCTTCAGGTTGGGTACCATCCAGCCGGGTGGTCTCAACGAGAAGATCAACCTGAATAGCCTTATATGATTGGCTAAGCTTATTATATTGTCTATTGATCTTGTATCTCATGTCTTACATTATGCCTTGTTTTTCTTGTTGTGTATTTTACTTTTTCTTTTTTTACTCCTATATTTACACACTGTTTTTTCGTTTTTTATTTTGCCAGGTCATATCACCCATGATATTTGGGGTCTGCAGGAACTAACAGAGCGGCATATCTTGATTAGAGGTTGGTTGCCCCCGTGTGGTGAGTACCAGACACTGGTCTACGATGGTGCCGCTGTGCGATGTAACCTGCATTGCCCCTTGTCATATGGATGATGGCCGTCCCTGTGTATGTTTGTACTTTGTCCTGGCTGTCAGTAGCCTCATATGCTACGTCTGTGCCGGCCAGGTTGCTGCCCGTGACGCTGGAGCGCACACTTCCTGCCCAGTGGAACGCAAATTGAGCTTTGCTGAGCAACGCCCAGGGCGTCCTGAGGCGGAAGTGTGTGCTGACCACTTCCGGGAGCGTCTGACGTGGCGAGGACACGCTGTGGAGCGCGGCACCTGTAGGTAAGGTATAAAGTCTGTATCTTTCACGTGTATTACTTGCTGAAGGAGGGTCTGAAGAAGGGGTTTGTCCCCCGAAACGTTACCTGTACCTGTGATGCTTTAATACACTTCTCCTAAAGTTGATTATCTCCGAGTGCTGTTCTTATCCCACATCCTGGGATTCATTGGATTGTATATATATATATATATATATATATATATATATATATATATATATATATATATATATATAAATACATGTATTTATCTATGGGCTGAATACAGTTAGCGGGTGTGATATATTGCGGCAGCACTTTACGGCGGCCGGACCTCACATGAAAGTACTTGCTGCCACATAGGTCTCCGAGTATCTTTGTGTGATTTTGGGCTGAAACCAGCCTGCAAAGTTTATGAGATCAGGTGCCGATGCCAGACTTGAAACCCCGCAGCAGTGGCACGCACCCTTTGCACACATACACCTTGACAAAGGGGCGCTGCCCCGAAACGTTGGTTGTCTTTCCACTGTTTTTTCAATACAAGTTTTACAAGACCTACGAGTGCCAGTCTCCATTCCTTATCTAATATATATATATATATATATATATAATTTCAGAATGGGATGGCATTAGAGATTGATATAATAAATAAATACACATACAGTACCGCCCATAGCTGTGTTGATTTTTCTTGATTAAAGGGTTTGCGCCTTGATACATCAACACAGCGTTTGGGCGGTAAGTGTATTTATTTATAAAATCTGTCTCTAGTGCCATCCCATTCTGAACACCTGCACATTTAACATTCAGTTAATTTAGTAGAAAGTCCCATCCTCCCCCCCCAGCAGTGACAGCAGCACCCCCGTCCCCATCCCCCCCCCCAGCAGTGACAGCAGCACCCCCATCCCCATCCTCCCTCCAGCAGTGACAGCAGCACCGAACCCCTGTCTCCATCCTCCCCCGCAGCACTGCAGCAGCATCTTCTGTCCCCATCATTCCCTCAGCAGTGAGAGCAGCACAGCACCCCCATCCTTAATTATCCTTCCCCTCCTGTCCAACAGATTTGTATTGGATACTTGGATAGGATTGTATTGGACAAATAAAGGGAATAATTCAGACCTGATTGTGGGACAAATTTGTTCTCAAAATGGGCAAAACAATGTGCACTGCTGGTGAGGCAGCTGTAATATGTGCAGAGAGAGTTAGATTTGTGCCTCTCTCCCCAGCTCAGGACATAGTACTGAGCAGCATGTGCTGAGCTGGGGAGAGAGGCTGTTGCAGTGACAGTTGGTTTTCCCTCTCTGCAATGTAGGAGGGAGGAGCAGGACTCAGGCCCCTCCAAAAGACCTGGGGCCCGGTAAAAAGTACCCGCTACCCCCTCCCTCTCAGTGCCACTGCTGACACTGAGAAACACTGCTGTACAGCAAAAGGTAATGACTGGTCTGTGTGATATGTTACTGAGGAACACTGTAGCAGTGGCCGGGGAGATGTGACTATGTCCATCTATTACGCAGGACACAGACCTCTGGGATGACATGTTATACCCACAGTACTGTACAGCAGGGGGGATATTACACCTTGTTACACATGATCTCATTACACGTTGTATGTAACAGGATTTGTGTTCAGCATTACCAGCATCTTATGGTGTCGCGGTTATCAGTACCAATAACTATAACACTGTGCGGCTGATTCAGCCTTTATGTCACATTGTGTAGCTGTAAAACACATCAACAAAATCAAAACAATTGCCGGCATTTGCAAATTAGCAACACTTGTCGGATGTGTGTAGGTGTGCGCCAGCAGCGCGTGCACCAGGGTTGTGTCACACACACATTGCACACACGCACGCACGGACTGATATTGTACAGGGTTTTAATTGTACATTGGTTATCTATAGATAGATAGATAGATAGATAGATAGATAGATAGATAGATAGATCTATCTATAACTATGTACAATATTTACAATATTTACAAATTTACATATATACAAATATATACAAATATACACAAATGTATACACTGCCCATGTCACCACCAATAAGCAGCAGTATGGCTATATATATACAGTCTGTTTAGCCAGGATAGCGTATGCATCAACGTTATGTTGTGCCCGGTGCCAGGCGCCACTTTGCCACTCCCTGGGCCAACACTGTCTCCTCCACTGTCATCACGGCCCACATCGGACACCTCCAGCTGCTCCTCCTCATATATAGGAGTCAGTCTAGGTGTAAACCTGGGGAGCTTGCGCTTTCTGCTCTTTCTGGTGGTAAACCTATTGAGCTTGAGCCATCTGCTCCTTCTGCAGGTAAATGCCGGCCATGTGGAAATTATGTTCCATCTCTGATCTTCTATTGTGAAATCACCGTCTCTATCATAGACATCGGCATTCTGGGATCTCACAGGTGCAGCGCACTGCACATCAGCATCGTCATCACAGCACTTGCTAAGATAACAGGCCATCTTCACGGATAACGTCTTCCTTCATCCAGTTTCCGTGAAGATATGAGCCTAGAGCCAAACAGCTCAGAACATGTGTGACAACATCGCTCTGTGACATCATCACTCTGTGAAGCCTCAGAGCTTCTCACATTTGCACATATGGCAAAATCCTTTAGATGTTTATGGAAAATAGCGATCTGCTGTAGTTTTACTAATTCATTCGCAGGCTTGCACGGGGCGGGTTCTCTTTCTGTCTGGGCGGCAGATATCTACTCGCAGTCATCTGCAACTTCTCAGATTAGTGATCCATGCCGAATCAGGCCCTACAGTATGTCCTATACAGCAATGACCTGCAAACTATGCCCCACACAGTATTGCCCCACACAGTATTGCCCACATAATAATGCCCCACACAGTATTGCCCACACTGCCTTGCACAATAGGCCCCTCACAATTATGCCCTGCACATTGGGGGTATTCAGACCTCCTCATTCTGCACGTGCATATGGACCATAGTACGCAAACAGCGACAAAATAAGATTTTTCTTTCATTGCAAGCCGGCCTCTATTGGACTGGCAGGAAGCTGGTGTTTGGGGGGTGTCATCCAGCCATTATCTGGGAGTGTCAGGGAAATAATAAATAAATGTGTGCCCATGGGTTTTAAGGGCGGGTCTGTGACATCAGCTCCGGCCTCAATCAATCTGTCACTGCCACATAGGCACAGTAAGATCTGGGTTATGCGCATATTGGAAGAATCATTATACAGTGAGTGAATTACAAATGGATTTGCAGCTAATCGCCAATCAGCCTGATTTTCGCAATCCATTTGCAGGCCAGGATTTCACTCTGACTGGGTGGTGACTACCTGCTCGCAGGACTTTGCAATTTCCAACAGCAGTGATCAGCTCTGAATCAGGCCCATTATGCCTTACACAGTAATTCCACACACATTGGGCCTAATTCACCCCTGATTGCTTGGCTGCAAATTTGCAGGCTGGGAGATCATCGATAGACTGCGCATGAATACTTCGGGCTGCACGCATGTACAGTCTATATAATTACTATCGATTCATTATAAACTAATCCCCAATGACCCAAAGTGGCTGTCCACTATAGTACATTATAATTAATGATTATGCCCCATGATACTATGATACTTCTGCTAAACGTTTGTCTAATCCATTTTTAAACGTAATTGGATCTCCCATCACAACCTTGGCCCTTATTCTGATCTGTGCGGATATTCCCGCATTCTTACGGAGCGGTCCGCACGCCACGGTGTTTTGCCGCGTGCGGCCATCGTCCGTAGAAACGCCCACGTGTCCTCCGCATTCGGACGGACTCACTCTTTAAGAACAGGGCGTGTTTACGGACGACATACAAACCATGCGTGTGCGGGAGAAACACTCCGATTCGGCACGGTATTACAGAGTATTACAGAGTATGCTCGGGAATACCGCATCCGAACGGGAGCCAAGCGGTGCTACCGCACGTAAGCGGAGGATTTACGCCAAACAACCCACTATGAAGTATCTTCTGCAAGACATCACATGACCCACTTATTCAATTACCTATCCTCATAAAAAACTGCTTATTTGGAATTGGAATCAATTAGATTCCAATATATCCTTACAAGCATGCCTAACACATGCATAGCACACATTAACCCTTACAGCAATTGAAGTGCAATGGTTTCAATTAAAGCACTGACAAGCGTCCTATTAGTGAGTAATGAGTAAAGGAGTAGATTCTATTGGGTTCAGGTGTTAATGGTTGTAGTCATTAGGCGTACGTTCGCCTACCGCATGAACGAGTGGTGTCCGCAAAGCAATAGTACACTTGTGGACACCGCACATTTCAGTCCTTTTTGCTCGCGTGCATTCGGAGTGGTTTCCGAATGTACGCCCCCCAACATAAGTGTACTCCCCCGTGTCCGCCCATATTTCCGCCCCGTTTTGCCCACTTTGAAACTACGCCCATGTGTCATTCCGCATGACGCCCATAATACGCCCCTATTTCCCGACTGATTGCGGTGACCAGTTTTGGACGGGCTTTGTCCGAACTGGTACCGAGTCAAGGCGTGGCACATGCGCGTAGCGTTCTCCACGCATGCGCAGACGCCGTAAAGACGCGATCCGTAAGAACGCGGTAAAGTCCGCATCAATCAGAATAAGGGCCCTTCTCTGGTAGATTATCCCATATTTATTTATTATTTATTTATTAACAGTTTTTTACAGTATATAGCGCACACATATTCCACAGCGCTTTACAGAGAATATTTGAACATTCACATCAGTCCCTGCCCCAGTGGAGCTTACAGTCTATATTCCCTACCACATATACACGCACACACACACAGACATTGTAGGGTTAATTTTGTTGGAAGCCAATTAACCTATCTGTATATTTTTGGATTGTGGGAGGAAACCAGAGTACCCGGAGTAAACCCACTCAAGCACGGGGAGAATATACAAACTCTGCACAGTTAGAGCCATGGTGGGGATCGAACCCATGACCTCAGCGCTGTGAGGCAGTAATGCTAACCATTACACCATCCGTGCTGCCCCATATCTTACTTAGGTGATAGCCTTGAAAAAGCTACATAGCGAAATGCGCATTGGCAGTCCTCCTCTGTAAATTTGTAGCAATTTAGCCTGTAGATAATGTAACGTCTGTTTGTTTGGTGTATATGTTGTGTATTGGCCTCTCAGGAGCTCCCGTGTGAGAAGCACTCAGGCGCACTAGCACATGCCGGCTAAGGGGACTGGATCCCTGGCGACGGGCGGAAAGGGGAGAGAGAGCATCTCTGCCCTAACGGGCATACAGTCACTGCACGTTTGGGCTGTTATTTACCTGTGTCCACTTACGTGTGTATTTGACACACGGCGGCTTAATATCATCGGTAGAGCAAACACTATAGCCATTAAAACGTGTACAGTGCTGCTGGCTGCAATCAGGGGGATCCGATTACAGGACTGCCCTGTGTGTATGCCGGACAGCATGTAACGTACTCATTTAACAATGAACATGTGTATAGTGTAAATTAATACTGCCCAGGAAGATCCAGTCTTAGGATTGCTCAGTGTGGACGCAGGGCAAGAGATAAGACCCAATAGAAAGCGCAGCAGCTTGAAAAAGTAAATCTGATGGTCTTGTGTCCATTTACTTGTGTATTTGACACACGGCGGTAAAACAATATAACAGAACTAACACACGAGTAAATAACACGTGCTTATCAGCAATAAATTTGTGTATTGTGTATAATAAACTGCCCAGGAAGATCCAATCTCAGGATTGCCTTATGTGGACACAGGGTAACCGATAAGAACATACATAAAGTGCAGCAACTCAGCAAAAGTCAATCTGAGGATTGCACTGTATGTACGCCAACCTGCGAGTGCAATTAACCAATACAATACCACTCATAATGGTGAATGGTAAAATATAAAACACTGACTTGCATGTGAAGGATTATTTCATCCCCACACAGCCATCACTATACTATATGTTTGATGTGCCCTATGTCTGTCTGCCTGAGGCAATAATATACATATAACACTGGTACGAGCCCAAGCGATCTGTCTGTTTGGTTTAAAACCATATATACAACAACAGTGTCTGTTAAGCACAGTGCATCTTATAAACTCCACGGAGAGGGATCCAATTTGTGGATTGTCCCGTGTGGAACCAAGTCAACCCTATGAGACTACTCGGTGTGTTTGCCACTAAATAAAGGCATAAAACCTCATATGTGGGCACACACCGTGTATTTGTGACATAAAGACACAAAATCCAGATACCAGTAAATTATTGGACCATAATATAGCAGACGGCAACACATCCAACAATCCATTCAACAGACAGTGAGAATATCACCATCCATCACTAGAGAAAATAATTCAGGCATTTAACTGCGGTGTACAAGCAGTAACCAGATAAATTATACTCAGCTACGAATTCACAGAGTGATTTTTTAATCTTTAATATTTCTTTTTCTCTTTATATCTATATCTTGTTTTAATACTTTCGCTACTTACTAATAAGGTCTCACATATATGATTGAATTATACAGCAATAACACAGAATGATGACCTGCTAGTAATAAGAATCAAAAAATTATGAAAACCTAAAAAACTAAGATTTAATAAAGTATACACCTATTCGTAGGTAAAAAAATCTATTTTATTATTGTGGAACAGGAGTGCATCCCAGTTTAACTGATTCATCTTTTTCTCCCCCACCCTTACTGTAAAGAACCCTTCCTACGCTGGGTGAGAAACTTCATATCCTCTAACCTCAGGGTTGACCGCATGTCCTGTGTGCTGTCCTTCTGGTGAACAGATCACCAGCTAATTTGCTGTATTGACCCTTTAATATTTAGCTAGCGATGCAGGGCTGGGCTAGTTGGTCCTCAGCTACATACAGCTATGTCAGAAAGAAATGAAAGCCCCATCCCCCCCCCCCCCCCCCCCCTGAATCCGCCACAGCCAGCACAGGCCCTTGAGGATCACCGCTTAAAACATTGAAATTGTTCCATTTACCACAACTCTCTGTTCCCTATTCTCCAGACAATATTTCACCCAATTACAAATAAAGTCACATATGTAACAGTGGGGGCATAATAATGATGGGAATGATGGGAATAATTATGGCAAAGGTGTGATGATGCTGTAGGACTTAACTAAATATGAGGGAGTGATGTTTTATACCAGTCTCTAGGCCAGTGGTACCCAACCTGGGGGTACTCTGCAGACCAGTTGGGGGTAATTGAAAATAGTATTTATTGGTAATGGCGGAAGATGAAAAAAAAGTATTTTGATGGCAGAAGAAAAAGACTTATTGCTATGGTGAAGATCTATGTTGTCACTTATGGTTCTGTCTTCAGCGTCATCAGCATCATCAGCGTCTCATTGTGCTTTTGCCTGACCTGCAATCCAATGGGAGCTACCCATGCTGCCCTCAGACATCAGCAATCATCTGTCCTGCACTGACACGGGTAGAAGAAGCAGCAGCATTAATCCTACAGGTGTAAGTGGGAACCCTGGAGACAATACACAACCAGCGGCCAGACATGGAAGGGCACGATTCCTGCCCGCTACTCCTTAATATAAGGACATGCATAAGGACACGCAAACCGCTCACTTCCACTCCACTCGTATTGTCTATATTTTAAATTGAGAGGAGGGGTACTCATCAATGAAAAGCCTAATCAAGGGGTACGGGAGAGAAAAAAGGTTGGGAACCACTGCTCTAGGCAGCTCTGAGATGCAGGAAGGCAAGAGGTCATTTGTCTTATTTTTCTATTTGTCATTGCTAGTTGAAATATAATTCCGCCATGCCTATTTTTATCTTGGTAACACCTGCAGTTTACTTGCTTCTGCCTACATGAATTCACATTCTTTTCTTTTTTCCCAGGGCAACTTGAAATTCCCAATCCGCTCCTGAACAGACGCTCCTCTCTTCAATGAGAACAACAACAAGGTTGGACGGACCTTGCCGGGATATCACGTCCCTATAGCTGCCAGCCCTAGATGTAGTTGTAGTTGTGAGTACGTTGTAGCCAGGCATAGTATAAAATCAGCAGGTATGAAAGTGGGTGAACAGAGCTAAGGTCAGACAACGGGCAATGAGGTAGAATTCAGGTGAAGATTCGGGGTGTGTCAGTGTGATAGAGCGCAGGGTAAGAGAGTGCGTCAGTTTGATAGAGCACAGGCAACGGGATGAGGGAGTGTGTCAGTGCGATAGAGTGCAGGCGGCAGGGGGAGGGAGTGCATCAGTGTTATAGTGCACAGGGCGAGGAAGTGTGATACAGTGCAAGGTGAAGGTAGTGTGTGATATAGCGCAGGGGGAAGCAGTGTGAGGCCAGTGTGTTTTATTTATCTCTACTAAGGCCAATATGTTTTTTTCCCTGTAGGGGCAAATGGGTTTGTTTTATTTTAACCTCCAGTGTGGGGGACAAAGTTTGTGACAGTGGGTGTCTCAGTCCTTATATTCATACGCTTTATAGTGGATAGGATAAAGTCACATTTAAAACTAGCAAAAAACTCAAGGAAGGCTGCAACTGTGTCTAACTCTGTAACCCACCCATCTACACCCATCAACAGGCTCCGCCTCCATTAGGGCTGCTCCGAGAAATTTCCCGGGCTGGTTTTTCATCCCAATCCGCCCCTGACCCCACCTAATATTTTTATAAAAAACTGCAATGAATCACTTTTTTATCAGTCTAATATATATAAAAACATATAACAGTCTCTCCACTTACTATAAGAGGTAGACCTGGGTGCCCTCACGGACTAGTGCAGCCAAGTGGCGTAACTATAGAGAGTGCAGGGGGCCCAGACACTGGGGGGCCCAAGGTCCCAGAAGGCAATCCCCTGCACCCTTATTTTGTTGATCCAATATTATTTAAATATATGTATTACACCACAGTGGCACAGAGTTCGAGTTTCTGGGAGGAGTATCAGTGAGCCCAGTCCCGGAGCCACCTAGTGTACAGGCATGCAAGATGATGATGTCATCATCATCGGAATCCAGAGCAGAGGTAGCTCCACAGCATGCTCCAGAGCAGCGCATCACGTAGCAGCAGTCCCACTGACCCCCCCTCAGTATGTGTTCTGCAGGAGGGGCAGATATTGTAGAAAGCCACACTGACACCCACTTCCTATATCTCTGCAGTGGTGAACAGGCAGACAGACAGGGGTCAGGGTGGGGAGCAATGCCATACATGTGAACGGCAAGGCAGTCGCGGGTGGGGGTGAGGAAAACAACTAGTAGCAGCAGGGTCTCTGACCCTATGTCCCCACTTCCTCTGTCTTTATGAAATGTAATATATTTTTACCACTGGAGAATACTAAAACAAGACCCCACCATTGGGCAACAAATACCCACTAAGCCCCTGTTTATTTACAGAAGAACTCCTTCCATAAAATATAATTGTTAGAAGTGCAATAGAGCCCCAAAATAGGAGTAGTATTAGAAGTAAGGGCTTCCATCGATGTGGGTCTTGTAAAATGTACAGATGTACAAAGGAAGTGAGTGAAATTCATGATTTTACCATAAATAGTTTTAAATGCCCAATTAAAAATGTTATCACATGCAATGAAAAATATTATCTATGGTATAGAATGCATCTGTGGTCTCATATATGTCAGGAAAACGACAAGAGGCAGGAAAGTTAGACTTGCCAAACATATATATAATATACAAAAAGGTCTAGAGAACCATACCTTATCGGGTCATTTTAAACTTAAACATAACTTTGACCCCAGTGAAATAAAAACTTTCTTCATGATGTGTAACGTATTTAAACATGAAAGTAGCCTCTCTTCCAGGTTGTTGAAAGTTGTTTCCCCCCCTGTGGAACGCATTAAACATCATCACTTCCACTTTGGTGGAACGCACACGTCATTTCCGCGATCGCCGATGTCCGCTTGTGGAGCCAGAGTACATAGGAAATTAAATTGCCTGCTTTTTAGATATCTGTTATATATAGAAATTAATATGATTATTTATTACGAACGGACTCACCACTTCCGGCGGATGTCACTCCAGCCGGAGGTTGATTGCGATCTGTCAATCATCGTTTTAATTGTTTAAAAGGGCTCCATGGAGATGGTGTCCTCAGCTTCTGATGAAGGACCTTATAGGTTTGAAAACGCGTTTAAGCTTAAGGACACCATTTCACTGGATCCTGTGAAGAACCTGGGGGAACTCTTGCTGATTTTACCATCCACCAGCTATTTGGAGGAGCCGGCACCCTACCTCTAGCGGTCAGCAAGTATTACCCCAGACAATCACCTGCTTCAGTTATACACCTACTTAGATGTTACATGCTGGTTTTTTTTATACATTAATTGTGAGTGCATACCTCTAATAATTTTTTTTTTTTAAATATACAGTGTTGCACTATCGCAAGTTATTTGAGTTTCAGGGAATGTGAAGAAACGTTGTGCATGCAATAAGAGTGACTTATTAATTTCTCGTATCATGTGAGTTAGTTATAATACTGTTAAACACTTAGGGTGTTTTTACCATCTGCGCTATGGCTCTCTTTTTTGAGTTTTTCTTTAGATTAATCCTATGAAAACTGGAACCTTCATAATTTACAGACGTTTCATGTAAGAAAAATATTTACTGTCTACTCCTATTGTGTTATGTGGCAACACTCAGTGTGACTTAAAAATAAAATTGTACAGTATATGTCTATGTCCCCACTACCTGTCACCATGTCCCCTGCTACCTCTGTTCCCACCTCCTCTGTCCCTATGTCCCCACTGCCTGTACCCATGTCCCCACCTCCTCTGTCTCTATGTCCATTCTGCTTCTGTCCTTATGTTCCTGCTGCTTCTGTCCTTATGTCCCTACTGCATCTGTCCCTATGCCCTGCTGCCTCTGTGTCTGTCTATGTTCCTGCTGTCTTTCTCTATGTCCCCGCTACCTCGCTCTGTCCCTATGTCCCCGCTACCTCTGTCCCTATGTCCCCGCTACCTCTGTCCCTATGTTCCCGCTACCTCTGTCCCTATGTTCCTGCTACCTCTGTCCCTATGTTCCTGCTACTTCTGTCCCTATGTTCCTGCTACCTCTGTCCCTATGTTCCTGGTACCTCTGTCCCTATGTCCCCGCTACCTCTGTCCCTATGTCCCCACTACCTCTGTTCTTATGTCCCCACTACCTCTTTCCCTATGTCCCCGCTACCTCTGTCCCTATGTCCCCACTACCTCTGTTCTTATGTCCCCACTACCTCTTTCCCTATGTTCCCGCTACCTCTGTATCTATGTCCCTGCTGCCTCTGTCTCTATGTCTAGGTTCCAGCTTCCTTGCTCTATGTCCCTGCTGCCTCTGCCCATATGTCCTTGCTGCCTCTGTCCGTATGTCCCCACTGCTTCTGATCTATGTCTATGTTACTGCTGCTTTTCTCTATGTCCCCACTGCCTCTCTGTCTAAACACACTAAGGCTGAGTTAGAGGGCCCCATTACAAATTTTGCTATAGGGCCCACAAAGCTCTAGTTATGTCCCTGGTGCAGTCTCCACAGGCATACTGTCTTTCAACATTTCAATTGTAGGGAGAATCATAGAATGTGCCGTCTCTATAGCGACGTTGCTTGTATTGTCACTTTTGGAATTGTTGGCACCTAGAATTGCCTTGTATTCACATGTAAACCCTATTCTGTTCATAATCCAGGTTTACTTTTGCCGATTTCTGGCGTTTACTGGATACTTTTTTTATGTTCCGCCACTTTTTTGTCAAGCTTATCAAGCCAGTTATTGATTGGATCGGCCCAAAAAAGTCTCCATATGTGCATTCGCAAAGGGTTTAATGCTGTCCCGTGCGCTCTCCAATTCTCTACCAGATTCCTCTATCACCAAAAGTATTAACCCGGGATTGAATACCCACTTTACTTATACAGATATTAATACTTCATTATAAAGCAATGTGATTAGGCCAATGATTGTCTCTATTATATTGTTAGGTTGAGCGTAGAGCCTTGGGATAAGCTTATTGTGTCAGAAATAATAGTTCCATATGATATTTTTATATTTGTTGTACTGTGTTTCTCTCCCTTGTTATTATTTGTTAATTGCTCCCATGGTTACCGGGAGCCAGGCGTGCGTGCGCCATGACGGCACCAGCTCAGGCTGATTACATCATTGGCGTGCGACATGCACGGAGGTCCGGATGACATGGGGAGATACGTGTGGTGGTATGTATAAAATGTCTGTATTTGTGTTATGTTTGTGACAGTGCACGTTCGCCGAGCTCAAAGAATCAGCCCTGCAAATACAGGAACGAGACCCGAATACTGACGCTGAGGAAGGGGGAACAGCGGAAGAAGAAGACGCGGAAGGCCGCTATGAGACCGGACACTATGGGGCTAGTGGAAAGAGAGGAGCGGTTCTCCAAGAGGCGCAAAACCCGGCAGGCCCAGACCCATTGTCCGCCATTTATAGCAAACTTACAGAAGTGGCCTTAGACATCCCCCGAATAGGGCAAAAGTTGGAACAGAGCGAAGGCAGGCACAACGAATGGCGTCCACAAACAGAGAGTGTAGGCCGACCTCAGTGGAGTATGCCTCCACTGGCATATCGGGAAGACGCTCAACCGATTGGTTCCACAAGGAGGGTAGGCCGATGATGCAGACAGAGCGGACATATCCAAATAAATTGTCATCAGGGAACTTTAAAGGGGAGGCCCCGAGGAGGAGGACCGACCTTCGTGAAAGAGACCCACTACTAGGTACGCAGAAACAAGAATGGTGGCCCAGCTTCGTAGAAGATCCATCGACCGGTCCGCAAGAGCTCATCCAAAATCAGACCACGGCGAGAATACGACCTGACACTGAGGATCGACGAGTCAGAGCAAGAAAATTGACCGGCCAGGTATTTTGGTTCAGTGTAGCACCTGGCTATGGCTTCATAAGGGCAGACAATAGGAGAACCATTTACGTGCACTATACTGGCATCCAGAAGACCCCTAGAAACAGATACTTCCGAAGCCTAGAAAATGGAGAAAGGGTCGAATTCGAACTGACCAATGGAAGGAGAGGCGTCAAGGCGACTAACGTAACAGGACCTGGTGGTGCTACAGTGAGAGGCAGCAAATACGCGACAAACTACAGTGAAGGACGACGCTTCACGGAACACCGCAACGATCCATACAGGCACCAGCCACATGGTCAGCACAGCCAGAGGGGGAGAGGACTACAGGATATTCATGGCGAAATTGACCACCAATCCTCCCCAGTGTGATCAGATGCCAAGACCACCAGACCCTAAAATCTCAAGGCAAAAGGAACGGCTAGAAACAACACTGATATAGATTTAGATAGATAGATAGATAGATAGATAGATAGATAGATCTCAGGGTTGCCTACCAGACCCTCTCCTTTAGGAAGAAAATGCTCTGTTACTGGACTTACCTGATAATGGGCCTTATTCTGGTTGGTGCGGCCGGGCCGTACGCGTACGTTCCGGGGTTTTTCATGATCTGCGCATGCGTACATTCGCTAATGCGCAGGCGCGAACACTCAACAACGCTTACGGATGGGTCTCTCCGTGCGAAAAAACCTGTACGCGAGAGTACGGGCATTGGGGGCGGCATAGGGGCGTGTTGAGGGGAGCGGCCGAAATAATGAGGGAAAATGGGCGTAAATATGGGCGTACACGGGGGTGTGCACCAAAAATGAGCGGTGCTACTACCGCACGATCGCCTAAAGCACCGTTCATTTCGGACACAAAACAGGCGGCCGCCAACCGCCAGCTCAGACCACCCCTACAGATACCGCATGCCAGCGTGCGCCTGGGTTTGCTAATTAACGCTGATTACTACTCAAACACATACACCTGAATGTAATAAGCAATGCTGCAGTCTATTAAGTCCAAACCATGATTTCACTACCTGCAAGCCACACACAGCACTCAAACACATTGGAAGCTTATCTTTCTATACTTCTCTACATTTAAAGGTTTGTTTAATTTAAGGTAAGAATCTTTTTAAGACCTGCTTATATATGCTAAGGTAGGTATTTGTTAAACAGTTAGACACATTCACTACATGCTTTCATAGACTTTACACAGTAGCACACTCAATCTACACAAGTCGACATGTGTCAACGTGTTCACTCTAATACAAACATAGGTTTTGTATTTATGATACAATAACATAAACCACATCTAACACCTACAAAGGATGTTTCAGCAATGTTTTAAGCCCATGCCCACTATTTTGCACACAATCTTTGTATAGTACCCAAAATACAGAACTGTACCACTATCTGATCTGCTATGAATTGGATTTTACTACACTCTGGATGTAAGATGCCACCAATCACATTATTGCACTCACATCTCTCTAACAAAGGATTCCTACATCTGCTTATGACACTGTAAAATCATATATATTTAAAAAGTTATACATGTTTGTTCACAAGCAATTTTCTCATGTTTGGCCGATTCACACATCTTTTTTTAGGGAGGACACATATGCATTCCTACACAAATGTACCTTTTGACCCTTGTTTGTCTGCCTCACCCACTCCATGAGGAAAGCATTGTTCTGGACCTGCTTTTACCTACTACTGTAGGAGCTACCTCACCTGCACACAAACTGCTTTCTCACCTATTAAGTTGCTCTGCACATGTGCTGACACAAACTAATTAGCAGGGAAAAGTTGGATAGGAACATGGGAATGGCCATGGAGAGGGTTACACATGGGAAACTTCTACCACACTTCAACAAATGTTCAAAAATACCCTGGTCAGTAAGTACACATAAATGTAGTATTTGTTTCACACAAGAAATTACACATACAACAATTTTGTTTTAATTGGTAAAATAAATTTATTTGCTGTTCAGCATCACAGCTTATTTGACACTTTAATGTCAGAAATCAAATAAACAAATAAAATAGACACAAAAATAAAAAACAGCCAGAACAAGAGGTTGCATATCTCCAAACATGTGTTACCCTGCAAATGCAATGGTGAAAGAAATGGGGACACCAGAATACGTACTGCAACAACCAGGGTGAATACTAAGCAAGATACACACCACCAAAAATTTATCCTGCATTTGTAGAGGTCAAAATAAGAACTTTAATGCCCATGGCACGAAAATGGATCGATGGCCAACTCAGGAAGTGGATGTCCAGTGCAATTTAAACATTTGGGGTCCAACCACAGAGGAAGTGAACCAGGTCTCATTATTTGGGGCCTTTTTTCACCCTTTTAGATGGGGCCTTGGGGACAGGGGCCTTTGGCTCAGATGGCTTGCGGCGTCTTCCCCTAGTGGACACAGGAGGGTCAGCAGAGGTGGAAGGTTGGGGAGCAGCTTGGGGTGGGCCAGCAGATGGGGGATTGTCCCTTAGGGACCTGGCAGTGGTCAGCAGCTCCGCAAGAATTTCATTCTGGCGGCTGAGGTGTTGGCCAATGCTTTGCATGCCAGCCGCCAGAGTGTCATTCATGCGGTTGAAGGCCTCACACTGCTGCCTGTTTGTGGCCTTCCAATCCGCCAGAAATTCCCCAACCTGCTACTGACGGATCGCAGCATCCACCCCTTGCTGCTCGATCCTCTCCAGCATCACCATCACGCTCTCATCCCATGTCTCCTGTGGCTGGGGGTGTCGTCTTGGTGGAGGCTGGACCACTCGCTCCACCTGTGGCTCTGCAGAGGAAGATGCTGCCGGTTCATCCTGGGTTTCTGCTTCTTCTAGGATAATAATTGAAAACAATGTCACCATCACATACGCACAAAAAAATATCTTTCAACATACAATGCATTACTCTGACTTACCATCAAAAGCAGCAGCAAAGACCTCCGCCGGGAGCTCACTATCCATATTGGATATCCCCCTGACCTCGGCCACATCAATGACGTCCTAGGCGTCCTGCTCCAGGGGGGTATACTCCAAATTATCTGGCATAGGCCCTCTCCCGGTGGACATGCTGTGGTTGTACCGGTCAGTCATCTTCCTCTTCAGTGTCGTTTTGAAGTCTGTCCACCTACAAGTTTAAAAATACAAATATCACCATGAGATATGTGCACCACTGTGCTACGTGACATTTCCTAGTGTGGGTGATCTTATGTTTTTTAGCCATATGTGTCCCACACACACATTAATGTCTCCATTAGGAGGCATTTCAGTGTCTCATCTCATTCATTAGGCCACTAAATGCACATACATAGATCACTATGCAGAAATGACATCATCCATGGCCAAATTATGCACCTCCACCTGTTGTGAAACTACACATTCCACCATAGCTTGACAGTGTGGTTATTATGGAGTAATTTAACTATGGGATGGCATACTGGGATGTGTAGTTTCTCACCAGCTACATGTGCACAGTTTGGTCATTCTTGTTTCAGTAGCATCATATGGAACATGTTACAACAACTCTTTAAAAAACACACTTTCTCTTGTCCCATCACATACTTCACATACTTCACATGAGCAGAACTGTGCCCATAACCTCACATCACACCAATGGGGCATGTTTCATATATCAATGTGGGTTATTAGACATGGTTGTGTTCACATGTGACATTGAAGTGTAGCACTATCTACAAACACACCTTTCTATTATTCTCAAAACATACATGTAACATATGTACACACATATGACATTATCAGGGGGACAAACACACTTGCCTTTTCTTCACCGCTAGCCAATCTCTGACCACTGGTGACACCTGGTTCACTTCCTCTGTGATCTTGTCCCAAAGGTTTCTCCTTGCACTGGCACTCGGCTTCCTGGTTGCCAATTCTATCCATTCGCGTGCCCTGGGCACTAAAATTCTTAATTCTGCCTCTACAAATGCAGGGTTTCTCTTTTTGGTCGTGGTATCCTGCTCAGTCCTCACCCTAGATGTTGCAGCTCGTTTTCTGGTGGCCCCAGTTCTCTCACCATGCACCTGCTGGGTCACACCTGTTTGGAGAGATGCAACCTCTTGTTCTGGCTGGTTGCTTGGCCCTTGTGGAGCTGGTGGAGGTTGAACAGGGCCTGTTAGTGAGGGGCCCGCTTGGTCTTGCAGGCTACTTCTCTCTTGAGCCCTCCTTCTCCGCTCCTGTTCCCTCTTCTGCAAAGCTTCAAGCATGGATTCTGCTGTAGCTCTCTGTAGAGCGTCCTCAGCTGCGGAATCGTCTGAGCTAGACATGTTTGCAGCAATTCTGGCCTGCATCTGACTGAATATTTATATGTTAATCTCCCGCCATGAACAAGGGGGCGTATATTTTTTCCCGCAATGTAGTTGCTCATTTACGCCGATATTTCCCGCCGATAATTGCCGCTTAAATTACGCAGGTCTCAACGCACCTGATCAATCACCTGTATATGCACATACACAGGTTGTGGAGCATTGTGTGCTACATCGTGAAATGTGTGCACCTGTCATTCCAATGATGAGTGTTGTCAGCTGGTATCTGTTGGAGTTCGTGTATGCTTTGTGAGTCACATTTCAAAACATCACGTTATAATGCTTTCCTTACATATGTAATGAGTATGAAATTGTCATACACCAACATGTTGCATTGTGCCCCTTTTAGCAGCGTATTTATTAGTAGACGGTTGCGTGTATTCTTTTCCGCACACTGTATATACAGTACGTCTCTCCATGGAAATCGGTGTATTGTGCCCCTTTTAGCAGCGTATTTATTAGTAGACGGTTGCGTGTATTCTTTTCCGCACACTGTATATACAGTACGTCTCTCCATGGAAATCGGTGTATTGTGCCCCTTTTAGCAGCGTATTTATTAGTAGACGGTTGCGTGTATTCTTTTACGCACACTGTATATACAGTTCCTCTCTATACATTGAATGCATGCTGTTGGTTATGGTGTGTGTATATCGGAACGGTCCGCGTAAGTTTCTATTCGCATCCAGTTTGTTAATGCAAGAAGGATTAATAAAGTTAATACTAAACAAACAATTTTTTACACCAATCAGCAAGCACCAAAAGTGATATATGTACCTGCAATTATTAACTGCGCCATTGCCACTATGACTTCAACCAGGGCTAGGGCGTTTTCGACACAGGAGCTGTTGGCCTTGGTTGAGGTCATGGACCGTCACCTGGGGCCCAGGGGCCCATATGTGTCCAACATGGACAAGCGGCGGGCGTATAATGCTGCCCGCCGCCTAATATACACCCGGACCGGCGTCCGCAGAAGCCTGGGCCAAGTCGAGCGGCGCTGGTCTGACATGCGCCGGCGGCAGCCAGTGTTGCTTTCTACACTTCGCCGCCATATTGCCCGATGTAAGTTTTTATTACTAGTATGTCTGCGTTTTTTTGCAAATGATTTCTGTACTTTTTATAAATATGTTCCTGAGTATGTGGGTGTATATGGGTGTATAGGGGGTGTATAGGGGGTGTATAGGGGGTGTATAGGGGGTGTATATGGGGTGTATATGGGGTGTATATGGGTGTATAGGGGGTGTATAGGGGGTGTATAGGGGGTGTATAGGGGGTGTATAGGGAGTGTATAGGGGGTGTATAGGGGGGGTTTAAGTAGTTGCTCAGTTTTTGGGTGTAGCATATCAATTAGTTTGCATGATAAATGTCTGAAATATAACAGCAATGATAATTTGGAAGGTTATGAGCATGACTAATGTGAATTTTTCTTTCCCCCTTTTTTATGAAACCCAATCTTCGATTTCTATGACATCAACATGAACATTTCAGCACGGGCAAGGGCACGCATAGAAGCCCGGGAGCAGGCAGCCCGGGAGCAGGCAGCCCGGGAGCAGGCAGCCCAGGAGCAGCCAGACGAGGAGGAAGAAGAGGAGGAGGATGAGGAGGAGGATGAGGAGGAGGATGAGGAGGAGGAAGAGGAGGAGGAAGAGGAGGAGGAAGAGGAGGAGACAATGGGTCCAGCTGGGGCCCACCAAATTTCGCCATCCCCTTCCACCAGCCACTCCCCAACCCCCACCCCCACCCCTACCCCCACCCCCTCCCCAACCCCCACCCCCTCCCCTACCCCCACCCACACCCCTACCCCCACCCACACCCCTACCCCCACCCCCTCCCCACCCCATTTCCAACCCCCCTACACCTCTCCACCACCCACCCCCAAACCTCTCCAATCCCCACTCCAACCCACTACCAGTATCCCAAGTCCTATCCCATCCCCCTTGCTCCTGACCCCCCCAACCACCGCACACCCAACCAGCGGCGAGCAGGATGGCTCAACCAGCCGTAAGTAAATAATGTGTCTAATGTTTACCTACACATTTCTACACATAAACAATCACAAAAACCACATATGTGTATCCAACATCAACATTAGTTGCAACATATCACTGCAGGGCGACCATGAGGTGTGGCCTGTCCTTCTCCAGGAACAAGGGTCCCCTTGGTGTTTTTTTTTGAGTGTGGCCATGCCTCACCCCTTGAATAATTGACATAACAGTACATCCAATGACATATCCGACATTAGTGGTGTTGTAGTTATGTGGATCCAGGTGTTGTGTAACTCCACTTCCCAGCATGATGTGCAACATAAATTTATAGATTGTTTTGTTAATAGTGTGTGAGGCCATGCGGATGCATGCTTTACAAACATAGCTTTAGGCCTATAATTTGTACAGCAATGTCCTAAATTTTAAATAGTAAGGAGTGCTTAAGCCACAACAATGTCATAACCCTTAAATAGCACAGCCTAATTGTGAGGTTAGATGTGAGTCCCCCAAAACAAAACTACCAATTGGGATACAGAAAACATTCATCCAAGAAGGAGTAATTTAATTAATGTTATTTACAATGTACAGTATGTGTGTAGTTTTTAGTACTGTGTTTACATCAGACCCATCTTCAATGTAGTTAAAAAATGTATGTGGCCTTCACACATAACTCACAACTTCTTATTATGTACAAATACAACAAACATTTGTGTATATTATATATATATATATTTTTTTATCCCTTCACTACAGACACTGAACAGCACCAGGAGGAGGTGGCAGCCATTATTCGGGAGATCTTCCTGACCCTCCTATATTTGCAGATACTTTTTGGCCTACTGGAGGCCCGCATTTAAGTTTGTTGATTTTTTTTTATGTTTGTATTTTAAAATTAAACATTTCTGTACAGAGAGAAGTTGCCGGTGTTGTTAATCAAAAATATGTTTGCAGGTTTGTAAGGGCAGGTACATACAGATGTGTAATGTAAGTTATATTTGTATTTTGATGTGAGGGGTAACGATTGCTGTGTGAATGTGTGTGTTTTTGAGTTAAATAACACAGTGAAAATGCATGAATGTTTAATGTTGTTAGATGAATACATCACACATAACATCAGGGTAGGTATACATGTTACACATTTTGGACAAAATAATTATGGACATAATTTAGTACATATACAGAAACACCAACATAACTTGTTTTAAAAGTAACAGCAATGTGGGGACACATAGATAGTGATTAAAATGCCACATTAGAACATAACAAATATACATGTAATGAGGGTTAAAATGTTGTTTTATTAGGGTCTTTATTAAGGTAGACAATTGAGTTAATAGAAAACAATAATTGAATAACAATTAGAATAATTAATTGTCAGCATTTTAGTTGAAAGGCAAGATTTGCAGGTCCATACATGTGAAGGGTATGCCAGCGTACACGGACGTACGCTCACTCTCACGAGCGGTGACATAAGCTGAGTTTTCCATTGAAAACAATAGCGACCCGTCCGTGCAAGCTGGCGTACGCTCAGATTTCCGCAAGAAGTCGGTGAGAAGACGGACGAGAGACGTCCGTAAACGGTGGCGTACGCTCTGTTGTACGCCAGTTGTCGGAGTGTAAGGGCTGGGCCGTCCGTGTACGTTGGCGTATGTTCAATTGTACGCCACTCCCCTTTGACGTTGTTTCTGGCCGTACGTATGCGGCTGAGTTGTGGGTGGACTTAACCTCAACGGCCGCGTACGGAGAGCGTACGCTAATATGGAACGTACGCACGTTTGGCCGCTCCGATCAGAATAACCTCCAATGTGTGGCTGCCATCACCTGTGGGGATCTAGGTAATTGATAAGAAAGGTGTTTCACCACAGGTGATAGCAATCATACATTACCAGGGAAGTCCAGGAACAGAGCATTTTCTCCCTGAAGGAGAGGGTCAGGTAGGCAACCCTTTATATATATATATATATATATATATATAAAGAGGGCTGCAGGCACTCCTGATACCCACGGCGGGGTGTAGCTGCCCGGGTGCCTGATGCTGCCAGGCTGAGCTGGCTGACAATATGTGGAGAACACGGCACTCCCAGGACTTGAAGAATAAGCGTTTTCAAGATCTTGAAAACGGTTAAGTAAACCGAAACGTTGATCAGACTCACATCTCGCTGTTTCATTCTTCAAGTCCTGGGAGTGCCGTGTTCTCCTCCACATATATATATATATATATATATATATATATATATATATATATATATTACACTAAACATTGGCACCTTTCCTAGTTTTGGGGTGCCCTATGGCTTGTGACCACATTGTTTAAACAGACATTGTAGGGGCTCTGCACTCACTAAATTAACTGATCTTAATAAATAGTGGAGATTTAGTTCATGAATTGATCAATGCATTTATGCCTGCAGCCCCCTTCATGGGACCCCTCTGCAGGACCTAACACTATTGCTCAAAATGGCTACAATACACATAGCTAATCACATTAATGTTTGATTCCAGGCATGCTATCTGGTCTAAAGCTCACAGCAGACTATGCTTTTAAAGGTGAGCAGTTACCAACACACCTGTCACTAATTATCTAGGGAAATGGTTAACATAAGCTATGACATATAGGTTAAAATAGGGTGCATGAGAGAATGTGACCACAATAAGACTAATTAAAAAAAATGATCTAATTAGTCTTAAGCTGGCCAGGGGCGGATCCAGGATAAAATGACAGGGGGGGCACCATGATAAAAGAGGGTTTAGGTGGGGGAGGGGTGGTGTTAGTGGTGCCAGTGTACATGCTAAGAGAGCATCAAAGAGAGCGTGGGAGTGGGATTAAAAATAGGCCCTGGCATTTAAAGTATGCAGGCCCACCATGGCGACAAAAGCCAAGGATGTAGTTGTACACGCACCAAAGGTGCGCTCCGGAAAAGGGGGTGTGGCCACTCAACAGGGGGCGTGTCCTTGAGTGTAGTGTACAACACCATATACAACTTCTACACATTATGCAACAAAATACTACACCCCATTATACTTGCCCCTTACACATGATGCCAAATGGAATGAGCCAAAATTCACATAATGCCACATGGATTGAGCCAAAATTCACATAATGCCACATGGATTGTGTCAAAATTCACATAATGCCACATGGATTGAGCCAAAATTCACATAATAACACACAGATTGAACCAAAATTCACATAATGCCACACGGAATGAGCCAAAATTCACATAATGCCACACGGATTGAGCCAAAATTCACATAATGCCACACGGAGTGAGCCAAAATTCACATAATGCCAATACGGAGTGAGACTAAATTAACATATTGCCACACGGATTGAGACAAAATTCACATAATGCCACATGGATTGAGCCACAATTCACATAATGCCACACGGATTGAGCCAGAATTCACATAATGCCACACAGATTAAGGCAAAATTCACAATACGCTTCATAAACATTGACATTGTCCACCAAAGGCGCGCATTAAACATTTACACCATAATGTCCATTACACATTAAGTTACACGCCATTATGTCCATTATGTATTATGCCAAACACCATAATGCCTATTAAAAATTATGCTACAAAAGTGCTGCTTATCTACATGCTCATTGCCAAGGGTTCCATGCTCATTGCGAGAGGTTCCATGCTCATTGCCATGTGGGATTACATGCTTATTGCCAAGGAGAGATACATGCTCACGGTAAATTGGAGATCGCTGCCGCCATGCAGAAGTGATAGCCACTGACAGTGGCAGAGCCTGGCTGTATTCAGAGCACTGCAGGTCCCGGCTATTTGAAATGATACCCCTTTCACACCAGAAAATGCATTCCCAGGTTGGCCCCTTTTACACCAGCCTAGTCCCTGCATTTTCTGGTGTGAGGGGAGAGAAAACCACCCCTCCCCTTTAACCAGTTATCTCATTTAACCGGCTATATCTTCGGAACCAACTGACCCATTTACATGAGACAGGTATCATATTTAAGAACTTTTGAGTGGACTTTAAATGATTTTGGTACAGTGAAACTGGAACGTTTGGTTCCAGAGTAATCTGCCCTCAAAGAACATGAACAGCCATGAAATTACATTTCAAAAATAAAAAAATGGTTTACACATAATATCTCTGGAACCGATTGACCAATATGGACCAGCCTGGTATCATATTGAAGGCCCAGCGATTTGGAATTAAAAGAGATCAACCACAAGCTTCTGTGATGCCAGGGGGAGAACTGGCAGCTGTCGGAACCGGGTGGGGGTTGGAATTGACGGGTCCCATATTATCCTATGGGGAAAAAAAGGGTGTGGTATAAATCCCCGATGGTCGGGATTCCGACAGTCATCAGAATCGGAATCTCGACTGCACAGCGGGGGGAGTGCAATGAAGCCCCTTGCGGGCTCGCTGCGCTCGCCACGCTGCGCTCGCCACGCTGCGGGCAATGAAGCCCCTTGCGGGCTCGCTGCGCTCGCCACCTATTTTATTCTCCCTCTATGGGGGTCGTGGACCCCCACGAGGGAGCAGTCGGGATTCCGACGTCGGAGTAATGACTGTCGGAATCCCGACTGTCGGGGAGCCATCCGGCACCCGAAAAAAAATGTTACAGCTTTGCCAGGCGATATCTCCGGTTCCCGGGGGGCTAGAGACACGGGGCTGGGCTTGTAGGAAAGCCCTGGTCCTCAGCTACAAAATAAAATGACAGGGGGGGCACGTGCCCAGGTGCCCCCCCCCTGAATCCGCCACTGGAGCTGGCCATACACATGCAGATTTATCTGCAGATCTGTGTGGTTGGAACAAAAACATGGTTATGGATGCGAGCAAATGACAGTTGACCATTTGCTTGGAAATGCTGGAAAACTGACAAACTGTCACTCATCCATAACCATGTTTTTGTTCCAACCAGCCAGATCTGAAGATAAATCTTACTAGTGTATGGGTACCTTTATTGTGGTCACATTCTCTCATGCACCCTGTTTTCACCTATATGTCATAGATTATGTTAACCATTTCCCTGGATGATTAGGACAGTCCACGAAACGTTGACTTAACCTTTTGAATTAAATGTGAGTGAAGTTTTCAAGTTTTTTCACTTTCATCTAAAAGTCTCCTGAGTGTCTTCTTTCTGTGGGATTATATATATACAGTATATATATATACGCTTGGGAGGAACTGCGGCACTCGGGACTTGAAGTAAATAATAACTACACGTAGCCTCATGGGGTAGATTTGACGTTTTAGCCGCAGACGGCTTTTATCAAAACAGCTTACATGTCCGCGGCTGAAACATCAACTCTACCCTGTGAGGCTACGTGTAGTTATTATTTACTTCAAGTCCCGAGTGCCGCAGTTCCCCCCAAGCATATACATACCGGGCAGCCAAGGCTGCAACGCTAACTGAGGGCACAGGGCCAGAGACCCCACATTGGAGCTGAGTGCCGGCACAATGCACTATATATATATATATATATATATATATATATATATATATATATTTTTTTTTTTTTTTAAATATATATATATATATATATACACACAATCCAAAAGATGGGGTCACTCACCAGTCTTGTAGTCTTAGTCAAATAGGTTTATTCAGACAGCATGGCAATGTAGGAGGTAGTATCTACATTTCGATCCTCCTCTGGGACCTTTGGTAAGACAAAGGTCCCAGAGGAGGACCGAAACGTAGATACCTACATTGCCATGCTGTCTGAATAAACCTATTTGACTAAGACTACAAGACTGGTGAGTGACCCCATCTTTTGGATTGTATATTTGCCATATGGTTTGGAACAAAACCTATGGCCTTGGATGGTCACCCCAGCATAAATCATTCAGACCAGATGTGAGTGCCAGCCTTATGGAATATATATATATATATATATATATATAAATAAACGAAAAAGCAGGCACTCCTGGGACTTGGTTAAATGCAAAAAATTCTGTATTTAGGCAAACATGCCAAAAAGGCCAACGTTTCGGGGCAACAACGCCCCTTTGTCAAGGCAATACAAGCTGTGAAAAACGGCAAACAACAAAGTGTATGGTGACTCACCCTTAAATAAGTGGGCGACATGTCTCCAGATCCCCGCGCCTGGTGCCCGCCGTGTCCCGTCAGCCGGAAATCAAGGGGCGGAAGTGCGTCTGAACAGGAGCGCTTCCTGTGTAAGTTGGTAACCAGATAGTGGAACGCACGCGTTAAGGTTGCTATGCGCTGCTTCCTGTGGTGGGCGGTGGATAGCGGTGACAGCGGCTTGCACCCGTGCGTTGGGTGTCTGGATGACATGTTGCTGGCGAGGTGTGCTGGGAAAGAGAAGAAACAAAATGTGTATTAATGTGGGAACATTAACAATAAGTAAGATCCCCTGGACAGGAGAAGGGGCGTCTGAATGACGCGTGAGACATTAATAAAAGGATTGGTGAAATCCAGATGTGGTGTGAAAACGGTATTAAAAAGTAAGGAATGGAAATTAATAAAAGAAGATTAAAAAGTGCAGCGCTGGTGCTATAAACCACCCTGGTCTGTAGAAGACCGGTGTCAAGTATCTAACTTTGGGCTATGAGTAGCAGAAAAACTGGAGAGTGTGGTAGGGGACCACAAGTTTCCAATGGGTGGTAAATCACCTAGTCAGGCATTCAGTGCCACCACCAGCTGGTGACATATGGGGTAAAACAGTAGGTATGTTGCAGCATTACTATTCCTGTAATTGGGGAAATCGTCCTGTTAGGGAAAGGAAAGAGAATGGTGAATCACGTGTCTCTGGTACGGAATAGAAGGATCAGACTGAGCTGTCAGAGGTTAAACGGGTCCTTCCTTAGTGTCCAATGGATAGTGGTGGACCTATAAAAACACTGATAGTGTTAGCCGGTCGTTCAGGCCATGTGGCTTCACAGTATTCAGTCGATGGATCCATCTGGTTTCCATCTTCATCAAGTTACCGTCCCTGTCTCCTCTTCTGATAGAGGGGGGAATGTGATCGAGGATGATATGCTTCAGATCTGAGAGGTTGTGGCTGGCTTGGAGGAAGTGTTTCGCCACCGGTTGTTCATTACCTTTGCCAGTCAGTGCTTGCCCTATAGCTGACCGGTGTAGGGCCATACGTTCCCGCAGAGATCTGACGGTCTTGCCGACATATATGAGTTTGCATGGGCATTGGATGGCATATACTACATGTGTAGTTTGGCACGATACCACATGTTTGATGGGATAAGATTGCCCAGAGATGGGATGGATGTACTTATTGCCGGTAAGCATATACTGGCAGGTGGTGCACCCCAAGCATTTATAACAACCTGGTGCACGGGTTAAGAAATTAACCTTGCTGCTTGTGGAGGTGGAGAAACCTGTGATGTCGTTGTGCACTATTGCATCTTTGATGCTTTTGCCTTTGGTGTGGCAGATCATAGGTCTCTTGGTATTCAGACTGGGGAGACTTTTGTCCGTCTTAACTATAGGCCACAATGCTCTTGTAGCCCGGGGGAGGATGGCACTAGTGACATTGAACTTGGTGACAAATGGCAATGTTTCTTCCTTGTTCTTCGGGGGCTGGGTACCGTGTTGCGGTTCCAGTAGGCGATTCCTGTCCATTACCAAGACTTCCTCTTTTTGTTCCAATAGGGGTTTCAAAGCATATCCTCTGTCTCTGAATCTGGAGACAAAACAGTCTAGAACCTCAGGCAATTTGTCCCTGTCGCTAGTAATTCTGGCGGCCCTCATCATTTGCGACTTGGGCAGGGCGGTTTTCAGAGGTCGAGGGTGGAAACTCCGGAAGTTCAACAGAGTGTTCCTGTCGGTAGGTTTCGTGTAGATATTGGTGACAAAACGGCCTTCTTTCAGGGTGACCTTGACATCCAGGTAATTTACTTCAGAGGTTGAGAACTGGTAGGTAAGCTTGATGGGGGACTCCAGTGCGTTGATGGAAGCGATGGAGGATACCAATTTGTCCTGGCCACCTGTCCAGACCATAAACAGGTCATCAATATATCTGGTGAAGGTTAAGATGTGTTGACCGATGTTTCTGTTATCAAAAAACATGACCTTTTCCTGCTGAAACATATAAATGTTGGCGAAGGATGGCGAGATGACACTGCCCATCGCACATCCACTTTTTTGGCAATAGAACTGGCCATTAAACAGGAAGTAGTTATTTTTTAAGGTCAGTTTCATGAGGGTCATGAATAGGTCCAAATCCAGGTCACGCATGTCGTTGTTCATAAGGAAACTTTTCATGATTTCCAGTCCCTCCTCTTGTGGGATGCTGGTATACAAGCTGGTCACATCCATTGTGACCAGTAGAGCTCCCTCAGGAATATTGGATGTTGAAGCTAAGATGTTGAGGAAGGCTGTGGTGTCCTTAATGTGAGATGACTGTTTGATTATCAATGGTTGGACCATGGTATCCAGAAACTGGGAGACTGGTTGATATATGGAGTTGTGTGCACTGATAATAGGGCGTCCGGGTGGTTTATGCAGAGATTTGTGAATCTTGGGGACAGTGAAGAAGATTGGGACAGATGGATGGTCCTGAGTGAGGGCCTTCTTCAGTTTTTGAGAGATGAGACCTTTTTCCTGTGAGGTTGACAGGATGCGGTCTAGCTCCTCTTTAAATAGGTTGGTAGGGTCCCCAGTTAATCTCTGGTACACCGACTCGTCCGCCAGTTGGGCATTAGCTTCTTCGATGTAATCTGAAAGATTTAGAATGACAGTGCCTCCACCTTTGTCTGCCGGTCGGAATATAACATCTCGATAATTGGACAGGTCACGTAACGCTGTACGTTCTTCACGGCTTAGGTTGTTGTGTGTGGGGTGAGGGGCCTCTTGGTATCGGATCACTGAAGAGTCCAGTAATCTCAGATAGGAGGATATGGAGGGATTCTGAGACTGGGGGTCAAAGTGGGATTTACTGCGTGAGCTGATGAAATTCTGGTGTTGGTCGGGGTCCCCAGTAGACGGATGTGATTGGAAAAATTCCTGCAATCTCAATTTACGTCCGAAGCGGTAAATATCAGTTTTCCAAGTTAGTTCGTCATAGGGGGTGGTGGGAATGAACGATAAACCCAGGTCCAGTACTCGGAGTTCCATGTCACTAAATTGCCTGTTGGATAGATTATGTATTAGCGATTCCGCTTGTCTCTCACTCTTACGGATTCTCTGATTCTGTCCTCCCCTGCGGGTGGTCGACCTGGTCTTCTTCTGGTGTCTTGAGAGGTGGGCACCGGTTGGGAGTTCCCTAAAGGGACGGCAGAGTCGGGGGCATCTGAATCAATGAGGAAATCGCTATCACTGTTGGAAGAGGGGGGGGCTTTTCTCGGGGTAGCACTTCTGGTTCTGCGTCTGGGGTTAAACTTGGATGGGGTATAGTTGGATTGTCCATCCGTACCTCCTCCTGACAGCCATCTGTATACTGAATTTCGTTCATAGTCCTCCCTGACTATGGATAGTTTGTTACGTTTGAACCTCAATAGGTCGCTTTGGTAATTATCACATTCAGTCTGTAACTTGGCTAGCCAGTCAGTGCTGGTGTCGGTGCTGAGGATGGTTTTGAATTTGATTTCGTGAGCTTGGATCAGGTCCTTTGTTTTGTGCAGCTCGCGACCTGCTTCCTCCACCACTAGGAGCATCAGGTCGTGGCTGCACTTGTTGAGGATGCCGATCCATTTGCGACAAAACTCTGGGTTGTGTCGCCCTATGGTCGGCGTGTTCCTTACCCTGAACCCTCGTGGTATCATCCTCTCCCTCAGATAGTCGGAGAGGGAAACTCCATGGAGTAGAAAGTCCGTCTCACGTTTCTTAAGCTTGAACCATTGGCGATAAAGATGTTCAGCACTCGGGCGTTCCTCGATGTTATCCAGACTTAATTTGAACAAAAGGCGGTTAGAATCCTCCTCAGAATAGCTATAGTGGTCACCCCTGTCGACAGCCATTCCTACATATCCAGGTATAGTGGGGATCACGGGCTCCTGGACCGGAGGGACTGGGATGGGGACCGGGTGATTTTTGGAGGTCATGATGTCCTCAATGCAAAAGGCTTTAGTGGTAATGAAAGATGGAAAAGAAAGTCTTGTATGGGGGTATGCTGCTAACGCTGTACCAGTGGGGGGCTTTCACCTCTTGGTCCTTATGTGCAGGTGAGTACACGATTCTCAGATATAAGGGGTGCCCTGGCTCCAGTGGACCTGGGTAGGTCCTGTATGTACTGCGGGTCTGCGGACTGGCACTCTCCTTGTTGGGGCAACTGCCCTGGTGTCTGGCTAAACAATGGACAAATAAACGAAAAAGCAGGCACTCCTGGGACTTGGTTAAATGCAAAAAATTCTGTATTTAGGCAAACATGCCAAAAAGGCCAACGTTTCGGGGCAACAACGCCCCTTTGTCAAGGCAATACAAGCTGTGAAAAACGGCAAACAACAAAGTGTATGGTGACTCACCCTTAAATAAGTGGGCGACATGTCTCCAGTTTGTTTCTTCTCTTTCCCAGCACACCTCGCCAGCAACATGTCATCCAGACACCCAACGCACGGGTGCAAGCCGCTGTCACCGCTATCCACCGCCCACCACAGGAAGCAGCGCATAGCAACCTTAACGCGTGCGTTCCACTATCTGGTTACCAACTTACACAGGAAGCGCTCCTGTTCAGACGCACTTCCGCCCCTTGATTTCCTGCTGACGGGACACGGCGGGCACCAGGCGCGGGGATCTGGAGACATGTCGCCCACTTATTTAAGGGTGAGTCACCATACACTTTGTTGTTTGCCGTTTTTCACAGCTTGTATTGCCTTGACAAAGGGGCGTTGTTGCCCCGAAACGTTGGCCTTTTTGGCATGTTTGCCTAAATACAGAATTTTTTGCATTTAACCAAGTCCCAGGAGTGCCTGCTTTTTCGTTTATTTGTCCATTGTTTAGCCAGGCACCAGGGCAGTTGCCCCAACAAGGAGAGTGCCAGTCCGCAGACCCGCAGTATATATATATATATATATATATATATATATATATACACACTTTGTTCTAAGCTAAAACATCCAATATAGTACATCCAAACCACACAATTTGATATTAGGCGCTGATTTATTATTCAGTACTGCTGCTGGGCCATAAGGGGGATTACCAAACCCCTTCGTGGAACAATAATGCAGAAAAGAAAAAGAGTGGACAAGCGCTGTACTGAATATATCAATATAAATTTATTAAAATATAAAAAGTATTATATAATCATCATTTCAAATATAACAATTGGCCATTTTCAGACAAACAAGACTTACACACATATAAGACAAACACACCCCTTGGCGGTGAACTGGTTAAGTAATTTCATGCGGTTAGATTTTTCCGTTATCCGATATATCGGTTAGTTGGGTTAGTTCTTATATAGTAACACAGTCCCCACTATATGTGCACATTGGTTAGTGGTATAATAAACTTGTAATCCAGGAAGGACTAAATGGCTTACTCTCACTTGTAGGTTCTCCGACCATATAATTTTTCCGGTCTTATCCGAGAGGTTCAAGTGGATTGCGTATTGTAGATTGCCAGTGTCCCCCTGGTGTCACCAGGGGGACACTGGCAATCTACAATACGCAATCCACTTGAACCTCTCGGATAAGACCGGAAAAATTATATGGTCGGAGAACCTACAAGTGAGAGTAAGCCATTTAGTCCTTCCTGGATTACAAGTTTATTATACCACTAACCAATGTGCACATATAGTGGGGACTGTGTTACTATATAAGAACTAACCCAACTAACCGATATATCGGATAACGGAAAAATCTAACCGCATGA
Organism: Crinia signifera; assembly: GCF_055691185.1. NCBI lineage: Eukaryota > Metazoa > Chordata > Amphibia > Anura > Myobatrachidae > Crinia > Crinia signifera. The sequence goes on from NC_139217.1 coordinate 184,956,333, forward strand.
AATTACTTAACCAGTTCACCGCCAAGGGGTGTGTTTGTCTTATATGTGTGTAAGTCTTGTTTGTCTGAAAATGGCCAATTGTTATATTTGAAATGATGATTATATAATACTTTTTATATTTTTTTTTTATAACATTTTATTGAAGAACTGCAACAGTGTACATGATTGCATTGTGTGATACATGAATTAAAAGTCTAAAACATGTTACAAACATTAAGAGTAAAGAACACATTTAAATGAACGATGTATGGACGTTTCCACATTGGCGTTTCTCTGTTATCTTACAGTAATAAGGCAAATTACAACATAAATGTAGGTTTGAATTAGGATGGAAAGGGGAGCTCGAGAGGTTTGATTAGAGTTAGAATGGTGGAGCATTCGATTGAAGTGTTATAAAGTTAAACCAAGATGTTAATTGTACAGCTTTCCGAAGCGGGTCCTTCACATGAGGGGGCAGCGATTTAACATATGTTAACCACACCGCAAAGAATTTCTTTGCCTTTAACTCTTTATCAAGTGACATCTCCAACCAATCCATATGGAATAAGAAGGAGATCCTCGGTAGAAGTAGGGTCAGAGTTAGTGTATTGGATGCAGTCCATTGGGAGAGAATAGTTTTGCGTGTTGCGGCAGCTACTTTTGATAAGAAAATTCTCTGCCCTGAATGCAGACGGGGGTTGCTATTAGTGGGATAGATATCCCACAAGGCCCATTCCGGTGTAGGAGTGACCACAATGCCATATTGGGATTGTATATATCTGCACACTGTTTGCCAATATGCGTTGACCTCCGGACAGCCCCACATGCAATGAAGCAGATCGGCTCCCTGAGCTGCGCACTTAAAGCACTTGGAGTTATCTGTTGCGCCCGTTATCATCCTGAGTTTTGGCGTGTAATATGCTCGGTGTAGTAATTTATACTGCATCTCTAGGTAAGAAGCCGAGACTAGGTTTTTATTTAATCGAGTGAAGGCGCCGAGGAGAGCAGGCAAGGTGACATTTGGAAGGTCTGCAGACCATTTTGCCATGCCTGTGGTCATATTATCTATGTTTAGTTGTCTTTTAAGGTGGGGATATAATTGAGATGTCTTGCATGGCCCATTTTTAGCGTATCTGATTACGATATCTAAACCTTTTGCGATGTCAGTTGTTGGGGTCTGTTTCAAGGCACTGGAGACGTAGCTCCTTAGTTGGAAATATACATACACGGGTATCTCTATATCATTATATTTTTCTTTCAGTTGTTGGTGTGATAATACTTGTGTACAGTCCTCATCTAGAAAATGGTGTATTAGACGTACTCCCTTCTCATCCCACCTTTTAGCCAATCGTAAATCTTGGATTGTAGGCATTCCCAGATTAGAATTATAAAATAGTGATTGGTATATTGTGTTGTGGGGTGAAAGGCCTAATCTGGAACGGGAGAGACGCCATGCCCTGCAGGTCGAGAACAATAGTAGATTGTCGGAGACTCCCGGAGGGTAATTTGATGGTTTTATATGTAATAAGCTTGATAGAGGTATCCCAGGGCAGAATGCCTGTTCTATTGATAGGTTCACGTAATTGGTGGTCGAATGTACCCAGTCAAGTGCGTATCTAAGGTTTGCCGCCAGCATGTAGCTTCTGATGCATGGTAAGTTAATGCCTCCCAGGGCTATACTCTGCGACAATTTAAACAATGAAATCCTGGGTTTCCTCCCGTCCCATATGAACTTACTAATAGCTGCATTTATAATACTCAGGTCAGAGTCTTTAATCAGTAGTGGCAACATTTGAATAGTGTATAGTAGACGGGGGAACGAGATCATCTTGAACAGATGGCATCTACCTATGTAAGAGAGGGGAAGGGACTTCCATGAACGAAAATCTGATAATGTTTTCGATATTAGGGGAGGGTAATTGGTGGAGTATAGGTCTGCTGGGTTGACCGGTATATTTAGGCCTAAGTATGATAGTGAGTTTTCTGCCCATAAGAAAGGGAACCCAGAGGGCCAGTCTAGTTTTGCCTTGTCATGTAGTGCCAGCGCCTTAGTTTTTGTTTTGTTAATTGTAAATCCTGAGATCTGTTCAAATTCTTTCAGCGTGTTTAGAAAGACGGGAAATGCCTCGTGTGGATTTGTGAAATATAAGAGGAGGTCGTCCGCATAGGCAGAAACCTTCAATTCCACTGAGCCTATCCTTATGCCTTTCCATTCCGTTTGTGAGTAGAATATTCTAATTAGTGGGTCTATGGCTAAGTCAAATAGTAATGGGGATAATGGGCATCCCTGTCTGGTGCCTCGAGTCAAATTAAACCTAGGGGTGTTCTGACCATTTATGGTTAAGAAAGCTGAGGGTTGGGCATATATTTTACGGAAAAAGGTGATAAATCCCACTCCCAGCCTCTGGTGGTGGAAGACACGTAGTAAATGCGACCAAGACACTCTATCGAATGCCTTGTCGGCATCGCAACTCACCAGAATGGAGCTACCTTGCGGGGTCGACAAGGAGCTCGTCAGGGCCGCTATCACTTGCCTCAAATTGTGTACCGAAGATCTGCCCCGGACAAAGCCAGTCTGTGAGGGGTGAAGCAATTTTGGTAAGACTAGCTGTAATCTATTTGCCATTATAGTAGTTAGCAATTTCAGGTCTTGATTGAGTAAGGAAATAGGGCGATATGAAGTAACAAATTGTGGATCTTTGCCAGGTTTTGGTAACACTATGATCCTGGCAGAGTTAAAGTCTTGAGGGGGGTTATTTCCAGATAGGATGGAGTTAAATAGGGTCAGGAGGTGTGGTATGATGTGCGGGGACAGTAACTTGTAATAGTCTGCGTTTAGCCCGTCAGGTCCAGGAGTTTTTCCTTTAGGTAGGTTGCTTATAGCTAATTTAAGTTCTTGTTCAGTTATGGGTTCTATCAGGGCTTCTCCCTCTGTCTGTGATAGGGTTGGTAACGTGGCTTTCTTTAGAAACTCCATGCCAAGAGCGGGGTGGTCAGGGGGAGAAGAGTATAAACCTTTATAATAGTCTAAAAAAGCATTGGCAATGTCTGTGGTGGATTTGTTATGACCTTGGTCTGAGATGATATGTGAAATTCTAGTCAATGGTCTTTGACCGCGAGTTATGGTGGCCAGTAGCTTGCCTGATTTATTTCCCCATCTATAGTATCGGTGTTTTTGGATGTCTAGGGAGTATTGCGCTCTCTCGGTGCAAAGTGTGTCATATAGGGCTTTTGTGTCTAGGTAGTGTTGGCGATTACTTGGGGTGTCATTTTGTAGCATTGCCGCATATGAGGCAGATACTGCTGAGCTAAGCTCCGTGAACCGTGTACGTATTGACTTTCGTTTGGCTGCAATATATGCTATTATGTGGCCTCGTATAACGGGTTTGGATGCTGACCAGAAAAGATTTATGTTATCTATGTGTTGTATGTTGTCATCTACGTAGTTTAGGAAATTCTGTTTTAGAGATTGTTTGAAGTCAGGAGAGTCGGTAAGATATGACGGGAACCTCCAATTGCAGGAGTGGGCGGTAGGGGAGGGTAGTAGTAATTCGAACCAGGTCGGTGCGTGATCTGAGACCACGATCGGTTCAATCTTAGAATTATATACTCTAGGTAATAAAGCGGTGGGTATGAGCCAAAAGTCAATCCTCGTAGATGTATGATGAGGGTGTGAAAAGAAGGTGTAGTCTCTGTCTACGGGGTGCTGATGCCGCCAAGGGTCTGTAAGTTCCAGTGAACGTTTTAACAAATCTAGAGCGGGGGGTGGTTTGTCTCTGGTAGCATTATTTGCTTTGTCTAAGGATTGTTGTAACGTGGCATTAAAGTCTCCTCCCAAAATGATGTGTCCCTCCGCCCAATCCTGCAACCGAACAAACAAATCTGTGTAGAACACAGTGTTGGGGCCCGTTGGGGCATAAATTGTGGCTACTGTGTATAGTTCGTCTTCTATATTAATTTTTAGAAATAGATATCTACCTTCTACGTCTTGCAATATATCAGTGACCTCATAACGTAGTGACTTGTTTACAATGACAAGGACCCCACGCTTTTTAGTTGTAAAGGATGCAGTATAGATCTCCGTAAACCAGGAGTCTTTCAGAGTATTGGGATCTCCTATTTTCCAGTGTGTTTCTTGCAAGACCGCAACATCTGGTTTGAGACGTTTTAGGTGTTGCAATATTTTCTTTCTTTTCAGTGGAGAATTTAAGCCCTCCACGTTCCATGTTAGGAATTTTATGCTTTTACGGGTGATCATTGGGTGTGTTATAGATGTTGCCATATTAGCCTATACCTATTTGTGGAAGCGTAGTTATCAAAGGGTGCTTTTTAGTAGTGGCGACCCCTGTCCCAGCGAGCAGGGGTATAGCCATATGTATGCTGTGACAAATCACAATCCTATGCAATATGTTTTTACTGAAAACAACTTGTGCAGTTCTAAGAAATTTTTGAATTTTGTGAACCCAAATTGTAGGCCAACAGGGCCTGTTATTCCAGTTAACAAAAGTAACGATTAGATAGTACGTAAAGAAGATTACGGCTCTGCGTCGCTGCGCAGTGGTAGATAGTAACATATAAAACAAACTATATCTATCTACTTCTGTTGGAAACAGCATTAAATGTACTGAAACTTGCATAACAAAATACGGTCTAACGATTTTATACTTGCAGGACGGTAATAATGTTAGTTCTCCATGCTATTTAGCATTGGCGGGCCACTGGTGATCGAATCCGCAAATGTTTTGGCTGCAGCGACAGAGTCGAAGAAATGTTGCTTGCCCTCTATCTGAATTCTAAGTTTCGCTGGATACAAAAGTGCGAACCTTATGTTAGCATCAAAGAGGGTCTTACAGATAGACGAGAACTCTTTGCGTTTCTGTGCTACTTGGAAGGAGAAGTCCTGGAACAGAAGCAGTTTCTCTCCTTGGTAATGTACTTCTCCCGCCTTCCTGTAGGCGTTTAGAATAGTCACTTTATCTAGGTAATTGAGGAATTTGAAGATGACTGGTCTGGGTCTACGCCGCTCTGATTGGTTGTCTGGGCCAATTCGGTGAACTCGTTCTATCGTCATGGCGCCCGAGGCTGGTAAACAATGTAGCTCTTGTGGAAGCCATCTGGAGACCAGCTCCATCAACTCACGTTGCTTGATTGTTTCCGGCAGACCTATCAGGCGCAGATTGTTTCTGCGGTTTCTATTTTCAAGATCTTCTAGCTTGTCTTGAACAGCTGTAATAGTGGCCTCGTGGGAGGCAATTGTAGCCTTGGCGGTAAGTAGATCGTCCTCGACTGAGGATATGCGTTGCTCGGCTTCTTCGATTCTGGAGCCCTGATCACGTATCTGTGTGATGGCTGACTCAATGGCCTCCTTGAGACCTGCCAGCTTCTCATCCAGAAGAGGGGATATTATGGCCGAGATCTCTTTAGCATGGTTAATGGCTGATGTGCTGAACGTGGAAGGGATGGTACTTTGGGAGGCCTCAGAAGCAGTGGGCGAGGCGGTAGGGCTGTTGTTGGGGGTTGGGAGGGGCTTGTTGTCTTTGCCTTTACTCGTGGCTCCACCCTTGCCACTTCGAGATGACTTTGCCACGTACTTTTCCATTGTAGCCAATTAGTGCAGTGATGAGGTTTCAGTAGATATGAATGGTAGTGTTAGATAAAGGCAGTCTTAAGCGTGGCAAAGTAGTGATGTGTGCTTTGATCCAAGTTTTAGGTTCCTTCTGATCCTTTTCAGCAGTATGCAATGGTCGTTAGGGGGCGATAGAGTATAAAGTATTCAGTCTTCTGTGCTCCTTGTAGTGCAAGTTGAGGTGGGTAGACGTCTTGCTATATAATCCCAGTCACTGTTATAGGATCAGTGTAACAGGGTATCAGAGTCCCACAGGTGTTGACCTCCCTCAATGTGAGTTATTGGGAAGGATTCATAGGTGCCTCCTGCACACAGCTCAGGGTTAATACCATTGTTCAGCTGTGCAATGCCTTAGTGGACAGGGTGATCTGCTGTAGCCTGTATGGTGTCCAATCTCACTGCCTTTGTTTGTGCTGACTCTGGGGCAGGTGATTAGTGGTGTTTTATTACAGGGTCAGACAGTTTTCACCTGCCTGGTGTCTGTGGAAGTGGGGGAGAGAGAGGGCACAGTGTGTCGCTAGGAGCGCCCCCTCCTTCTCTGCAGGTCTTGTAAGGGGATTTGCGGGTGGGTGAATTATGCAGGGAGACCCGGGAGCTGGGGGAAGATGGCGGCCGTCCGGCGCAAGTGTGCGCTATGTGGCAGTCGCGGGTGTCGGGGGGGATGGTTAAGGGAGCGTCTCACCCGTCCTCACTCTCCGGTGCGCTCCTGTCTTCTCGCCGTTGGTCCCAGCGCTCGTGCCCGTTCCGTCTCTGGCCGCGTGACGGGGAAGATGGCGTCCTGTCCTCCGGCGGCTCTCTCTTCTGCGGGGATTCCGGCTTTGTAAGTCTGGTGGGGAGCCGGGAAACTTCTCCTCTTGCCCACCGCTGTCTCTTGTTGCCCTCCTGGGTGACTTGGGGGGTTTTTCTCGACCGTCTCGGTCCCTGGCTGTGGAATGGGACGGACGGGAGCGGAGAGCTCTGTGTAAAAGCAGCCTGCTCCTAGGTCCGCTCACCGGAAGTCCTACTTTTTATATTTTAATAAATTTATATTGATATATTCAGTACAGCGCTTGTCCACTCTTTTTCTTTTCTGCAATATAGTACATGTTTAGAAAAAGAACAGAGATTTTATATAGAATATATAAAAATATGCATGAACCTATAGAATTAAATATATGTATATGTGTATATATATATATATATATATATATATATATTGAAACAACGACAATGCTGAAAAAAAGCATACAGATTAAGAAGATTATGTGAGGCACAAAATTGGATTGGAAGCATTCAATTGTAGAACTTGGAATTGTTCATAATTTTAGCAAGAGAACATAAAGGGAGTAGATTTCTGAATATAGATATGATATACTGATATAGAAGTGGTGCAGAAAATTAAGGCGATATTATGCTCTATCACATTATGCTCTATTCTTCCACAAAATAACCCAGTATTATTATTTTTTTAATTCTTATTTTTAACTCAAAAGTTACCAACCCCTAGCACCCACCACACAGCAAGGATGGATTTTCCACTAGGCCAATGAGGCACTGGCCTATGGGCGGCAACTGCTGGGAGCAGCAAGGCAGCAACCCCTCATGGGTCACGGGTCGAGATTCGCCGGAGGGGGGGGTCACACAGAGATCTGCTGCAGCTGCACTAATGCCAGAGCTAAATATAGATAAGGCGGTGAAAGAAAATGCACACCAGCAAGTGGGTGAGACGCCAGGGGGTAACGGCCGAAGCAGGGGACACAGCTGCTAAGGGCTCTGCTCTGGCTTTCTCTGAAGTCTAGGGCCCGCCACTTCCCCAGCACTGAGACACAGCCACCTACACTCAATAGGGGGAGGTACCTTGTGCCCCACCGACCGGCAGGACAAGTCACAGTGATCTGGGGAGGTACCTGTGCTTCACCTCACGAGTCTCGAATCTTCATGCACGATGACATCACTCTTGGGAAGAACATTTTTGCAGCTGCATGCAGGAGGAGCGCTCCAAACAAGATGGACAGCTGTCAAGGAGCCCATACGCGCTCCATTCTGTACTATGCGATGTGCGCTCCCACGCATCACATAGTACGGTACAAAAAGTATGTGCTGCACATACTTTTTGTACTAGCTACACATCGTATCGGATCGCAGTGCGTGCATAAGGCATGCGATCCGATTCGATGTGTACTTTAAAAGTACATAACGGAGCCGCAAAATGGAGCGTGTATGGGCTCCTTCAGACCCCAGCAGGGAGAGTGGGTCAGTTACAGTACATACATTTTACCAGCGCATATCCATTTCTAATGAGTATATTTGTTTTTTATTTGGGCTTCCTCTCCCCACCCATGTCCTCTATCCCTGGCACACGGCCACAGCCTGTCACCTCACACTCCTTGTCCCCACTCATCCTGTCATCCCACACACTCTACCCCCACCTTTTGCTCAGAGATTGTCATCCCACACTCCTACTCCCCACTCATCCCATCACCCCAAACAAGCTACCCCCACCTACTTGCTCACAGCCCGTCACCCCATGCTCCTTATCCACACTCATCCTGACAGCCCACACACGCTACCCCCACCTACCTGCTCACAGCCCGTCACCCCACGCTCCTTATCCACACTCATCCTGTCACCCCACACATGCTACCCCCACCTACCTGCTTACAGCCAGTCATCCCAAGCTCCTGGTCCCCACTCATCGTTTTACCCAACACATGCTACCCCCACCTTCCTGCTCACAGCCCATCACCCCAGCCTCCTTGTCCCCACTCATCCTGTTACCCCACACCCATTAGTGCTTAAACCGGCCAGGGGACGATGGATTAAAGGGGTGCAGTGTCGCGGCACAGTGAGTTGCCTTAGCTGAGGCAGGAGGAATGCTGGCAGCTGCGGCTACTCCCCGGCCACTCTGACTGTGCTGATGAGCTGCTCCCATGCACAGCCCTCACCTCTCTCATCCTCATCTCACACTCTCTCTCTTTCTCTTGCTCCCTTTCTCTTGATTCCTTTCTCTCTCCCTCTCTTTCTTTTATCTCCCTCCCTATAGCAGCTGGGGGGGGCGGCAACAAATGTGGTTCCTAGGGGCGGTCAGACACTTAAATCAGGGTTGCAAGGGATAGCCCTGGCCTTGGGAAGCCTGGTGGGCTCGTTTATTGGGGGGGGGGGGTCCACACTCCCCAAGGTACCCCAGTGAGGGCTGAACAATCATTGGATATTGGCATTACCCCCAGCTGTGAAATTACCCTGATAGCTGTTGGAGCCCATTGCTGGTCACAAAAATATGGGGGGCCCCTACTCTTTTATGTTATGCATATTTTTGGAACCAGGATCAGTCCAAGAGCACAGTGCTGGTTTGGGAAATAAAGGAGACCCCTGTCCTTTTTCTGCTGTATTTCTGAAACCAGGACCAGCTCAAAGAGCCCAGGGTAGATTATACCAGTGGTGGGGGGGACCCCACACCATTTTGCGTTTTTTTACTTTTTCTTATTTTTACACATAGAAGCATTGCAGGGATCTGACTGATCTGTGCGATTCTTCAGGTTTGCCCATATTTGGCTGCCAGTAAACTTGGCACCCAACTACGAATGAGTTCCCCATTGGAAATAGGAATCCTCAAAACAAAGACATCTATGTAAATTTGCAAAGTTCTCAGGCCGAAAATACATCCAATCGATGCCAAAGGAATTTCTGATCATTCGTATTGCTGCTTGGCCATTATGGTGGAGCTTAGTATATTTGCTCCATACTATCATGTGTGTAAAGGTGTGCTGGCATTGACTGGCCCATCTTTTTGGAGTGGAAAGGCTGAGCACTGCTTTCACTCAGCAGCCAAGCCCTACTCCTGGATCTGGCTTGTACAGGGCAAGATGCAGGAAGCTAAACGTATGTCCAAATCTCCACGTGTTGCATATGTAAATATGCAATAGATTCTGGCGCTTGAATGGCGTGGGTAACATCACCTTAAGATGGTGTTGCCCACAGGAATTTTGCAGGGAGCATCTCTGCAGCAATTGGTGAGGACGCCCACTTGCAAAGATGCAATATTAGACTTAATACTTTCAAAAGGAGACAGGAGAATATCTAACATAAAAGTAGGTGAAAACCTGGGATCCAGTGATCATCAAGCAGTATGGTTCAGAACAAAAAACGCATTATTTCCCTCTTGCTCACTGAACGATATTAGTAACCAGTCTTAAATGTTACATGATAATAGAATTCAGAGATAATGGTTACACATATTTGCACAAATGTATGATTCAAGCCCCCAAGCCTTCGTCAAGGCTTCTCTGTATATTGGAGGTCCCTAGCACTATACCTAGATGCAGGGTGCAGAGGAGGAAAGGGATCTAGAAGTCACTGTTTCAGGTGCTTAAAGGTAGGTAAGCAATGTAAAAAAGCAACAAGGAGGGCAAGCATAGGGAGAGGATTAGCATCAGAAAGAAAGAAGTAATAATGCCACTGTATAGGTCATTGGTATGACCTCATCTAGAATACTGTTTCCAGTTCTGAAGGCCACATCTCTAAAATAATATAAACACTCTAGAGATGGTACAAAGCAGGGCAAGTAAAATGGTACACTGCCTACATCACAAAACTCTCAAAAAATCTCAATAGTTATAGTTTGAAGCAGAGAAGAGAAAGTAGGGACATGTCAGAAACTTTCAAATATATCAAGGGTTTTTACTAGGTCCGGGAGGGAAAAGAAGTACAGTATTAGAACATGAGGATATGCACTGAAAATGGAGGGAGGTTCAGAGGAAATCTGAGGAAAAATTACTTCACTGAAAAGGGTAGTGGACAAGTGGAATAGCCTCCCATCAGAGGTGCTAGAGGCTAAAACAGTAAAACTATTTAAACATGCATGGGATATATAAGAATATCCTAACCAATAAAAATGTATCAAATAGGGTTTAAGGGTAACAACACGGTTAAAAAAGGGTCAGACTAGATGGGCTGAATGGTTCTTATTTGCCTTCAAATTCTGTTTCTATGCCCAAAAGAAGCGTATGGATCTCTCCAAGCACCCCGCCCCACATGATGTGTATATCATTAAACACATGCATAGGTAAGACTTCGGGTCCTAAACCCAAAAGTCCTATCATTGCTTTTCCTTCATGTATACGGTGATAGTAAATGCGATATGCCTGCTGTAAGTGGCAGGATGTATCACATTCAAAATGTGATGCTTGATGCATCCAGTCCACAGTGTGGCAGGATGGTTACATGTGGAACCATCAGTGGTAAAAACCATTACTGGTACAGCATGACAAATTTGTAACCATTGATGACAACAACACCAGTGGTTGTCCCTATTTCGCCCTGTATCAGTTTTGGGCAATATAAATCTCATATTCTTTACTGAGATTACAGTTCCTTATATTTAGGCAAATTACTCCCTCTAGTGATAACAAAAAAATTGCAGTAATCTCTGCACAGATTTACAATTCATTCAACATATTCAGTTCAACTGAGTAATTTATTGAATAATTAATTAATTCACACTCGCACTATAAGTGTCAGTAATGTTAATTGGTAATACTCAATTTATGTTCTACATTATTACAATGAAATTGTAGCTCACAAAGCTGTTACATCTAGATATATTCAGTATCCCACAATAAACGCAAGGTTTATAAACTGACATTAAATTACATTTAGAACTCCTTTAAAACATAAATATGATACACGATATTAATATACATTACACATGAATAAAATAGCTAAAAAATAGAGCATAAAACACAGCCTGCTAGTAATCATTTCATTGTATGTATTAAATCATGCTTAATTTTTATCTTTACATATATTGAGCAATGTTTATAATCCTGCTTCTTGTATGGCTTATATTTGTATGTTTCTATATCAGTGTAAGTGCACACTAGTATATGTGAATCCCAATAACCTTGTGCACTACTGCAGTAGTCTATCACCTTTATTATCTGAAAATTAGTTGTCTAATGCTGCCCATACACTAGGACAATAATGCATACATTCCTTCAATTTTGATCTCATCCGTGCTGTCTGAAATCAACTGGGGGACATAGGCGTGCGCAGCACATTTTATTAGGAGGTGCACCGTCAAAGGAGTGTGCATAGCTTCACCTATTGGGCGTGTCTAACACTACCAATCAGGCGTGTCTTCCATCATCTATTGCCACTCACTATAATATAAAACGTCTCTCTGCCACACCATAATCTCCTGCCTAGTTCAGCTCGGTGTAACAGTACATGCAAATACAGTCATAAACATATATGGATGACGCAGGTATTTAGTGATATGACAATGGTCTAGATCAATAAAAAATGCAAACACACATATAATTGATTGATGGGCGCTTCTTTAAATGGAATACAGGTCTAAAAAGCAAAAGTCTTTGGTTAAGGGTATTGCTGATATTGTTAGCAGCAGAGGTGTTCAGAAGGGTGGGGCACAGCATTAGGGGGTGCCTGTGCACCCCTAACACTCAATGTGCGCACACCTATGCTGGGGGAGTAAAGATGGCGCCAATGAACGAGACTTATATAGAGTCCAGGACTCACGAGAATCCAACAGCGGGACAATGACTTTCAGGCTCGTTTTCAACTCGAAAAAATGGTGGGATGGATCAGTTTGGTTCTTGGTGGTTCAGTTCTCTAGAGGACAAAACTCGCTCATCCCTAGTATTTAAATTGTAACACTGCTGGCAAAATATAGTGATAATGCACAATTAGTCATGCCCTTTGAATATGTAAACAGCATATTTCATTAAGTTATAGAATAAGGTAAATAACTGTTTGTGCATTGTAAGACTGCATGCTGTCCAACTTATGACTCCCACCGCAGCAACAGAAACGGACCATGCTGGGTCCCATATTATCAAAGGTGTAAGGTCATCACAGTCGACTGGAGGCAAGTTGGAGTTTGGTGCACCCCCCACTTAAAAAAATGGGAAAATAGATAATTTGTGTTCATGTGCATCGGAGCCACAGTGATTTGTCAGAGTAAGATTGGCTGGTCATGTAGAATCAGGGTTTACCAGTGGGTCCCATCTCACAGTCCATCAGTGATGGGTGCACCATCGCTTGCTGCAGCACAGATTGAGTACCAGGTACCAGACAGCCAGGGCTTGACCCAGCCTGTGGATATTGCGAGTGGAGTATTGATTGATATGTAAAAATAGGGACAGTCCACACCAAAGCTGTGTGGCAAAAATTTTTAGGGCATAGCCACATACAAGGAACCAATTCATATTACACCACACAGTAGTGCCCCTGAGACACACTATGCCAGCTAGAGTCCATTAGACACACGGCACCAGCTACAGCTGCTTAGACACACGCAATGCCCATTACACATTGTGCCATACACACTTCAATGCCTATTACACATTGTTGTGCCACACTGAAATGCCCATTACACATTGTGCCACACACCATAATGCCCATTATGCATTGTGCCACACATCATGATGCCATTACACATTATGCCACACAACATAATGCCCATTACGCATTGTGCCACACACTGTGATGCCCATTATACATTATGCCACACACAGTGAAGCACATTATACAAACCACACACCGTGATGCCCATTACATATTATGCCACATAAGTGCCGCTTACCTATATGTGCCTGGGGCTTCATGCTCAAAGCCAAGGGGGTTTCATGCTCATTGTCAAGGGGGTTTCATGCTTGTTGCCAAGGCGGTTACATTCTCATTGCCACAGAGTAGTTAAATGCTCATTGCCAAGAGAAAAAAAGTGAGTTAGTAAAATGCTAAGAGAAAAATAAAAGCTCATTGCCAAGGGTTAGTTAAATGCTCATTGCCAAGGGGGAATGAAATGCTAGTTTGCCAAGGGGGAACGAAACGCTGCCGATCACTGTAATGGGGACAGCCGCCTGTGGTAGGGAAAAATTGAAAGCAGGGACAGCCGGGCAGAGAACAGTGCTCTGCCTGGCTCTATTCAGAGCAGGTCCATGGTTATATAAAATCTTGTGTGGCTCATGAGCCAATTGGAGCTCACAGTCCGGCAGCCAATCGGGAGTGGCTGCCAGACCGCAAGCTCCAATTGACACATGAGCCAGCGTGAGATTTCAAGTAGCTACAGACCTGCTTTGCCTGTCCCCATTACAGCAAGTGCCAGCTCACAGTAAGGAGCCATAGTAATCAGGGTAATGACAGCAATGAAGAAGACACAGTCAGCATCCTGACTACACATGCGCCTTACTCAGCTGTGTACTTAGCGCAACGGTAGGGCCGGCCCTGCAGACAGCAGTCATCCTGTCCCCTATTGAAGGTGTTAGCAGGGTGCCTGGGATAGAGTTGCAGAGCTTTATTGGAATGCAACATTTGGATCCTGCTGTGAACCATACAGGTGCTGCTGTAAATGCAGGAGCCCCATCAGGGCAGGAGACTCCATTGCCTGCATATTACTAGTATGTAGAAATTACTATTAAGTTTTAATTGAAATAGGTCACATTTGCGCTGCTGATTTAGAACTTCCTTAGCATGCGATTCCTTCTTCTTACCTGCAGGACACCTTATATACGCAGGATTTGCTTGCAACCCATTGTCACCCAATTACACTTATTCATCTGCAGTAACCAGTGGCGTAAGTTCGTCCCAATTGTCTGGAGGCAAGATAAATATTGGTGCCCCACCCACACACACACAGCACCTTATATAAATATATGTATGCATGTGTGTAAGTATGTATGTATGTCTGTATGTATGTTATGTTTAAAATGAAGAGAGTGTTATGTCTATGATCCTATTAGGAGGGGAAAAACTGCCACAGAAGCGATATTAAAGGTTTTCAATGTACTGATTTAAATTGGCAGGGGAGGAGAGGTGCCCCCTTGGGAGCAAGAGCCCGGCAGCAGATGACTCCGTAGCCTCCCAGAGATACGCCTCTGGTAGCAACCCATATATGCCTCAGGGATTTGACTCTTGAGTGTAACAGCATATTAGGGTAGTTTGCTTGGTACTTGTTTCTTAGCACGGCGGCAGCAATTTTAATTGCATCCATCGGGACCCAAAAAATCGATTTTACATTGGCCCCAATGTAAAATGCCCCCCAGACCCCAATTTTCATTGTATACCCACCCTCATGGGTGAAATGCCCCCCCATTGTTAATGCCACCCCATGATCAACGCCAACCCGAAGCATGGCGAGCGCAGCAAGCCCGCGAGGGGCGGTGGTACGCGTCCTCCGACCTTTTCATACCCCCACTATCCACGTCGGTGTGGAGTTTATTTTATATAGTGTGGCGAGCCACCGAGCCCGAAGGTATTACGCGTCCCCTCGCCACACTTCGAGCTCGGTGGGTCACTGCACTCGCCACACTATATAAAATCAACTCCACGCCGACGTGGATAGTGGGAGTATGAAAAGGTCGGAGGACGCGTACCGCCGCCCCTCGCGGGCTCACTACGCTCGCCACGCTTTGGGTTGGCGTTAATCGTGGGTTGCCGTTAACAATGGGGGGGGGCATTTAACATACACATCACCCATTAGGGTGCCTATACAATTAAAAATCGGGCCCATTGGTTCCCTATGTAAAAACGCGTTGGTCACATCGCATGCCATTATAATGGCATGCGATGGACGCGATCAATGCAATTTTTTAATAGCCGGCTAATTTTTTAAATTCAATAATTTTTATTGTTTTTTACAAATTAAACAAATAACACATAAACCCCCATAGCTCCCTATGTAATATCACGTTGATTGCGTTGGTTGCATCGCGTGCCATTATAATGGCAATGCGATGGACGCGATCAACGCTATTTTCTCATTGCCGGCAATAAAGGCTAAAAATAGCCAAATATCGCATCGGTCGCGTCCATCGCATACCTTAAGTTACGTTAACTTAAGGTTTGCGATCACCCACGACGGGCGCCGTGCTAGAAAACAAGTACCGTTTGCTTTATTGTGAATTAATAATACATGGTTTGTGCAGGATTATTTTTGGGTTGCATCAGAATTACTGACTATGGTGGGTTGATCATGCTCAGAGACCTGATCATGAACTAGATTTAGAGCCGATTCCAAGGTACGCTAATAGGGATGACAACTTCGGTCACAAGTGGATGGATTGGGGTAGGTCAATGTATAAATATTTGAATCTCTACATACAGCCAAAGATCAATATTCATTTCTGTGCACACAATGGGGGAAATTTACTAAGATGGAATGTTGCTAGAAGCAACAAATCACATATTGTCTATTACCTTCTAGAAGGTGCTAAAAAAATAAGATGTAGGTTCTGTTTGGTTGCCCATAGCAACTTTTCATGTGAAATAGAACTCCCATCTTAGTGAATTTCCCCCAATGTCGCATTTTCGATCTACTTGCTTGCTGCTTTGAATCAGGTCCGTAATGTGAGGTTTACATTTTTGCACAATGCACAGCCTTCGAATGTGAATGCTTTGCTGTACACCTCTGCACACTAGTAGTATACAGATTCATCTCTCCTGAGCAGAGTATTAGAATGCACAGCCATGGGCCCTGAACATAGGGATAATGTAAAAACCAGAATGTTCCAGACCCCTGAATGCTGAACCAGCCCCCGGCAGCAAACTTTGCCATTCTGGAGCTTTTAGCGCCTATTACCGTCCCTTCCCCAGGGATACCTGCTAGTCACAGGCTTGCATTTTCAGCTAGTGTGTGCAGGGTTGGCTCTACCATTAGGCAACTTTTGGCATCTGCCTAGGGCGCCAGGATCTGGGGGGGCTTTACCAAGTCAGCAAATCAAAAAATCAAGGATGTCTATGAGGATCCTTGTACTTAATGCAGGTGGTGACTGGAACTTTTAAGACCTCACACCGCCATACTTTTCCCTTGAGACATACTTGCCTACATTGCTGCTACCCTCCTCCTTGTACTCTTTTGTGGGTGGCAAAGGGGAGGGTGCAGGGGGCCTCCATGGAAAGCAGGGGACTTGCCCTGGGAAGACCACGTGATTTATTTATTTATTTTGGGGGGGGGGGGGAGTTTTCACTAGGGTGCTGAGTAGCCTTACACCGGCCCTGATTGTGTGTATTCTGGGGGTTCTTCTGGTTCACTCGCAAAGTTACAATCAGTCTCTAATGGACAAAACCATATGCACTGCAGGTGGGGCTGATGTAACATGTGCAGAGAGAGTTAGATTTGGGTGGGGTTTGTACTTCAAACTGATATCTATATTGCAGCGTAAAAATAAAGCAGCCAGCAGTATTTACCCTGCACAGAAACAATAAAACACCCAAATGTAACTCTCTCTGCACATGTTACATCCGCCCCACCTGCAGTGCAAATGGTTTTGTCCATTAGAGAGTGATTGTGAGTGAATCAGAATAACCCCCACTGTGTGTGTGTGTCTGTTTATGCAAAATATTGCCTTACCTTATGTGCTCTTATTCTGCTACTACTACGGTATTGTTTGTTAAAGACAAGAGCTCTCAAAGAAGTATAAAATTAGCTTTCTAAGAGCACTAGTACCTACACTCAATTGCATTAGAGCACTTGAAGGTATTTTCAATAAGTAGTAAGGCTGTTTTCATGTTTTTCTGTGGTGGCGTCTTTGCTGTTAAATCAGGGGAGGAAAAGAGGATATCAGGACTGTAAGGACCCATATACACTAAGCAATCGTTTAGTGTGTACATTCAATATCATTAACAATGCATGCTTCAGTGGCTCAACGATGTCCTACATCATCTGTACATGCAGCTCAATTTGATAACTGTATTTCATCAACGACGGGGGCCGAGTGACATCACTGAGTGACAACACTGAACGATATAATTAGCAATATTGTTCAGTGTGTGTGCACTATATAGTTGGTCTGGGAATTCAGCAGGAATCATTTATGATATCACTCATGGAGCGAATCGTTTAGGGTGTACCTGGCTGATGATTTTCAGTGATGGCATTGTCAACCAGGGGCTGGAGAGCGAATATAAATTTGGGGGGCAAAGCAAGTAAGTAGCCCTGACTTTTAGGGAAAAAAATGTGATGAAAAAATGGGCTGTGTGTGTGTGTGAGCTTGCTCTATATGAACCCTCCTCCTCCCCTCCCAAAAAATAAATAAATAACTAAGTGAATAAGAATATTCCCCCCTTCACCTGTGTACCCATTATTCTGGCCCTCTCTAAATCTGATTATTTTTTGCTCCATCCACTGCAAAAGTTTACTTACTTGTCTTGAAGCTGCAGGTAATTGGTTAGAGATTGTTATCTGAAGAAGCTGCTGATACCCATAAGAGGCATGGGAAACACCTCATTTTTTATTGGAAATTCAGGAGCGCCTTATCCACCTGCACCCTACAAGGAACGCTGCCTTGACACCCCCCCCCTTTGACTTTTTGTCAATAGGAGAAAAAAAAATATCTATTCTCTCCTAACTAGTGGATAATTCCACCACTTTCCACTATTATTTATTTATTAACAGTTTCTTATTGAGCTCACACATGTTCCACAGCGTTTTACAGAGCATATTTGAATATTCACATCAGTCACTGCCCCAGTGGAGCTTACACTCTATATTCCCTACCACATGCCCATACACAGACATTCTAGGATTAATTTGATGGGAGCCAATTAGCCTACCAGTATATTTTTGGATTGTGGGAGGAAACCAGAGTGCCCAGAGGAAACCCACTCAAGTATGTGGAGAATACACAAACTCCACACAGTTGGAGCCATGGTGGGAATAGAACCCATCACCTCAGCACTGTGAGGCAGTAATGCTAACCATTACACTATCCATACTGCCTCATTAACCAACAGGACTAACAAATAGTACACTGACTGAAATCATGGAGTCTAAGTATATAGTTATGGTGTACTAACAGGCTAACACAGTTCCATTTATGTATACATTTAAATACCAATTGTCATAAACGACCTTAGAATATTCATATTTTATACATTTTTGAATGTGTCAGTGGTTATTTAGTATTATAAGTTCTTCTTTTTTATTTATTTGTTTCCAGTGCGATCCTATGCACTGTTTGTTGTTAAAATCAAAGTGACCTCGGAGGCAGATGGCACTCTGCCCCCCTGCCCAGCCCGCTACTATTGTCAACTATCTGTTAGGATCTGGGGACCCGCTCCTGCACTCAGTGGCAGGCCCCCAAGATCCAGCAGGCAGCTGTGGGCTCTGGAAAAGTATGCTGCCAGTGCCGGGGTGGTGTGCAGGGTCCCGGGTTGTTGCCAGGCAACCGGCAGGGTGCGTCACTTCCGCTGCCTGTCTTCCTGTCGTGCAGTGAGGCGAGCATCCTGGCTGTTGCTAGGCAACCAGGACATTGCAACTAGCGTGCCCAACAGCACATGTTCGAATGGGATACGGTCATTGGGTCACGAGCATGATGGTAGACAAGCATTAGGTCGACACCATTAGGTCGACATGCATTTATGTCGACATGACTTAAGGTAGACATGTAGGAAGGTCGACAGGGTCATTACATTTCAGTGGCCATGTCGACATGACATGTGCTTACAGGCTGTATTTCATGTCCTACCATCCACTTGGGCAGTGATGGCTAACATTGACACTCCAGCTGTTGTTGAACTATACCATGCGAGGGGACGTGGGGCTACGTTTCCGTTTCCATGTCGACATGACATGAGCCGACAGACGGTATTTCATGCCCAACCATCCACTAGGGCATGATGGGAGAATAAAATAGTATGCCAAGCATAACAAAGCACCGTGCCTGAAGCACGAGAGGATGCGGTGATAAGTTTTAGTGTTTATGTTGACTGTGTTGACATTCCAGTAAAAAAAAAAAAACACTTTTCAATGTCGACCTTCCTGCATGTCGTCATAATGACCCTGTCGACCTTACCCATGTCGACCTAATGACCCTGTCGATCTAAAGTCATGTCTGCCTTCCTGCCGACCTAAATACATATTGACCTAATGGTGTAGCCCTAATGCTTGTCTACCATAATGCTGGTGACCTAATGATCCATACCTGTTTGAATGGGAGGTTGGTCTGCTCGGCTTCTCTGGATTGGCCAGAGGCTTCTTTTTATGGAATACTTTTATGACAGTAGACGCCGGTGATAGCTTCTGTTAGCTATTGCTGCATGCCTTCTTGTGCTGCTGCCACCAGTCATTCACCTTACCACGCCATTTGCTGAACCACCGCTTCCTTCTCACATGCTGGTGACTTCACCCACGATCTGGAATTCAGTCCATAAGTTACCTGTATTCTGCGAGTTGGCGCTGTATCTTTTGTTTGGTGTGCTATTTATGTGTATTGTGTATGGTGTATCTTTGGGCACTATTCTGGTCGGTGCGTACATTTCCGAATACTTTCGGATGGTGTTTTTTAGCCGTCTGCGCATGCGTGGGGGGACGCTATGCGCATGTGCCACGCATGGTCGCCGTACTTGTTCTCACTAATACCGTACAGAAATGTGCACCGCAATCACTCGGGAAATATGGGCGTATTATGGGCGTCATTCGGAACTACACAGGGGCGTAGGTTCAAAGTGGGCTAAACTGGGCGGAAACATGGGCGGACACGGGGGAGTGCACTTATTTTGGTAGGCGTGCATTCAGACAGCACACCGAATGCACGCGAACAAAAAGGCAAGAAATATGCGGTGTCCATAAGCAAGTATTGCTTTGCGGACACCACTCGTTCATGTGCTGGGCAATCGGAACGCCTAAACACTACAACCAATGTCAGCTGAACACAATACAATCCACTCCTTTACTCATTACTTGTTAATTACACGCTTGTCAGTGCTTTAATTGGAACCATTGCAGCTTAAATGGACCATTACTAAACACACACATATATGCTGCACTTTTCACACACTTTTACACTGCAAATAATGGACACAACTTAATATTAATAATAGAAATACACATGTCACTTCTACATGTATCAATTAAACCACACATTTGGGGGGGGGGACATTTATTACATGAACTTATAAAATAAAATGGAAACCGTAACAAATTAAAAGGTACCATTGCAGGAATAAAATTAAATAATATATCATAAATACATGTATTCTTGACATACATAGCCACAGCAGAATCATTAGGAACACATCAGGTGGCTTCACAACCAAAGTATAGCACCAACACTTCAAGTACAGCAGACAGTAATGGTAGCCGAAAGAGGGCAACAGGGGAACCAAACATGACATTCGAAACGAGGGCAAATGTGGGTACTCTCTGCACGGAATTGGACACAGGAAGCTGACACACACGGCTCAATGAAAGATTTGGGAAGACATAAGGGTGGAGATTAATGCGGACACAAGTTTATCTGCGGGCACGTTTGCCCCTGGCAGGCTCCTTTCCACGTGCAGCAGCTCCCACGCGAACGGGATTGGATCGAGTGTCCACGGCCACGTTCAGATGATGGCCCAGGTGGAGCAGATGCTGGTGAGGGGGGGGGATGGTGTTCCCCCTCTGGCAGCAGGGAGTGCTGATGGTGGGAATGCACCAGAAACGGATGACAATAGGACCCTATTGCTGGCAACTAGCTCCACCATAAGCTCATTATGGTGGAGGAGGAGGTCATTTTGCCGCAGGGATTGATCAGCCAGCACCTGCAGGCTAGCAGCAATTGATTGCTGGGTGGCAGCCATAGCCTGCAGGCTCCCAGCGATAGTCTGCTGGCTGCTGACCAAACCCTGCAAGACCTCCTCGGTCCTACGCACCCGCTCTGATGCCGACTCTCCCTGCTGCTGAATATGGGAAAGCACCTGCACCCACCTGTCTAATTCAGCCTCGGCCGGTGGCTGCTGCTGCTGCACGGGCCTGGTACTGGTGGCAGGTGGCACAGACTCCTCAACCTCAAGAGATTCTGGCCCAAGCGGTGGGGATGCTGGTGAAAGAGAACATTACAATTACAACACATTCCATGCAAAATTAGGACCAGCTACTTATGGCATGGCAAATAATTACCTTCAAGAAAAGAAGCCATGACTTCCGCTGGGGACTCGCTGTCCATCATGGTGCTCACCCCCCGGACCTCCTCGACTGCAATGCAGCACTCTGCCATCTCCTCCAGGGGGGTGAGCTTCAGCTTTGATGGCATGGGGCCAGCCCCAGAGGTGTGGCTGTGTTCCCACCGCTGGGTCAATTTCTTCTTGAGGTTGGTTTTGAAGTCATGCCACCTGCAATCAAAGTTTACATATTACTACATGTCACTCCTCATGTTTGCTGTAGCACCCATTGCAATCTGCCACAGATTACAACATGTGCCTCATGACACCAAACTTACATTATATTAAATTCGAAAACCAACCCTTAGAAGATACACTCACACTCACCCTACAATACAAAAAAATAAAAAAACACTTCAGCGCTGTCCCTAGATTGATTCTGGAATGAACTTGCTTGATGATTTCCTGGTTTGACTGATGTCTTTCGACACTGTCTAGACAGGATGAGGCCTCTTACTGACCTCTGTGGGGGTCCCTATATGCACATAAAGGTATCTTTTATGTGTTCCCCAGGGTTATCTCACTTCACTCCTCCTCTGACCTCGCACTCTTTTTCACAGATCCAATACAGATGTTACTGACCTTATATAAAGGCCCTATTTTATTTATTATATTTTCACCCTACAATAACTATCAATTAAATGACATGGCAAACATGTCTGTGCCTCCAAGCAACGTGACCGGCCATTGACCAACTCCATCTAACATCTAATGTAAACATTACTGGTCTTGTAGTGCTCAAATGTAACACACATGAACTTGCCTCTTCTTAACGTGCTCCGCCTCACGAACTTGTGGAGCCACCACATTAATCTCCGCCGTTATGTCCGCCCAGATCTTCCATCTCCTTGTGTGTGTCAACCTGTCCTGTGGACACTCGATCCAATCCCGTGCGCGGGGTACCAGGATGGCAAGCTCCTGCGCTTCGAATGCCATGTTTCTGCTGCTTGATTCCTCTGTTGCCCTATTTCGGCCACGGCCACTGGCACCGCCACGGCCACTGCCACGGCCACCTGTCGCTGTACTCGAAGTGCTGGCCAGGCTACTCTGTTGGGAAGCCACCTGCTGTGTTCCCAATGATTCTGCTGAGGCAGAAGATGGGCCAGCTGCCGATTGGCCTGATGTAGATGGCCCATCTGGCTGCTGTTCTCCCAATGACTGGTCTGGGTTGAGGGGGACATAGCTGGTGCTGGAGTCCATGTGGCCAAACAGGTCCTGCAACACCTGGTCTTCCTCAGAATCTGAGCCAGCCATGTTTGCAACAACATTGCATTTTTGTAACACACCTTTATATCCTATTTCTGTAATTGGCGTACATCAGCGACACACTGCGTTCCGTACGGCAGCGTTCCGTACGGCAGCGTCGACCGTGCGGCGCATAGGCCACGCCCCTAGCTGCAGAAATAAAAAAATAAAAAACCTGGCAAACATAGTAAGTCTGATTTAGTAGGTAATTGCAGATTTGTACTCCAATGACCAAATAAAACTGAGGTCAGAAATGAAATGTATATGTGAATGTACATCTGTACTGTGCACTTGTTTGGTATGTAGTACAAATGACACTACCCATTCCATATGTAAATCCAGTCCACCACTTAGGCAATAGTAATCAGTGCTAGCATCCAAATCACATGTGAAAGGTCTCCAAATTCTGGCTTGATGCTAGCTACATTTCATTCAACATCTCTAGTGTGGCCCAGTAGAAGGTAAGTGTACACATGGCACCATGGCCTAATATTGGGAAAAGGTCTGGCACTATTTGCTATGTTTGTGCTGTATAGCTTTCACTTTAATAAAGCAGTTTAGTACCTTGTAGAGTTAGGTGTAGTTTAGTACCTTGTAGAGTTAGTTAGGCTAGTGATGCAGACTATTTCACCTGTTGCTTTTACCCATGTTTGGTGAATGTAATAGATTATATATAATGGGTTGCCAACTTATTCCACACTGTCTGTTTAGAAGATAGTAAGTAATGGCATGGTCTGCTCAACTATGCAAAGGTACAGCCAGTGTGGTTTGGCGATGCAATGGGTCAATGGGTTAGCCGTCTGTTGTGGCGCATACACGCTGTTAATGACAAAATGAACAATAAAGTTAATACCAAATATCACTCTGATCAACCAATGACAGGACATGATTGCTTGAATTGTGCCATTGCTAAGATGGCGGCCTATGGGAGAGCAGCACCCTTCTCACCCGCAGAGCTTAGGACACTGGTCTCCGTTATAGAGACCAGGCTGGGGCCTGCGGGGCCCTTCATCACGAATAGGCAAAAGCGCCAGGCGTATGCTGCAGTCCGCAGGCGCATATTCGCACGCACCCAGGTGCGCAGGACCATCGCACAGCTGGAGCGGCGATGGTCGGATCTGAGGCGGCGCCAGCCAGAAAAGCTCCAGCAAATACGGGCCAGTATTGCTCGATGTAAGTGTTTACCCATTAAATGCCCAATTGTACTATATTGCTTACATGACCTTTTTTAAACAAATAAGGTAACCGGCCTGATCCATGAGTTAAACATGGCATACACTATATGTGTGGTACTTCCTGTTTGACACCCTGTAATGGTGATAAAATATGTAATTGGGTAGGATTAATGTTTGTCATGCTTACAATGGCCCAAATGTCACATCATAACTGCCATGTTACAGCCTGTGTTTTCTAAAAGCCACTAAGGAGCTGATTGGCTGTACATTTATCTCTACTTATAACCATTGGATTTATAGCTTGTTAAGGCTTAATACATCTGTCCAAATAACCCCTAATTGGCACTTTTTGTTTTTTCTCAAACACAGCACGGGAACGAGCAAGACATGCCCGAGAGGAGGCAGAGGCCTCCCAGGCCCAGGAGGAGGCCGCAGAAGCTATGGACGAGGAGGTGGTGTTTGAAGAAGGGGTGGCGGAGGAAGTGGAGGCGGCGGAGGTGGCAGAGGAAAGGGAGGAAGTGGAGGAGGAGGAGGTGGCAGAGGAAAGGGAGGAAGTGGAGGAGGAGGTGTGGGCAGTGGAGGCGGAGGTGGTGCCAGTGGAGGAGGAGGTGCCAGCTGAGGAGGCCCCGGAAGAAGGGGAGGATGAGGAGGCCTGTGAGGTGGTGCAGGCGCCCGAAATTGGTATGTATACATAAAGAATCATTATTCCTTTTGTCATCTACTATTTGCTATGTAGCACTGGTGATTCAATTGTGTTTTAAAATACTATAAAGTCATAAAACAAACTGGGTAGCAACAGACACACTTAGGGGTTAGATAGGGTGGCCAAACCATCCCTTTCATCCTGGACACATATTAATGACACAGGTTGTGGGGATGGCTTTCAGGTCGATTTTAAGTTCCACTGAACCAGTGTAATTAATCTGTATCCTGGAAGAAAGGGATGACGTGCTCATGTAAGGGTTACATGTCCCTGCTGCAAGCGTACAATCTGTAGCCTCATATAGGTGAGTAGAGTTTACAGGTGATTGATCTTTCTAAACTAGATTAAGTATGGCATAAATGGAGTATGGACAGGCGTGGCTTAGAATGGAGTAACAAGTGGTCAGTGCCCCTGGGCCCTCCTCTAGCTAACCTCCCCCTGCGGTCTGCATGTATTGTTGGCACCATAATTGTGTGTTAATTTGGTCTTAGTAATGATTTTGTGCATGGGAGTGGGTTAGTGCTGCAGCTTCACCTACCTGGCATTATGACAATGATATATGGAGCAGACCATCAGCAGGCAAGCCATGCTTGATTGCACAAATGTACTGTGCATTCCTGAGATTATTTAATTGATGTATGACTATGTTAAATGTATGCATGATTATCATTACTAATTGTACCCTTTTTAACATGCCCACAGATGAGCCACCCCAAGCAGATGAGGGTATCCGTGGGGCCCTTATGAGAGTAAAGGCCCACATGCACCTGGCGCTTGCGGCTATCCAAGACCTCACGGACCTGCTAATGTGAATTTTTGTTTCTAATTTTCATTTAAAAAAGTTTATAAAATTATTAATAAATAGTTGGAAATAGTTAGAAGTTGTCTGTGTGTTTTTTTTACATTAAACAGTATATGTGTAAATTGTTTAGACTATTTTTAATTAGCAAAATGTACATACTGTATATAGATGTATGTTATGTTCACATGATGTAAGGGTTAATGTGTGTAATAAATGTAGTTGTAATGTGGTTCAGTATGTATTAGGATTTAATTGATTCCAATAGAAAACAAGCACTTTTTAATGAGGTTGCCTAATTGCATAAGTGGGTCATGTGATCGATTTCTGTGCTCAGATAAATAGTGTTGAATTTAGCGAAAATACACTGCATCTGTGCGTACGGCCAGGTTCCCGTACGTTCTGACGCGGTAAGACCGTGCTTACGCTGTAAGACCGTGCAGAATCTGTACGTGTCCACCGCACACGCAAGGTTTGTATGTCGTCTGTACACACGCCCTGTTCTTAAAGAGTGAGTCCGTCCGAATGCGGAGGCTCGGTGGGCGTTTCTACGGACGATGTTCCTTATAGCGTTGCGTGCGGCCCGCTCCGTAAGAATTCGTGAAAGTACGCACCGATCAGAATAAGAACCTTTATTATTTTGGCGTGGTGTATTTGTCTTATGTATTATGGGGTTTCTATTCCCTTAGGTTGTGCAACACACATTCTCGTGTCTGCGACTAGGTTGCTGGTTCTTTGGCTGTGTGTGACAAGGTCGCAGGTCATTTAATTTTTTGGCGATAAGGTTGCTTGTTCTCCTCTTAAGTTAGTTCTCCTCTTGCCTACCTCCAGGGAATTCCAGATCTTTGTACCACGTGAGACATGGTGGCACTGGAGTCGGAGATTACCTAATTCACCCCCTCAGACGTGGATATTTAAGGTGAAGCCTAGCACCACAAGATCTTGTTTTCCCTAGGGAGACGCAATAGAGGTAGAGTAGGGGCTCTCCGTCACCATTCTAAACAGCGGTCACGGCTGCTGGGTTCACATCCTGGATCATAACACCATCCTTGAAATATGCCTGACAGGTGGAAGATCCACATTCAAGGCCAAAAAGAGCAGGAGACCTGGGCAACAATCCATGGGACTCTAATCAAAGAAATGAGGTATTCAGTGTTGCTGTGGTTTATTGACAAATGCATTAATGGCTTTTTGTCAGGGCTAATGGGGTAAGACAGAGCACTGAGCCTACTGGACAGAGACTCCACCAGTCCACTTCCTGCTGTTTTGAATATACTGATCATCACCAGGGAACTCTTGCAGATACTGTCAATGACATCACTTTTACTGGGGAGGGAGGACATGCAGATTATACAAATTTAAATAAGCTATCATAGCACTATTGTATTATGGGTAGGGGCATACCACCCAACTGTCCCGCTTTTCACGGGACATTTCCATGCCTCGCCCGGGGCCAGCAGTGTCTAGCAGCCAGGGGGGGAGTTTCCCCCTGTCCCCCGTGAATAGACACTGTGTGCATCTATTCCTGCAACCTGACAGGCTGGGGACATAGCTAGCAGCTTCCAGAGCTGCTAGCCATGCCCCTACAGTGGGGGAAATGGGGTGTGGCCTTGTGGCAATAGGCCATGCCCACTTACCACGAGGCCACGTCCACAAAATTTCTCGGTAAGTGTGTTTTGTGTTTTGGGTCTGGATCTCCGGCCATGTTTTGGATCTGGATGTGTTCTGAAACACATGTGTTTTGAATGTGTTTTGGATCTGTAGTTTTTTGGGGGGCAAAAACATCAAGACCGCTGAAATCTAAGAAATTGTTCATTTTTTTTTTTGCTCCTACACTATTATTAAGCTCAATAACATTAATTTCTACTCATTTCCAGTCTATTCTAAACACATAACACCTCACAATATTATTGTTAGGCTAAAAATTGATGACTATGCTAAGCGACACAAGTGGGCAGCACAAACATGTGACTCATCTAGGAGTGGCACTGCAGTGGCAGAGAGGATGGTAATTTGAAAAACTATACCCCAAAGAGCACATAACAAAAAATAAATAGGTGCACCCTTACGTTGCATAAATAGGACATGCATACTTTAAAAAAAAAAAAAACATTTCAGCAACATTGTCTGCCACACGACTGTGGCTGAATGATTGGTTGGTTTGGGCCCCCACAAAAAAATAAAGAAGCAATTAATCTCTCACGGTACAAATTGGGTCTACAGAGGAAATATGTTATCCTTATCTTTCGATTCTTCACCTTCTTCAATGTATACATCCTCATCCTCACAGATTATCAATTCATCCCCACTGGAATCCACCATTACAGGTCCCTCTGTAGTCTCTGGAGGCAATTGCTGGTCTTTGTTGTAGAATTGATAATTAATTTTGATAAACATCATCTTCTCCACATTTTGTGGAAGCAACCTCCTATGCCACTGGCTGGCCAGGTTCCCAGTTGTACTATAAACTCTTTCAGAGTACACACTGGAGGGGGGACAACTCAGGTAATATAGAGCCAGTTTGTACAGGGGCCTCCAAATTGCCTCTTTTTCCTCCCAGTACAGGTACGGACTGTCTGACATGCCTTCTTGGATGCTGTCACCAATGTAATCCTCCACTATTTTTTCAATGGTGACAGCATTGTATGCAGCGACAGTAGACATGTCATCAATTGTTGGCAGGTCCTTCAGTCCAGAGCAGATATCCAAACTCACTCCTGCCTGCCCTGCATCACCACCAGTGGGTCGGTTACAAAATCTGAGTTGGTCCCTGCAACCACAGTTGTGGGAGAAACTGAAGGAGGCGCTATTGCCATGTCATGTTCAGATAACTGTGGACACTGAAAGACTTTGGTAACTGTGGCTTTAAGAACTGTGGATGCTGAAGACTTGATAACTGTGGACACTGGAAGACTTTGGTAACTGTGGCTTAGGAACTGTCAGAATCGAGGTAACCTCCAAAAGCAAACCAGGCAACCATGTGGATGACAGAAAATGTGGACACTGCAAGGCACAGGTGAATGCGACAGGACCAGTGTAGGCGTAGCGAGATTAATCTCAGAGCCAACCACCAACACACTTTAACTCTCCTTGGGGATTTGTGATACCATCTTTGTGTTACTGGCCTTTTGGATTTTAAATGCCCTCTACAAAGACAATGGGTATCATCCTTGGCAGACACTGTTGAGAGAATTTCATCGTATATTGTAGTGGTTCCCAAACGGTGTGCCTTGGCAGACTTGCTGGGGTGCTCTGGTTTGGTGGTCCATGACTAATTTTAATTATTTATGAACAAAGTAATGTGCAGATTGTGTATAACCAGAAGTGAATCCTGTCCATTACCACATAATTGAACCCAAGGATCAAATATAAACAGTTTACTTCACTCATTTTTTCAATGATTTTATCAATGAGAAATGTTTGCCCTAAGGGTGCTGTCAAAAAAATGGGGGGAGGGGGGTTCTGTGATTCAAAAATAATTGGGGACCAATGGTCTATAGCATGACTAGTGGCCGCAGCTTCATCATTAGGAGGAAGAGATTCTTGTTCTTTTACTGTTTTATAATACAAATTTTGGTTCTCCATGATCTTTCTTTATCACTGGACTGGACTTATACAGCAGTATCACTGGACTGCACTTATACAGCAGTACCAATGGACCTTGGCGGCAGTATCACTGGACTGGACTTAGACAACAGTATTACTGGACTGGACTTATACAACAGTATCATTGGACTAGACTGGACTAGACTATACAGCAGTAGCAATTGATTTTACTGAACTTTAATGGCAGTATCACTGAACTGGACTTATACAGCAGTATCACTTGACTGAACTTATCCAGCAGAATAACTGAACTGGACTTATACAGCAGAAACAATGGACTCTGACGGCAGTACCACTGGACTGGACTTATACAACAGTATCACTGGACTGGCCTTATACAGCAGTATAATTGGATTGGACTTATGCAGCAATATAACTGGACTGGACTTATACAGCAGTATCACTGGACTGGACTATTACAGCAGAACCAATGGACCGACAGCAGTATCACTAGACTGGACTTATACAGCCGTATCACTGGACTGGACTTATACAGCCGTATCACTGTACTTTAAATGCAGTACCACTGGACTGGACTTATAGAGCAGTATCACTGAACTGGATTTATACAGCAGAACCAATGGACTTTAACAGCAGTATCACTGGACTGGACTTATACAGCACTATCACTGGACTGGACTTATACAGCACTATCACTAGACTGGACTTATACAGCAGTATCATTAGACTGGACTTATACAACAATATCACTGGACTTTAACTGCAGTATCACTGAACTGGATTTATTCAGCAGAACCAATGGACTTTGATGGCAGTATCACTGGACTGGACTTATACAGCAATATCACTGGACTTTAACTGCAGTATCACTTGACTGAACTTATTCAGCAGTATCACTGGACTGGATTTATACAGCAAAACCACTGGACTGGTCTTATACAGCAGTATCACTGGACTGGACTTATACAGCAGTATCACTGGACTGAACTTATACAGCAGTATCACTGGACTTATACAGCAGAACCAATGGACTGGACTTTAACTGCAGTATTGCTGGACTGGACTTATACAACAATATCACTGAACTTTAACTGCAGTATCACTTGACTGAACTTATTCAGCAGTATCACTGGACTGGATTTATACAGCAAAACCACTGGACTGGTCTTATACAGCAGTATCACTGGACTGGACTTATACAGCAGTATCACTGGACTGAACTTATACAGCAGTATCACTGGACTTATACAGCAGAACCAATGGACTGGACTTTAACTGCAGTATTGCTGGACTGGACTTATACAACAATATCACTGAACTTTAACTGCAGTATCACTGGACTGGATTTATACAGCAGAACCAATGGACTTTGATGGCAGTATCACTGGACTGGACTTATACAGCAATATCACTGGACTTCAACTGCAGTATCACTTGACTGGACTTATACAGCAGTATCACTGGACTGGACTAATACAGCAGAACCAATGGACTGGTCTTATACAGCAGTATCACTGGACTGGACTTATACAGCAGTATCACTGGACTGGACTTATACAGCAGTATCACTGGACTGGACTTATACAGCAGTATCACTGGACTGGACTTATACAGCAGAACCAATGGACTGGACTTTAACTGCAGTATTGCTGGACTGGACTTATACAACAATATCACTGGACTTTAACTGCAGTATCACTGAACTGGATTTATACAGCAGAACCAATGGACTTTGATGGCAGTATCACTGGACTGGACTTATACAGCAATTTCACTGGACATTAACTGCAGTATCACTTGACTGGACTTATACAGCAGTATCACTGGACTGGACTTATACAGCAGTATCACTGGACTGGACTTATACAGCAGAACCAATGGACTGGACTTTAACTGCAGTATTGCTGGACTGAACTTATACAGCAGTATTACTGGACTTTAATGGCAGTATTGCACAAAAAGTGGAAAATACACTTCAGCGCTATCCCAACAAACACTAACTAATACACATCCAACTTGCTTGTGGCAATAAAGGATTACTCGAACAGTTTTCAAATTTTCTGTCGAAGCTTAAGGATCCCTACTGACCTCTAATAGGGTCCCTATGTGCACATAAAGGTATCTTTCTGTTCTTGGACAAATATGTCCTTGCGTTTTGCTGCTGTCTTTTCTGTATTCAGATCTCCATATGCAGAATAAACAACCGTTACTGACCTTTATCACAAGGCCCTCTTTGCACGTAAAGGTATCTTTATATCTGGATCAAATCCTCAATATCACTCGACCCCCAATATTCATCAATCATAAATACACTGGAAGTCTGCTGGACCAACACTCATCTCAAAAAGAGGCTCTATTTTCCATGAGCGGTTTCTTTTGTCTCCTCCAAAAAGGACGGTCTCCACACTGGGGTACTCCGTAAAAAAGTGTATTTTAATCCATGTGATATACAATAAAACATACAATAAAACCAAAGGTTAAAAAGAACATCCACACACAGCGATGCGTGAGACCAAACTACACTCTCCCCCTGCATCCGGAACAGGGTGAGAAGAGTTACTTGATGAAAAAAGTATAACGGTCTCACCATCTGCTGTGTCCCCGCGTTGGTGAAGAAGAGGGGACACAGCAGATGGTGAGACCTTTACACTTTTTTCATCAAGTGACTCATAATAGTAAGAAAATTTGAAAACTGTTTGAGTAATACTTTATACAGCAGTATCACTAGACTTTAACGGCAGTTTCACTGGACTGGACTTATACAGCAGTATCACTAGACTTTAACGGCAGTATCACTGGAGTGGACTTATACAGCAGAACCATCAGGTCACCACCCCACACACTTAACAGATCACCAGTGACACAGACCCTTCCTCCCAGTCCTCCTCTCCAATGCTGGAGTGAAGATGGCGGCGGGTAGCGGGGGACTTATATCGAGTACAGATCTCGTGAGATCCAACTGCAGGATGATGACATTTGCCTCGTTCTGAGCTCCAAGTCTGGGCGGGAATAAACGAACAGTGCTCGGAATAGGACATTGATCGAGGGTGCTTGGCGGTGTTCGGATTTACAAAATCTGAACCCGCTCATCCCTAATTCCTACATATTTATTTATTAACAGTTTCTTATATAGCGCACACATATTCCGCAGCTCTTTACAGAGAATATTTGAACAGTCACATCATTCCCTGCCCCAGTGGAGCTTACAATCTATATTCCCTACACATGTACATGCACACACAGACATTTTAGGGTTAATATATGTTAGGAGCCAAATAACCTACCAGTATATTTTACATATATGACTAGATCATTGCTTTTACACACTGTATTTGAGACACACCAATATGCTCCTAGGGGCTAGTACCTACATGTGAAATTACCTCAATGGTGAAACATACCTCAGGGAAGCTAATGTAGTTTTGCAATATCTCACTCTAGTAAGAAAGAAAACATTATATGCAGTGGTAGAGTGGGAATTTTGAGGGGGATTATGCAAAATCTTTTTTATGTAGAAATGGCACTTATATATATAATGCAGACAGAAGTAGTGCAGATTACACACAATGCCATTACACACATAACGCTAACAGTAGTGATGCCACTTATACACATAAGCTCACAGTTCTAATGCTGCATATATATATATATATATATATCTACTAGGTGATTCATCGCACCCTACGGGCGCTCTTCACACCGGCGTAAGGGGCTGCACCCCCTTAATTTGTGAACGTTTGTATTGTGAGAAATATGATTAGAATTGTATGAAAGATGCCCTGTATTGCAACTTGAGTTATAGGTGAAATGTGTTAAATAGAGAGCATATGATTTGGAAGGGGGTGTGTATTGTTTTGTTTAATTAAAAAGCGGGGGTCCGCGAATCACGGGAGGGAGGGGCGAGGGAGGGGCGCGGGAGGGCTGTGAATCGCATGGGGGGGTGCGTGAATCGCAGGAAGGGGGCCGCGAAAATTGCAGGAGTGGGGTTGTGGGGGTCCGTGAATCGTGGGAGGGGGGCCGAGAATTGCGGGGGGGGTCACGGGGTCGCGAATCGCGGGAGGGGAGTCATGGGGGGGTGCGAATCGTGAGAGGGGGGGTCGCGGGGGGGGGGGTGCCGCTCATCTACACCATGGTGGATGGTGGGAATGTACTGTAGCCCTGGCTGGGCGGGGGGAGGTGATGTCAAAGGGGTGGTGGTATGTATAACACTGGTCTTTTCCCTAGGGGGGCGGGTTTGTGTATAACGCTGGGCGGGAACGTTATACACACAGGGGATGACAGATATGGCTAAATATATAACAGATATATATATATGCAGCAGGATAAACATACATAGTGCATACAGTGGTAAATATACCCCCCAACCTACTTAACCCTCCTCGCCGTCTCTGTCCGCCACGGCAGTCCGGTTTCTGGGTCCACCTCCTCTAATGGCTTTCACGGCGATGTTGCTGGAGCACGCAGCAGCGCTCACTGCTCATCGCCGGGGCATATACACTGGGCGGCTGGTGAGCCAGGGTGGGTGCTAGGGTGTTTGGCGCCCCCTGCATGCTTTAAATTTCTGGCCTATCCCACACACCCATGAAAAGTATAATGTTAGACACATAATACCACCCCTAATTCAAATGATGCCCCACAGTGCAAAACAACCCAACACTTAATAAAAACGGAGCAATTTGTGGCGAAAAATTTAGGGCATGGCTTTTTGGGACATGGACACAGTAATGCCAATTACACATTATGCCACACACCATAATGCCAATTATACAATATGCCAAACGTGGTAATGCCCATTACACAATATGCCAAACACGGTAATGCCCATTTTTTGTTACGCCACATGCTCTTTTCCAAGTATTACATTCCCAGTACCAGGGGTAACATGCCCAGTGCCAGAGGAAGTTACTGTGTGCTCTGCACTGTGTAGGAAAGGAGACAGCAGTGCAGAGTGGTGGGAAACCCAGATGTCTCAGAGCAGGTCCATCCATCGGTGGTACGGCTATTTCAAATGACTCGCCGACTCGCGAGCCAATCGATGTTCGTGGCCTGGCAGCTCCTGATTTGTTGCCGTCCCACGAGCTCCAATTGGTTTACGAGTCGTGAGTCAGCGCATCATTTAAAAATAGCTGTGCCACGGATGGATGGACCTGTTCTGAGACATCCGGATTTCCCACCGCTCTGCCCGGCTGTCACCTTTAGCAATGCGGACAAAGGCAGAACTGACGTAATGCAGTTCCACCCCTTTCTGGCTCACTTTAACCCCTGGTGGGCAGTGGTGCTCATAATATATACATTGCTGGCCTGTGCCAGCAATGTATATATCACTGGCTAATTCCTATTTGTGTACAGCAAGCAAATTAATAATCATTGGTGCTCAGTGGTGGCAATAATATATACATTGCTGACCTGTGCCAGCAATGTATAGAATAGAATAGAATCAACTTTATTGGCCATGTGTGCTTGCGCACACTAAGAATTTTTTGTGGATTTCAGTGCAGCATCAAGCAGGGATGAAGGGGGGGATGACATTACATACGTTACATTGGGACATTACATGCAGGGGGAACATGCCTGCCGAGCTGCACAGCGCCTAGACAGCCATCAGCGGCGCCACTGGTCATTGCAGCAGCCAGGTGGGAAGAATATAAGCAGGGACAGTATCCCGCAACGGGGCTGGGGGGCCGGGGGATTGGAGCTCCCTGGATGGAGCTGGAGCTCCCAATGTGGTTTCCTCTCCAACCCCAGCAGGGGGGGCCACCTGCCCGCAGGCCGATGGTCCTGACCGTCCCGCTACTGCACCAGCGGTTTGCGGCGCTCGCCGCCGCTCGCTGCTGGGAGTGAGCACAGCTGCCTCTTCCCTCTCCTCACCGCCGCCGCCACGCTGCCTGCTGCACGCCGCCCGCTGCTCCGGAGGCCGGGGATGGTGGAGCTCCGTGGATGGGGGTAAGGAGCTCCACCTGCAAGCGACCATCCCCGGCCCCACCGGAAGTGGCTTATAAGTAACCATACATTGGTGCCAGTGGTGCCAGTAATATATACATTGCTGGCATATGCAATGATCTCCAAACAAACACAATTTGTGTCACAGACTTATCCTGCGCTTTGTAGCGTGTTTCTTCCGCTGAAACTCTTTCAGCACATACTCCACATGTAGGGAATATAAACAAAATCTCTCATGGTGTGGTACCACATGCAACAAATGTATTACATAAGAGACATAACATTTAAAACAATTAAACATAAAAGTGTATCCTCCGTTGTCAGCATATAAAGGGGGTAATTACCAGATCAAAGGGAAATGTAGACGCACAGTTCAAATGAGCATGTTATTCAAATTCTTTGGAGTCAGGATACCGGTTCTCCTTCTCTCCTCTGTTGCGCCGTCCTGTTCCCCAAGCGTCTGGATCCCTCCTTCTGTTTAGCTGCACAGCGGGTATTCAGTGCGGGCTCCACCACCAACGCGTTTCCGCCCCGTCTGGGGACTTTATCAAGGTGTGTATTTTGCCCGCTGCCTATACACACAGTCTATATGCAATGATCTCTTTGAAATATCAGGATATAGAATTAGCAATGTAATGCGCGTGATACCAAAAACTGATCTCTATCACTCATATATGCAGCTTGTCATTACGATGGGGGTTTGAACAATATATGCAATTCAAATCAGTCATAGAGAGAGGCTGGTCATGATGGCATGTATCGATAACACCTTATTGTATATTATGATGGTCCACTAGATTGAATGATTGGACACATCAGTATATTGGTTTGCATGTAATCATGTATTCGGAGGTGTACAGGTAGCAAATGTCTGATTGGTTGACTGTGCTATCCTAGTTGACTGTATATTTGTCCAGGGATTTCACACAGTAAACCTATAGGTTATCAGCGCACCTCGTACAAATGAAACCACCTCATGCAATTTGTCAGTTTTAAGCTGGATGTTAAACATGTATTCAGCTCTCTCTATGGCATGATAGATGGTGTTGTAGCTTATTAGGAGCAGATGCTACAATATAATTATTGGATACAGCCTCTGATTAATCTCGGGGCCAATACAATTCTATGTCTATATAATATATGGCATCGGAGCTCACAATAATAAACAATATAACATAGGTATTGACACAGCACACAGGGCCTTATTCTAGTTCACTCTTTCTGACAAAATCCATCTTAGATGGACAAAACCATGTGCACTTCAGGGGGGCAGATGTTACTTGTGCAGAGAGAATTAGATTTAGGTGGGTTATTTTGTTTTGGGGTTTTACTTCAAAGTGAAATCTATATTGCAGTGTAAAAATAAAGCAGCCAGTATTTACCCTGCACAGAAACAAAATAACTCACCCAAATCTAATTCTCTCTGCACATTTTACATCTGCCCCCCTGCAGTGCACATGGTTTTGTCCATCTAAGAAGGATTTTGTCAGAAAGAGTGAACTAGAATAAGGCCCACAGTTTCACAGTCCTGAATTATACACGCTATGAATTCATTGGCATTACTGCCTTGGCGGGCCACGTGTTTAAGCCCGACAATTACACACAGTACACTTAGAGCCTTATTCTAGTTCACTCTTAGAGGCAAATTCCTTCTTAGCTGGACAATACTATGTGCACTGCAGGTGGGGCAGATGTTACTTGTGCAGATATAATTAGATTTGGGTGGGGTTTTTCTTCAAAGTGAGATCTATATTGCAGTGTAAAAATAAAGCAGTCAGTATTTTCCCTGCACAGAAACAAAATATCTCACCCAAAGCTAAATCTCTCTGCACATGTTGTTATGGTTTTGTCGGTAGTGAACCCGTGGCCGGGACTGCTGTTCAGAACAGCCACAGCGAGACCCTACTCTGACTCTGTTGGCCCCCAAAGTTAGGTAACCGGTTCCTGCTGAACTAGGCTTCGCCTTTAGCTGCCACGTTTGGAAGGGCGAGTTGAGTCCGCCCTAACTCCAGTGCAGCCAGGAGTTATGATACGACAAGGAACCGGGACCTCCTAAGGGTACAGCCAAAAGGAGAACTGGCTAGGGGATCTGACTATAAATTAACAAATGGCAACTTGCCCAGCTAACTACGCTGCTAAGCGCCAGCGACCTAGTTGCCAACCACCAGCGACCGAGTCGCATACACAGGAAAAAGTACACCAAGCAAAAACCACACCACAAACGATACGAACACTACACTAAACACAGATACAGGTGCCAGAAGCACGGCCTAAGAAAAAGGCAATAAGGCAACAGCGAACTGCTGAGGGAACTGCTCAGTGAACAACTGAGTACAGTCCAAAAACAAGAATAATCCCAGAATGGGTCAGAAGTACAAGAAATAAGGCTTGCCCCTAGCAGGGGTACTCACTAAGAACAGGAATGAAAGCACCGCACGGAATACTGCAGGGAACTCCAGCCAGATATTCCCTGGAACCGGCACAGAGAACAGACAGGAAACCACTGTCACATCACAGGAACTATCACCGGCGGGGCTGTGAGGGACTGGTACCCTTAAATAGGAAGTGGGCATCCATCCCACCTTCATTGACCAATGGTGGACCGGACGTTACCGATCCACCTATACCCAGCCCTAATTGTGAGGGCAACGGCGACGCTGTGGAGAACTTCCTAGTGCCGGGTCATTCCGGCCTCCGGGCTACCCCGGACATGATGCTGCGGAGGGCGGGAGCTGCGCCCGGCCGTGGCGTCCCCTGGCGTCCCTGGTTGCTGAGCAACCGGACGGCATGACGTCAGGACGGGCGGCCGGGATGCGCCGCAGATCCTCCTGCTCACCGCCGGACACCGGGGCACAACACATGTTACATCTGCCCCCCTGCAATGCACATGGTTTTGTCCAGCTAAGAAGGAATTTGCTTCAAAGAGTGAACAAGAATAAGGCCCTTAATGTGTTGTGTTTGCGCTTGGTAGAAGCGGTGCACATGATATATGTGACCGGCCCGACCTGCTTGAGCCTGTCCGTCCGAATAATGTGTTACAGCATTAGCCATAAATAAATACTGAGTGGTGCGGCACCGCTTCTGTCAAGCGCAACCACAACACATTAAGTGTACTGTGTGTAATTGTCGGGCTTAAATGGCCGACCATGGCAGTAATACCAATGAATTCATAGCGTGTATAATTCAGGACTGTGAAACTGTGTGCTGTGGCAATACCTATGTTATATTGTTTATTATAGTGAGCTCCGATGCCATATATTATATAGACATAGAATTGTATTGGCCCCGAGATTAATCAGTGGCTATATCCAATAATTATATTGTAGCATCCGCTCCTAATAAGCTACAACACCATCTATCATGCCATAGAGAGAGCTGAATACATATTTAACATCCAGCTTAAAAACCCACAAATTGCGTGAGGTGGTTTCATTTGTGCGAGGTGCGCTGATAACATATTTGTTCGTCGGGAGGCTTGCCACCTAGCAACAGCTGGTGGTTAGGGTGGCAAGCCTCCCGAATGCGCAGAAAGGTAAAGTGAAAATAATTTTTCACTTACCTTTCCCCTGCTCTAGGGAGCGGGTCCGGGTGCCGGGCGCGTGCACGCGCCGGGCGTGTGCACGCGCCGGGCGTGTGCACGCGCCGCGCGCGCGCACGCTGGTCACGTGCACGCGCGTGCTCTCCTGAGCCCGGGATCCCGCCCCCTAGCTTTAGTTTTTTCTTCAGCGCTACAGAGATGGAGGACTCTGTGTCTGTCTCGGCAACAGACACACTGTACAAGTCCCCATCTGTCAGCAAGTGGGCAAAAATGCCTAGAAAGAGGAGGCAACAACTGTCTGAGGACAGTTCCTCCTCAGAAGATAATATTATTATTGAGAGAAAAAAGTGCACAGTCCCTGTCAGCTCTGAGGGGAGCAGGGACAGCTCCCAGTCTGAGAGGGAGACACCTGGTGGTCAGCAACAGTCTCCCTCAGTGTTTCCTCAGAAAAAGGTGAGGAAACACACCACAAAAAAGAAACATACAGACAATGTTTCTCACAGAGACGCCCGTACAGGAGAATACGTCTCTTTCCCGGGTATTGCCCGTAGCCGGAATACCCAAATGGTGCGTGATATACCACCATCTTCTGCCCACGGCCGGCAAAAACACACTGCCTCTGAACGACAGCAATTGCTAACCCAGTCCCATAAGGGTTCTAGCAAGCAGCATGCGCTGCCTAAACCTCACGACTATAGTGAGACAGTAACCCCTCAGGTAGACTGGGAGTCAGAGGAGGTTACTAGAACGTCCGCATCCACTAAAAGGGGCAAGTACAGCGACCTGCAGATGGCCAGGGTACAATTGGCAGGCAGAACGCCACCCAATAAATTATACGCCTCTCATTGGGCACTTAATGAACGCTCAGAGGTTTATAATTTTTCCCAGTTAGCATTCAGAACTGCTCTGGTAAAAGAGGATGAAATGGTTCTAAGAAGCCATACGGGCATACCAGATATACCAGCCCTATTTGCTCCCGAAATCGACCCGGCACTCAGCTCACTAATAGGGGAAAAAAACCAAAGTGACGCTAATGATAAGCTATTAAGGAAAATACAGCTGAAAGTGGCAGATGCAGCTGGTCCCCTCCTCTTTGTCCTCGATAAGGCAGAAAAAGAGGGAGAATGTGGGGGTTCTCTAGATTCCCTAATAGCATCTAAGAACGCCCTCCTTAAGGCCATTAGCAAAGCCACTTTAATGATTGGCCAAACTTTTGATTATATATCAAATACCCGCAGAGTACGCTGGCTCACAATGGCGGGTTTAACTAACCTCGCACCTAAGCCCGTGGAGGTACCCAACCTGGCAGATGGAGACCTGTTCGGTCCAGACTTCATTAATGAGGTTAAGATAAGATACAAAGCCCGTAGATCCTTCTCAGATCTCAAAGGCCCCCAATCCTCCAGAAGACCCTTTTCCCAAGAGGGTCGAGCTGCGTCAGCCAGTGGTTCGGCCCGAGACTACAGTGGCGCCACCAGAGGATCGAGAGGAGGCTCCTACAGGACAAGACCCACGAGAGGTGGAACGTCCTACAACAGGAACCCCTCAAGGAGAGATACAGGTTATGGTAAGTCCCGTACACATAACCCCCCACCTTGGCCTCTCACAAGCTGTAACAGTTTGGAAAACAATCTCCACAGACAAGTGGATTATGAAAATTATAGAGAAAGGGCTATCCCTACCTCTTATCCATTTTCCGCGCCAAGCATTTCCCTGTACAAGGAATTGCAGCCCACTGCTAGACGAAGTGTTGTCCATAGCACTATCCCAGGGCAAGATAGAATAAGCGGACAAAACCAAAAAAGGTTGGATCAGCCACCTTTTCCCTATAAGAAAAACAGATGGCACTTACAGACCCGTCCTGAATGTAAAAAACCTAAATCGCTTCATAAGAAGAAGCACATTCAGGATGGAGGGCTTACCAGAAGTCCCATTCCTACTTTCCCAAAACGACTACTGTATCAAGGTAGACCTCAAAGAGGCCTTCCATTCGATACGGGTCTGCAAAAACCACAGAAGATTCCTAAGATTCTTCTGGAAGGACACACTATATCAATGGACGGTGATGGTCTTCGGGCTGTCGAACGCACCGTACACTTTTACTTGCCTGATGAAGGCGGTGGTGTCTCACCTCCGTCAGAAGGGCATCCGTTGCCTAATATATCTGGACGATCTACTTGTAGTTCACCCAGACAGAGAGACTCTCTTCTCACAACGGGATCTAACCACGACCCTTCTCCTAGATTTGGGCTTCACCATAAACTACCCCAAATCAATCCTGGTCCCATGTCAGTCAATAATATTCCTGGGATTCCTGATAGACTCCACTTCCTTCTCGATATCAGTCCCACCAGAGAAATGGACGGAAGTACAGACAGTAATTTCTCGTACCCTCCATCGCCAGCTGTCGATGAGGGACTTAGCCAAACTCATAGGGAAAATGAGAGCTCTGGGTCCC
Source organism: Crinia signifera (assembly GCF_055691185.1). Lineage (NCBI taxonomy): Eukaryota > Metazoa > Chordata > Amphibia > Anura > Myobatrachidae > Crinia > Crinia signifera. Next base: position 184,997,281 of record NC_139217.1, read on the forward strand.
AGATTTCTGCAAGTCCCTCTCCTATGCAAATTTTCCCAATTCCTCCTAGGGAACCTACTCAGGAAGGGTTTTTCCTGGAGAGAGAAAATCCAATTAACCCCCCCAGTTCGAACAGAAATAGAGAACTGGACAATTCTTCCCTTACCAACACCCAGACCTCTATTGGACCCAATACCAAACATAATAATTTCTTCAGACGCTTCCCTGACGGGTTGGGGGGCATGCACACAGAACAAAGCAATAAGGGGATTTGGTCCACCCAGGAAACCAGGTTCCACATAAATCTATTAGAGCTGAGGGCGGCAAACTAGCACTACACTCCCTCATTCCTCCCCAATCTCAAGGGATTTCGGTACAGATCTGCTTAGACAACAGGACGGCAGTTTCGTACCTGAACAGGATGGGAGGCACCAAATCTCTCCATCTCTGTCTAGAACCAGTAGAGATTTGGAATTGGGCAGTCCAGAGGAACATTCTCCTCACAGCCGTTTATATACCGGGGGAATTAAACGAACTGGCAGACTCTTTATCCAGGGACCATCTTTCTTTAGACAGAGTAACCCTCAGACCACAGGTTTTCCAGAACATTATCAAAACGTTCGGAATCCCGGGGATAGACCTGTTTGCGACCCATCCAATGCACAAGTTCCTACCTTTGTCTCCAGGGTATGGACGAAGGGAGCATCACACATGGATGCTATGTCCTTCCCATGGACAGACCTTTCCCTTCCATATGCATTTCCCCCTCCAGCCTTACTGCTAAAAGTCCTACACAAGATCAGGATAGACAGAGTACCCCACATAATCCTGGTCTACCCAGTCTGGCCCTCCAGGATCTGGTTCCCTTTAGTCAATCAGTTGCGCAAGGGACCCAAGATCCCCCTAGGTCTCCCCAGAGAATGTTTTCAGGGGACCCCAGACCTCCTCCAGAAACTGCCACAATCCATGTGGATAGCGACATTACTCGGCTATTAGCAAACGCCAACTTATCTTCGGCATCAGTAACACTAATCAATGCCTCTCTGAGACCCAGAACTAGGGCCAGATACCGAGCTATCATTAACGAATACAGTACATGGGTAGCTACTCGGTCTCAAGCCCTCTCTTCTAATACCCTCAACTTAGCCTTAGACTTCTTAGCAGCTAAGTTCGAAGCTGGCCTGGCATCTACTACCATACGCTCTTACGGCTCGGCCTTAGCATTATTGGTCCCCGGTCTTACAGAGAACAAGCTCTACCTACGTCTTCTGAAGGGAGCTTTTCTCTCCAGACCATGTGGTCCCCGCTACTCTAGCACATGGGACACCGAACCATTTTTACTTGGCCTCCTGGCCTCCATAGGCTCTACATCGGATATGGGTATGTTATCCAGGAAGCTAGCATCCCTACTAGCCTTAGCCTTTGCTGCGAGAGGCGCTGAACCCAGCCTCATACACATGTCAGACCCATGGCTGACACAAACCCCATTAGGCTTTCACATAATCCTAAAGGGTCACACAAAAACCAGTTCTCTAAGCAACCCGCTGGTAGAGTTTGACATACTGAAGGACCATTCAGATGAGGACCTGTGTCTAGTTACATGCTTGACACATTACCTCCAAATGACATCCCCGATTCGAGGCATCCATTCCCAGTTATTCATTACATGCCGGAAACCCTTCCGTCCTGCTAGACCATCTACTATCCGTGGATGGATAGTAGCCGTAATGAACCTGGCCGGAATAGACACATCAACCTTCAAATGTCATTCAATTAGGGGCGCAGCGGTAACTTCCGCTGCAGCCAAGGGCTTACCTCTGCAATCGATAATGCAAGCTGCCCGTTGGTCATCCAGCCATACGTTTGTAAAACACTACTGGAGACCCACTGATCCTCAAAGGATCGAGTTCATTAGAGCAACCACCAGGTATGTGGTAGTCTACCCACCAGCTGTTGCTAGGTGGCAAGCCTCCCGACGAACAAACAGTAGTTTGCAGGAATCTATGACCTGCAAACTTCCTTTGTTCTAGGGAATAGGATTGCCACCTAGCAACAGCTCCCACCCAACCCACCCTAGACCTTGCTAGGTCCGTTGGTTAATCTAACTCAATTCTATAATCCTGTAATTCTCTTCTGCCCTTCCAGGCGCACCAAAAGGCCAGAAGAAGCCGCAGGCACAACCAGCTAAGGAGAACAAGTAGATCCGTCTGGCTCATCCGCCCACAGTTTCAAGTCGACCACTTGGTCCTTCTTATTGGACTCTACCTTCTATAGACCGTATTGCTGGTCCTAGTTAGTCCTTACTAGTTCTTGTTTCACTTACGTGATTATGTTCAGTAAAATCCTTCGTTGCACCTAATTCTCTTTGTCATTATTCCCTAATAGTTTGACTAAGGTGTTCCATCCAGATTGTTCTAATTGGGATTGCCATCAGCGACCTTCCGAAAAAACTAAAGCTAGGGGGCGGGATCCCGGGCTCAGGAGAGCGCGCGCATGCACGTGACCAGCGCGCGCGCGCCCGGCGCGTGCACGCGCCCGGCACCCGGACCCGCTCCCTAGAGCAGGGGAAAGGTAAGTGAAAAATTATTTTCACTTTACCTTTCTGCGCATTCGGGAGGCTTGCCACCCTAACCACCAGCTGTTGCTAGGTGGCAATCCTATTCCCTAGAACAAAGGAAGTTTGCAGGTCATAGATTCCTGCAAACTACTGTAGGTTTACTGTGTGAAATCCCTGGACAAATATACAGTCAACTAGGATAGCACAGTCAACCAGTCAGACATTTGCTACCTGTACACCCTGGAATACATGATTTCATGCAAACCAATATACTGATGTGTTCAATCATTCAATCTAGTGGACCATCATAATATACAATAAGGTGTTATCGATACATGCCATCATGACCAGCCTCTCTCTCTATGACTGATTTGAAATTGCATATATTGTTCAAACCCCCATCGTAATGACAAGCTGCATATATGAGTGATAGAGATCAGTTTTTGGTATCACACTCATTACATTGCTAATTACTGTATAGCAGAAATTCATCAGATTATGATACGATCTGGGAACCAATACATAGGAAAAAGCCAACACAATAGGGGTATAATTATTATAATAACCCCTTTCACTTCACTTGACGGAGCCCAACTGAATAATCCCAACTATCGCTTTACAACTGTGGGATAAAACACATTCCACTACATACTACTGGGTAGTGGAGTATTCTGTATCCTGATATATCAAAGAAATCATTGCAGATGAAAACTGCAACATAATAAACATAGTAACAACTTTTTGAAAAGAACCCCACGATACAGTAACAATTTTCAGTAAAGCCTCGCAAAAGTGAAGTGATACATAAAACACAGATTCACAATCCTTCTGCGGTGCAGTCACACAGTTTACCAGTCATTAGACGTCACTAAGACAAAGAAACACACGTTAAAGACGTACAGCTCTATTTTAATTTTTGTTCACTTTAATGCACTTTTTTCACTTATATTTTTAATATTTCGCAGTTCTTAATAAAACAACTTTAAAAGTTGTTTTAATTCATTTTCTTGGGACACTTTATCAAAATATACAACATGAACGCTGAATAAGCCTTAATTTGTCAGCTCAAGAGTGTCTCTTGTAGGAAATCCTTTTCTTCTTTTTGTCTGTACAATTATACCGATTCCTGGGTTGCACCTCCATATATATATCAATACCTGAATCAATGGTAATACAATTAATAGGGTTATCTGACAATAACATAGAAGACTGTGCAGATTAATCTTCTTGTTGTCGGGTAAATGACTGTCGGGACCGCGTTTGGCACCCTAGGTGTATGAGGCAAGGGCAACCTGTGGGTCGCCAGACATTGTAAAACTAGACATGCCAGCCAGTGGCGTAACTCCCGGAGGCAATGGAGGCTTTTGCCGCCGGGCGTTATCCACCAGGGGGGGCACAGAGAGCAGGCCCCCACCCCCACTCTAAAAGGGTCTCCTGCGGCTGCCACTTGCCGCGGATCAGATCTCTATTACGAATCCGATCCGCGCAGCTGCCCTCCCTTCTGCTGTGAGCTGACAGCTAAACTTACATTAGGACGGTGCCTGCCCTGTGCGGCACAGATAGTCTGGAGTGGACACACTGCTGAGCGACGGCTCAGCATCCAATGATATTTAAAACTACAGCCTGCAGCACCCTGATTGGCTGGTGCGCAGGCTGCCCAGAGGAAGGAAGCCGTGGCGTCACTAGGGAGTGTGGACCATCCCACACTGCTGCTTCTTCGGTTAGGATGGAACAGAGCACCGCATGGTTGGAAGTGGGGCTGGAGCAATGCCTCAGCCCGCCCATCCTTCTATGCTGCTGCCGAAGCAAGCAGCATTGCCGGGCACTCATTTTAACAGTTATTATGGAACATCAGCGGTGCGCTGCTGCACTGGCTGTCCACGACTCCCTGTACCTTACTGTCCCCGGCTCCCTGCACCTCACTGTCCCCCGCTGCCTGCACCTCACTGTCCCCGGCTCCCTGCACCTCACTAACCCCCGCTGCCTACACCTCAGTGACCCCTGCTGCCTGCACCTCACTGTCTCCGGCTCCCTGCACCGCACTGACTCCCGCTGCCTGCACCTCACTACCCCCCGCTGCCTGCACCTCACTGTCCCCCACTGCCTGCACCTCACTGTCCCCGGCCCCCTGCACCTCAATGTCTCCAGCACCCTGCACCGCACTGACCCCCGCTGCCTGCACCTCACTGTCCCCCGCTGCCTGCACCTCACTGTCCCCCGCTGCCTGCACCTCACTGTCCCCCGCTGCCTGCACCTCACTGTCCCCGGCTCCCTGCACCTCACTGACCCCCGCTGCCTGCACCTCACTGTCCCCGGCTCCCTGCACCTCACTATCCCCGGCACCCTGCACCTCACTGACCCCCGCTGCCTGCATTCCTCTGTCCTTGGATCCGGATCCGCATTTCCCTGGCTCCAGTTTCAGCTTCCTGCACCCCGCTTCCTTGAAGAACCTTCTATACCAAAGGTAAATAGGAAGCAGGGAGGCAAATATTATATAAGGGCTGGCTGGCGGGGGGGGGGGGGATACGTAGTAGCGTCATCAGGCTGGTGCGGCCAGCGGGTGTCACTATATATGTGTGTGTTTTTTTTTTTCAGATGTGGCACCACTGGGGGGGGGGGGGGGGGAGGGGGGCGCACCACTATCAATACCGCCTCCGGGCATCTTGCATGAACTTTTACGCCACTGATGCCAGCATGTATTGCCAAAGTTTTAGCATTTCCTAATAGCAAAACTGTGGCAAGGCATGCTGGGACTTGTAGTTTCACAACAGCTAGAGCGACGGTATCCCATGCAACGGGATAGATGGGATAATGGAGTGTAACAAGTCACCGCTCAACGTACAACACACTGCGGCATAAGAATAAATGCACAAATAGGTAGCGCAGTGACTGTGTGATGACGAGTGGTGACAGCACAGACCTCCCTAGTAATACTACTACCACCACTAGGCGAGCGCTGCTGTGTTTATCTGTCATCATTCGCTCAGTTTCAAGGACACATTTTTGTCCCTTGCAGCAGCCCTTACAGGACAAGTGTGGAAGAGACCATTTTTCAACTAAAGGGGACAGAAATTCGGAATAATACCATGTGGCAGAATTTCAGAATTATTTAAAACAGTGTTCGCTTCGCGGTGTGCAGTAACAGCAATATGTATGTTATAGGACAGCTGCCGCCACGCGGGAGGGAGCACACACGCTCCCTATAGCGACTGCAACACGGTCTGCTCCGAGCGGAAGCGGCGTTCTGTTCACGTCAAATATATGAGAGCCAATCAGCGGCCGCAGGGAGGCAAATTCAAATCTATGGTTTCAGCGGCAGCGGCGACAGGCGTAGTTCAGCGGTGGCAGCAGCTTACTCGGATTGCGGCAGCGGGGAAGGCCGGGGAGAACCATGTCTGAGGGGGACGCAGTGAAAGTGTGCCTCCGCATACGGCCCATCATACAGAGGTAGCTGGTCACCGGGGAAAGCGGTAGCACAGACTAGTGTTTTGTCCTTCCCTTGTATTGTGCATTAGGCAGTGATCATGGTGTCGTGATGATGGTGTGTGGCAGTGCCATACAGGAGGTATTAGATCACACTTAAAAGCTACCTTTCTAGGGGACTATGTAAAAATCAGACCATTATGGTTTTTGCATAGGGTTGCCTACCTGACCCCCCTCCTTCAGGGAAAGAACACTCTGTTCCTTGACTTCCCTGGTAATGCATGATTGCCATCACCTGTGGGGAGCTAGTTAACTGCACTACAGGTAATGACAATCATACATTACCAGGGAAGTCCAGGAACAGTGTTCTTTCCCTGAAGGAGAGGGTCAGGTAGGTAACCCTGTTTTTGCAACATGCCCGCACTATACAGGGTACATATATATGCTGTGAGCATTTTGGGTGCCCACACTGCTGGTTTGACTGATCACCCAATACTTTGCATGGGTTTAGCTGCTTTACATGACATACTTTAGAACAGGCATGTCCAACGTTGGCCCTCCAGATGTTGTGAAACTACACATCCCAGCATGCTTTGCCACAGTTTCTCTATTAGAGAATGCTAAAACTATTGCAAAGCATGCTGGGATGTGTAGTTTCACAACATCTGGAGGGCCAACGTTGGACATGCCTGCTTTAGAAGATCCAGAGGTGATGCTTATTTAAATTGTCCTAAAGAGATCTCTAAAACCTAGAGGTACCTGAAGACCAAAACCCTGGCTTATAGTATAGTGACAGTCCATAAGTGTAAGGACAAATTGAACTTTGTTATGCTAATAGTTCTAAAATTTGTGTTGTATGTATATAGGCTTGTCATAATGGGATACTGGCATTTTGGAGATACGTAGCTGCATCCCAATGGTCAGTGTTCTGACACCTTTTAGGAAAGCATACTTATGATCACTATTGTCAGAAAGGTTGTAATTTCAGATTCTGCATACTTACTACTGGTATTTTAACCATATTTAGTCATCATATACCCTAAAGCAGGCATTTCCAACCACGGTCCTCAAGGCACACCAACAGTGCAGGTTTTAGTGATATCCAGGCTTCAGCACAGATGGATTAAGTCACCTGTGCTCAAGCCTGGATATCTACAAAACCTGCACTGTTGGTGTGCCTTGAGGACCGTGGTTGGAAATGCCTGCCCTAAACGATACCTACATTTACATTGGTAATGTAGCTGATTTTAAACCAGGTTTAAATTTAGCCAGCTGCAGAACCTGTTTAATTGGAATTAATATGGATGACTAGCGGTGGGGATACCGGAGGTCTGTATACGGAAACACCGGCTTCCCGATGCAGATAATCCTAACAGTACATAGATAATTATACTCTCCTTCCCCCTGCTATCCTTTTTAACCCTCCCCAAAAGCAGCCTAGGCTGGGAGGGGTGTCAGGCTTTAAAGCTATCCACCTTGCATGTATACAATTGGGATTCTGCCGTCGGAAAACAGTGCACCAGGTTTCAATCCTGGTAACAGTTGCAAGAGAAATTAATGATCTAAGCAGCTAAATTAGGAAGGACAAACTCTAATCTAGGATCTCAACTATTTTAGGAAAAGGAAAGCGGGGAGGAAGCTCTGTAATGACCGAGTAACAGGGTCCATAATACTTGGTGTGACACACTACCCAGATGTATGATTGGGCTCATTTTCAACACCTCAGTCGAATAGCCTAAATGGAATATGCTGGTGCTATTTAAATAAATGTTTATGAATCTGAGGATAGGGGTTACGTTGTCTAGAGGAGGATAATCTGATTGCCTTTTACCTGGTTTAACTTCTAATTGACAGAGAGCAAGGAGAACAAGGGGAGCACGTTCCTCTGCAATGGAAGGTAGAAAATTCAACAGTATCCCAGGTTGATGGACCAAAGTCCTTTAATTTTGGTAAGTGTTATCTATAATCCAATTAGTGAGCGTGTGTTCTCATGTTGCTTATGTTCTCAGCAAAATGGATACTTTGTCTCCTACAATATAAGCATGTCTTGATAGTGTACACATCAATACTTCCTAGTCTTGATTAAACAAAATGAAATGTGAATGTACGTTTATATGGACTACTTTACCTAAATTAAATGGCTTACATAGTAACTTGCAGGTGTCAAGATCTTTCCTATACACTATCTACAGATAACGCCTCAAAGTTTCCTTCATTGCTTTCTTTAATGTGTACAGGGAAATGACTGTACTGCACCCTGACCATATTGCAGCTTAGGAACACTGTTTTTCTGCCTAGATCATGCAGAATTCAAAAACTATTGTAATCTCAGCTACGTCCTGGTTCAATCCAGCATTATTTTATGTCTCATTGTTGGTGATCAATATGAAATGTCACAATGTAGCCATTGCCGGCAGAGTCTGGGGAACTCATGTTATAGCAATCTGTTCGGACCATAGTTACTTATCTGCTCTCAAGCCGCATCCTATTCCGTTTGCACTAGTTTAATGCATCTGTATAGGTTGCCTTTTTATTAAAATGACATTTAATTTGGAAGTTTTATTGTGAACGTACTGTATTATCTTGCTCATTTTCAGCAAAGATCCAAAAACTTGATGCATTTATTTCGTACAACATGAGACGTGATGGCCATTCTATGTGCTTCCATGACTTTTCACACTAATTGCTAAATCTAGAGACACTTCTGGTGCTCTGATTACTGGCAGATCGGATATCTTAATCTTTCTGTGGTAACTTTTCCTAGACCGGGTCTTTGATTCGCACGAGACCACAGCTCAAGTGTACCAGGAAGTAGCCGTTCCGATTATTCGCTCTGCTCTACAGGGCTACAATGGTAAGTTATCATTATCACTGCAACATTGTTTTGGCCAAAATAAAATATACACGTATGTATGTTAAAACAAGTCTTTTGGTGCATATCATTTTTTATTTCCACCACAGGCACAATCTTTGCGTATGGGCAAACATCATCTGGGAAAACCTACACTATGATGGGTACGTCCGATAACCTAGGAATAATACCTCGGGCAGTTCAAGAAGTATTTCAAATTATCCAAAAGGTAAAAGTATATGCAGTGACTTTAATTTTTCATTAACACTTTGACAATAGAGTAAAGAGCATATACCTTAAAGTGAACAATTACTGGCTTGTTTGTAATATGTACTTTCTTTCTTTGTAGGCACCAAATAGAGAGTTCTTGTTGAGAGTGTCGTACATGGAAATTTACAATGAAACTGTGACAGACCTCCTATGTGCTGATGGAAAAAGGAAGCCATTGGAAATAAGAGAAGATATGGGTGTACGTTAAATTTTGTGGTGGTTTCATTTAATTTATTGGCTTTCATTTACCGTTTAATTAGCTGCACAACACCCTGCCTACTACACCTGGTGGCCTGCACAATGCAACGTCATTTCTTGAGACTGAGTTTTATGGCAGTACTTGGTTAACTCTCCAGTCACAGATATACACCTAAATCTAAGCATTAAACTCTGGGTAATACAGGATTTGTAGGGCATACTGATTCGGCCACTGTGACCTATCACATGGCTTGTCTCTTCAGTGCTGCCAGGCTTAGTGGTGAGAGACCAGTTCCCAGCAAACCCAAGCTCTGTAACACTTCCTGTTTGTATTATGACACCTGGTGCTGCTGACCTAATCATCCTTATTATCTCTGTAAAGAGGATGGTGTGATTTTCTGCCCCGTAGAATACTTAAGGCCCCCATACTAGGGATGGACATCGGAAGCCAACCATCAAATGATGGCAGTGCTTCCACCATTGAAACTTTCGATGCGATGGTAACTAACCATCGAATCAAAAGTATTCGATGGTGAAAACTAGTTATATGACTAGTGCATGCGCAAAAGCCTGTATTGCCATTTGTAAGGTAGTAATTGAGTTTGGTGGCAGGGCCCAGGCTCTGAGCAACATATTACTTTATCATTGGACATTGTGTGTATAATATACATATATAATATTCACACAATGCCCAATGATGAAGTAGTATAATAATTTTGTACACATTATTAACACTTTAACAGCAAGTAATCAAAATGTAATAAAATTAGATAAATTGTAAACGAACTCGTTTTAGGTTTCACTATTTTTCCAGATAGGAAAATGTCTATTTAATAAGGCAAGTGTAACTACACACACACACAAATAAGGGAGATGACGGTATAGTGGTCATCACATCATTTATATGGTGAGATAAATATTGCAATGAGCAGGGCTGGCTCTACCATTAGGCAGCTGCCTAGGGTGCCAGGATCTGTGGGGGCACCACTATAATGCTACACACTAGGCGATTCTAGCTTCCATCGTCAGCTATATGGTCGCTCAGTGACCATATTGCCGGTGATACCTAGCGACCTTCGCCGTGTGTGCGCTCCCACCGCAGCCCAGCGACGGTCGCTGGTCGCAGGAACTTGCTAGAATCACTGGTCCCCAGTAAAATACTGATAACCAGCAATTCGGTCACTGAGCGACCAATCGCTAGCGACAAGGTCACGTAATATAAAAAATAGTTCACTATATATAAAAACAGTTAAGGTGCCCCTACACTGAGGCGATTTGGTCCGATTGTGGCCAATTGCGACCAATCGACCCCTTAAATCGGACCAAATCGCCTCTCCCTGACATGCTGTTGGGTCCCGTGCGCATCGGACCCGACCAGGTGCTCAGACCGGCAGGCAGCCACCCGTTCCTCCTGGCGGTGAGGCGGGTGGGATGCAGGGATGCATGCAATCTATCACAACGGATCGCATGCGTTCCTGCCGCCGGGAAGGTCCCTGCAGCCTGCAGGCTGTCCTGTGTCCGTACACTGCTGCGAGACGTCACAGCAGTGTATGGGCACCTTTATCTTGGTTCATTCCACTGGTACCCCAGGACTGTGTATATTGTTCCTCACTATCTCACTATATTCACAGAAACTGACAATCTCTGACCAACACTTCACTGATGATCATATAGTGGTTGCTGCCTGGTAATACTAATGCAGTATATTAATGAGTGTTGTATGACTGACATTCACAAATATCTGTAGCTAGTTGTATTGTGTACCTATTATTATTATTGTAGCTTGCCTGAGCTGGTATAACATTCAGTGACGTCACTGTCTCCTCCTCTCTGATCCTCCAGAGCTCAGTGTGTCTGTAGCTAGTTGTATTGTGTACCTATTATTATTATTGTAGCTTGCCTGAGCTGGTATAACATTCAGTGACTTCTCCTCCTCTCTGAATCCTCCAGAGCTCAGTGTGTCTGTGAAATTTGCTGCTGTTTGAGTGACTGGTGCTGCAGGGTGAGGTTTGTGCTCTGATTGGCTCTCTGAGTCAGGGAGAGCCAATCAGAACTAGCAGTGGGCCCTGTTGCCTAGCAGCTACAGCAACCATAGAGAGGGAGAGGGAGAGAAGCAGAGAGAAAGTCAGACAGCCTCCAACGAACCTAGGAAGTTTCCCTGACACAGACACAGCAGCCAGGGGAGGCATAGCTTTTGGGAATTACAAAAAATAAGCCACCATCGGTACACCATCGAATGATTAGCATTCGATGGTGACAAACATCGGAAGGTCACCATTAAATGGTAAAAACACTAACATCGAAAGAAAAACATCGATGGTTCCGAAACATCGACCATCGATGTCCATCCCTACCCCATACATTAGGCCGACTTGTCCTCAGGACAAGTCGGACCCAATTCTCCTGTGAGCCGCCCGGGAGCTCCCCGGGAGGCTCACATACAATTTGGCACTTGATGAGCCAAAGTTGACATGTGATAAATCGCTTGCGATTTATCACATGTCGGGGAGCAGGGGGCGGGCAGTGATGTGCAGGGGGCGGTGGTGATCCTCATCAGGGGGAGCAGTGGGGCGGGCAGCGGGTCCCTGAGCGCTTGGCTGGCGGCGCCGGCGAGTGCTGACCTGGCCGGGGCAGTGTGATGATCAGTCTCTCTCTCATTCAGCATTCGGGGACCCACTGCTCCCCCGGTTGTCTGCATGCATATGCCTGTCAGGTGGGCAGGCATATGCATACAGGGAGGTCGGACGTGATCGTACATGCTGACCGTCCGACCTCCCTGATCCGGTCCGATGCGCACGGGACCACGCATCGGATCAGATATCACACACTCGCGATTTTGCGCCAATTTCAACTGGTTATCGGCCCAAAGTTATGAAATCGTCCCAAAATCGCATAGTGTATGGGGGCCTTTACATTTAAATCTAATAAAACCACTAGTACAGCATACCACATTAGTGAGTGCAGACTTTAAACACCATTGAAAAGGAATACGCCCTTATTCAACCAAGGCATTAAACTGATGCAATATCTCGTTTTGTAGCGGAATGTATACGTTGCCAGCTTGACAGAAGAACTTGTAACCACTCCTGAGCATGTCCTAAAATGGATCAAAAAGGGTGAAAGTAAGAACCTGCCTTTATACCTTTTTGTGTAAATGTATAATTTTCAAATACTACTTTGCTACTTACTCCATAAATATATTTATATAAAGTTTTTGTAATGTGCACCTAATGGGTGTTTAATTGACCCTTTAAGTGCCAAGTGAATTTGACAAAATTGGTGTAAAAATTGCCAAGCCAACATTTTTACTTCTCATAATGGGCTGTAATGTTTAGCTTATATAGGAAATATTTTCACAAACACTTTTAGTTGAAGTTCTATAACAAATGTGAGTGACACTGGCATTTTTAACGGATATTTTGTGGGTCTTACGGATGTTGGTGCTCAAAGGATTAAACCAGTCTGCCAACACAGTGCCTTTTTGTGGTTAGTAAACTTGACCATACAGCTTGCTTCACTGGCTTCTCATTGATCATATGTCCCTTCTGGTTACATTGAGTGCAGTTTAAATTATGCCTTTTACAGTGTTTGTGGGTTCCTTGTTTCACCCAGATGTTATGGCCTGGTTCCTATTGTCTGGCACACACCCTAAATAAGGAATTAGTGTAACTTCATCATGGGCAGATTGCTACATTGATTAATTGGTGCTAGCAACTCTAATTATCTTGTGTATATTTAGGTATCTGTGTTGTATTTTAATTTGTTTTTAAATATTAACTTGGACCATTCATATTATGTGGCAGAGAACAGACACTACGGTGAGACTAAAATGAATGACCACAGCAGCCGTTCGCACACCATTTTTAGAATGGTAAGTTGTCTCTTGTTTGTATGGTTTTTCTTTTTGACCCCCTTCTGTGGATATGCATTTATACTGCATTTTCTTTATACTTGCTACTGTATTTATATGTAAGATTCCTAGTTCCAGCACTTCTACAAATGAATGCTTGGAGATTTTGGTATGTACAGCAAAAAAAAAGTGAACATAGTGTAATAAGTGAAACAATTATCCTACATGTGGTACACCATTTTTGTTAAGATAAATCTGCACGTTGGTGGTCATAGCTTACAATGCAGTCTCCTGTCTTCCAATTGTTATAGTAAAAGTACTCTCTGGGTATCTGGAATAAAAGGAGAGAAAAACATTGTGCTCTATTCTAAAGGATGGTCTGACCACAAGGTTTTTTGTGTTTAGTCTTAAGTTTTAAAAATAGAGGGTGTTCAATGCTCCGACGGCGAGCTGTGCCTATAGCTCACCGTCAGAGTATTCAACTGCCTCTTCAGTGCCCCTTCACTTGCCATTCCCACCTCGCTGGTTCTTTTCAACGAGGTGGAAACAAAGTGTGGCAATTTGTAGCGAACCTCGCCATTTAAGAGGATTGGCGTGTATTTCTCCCTAACATTGAAACGGCGAGGGGTTTGATGGCGAGGATAGCTTTTCCTCACTGTAGAAAAACCCCCTCACCGTGGCATTGAATACTGCCCATAACCTCCATTGTAGAAGAAGTCTGCATACTAGGAATACTATACAACACTCTAATTAGTAAATAAGATCTGTCGGTAGTTGTTTCTTTATCAACCATAAGGGAATCTGGGGTTCACTTTTTTACACAGGCGTCCAGTGCACATAAAAATAGGGTGTGATGGCTCCCCCCTCCCACAGCTAAGTTTAGAAAAATGTGCCTTCAAGAGAGGATGCACCCTCTGGAGCTCCAGATATTTTTTTTCTTCAATTTCTTTAAAAATTGTTATATATTTATTTGGGGGCATACAGCATGTCTGCAATGTGGGAGCTTAGAGGAGGGGGGGGGGGGGGGGGGGGGACAGATTCCTCCATCTTTAGGTGATGCGCATGCTTCACACCCCTACATGCCTGAAGGTTGTCTGATATCGGGGACCACACAATGGGAAGTGGAAGTCCACTTTCCTCCACTCTGCTGCCCCGCCTGTTACGAGTTCCTTTCAAACTACTGATCTGCAGTCCTTCATGGTAAACCCAGGGGTGCCTCTAATGCCATTAGGGGCTCCAGGGGCCTCAGCTGGCTCACAGGAACAGAGCTCTAGTGCCATTCTTCCAAGGTCTCAGCCTGACGCAATGCCCCCTTCCCTGGAAGGCTTGGAGTTGGGGCTGTGGTTCTTCAGCCATGTCTTGGATCATTTTTGCAAGGATACCTAGGTAAAGGAATGTAATATCAAAGGGGTACAAGCTTTAGTTCTGCACTTGTCCCCAACACAGATTTTTCAAATTGAGTTTGTCGGTCGTGGGACACCCAAGATACGCTGTTAGTAGTGTTACAGAAGTTTGTTCTAACCAGATTAATTGCCCAGGTCCCCTTGCAGCAGAGTTGCTACCTGAGTTTATAGTCCCGGACTATTCAATGGGACCCATCTTAAACCTGAAATATCTCGATCCTTATGTGAAGGTGTCCAATTTCCGTATGGAATCCTTGAGAGCAGTGATTTCAGGTTTGGAGAGGGGGAATTTCTTGTATCGCTGGATATAGAGGAAGCGTATCTCAATACTCCAATTTGGCTGCCTCATCACATATACCTCCGGCTTGCTCTCTTTGAAGGGCAGAGTCTGAAACTGTTAATGCTCGTATGACTGTCCACAGCACCGGTGGTATTCACAATGATGTTGCTGCTGAGTAGTACACAGGGCATCAATATTATCCCATACCTAGACGATCTCTTGGAAAAAAAAGCGAGGTCCAGGGAACTGCTATCCTTCAGCATAGATCGGACTACTCGGCTATTGTCCTGCCACGGATGGATTCTGAATTATTGGAAGTCCCATCTGGTACCTACCCAGAGGCTCCTGGTTCTGGGAATGGTCTTGGACACAGTGACCCAAAGGGTTTTTCTGCCACTGGACAAAGGCATTTAAGTACAAATTTGTTCTCAAAATGGGCAAAACCATGTGCACTGCAGGTGGGGCAGATGTAACGTGCAGAGTAAAATTTGGGTGGGGTGTGTTGAAATCTAAATTGCAGTGTAAAACTAATGCAGACAGTATTTTTCCTGCACAGAAACAAAATAACTTGCCCAAATCTAACGCTCTACACATGCAAGGTCAGTAAGGAGAAGGGCAGGTGATTCTTATCGTTCCAGACTGGCCCAGAAGGGCATGGTACACCGATCTTCTGGCTATGTCATTGTACGACCCTTGGCCTCAGCCATTTAAGAGCGACCTTCTACAGCAGGGGCCCTTTTGTTTATCCAAACTTACAACTGCTTCATTTGTTAGCTTGGAGGTTGAGCAGACTATCTTAAGGTGCCCATAGACACTATGTTCTGTACTTTAGCTCCATGTGACCAGTCCGTGATTTTTGACTTTCTGCAATCCTCCTGGTTTGAGCCGTTGTACTTTGTGGTGGACAAGTTCCTTACTTGGAAGACTGATGCTTTGGGCTCAGCTAGGAGGGTCTCCGAATTAGGGGGCCTTGTCATGCAAGATGCCTTATTTGGTCTTTTAAGAGTTGTTGAAACGTGGTTATTCCACATATTGCTAATGCAAGGCTGCAAGAAGGACATTTACTAAGACCCATTTTAAAAACCTAATTATTTATTACAATGTAATACAATAACACATGACAAGGCATCTTCACATCCTGGCTCCCTCATTTCTTCTCGACACCCTACGACCACTAACTTGGGTGCGGTTGTGGCTACTTTTATAAATACGTCACAGAGTGGAGCTCAAGACTCGTCCGCTGTTTTCTGCCTAAGGTGGTTTCCTAATTTTTCCTGAACCAACCCATTGTAGTTCCAGTGGGTTACCAGTCTTCTGAACTGATTTTTTGTATGTTGTATGGGCCTTGAAGATTTATCTTAAGCGGGTAGCAGGTGTCGGTAAGACAGATTTCCTTTTCGTGCTGTATGATGCTCATAAGGAGGGTTGTCCTGCCTGAAGCAGTCTATTGCTTAATGGCTTTGCCTAACTATTCAGCAAGCTCATACATCTGGTGCTTTTCCGGTTCTGCAGTCTATTCAAACCCCCTGTGGGTCCCTCCTGGGTGGCTGCCTGTTGAGTTTCAGCAATGCCGCTCTGCCGACATGCTCCTTCTGGGAAGAACACGTTTGTTAATTTTTATCGTTTGATATCCTGGCTAATGAGGTTACCCAGTTTGGGCAGGTGGTGCTGCAGATGTCTCATCGCATTCCTGCCCGTTATGGAAGCTTTGGGATATCCCTATCGTACTGAACCCTAGTATCCCTATGATAGAGAAAATATGATTTTAAATACCTACCAGTAAATACTTTTTCTCAGAGTCCATAAGAGATACAGGGCGCCCACCTTGGTGGTTTTCCATTCTGCAGGTAGTATTGGCTTACCTTGCTATGGCACGTGTGTGTGTGTGTGTGTGTGTGTGTGTGTGTGTGTGTGTGTGGTGTATATGTAATTATTATTTTTTTAAATGTTATGAATGGTGTGTTGGTTGTTTTGTTTCATCACTTGCGTTTTAAGTTTCCTCCGCAAGTATGTCTACCTCCTTCTGGCACAGTTTTACCTATACTGGGCTGTGGGAGGGGGGAGGAGCCAGCATACCCTGGTTGTTTTTTTTGTTTTGTTTTTTTATGGAGTTCTTTGAACCCCAGTATCCCTTTTATGGACTCCTAGAAGAAAAGTATTTACAGGTAAATATTTAAAATCCTACTTTATTGAATGGTATTAAAGTTTATTCATCAGTGGAAAATGGTCTGTGGGCCTTGCACAGATGGCCAAAGTGATAGAGGGGTTTTTCACACACACATCAGTAGGTGAAGTTTTTTTGCTTCCAGCAGCCAATAAAAGGTAAAGCTGTAAGATCTGTATCATAAGTGCTGCTAGAGCACATCTCCACCTTGATACCCATATTACTAAAGTACAGCTATACTCTAGTGTCGCCCATGGCATCAGGAAAGGGTTGATCAGGTAAGAACTAATTATGGTACTCTTTACCTAGCACGGCGCCCGCGATTACAATCGCGGGCGTCGGGGGTAAAAAATCGCGGGCATCGCGGGTAAATCAAAAACGGGTGCGACGCGATGCCCGCGATTTTCCCATAGGGATCAATGTTAAAAGACAGATTGGTCGCGATTTTAGCGTTAATTGGCTCAATGCCCGCGATTTTTACATAGGAAACAATGTTAAATGGGCCACAGAGCCCTAATAGTCCCCCTGAAGTGTGAAATGGCCCCCACAATTTTTAACGCCACCCCACGATCAACGTGAACCCGAAGCGTGGCGAGCGCAGCGAGCCCGCGAGGGGCGGCGGTACGCGTCCTCCGACCTTTTCATACCCCCACTATCCACGTCGGCGTGGAGTTGAGAATAGAATAGTGTGGCGAGCCACCGAGCCCGAAGCGTGGCGAGCCCCGCGAGGGGACGCGGATACCTTCAGTTATACGCGTCCCCTCACGGGCTTCACAGGTGTCCGTGGCGACGCGGACACCTGTGAAGCCCGCGAGGGGACGCGTTTACCTGTGAAGGTATCCGCGTCCCCTCGCGGGGCTCGCCACGCTTCGGGCTCGGTGGCTCGCTGCGCTCGCCACACTATTCTATTCTCAACTCCACGCCGACGTGGATAGTGGGGGTATGAAAAGGTCGGAGGACGCGTACCGCCGCCCCTCGCGGGCTCGCTGCGCTCGCCACGCTTCGGGTTCACGTTGATCGTGGGGTGGCGTTAAAAATTGTGGGGGCCATTTCACACTTCAGGGGGACTATTAGGGCTCTGTGGCCCATTTAACATTGATTCCTATGTAAAAATCGCGACCAATCTGACTTTTAACACTAAAATCGCGACCAATCTGATTTTTAACATTGGTCCCTATGGGAAATCGCGGGCATCGCATCGCACCCGTTTTTTAGTGCATGCGATGGTCGCGATGGGCGCCGTGCTAGGTAAAGAGTACCCTAATTATTATATCAGTGATTTTTTTTTTTTTTTCTCTAACCTTATGTTCTTTTCTTTCAAAAGATTGTAGAAAGTCGTGATCAAAACGAGCCTGGGAATTCAGAGAACTGTGATGGCGCAGTTATGGTATCTCACCTGGTGAGTAGTCTAGAACAGTGCTGTTCTCAAGACACCCTGTCATTTTTTTTTTTTT
This sequence comes from Crinia signifera, assembly GCF_055691185.1. Lineage (NCBI taxonomy): Eukaryota > Metazoa > Chordata > Amphibia > Anura > Myobatrachidae > Crinia > Crinia signifera. Next base: position 185,015,710 of record NC_139217.1, read on the forward strand.
TTTTTTTTGAAGGAGAGGCCCCATTCTTGGGTGATGGTGGTTGTCCTTATGTGCACAGTCACTGGCAAGCCATTAGCGACAAACAAGTAGCGTTTGCTGGATTCTGATAACCAAATACTTTAAATAAAAAAAAGAAAAAAGGGCCGACTGTATGCCATTATGGAATGTTTATTAAATGCAGATATTAAAGTGACAAACTAATTTTCTTCATGTGAAATTGAAAAAAGAACTTTAGTGGCTATAATAAACCACTTAACTGATCAATTTTTACGAAAGTGTCTTGAGTTGTTGGGTTTCTTTTAAGTGATTGAATTGGGTTAAGAAAATTTACTTGGGCAAGCCCCATTCCTGGCCCTCCCTCCATGCAACAAGCGGCCCGGCAAGTGTGTAATTCTGACGCCATTCATTGCCGGGGTCTGCACATGCACAAATACACGCTTGCGTAGACCCCCAAACATCGGAACGTGGATAATTTGCCCCATTCTGAATGAATCTGAATTGGGTCTAGGTGTCCTATACTGCTGCCTACTACAGTGAAGCCAGATTTTCTACTATGCAGTCTGATATTATTCATTCACCCTAGCAATCTGGCGGAGAGAATATTTTACCCTTTGAGTGCCAACTGCTGTGTGAGATGCGCAAAATATCCACTAAAAAGACCAGCATTGCTCACATTTGTTATATAAATTCAAATAGAAATGTTGTATATTATATTTCCTATATCAAGTAAACATATATGGTTTTTTTTTTTTTTTTTTTTTAAAGTTTGCCTGGCAAATGTCACACCCTTATTTTATTTTTTTTGACACCTTCACTTAGAATTTAAAGCATTAATGCAATAGCCTATTGGAATTTTATACTAGCTGTGGTTTCCAGTGCCATTTATTGGTTGGCAACAATGTTCAGGTAAACAATCGCTGCTTTTGATATCCTGCACGTGCTATACAGCTACTCCAGACAAACTGATGCTAGCGATATATTAGTATAAGTGACTACATTAACATAGGTTCACAAGTGATGGTGTTTATGCATTGTAGTACAGTTGGTAAAGCATTGTTGCCAAGTTCTGGTCTTACCTTAAACAGCACCGATACGCTTATCTAGACACCGGTCTATTTTCTGGCTTTACATAGTGACACCAATTATACAGCATTTTTCGGAATATATTTGCAATTCCTATTGTTAAATTCCACACAAGCAGAAAAACTTCCCAGCAGCCATTCATTTTACTAGTGTTCACTCTAGGACTTTAGGGGCAGGGTGCTGACCAACAGGCAGGGCAGGTTTTTCCTGTCGTAATGACAATTACACATTATACCACACACCATAATTTCCATTACACATAATGGCACCCTGCAAAAGAAGCAAAGAGGGAACACTATTTACTATATGTCTGTAGGTGCATGGGTTATTTTTTTTTTTTTTTTTGGGTGGGTGGAAACCCACACAAACAAATGCCACACAGATGTCAGGACTTTTCTGGTAACATAACTTTTAGAGTACAGCAATAGATAATATTTACTAATGTACCATGGTATTTCTCATGCTGATTTTAAATCTATAGAAAATTAAACTATTTTCAAAGTTTTCTTAAATATTAAATGGCTGCAGTTTATCATGTGTAATTTTATTTTGTGGAGGAACCCATTAAAAAGAAATCCTAATGTAACGTCACCGTATATACTAAACTTTGATGCCCTCTGCTGCTGAAATGGTTCTCCTTGCCTGATGGCACAACATCCACTTTGGGTTACAATTTGTATTTCTATGAGCGGCTCGGGTGTGCTCTAGTTAAAAACATATCACAGCATTTTTCTTCGCTGCTGGATACACATATGAAGGTTTATCTGCCCAATATATCTGGGCAAATGTAACAAACGTAATTAGTATGTGTTGGGAGCGAATGGTTGCCATTTGCTTCCTAGATGTATGTATGTATATTTTTTTTTTTCTTTAGTTTCGTGGCAGCACGAGGACGCTGAAGCTATGAATATTGGCAGCTTGCCAAACTGCCTTAAGCTACGCTGTTAGCGTAGCACGTGCCGCTCTAGCTTAGGAATCTTGGCAGCTCGCCAGCTGCCTGTACGTTATCAGCGTTGTACGCTGACTCCTCCTTGGCAACCCAGTGCTGCTACTTCTAAGCTCCTGTGAAGCCTAGTGAGCGCCTCACACACCGCTTGTGTCCGCATGATCCCCTCTCCTGTGGAGAGGGGATCATGCGGGCGCCGGCGGAGCGTCTCAGATGCTTCAGCAATGAGCAGCGCGTGCCTCTCCTGTTCAAAGAGTGGGTGCAGACGCAATTGCGTGTCATGCACAATGAAGGAGGCATTTGCCAGTGCTCCATGTTACATACTGGCAAATGCCTCCATTTCATACCCCCACTATCCACGCCCTCCTAAAGCGTGGCGAGCGGACGTGTTACATGTCCTCCCGATCTTTTCATACACCCACCATCCACGTCTGCATGGAGTTGATTTTATATAGTGTGGTGAGCGCAGCGGAATACATGTGAAGTTATCCGCGTCCCCTCGTGGGTCTCGCTGCGCTCGCCACACTATATAAATCCACTCCACACCGACGTGGATGGTGGGGGTATGAATAGGTCGGGTGGATGGTGGGGGTGTTTCAGGAACACATTGAAACCTGCCATATTCTACATCTGAGCAATAGCTACTCAGAGGCAGGAGGGTATCATTGCATTGTTGCTGGAGCATTTGAGATGCTCCTACGTATCACAAAGATGGAGCACCTCTCCGCCGGCGCCCTCATGATCCACTCTCCACAGGAGAGAGGATATCATGCGGGCACAAGCGCTGTGTGAGAAGCGCTCACTTCACAGGAGGTTAGGAGTAGCAGCGCTGGGCTGCCTTGGAGTCCGCGTAGCACGCTGATAACCTACATGACAGAAGTAAGGCGGCACGCACTGTGCCCTGAAACTAAACACCTAAGCAGCTGGCAAGCTGCCAGAATTCAAACAGTCGCTACGTAGCTTAAGGTAGTTTGGCAAGCTACCAATATTCATAGCTTCAGCATCCTCGCACTGCCGCCATGAAACTAAACAAGATAGATATATATAAAATATCCCTATCTATCTAATTTTCACTCACCAGACAGATTGGATAGACAAATATGAAGTTGTGTACCCAACTTAAGGAGAACCGTTATCAGTTCTGTTAGCATGCATTGTGAGCCGTTAGGAGGTAACTACTGTGTATGCGTAGTATTTATTTTTCATGAATGTGTAAATGCTAGCTGGTAATGGCTGAATTGGGATGGGGGGGGGGAATACCTATAATGGTCCATGTTGTTGGACCATATCTCTAAAATTGGGCAGTCCTAATGCTTTACAATTGACTTATTGTCTGTTTTTAAATTTACTAAAACAATGAGTGCTTTCCCTTCAATACCTGTAGGCTTTTTATATTCTGATCGCAGTACAAATTTGCTCTCACAATGGGCAACAACATGTGCACAGCAGGTGGGGCAGATGTAACATGTATAGTTAGATTTGGGGGAGTTATTTTGTTTCTGTGCAGGGTAAATACTGGCTGCATTATTCTTACAATGCAATTTAGATTTTAGTTTTGACACACCCCACCCAAATCTAACTCTCTGCACAGGTTACATCTGCCCCACCTGCAGTGCACATGGTTTTGCCCATTTTGAGATCAAATTTGTACTGCGATCAAATCTGAATGAAGGCCAAAGTCCTTGTCTACATTGATCTTCAATTTCATATTTTAGTTATGGCTTCTGCGTCTAAGCATGAAACAATAATGGATGTCTCTTCAAATAATTACATTGAATACTAGAACCCCCAACAGTCTGACCGTTGTACAAACAAAGTGGTCACCCTGGCAAGTCATTGAATAATTCTGTGACGGTAACTCTTAACATAATCTGTTTTGCGATGTGTAGAATCTTGTGGATTTGGCAGGAAGTGAAAGAGCTAGCCAAACCGGAGCAGAAGGCGTCAGATTTAAGGAAGGCTGTAACATCAACCGCAGCTTATTTATCTTGGGTCAAGTGATCAAGAAACTCAGTGATGGCCAAGCAGGGTAAGCATTTGATAATTTGTTCATTCATGGTTTTCTTTGTTGAAGCAGGTTTATACTGTATATGTATTTAGAATGTGATGTGCACAGAAAATGAGTAACTCTGCTCTTGTTACGCATCCCTT